>NC_139828.1:34083455-35573455 GCF_963691815.1 Echiichthys vipera | reverse complement strand
CATACGGGCCTTGTGGTGTCCGTGGGCTTGCCCTCGCTGTCTGCAATGTAAGCGAAATACTTCCATATTTCGCTCCGTGCGTCTGCTTTTACAACAAGCCTCGGACGGTCGGCAGGAGCACTCGTGAGACTTTCGGCCATGTCTGTCTCGCTCTGCTCTGTGACTGTCTGTCACCGTAAAGCCACGCCCACTCCGTCTGCAGGCAGCGAGGAAGCAGAGAGAAGCTGCACAGACACGCTGTCGCAGAAAATTCAGAAAGTACCGATACTAATAAAACGTGAAAAAGTATCATTCTTAACGGCTGGGTACCGCGGTACCTTTCTAGTATCGGTATACCGTGCAACACTAATATATATATGTATATATATATGTATATATATATATGTATATGTATATATGTGTGTATATATATATATGTATATATATATGTATATATATATATATATATATATATACATATGTATGTATGTATGTAGGTATATGTATATATATATATGTATATATGTGTATATATATATATATATATATATGTATATATGTGTATATATATATATATATATATATATATATATATATGTATATATATATATATATATATATATACATATACATACATACATATGTATATATAAAATGTAACATCCTCTCACCAGTAGGGGGCGCTATGAGTATGACTAAAAATTGTCCTACATATATGTTTCGGGTGGGTTTCTTATTAAACATGTGAAGTTTGGAAGAGATCTGAACACCTGGTGTGCAGTTTCAGCATTCTTTTGTCATGGCGTTGCATCGAAATTCGCCGTGCCGCCACAGCTGTACCATTAAATGATATCGTCCCATGTTCACAATAAAGCATCATTCACGTCTTAAGGCTCTCATCACCACTTTAGAGGAGGATGTGATGAACCAGTCAGGCCGAGGACATAAAAGAATAAAACATGTAATTTCCTGTTACCTACTAGGGGTGCTATGGCTATAAGTAAATATTGTCTTATAGATGTGTTCAGGCCGAGAGTTCAATCATGCCTGAGTTTGGGACAGATTGGACAATGTATGGTCATGTTAAAGACCACTTCCTGGTTTGTGGCGTGGGGGCAAAATTTGAGGCCCCGCCACGGCCGGGCTTATTGATGAAAACGCATATGCGCCGCAATTTAGAGCGTGATCACACTATCCTCCCGGACCACGACCCGGACTTTAGGGTACTTGTCCCCCCTCCCTCTCCCCCCCGCGCCCCAGCCCCGTTTGTACTCACACTACCAGGGCCTCGGCCAATACTTCTTGCTGTCCATACGCCTTCAAGCCGTAACACGTCACACGCATTGATCGCGTGTGTGTGGCTTTGTTTACAAATCTTTCCATAGACCTCGGAGTTTTTGTGCGTCTTGTCGACTGTTTTTGAATATTTTCATCCGACCAAATCTGCAGTAAACACAACGTGAACCTTTCACCACCATTGTTGTTGTTGTTAAATGTCCGCGCATGGTCCTTCCTTCTATTTACATGTCCGAACAGGCGGACATAACGCTACTGCCGTAGTGCTCGTGCTCGTGCGCGTGCACGTGTACGCGCACGCTCGTGCTCGTACATGTGCAAACGGCTCCGCTAAAGCCCACCTCTTTCAAGCGGGCCGTGGCGGCCCAGCTGGCCCCAGTTGAGCGCGGAGCGGGTGCGCTCACACTACTTAAAGGTACTAGACTTTAGCTGAAAAACCGGTTTTGGCCGCGGCCAAAAGGATAGTGTGATCAGGCCCTTAGAGCGTGATCACACTATCCTTTTGGCCGCGGCCAAAACCGGTTTTTCAGCTAAAGTCTAGTACCTTTAAGTAGTGTGAGCGCACCCGCTCCGCGCTCAACTGGGGCCGGCTGGCCCTCCACGGCCCGCTTGAAATAGGTGGGCTTTAGCGGAGCCGTTTGCACATGTACGAGCACGAGCGTGCGCACGTGTACGCGCACGAGCACGAGCCCTACGGCAGTAGCGTTATGTCCGCCTGTTCGGACATGTAAATAGAAGGACGGACCATGCGCGGACATTTAACAACAACAACAATGGCGGTGAAAGGTTCATGTTGGTGTGATGCGGAGGTGGAGTGTTTACTGCAGATTTGGTCGGATGAAAAGATTCAAAAACAGTCCACAAGACGCACAAAAACTCCGAGGTCTATGGAAAGATTTGTAAACAAAGCCACACACACGCGATCAATGCGTGTGACGTGTTACGGCTTGAAGGCGTATGGACAGCAAGAAGCATTGGCCGAGGCCCTGGTAGTGTGAGTACAAACGGGGCTGGGGCGCGGGGGGGAGAGGGAGGGGGGACAAGTACCCTAAAGTCCGGGTCTCGGTCCGGGAGGATAGTGTGAGCGCGCCCTTAGTGTCTGCCATGTCTTGAAGGTGTACAGACTAACTTTGAAGTCATTCTGCTGAAATCTCTAGGAGGAGTTCCTTAGAGTACAGAGCAAAGGTTTTGAAAAGAATGTCCAAAAATGACATGTTTAAATAAAAATGGCGGACTTCCTGTTATGTTTAGGGAATACCTCCAAGAGGATATTTTGTGTGTACCTACATTCTTCACATGCCTACCAATTTTCAGACTCAGGTCTGTTGGAGCAGAGAGAAACCTAAAACATGCAGGACAGTGTCCCTACAGGAGCATGTATTCCCCAACCCTGTTGCACTAATTTCTTTCTTATTTTCACTCACTTGGTACAAAAGCCTTGGTAAAACATTCATCCTGATTATCTGAATTTGTGCGCTGAGATCTAGTGTTTAATTCGGACCATCTTTCAATATCTTTTTGTATTTCCAGATATATCTTGCTGTAATTTTATTCATATAGTTTAGATAATCCTTTTGTGATTATGATCCCCAAATATTAAATTCTCTTTAGTTTCCAGTTAAAATTAAATCATTCTTGGATCTCTTTTGGCGGACTATAGTTAAGCACCAATATCTGTGTCTTTGTGACATTTATTTTTTATCCTGATACAAAGTCTTCCAAAAGTGTCATCAACAGAGGTAATGATTTATTCAGACTTTTGAGGTAGGTTATGACATCATCTGCGTAAAGTCCTTTTTCTTGCTCTATGCCATTGACCACCACTCCTTTGATCTCTTTGTCCTCTCTAATAGCCTGGGCAAGCGGCTCTATAAAAAGAGCAAATAGAGTCGGGGATAGACAGCATCCTTACCTTGTTGATGTCTGTAATCTGATTTTGTCTGTCAAGCTCCCATTGATTTTAATTCTTGCAGTTGGTTGTTGATAGGGTTTTTATGCTATTTATTCATTTATTGCTGAATTCAAATCTCTCCAATACTACAATAAAGAAATTTCAAATTGACACAATCAAAAGCTTTCGCTGCATCAATACTAATACAATGTTCTTTTTGTCTTTTCTTGCTTGCTCGACTACCTGTAGTGTTCTTCTAATGTTATCATGCGTCTGCCGTCCTCCTATAAATCTCGTTTGAACTTCCTCTATTATTTCTGACATAAAGGAGTTCAATCTTTTAGAGATTATTGTTTTATATATTTTATAGTCAACATTTAATATAGAGATTTGTCTATATCTCGCACAGTGTTCTTTGTCCTTTCCTCATTTTTTAATGACTGTAATTATTGCCTCAGCCCATGATGGGGGAATTTTATTGTTCTGGAGTGTCCAATTGAAAGACGCAAGAAGCAATGGGGACAGCTCTTTTTGAGACATCGTATACCACTCTGCTGGGTATCCATTGCTCCCCGGTGAATTATTTTTTTTTCTATTTACTTATTGCATCTTTTACCTCCTCTAATGTAATCTCAGCCGTTAATTTATCATTTTGTGTACATCCAATTGAGGGAAGGTCTTAAAACTCCAGGAATGCAATCATGTCATTTTCTTCTACAGATGCTGGTACAAATCTTGGTAATATCTTATTTTGAATACCATCTGGAGTAGATAATGTCTCATCTGTATGGGGATCGTTCATTTTGTATGTATTACTAATCGCTTGTTGTTTTCGTATACGCTTTGCCAATATTTTAGTTGCCTCTGAGCCTACTTCATGGTAGCCCAACTTAAAATATTTATTCTTTTATTCAATTTCATCCAATAGTATGTCATTTATTTTTGTTTTTTTGTTTCTTTAATTTGTTGACTTGGGATCATTAGTGTTTTGGTATTCTTGTTCCAATTCCCTTAACTTCTTAGTATGTATTCTATAGGCCTCCACTTTAATTATTTTTGCATATGTCATTTCAGCTTTCAGTTTTCCTCTAATGACCGCCTTCATGGCATCAGAAAAAATGGTAGGGTCTACTGTGCCATTTTTATTTTCCCCTATGTATCTTCTATTTTATTTTCTATTTCCTTTTTTTGCCTTCTTCCTTGTTGGAGCATTATTCAGAATTCCCAGATTGAGTCTCCATAGTGTATGCCGTCTTCCATTGTTTAAATGTATTCTTAAGTAGAGTGGGTTGTGATCTGACACGTCGGCGGCTCCTATTCTGCACTCCTTTTCCATATGGTTATCCTCTACATTCATAAAAAAGTAATCTATCCTTGAATGGACTTTATGTGCTGCCGAGTAATGAGTGAAGTCTTTTTCCAGGGGGTGCATCTCCTCCAAACATCAATCATCACCATCTCCCCCAAAGATAGGTTTATGAATCTTGTCAAATGCATTTTGTTCTTTTTGGAACTAGTTGCATCTATTTTGTGGTCTCTTAATACATTAAGGTCTCCCCCACAAACCAAAATACCATGTGTTTCTGCTATGATATCATCAAATTGGCATTTAGAAAAGTATTTGTCGCTTTCTGGAGGTGCATATATGTTTACTAATGTTACTAGTTCATTCTCTAGTCTTCCTTTTATTATGATGTATCTTCCTTCCTTTCTTATCCCTGCATTCCTTCTCTAGCTAAACGTACTGTGGTATAAGATCCTGTAGCCATAACTTTTAAGTTTATTATATTCTGATGACAGGTGGGTCTCCTGAAAAACAAATGTTTTGCTTTTTCTTTTTTAAGTTTTGTCATAACCTTTTGTCTTTTTGTTGGACTATTTAGACCGTTGACGTTCAGCGATATCTTAATATGGTTAGTTATCGTTATGTTTTGCTATTCTTTGAAAGTATACTCCCAGACAATTTTAAACAAATCATTCATGACCAGTATACACAACAACATGAACCAAACAGTTAGTGACTTCCCCCCCTGCCGCAGGTGTGCTGTCGTCGCCCGGTGGTTCTACTGTGTATTCCCACTGTCTCATACCCCGCGCAGCGTCCGTAGCGCTTTCATATGTTTTAACTCTGTTGTTCCAGTACATCCGTATTTTAGTCAGCGGGGTCTGGAAACGTATCTTCTTTTCCTTGAGCACCTTTTTAATGCCCATATATTGTATGACCTCCTTTTCTGGACTACTTCAGCAGTGTAATCGTGGTCAAAAAAGCTTTTTTCCCCCATGCTGTCTTCAGCATCGTTTCTTTCGTTTCAAACTCAAGAAAGTTAACTATAATGGACATGTGTGAAGCATTTGTGAAAGACCACAGGTAGCTCGCTGGATGTGGAGCTCCGTTCCCTCAGGTAGCTGTAGCTCTGTTTTATAGCAGATGTTCCACGTACTTGCTAGTGGAGTTCTCCGGGATGACGAACATTCGTATATTATTTCTCCTTGATGTGTCAGCCAGAGTCGCCTTCTGTGTCTGTAGTTCGTTTACATTATCTGTTAGCTTGCACTCGACTTATTGCTTAAGTGTGGATTTCTTCTTTTATTTTATTTTTCAACTCGTCTTTTAGCATGATCAGTTCGTGTCGTATCTGTTGTTTAATGTCTTTTATATCTTTCCTTATTGTAGCAAGCCCGACTTGCAGCGTCGCGTTGTGGTCTTGACGGTCCTTTTTCTCTGCTTTATCCGCTTACAGAGGTCGCCTAAGGTAGTTTCTCGGCTTTTCTTGCTCCCGGTTAGTTTTTCCTGTCCTTCGGTTACCTCTCCCACTCCAAATATAACTTTCAGTCGTCAGATTATATCTATGCGGGGGGTTTTCAATGTCCGACTTGGGAGAGTAGTTGACTATACGTCTGTTCTGTCGGCCATCTTCCCGGAAGTTTCCTTTTTTTTTTTTTTTTGTAATTTTTTTTTTATTGATATTCTTCATCATCAATACAAATATGCTTCTTCACAAAATGAATTTCAAATATATGTATTCTTCGTATATTCATATTTGCTACAATTCCCAGTCTTTTTGTTTGTGTATATAAAAATAACAGGCAAACAGAGGAAAGGAAAAAGAAGGAAAGAATAAAACTAAATAAACAAAACGAAAAAAAAAAAAACTAAACTAAAACTTTTAGGGAGTGACATTTTCTTTGTAACCTTATTATTGATAAGTCAAAGTAAAATCAGGCCTAAGAGGCTTTACGTAGGAAACCCATTTCTGCCAGCAGGAAGAACATTGTTCTGATCTATAGTTGACAAATGCTGTTATCATCTCCATTTTATAAATGTCCATTGTAATTTCCATCCATGCATTTAAAGTTGGGCTCTCCTGAGATAACCATTTCCTGGTAAGAGATTTTTTACCGGCTACGAGCAGTGCATTCATTAGGAGTTTATCTCCTTTTGACCAGTCTTGAGGTATATATCCAAAGTATATGGTTTTACTTGCAAAAGGTAATTCACGTTTAAAAATGTCTTGTAAGGCCTTGTGTATCTCCCTCCAATAGTCTTTAATAACAGAGCACTCCCAGAAGATGTGATAATGGTTCGCGTTTTGGTTTCCACAGTTTCTCCAACAGACAGGGGGGTTATTAACATAGTGGGATTTCTGTGTGGGTGTAATAAAATATCTTATTAGATTTTTCCACCCAAATTCCCTCCATTTCTGTGAACTGGTGCACTTCCATTGGTATCTCCATATTGTTGTCCAGTCTTCAGCGGATAGAACAATTCCTCCTTCCTTTTCCCACTTTGTTTTAACGTACGAGGTTGAGTGCATTTTAAGATTTAGCAGACTCTTATACAAACATGAGATAATATTGCCACCAGTGTCTGAGTTATATGCCTTCCTGAACAGCTCTATCAAACACCTACCTGTCTCAGACATGTTTTTCATCTTTAGACAAATGTAATGTTGCATCTGCAGGTACTGGTAAAAGTAATGCTTTTCTAATGAATGTTTCTCTTTAAGGGTTTCAAAACTGAGCAGTGTTCTTTCTTTCATTACATTACATATAGCTGTTATTCCTTTAGCTGTCCAGTCTTTGAATCTAGTATCCAATTTATTGGGTGTAAAGTCTGAGTCGTATGCACACCATTTAAGGATTACCATATTTTCCTCTAATTTGTGTTCTTTTATGATAGTTTTCCATGTTTTAAGAGTAGATTTCACCCATGGGTTATCAATAGTGTTTATGTGACTTTGTAGATTATTATCGGCTATGATTGCTTGTATGGGAATGGGAGACACGTTCTCCTCAATGACTTTCCATTGAGCAGCATATGATGGGTTGCACCAGCATATCATAGCTCTAATCTGTGCTGCAAAATAATAATCTTTAAAAGAAGGTAAGCCCCATCCCCCTCTTTCTTTGACCAACTGTAGAGTTTTGAGACGAACCCTTGGTTTCTTACCTTGCTATATATATCTTGATAGCATTTTGTCCCATTCATCAAATTGTTTTTGGGTGAGTTCTATTGGTAGGGTCTGGAATAGGTACAACAGTCTGGGTAATATGTTCATTTTAATAGATTCAACTCTCGAACTAAAACTAAGAAAAGGAATCAAATTCCACCTTGCTATGTCCTCCTTGATTTTTTTATGTAGAGGCAAGTAGTTGCAGTCTGATAGTCTTGCCAGGTCTTTTGGTATATTGATGCCCAGGTACTTGAAAGACTGTGTTTGCCACCTCAAGGGATATCTGTTTATAATTTCCCCTGGTGAGTTGTAATTATATGAAAGGAGTTGGGTTTTGTTTACATTAATTCTATATCCTGATAGTTGACCATAATGTTCAAATGACTGCATTAGTTTAGGTAGACCGTATGTTGGTTGTCCTAGGTAAATCAAAATGTCATCTGCATAGCACGCCAATTTATGCTCTCTATCCTTAATAATGATTCCCCTGATATCCTTGTTTTGTCTGATGTATTGCGCTAATGGTTCCAAATATAAGGCGAAGAGTAGCGGTGACCATGCACATCCCTGTCTCGACCCTCTCTCTAAGGTAAATCTATTTGATAAATATCCATTGATTTTAATCCTGGCAGTGGGACTGTCATATAGTGCTTGTATGGTTTTAATAATTGTATCATGTAGTCCAAATCTATGTAGAACTCTATAAAGGAAATCCCAACTAACGGAATCAAAGGCCTTTTCAGCATCCACGCTTATCACTATTGCCTCAATTTGATTTTTTTGTATATGATCCATAATGTGTAACATCCTTCGAATATTGTCTTGTGTTTGCCGTTGTTGTATAAAACCTGTCTGATCATTATGTATCAATTTGGGCAGGAACTCCTCTAACCGTTTGGCCATGATGGAGGTAAATAATCTATAATCTACATTTAGGACAGATATTGGTCTAAATGACCCACATTCCATTCTATCTTTGCCTTCTTTTGGTATTGCTGAAATTATTGCCTCTTTCCAGCTGGGAGGCGTTTGTGCCTTTTTTAAAGCCCAGTTTAGTGTGGGGAGCAAGACAGGTGTTAATTCTTTCCTAAATTCCTTATACCACTCCGCTGTATAACCGTCTGAGCCTGGTGACTTGCTTAATTTAAGTCTTCTGATTGCAACTGTTAGTTCACTTTCCGTTATATCATCAGTCAGCGCTTTATTTTCATCCTCATTTAGAGTAGGTAAGTCCAGAGAATTCAAGAAAGTATCAATTTGCGTCTGGCTTCCCCCTGGGACTTTTGAATATAGAGTTTTGTAAAACACTTATAAAGCTTCCTGGATCTCACTTATTTTATTCTTGGTAACTTTTGTTATTGGATGCCTAATTTTATGAATCGTATTTTCTGCCATCTTTTTCTTTAGGTTCCATGCCAATATCTTCATAGACTTAGTTCCACTTTCATAGTGTCTCTGTTTTAAAAACATTAGATTTTTCTTGATTTCATGTGTTGTCAAATTATCGATTTCATTCCTAATTTTTTTAATTTCCCTCAATATATCCTGGAACAATTCAGTTTGTGTTTTCCTTCCAGTTCCTTCAACTTGTTTTGTAATGCCTCTAGTGTTTTATGTGTCATTTTCTTCTTGTACGAGGACAATGATATAATTTTCCCTCTTAAAACAGCTTTGAGAGTATCCCACAGAATGGGAGGTGAGACCTCTTCATTATCGTTGAATTCTAGGTAGAGATTGATTTCCTTTTTAATTTGCTCTCTGAAATGGGGGTCGTTCATCAAACTTGAGTTTAGTTTCCAATTATTATTCTTCAGTCGCAGGTTAAAATCAGTCAATAAGTATATAGGTGCATGGTCACTTAAGTCTATTGTTCCAATTCCACAAGTGTTTATTTTGTTTTTATCTTTTCCAAATGTTATAATAGTCTGTTCTTGTGTACACGGAGTGGGGGGCAGAGTAGTAAGTGTAATCCCTTCTGTTGGGGAAAAGGTCCCTCCATATGTCCACCAGTCCGACTTCTTCAAAAAGTGTGTTAACCCTTCTGTGTATTGGGTTTTTATCATGAATTTTCCTACTGGATGAGTCGAGCTTTGGTTGCAAATGTATATTTAAGTCTCCTCCACATATCAGAAGACCTTCTGTTTCTGTTATCATGATTTTAGTGATTTTCCGAAAGAAATGGATGTCACTTCCTGGGGGTGCATATACATTCATTAAAGTCGGAAGTTTCCTTTTTAATGTAATGTGAATGTAACTTAAATGATTGCTGAAATATGACATTTAAAGGGATTTTATTTTGAAATGTGACATTAGGAAATCAATAGGAGTGTCTGATCACTTCTTATTTCAGGATTGTTTCCTTTATTTTGGAATCTACTGTAATGCCTAGTATATAGACATAGCTTAAAATAACGTGAGAGCTGGCTTGACTGTGTTTTTCCGTGGTGGACGCTAGCTTGACCCCATAAGTGCTGTATACTGAAGCTATTTTCAATAAAACTTGCATATTCAGATAAAAAAAATGTCAAAAAGTAATGAAGTCACTGCTCCCAATCTGCTGGAGATATGTAATCTGTATTGTGTAATGTGAAGGTGGAGGAGGCTGACCAGATCTACCTGCTGATGAAGGAGGAGTATCGGATCTCTAGGAATGTGCGTCTGGCGTGGTTTCTTGGTAAACTTAACCAAGTCATCTGGCCAACATCAAAGCCTGAACTGGTGAGTTAATCCATACTCCTTTCCCTGTCCTCATGTAGGCCCAAGAGCACCAAGATGGAAACGTAGCTAATGGTGTGCCTCTCTTGTTGGTAGTAATATGCAAATTCTAAATGGTTTGTCATCATTGACTGTAAGTATACTGCTGCTTTTTTACCTGTACTACTTCAGTGCCTGTTCGGAGCTGGCTGATTGCTGGGTCCCCCTTTAGTGTGGCTTGCGGGGTTCTTCTGGGCCGCTCATCTGATCGACTTTGCACTTAATGTTGCACTCCCTTGGGTCCTCAGCAATACATCTGCCCATTGTGAAGTTGACTTAATGAACGGTCATACATGCATACATAGACAGAAAGTCCTTCCTTTATAGTTAGATGATGCTGCTACAGCGCCACCTATTGGCCAAATGGCACAAACATATATCCACCAAATGTGGTGTCAATAGCCCAGAGCATTCAGGAGATATGACTGTTTAGCTATATAATCCCTGACCACATCTAGGGCTTAGAATTTTGTTTTTGAGATGTACTGTTCAACATTTATAGGCCAAAATTGAAAGTTCCTTGTGGCCAAACTGCAACAAAGCATCATTGGGGTCATTCTATCAGAAACCAATCACTTTCTGATCAGACACCTTTATAACCTTTTTTGTTAGCTTTTCAATTATCAGAGAACCATATTTTGTTTGCTTATTTTTGAAGAAAATATCTGTTTCTTTAGGAAGCGTGGGTGTCCAATATGGGTCTACTTTAAGCGCTTCAGTCTCCTTAGTGATTGCTCATTCTGGTTCATGGAACAACCTTCCAACACTCCCTCATAAAGACTAACATCTCATCTCATCTTCAACTGCTTATCCGGGTCGCGTCGTGGGGGCAGAAGCTTTAGCAGGGGAGCCCAAACTTCCCTTTCCCTGGCCACATTAACCAGCTCTAAGTGGGGGATCCCGAGGCGTTCCCAGGCCATTGTGGAGATATAATCTCTCCACCTAGTCCTGGGTCTTCCCCAAGGCCTCCTCCCAGCTGGACACCCAAACCACCTCAACTGGCTCCTTTCAACGCAAAGGAGCAAGGGCTCTACTCCGAGTTCCTCACGGATGGCTAAACTTCTCACCCTATCTCTAAGGGAGACTCCAGCCACCCTCCTGAGAAAACCCATTTCGGCCGCTTGTACCCGCCGACTCGTTCTTTCGGTCATGACCCAGCTTTCATGGCCATAGGTGAGGGTAGGAACGAAGATTGACCGGTAGATTGAGAGCTTTGCCTTCCGGCTCAGCTCTCTTTTCGTCACAAAGGTGTGGTAGAGTGACTGCAACACCGCCCTCGCTCCTCCGATTTTCCAGCCAAACTCACGCTCCATCGTCCCCTCACTCGTGAACATGATCCCGAGGTACTTGAACTCCTTTACTTGAGGTATGGACTCATTCCCTACCTGGAGTCAGCAATCCACCGGTTTCCTGCTGAGAGCCATGGTCTCAAATTTAGAGGTGCTGATCCTCATCCCAGCTGTTTCACACTCGGCTGCGAACCGATCCAGTGAGTGCTGAAGGTCACTGACCGACGATGCCATCAGGACCACATCATCTGCAAAAAGCAGAGACGAGATCCTCAGCCCACAAACTGCAACCCCTCCCCACCACGACTACGCCTCGATATACCGTCCCTGAAAATCACGAACAGGATTGGTGACAAAGCACACCCCTGGCGCAGTGACGTGCAGTGAGGGTTGGGGTTGGGGAGGCACTGACTCACAAGTCAGATTTACAAACATACAGTAGGATGCCAATAGGATAGGATGAGAGAATAGGAGCGAATAGGACGCTGAAAACCATTTTAAAACACCAGAGCCACTGTATACTGCAGTATATCTTACCTTTACTTGTACATGACTTCTCGCTTTGACTGAAAGTCCAGCTTTGAAAAATTTCTTAGTTTAGAAATCAAATCCTTCATTTTCAGGGCGAGAAATGACAGCTTGTCGCTAAGCTCTACAGCATCGCACAGCACACACTGTGTTTACTTTTTGCACACCGGTTAGAGTTCACCGTGACCTGCTGGCTATCCGGCTGCTCACTATCGCCGCCTAACTTGAGGCAGAGGTACTGCCTGCCTCAAGCCAAGCATTTTCCCTGTGGATTTATGTCTTATCATTAAGATGTAAATATTACACACATACGTAAAATACATTAAGGAACACCATGGAAAAGAAGACGTATGCTTTTATTACATAAAAGTGTCCTCAACCATCATATTGGAAACATACACAGAAATGGGAACAAGCACGCGCAGAGGGCACGCGCTCAATACAGTTTGTGAGTGATTGCGCAATCTGGAGGGAGGCACGGCTGTCCGTGCCTCACCTCTCGCATCCGAAGCGACTCCGCTTATTTAAATAGGAAATACAGAATTTTCTGCCATTTTTACTATAAAAACGGTCAAAATACATTAAGTCCAGAGGACAAATATTAATACTTGTTATTTTATTATTTCGTTTCTTTTTCCTCTCATGATGACAGGGGAGGCACAGCCTCACCTGCCTCCCCTGACCGCACGTCACTGGCCTGGCGGAGGCCAACCCCCACCGGGAACGAATACGACTTACTGCCGAGGATCTGGTCACAGCTCTCGCTTTGAGTGTTCACCCCATACTCCCGCAGCACCTCCCACAGTATCCCCCGAGGGACCCGGTCATATGCCTTCTCCAGATCCACAAAGCACATGTAGACTGGATGGGCATACTCCCAGGCCCCCTCCAGGATCCTTGCGAGAGTGAAGGGCTGGTCTGTTGTTCCACGGCCAGGACAGAATCTGCATTGTTCCTCTTCAATCTGAGGTTCGACTATAGGCGAAGACGAACCCTCCTTTCCAGCACATTGGAGTAGACTTTACCAGGGAGGCTGAGTAGTGTGATACCCCTGTAATTGGCACACACATATCCAACCGTCCTTTCCTCTCTAAAATCCTCAAGAAAGTAGTTGCCAATCAGCTGTGTGTGGTATTTTTTTTAACATAATGAGTTATTTGAGGACTTCCAGCCAGGATTTGGAATGAATCACTGACACAGCACTGGTAATAATTACTGTTGACCTTCTTATAGCTACAGACAAAGGACTTTCTGTACTTATTTACTAGATCTTAGTGCTGCCTTCGACACTATTGACCGCATCGCATCCTGTTACGGAGACTGGAGCATCTAATTGGCATTAAAGGAACCGCATTAAGCTGGTTTAAGTGGCATTTATCAGATAGATCTCAGTTTGTACATGTTAATGATTAATCCTCCATGTACACTAAAGTAAAATATTACAAAATATATACAGATCAAAAGTACTGTAATAACGTGCAAATTACCATACAAATGTGCAAAGAACAGATTGTTTGTGATTGAGTCTTTATTACAGAGAGGGAATGACAGACTCTTCAAGGGATGCGTTGTATAGTTGACCACAGGCAGGAAAGATTTCCTGTGGTGCATATGGGTGCGGGGAGTCTTCTGCTGAAGGTGCTCCTCTGCTGAGCCAGTGTGTCGTAGAGAGGGTGGGCGACATTGTCCAAGATAGACACAAGCCTGGACAGCATCCTCCTCTCTGCCACGGTTGTCAGGGTGTCCAGCTTCTCCCCCACAACATCACCGGCCCTCCGTTTGTTCAGTCTGTTGGTGTCTGCGACCTTCAGCCCACTGCCCCAGCATGTGACAGCGAAAAAGATCGCACTGGCCACAACAGACTCATAAAACATCCTCCGCATCGTCCTGCAGATGTTAAAAGGACCTCAGCCTCCTCAGGAAGAAGAGTCGACTTTGGCCCTTTTTGTAGACAGCCTCAGCATTTCTAGTCCAGATCAACTTATTATTGAAGTACACCCCCAGGTACCGGAGTCTGGAGATGGTGATGTGTATGATGCTGCAGACAGATGTTTGGTTTGCAGAGGGAGGGATGTACAGAACAACAGTGATGACATGTGGAATCTCTCTGGGCAGACGGTATGGACAGAGTACAACAGCCAGCAGTTCAACATCCGGGCTACAGGGTTGTCTACAGAGTCTTTAATGATGATATGACCAGGATTACACCATATGCTGTTTACTAGAATGGCAAGCCCCCCTCCTTTCCTCTCACCGCTCTTGGTGCCATCCACGGAGACGTTATGATTTGTAATGTCCCCGTGAAGCCATGTCTCCGTGAAACACATCAGACTGCACTCACTCAATGATCATATTGAATTATGGGCCAGCCCTGTGTCACTGATTTCCTGTGTGACTCTCACTTCATTTACAGCTGAGCTCAGAGAATGAATTGGACTTGCTGAGTATCTTACCTAAAGGATGGCAGACGGATTTCTCCCCCACCATTTACCCCTACATGTTGATGCCGTCCACTCGAGCAACCTTCCTGGCCCGGAGGTACCGCTTCATCATTGAGTTGGACCTTAGCCCCTCCACAGGGATCGTGGTAAGACTGAACACAGAATAATGGTTTGTACTTGTTTCCTGAATTATTGTGGTTGACAACAAAAGATGGAGACGTAGTGGAATGATCTTTTAAATCTGTAGAATATCCAATATAAAACCTTAGTTGGCTCACTCCCAGTCCATGTCCTCCGTTGTATGGCCATACATGTCCCACAGATACAGTCAGTGTTGGGAGGGTTCCTTTTAAAATGTATTCCTCTACAGATGATGATGATGATGATGATGATGAAGCCCTTTATTTGTCACTAGTCACAAGTACCAGCGAAATTGCAGCGCCACCTGTCCAAACATACATGTACATACAATGTGACAGAGGGGTAGACAGGACAGGAGGCAGGGATTGGATTGAGAAAGTTACAGCATAACATGAGGAGAGGGAGGAGAGAAAAAAAGGCAACCCCCAGACTGTACTCCAGAGGGAGGGCAGTGTGGGAACAGGAAAAAAAACACCTCAGCAACAAGCACATAATCACTCTTACAACAGAAAAACTCAAGACTAGCAACAGGGAGGGGGCGAGGGTGGGGGGTGTAACCCAGGATAGACAGCAGCCACCCGGTCCTGCAGCCATATTCGGCACTGGTCACGGACCCGTCTGTCTCACTGGGGGGGTACAAAGCTGCAGAGACGTGGGAGAGGGGGAGGAGGGTGGATGCATATCTGTATAAATGTATAATGTCACTGTATGTGTGAGCCTGGGTCGTCACCCCGCCCGGCGTCACAACCTCGGTGCCTCAGTCTGATCCAACGGAGACGACCTTGATCATGACCCAGGCAGAGTCAACAATCAGCAGGTGTCTGTGGGAGGTGGGGGAAGGAATGAAGAGCGTCTCACTGCAGTGTTCTCCAGGGGAGTTGTTGTTCCAGCAGCAGCCTTGGCCAAGGCCACTGCTGGTTGGGGAGGCCGAAAAGGATAAGATTGGGGTTGTTTGGGTTTGGGGACGAGCAGCCACATTCCAATGTCGCGGCTACTCTCTTTGTCCATTCTGGTCAGCAATACGATCCACTTTCCTTTGCAAAGCCATGAGCGTCTCCTTGATGGTACCCACATCGCGGCTCAAGTTGTCCATGTTACGGTGCAAAGCCACAGTCTGAGTGCCCATGACTCGCACCGCCTCAATCATTCCAGGCAGCCATGTGGGGCTTTTGGCAGCTGCCATGGATTCCCGAATTCTCTGATAAACCAGGCCCGTGCCTATTCCAATCAGCAGGGAAGTTGTTATCACGGTTCCGAATAGGTAGATGTTCTTAGGCGTCCTCCACGGAAAGAGCCGCCAGGCACACGACCCGCCACCTCTCCCACGCGTCCATCGTGTAGCCAGCTGCAAACGTTCCGGCAGGACAGTCAGGTTCCCCCGCACCCGGGCTTCTCGTCGAGAAGATGGTGTCAGTAGCGTGCAGAGACCAGTTGATCAATTGCATGAGTCTTTAGGTTCGGAGAGCAGTGCGGAGAGAGTCTCTCAAAAGAAATACATAAGACAGAAGACTAGACGAGACAAGAGAAGCAAAGCAGGGAAAGAGAAGGGAGAGGAGGGAAGGAAAAATGCGACCGCCTCCGCTGAGAGCCAAAGAGAGAACATGTCCTAATATGTAATCTGTAATGTATTCCCTTGGATTACTCATCTAAAGTAATGTATTCTAAATACTTTTGGATTACTTTAAGCTTACTTCAAAATGGTCTTGTTGAACGTGTTTATCTGCAACACTGATTTTAGTTCACACTTGCATTAGAGAACGATCTTATTCCTGTCTTCAGAGAAAAACACAAATGTGGTACGTTTTGTCCAGCAACTGCTACTATTTAAAGAAAAATGGTATCCAAGAGTCGACATCCTACAATTAATTTTACCGTTATTAAATTCCACAGCTCAGAAATTAGGGAAGGGACAGTAGTAACACATGCCAGAGACAGTTGTAACATTTAGAATTTATTTATTTAGGTTAGCCCCTTGAGATGAATCATCTCATTTTCGAGGGAGAAGAAGCAAAAACAAGGGGTTTGCAAATTAAGTAGTAGTAATGCTTTGAAACCATGAAGAATAGTAGACCTAAGCTGGCATGGGAGATTGTTCCAATCTGATGGAGCTTTGAATTGAAATGCACGACGACCACATTCTTTAAATATTCTAGGAGTGTGGAAAAAAAGATGATCGGTATGTCTTAAGTTATAGTAGGTACTATAAGGAATTAGAAGTTGTTTTAAGTATAAAGGCAAATTAAAATGAATACATTTAAAAATAAACAGTAACCAATGAAAGAGTCTTCTGGCTATTGGGGTTAACCAATTCAGAGATTCTTAAAGAGTACAGTGATGAGTCCTGTATGAACATCTAAGAACAAATCTACAGAGGCTGTTATTAAGCACAGTAAGAGGACAAAGATTTGATTCTGTGGTGTTCTGATATATAATATATGCATAGTCAAGAATGGGGAATATTAATTGTGAAATAATTATTTTCCAGACCTGTAGTGGCAAACTATCAATGGAACGATACAGTACAGGCAATACATTTTCTTTGTAGTTGAGTCAGTGTGGGGTTTAAAGGATAACTGGGAGTCAAACAAGAGGCCCAAGTATTTAAATTCAGTTACATTTTGTAGGGGTTCTCCATCAAGAAACTTCAAGGACCATTCGTCAGAGTGTAGACCATATCTAGTACTCCAAGAACCATATTTACACTGCTGAATTTGTGAAATTTCAGGCTTAGAAGAGTAGATTACAGTATCCCCAGCATAAAGATGAATTTGACAGTGCGAGCAGTGGTCGTCGAAAAGTTGGATGGTGTGGAGAGAGAATATTGTAATCATTGAGATAATTGGATAATTGATTGAAAATAAGTCTTTCAAATATTTTTCTATACTATTGATGATTGAAATGGGTCTATAGTTGTTAATTTCTTGGGGTAACTGCCTTTATGTAAAGGGGTTACCCTGCCGCATTTCCAAGATAAGGGAGTTTCACAGGTAGTGAGAGATAAATTAAATAAATATGACAGAGGAAATGATAAAACCTGAGAAGCGATTTTAAGGAATTTAATCTCCAGCCCATCTGGACAACAACTGCTCCCAGAGCTTAAGCCGTCGATGACCTGTTGAACCTTAATTGGGGTGATAGTTTTAAAGGAGATGGAACTTCTGCACCTTTCATTAAACAGGGTGAAGGCAGAGCAATGATTATTAGAAGTTGCCAATTAGTTATCTTCCAGACTTGTTTAGGGTTCTTAAAGTTGGTTGTTAGGGAGTCTTTATAGTAGTTGGCATTAACATTTTTTGTTTTAGTTGTACGTTTATTCCTCAGATCTTTATAGGCATTCCAATCAGAGATATCCTTAGCTGCTCGATGTTTTCTCCAGGCCTTGTCTCTTTGTTTGAATAAATTAATAAATTCTCCTTTAATCCGAGGTAAGTGTCTACCCTTAATCCTAACCATTGACCAGGGTGCTTGTTATTTATAACCTCAAGAAACTCAGTGTAGAAGAAGTGCCACACATCTTCAACAGTTGGTATTAGCTGAAACCTCTCCCAATTTATGTTTAAAATGCCTTGGTGAAATAGGTCAGGATTAATATTATTAGCTTTCCTTACTTTAATAAATTTAGCTGGAAGATGAGACATTTCAATCTTCCAAACACAAAATACAATAGAGTGGTCACTAAAGGAGTCGGATAATACACCAGATTGTCAGGATGGGTGACCAGTATCAGTTCAAGCAGGGAAGCTGAACTAGAGCACACCCTGGTGGGTTCAGTTATAAGCTGTGTAAGGTTTATACTGTTGACTCGATTGTGGTCATTAGGAGAGGACCGATCTAGCCAGTTAGAATTGAAATCCCCTAAAATAATTTTCTCACATGAGTGGTCTAAGGAGTTGATGGTAGACACAATTACATTTGTAGATTATGTAGGAGATTTTGGAAGCCTATAGAAATTTCCAATATGAAGCAAGGGAATGAAGCATCACCCCGGAAGAAGTTGCGGACCTCATGGAGGTATCCCAGACTTTGAATTTACTAAGGAAAGCCTCAGCCTCCGTCGGAGCACGATACAGGGTGGATCTTCCGTCATGGATGATTCTCAGCAAGTCTGGGTATTTTAAGGAGTATTTTTTATCCAGCTCACAAAGCTTTTTCTTAACTGACTCAAAATGGCGGCGCTTCTCTGGAAACTCAAGCGCTGATGTCCGGGTAGATGTACACCCTCGAGCCTTGGAATAGGAGATCCTCTTTCTCTCGAGCAAGTCGGAGTATCTCCAATTTATCCTGGAGGTTAAGACATTTTGCCAGTATTGGCCGTGGACCAGAGACCGTGGTGCCCTCCATGTGTAAGGCGCCAGTGCGATGAGCCTGTTGAATGACGGGTGGAATTGGAAAGTCCATTTTGTCAAGGAGTTGTGGGATAAGTTGCTGTATAAAGCCAAACATATCACGGCCCTCTTTCAGGAACCGCAGATTTGAGGAGTGACTGCGATTCTCAAGATCCTCGACTTTGTCTGTCAGGTAATTATTTTGTTTCTCCAGGTCTTTGACTCGCTTTTTCAAATCGCTGATCATGTCCTCGTTTCCACTGACTCTTTTTTCAATCAGTCATATGATCACAAAGGGTAGTCATTGATAATTGTAGTGAATTA
The DNA here is from genome assembly GCF_963691815.1 of Echiichthys vipera. Classification (NCBI taxonomy): domain Eukaryota; kingdom Metazoa; phylum Chordata; class Actinopteri; order Perciformes; family Trachinidae; genus Echiichthys; species Echiichthys vipera. The sequence goes on along the minus strand of NC_139828.1, from coordinate 35,554,033 downwards.
ACACTCGTTTGTAGCTGATCTAATTTTCAGATCAATATGCAAGCACAGTTCGGATTTCATATGCTGCATGGGATCAAGAAGAGCTTCATTAGAGGCCATCATAGAAGGATGAGATGAACAATGGGATGAGTAGATCGGCCTTAAAAGTTCCTTAATTGATGTCGAAGTCAAAAGACAAAAGAAGACAAAAGACTAATTCAAATGTTTAACGAGTGAAGATGAAATTAGACAAAAGCAAACGTTTCAAAGGTCAGGAAAATTAGATCATAATGCAGACTGAAAACTCAGGAGACACTCACAGAGATTTGCGTGCGGCCATCTTTAGATCAAGCACAGAGTGAATGAATGGGTGAGTGACAGGCAATTTGTAAAGCCCAATAAGGTAACATATCTAAAATAAACATAATTAATCACTTAAATACTCCAAATGAAAAAGAAAATATAGAAGTCACATTATTATGACCATTCATTTCTTTCTTTTTTGTTTTTTATTTTCCAAATTGTTTTATTGGGTTAACCAGAGTTATACAGGTACACAAGAAAAAGTATAATAATTGTATAATAATTTAATAAAGTAAATAAATAAAATAATATATATATTTTTTAAATGACACCTCTGCAGCCACCAGTCCACACTCTATTCATGGTCCACACAGGGACTTGAACTGGCAAACATACGGTTCCCAGTTGAGTCATCAATGGACTGAGCTACTGCCGCCCCAACATAAGTACATAGGTAAAGTAACTATTACTAATAAGAGCCAACTGTGGGTCCTAGGAATTCTGTCAAAGATCCCCTCTTTGAAAACCTTAACTTCTCTAACCTTAGACATTGTAAAATTTCACGTATCCAACTTTTATGAGTCGGTGGAGAAACATCCATTTAAGGGCGAGCAGGGTGGTAAAGGCCACGGCACGTTGTGTAGTAATGGGCAGATTTTTAGACGGAGGAAGCCCAAACAGAACAGTCAGGGGATCGGGTTCCAAATTTGGCTCAAGAGCCTTTTTGAGGGTTTGAAACACTGTAGTGCCCTGCGATAGACTGGCGTACTGTCCAGGGTGTACCCCGCCTCACGCCCGATGTCAGCTGGGATCGGCTCCAGCACCCCCTGCGACCCCGACCCCGGGATAAGCGGTTGAAGATGAATGGATGAAATACTGTATATTGGACCAAAATTCAGCAAACTTCAGGCACGTGTGTGTGCGTGGTATGCTGGGGGCTGCTTACAGCCGTTACAAGCATCACTGTGACTAGGGTATATCTTAGCCAATTTAGCGTTGGTGAAATGGGCTCTATGAAACCACCATCAACTGTAATAGGCCGTGCCTGGCCAGTTTTAGAATCCACTGGACCTCAGTAATGTCTACTCCCAAATCCTTTTCCCATGCATTTTTAGATGATACAGTGGGGACTGGGCTCAGAAGAGCAATCTTATTATAAATGACAGATATCTGTTGTTTGTGATGTACTTTAAGAGCCAGGAATTCATCGCAACTTCAGGGGGGCGATCTGGAAAATGTGGGAATTGCTTTTGGATAAAATGTCTCATTTGAAGGTACAGACAAAAGTGGCTATTAGGCAGGCTGTATTTGTCCGACATAGATGCAAAGGACGCTAAAACACCTTCGTCAGACATATCATTAAGTGTTTAGAGGCCCTTATCTAACCATATGCGGAATGCAGGGTCAGTGCAGGAAGGGAGAAACGCGTAGTTATTCAAAACTGGGGCAAGGATCGATGCCCTTTGCAAGCCGTACTGCTTCCTGAACTGTTACCAGATTTTATCGGTATTGGCGACAAGCGTATTAGATGAGACCTTGTGCGCAGTTATGGGGAGCTGTGAGCAAATCGTAGAATGCAAAGAGCAGGAGGAAGATGTTATCCCAGTATGAGCCCAGGGCAGGCAGACGTCTGTTATTTCACCGCGGAGCCAATATAAAAGTTTATTAATGTTGCAGGCCCAGAAGTAGTGGCGGAAATTAGGGAGTGCAGGTCCCCCTTCAGGTTTAGGGAGTTGAATAATTTTTTTTTTTTCATATGGGTTGGTTTATTCTGCCAAATAAAGGTGTTAAGTTGTTGGTCTAGATTAGTGAAAAACGATGTTGGGAGATGTTGAAAAAGATACAGAAATTTTGGTAAAATTACCATCTTAATAAGATTAATCCGGCCTGCAAGGGACATGGATAGACAAGTCCGACTTGCATTTATCTAATAGTGGCTGAAAATTCTTTTGAAAAAGGTTCCTGAAGGAGGTGGTGATACACACCCCTAAATACTTGAACCCCTCGTCAGCTGTTTTAAAGGGAAATGGATTGTTGGAGTGATCTTGCCAAGTTGTTGACAAAACATAACTCACTCTTATAAATATTCAACTCATACCCCCATAGGTGCCCAAACTGATTCAGGATTTGTAAAACTGGGGGGAGGGAGGATGTGGGGTTTTAAATAAATGAGGAGGTTGTCCGCATATAAGGAGTTTGTGGACTAGACCGAAATGATTGATGCCTTCAAACTCATTTTGGTTTCTAAGCCCCGATGGCTCGATGGCTATTTTGAACAACAAGTGTGAGAGAGGACAGCCGAGGGAACTATGCTGAACGGAGTGTGTGTGTGTGTGTGTGTGTGTGTGTGTGTGTGTGTGTGTGTGTGTGTGTGTGTGTGTGTGTGTGTGTGTGTGTGTGTGTGTGTGTGTGTGTGTGTGTGTGTGTGTGTGTGTGTGTGTGTGTGTGTGTGTGTGTGTGTGTGTGTGTGTGTGTGTGTGTGTGTGTGTGTGTGTGTGTGTGTGTGTGTGTGTGTGTGTGTGTGTGTGTGTGTGTGTGTGTGTGTGTGTGTGTGTGTGTGTGTGTGTGTGTGTGTGTCACACTGGTCAAACAAACTAGACTTTACCCGTGAAACGTGCTTGGGCACGGTACGGTTGGATAGTGTGCGCCCTGTGTAGCTCAGTAGAGACCCTAATTCCAGAGTAATGCCCTCTGTCTGACAAAACAAAATGCTTCAGGAGTGAGTCAGTGCAGAAATGAGTTGTATATCTGACATGTTTTTGTTTTCTGTTGTGCAGGATGACAGCACAGGAGAGATGATCTTCGATGAGGTGTTTCACGCGTTGTCGAGGTGTCTGGCTGGTCTGGCACAACCATTCAAAGTCCCTGGCACTGATCAACTTTTCAAGCCTAAGATCTTCATCACCATCTTGGCCTATTCGTCAATCATTGGCCTCACTTCCCATCAGGTCATTACAGTAGTTTACGTGTCATTCTGTTAAAATCTGCTGTGTTATGTAAACATTTCTGTAACCAAATGTCCTAAAGAGGTTCAGCAGCCTTGGGATGGATGATCTAAAATGAGTATGACTGAATGAAAGCACTGAATGTCAAGTTACTATTACACTTAGTTTAATCTAGTTCTTAGATGGCCACTGTAAAACATGCCACATTGTTTAAATAGAAGCATCTTAGCTAGACTTAATCTGAAAAGAAGTGTACCTGAAATATCTCTTACGGTCTTTCAGGGTAATAGTCCTTTTTCAGATTGTAGATTACATTTGCTGTACTATGTATACCCGGAATCTTTGGCACAAAAATGTCTCTTTAAGTTGAATTGAGTTCTGTCATTTGCAGGGAGTAGCTACAGGTTGTGAATAGGAAATAAGCTGACCTTCCTGCCTACAGATTTCAGCTAAATCTTTTTAAAACTTCAGCTTCATCAAAAGTTGAAAGCTCAAGTGGATTCAAAGGATATGAATGCAACTCAGCACCCAGCTGTTTGAAAAGGATGCATCCCTGTCCTTTAAGTCCCAAGGACATCCTATACTTTGAAATAATTTAGTTAAATCAGCTTGTGCCCCTAAAAATAAATGTAAGCGTAAAACCCTGATTTGTTTCCATGTGAAGCATAAACCTGCTGCAGATGTTGTTGCAGTCCGCTGACAGCCTTAATTCCCCCTGCAGGTCTTGGTACAGGGCTGTCAGCTCGATAGAACAGACCTGGTTGAGTTCCTGCATCACATCTATCAGCAGCTCAGAGCAGTGGAGAGCAACATCGCAGAAGTCCTTCATCACCAGCATGAACAGGCAAGTGCTCATCAATGGTATTTACGTCCTATTGTATAATTTCATGCAGAGATATGTAAAGATGTTGATGAACAAAAAAATCACTTTAATCTAAGAGCGTACTCACACTGTCCTTTTGGCCGGGGCCAAAACCGTTTTTTCAGCTAAAGCCTAGTACCTTTAAGCAGTGTGAGTGCACCCGCTCCGCGCATAACTGCGGCCAGCGGGCCGTCCACGGCCCTGGCAGTGTGAGTACAAACGGGGCTGGGGCGCGGGGGGGAGAGGGAGGGGGGACAAGTACCCTAAAGCCCGGGTAGCGGTCTGGAAGGACAGTGTGAGTACGCCCTAAAGCAATGCAAACACTTTCATATGAATTCTTCATATCAATATTAATATTAGGAGTTTCAGCCTCTCTAAAATCTTATATCATAGGGTTCATTGGGCAGAGCCAAATCAAGTATCTCCTAACAAGTATTAATCCCACACACACTGTCCTGCTGCCACAAATAATCTTATGTCAAATGACTATAGACCCACCAGGTGAACTTCACTCTCATTTGCATAAAGTCCTCTCAGTGGATCTCCAGAGTGAGTGTGGAGTGGGTTGGTGGGTGGGTGAATGCCCCCCCTTCTCTATTTGTGTCAGGAGCTGAAGTTGTTCCTGTCACCGTTTCCTGGTTGGTGTATTTCTTAGTCTTCAGTGTTAATGAAGATATGCAACCATGTATTTATTTTTTCCTGTGCCTTTAGTCTGTGGAGCCAGTACAAAGCGCATGTCTCCATAGCAACACCCTGGATGACCAGCCCCACAGGAAGCAAAGCTTCTCAATGGTGTCGGCTGACATGGGTCTGGTCAGCATGGTACGCCAAGGCATCCTGGCCCTTCAGTTGCTGCCTCCAAACTCCAGTGCAGGTAAGTTTGTCTTAAGTAACCAATGTTATCATTTTCTCAATCAAGGCTTTGTCTTCAGGGTCACAAGCATTCAACAGCACATTTCAACCACGTAATTCAAAGTGCTTTACACAAAACATTAAAAGCATTGGAAAGAAACACATGAAATTACATTAAAGTAAAATAATTAGAAGATCATCAACAGCGAGAAAAGAAATTTCTGTAGTATTTTGATTTATGTCAGTAGTTAATTTAGAAAGGTAATAGGTAATAGAAGTGCAGTACAAGCAGTTAATACATTTGTTTGATTACTGAAATGCAATGGCAAACAGAAAAGTCTTCTGTCTTGATTTTAGGGTGCACTCACACTGTCCATTCCTACCATGCCCAAGCACACTTTACGCCTAAAGTCTAGTTCGTTTGACCAGTGTGAGTGCCACTGTTCAGTGCCCAGGTACGGCACGCTTGCCGGCCGCAGCCCGGTTAAGAGAGGTGGGCTTTTGTAAAGCACGTATGCACTTGTATGGCACTAGCGTGCGCACGTGTGCGAGCATGAGCACTGACGGCGGTCCTGATGTCTTTTTATATATGATGGATATTTATACACCCACACAGGAGTTTTCAGCCTGGTTCATATTCAAATTCAAAGAACTTTATTTGTCCACGGGGGGCAATTCAGGGCACACAGAGCAGCAAATAATGACAGTGCAACTATACAAAAACATTTTAACCTATCAACAAGAATAAAGTGTAAAAGAAGAATAAGTGTCAGGATGTTAGTGTGTTAGTACAGGTTAGAATAAGTGTCAGGATGTTGGTGTGTTAGTACAGGTTAGAATCCAGTCACAGAGTTAGATACGAAGAACAGTAGAGAGGAAAGTGTTCAGATGTTAGTACAAGTTAAACACACACAAGTCACAGTTAGATACAAAGAACATCGTCCGCGTGAGATGTAGAAAGACATGCATGTATCAGATGTAAGCAGACATGTGAACGGGTGTATCTGATGTAAACATGGAGTAGACTGTTGAAACAGGTATAAACAGAACTGTAGTGCAGAAAAGATATGAGTGGACAGTGATCGGATTCAGATGTGATCAGACATGATACATAAATGTAATGAGCAGACGTAACAGAACTATAGTGCAGTAATAGAGTATAAATATAATATATAACTATAAGCTATATGCAGATACTAGATAATGAAGTGATAGTGGTGCATGGCAGAAAAAACAGCAGTTTAAATATATGCTAGCTCTGTGTAACCAGATGAATACTGAAAAATAAAGTGACCATAGTGCTATGATGACCAGGTTGAGCCTGGTCCGCGGGGAAGAGGCACAGCACGGATCATCTGGGCAAACTGTGAGTGCACCCTTAGGTTTAGTAGCAAGACCGTTCCAGAGATAACTTATGAATGTATTACCCTGTACCCTGTTAATAGCTCCTCTGTATCTTAATGAAAATGTAGCCGCATTACTAGAACATAATGGAAGATGATGTTCAGACTGTCTAGCAGGATATGAATAACTTAACATGAATGAGATATCCGTTAGTGCTTAATTGTTAGAAACATACAAGCCTATAGTTTTGTTTTTTTGGTACTAAAGAGAGTTTAAAGATTAAGACAAATAACATTTTTTTTTCTCACCGTCTGAAGTTAAGCCAGACTAAACCTCTCCTGTTTCAGGTCAGTTAGGATTATCAAAATGATTTAATTTTGCTAAATGCCACAATAATGTGAGAGAGTATATTTTAGACATTTTTTTATTAATTTCTTCAAGGTCAAAAGTTTAAATACATTTCCTTAGTATTTAGTAGCATTGCCCTTGAACTGCATAACTTGGGTCAAACGTTTTGGATAACCTTCCACAAGCTTCCATCCTTCTTATGGGCGGCAGTAGCTCAGACCATAGGTGGCTGGAGAGGTGCAAGGTCATCTCCTGGGCACTGCCGAGGTGCAGTTGAGCAAGGAACCGAACCCCCAACTGCTCGGGGCGCAGATCCATTGGCAGCCCCTTCGCTCTGACATCTCTCCATTAATTGCATGTATATAGGTCCTGTTTGTGCATGTGTGTGTATTTTCAGGCTTGTGTATATCCGGTTCCGGCGCTGTGTCGAGCGGCAGCCAGCAACAGTTGCTCCCTCTCTTTTCCGCACTTTTTAGCTATTTTATCTTATTTACTGTCTTTTTATTAGTGCCTTTTTCCTGTAAGTCGTCGTGCTAACCTTAGCCAAATATGTTCGTTAACTTTCTTTCTTTCTTTTTTTGTCCGTTTGTCTCATTCTTGGGACTATTTTGACGACCGCCTCTCCGTCTGGACGCAACAACGTGGTGGCTCCATTGTTTACACCCGGGAACAGCTGTTGTCGCTAGCACCAACGGCGCTAATGCGGAAGAGGCCTGAAATCCCCACATAACTGAGGAGAAAGTACAGGGGATGTAAGGCTGGACGTAAACACCGGGAAAAGAAGAGGAGATATAAACAATCTTTCCCTTCCATCACCATGGGGAACGTGAGGTCGCTGGCTAATAAGATGGACGAGCTGGTGGGCCTGGTGAAGACTCAGTGGATGTATCCTGTGAGCAGTGTGCTGCGTTTCACAGAGACGTGGCTCCACGAGGACATCCCAGACTCTTAACGTAACTGTGGATGGCTTTCAGACTGTTCGGGCGGACAGGAGTCACTGTGAGAGTGGCAAGAGGAAAGGTGGGGGACTTGCTATTCTTATTAACAACAAGTGGTGTCATCCTGGATACGTTACTGTAAAGGAGCGTGTGTGCAGCCCGGACATTGAGCTGCTTAAGGAGGCTTACAGCTCCACTGCCCTTCCTCCTCTTGGAAGATCAGACCACAACCTCATCCATCTGCAGCCCCTGTATAAGCCCCAAGTCCAGCGGCGGACAGGAGACTGATTAAGCTTTACAGGGCTGCTTTGAACTCACAGACTGGGATTTGCTCTTTGATTCACATGGAGAGGACCTTGATGATCTCACGGACTGCATAACAGGGTACATCAATTTCTGTGGGGACAGCGTTGTTCCTACAGTGACTGTACGCTGTTTCCCAAATAACAAGCTGTGGGTCACCAGAGACATCAAGGTCCTGCTGAATGCCAAGAAGAGGGCCTTCAGAGAAGGGGACAGAGAGCAGATGAGGCAGGTCCAGAGGGAGTTGAAGGAGAGGATCCAACAGGGCAAAGACACCTACAGGAGGAAGCTGGAGCACAAACTCCAGCAGAACAATTTAAAGGACGTGTGGAGCGGCATGAGGAGCCATCTGGTAGCCAGACAGTAGGAGGTGGTACTGAACGTGCCAATGAGCTGAATCTGTTCTTCAACAGATTTGATGAAAGGGCTCTGGACCACCCCTCGACGGCTCCTCCACAACCATCCACCTCCAAACCTCCAGCCCTGTTGACCCCCCCCCCTCCCCCTCAATTCCTACATGACTTTGCTCTACCTGTCCCCTCCCCCCCGCCATCACCTTTCTGCACCCCCAACAACGCACACAGCAGACAGACCTTCACTGCAGCAGATGAGGAAGGAGCTGTGCAGACTCCGCCCAGACAAGGCAGCAGGCCCCGACGGTGTCAGCCCGAGGTTCCTCAAAGCATGTGCGACCCAGCTGAGTGGAGTCCTGCAGCACATCTTCAACCTCAGCCTGAGTCTTGAGAAGGTCCCTGTGCTGTGGAAGACATCCTGCCTGGTACCAGTACCGAAGAAGGTGCGTCCCTGCACCTCCGAAGACTACAGACAGGTGGCACTGACGTCGCACCTGATGAAGTCCCTGGAGAGGCTGGTCCTGTCACTTCTTTGGCCCCTGGTCAGCTCATCACTGGACCCGCTACAGTTTGCCTACCAGCCGAGACTAGGTGTGGAGGACACTATCATCTTCCTGCTCCACCGTGCCTGCGCCCACCTGGACAGACCGGGAACCACGGTGAGAATCTTGTTCATGGACTTCTCCAGTGCGTTCAATACCATCCGGCCTGCTCTGCTGGGACATAAGCTGACGGCGATGCAGGTGGACCCTCCCCTGGTTTCCTGGATTACGGATTACTTAACGGGTCGACCTCAGTATGTCAGACTGCAGGACGGAGTGTCTGACACTGTGGTCAGCAGTACGGGAGCTCCACAGGGAACTGTTATTTCCCCCTTTCTGTTCACCCTGTACACCTCAGACTTTCAGCTCCTCTCTGAGTCCTGCCACCTGCAGAAGTTTGCTGACGATTCTGCAATTGTTGGCTGTGTCAGTGAGGGAAAGGAGGAGGAGTACAGGGGCGTTGTGGACTCCTTCGTCGACTGGTGTGCAGCTAATCACCTGATTCTAAATGCCACCAAGACTAAGGAGCTAGTGGTGGATTTCTGCAGGAGTAAATCTGCCCCCACACCCATCTCCTTCAACGGCGTGGCTGTGGATGTTGTCCAGGATTACAAATACCTTGGAGTATACCTGGATAACAAACTGGACTGGTCCAAGAACACTGAGGCTGTCTACAAGAAGGGCCAGAGTCGTCTCTATTTCCTGAGGAGGCTCCGGCCATTCAATATACAGTATATAACACCATGCTGAGGATGTTCTACCAGTCAGTGGTAGCCAGTGCCATCTTCTTTGCTGTTGTGTGCTGGGGCAGCAGACTGAGGGCAGCAGACGCCAAGAGAATCAGTAAGATCATCAGGAAGGCTGGCTTTGTCCTGGGGGTCAAACTGGACTCTTTGGTGGCGGTTTCTGAGAGGAGGATGCTGTCTAAACTGCACAGCATCCTGGACAACAACTCTCACCCTCTCCACCAGCTGCTGACCTCCAGCAGAAGCACCTTCAGCCAAAGACTAATTCTCCCCCGGTGTAACACTGAACGCCGGAGGAAGTCCTTTCTTCCAGTGGCCATCAAACTCTATATTTCATCTCCCCCCGGTCAGGTAAGGAACAGTGGAGACACTGTATCCTGAGAAAATGTCACTTTGTCACTTTATGACCCCACTACATCACTTTATTTAGTTGTATTGTAACTTACTTCAGTCAGATTGCTGCTACACTTCACTGTACTTTACTGTAACTAACTTACTTCAGTAAGAAAGGCTGCTACACTTCCCTGTACTTTACTGTAACTTGGTTCTGTAGGAAATGCTGCTACATTTTTAAGGAAATGCTGCTACATTTTTAACACTGTTTCAATTATCGCTCCTTATCACTTATTTAGTTTGTACTTATTTTTTTTCAATATTCTGCTAAACTGCACAGTTCGCGTTGTTGTATATTGTATATACCTATGCTTAACCACAATGCCTGTTGCACTCTGTCACATTTAGTTATTGTTTGATTTATTTTATGTTAGCTTTATTTTATTTGATTATGTTACCTTTCGTCACTCTGATCCTTTCCCATCTTTGTATTGAAAATGTTGCACAATAATTTCCCTCGGGTAAATAAAGCTTCTTGAATCTCTAATCTTGTGTGTAACATGTATAATAACAGAGTGAAATTGAATTTCCCCTTGCGGGATTAATAAAGTAATTCTTCTTCTTCTTCTGACAGTACTCTGCTAGAATTCTGGCCCATTCCACCTGACAGAACTGGTGTAATTGAGCAAGGTTTGTCGGTTTCCTTGCTCGCACACGCCTTTTCAAATCTGCCCACAAATTTTTGATGGGATTCAGATCAGGGCTTTGTGATGGCCACTCCAAGACATTGATTTTGTTGTCCTCAAGCCACTTTTTAACTATTTTGGAAGTGTACTTAGGGTCGTTGTCCATTTTGAAGACCCATTTTCGCCCAAGTTTTAACTTCCTGGCTGATGTCTTGAGATGTTGCCTTGATATTTCTACATAATGTTCTTTCTTCATGATGCCATCTATTTTATGAAGAGCTCCAGTTCCACAGCTCCAGCAGCAAAACAGCCCCACAACATGATGCTACCACCTACATGCTTCACAGTTGGTATGGTGTTCTCAGGTCGACAAGCTTCCCCCCTTTTCATCCAAATGTAACGGTGGTCATTATGGCCAAACAGCTCCACTTTAGTTTCATCAGACCATAGGACATGTCTCCAGAAGTTGAGATCTTTGCCTTGGTGTCTTTTTGAAAACTGTAATCTGGCTTTTTTATGTTTCTTCAGGAGTAACAGCTTCTTTCTTGCTGAGTCGCCTTTCAGCCCATGTCGGTGCAGGACTCGTTTCACTGTGGATAATGACACTTTCTTACCAGCTTCAGCCAGCATCTTCACAAGCTCTTTAGCTTTTGTTCTGTGGTTGATTTGCAGCTTTCGGACCAAAACACGTTCATCTCTAGGACACAGAGCCCGTCTCCTTCCTGAGTGGTGTGATGGCTGGACATTCCCATGATGTTTATACTTGCATATAATTGTTTGAACAGATGAACGTGGCACCTTCAAGCATCTGGAAATTGCACCCAAGGATGAACCAGACTTGTGGAGTTCCACAATTCTCTCCCTGATTTCTTGGCTGATTTATTTTGATTTGCCCATGATTTCAAACAAGAAAGCAGAGTGTTTGAGGTGTAGCCTTAAAATACATCACCAGGTGTGCCTTCAATTAACTCACATGTTGCCAGTCATGGTCGTCAGGGTGTCACCAGCCCTCCTGATCAGTTTATTCAGTCTGTTGGTGTCTGCGACCTTCAGCCCACTGCCCCAGCATGTCACAGCCAAGAAGATCGCACTCATAAAACATCCTCAGCATCGTCCAGCAGATGTTAAAGGACTTCAGCCTTCTCAGGAAGAAGAGTCGACTTTGGCCCTTTTTGTAGACAGCCTCTGCGTTTCTAGTCCGGATCAACTTATTATTGAAGTCCACCCCCAGGTACTTATACTCCTCTGCAGTGTCCACCGAGACCCCCTGGATGGAGACAGGGGTCGCAGATGTTTTCACCCTCCTCAGATAGGCATACATACTGTGGTCTGCCCATCAGGTAAACCATAATCCAGGACATGATGGACCTGCATCGCCCTCACCCAGTAGAGCCGGATTGCACTGGTTTCTGGTTGAATGCACTGGAGAAGTCAAAGAACATGACTCTCACAGTGCTCGCAGGCTTGTCCAGATGACTGTAGACTCTGTTCAGCAGGTAGGTGATGCAGTCCTCAACTCCCAGGCGGGGCTGGTAAGCAAACTGTAGTGGATCAGTGAAGGCCTGATCATAGGCCTTAGCTGTTCCAGGACAAGTCTCTCCATGGTCTTTGTGATGTGGGACGTCAGGGCCACCGGTCTGTTGTCCTGAGGTCCACTGGGACACGGCGTCTTTGGCACGTGCAGGAGGCAGGGCGTCTTCTACAGCACAGGGACCCTCTGGAGGTGCAGGCTCAGGCTGTAGACTTGACTCAGTACTCCGCACAGCTGGGGGGCACAGGCTTTAAGCACCCTGGGAAATACACCATCGGGGCTTGCAGATTTTCCAGAGTGGAGTCAGCTGTCTTCTCACCAGGTCAGGCGTGAAGTACACTGTAGAGGTGTCCTTTTGGGGACATGATATAGAGCAGGGGAGAGGGGTGGAATAGGTAGGTGTGAAGTGAGGTGATGAGGGGCAGTCAAGGGATCTGTAAGGAGGAGAAGTAGGGCGAGGTAAAGTGGCAGTACGATAGGGTCCGCCAGCAGTAGTTTCCTGTGGGGGATGATGTGATCATTGAACCTTCTCAGTTTCCGCTGAGCAATATTTGATTACTATAAAGAATAAGCAACTCGAATGCAACGTTTGAATGACATAATGTTGATTTCATTTAATTAATATTTTTAAATATTAAGTGATTATATCTGCACCCTTTTGGATAGATATTACTGGCTATGATGTAAATAATCTTCAAACCGTATCAATACAGTGTCTCTTAAACTCTCACACACACACACACACACACACACACACACACACACACACACACACACACACACACACACACACACACACACACACACACACACACACACACACACACACACACACACACACACACACACACACACACACACACACACACACACACACACACACTGGGGATCAAAATTAGAGAACAAATTTTCACCTGAATTATTCCGAAATACCTTATATGTTTTCATAGGGCTATACGATTCAAAAATGAAAAGGAAGTGTAGAGGCCAGAGCTTTGAATGACTTCAGCACATCTGCGACCACAGAACCTCACGAGTTTCTAGGAACTGCTTCACCTGTTTTCCAGTGTGACAGGGGACATTGTTTTGCATGAAAGTTGCAGCTGATTGGGAGACAATTGCAGTGAAGGTATTGCATGTTGCCGAAGGAGGTTCACATAAACATTTGCATTCACCCTGCCATGTAGCTGTTAGAGAGGCCCAACTCCTGCTGCAGAAAACATCCCCCAAACCATTAAAACTAACTCATCCAAATGTAACTGACTTCGTTACACACTTTGGGTTCAGTTTTTCCCCAGTTCTACGCTCAACATAATGTTTCCCATCTGACACACATAAATTGAACTTCCTCTTATCGCTGAAGTGCACTCTGAACCAGTTCCAGTTGATATTCTATCAAATTCCGAACAATAAAAAATAACAGTATTTCAGAATAAATCAGGTATTTATAATTTGTTCCCTAAGTTTGATCTCCAGTATATATAATCAAATCAAATAAAATCAAACTTTATTTATAGATCACATTTTAAACGACCAACGGTCGACCAAAGTGCTGTACAGTTCAGCAAGACAATACAATACAACTAGAATAAAAAATACACATAAAACACAGTAAACAGGTGTCATGCTCAGCCTGAATTAAAAGCCATAGAGAACAGGTGGGTCTTCAATAAGGACTTAAAAACCTCTAGAGTCTGGGCTGATCTAATATACCAGGGAAAGCTGTTCCAGAGGCAGCCGCCACAAAGGCTTGGTCAGTCTGGTTCTGGGGACTTGTAGCAGCATTTGATCTGCAAAAGGTCAGTTAAGTACAGCGATGCCAGTGCGTTTAGAGCTTTAAAAACAAATAAGAGTTTAAAATAAATCCTGAAGCGGACAGGGAGCCAGTGTAGGTGGCCAAGACTGGTGTGATGTGGTGGCGCTTTCTTTTACTTGTCAGGAGACAAGCGGCTGCGTTTTGCATGAGCTGCAGGTGACAAAGCAGTGACTGGTCGACATCAATATACAGAGAGTAGTAATCCAGCCGTGAAGAAATAAAGGCATGGATCACTCTCTCTCTGTCTTTGGGAGGAAGATAGGCCCTAATTCTTGCTAAGAGTCGAAGCTGGAAGAAACACATTTTGACGACAGAACTAACGTGCCTGTCAAATTTAAAAGCACTATATAGTCGTACTCCAAGGTTCTTGACATGAGTGCGGGAGTTGGGAGTAAGTGGGCCCAGAAAACCAGCAGAAAAATCATGAACATTTTGCCCAAACATAATAATCTCAGTTTTGTTTTCATAAAATTATGTCCATCCAAGTTTTTACATCTGATAAGCAATTAAGCAATGAGTCCTTACTATTGGACTAAAGGGATATAGATTTGTACATTGTCAGCAAAACAGTGGAAAGAAATGATGGGTTTTGCTGAGATGGATAATGCTGATTGCTGGAAATGCCTTTTACTGAAGCAATTGTTGATCACTTGTGGCTTCTACTGACCAGTTCTGAGAGTCAGCAGTCAATGACAGTTTAAATCAGTCTATAAAATGGTTCCAGTAGTATGTGAGCTCAGCTGCAGTGCAGACAGACATAAACACACGTGACCGAAGGCATGATCCTGGGGGAGATGACAAGAAGATTATGAGAAATGGTAACTTGACTTGTGTGTTCCAGGTATCATTATAATCACAGATGGAGTGACTAGTGTTCCTGATGTTGCCGTGTGTGAAACCCTCCTAAACCAGCTCCGGAGTGGAACCATTGCCTGCTCCTTTGTGCAGGTATGATGATAATATTTCACAGGACAGCATGATTGGTGTTTACTGTATGTGTGGGTTCTTTTTATCAATACCCTTAGAAATCTTTGTTTTGAAAAGAACACATGCGATTGTGGCAGTGGGTCTATCCTCCAATACCAGGGTTATCATATTCTGCTTATATGGAAATATAAGCAGAATATGATGAACCAGAATAGTTTTTGCTGTGCATGTCGATGTACTCACTGTTAGGCAGGAGAGATTATGTGACTAAAATGACTCTTCAAACATTACACTGAAGTCTCTGACTGCTCTTCTTTAAATTGTGTTTGTCCCTTTCTAGGTCGGGGGTGCGTACTCCTACGACTGCAGCTTTGGCTACATCCCCAACGTAGAGCTGATGAAGTTCATCTCATTAGCCACCTTTGGCTCATACCTCCCCAGCTGTCCTGATGTGGACCTGAACAGCCAGGACATGAATACCTACCATAAGGCCTTCTTAACCTACTCCTTCCTTAACACCCCTGAATCTCTGAACTCCGAGTACTTTTGTGGTGAGACAGCTATGCATACAATTGAGTTTGTTCGTCTCAAAGTGCGAGTTCTAGCGTTTTCCAGGGATTCTCTATGGGATTTAGGGCGCACTCACAGGGCTCACTCACACTGTCCATTCGCACCATGCCCAAACAGGTTTAACTGGTAAAGTCTAGTTCGTTTGACCATTGTGAGTGCAACCGTACCGCGCCTAGCTGCGGCATGCTTGCCGGCCACGGACCGTTTGGGAGAGTTGGGCTTTTGTAAAGCATGTTTGCACATGTACGAGCACGAGCGTGTGCACGTGTACAAGCATGAGCACGAGGCCTACAGCGGTTCTACCGTCATTTTATGTGCGCCTGTCCGGACATAGAAAAAAGACGGACCAACCATGCGCGGTCATTTAAAACAATGGCGGCGAAAGGTTCACGTTGGTGTGATGCGGAGGTTGAGTGTTTACTGCAGATTTGGTCAGATGAAAATATTCAAAAACAGTTGGACAAGACACAAAAACTCTGAGGTCTATGGAAAGATTTATAAACAAAGCGAAGCAGCGCGATGACGTCAATCAATGCGTGTGACGTGTTACAGCGTGATGACGTATAGGCAGGCAAGAAGCATTCGCGCGAGGCCCAGGCAGTGTGAGTACAAACGGGCCTGGCCTGTGGGGGGAGAGGGAGGGGGGGGACAAGTACCCTAAAGCATGGGGCACGGTATGGATGGACAGTGTGAGTGCGCCCTTAGATCTGGATTCTGACACTTCCAAATTTAACTGACTTCTTTAGAAACTTTGGGTTCATTCATTACCCGTGTGACGCTGAACATAATGTCTACCATCAGACCCAAACAAATTGAACTTTAGCAAATGTCATGTCATGGTTTGGGGGATTTTGAGGGATCAAGAAGAATGGATCAAGACCAAACCAGAAAAACTAGTGAGGTCCTGTGGGCGCAGATGTGCTTAAGTCATTCTACTTTTAGCTCATTTAAAGGTTGGCTGGAGTCAGTGGACCAAGTACGTTATTTCAACATATCTACCTATCGTTTCCTATGTTTTATTTCCAGTCCACAATGGCAGTTGATCTAAATGGCATGTTTCCTACCTTTGTAAATAATCAGACTTCTTTCTGGGTTGACAGACTGTGATTGAAAGCCAAAGCATGCTGTGGCAAACGCCTCGGTACAACTACAAGAACTCAAAGGGTGGTCCAGAAATGTGTGATTATTTTATGACTGGGTTTTCTCAGTTTAAATGATCATTGATAATCACCTTATTGAAGGGACTGTATGATGATTAGTTATTTTTTAAGAAGACGAAAACTGGAGTACAGAAACTAAAACTTTCCCTTATTGAATAACATGATTGCATTTGCCCCAGTAGCTATGTTGCTCAGGTGCCAATGAATAGGCCTAACCCTGAGCCATGTGGATAACCAACTTACTTCAACATGTAGGCACCTATTTCTTAGGTTCACATTCATGCAATTGTTATTATAAGTAATTGATTACTATTCAGGGCATTTGCGACCAGATTTTGAGTGTACAACTGAATTTTATGTCTAGTCTAGTGCAGCGAGTGAGGCAGCAGGTGACACACAGACTGATCTGATCAGTTTATGTAGATACGGTTCATATGTTTAAAAAACATATCCAGCGGGAGCAAACTGAGTCGATCCACTTAATAAAAAGGAAATGTGTCTGTTCTGTGAGAGCGAGTGGCAGTCATCACACCGCTTTTTATCTTGCTCACTTGTGGAGCAGTGCCGTATGTTGACAGCAAAAATGTGACACTGAATTTGAAACAGCCCATTGTAATTCCTGCATCTATTATTGATTGACGGTGTGTGCTCCTAAAAGTTCTGGTTGCACCCCTAAAATTTTCAGTTGGGGGCCGCAGTGCTCCTAGTGAAAAAAGTTAGTCTGGAGCCCTGCTATTAATGAGCACAGCTGTAAATTATATTTTTGTTTTTAAATTCAGGCATAACCTATTGAGTTTGCTAGCTATTCCACTTTGGAAGTCTATCTTAAGTTTTTCTAAATTCTTCTTTTTCTACTCCTGTTGGATTATTGTTTATGCCATTTTCATAATATTTCTTGTGGCCTCCATTTACATTTTTTTAGATAAAGTGCCATACAACCTTGGTTTATTAGTATTTATGATGATGGTAATGATGATGAACAATGAGGAAGCCTACATACTAACTACTTCACTGTCTTATAGTTTCCCAGCACAAACTATTCAATGAGCACCTGGTGTCAGCCAGCGGTAACCCAGCCCTGGTCATGAGGAGGAAGAAGCACACAGAGAAGGAAGTACATGCTCATTTAATCAGCGTGGTGTCTGTGCGACTGAGAGAGGGCTACACCATCAGAGACATCAGCCTCACCAAAGGTAAATGTCTGTCTTAAGAGTTTCAGATATTTGAAAAGTGCAAGCGCTCATAGCTTAATAAGAGAGTGCAGTGATAGACTTCAGTCCTGGTTTCTTCAGGTGGGACTCAGCTCGAGGTGAAGCTGGTGCTATTATGGAAACACAACATGCATATCGAGTACCTGGCAGCTGCCTCCTGGCCACTAGACCCCGCCAAGAGAACCACCAGGGTGGAGGTGACTATGGAGGGAAGCTACGACATCCTGCATGACATCAGTTGCACCCAGAGGAAACCCATCACCAGCCCTTACCGCACATCCGTCATCCGACGCTTCTGGAACACACTGCAGAGGTATGCCTGTCTGGAGGACGGAGAGTAGGATTTTCTGTGATTAAAACAACAAAACAAAAAGCGATTCAGTGCAGTTCCATTCTTTTAACACTGGATGTGTTGTTGTGTCCTTTCAGTATCAACCAGACTGATCAGATGTTGGTGCACCTCCAATCATTTAATTCAATTCCTGAGAACTACATAATCCCTGAGAGCACCAAAAACGGAGTTCCTCTGTTCTACATCCCTCCTGGCTCTACGACGCCGGTACTGTGCAGACCTTTGCTTATTATACTGAATCAGACATGTTGAGAGCACCTAGAACATAGCATTAACTAAATATATATAAATGTATATTTATAGCTTTTTAATGGAAACACTATGTATTTAGTACGGTTACGGGAGTACTGTGATGTAGAGTATATTGCTGTCTCAAGTGTCTTTTTTTGTTACTACAGCCAGAGGGTACCAAAGTATGGAAGTCTACTTGCACTGGTTTTGAGCTGCTATGAAAAATAGTGCAGAATCTACCACAGAAATGGTCCTAAATATTTGAACCTTCCTCATGTCACCATGTTCTACTGTAAAGTGATCAGAAACTAGTCAGAGCAGCTGTGGAATGAAATAAACACGGAATCATTTTAGTTGTTTTAGATCATTTGAATAAAGAACCGTCTCACAAGAAAACCTAACCAGTTGATTTCAGAGGTTGGTGCTGTTATATTCGATTTAAAAGTAGCATTATGATGTGTTATCTGGAAAGTAAATGGCGCTCCACTAAATTGGAGGAGTCTCGCTTAGTTTGGCAAGAAAGTCTAAAAATATATAGGAAAGCCCTCCGCAATGCCAGAGCAGCTCATTACTCATCTTTAATAGAGGAGAATAAGAACAATCCTAGATTTCTTTTCAGCACTGTAACCAGGCTGACAGAGAGCTTCCTATAACCCTCAGAAGTAATGACTACATGAACCTCTTTAATGATAAAATTATAACTATTAGAGACAAAATCAACTCGCTGGGCAATCATTTTTCTTCAAACCCAGGAACCTTAGAAACAACTGTGCGACCTGATATATTCTTGGACTGCTTTTCTACAGTTGACCTTAACAAATTAACCTCTACAATTTACGCATCAAAGCCCTCTACTTGTCTCCTAGTAGCTTAAAGTAGCTGTAATTAAACCCATTCATAAAAAGCCCAGTCTTGATCCTGAGGTACTAGCTAACTATAGACCTATATCTAACCTTCCTTTTCTCTCTAAGATCCTCGAGAAATTAGTCGCCAATCAGCTGTGTGACTTTTTACATAATAATGAGCTATTTGAGGACTTCCAGTCAGGATGTAGAGCGAATCATAGCACTGAGACAGCACTGGTAAAAATTACTAATGACCTTATAATAGCTTCAGACACAGGACTCTCTGTGCTTGTTCTACTAGATCTTAGTGCTGCCTTCGACACTATTGACCATCGCATCCTGCTACAGAGACTGGAGCATCTAATTGGCATTAAAGGAACCGCATTAAGCTGGTTTAAGTCTTGTTTATCAGATAGATCTCACTTTGTACATGTTTATGACACATCCTCCATGCACACTAAAGTCAGGCACGGAGTCCCACAGGGTTCTGTCCTTGGACCGATTCTATTCACCTTATATATGCTTCCCTTAGGAAATATTATAAGGAGGCACTCCATACTTTTTCATTGTTATGCTGATAATACACAATTGTATTTGTCGATCAAACCGGAAGAAACCAATCAGTTAGCTAAACTTCAAATGTGCATTAAGGAAATAAAAAGCTGGATGACCTGCAATTTTCTGATGTTAAACTCAAGAAAAAATGAAGTTATTGTACTTGGCCCCAAAGGCCTCCGAAAATCAATAGCTAAAGATATTATTACTTGGGAATCTGGGTGTTATTTTTGATCAGGATATGTTCTTCGATTCTCACATAAAATTAGCGACAAGGACTGCATATTTTCACCTGCGTAATATTGCGAAAATTAGGAACATTGGCCCTCTTATCAATCTTGCGTGAAAACGGGCGCTAATCTGAGCGCAGAATTGGTCGTACGACAGGACACACGTGTGATTTATGAAACATTCGTATCTGACCAATCTCAGGGTAGGAAAGAGCGGGCCTTGATAAATGCGGTGGCTGAATTCGACCGTCATTAACATGTTACGTCCTTAAATATTCCTGCTTCGGAGGCCTCGCCCACTGAGGTCAAACATGGAGAGAAGAAACACTGGTAAGAAAAAAAACTTTTCCGACACAGAGATCGGCATCCTGACATCCGAGATGGAGCAAAATAAAGATGTGCTTTTTGGCAGTCTTAAGGGTAGAATAAAAGGGTCCCATAAAAACGCTGTATGGAAAAGATTAACGGAGGCAGTCAACCCGAAGCAGCGCTCCACTGTGACCCGTGTTCGTGTGTGCGCACTGTTGAACCTGCGCTCCTGCTCTGTAGCGGGGTTTGCCAGCGGGGTTATTAGATATTACGTTAGAGGATAACCTTTGTCACCTAGAAGAACCATACCAAAATGTTAATCATCTGATATCTTGTTTGATTTAATGCAATTTATCGAGGGTAGCCACTTACCGAGGAGACTTTGACTCTGAAGTGCGCCTTCCTGCAGCTGCGCGCCAACACATTCATTCATTCATTCATTCATCTTCAACCGCTTGTCCCTGTCGGGGTCGCGGGGGGCTGGAGCCGAGCTGTTTTGAAATATAAAGGAATCGTGTGTCCACCCTGGCCACCTGGCCACCACGTTTAAAAGCGATAGCTTGGCGTCACAAATCACCTGTACATTTATCGAGTGGTAGTTTTTGCGACTGATGAATACGTGATCATTCATGGATGGTGCCTTCAGACGCACATGAGTACAATCAATTGCTCGAACCACAATTTTTTATTTTTTTCAATTCGTTCTAAGAATCCTTTTTGATCTGTTCTTAATATGTGACTGCTTATGCTTAATTACAGCTGAGGTTTGTTAATTATTTTCAGCCAGATTTTTCTGTGCTGCACCGCAAATCCACAGGCTCAAGTTTGCGTACATGATCTCAGACCTGACGTGAGATTTGATCACATCCAAATTGATATATGCCGAAGTTTGCGTCGAAATGGTCGTACGCATGTTTTTCTACCGTACGTTCGTATGAGGGCCAATGTGTCTCAGAAAGATGCAGAAAAACTAGTCCATGGATTTCTTACTTCTAGGCTGGACTACTGCAACTCCCTATTATCAGGCTGCTCCAATAAATCTGTTAAGAGTCTTCAGCTGGTCCAAAATGCTGCACCTCGTGTACTAACTAAAACAAATCGAACAGAACATATTTCTTCTGAATTAGCTTCTTTGCACTGGCTACCTGTAAAATCTGTAATATAATTTAAAATCCTTCTACTTACCTACAAAGCTCTTATTGGTCAGGCTCAGTCGTATCTTAGGGCGCACTCACACTGTCCGCCCGTGCCGTGCCCCGGGCTTTAGGGTACTTGCCCCCCCCCCCCCCCCCCCCCCCCCTCTCTCCCCGCTGGCCAGCCCGTTTGTACTCACACTGCCTGGGCCTCGCGCAAATGCTTCTTGTCTTCAAAAGTAGAAGAGCTACCAAGCTCCTCTTTTGTGGAACAAACTCCCAAGTGGAGGCAGACACCGTCCCCATATTTAAGAGTAAATGTCAGGTTTAAGCAACCTAAAACACCCAAAACTTAACAAAAGAGAGAAAGACAAGAGTTATTTTACTTGCAAGGAGAACGGACAGAGATGTGTTCAGCTACAGTCTCCTACCGCTCTGAGGTAATCTCTGCCGGACCCCTTGATTTTATTGGCTTTTGGTGGTTACAATGTTTACAATGAATTACCATTCTTAAGGTGAGGGTCACATAGCTGCAACTCAAGACATATCCTGTCCTTAATCAGTTGAGCAGGGTCTGTATTTCCACAGACCCCCTTTTGGTGACTCATTAACAGTCACGCTTATCTGATTTCCTTGACCTGCATCCACTCAGCACGAATTGGCTATACACACACACCAAGTAAGGTTAGACTATATGTAAAGGCAATTTGAGTAAATATGAGATTACTTAATGCACATATATTCCAACAGTAAACTTAAAGCTTTCCTCCGTTATTCCGTTATTGGCAATCAATTTCTCTTAGAGCCTGCATGTACGGGGCTTAAGCTGATTCTGTTATGCTTAATTTTGCTGCTATAGGCCTAGTCTGCCGGGGAATAATACTGTTCCTGATACTCTGAGCTTCTCTCTTCTCTGTCTGTATCATTCATGTCTCATCAATGCATGTTACTAATTCAACTTCTTCCCCGGAGTTGCTTTGTCGTTCTGCAGGTCTCTGCTGATCATGGTGGTGCCTGCTGCCGTGGTCCTGCATGACGCTTCCTGCTGCTATTATCACTGTTACTCATATATACTATCACTAGTCTAATAACCTATAAAATGTCAAGTCAAGTCAAGTCAGTTTTATTGTCAAAAATTGCAATATGTATGACATACAAATGCAAAAAATGAAATTACAGTCCTCTCAGACCCAGTGCAATCGGAATATACATACAACATA
Organism: Echiichthys vipera; assembly: GCF_963691815.1. Lineage (NCBI taxonomy): Eukaryota > Metazoa > Chordata > Actinopteri > Perciformes > Trachinidae > Echiichthys > Echiichthys vipera. Next base: position 35,531,409 of record NC_139828.1, on the reverse strand, counting down.
ATAAAAATATACAAAGAGTAAAAATATACAAAGAGTAAAAAATGTAAAGTGGCAGTGGATTGTAAAGTGAATAGATAATAATAATAATAAATAGACAGTAACAGTGCAATGACATTTGTTGAATCGAGGTAGAGCGGAAACTGTCTTTTAGCCTGCTTTCTGCCACCAGGCAGTCAGGAGACTCAACTCCCTCCCTACTCTGCCCCCCCTCCCCCCTCTGACTCTGCCCCCTGCCACAGCCACCCTTACACCTCCCCTCCCCTCCGTCATCTGACATCATGCCCCCCCCCCCCCCCCCCCCCCACACACACACACACACACACACGCACACACATTACATCTGAACTCGGACTCGAAATGTGTAGCCATAAAAACACCATCAGTGGTATATCTCGCTGTATCGTAGCTGCTATTGCCACTACTTATCATTGATCATATTTGCCATCATAATTATTATCATTTCCATATTCTGTCAACTTAGCTGTTCTTGTTTCTACTATTCTGCTATATTAACTGCCATAACATGTAAGTCATATTCACATTACTATAGATATTATTATAGTTACTGTTACGCTTTGGTTGCTTGCATCTCTGGAAGTGTGTCTGTTTGTCTCTCTCTGTCCATCTGTCTGCCTTTTCCTCTCTTTCTCTCTCCCTTTCTTCTTCCCAACTGGTCAAGACAGATGGCCGTCCTCCACAGAGCTGGGTCTGTCTGACGTTCCTGCCTGTTATAGGGAAGGTTTTTGTTGCCACTGTACTCTATGGAGGAATTGTTGGGTCTTTGTAAATCATTAATAAGTCATAGTGTGGTCTATACCTACTCTGTAAAGTGTCCTGAGATAACTTCTGTTATGATTTGGCACTATAAATAAAATTCAATTGAATTATCTGTAATCCATGGTCAACTCAGAAGTTGTAAGAGAAGAACATGATTCCTGGAGGTTTGTAATTCTACATTACCTTAATTACCTATGTCCTATTGTGTGTGTCTGTGTATCACAGCCTGATATCTTCTTCCTCTGTCCCGTAGAGCTCCATTAAAAACATCAGTGAGTCACAACGTTGCACTGTGACATGTTCCTCGTTTTAAAAGCAGCTGTTTAAGGAACTTACTGAGCCTTTGAATTGTTGGACTTGGGGCTGAGAAGTGACAGGGGAGTGAAGTCAGCAAGCATTAACATGGAAATACCTATAACAGATGCATTGTTAATTTTGTTCTTTTCATATGATTTGTTGACAACAATAAGAAAAAAATAACACTATCTTTATCCTTTAAGCACCAAAAAGCTATGCTGACAGTAATTAAATGAATGATGTCCACTAAGTATTCCACTTAATGATGTCTGTTTGCAGGTCCTGTCTTTGCAGCATAGTGGATCCAAAGACTCCTCTCAGTCCCAGTTTGCTTCCTATTGGAAGCCCATTCTCTCCATGGATGCTAATTTCTGGCAGAGATGGCTGCACATGCATCGCATTGCTATCATCCTTGAACATGACACGTGAGAATTGTTATTTCAATTTGCACAGCCATAGCTGGCATGCTTCACTGATATCAACAACACTAGATATCTCAAGATAAAGAGTGTGCGGATTTAGGTCCATATTTTATATTGCTTGGTGTTTAGTCTTATTATCTGCCATATTTGTTTTGGTCTGTTTATTCTAGTCTCTCATGTCATTTTGACATTAATTATCATTTTGTTCCTCCAGGCCTGTCCCCAAACACTTGCACACAGCTGGAAACAATGGCCGTTACAGCACCATTCAGTGTCGTATCTCCCACTCTGCCCTCACATCACTGCTGAGGGACTGGAGCAGTTTTGTGCTGGTGGAGGGATACTCATATGTCAAACTCATATACAGGTGAGACCACAGACACAGAAACAACAGCACTGATAGCTGCCATTTATCTGCAGTTGGGAATTCCACATGGGGTCAAGAGCTGGAAGAAATGTGTATATGCTGAATACTGACACTCAGATTGTGTTATTTATTATTGATTATGATGATATCAGGATTTTTGGGTCAGAGATGGTTTCTGATAGTTATGCCAGTATTTAGCACCGTCAGTTTTGTCAAAGTAGATCTCATCAGCTGTGTGCTGTCAGCGGGGTGAAACACAGACTTTAAAGTTGTAGTCCATAAGATTTGAGATATGTTATTCTTAGCTGCCTCTGTGGCGGTAAGATGCTAACTGCAGGTGAGCCTGTTCTTTCAGAGCCTACATCTTGTAACGTTCAAAGTCCATGTGTTTTAAAAATTTATTTTTATTTTTTTGCTCTTTTTTAAACTTTATTGAAACATATTCACCTCTCTACTTCCAGTTCGTCCCCTATATATTCCCCTCTTAAATCCACACACACATGTTCCTATTACACTTTTTTCCTTACTCCAAGCCACTCAGAAGTTGGAAGTTCCTGATTACAAGTGAACGCAGCATAACCGTTCGTGACGAGTTAGGCCGACAGACCAAGGGCGGACAGCAGCAACACTAACATGGTGGCTTATTTACACCTAGGAAGGGATTGTCTCCACAGACACTCAGATTAAATAATTCCCCCCCAGGGATTATTTATTCTGATTCTGATCTGATTGGAATACTCAGCAAAAAGGCAACAAGTGCTTTCATTAGTGGGTCATATGATCAATCACCATTATTTTATTTTTTTAGACTTAGCTTGTAAAAGTTTCCTTTTTCCCATGAAATACTAGATATTTTCATCTCTTAAAAAAGCTTTAATGCCAACATATAGACGCAAGTATATGGTAACACTGCCTAAGGTCACGGCAATTTTCAACTTTCAAATGACAACTCCATGTTACACCAGCTCTGTTAAGGAGATCAGTTCCTGAAATAAAAAGTAAAAGTAAATAATTATTCTCCACAGTTCGTTGGACCAGCCTCCCACCTCCTTCTACCTGGTCCGTCTCATCTCCAAGACGCCCTGCATGGTTCTGCGTCTGGGCTTCCCTATTGGTACACCAGCCCATGTTAGAAACAAGGTACTGAGAGTCAGACCTACAGGGGCTTCATACAGGTGCAGAGACACAGAGCCCAAGGCTGTGTACTGGCTTATGGGGTTAACACCTCCGCTATACAGCTGGAGCTAAACCCAGACATGTTTTTTTTCTCTCTGATCCACACCTGCCAGGACATTTACTTCATCTCCACTCAGTCTTCTAAAATGTTCCAACATTTCTGCTGACTGGGAAATACAAATAAATCATTTTGAAATTCAGTGGATTGGTCAGCTTTGTACAGACTGTTAACAACTGAATGGTGTATATTGTGTGTGTTTTCCATCAGATTGTAGATGAGCTTCGAGAGCAGATCCTCAAACTTCGCTTCCCGCATCGTGTTCAGAACAAAGAGGCAACCCCCAAGACCAAGAGAAAGATTATTGGTCATCCATCACCATCCAAATCTCCCTCCGTCTCTGCTTCCAAACCTGCACTGTCAGAGAGACCCTGTGTTGTTGTGTTCAATAAACCGCTGGAGAAGCTGCTCATACGGTCAGTGCATACACACAGCGGAGATCAAAATTAGAGAACAAGTATTAATTCTTGATTTATTCTGAAATACTGTAATTTTTTTATAGTCCAGAATTTGATAGAATATCAGCTGTGACTATACCAGTGCTTGCATGTTTTTTTTAAATAACCAAGGCACTTCAATAGAAACCTTTATTTTGTGAAAAAAAAACACTGAGCCAAATTAGAGAACACTTTCAGATCCCTCACAGGTATTGGTGTTAATCTGGCACCTGGTGACAATTGATTTAATTGGTCGACACACCCTATTTATCTCGTAATAAAGATCAATCCCTAGATTGAGAGCTTAGCCTTCCGACTCAGCTCTCTTTCCGTCACAACGGTGCGGTAGAGCGACTGCAACACCACCCCCGCTGCTCCGATTCTCCGGACAAACTCACGCTCCATCGTCCCCTCACTTGTGAACATGATCCCGAGGTACTTGAACTCTTGGGGTAAGGACTCATTCCCTACCTCGAGTAAGCAATCCACCGGTTTCCTGCTAAGAGCCACTGCCTCAGATTTAGAGGTGCTGATCCTCATCCCAGCCGTTTCACACTCGGCTGCAAACTGATCCAGTGAGTGCTGAAGGTCACTGACCGACGATGCCATCAGGACCACATCACCTGCGAAAAGCAGAGACGAGATCCTCAGCCCACCGAACTGCAACCCCTCCCCACCACGACTACGCCTTGATATCTTGTCAATGAAAATCCAAACAGGATTGGTGACAAAGCGCACCCCTGGCAGAGGCCAACCCCCACCGGAAACGAATCCGACTTACTGCCGAGGATCCGGACACAGCTCTCGCTTTGGGTGTACAGAGATTGGATGGCCCACAGAAGTGACCCCCTCACCCCACACTCCCGCAGCACCTCCCACAGTATCTCCCGAGGAACCCGGTCATATGCCTTCTCCAGATCCACAAAACACATGTAGACTGGATGAGCATACTCCCGTCCTCTCCAGGATCCTTGCGAGAATGAAGAGCTGGTCAGTTGTTCCACGTCCAGGACGGAATCCACATTGTTCCTCTTCAATCTGAGGTTCGACTATAGGAAGAACCCTCCTTTCCAGCACCTTGGAGTAGACTTTACCAGGGAGGCTGAGTAGTGTGATACCCCTGTAATTGTCACACACCCTCTGGTCCCCCTTTTTAAAAAGAGGAACCACCACCCCGGTCTGCCACTCCCTTGGCACTGTCCCAGACTTCCACGCAATGTTGAAGAGGCGTGTCAACCACAACAGCCCCTCCAAACCAAAGCTTTCAGCATTTCTGGACGAATCTCATCAACCCCTGGGGCTTTGCCACTGTGGAGTTGTTTGACTACCTCAGTGACTTCCGCCAGGGATATTGACAATGATTCCCCATCAGCCTCCAGCTCTGCCTCTACAAAAGAGGGCGTGTTAGTCGGATTAAGGAGTTCCTCAAAGTGCTCCTTCCACCGCCCGATTACCTCATCGGCTGAGGTCACCAGCGTCCCGTCCTTACTGTAAACAGCTTGGACGGCTCCCCTCCTCCAGACCTTCCCAGTTCACCCGCACTACTCGTTTGGGTTTACCTGGTCTGTCCAGAATCTTCCCCCATCCTCTGATCCAACTCAACTCAGTTGACAGCTCTGCCCCTCTCCTCACCCGAGTGTCCAAAACATACGGCCTCAGATCAGATGATATGAAAACATTCATAGGTCAGAAAAGACAAAGTATAATAGGTCTTCTTTAAATGACTCCTGTTGTGATCTAATGCTATACACCCATTTGGTCATCCATCACCATCCAAATCTCCCTCCGTCTCTGCTTCCAAACCTGCACTGTCAGAGAGACCCTGTGTGGTTGTGTTCAATAAACCGCTGGAGAAGCTGCTCATACGGTCAGTGCATACACACAGCGGAGATCAAAATTAGAGAACAAGTATTAATTCTTGATTTATTCTGAAATACTGTAATTTTTTTATAGTCCAGAATTTGATAGAATATCAGCTGTGACTATACCAGTGCTTGCATGTTTTTTTTAAATAACCCCCGTTGGGGGTGTGGGGTGCCCCCCTAATATAATGGGAGGGGAAACACTGCTTTGGGTAACAAGTTCAACACTGCAGCTGGGGTTGCACGCCATTTCATTGCTTAACAGGCAAGGATCTGTCTCTGTACACAGTGTCTCCTTGTTTAAACCAATAGGCTAGACTCTCATTTGGTGATGAGCATGTTTTGTGTACAGAGGAGAACTGGTTTAGAGTGCACTTCAGTGATGAGAGTACATTCAATTTATTTGGGTCTGATGGGAAACATTATGTCGGTCGTAGGACTGGGGAAAGACTGAACCCAAAGTGTTTAAAGAAGTCAGTTCCATTTGGAGGAGGAAGTGTCATGGTTTGGGGGATGTTGTCTGTAGCAGGAGTTGTGCCTTTTGTGGCAGGGTGAATGCAAATGTTTATGTGAACGTCCTTCAGCAACATAAAATACTTCCACTGCAATTGTCTCCCTATCAGCTGCAACTTTCAAGCAATGTCCCCTCTCACACTGCAAAACAGATGAATCAGTTCCTTGAAGCTAAGAATATTGAAACAATGAAATGGCCAGCCAAGAGTCCAGATCTAAACCCCATAGAGAATCTCTGGAAAATCCTTGTCAACAAAGTAATGTCTAAGAAGCCCACTACAGCTACTGAACTGTGGAAGAGACTGAAGAAGAATGGACCAAGATCAAACCAGAGCAGCGTGAGAAACTAGTGATGTCCTGTGGGCGCAGATGTGCTAAAGTCATTCAAAGCTGTTGCATCTACACTTCCTATTCATTTTTTAATCCTATAGCCTGAAGAACACATTTTTGAAATATTCCCCCCTTACACAATGGTTACTGTTCTCTAATTTTGATTACTGCTTTTTTCACTAAATAAAGGTTTTTGTTGAAGTGCCTTGTTTATTTAAAAAAAACATGTTAGTACAGCAGTGGTATAGCCACAGAGGATATTCTATAGAATTCTAAACAATAAAAAAATAACTATTTCAGAACAAATCAAATATTAATAATTTGTTCTCTAATTTTGATCTCCAGTGTATATATAAGGCAGTAGGGCATTAGAACATGCCACCAAAGGACACATTTGAATGAAATGGGCTGCGGATGCTTTGCAGGTATGAGAAGCTGCCATTGGACTTCCGGACTCCTTTCATTTTCACCATGGAGAACTTCCCTCAGCCCACCAACAGTTCTGTCCCTCTCAGCATGGCAGCCAACCGGACGGCCTCCTCCACCTTGGCCTCTCTGTCCCGTTACTTCCTGCACCAGCGCTGGGTGTGGGCCGCGCAGAGCAGCCATGGACTGACTGTCGCCATGCAGTCTGTCGCTCACATCCTGTCCATGCTCTCAGAGTGAGTTCATATACTTCATTTGTGATATTTGTCGTACTCGAGTAGAATTTTAATTTTGTTTAGAAAACAAACAAGTTCGCTATCCATATCGGAAAGTGTTTTACTTGCAGTTTATTTTTTGGTGTTGTTGAGTGTTCTTCTTGGCTCTGTTTTCAGCCGTTCAGCCTGTTTTAAAAAAATCTAGCCCTTGATGGAGACTTTGGCCTATCACAGTTCATTTCAAAGAGAGAATGTGTTCCTATTGGCTCAGGACAGAGAGAAGAGGGAGAGCAAACTTTGGCTTATCATTTTTCTTTTCACCAACTGCAGCTTCAATCATTTTTATCAATTTACCAAAAGATTATAAAAAAATATAATTAAAACTATAGACAGTTTTTGTGTTGAATAGGCTGATTTCTGGGCCCCTGGAAGTGCGGCTTGCAGTGTTCTCGAGAACCTCTCATCGTGTTTACTTCACACTTGATGCTGCACTCCCTTGGGTCCTCAGCAGTACATCTGTCTTGCGTGAAGTTGATTGGATTAGTGGTCCTAGAGATATGTAAAGGACAGTCAGACATGCAATTTAAATTATCTAGGGATGTGTTGATTGGGAAATTATGTTTAAAATAACAATTTGACTGGTACCAATGTTTTGTTGTTAGTGTTTATTTAATTTTGGCTCTTGCTCATTTCCCCTTTTGCTAGGGAAACACAGATGTCTTAATTTTAAAAGATAACTGAAGTGTTTTAAAGTCATTCAGCCATTTTTTCCGCTGTCTTTGAAAGAGCACAAATTAAATCATACACATTTAAGAAACACCCTTTAATATAACCTTCTTTCAGATGAAAAATAACTGCTTCAAAAACCTTTATAACCTTATAACACAACATTTAGCCAGTTCAGAACTGCTCCACCACAGCCTCCACATAGGGTGTGCGGTAACTTTCAACTGTTGATGATGCTTCCTGCATGTCTGATACAATATTGAATCATAAGTACAGTATAATAGACATTTCTACTGCACTTAGTCCATCGGTCATGTCATACTCACCACCAAATGAGAAGAGTATCTCTGCTAGAAACCAACACAGTGGTGATGGTTGTACTGATGGAATCACTTTTAGTAAAGTTAAATTCACCTTCCCTCTGTGTTTTTATCCAACTTGTATTATTGAATACCAGCTTTTAGTGGAGAATGTACTATTACAGAGCTGTAAACCCTATGTAAACGCAGATGGAGCACATGTTTCCTTCGATACACCCAAAGTTCTCTATTCTATTTAACAATGAATCAGGCTAGGCCAGTTTATCTGTAAGTACCACCCATTAGGTCACTCATGCAAAAGACACAGATAACAGTTGAACAGAAAGCTCTGAGCAAAACTATTCCATTGTCATCGATAAATAAACACATGAAAGACACTCAGCTAAGAGGGTATCAGTCGTATCTTATATGTTCAGTTTGGTTAATAATATGATGTTTGAAATAATTTAGCATATTTTCTCCATATTTGTTTGCTGGCAGATGTGACCTGAGGTTTGGTATTTTCTTAGTATAGGTAATGATAATGAATTCAAGCTGTTTGAATGCTGTTTGGCTCATACAGTACATGCTGAAAGACACACTGCAGCAGCTGGCTTGGTTTAATGTGAGTTGTGTTGCCAGAAAAAATCTCTCTCCATGTGTGTAAAGGATTCGCATATCAGAAGGCTTTCACTTTGCTGCCAGTGGAGAGGGCATCGTTAACATGGTGATCGAGCTGCCAATGAAGGTATGTTCCATTTTCCATTTGTACCATTCAGCTGTTTTTCTCTTCACTGCTGTGATGTTTCTGTACATTCATAAATGGTATTTCTAATGGTCCAGATTTCATTTCTGTTTTCAGGGCATGTCAGGGGACACAGACAGAGAGTGTCACTCTTGTATTATTCAGTACATCCTGTTTCCACCTCACTCTGCATCTACTAAGGACAGGTAGGACTTGCAGTAATCACTTGTACAGAACATCTCACCTTTATGACTGTGGTCAGCCCCTCACTCATTAGAATGGGCTGCTAACAATCAGTGTGTTTACTGCACAGCAGTAACCCGAAATTGGTCTTAACCTGGTTAAAGTGAAATTCTGGTGTAAAATCATCCCAGGGTCTTATTTGGCAAATACACTCATCAAATAAGCCATTGAGACAATTTTTTTGTGTATTTTTTAACAGAGATATCCTGGAGAGTCACTAACAGTAAATAATGTAATGTAATGTTGCTAACACTGATTAGCTCGGGGCAGCATTTTGAAGAAATTGAAACTTTTTTTTTCACCACTAATACTGTTCAAAATAACACCAAACTCTGCAGTAGCATGATAAGAGTCCTTACACACAACCGGAGCACCAACAACGTAGTTAGTGAACCCAGAGTTTATTAAAAGAGTGTTTTAAAGACCCACCTACTGGCCGGTTGAATCATGAAAAAAATTTGTCTAAATGGCTTATTTGATCAGTGTATTTGCCAAAAAAGACACTAGGATGAGTTTACGCCGCAATTTCACTTTAGAGGGGAAATCAGTGTGTTTTGCTTAGACTGATAATTGCCATGAAGTTTGACTTCACTGTCAAAGTACAGTACATTCGTCAGCCTGTTGTCTTTTGTCTTTCACGGGACTCCAGCTTCTCTACTGATGACGACAACGACACCGAGGTGGAGGCTGTAGACATGGACATAGAGATGAACCTTGTGACAGAGTGCTGGGTCGAACCCCAGAGCGGCATAGTGATGAACTGCATGGACCAGCATCGCCACTTCCAGGGCCTCAAGTACCAGGAGATCCCTCAAGCAGTGCGTATAGCCATTTAGCAGCTAGCATACAGCAACTCTTTCATTGTGAGATAAAGTTGGTGGTGGGATCTGGAGTTCTAAAATGTACTCTTGTGTTGTCAATTATTTTAAGACACATTAGGTTGTGTCTAATAGTGACCGGTTGTGCTTTTCTAGATCTTCCCAAGAGATCTGGCCTGCATGTCCACCATGATGACCTTTGAGTATTTGAGCCAGCTGTGTCAGAATAAGGAGCAGGTCAGCTCTCTGCCAGCTGGACTCAAGGATGTGAGAGGTAACAAACAATCTGCTTTGAAACTTGAAAGTGGACATACTGTCAGTGGTGCTGTCATTAGTGCACCAAGAAAGGAGAAAGAGAGCTATAATCCTCATTTTCAAGTTTGTGTTTATTATTGCGAAACACTTTAATAAGAGCCTTTGTTAATAGGTTTTTAATAAAGATTAGCAAAATATACCTAAATTAGAAAGTAAAAATACTCATTATGCAGAAGAATGGTCTATATTATAATTTTAACTATTATTACGGTTCATTAACGAGTAAACAGCATTTAATGGTGGAAGGGTTTCAAGGTGAAGCTAAATGTAACTGATGCTTTATCAGTGCTAGGTAAAGTAATAAATAAGCTCAACATATGTCAAAAATAAAAAACTCCGTAAAGTAACTAGTAACCGCAGCTGCCAGATGAACACAGTGAAGTAGAATATTTCCCTCTGAAACGTAGTGGAGTAGAAGTGTAAAGTCACATAAACAGAAATGCTCAAGTAAAGCACAGATAACCCGAAATTGCAATAATCATAGTGCATTTTATGTGCTGACACCTTACAAGACATAATAGTACATCACATTCATCAATATTAAAATCAAGTTGATAAAAAAACAAAAAATATACAAAACATGTTAAGTCATTAAAATCAGGGTGGACATGCTTATCTAAACAGGTATGTTTTGAGTTGTGATTGAATTGATGGATAGAGTCCAGGTGACAGTTGTGAGGTGGGAGAATCTTCCAGAGACGTGGAACAGAGCTGCTGAAGGCTCTTGCACCCATGGGTCTAAGTCTGAATGTGGGGACAATTAAAATTGCAGCTGAGGAGGAAAAAAGTGACCGTGAAAGAGTGCATGGCAGAATCAGGTCAGAGAGGTATTGGGGAGCAAGTTGGTGTAGGGCTTTGAAGGTCACCAGACAATCTTGTAGTTTATCTGGTGGTGCAAAGGGAGCCAGTGGAGCTGAGGGAGGAAGGTTGTGATGCGGTCTGATGATCTGGTGCAGGTGATGATCCGCACTTCAATGATCTGAACGCATTAGAAGCAATAAAGAAGTTTATTGGTGGTGTCAGTGAGAGATAAACTTGTACTGAAGTACAGTACTGAAGTACAGTACTTAAGTAAATGTACTAATTAACATTCCACCACCAAACTTTATAATAATAACTAGAGTGTTCAAACTCTTTTTATTATATAAAGACTGTTCATTGTAGTTTTCATTATAATTATAGTTATTGGTGTGGATGGCCCCTAATGGCTCCCATGATACATTCAGCATATTGTCCATTCCCATAGCTGTACTGTTTTGTCTGTAACAGAAATACTTTTCATTTCATTTCAGTCATTCAATTTCAGAGTAATTAACAAAATGCCAGTTTCCGCCAGTTTTCCATTTGTGTTGTAACTATACCTGTCCCTGCAGCTGCTGGCTCTTTCATATTGTGCTCTCTGTGTAATATAAAACCTACAGTGGAGATCAAAATTAGAGAAAAAAATATTAATTATTGATTTAATCTGAAATACTGTTATTTTTCATTGTTCAGAACTTGATCTGGGGGTAAAAGTTGAAACTGATCTTTAAAATTATTTTATTTGCTTTTAATTCTCTAAATGGTCTTGTCTCACCGTACCTCTCTGAGCTTCTGCACCCCTACACACCCAGCTGATCAGCTGCTCCTGAGGATTCCCAAAACTAGGTTGAAGCTCAGAGGGGACAGAGCGTTTTCTGTAGCAGCTGCAAAATTATGAAATGAACTGCTGCTGCACATTAGTTAGGCCTCCAAACTGTCTAATTTTAAAACTCTTCTTAAAACTCACCTCTACCTTCCACACCACGTTGGTTGTTGATTTTTATGTGCACAAGATATTTTATCTGTTTTATTGTGTATTTTATCTTGTTTTTTTTGTTTTTAGGTTTTTATTTTTTCATGCAGCACTTTGGAAACCTTTGTATTAATTTAAAATTGTGCTTTATAAATAAAAGGGATTGGATTGATAGAATATCCGCTCTGGCTGGAACACTGCTGTACTACCATGTTTTTTTAAATAACCAAGGTACTTCCACAAAAACCTTTATTTAGTGAAAAAAACTGTGAGAAAAATGTAGAACAGTAACCAGAAGAGAAGATTTCAACAATGATTTCTTCGGGCTGTAGGATTAAAATGAATAGGAAGTGTAGAGGCCCTTGCTTCACTGCTCTGGTTTGATCTTGGTCCATTCTTTTTCAGTCTCTTTCACAGTTCAGTAACTGTAGTGGGTTTCTTAGACATTACTTTTTTGCCAAATATTTTCCAGAGAATCTCTATGAGGTTTAGATCTGGACTCTGGGCTGGCAATTTCATTGTTTCAATATTCTTATCTTTAAGGAACTGATTCACCTGTTTTGCAGTGTGACGGGGGACATTGTCTTGCTTGAAAGTTGCAGCTGATTGGGAGACAATTGCAGTGGAGGTATTGCATGTTGCTGAAGGAGGTTCATATAAACATTTGCATTCACCTGCCATGTAGCTGTAAGAGAGGCCCAACTTCTGCTGCAGAAAACATCCCCCAAACCATGACACTTCCTTCTCCAAATGTAACTGACTTCTTTACACACTTTGGGTTCAGTCTTTCCCCAGTCCTACGCCCAACATAATGTTTCCATCAGACCCAAATAAACTGAACATCCTCTCATCACTGAAGTCACTCTGGACCAGTTCTCCTCTGTCCACACAACATGCTCCTCAGCAAAGGCAAGTCTAGCCTTTTTATTCTTTCTGCTGATGAGAGGTTTGGTCACTGCAGAGTGGCCTTCACTCCAAAAAAGTCTTTAATGGCGAGGCACTGTGTGCAGAGACAGATCTTTGCCCTGTTCAGCACTGAACTGGTGAGCAAATCCAGCTGCAGTGTTGAACTGATTCCCCATTGAGAGTCTTCTCATAATCCTGTCCTCTTGTGCACTTGTTTTACGTGGACGACCTTTTTGAGGGACTTAAATTAATCTTTATCCTGTGAACGCCCAACCTCTCTTTGATGGCTGAGAGGGTCATCCCTTTTGCCTTCATCTTGACAACCTGCTGTTGCTTCAATGTTGTCAATTGTCACCAGGTGCCCGATACACCAATAACTGGGAGGGATCTGAAAGTGTTCTCTAATTTTGCGCACTGTTTTTTTTCACAAAATAAAGGTGTTTGTTGAAGTGCCTTGGTTATTTAAAAAAAATTTGTTACTACAGCAGTGGTATAGCCACAGCTGATATTCTGTCAAATTCTGAACAATAAAATGTGTGTGTGCGCGTGTGTGCAGGAGAAGCCCTGGCCTCTGAGGACAGCATTCACATGGTTCCTTTCCAGTTTGGCCTTATTCAACTGCTCCCAAAATGCCAGCAGGTTGAGATCTTCTTCCTCACATTCAGTACAGGTACAATCACCATACGGTCCATGGGCACGGTTCTTCCATAGAATTTCACAATGAAATGAAGAAAGTCAGGAATGACTGCTTAACTGATGACTTTTGAATGAAGTGTTTCCTTAGTGTCATGTGTTTTCCGTAGCAGTGGAGAATGAGGAGCAGATGCACAGCTCCACCTGTCAGCCCAACGAGCTCCTGCTGGGTCTCTTCCACAGCAGCCTGGAGCACGAGCTGAGTGACAGAGAGATCCTGTTAGCTGATGGTGACCACGTCGCCTTCATGCACCATATCTTAAAGCGAGAAAGAGACGGCCATGATGCTCCTTTCTCCTTGCCTGTTATTAAAGGTCAGTGCATGTCTCTCATCTCATCTCAACCGTTATGTATATAGCCAATGTGTGAAACATTGTGAATGCTTTACTTCCACATAACACAACTATAGGGCTTTTTGTTGACCTTCTGTTTTGTGCAGTTGTATCAGATACAGGAAGACTTTCTTTGAATGTATAATGATTTGTGTGTCCTGTGGGTTGGGTCGTCAGAGGAGTGTCTGAAGCCTCCAGACAGACAGGACACCATGATGTCATTTCACACCACTGGCAGCAGCAAAGAGGTGATGGGATCTACCAGCACTTTACAGGTAACCCATTCATAAAAAAAACCACACACACATTCAAGTATTCAACAATCATATAGTGATTGGCAAAAGAAGCTTTATTAACCTCCATGATGTCATGAACGGTCTGGGGGAATAACACTGGGAAACTGGACCCAAATGCAGACACAGACACGGGGTAAAAGTACAAACAAATATTTACTGAAAATGACAGACACCCGACAGGGTGAACAGGAACGCTGAGGACTAGGTGGTCGAGGGAAACAGGAACGAGGAAACGACGGAAGGTCAGGGACGGACGAGGAAACAGGACATTTTCCCCCCACTTTCCATGTTGTTTTGATTTTGACAAAGGTGAAACGGAAGACAAAAATGTATTTAGACCAGCTGTTTGTTGGCAGAGTGCCAACTACTGTACTGGAGGTCGAGTTACTCCTTTCCCATTCTTCCCGCTCATGTATACTGTGGGAACTTCAATAGTCTGATTATTCCCTTAAATAAATTCTCGGGTTACTGCTGTGCATGCACTGACTGAATTACCATTCACTGAGCCTTTGCTTTTAACCAAAAGCTCCATCTCGTGGGCTCAGAAAATAAAGAAAAGGCTTCACCCCCAAACCTATTTAAGGCCTGGTACAAAAAAACATTTTAGTCTGTATGTTTAGGTCATATCTCCATGGCAACACTGAGGGGGGGGGGGGGGGGGTTATTGTACCAGGCTAGTTTTTATTTTATTGGAGGTTAAGGTTTATGAATAACTAGGGACGCGGCCTCATGAGTGACAGCTAGCTGCTGGTCCTCACTTCTCCTCAGAAGGTATACATCAGCCAGATGGCCCTTTTTTGTTAAAAGGAAATGAGGCAGTGTCAAAGTCTGACAAGATGGCTACTCCAGTAGGCGAGGACGATTGGATCAAGTTGAGAGAACGGACCTTGACGGAGAGACTACGTCCATTTTTATACAGTCTACGGGAGGAACCAGGGAATGCCACAGTTACCCATATAATACAATATCTGAATTAGATAGATATAAGATATAGATTTGATATTTTTAAAATATTATTATTGTATACAGTAGGTTCTATATTTTATTAGTATATTATTACACATGTCACTAACAGACCGAAGGTAGAATTAATGAAATATACCAACCATATGTCGTAATCATATCATGGTACCTGAACATATATTTCCTTCACAGTCGTCTGAAGCTGTTTTCTCCTTTGAACTCTGAGCGTGTCAGGAGGATCAGGTCTGGACATTGTCTGAGTTTTTCCTTCACACATGCAGCATTCAATAGGGGATTCTCTGTGTCAGGCTGGTTCTCACTTACTGCAAATACTCTGATTGGTTTGGACAAGGTATGGTGCCTTGGTAGAGCATCCATGAGGACAATGATGACAGCACGGTCACATAACTGGTTTGTCAGTTGGTCATAAACAACCGAGTCTCTACCCATTCCTTGAATGTGTCTGATGATCTCAGCATCGCTCTTATCCAACATAAGTTCCTGAATCTCTTTTTCACTTGAGTTAGACATTTTTTGATGCCATCTTCGTGTAAATCCCCCTTTTTCTTCACCCTCGCAGGTTTGTTTTCTTCTTGTTTCAGTGAGAATGTCATCAATGTACTCCCTCGCTTGCGATATATATTGCTGAATTTATCAACAGGTAAATATGGAGCAAGGTATAAATTTGCATCAGCGGTGTACACAAGTCTGGAATTTAATTTGAGTGATTTCCAGGTCTGGATAAGTATGGAAAGCTATTATCTCACATTCTAAAATAAAATATATTAAAGGTTGAATATGGAGAAAGAACAGAACATCGCCATCTAGTGGTTCAGGATGGTAGTCAATTCAATTTAATTCAATTAAATTTTATTTATAGTGCCAAATCATCACAAAAGTTATCTAAGGACACTTTATAGAGTAGGTATAGACTACAATCTATGACTTATTTATGACTTACATAGACCAAACAATTCCCCCATCGAGTACGGTGGCAATGAAAACCTTCCCTATAACAGGCAGGAACGTTAAGACCAAGCTCCATAAAAAAGAGAAAGAGAGAAAAGACAGCGAGCAAGAACAGTAACAAAAACTATAATAATATCTGTAGTAATGTGAATATGACTTATATGTTATGAAAGTTAATATAGCAGAATAGTAAGATAGATTTTACAGGTAGCCAGTGCAAAGAAGCTAATACAGGAGAAATATGTTTTCTTCAATTTGTTTTAGTCAGTTCACGAGCTGCAGCATTTTGGACCAACTGGAGACTCTTAACAGACTTATTGGAGCGGCCTGATGATAAGGAGTTGTACTAGTCCAGCCTAGAAGTACCAAATGCATGGTGTAGTTTTTCTGCATCTTTCTGAGACACAATGTTCTTAATTTTCGTAATATTACGCAGGTGAAAATTGTCATTAGTTTTATGTGAGAATCGAAGGACTGATCAAAAATAACATTTGAAGTTTAGGTTTGATCGATAAATATAATTGGGTATCATCAGCATAACAAAGAAAATTTATGGAGTTCTTTCTTATAATATTTCCTAAGGGAAGCATATTTGCGTTGAAAGGAGCCAGATGAGGTGGTTCGGGCATCTAGTAAGGATGCCCCCTGGGCGCCTCCCTAGGGAGGTGTTCCTGGCACGTCCAGCTGGGAGGAGGCCTCGGGGAAGACCCAGGACTAGGTGGTGAGATTATATCTCCACACTGGCCTGAGAACGCCTTGGGATCCCCCAGTTAGAGCTGGTTAATGTGGCCCGGGAAAGTTTGGGGTCCCCCGCTAAAGCTCCTGCCCCTGCGACCCGACCCTGGATAAGCGGTTGAAGATGAAATGAGATGAGAATCGGTCCAAAGACAGAACCCTGTGGACCTCTGTGACTGACTTTAGTGTGTATGGAGGATTTGTCATTAACATGAACAAACTGAGATCGATCTGATAAATAACACTTAAACCAGCTTAATTCGGTACCTTTAATGGCAATTAGATGCGCCAGTCTCTGTAGCAGGATGCGATGGAAGTCCTCAAATAACTCAATATTATGTAAAAAGTCACACAGCTGATTGACTAGTCAACTCTAGAAAAGCAGTCCAAGAACATATCAGGTCATACAGTTGTTTCAAATGTTCCTGGGTGAGCGAGTTGATTTTGTCTCTAATATTTATAATTCTGTCATTAAAGAAGGTCATAAAGTTGTTACTACTGAGGGTTATAGGAATACATGGCTAAATAGAGCTGTGGCTCTCTGTCAGCCTGGCTACAGTGCTAAAAAGAAATCTAGGATTGTTCTTATTCTCCTCTATTAAAGATGAGTAATAGGCTGCTCTGGCATTACGGAGGGCCTTCCTATATATTTTTAGACAAAATACATTTTTTTATGGAAAAGCAATACTTTCGTTCTGTACCCCTCCAAACGCCCTGTGGGTATATTATTATTATTTTTCAAATATAGCAAGGACACAGTTATTATTTTCACTCTTTTAGCATTTAGCTTGAATAAAATGCTGTGCGTTGAACATGTCTCTGTTTGGAGTTCATTCACTTATATGAGCCACAATACGTAGGTTAAAATTTAATTTAATTACATGGCAAAATAATGGCATACATAGTTAGAATTTAACATACTTGTTAAGAGTTGGATTTTTAAAACCATTTATTTACATAATAAGCATCTAACAATTGGTATTCAGATGTTTAATATTGACTCAAAATTCCTCAGAGAAGTCTGGAATTTAGAAATGGAAAATGTGAAGGAACCCTGTGTGTCAAAATAGGAGCATATCAGAAAACGGGGAGGTTTCAAACTAAAATATGATGAGATAAAGTAATGAAACAAGGGAAGCTGTTTCTAATGTAAGCCTGTTTCAAAAGCGTCTTTCATCTTTCTGGTTCTATCTGCAGTTAAGGTCAATATAGGGCCTGACCATGATTTTTTTTTTATCATTCTTTTCCATTGGATATCTGCAGTGGGAACTGTGACAGGAGCATGGTGTAAATGTCCTGCTCTGTTAGTGAGTCCTGAAGAACATGTGTTTCCTGTGTTTTTGCCAGAGTTTCAGTAATGCAGACCTTGTGGATGAAGAGCCCTTGCTGGGGGAGAGGAGGAGCTCTACACCACAATGGAGGTGCTATGCCAAGTACATCAGCTCCCAGCAGGTCATCCTCACCTTCCTCCCTGCTTCCTTCACAGGTACACTGAAATTTATTTACTATACTGTTTGAAGACATTCTTCCTAATGCTGTCTTTATATGTGGATATTCTTTATTTGGCAGATGTGCTGTTGTTGATGGCATCAGGGCTGGAGCCTCAGAGTAATGTCAGCATGCAGGAGGACGAAACTCTGACTCCCAGTAACAAATCTCAGGTTGACTCCCT
This sequence comes from Echiichthys vipera, assembly GCF_963691815.1. Classification (NCBI taxonomy): domain Eukaryota; kingdom Metazoa; phylum Chordata; class Actinopteri; order Perciformes; family Trachinidae; genus Echiichthys; species Echiichthys vipera. Next base: position 35,513,043 of record NC_139828.1, on the reverse strand, counting down.
GTCTGGCTCTACCAGTTGGCTGGAGAGGTCTGAGTCCAGTCTCAATCTGTCCAGTAAACTGCCAAGGAGCTCCAGCAGTGGACACTTCACAGCCAGGTCCCCTGTGCTCTTACCACGGTCCGAAGGTCAGACTGGGCCTGCTGATTCCCTGATCCTGGACCAGGACAGCTGGGACAGAGACACGGAGAGTGGGAACCCAGGCTCAGGTCAGTCTCATGCTGTTGTCCAGTGCGTGCGTGCACACACACACACACACACACACACACACACACACACACACACACACACAAACAACAACAACATCTACAACGTCTGGAGAAATATCTGCTTTTCAAACTTTCCAGATCTGGGAGAAAAAGAAGGATTCCAATTCTCTGAACCACAGAAGGAAGATTTCCACATCAGCTTCAGCAGGCAGGTTTCCCAGCAGAGTGCCAGTGACAGCAGCCAATTAAAGTGTCCAGTTTACGTCTACAACTGTTCCCTGGAGCACCTGAAGGAGCAGCTGGTGCACCCCAACTCCAGCCGCAAACCCAGGGACATCTTCTTCAGGTACTGAGCTCACCTTCAGAAGGAAAGACAGAGGCAGGCTCCAGATAGTGAAAGTGTTTAACTGGCACCCAGCTGAAAACCCATTTCCTGTCTTTCCTATATAATAAAAGGATTGAAAACTGCCCAAAAATAATCTAAAATTTAAATTTAAAATTTTGACTTGTTTATCTGGAAAACAAGGAGCACACTCTAAGTAATTCAGGTCTGGAAGGTTTCTTCTGATGAACTCTTCCATAGAGTTCAAGTGGAACATCAGTCCTTAAAGAGGCTCACTTGATCCATCAGACCCTTGGTGACTTACTGCTGTTTATCCACCATCTGCTCCATACTGAATATTGGATATAAAGAGTGTGGTGATGTTGATGGGTGTGTAAAGCACGGAGCTTCATACACAAGAGAAAATCCAGGCTGGAATTACCCCAAAAGGGGCCTCAACAGTGTACTGAGTAAAGGGTCATAAACCTTGCTTAAGTTTATAGAAATCTGTTTTTGCTTGTCCTTATGATGTATTGTGTGTAGCTTGATAAGGAATAAGATGGGTTTTATCTGTTAAATTGTGTCGATAATGCAACACAATTTGAAAAAAGTGGTTTGCATACTTTTCACAGCACTGTATCTATATATGTATATACTGTATATATATGTGTAGAGTGGAGATCAAAATTAGAGAACAAAGTATTAATTCGTGATTTATTCTGAAATCAAGTTATTTTTTATTGTTCAGAATTTTATAGAATCAATCTTCTCCTTTCCGACACAGTGGTTACTGTTGTGCTTTTTCACAAAATAAAGGTTTTGGTTGAAGTGCCTTGGTTATTTAAAAAAATGTGCTAGTACAGCAGTGGTATCGACACAGAGGTCAACAAATTGAAAAGTTGACCGATGTTGACTGAGTTAACTGTGCTAGCTGAAGCTTTGCAGGTGAATGTGTACAGTATGTTGCAGCAGTTTGTCTTTAATGACCTTTTGACACCTTGCTGTAACATTCGATTCAGTTCAATATTATATATAGTGCCAAATCACACATTTTGGTGGCCGAGGTCCTTTTCCACACATTTCAGGTTTTGTCTTCCCTTTTCATCCTGAGATTTGTTTTTTAAATCCAGCGCTTCAAAAGCATGTCCTTCACAGGCTTGTTGGCTCATTGGACTTTGCTGACTTTAGTGGAGATATGGGCAAAAGCTTTCTCAATGCTTATGCAGACTTACTTGGACTAAAATGTTTCTGTATTTATAACTGACATTGCTTTTGACACAGACATGAGATTGAAATTATGTGCATAAAGATAAATATATTGGAAAACATTAAATGAAGTTCTAGCACATTTGGGTTCACCACATCCTTCATGTCTCTGTTCTTGCTGTACTGTTGTCCTCTGGCAGGTCTCTGTCTCAGGGTCGGAGCAGTCCGTCCCCTTGGACCGACTTCCTGGCACAGCCTCACAAACACAAGGAGCTGGCCAACTACTGCAGCCTGCTGCAAGAGCACTACCACCAGAGCTACGTCAAAGGTGACTGCCTACACCAACAAACACCCAAAAGGCATTATGTTTGCCAGAAATGATTAGTAACAAATTATTATGGTCAAATAAAAGTACATCAAATTGTGCATCTGCACCAGTATTCTCTGCAGAATGGTCCAGTCTGGCAGTTACACTACTAGTGCAGTGCGTGTGAGGAGCTCTCTGATCTCTTCTTTAGGTATGTGAAGGACAGTCATGCATGCAAAGAGACACAGACAGAGATTCCTTCCTTTATAGTTAGATGATGCTGCTACATTAACCCCTGTTGGCCCAATGACACCCAATTTGTCATGTCCACTTAGACATATCTACAGGGTCATCCCTATGTTCCCTGGCTGCAAAAGCCTATGCCTTTGCGGATTTAATTCAGCATTTTGTTAGGGTTAGGGGTTATGGTTAGGGTTTGGGTGTAGGGTTAGGGTCTACCTAAGCATATTTGATGGGGAATTCAGCACTGATTGTGGACTGGGAAACATAGGACCCTTTCTGTAAAAAGCAGGGAACATCCGACCTTTTTTTTAAAAAAAAAAAAAAATAAGGGTCATATACAAAGCGGGGAACATAGGACCCGGGGAACATAGGTACGCTCCCATATCTAAACATGTCCGCCAATTGATGTTGAAAGAATAATAATGGGTTTTCTCTGGGATTTCCACACATGCCTCTGCTACACACGCTCTGCTGACAACCTGCTGACCGTCGGATAGTCTAGACCCCAGCACCGGGGTCTGATCCCAGACCGCTGCAAGTCTGTCTCACCACTGGCTCAGCAGGAGACAGGACAGCCACCAATGTTAGTTCCATCTCTAGTCTGCCGCTGCAGAATTTAAAACAGTAGCATAGCATGTGGAACTCAGGAGCGCACAAAACATCACATTCGTTGGATTTTTTCCGTAAAATCCGTCTCGAGAAGTCAGTCCACAGGCTGACAACCAAAGACACCTGTCGCGTTCATCAGAATGGAGACTCAACTGAGAAAGTCGGTGATGGTTATTCAACAACCTGTTTGTCCATTGGCAATAAAAACTATGAATACATGCAAAACGTTACACACAGGACCTTAAAGTGTTAGCAAGGTACATGCAGCCTTTAGGCTCAACAAGGCCTGAAGAAGCTGTCTTCATATGTGTCTAAATATGGGCATACATTCAGATATTTGCACCAGAAAGCCATTGGAGATTGCAAATCAAAGTGTCAACTGCCACTGATTTGGTTTGAATATTTAGATACACTTGTTTGTTTCAGGTTGGTTACTCGCTACATTACAAAAATCTGACAGTTCTAGATTCAATATAAAGTTGTGCAGCATGTGCTATATTCAGATGTAGATGAAAATCATTGGCTGCTTGACTAAACATGTGTGCGTCAGTCATTCACTCACTGTGTTCCTCAGGTGTGTACAGCAGCCTGCAGCAGTCCTACAGCATCAGCTCCCAAGACGTCCTGATAGCCATGGACTACTGTGAAGAATCCCTGCAGGAGATCGACGTCACCTCCTTCCTGCAGACCCTCTGTGGACACATCAGGGTCTTCAAGGAGCATGGAGAGACTCCAAGATGGGGAGGGAATCCAAAACCTTCAAGGAGCCCTGCCACTTTTATCGTTGGAGAGATTGAAGAGGACCAACCAAATGACAGAGCTGCCTTGGCTTCCGTGTCCAGGTAAGACCATGGATAATCATTTATACTCAACTTACTTATTATCATTTATAACTTTATAGTGCATTACAGATTAGAGATTAAATGAGAATTCAGTGAGTATGCAGTGTGGGAATATAGTGTGAATAGCAGCATATAAAATTCAGAAAAATTCAAATCTTACCCAGAAACATTAGTTGTATTTTCTGACTGGCTATTGTGTAAACCTGCTCTTTTTCTTTGATTGGCTGGCCGCTGGCAGCTCTTGATTTCTGCTGGTTCCATAGTGAGAGCGGCTGCCAGAGACTTTTTGGGCACTGTAGCATGTTGTAAATTGTTTTTTGCCAGAGAAATACAATGTGTGGCGTGAGTGCGTGACCAAAGACCAAAAAGAGTTACTGTCCCGCTCAATGTGTGACATGTGAGCCCTGAGCTTTTAATAAAAACAGTCGTGATTGTGTATTTTCTTCTGAAAACATCATTGCCTGCCTTTTGACATTGATACACTGACCTCTGGTGGACAGAACAAATACAACTTAATTTTGATACCAATATACAGTAGGTCTTACTGAAGGCATTTAATGGTCAAAATATTAATAATTAATATTAGAATATATTTGAATATTACTAAACAAACAAACTTCAAGTATGATTTTCTTAGTCACATCAATGAAGGTGGCAGGTCACTTTATATCATTTGCAGAAAAGCTCATGGTGCTTGATTTTAGTTTTAAGATCAAAGTATACTCAAACGGTCCACACAGTCGTGAGGTTCAGCATGGTCATGTTAGACCGGCGGACGTTGGTGAAACATAATCATACATTACTAATGAACGTTATTTGTTTCAGATAATTGCAGTGATGTAAGGGATTCTTAAGACTGTGCACCCCTTTAACACGCAGCTGTCAGTACACTGTTAATTATTGATCTTCCTTGAACACATTTAGTAAAGCAAGACGGAAGGATTCATCACATCAGTATACAACATGATAAATATTTTTGGTGACCTGTTCAGCCTTAAGCTAAAAGCTGCAACGATAAAAATATGTGAAGAAAGGATCAAATGATGTGTGACGTGAAAGAGCTCTCATGTAGCGATGGGAGGAGAGAGAATGATCATCAACTCTGCCCTGTACACTACACTCCCTGCTCAGTTACACATGGCAGACAGATGCTGTGTGTAAGGGTGCTTTCACACCAGCATTATTTAGTTCGGTTGAATCGAACTTAAGCACGTTTCCTCATTTGCTACGGTTGGTTTGTGCAGCGGGGAATGCAGCGATTGTACTGGAGTACGCACCAGAAGTGGACCAAATGAGTGGACAGAGACCTGGTAGAAGAGGTGATCTCGGTCCGCTTCCAAACGAGTGTGTGAGATCGGACCTGGGTCCGCATTAACTGCAGGAAGCACTGTGCGTTTTTGGACCAACCCAGCTACTGTATGCAGCTGGGTGATTTACGTAATGATTAAGTACCTCCTCTGTCGCCACGAAAAGAACAACACGCCAGCATGAGTTAACACGGACAAACCTGGGGTACTAATGTAATAACTGAGGACCAACGGCAAAATCAACCCCGCAGTTGTCTTGTGGTGGGTGCGTTGTCTGCTGTCACTCTGTTTACATCAGCATGGCAACCAATCAGAGAGCAGTTCAGGATCGTTGTTATTGCACCCACCCCAGTGAAGCTACATTTGGGTTCCCTTCAGCACGTCATCAACTGATTCAGACTAGATCAAATGAACAGGTGGGAAAGAACCAGACCAGCTGGGATAATAAATTCATTTTCGCATCTGGAGCACACCAGGGAAGTGGACTAGAAGTCACATCACGTGTGAAAAGCGCCCTCAAATGTGGTGCTTCCATCAGTACACAGTGCAGTCACTTTTGTGCATACCTTTCCACAGGGTAGTATTCACTCAAATGGCACACCCAAACTGCGTCTTCCATTGTTTCCCGCCAAAACATGTGCCAGCTTGTTTTTTCAACATCAGACTACAGTATAGTGGTAGTTAGTGAATGAAACACAACTCACATTTGTATAGTTAGGTGGTAAGTGCAAGCGGTGCTGCTTCCCTGCCATTATCACCAGTTTGAAAATATTTTTGAAGTAGTAGAAGAGTAGTGTCCAGCGTTCCACACTTTTTTTTAAGATTATTTTTTAGGCAGTTTTCAAGCCTTTTATTAGATAGGGCAGACAGGAAAAGGGGTGAGAGAGAGAGAGAGGGGGGAGACATGCAGCAAAGGGCCGCAGGTCGGAGTCAAACCTATGGCCGCTGCCTCGAGGACCCTTAGCCTCTTTACATGGGGCGACTGCTCTAACCACTTTGCCACCAGCCTACCCGTTCCTCACTCTTTTTGACCCTTATGAGTGCACCTTCCAATTACTTGTACATACCCTGTCAATATGAACACCCTATGCACTCAAACCAGTGAGTATAAGGGTTGAAGTACGCATCTTGAGATACAGCAAAGGACTGTGCCTTTAAAGAGCTGTCAGGACTTCTGAATGATTGCGATGTCACAACTAAATTATATATATTACCTATAGAAAGTCATGATACCTTTTTGAAATATTCACTTTTGTTGTTTTACACCCTGAAACGATAATAATATATAATTAAAAATATATATATATTTCCAGCATAATGTACACCATCCTGTGGGCCCACCACTCGCAGGAGGAATCGCTGGGGTCGGGTGCGCTGCTGCACGGGTGGCAGTGAAGGGGAGGGGCCTCGACAGACCAGACACGGTCAGCAGAGGCTGGCTCTGGGGACGTGGAATGTCACCTCTCTGTCGGGGAAGGAGCCGGAGCTTGTGCGGGAGGTGGAGCGCTACCAGTTAGATCTGGTGGGACTTACCTCCACACACAGTCTCGGTTCTGGAACCGTACTCCTGGATAGGGGTTGGACCCTATTCTTCTCTGGAGTTGCCCATGATGTGAGGCGCCGGGCGGTTGTGGGGATACTCACAAACCCCCGGCTGAGCGCCGCGGTGTTGGAGTTCACCCCGGTGGACGAGAGGGCCTCCTCCTTACGCCTGCAGGTGGTAGGGGGGAAAACTCTGACTGTTGTTGCATATGCACCGAACAGCAGTTCAGAGTATTCGGCCTTCTTGGAGAACCTGAATGGAGTCCTGCATGGGGCGAACATAAGGATGCTCATAAGTGTATGTGGTACCAGAGCACCCTAGGCCAAAGGTCGATGATTGATTTTGTGATCGTATCATCTGATCTGAGGCCGTATGTTTTGGACACTCGAGTGAAGAGAGGGGCAGAGCTGTCAACTGATCACCATCTGGTGCTGAGTTGGGTCAGAGAATGGGGGAAGATTCTGGACAGACCAGGTAAGCCCAAACAAGTAGTGAGGGTGAACTGGGAATGTCTGGAGGAGGCCCCTGTCCGAGAGATCTTCAACTCACACCTCCGGCGGAGCCTCTCTGGCACCCATGTGGAGGTTGGGGGCATTGAACCAGAGTGGGCAATGTTCAAAGCTTCCATTGCTGAAACTGCAGCAGTGAGCTGTGGCCTCAAGGTCTTAGGTGCCTCAAGGGGTTGTAACCCTCGAACACAGTGGTGTACACCGGTGGTCAGGGAAGCTGTCCGACTGGAGAAGGAGGATATGTTATCCCAGAAGACTCTGGAGGCAGTTGCACAGTTGCAGAAGGGCGGGTGGCAGCGGGTGTGGGAGGAGTTCGGAGAAGTCATGGAGAAGGACTTTCGGGCGGCACCAAGGTGCTTCTGGAAAACCAGAATGTGGCCCGGGAAAGGGAAGTTTGGGGTCCCCTGCTAAAGCTGCTTCCCCTGCGACCCGACCCCGGGTAAGTGGTTTAAGATGAGATGAGATGAGATGAGATGATGTACACATTTTGCCTTACAACATTCAAGTGAAATAGTTTTTTTCAACATTTCTGAAAATTAATAAAAAAAGAAAAACTAGAATAGCAGGCTTAGAAAACTGATGAGTCCCCAGATTTAATACTTTGTCGAGGCACCTATTGCTTGAATTACAGCCATCGGTCTGTTTGGATATGTCTCTACCAGCTTTGTGCACCTAGATTGGGAAATATTTCCCCATTCTTCCTGCAGAACTGTTTGAGTTCAGTCAAGTTCTGTGGTGAGCAGTGATGGACTGCACTCTTCAAGTCCATCCACAGATGTTCTGAGGATTCAGGTCAGGGCTCTGACTAGGCCATTCTAGGACAATCACCTTCCTGTCCTTTAGCCACTGTGTTGTTTTAATGGAGGTGTGTTTTGGGTCGTTGTCATGCTGGAAGGTGAACCACCTGCCCATTTTCAAGTGTCTAGCAGAGGAATGCAAGTTTTCCTCAAGAATTGGGTGTACTTGGCAGCATCAATTTTCCCTTCAATCCTGACCAAGTGCCCAGTCCCTGCTGAAGAGAAGCCCACAACATAATGCTGCCACCACCATGCTTCACTGTAGGGATGGTGTGTTTTGCGTGGTGTGCTGTGTTTGGTTTCTGTCAAACATAGAGCTTAGAGTTCAGCCCCAAAAAGTTCACATTTCCACATGGCATCAGTATCTTCTATATGTTTCCTTCTATATGTACTCAGTGTGACATTTTTTCAGAAGAGGCTTCTTTCTTGCCACCCTGCCATACATGTAGAACTTGTGAAATTGTTGTCACATGCACAGATCGACCGACCTCTGCCATTAAGACTTGTAACTCCTTCAAGGTCACCGTTGGCCTCTTGGTAGCTTCCCTGATCAATCTTTTCCTGACTCGGTCATCCAGTTCGGAGGGGCGGCCCGATCTAGGCATGTTTGGATGGATCCATATGCCTATTTTTTATGTATTATCATTTCAGGCTGTGACAGACAGAGGGTGAATACATGTTTATTCACACGGACAGAATGAGAAGAATAGTGTTTTTGAACATTAGAGCATGTAAACATGTTCTAGTAGGAACACAAAATACAAGTATGAACCTAAGAATGAGCATTATATGAGCATTAATATTAATGTCAATGCTTCTGGCAACAGTACTGAAATGGAGGATGGTGTTGAAGCTGAATCCAGAGAAAAGTCCTCTACTTCTACATCGCCATTGATCCTGGATAATTCCAAGACAGCCAGGATCGCAGAGTTCCCTCTAACACTGCTTCAAACACAGACCAAGTGTGAGGTGTACCCAGATCTGCACAACATAATACAGGTATTGTCTGTGGTCTTAATGATCAAACTCTTGCTTTTCCTTTAATACTTTTAAAGTACACCTGATCTCATCTGAGTAATTAGTAACTCCATGAGGTGATGGGTTAACAAGGTGAAACTGATGCCAAATTTGAAAATAATCATTTGACAGGATAAATTCATGGGGATAGTGTCTCAGTATTTCAAAACGGTGCCCTCCAATCCACACTACTTCTTCTACTGCCCACCTTCATGCAAGAAAGAGGTGAGTTGACCAAGTTGTGTTTTTGTGTTTTCTAATTGTTATCTTTGTGTTTTAGGCGGGCTGACTTTGCTTTGCTTTCATATCTCATGATCACTCAAGATGAAAATTGATATCAGAGGTTATTTGGAGGAAAGGGAAGTGATTCTGAATCAACACTGGCTGGGAAAAACTGTTTAAAATAAGAGTCATGATGTGGGATGGAGATGTGTGCATGTGAAATCCAACGTCAGCTCTCGCTCAGAAAGAGAAAGCACTGCTGTTGATGAGTGTGGATGAGCCTTGGCACTGTGGTTTGTCTCCTCAGGAAGACTCAGAGGACGGTGAGACAGAGAGGAGACCTAGTGAGCAGCTGGTGTCAGAGGCTGAGCCAGCTACTGAGGATGGTGAGGAGCATTCACTAATGTGTAGCTTTAATGAGATATTTCAAACATATTTTCATTCAACTGTCATCAATGAATTGTGACAGTTGGAATGTTATTGAACAGTCAGAAGTATTGAGCAAAGTGCTTCACAGAGCAACAACAAACTGAAACACTAAAGATCTCAGGGCGTTGTCACAATTTCATGTTGTATGATGCTTACAACAGTTGCATTGCCCATTGTGATTTTGATTAACTTGACATAAAGTTAAGTGAGGCTAATAATACACTTTACTTTAAAAGCACTTTTCAAAATAAAGTTACAAAGTGCTTTACATGGTTAAACAAGGATAAAACCATTTCAAGAGGCAAGTAAAGTCAGACCACCTAAAATAATCTAATGGAGAAGAAATAAAACCATTGATGACCATCGGATCAGGCCAAGAGAGAAAGACATTTGAGATGTTAACAATGCTTTATGTTGTAGTAAAGTCGTGAAGATACACGCTGCTCCTCATCTAGTGGTATGATAATGACCATTGGATTATTTTGTGTGTAGAGATCTTGTCGGGCTGCTGCATCATGACGGAGAGTGACACAGATCTGGTGGTGGAGTATGAGGAGCATCCCGGCACCAGTTCCCATGGAGAGGTTGATGATCAGTCCCTGTCAGACTCTAACACTGTCAACCAGGACCAGGACTCCTTCAGTATCCTGGATGGAGAATCCCTGCTGGAGCCTGAGGGGCCACAGCTGGACATGCCCCCACTGTTTGTTCATGTCACATGTTCGATCAATATGAAAAGCTGCCACGGCTCCATGCCCATACAAACACTGCCCACCTGCCTTGGTGAGAACAGCCCTGATTGTCTCTTCACTTTACCAGAACAGGGACACACAATATTAACACCATTGTGTCTGGTTAAGACCTCTGGGTTTCTCACATATTCAAAGATACTTTATTTGTTTTTCTAATATTCACAAGTTAAAATTTTCAATCAAAGTTCCAGCCTTTATTCATTCATGAAAACAGCTTTTTCCCTCTGTAAAATATGTACATCCATATAGTTACAGAAATGTATGTATTTACATATAAATGCATTGGCCATAAATATACAGCGTTTATTTATATGAAAAGTTGATTTTGTTGCAGAGGATTATTTTAGTTTTTATTTTGAATTTTTCTATATTTTTGTGATTGCAGGTGAGATTATTTCTTGCCTGGAGAACGCTGAAGCCTTACACTCTGTTGATTTGAATGAGCTCTTGGTCACATTAGATCTTTTTGTCCTGACACTACCTCAGGAGATTGAAGTCATGGCTGATTTCCATCATAATAGGTGAGGGGCAAAGGGGCTGTGTTTAGTCTAAACATAGATGTGTTTTGGGCGTGACATGAATCAGAGTGTCACCATTTAAACAGCAGGTTCAAGAAATTGAAGAAGCAAGCAGTTTTCTGCTGAGGTAACCGATCTGCTCATGGGGGAAGCTGCAGATCCTCGGCTGTCTCACAACCCTCCCATTAACAACACCCCACATATACCTACAGTGCACGAATCACTAATATCACTATTTGAATAATGCACCATTTAAAAAGATGGAAAATACTGCACCTTTGAGTTTAGACCAGGTTCTTGTATGTTATGGCGGTTAATCCAGCAGAATAGTAGAATCAAGCACAGCTAAGGTTACAGATTATAATAGTAGGAGGAAGCGTCATGCAGGACCACCATGATCAGCAGAGACCTGCGAGACGACAAAGCACAAACAAGAAGAAGAAGTTGAATTAGTAACATGCATTGATGTGACATGAATGATACAGACAGAGAGGAGAGAAGCTCCGAGTATCAGGAACAGTATTATCCCCCCAGCAGACTAGGCCTATAGCAGCATAATTAAGCAGAACAAAATCAGCTTAAAAATAACAACATTGCTAAGGGCCCGTAAGCCCTAGCTGCTTCTTTAGGGCCCGAGCATGAAAGTGCGAGAAAACCTATTGTTTCTGAAGAAATTTAAATTGCTCTGTTTCTTCTTAATAAGGCTCGAGCACTGACAAAGTCGTTGGAGAGGGACCTATCGAATTCTGTTTCTTCTTCTTATATTCTTAAATGAATTGCCTTTTTGGAGGCTTTATCATATTCAAAAACTCACCAAACTTCACAGATCATTCAGGGGTGGTGAAAATATACGTATTTTGTATTTTTCAGAAATGGGCTTGGCAAATTGACTCGCTAGCGCCCCCTAGAATGCAGCCCCTACTCCCAGATGGACATACATTTATGAAAACCGGTGAACATATAGAACTCTTTTAGATGTAAAAAAAAATAAAAGCCTCTTGGTGCCATATCCTAAACTCAACAGGAAGTCGGCTATTTTGAATTTTACGGCCATTTTTCCCCTTTTGCACGTGTCATACTTTAACGAACTCCTAGAGATTTAACACAATCAACTTCAAAATCAGTCAGTACCATCTAAACACATGTCTGATCAAATGATACTCTGCGTTTGCATTTTAACTTTACTGCATGGCCGTTGTGTGGCGCAAAAATCACGCCTTTCGCCATAAAATTGGTTGTTGTAACTTGACCGTTCTTTGTCTGATCACCCTTAAATTTCACATGTTTCATAAGAGTTTGGCCTTGAACCCAACCCCATTTAATATTGGCTCAAAAGCATAGCCCCCCCCTGCTCGTGACAGGAAGTCACATGTTTTTACATACTCCTCCAAGAGATTTAACACAATCCACCTCAAAATCTGCCAATATCATCAAAGACATGTCTGATCAAATTATACTCAGCACTTTTTCTATTTTTTGCTTCGTATCACAGTAGCTGGATTTAGCCATAAACAGGAAGTAGCTGTAACATACATTATTCAATTTCTCATTCATGACAAGAATTGGCATGCATGAGAACACATGGTCTGAACACACCCAGATCTCAACATTGACTTACAGTGAGAGCGCCCCTTATTGGCAGGTTGAAAATTAACAATCATCATCCTATTTACAGAACATGAAATTTTCATTGTGGGTTCTTGACTTCATGTGTGGAAACATAGGGCATGTTTTGTGCATGTTGCGTAATAGCATGGCAGCCATTTTGTGGTTTTCGCCATGAAACAGGAAGTCGGTCTAACTTCAACATACATTGTCCAAACTGCATTGGATTTCCCAGACATGATGCCTGAAGACCACTACAAGCCAATATTGACCAACAACCACACCACCACCTACTGGCAACAGGAAGTAGGCCTAATATGGCTGATTCACGAAATTTGGTCACCACATAGATTTAATCATTTTAGACATATTTCCCATTAGCTTTCATTAGCTCCGCCCAACAGAAGGTTGGCCGTTTTTAATTTTGTGCATTTTTCATGTATTTTATGAAAACTTTTTCAAGCTCCTCCTAGAGAGATTATTAGATTAATTTAAGATTTTCTTGGTGTAATCCTCCCACTAATGTGACGATAAATTGTGAAGGAATAGTCAATACCTGGAACGATGATGTCCACATGCTGGGTAGGAGTCCAGACCTGAAGACATCTACACACCTGTATTGAGTCAGAGTCACAGTGACGACAGCAAGTAAAACTTATGTGACAGACATCGTCCAATTTACATGAAATTTATATGGTGTATGCAACATGGAATATAGTTAGTGTGTGTTCTCTGGTGCTACATAGTGGACAAGTGCAGTGCCCAGTTGCCTATGCAGGTTGATTGTTGTGGGAATGTATGGTTGGGTCTGCAAGCGTCCTGCCACCCCCCTGAAGTGTGTGAGATGTGAGGGCCGGTTCGATGCTCCTTGCAGCTTTAATTTTTTTTGTATTTGTTAACAAATTGCTGCATTTCTTGGTGTAAAAAGATAAAGGGATCACTCTATTACTAACTATTTTGATAATTATTAAGTGTTTCAGCAATTTTTCAATCAAAAATGTCAATAATGCATATTAATGTTCCAAAAGATAGAAGACATACAGTATCTAAAGCATTGTTTTAAAGTCATTAAGCTGTGCACTCATTGGACTCAAATGCCGTCTGATGCCACATCCATGATGTGGCTCAATGCTGTGAATAAGTGTGCATGAGGAAACCATGATGTGGCACGTCACATGTCCTCCTTATGTGCAGGTACACCTCAGAGAGCAGTGTGTCCCTGAATCGCTCACCAGGACTGCCCTCCTCCTATCGCTCTGATGATGAGCTGATGGCAGTCTTGGACAGTCTGAGGGGGGCCTGTGCTGATGGGTGAGTTTGTTCAACACAGGGACTGAACACAGCGATCTGTTTTTCTGATTAGAATCAGAAATACTTCGATAATTCATATTTTTTTGCTACGAAACTCCAGATATACAAACTACAAATATTATACAGCTGAAAACATATATTCTAAAAAACTTTTAATAAATACTGTATATACCGTATTTTCCGCACTATAAGGCGCACCAAATTATAAAGCGCACCTTCAATGAATGGCTTATTTTGAAACTTTTTTCATATATAAGGCGCACCGCATTATAAGGCGCATAGAATAGACGCTACAGTCGAGGCTGGGGTTACGTTATGCATCCATTAGATGAAGCTGCGCTAAAGGGGATGTCAACAAATCAGTCAGATGGTTGTTGCTTCCTCCACTTCCGCACCATTGATTCGTTAATGTTAAACCCTCTCGCTGCTGCTCTATTCCCATGTTCTACTGCATGGCTAATCGCCTTGAGTTTAAACTCTGTGTTGTAAGCGTGTCTCTTAATAGGAGCCATTTTGGGGTCTTTACACAAACACACAAATTGAAATGAAACGGCTCGCTTCGCGCAGTCATATATCTCAACATGCACAGGGTGTTACTTCTTCTACGGGGGAAAATAGAGTCGGCGGCTGCTTACCGTAGTTGCGAGACCTGTTGTGGCTCAATATTGGTCCATATATAAGGCGCACCGGATTATAAGGCGCACTGTCGGCTTTTGAGAAATTTGAAGGTTTTTAGTTGCGCCTTATAGTGCTGAAAATACGGTACAAGATACAAGATGTCTGTCTTCTTCCATCAGGGTCTCTGGTGATCCATTGTCCAAACTCCCACTTTCTCACAAGTTAGCAATTCTGGCAACAATGGACGAGGTGAGTCTTCATCACATCAGCAGAGTACATTTGTAAAGTAGCTAAAGGGTTAGTTAGGATTGTTTGCAGTGGGGTTGCATTAGGTACTCAGGATGTAAATCAAGTTTAATCATGATATGATCTTCTATGGATTCTTTAGACAACTATATGATATTTGCTGATATCAAAAGTCTGCCACAATATGGTTTCATTTCAATTCAATTCAGCGGCCTGCGATTAATATGAAATGATGCCATCTGCTCATGTAACAAGTTTGAAGAAGTGGGAATTTCAAAATAAAGGTGCATCTTAAAGGTGACAATATCTTTCCATATTTTTGCTTTGTATTTGTTAATTTATTTATCAATCCAGATATTGTTACATCCCTATGAGGTACTTCTGAACTTAGCTGTCAGGTGACCACCCCCCACAGGGCACACCCTTTTACTTTTTAAATATTTCCTGAAATTTTCTTTAGCACCACATTCATGCAAAAACCAGACATATCATGATATAACAGACAGACAGCTATGTGCTCAAGGGGATGAACCTCTTGATTTGTTGACTGACCTTAAGCTTTCACGTTTAGCCTCACTGCTCTAGATATTTAGCGGACCAATTCTCAAGCATCACGTTTTTGGTTCTGTCTAATACTTTGTTGAACATGGACAATGTGAATGTATCTTTGTCATGAGCATTACAGCTTTTAGCTGTTAGTTATTGATATTAGAAGAGTTCAGTAAAAATGACGAGGTCCATATTTGTGCTATTATTACACACTCACACACACCCATACATGAGCTGGTTTTGGCTCTGCATGTTTCAGATCCGCTGGCTGCTGGAGGATGAGATCGTTTGTGCTCTGCGGCACTCTCGGATCATCAGCTCGGCCACGCTGCAGAAAGTAGCAGAGCATGTTTTGTGCTCCAGCGGCCGACCGCACTGTCACTGTGAAGATGTCCCACTTCAGTTTGTCTTCGGGCCGGAGCAGTCTCTGGAAAAATTCAAGGAGGCAAGGACACACACACACAGACACAACCTTTTTATAAAACTCCTGACAATTAACAAATGGTCAGTAAGAAAAAACTAACTGCAAATTGACTACTGATTATTTGCACCTAGAATTATGAACACCAATATACTAGTTAAAAATGAGTTCGACTTTCATGGTACATTAAGTGAATACTCAGTGTACTTGTCTGTAGAGCCCGTATGGTTGGACACATAGTGAGGATGTTTGACTGTTGTATGATGTGGTGATGTCTGATACCACAGGAGTTCCGCAGGATGTCTTTCTCTGGCTATGTGTTGAATGGAGAACAGAGCAGCTTCTTCTACATGTCCCTGAGCAGACTGCACCCTCAGAGGATCCACACTACCAAGAGGCTGTCTGAGGGCACCATAGAGCCCCCACAACCACAACACACCAACCCCTGCAGTGCTGCAGATCAGGTGGAGGACGTGCTGCTGGAGAATGAAGCAGAGGTTCAGGCAGACAGTGAGGTCAGATACATTTTACATTCATGTGTAACAATAACACTTGATGTTCACATTTGTATTATCATGCTCAGTGTTTTGTTTCTTGAGATATCAACACTTCCTGTGATCAAGTGTACCATATAAACAGTATAAATGAGTAAGTGTTTCTTAGTCTATGATGTAAATCCTTGGTTTCTGTATGTTGATTAACACAACAGTGAGTGCTCTGGGGATTACGGAGAGGAGTCACACTTTTGATGTCCTTGTGTTTGTAAGGTGCTTTAATGTGACTGAATATAGGCTGAAGCGATCTGGAGAACGGGAGAGACATTTCTGACCCCGTTGTGGTAGCGTCTCTCCTGTATGCATGCAGCTTAGTAAAGGCATGATTTGAGAAACACTGAGGACTCAAGAATTTCTTTCACAGTACAGAGAGGTGTTGCTATGGAGACGATAAACCATCTCCTCTCGTCTCAGTGGTGTGAACTGGTCATTCTAGAGCAAGACCAGAAAGCAACACTGGTATAGAACAGGGGTGTAAAACTCATTTTAGTTCATGGGCCACATACCTGCATCCCAATTTTAACTTAAGTGGTTCTGGATCAGTAAAAGAGCTTTGAAGATGTAAAGAGTATCTTGAAATTGATGCGTTGTTTGATGGGGAGCCAGTGTCCACTTTTCTCCTTTTTGACAAAGATCTTCCAATGGCAGATTCTGCATGAACAGTAGCTGATTCTTGACAGTGTGTAGTTTTATTGTTCATAATTTGATAGAATATCCGCCATGGCTATACCACGGCTGTACTAGCATGTTGTTAATTGGCCTAAGCACTTGGTTAAAAGAAGAAGAAAAAACAGCTGATCAAAATTAGAGAACAATTTCAGATCCCTCCCAGTTATTGGTGTTAATCTGGCACCTTGTGACAATTACGGCAGAAAAACGTGCGTACGACCATTTCCTGGCAAACTTCGGCATTTATCCATTTGGACGTGAGCAGGAGCTACGATAAAATCTCACGTCTGGTCTGAGATTGTGTACGCACATTTAAGCCTGTGTATTTGCGGTGCAGCACAGCAAAATCTGGCTGAAAATAATGAACAAACCTCAGCTGTCATTAAGCATAAGCAGTCACATATTAAGAACAGATCAAAACGGATTCTTAAAACAAATAAAAATAAAAATAAAGCAATTGATTGTAATCATGTGCGTCTGAAGGCACCATCCATGAATGATTACGCATTCATCAATCGCCAAAACTACCACTCGATAAATGTACAGGTGATTTGTGATGCCAAGCTATCGCTTTTAAACGTGGTGGCCAGGTGGCCAGGGGGGACACATGATTCTTTTATATTTCAAAACAGCTCGGCTCCAGTCCCCCGCGACCCTGACAGGGACAAGCGGTTGAATATGAATAAGTGAATGAATGTGTTGGCGCGCGGTTGCAGGAATGCGCACTGCAGCGCCAAAGTCATCTCCTCAGTTAGTGGCTACCCTCGATAAATTGCATTAAATCAAACAAGGTATCAGATGATTAACATCTTGGTATGGTTCTTCTAGGTGACAAAGGTCTAATGCAGGGGTGTCCAAACTTTTTGCAAAGAGGGCCAGATTTGATAAAGTGAAGATGCCCGGGGGCCAGTAGTTCCTTCTGATGTTTTTTTAACAACAAAAGTCACACGCAAATGTGCACTATTATAAAACAATTTTCATTGTCACAATTCTCTTTATTTTTTAAATGGCAGTGTAACCAAATATAAGCCACTCAGGAAGAAGTGAACAATTCTAAAAACACAATTCTGCCTTTAATTCATATCTGGAGAGTCAGATAACATTGAACATTGAACTGTATGGAATACCTTAATTTTCCTTGAGTTTGATAAATATCTTTGCTTCATGGACATTTTAAACAGGAGTTATATGTAATGCAAAGTTGTCTGTAAAACAAGTTATTTTTGCTCTTGTCTTTAACAAGATCTTTCAGAGAGTACACATCTACAGGTACACAACATCAACAGTTATAACCAAATCCCACAAGATGTTTAATAAAATAAAAAAAAGTGCCATAAGTCCAAGTGCATAAGTATGCTTTTGGCTTTTCACTGTTAATAGTGACAGATTCCAAACATTCAATTTCAGATTGATCAAGAAACAAATAACTTGCAGTCACTAATGAGAAGGGTGATCTGGATTTCAGTAAAGAGGCCAGGTTTGGTTTGAGGGAAGTCCTTGAAATGCGTAAAATGTCACGCAAGTGGGGGTCACTTAGTCTTGACCTCATTCGGTTCTTGTTTAAGTTCATGACAGAGAATGTTTGCTCACACAGATATGTCGAGCCAAATAAGCAGCAAATGTTTGCATTTCTGGAAACCTGCTTTTATCCAGCTGCCTGTAAAAGTCAACAGGAGTAAGCTGCTGGTGTTTACCGTGCTGCTCATCATCACACTGCAGCTCAATGAGCTCCAGCTGTAGCTGTGAAGGAGCATCGTCAGGGTCCACGGAGAAGGGAGAAGAGAAAAGCAACATGTCCTTTTCAATAGTAGCAAAATCCCAAAAGCGTTTGCTAAATTCCATAGAAAGAGATGCGATAGCTGTTGCATAACTCATCATTTGCACACCGATGTTGTCCTGTGGGAAACTGTTGATGACCTCTTTCAAAGCTGGGAAGTGCGCAGTGCAGGGCTCTGTTTGGGACAATTGTCTTTGGAAAAGTTGCAGCTTAGTTCTAAAGGCCTTGATGTGAGCGTACAGCTGGCTCACCACTGCATCTTGTCCTTGCAGATTAACATTCAGCGCATTCAGATGCTTCGTTATGTCAACCAAAAAAGCCAAATCTGCCAGCAATACAGGATCGGACAGTTCTCCCATCGGTTGCCTCTTTTCACATAAAAAAACGTCGAAACGACTAAAAATCACTGCATTGCGGACCCCTGACTTAGCCACCTCACATCGTTGTGATATATTACGTCTCCATTTTCAGCCTGCATGTCAAGCAAGAACTGCGGAAACTGTAGGTGTTGTAGAGCTTTAGAGCGAATAGAATTGATTGCCTTTACCACTGGTTTCATAACGTGATCAAATTTGAGATGTTTGGCGCAGAGAGCCTGCCGTTGAATTATACAGTGAAGTTTAAAAGCGTTACCTCCTTCTTCGCTGACTTTATTGCAGATTAGTGTGGACAATCCACTTTGCTCACCAGCCATGGCAGGCGCACCATCGGTAATGATCCCAGAAACTTTACTCCATGGTAGTTTCAGATCATCAACAGCTTCACAAACAGAAACGAAAAAATCTGTTCCTCTGGTTTGGCCTTTGAGGCTTTGGAGGTCAAGCAGCTCCTCTGTTACATTATTTTGTCATCAACTCCTCTTAAAAAAATCAAGAGCTGTGCAGTATCGGTGCTTTCATCACGGGCTAATGAGAAATTATCACTGATAGGTCCTTTACTCTCCGTGCCACGGTCTTACGTGCCAGGCAAACATTCATAAATTCTTCCTTCTTTTCGGGGCAAACGTTCTCCACCATTTTCAGGACACAGTCTTTGATAAATGTACCTTCAGTGAAAGGTTTGCCATGTTAAGCTATTAACATGGCCACTTCGTAGCTTGCTTTGGTGGTACTTTCCTTTGACTCACAGGCCCGCGTGAAAAATCGCTGTTGTGATGCCAGAGCAGCTTGCAGTTGTTTCACTTTTTCAGCGCGGTCACTCCCTGTTAGCTTGTCGTATGTGTTAGCATGTTTAGTTTGGTAGTGTCTCTTTATGTTAAAAATTTTAAACAAGGCAACAGTCTATTGACAAATAAGACAAACACAATTGCCTCGATTTTCAGTGAAGAAGTACTGTAATTCCCACCTTTCCTGAAAGCAGCGCCCCTCACTGGAAGCATTAATTAGTGGTGATGCCACCATGTGGTGGAAGGAGAAATTACATTTGAAAGTTTTGTGATTTATTTATTCTGTTAGATTGTGCCAGCGGGCCATAAATAATATATTATAAGACCGAAGCTGTGGGCCATATGAAATCTTACCGCGGGCCGTGATTGGCCCCCGGGCCGAACTTTAAATCAAGTATGAATGACTTGTTCTGTAATTTTGATCTCCAGTGTATATACAGTGCATCCGGAAAGTAATCACAGCGTTTCACTTTTTCCACATTTTATTACGTTACAGCCTTATTCCAAATTGTATTAAATTAATCTCTGTCCTCAAAATTCTACCTAGTCTGAGGTCAAGAGCACTCTGGAGCAGGTTTTCATCCAGGATGTTTCTGTACATTGCTGCATTCATCTTTCCCTCTATCCTTACTAGTCTGCCAGTTCCTGCTGCTGAAAAACATCCCCATAGCATGATGCTGCCACCACCATGCTTGACTGTAGGGATGGTATTGGCCTCGTGATGAGCAGTGCCTGGCATTCACACCAAAGAGTTCAATCTTTGTCTCATCAGACCAGATCATTTTGTTTCTCATGGTCTGAGAGTCCTTCAGGTGCCTTTTGGCAAATTCCAGACGGGCTGCCTTGTGCCTTTTACTAAGGAGTGGCTTTTGCCTGGCCACTCTGCCATACAGGCCTGATTGGTGGATTGCTGCAGAGATGGTTGTCCTTCTGCAAGGTTCTCCTCTCTCCACGGAGGAACCCTAGAGCTCTGACAGAGTGACCATCGGGTTCTTGGTCACTTCCCTGACCAACGCCCTTCTCCCCCGATTGCTCAATTAAGACGGCCGGCCAGCTCTAGGAAGAGTCCTGGTGGTTCCAAACTTCTTCCATTTACGAATGATGGAGGCCACTGTGCTCATTGGGACATTCAAAGCAGCAGATGTTTTTCCGTATCCTTCCCCAGATTTGTACCTCGAGACAATTTTGTCTCTGAGGTCTACAGACAATTCCTTTGACTTCATGCTTGGTGTTTGTGCTCTGACATGCAGTCAACTGTGGGACCTTATATAGACAGGTGTGTGCCCTTCCAAATCATGTCCAATCAACTGGATTTACCACAGGTGGACTCCATTTAAGCTGTAGAAACATCTCAAGGATGATCAGTGGAAACAGGATGCACCTGAGCTCAATTTTGAGCTTCATGGTAAAGGCTGTGAATACTTACGTAAATGTGATTTCTTTGTTTTTTAATTTTAATACATTTTCAAAACTCTCAAGAAAACTTTTTTCACGTGGTCATAATGGGGCATTATGTGTAGAATTTTGAGGACAGAGGTTAATTTAATACAATTTGGAATAAGGCTTTAACGTAATAAAATGTGGAAAAAGTGAAACGCTGTGAATACTTTCCGGATGCACTGTATATCATAGATCTCCCGTGAACAAATAGGAATTTTGAAAAAATGGAATAAAAAACTTCTCATGCTTTGCAAAGACATCCAGTGGGCTGGAATGAACCCTTTGCCAGGTCGGTTCTGGCCCTAGGGCCATATGTTTGCCAGCCCCAATATAGAACATCAGAAGTTTTCTCGGTAGCATTTCCAAAGCGCACCAACTAGTGTGTTGTCACCTTTGTTGAAATTTGAATTACAGTAGCTGAGACCTGTTTCTATGAAAATGACACTTGTTTGTATTTGATCTGTAAAACTGCAGAGCGAAGACAAGAAGTCCATCAGTGCTGCTGACACTCCCAGTGACACAGCTGCAGAAGCCGCTGAGCAAATCAGAACCTTGAAGCCTGATGCAGAGGACACTGTTTCCCATGGCTCAGTTTGCATTCTAGGGGACAGAGGTAATCCGCACACTGAATCCACTTCACCCCCCAAGACACCATCAAGTGTCAGCCTGGCTGAGTCGATGCAGTCAACCTCTCACAGTGAGTCCAGCACACACACTGTATCAATGTTCACAATACATATTAGTCGGTCTCAAAAGCTCAATAAAATGGGTTGAACCTGACATGGTGTGTTTTTTCTGTTAGCTTTGACCCTAAGAACCAATAATTGGAGGGTCTGCTCTGCCGGAAATTTCGTGAAAGAAATTGTGGCAATTTAAGTATATGCATCCTTTATTTTTAATCAAAAAAAAAAAAAATTCATCAGTGGGTTGGGTAGGCTGTCAGTAATTGCATTGCAGATACACGGAACACGTGTTGACAACTTACACTGAAAAAATAACTCTTAAAGCACATTTCTACATGATTTTGCATCAATTTAATGCAAAGAAAATTGCCTTTTTTCCAATATATGTTGTTGGTGGTATAAGTAACCGCCTTAAGCCTTATCTAATCAGAGTTCAAATTAGATGAAAAACCCACAGAAAATTATTGTTGATCATTATTGTTTTTTCCAAGGGAATGTCTAGGTGTTTCCTAAAATACCAGTTGGGGCTCCAAAAAGACACTAGGGCTATAACCCTTGACCACTTTGATGTACAAACATGAATTTGGGCTGTAATGATGATGAGAAAAATGCAAATGCAGTCCTGTCATGTTAAAATGCAGTTTACCAAACTTTGTTCCACTTATCTGGGAGTAAGCTGGTACTGCCAAATGCACATACCCTGCTATTATGAGTGCAAATCAATGTCTCAGATAATTTCAAGAACCAAAGTTCCTGTCGGCAAAACCTTTAGTTTACTATAAACATCTATTTCTGGTTATGGATACAGCTTGACATTTTCTATCAGCAGATATGACACAGAATTAACAGAAATTCAACTAAAGCAAATCATTCACTTGGCCAGAACTAGAAAACACGATTGACATTGTTAACATGTAACCTACACAGAATATTAATGTTCAATGTTACTTTCCTCTTCGGAGTCACTGCTTCTGTCACTGCTGTCATTTGTTACAGTGTGTATCCTGCTGTATTTGTTTTCCGGTCCCTGGCAACGGCACCTTATGTAGCATCACGCCCGCACCACAGCGACTTCCTGGTTGATCCAATACGGAAGTGCCCAAAACTGCAGTTCTCCACTAGGAGTAGTTTGCAGAATAGAGCAGTTTGTCATTGACCCCCATGTTAAACTTGCAAAAACATTCTAGTCTGTATGTTTAGGTCATATCTCCATGACAACACTTGTACCAGGCAAATTTTTATTTTTTGGAGGTTAAAGTTTAGGAATAATTAGGGGCGCAGCCTCTTAAGTGACAGCTTGCCACTGGCCCTCACTTGGCCTTGGAGGCTAGTTGTCAGGATTAGCATGCTAACTCCATCATCTTGATGGTTGATGGTTTGCTCTTCAATCGACTGTACAAACAGATGGTTTAAGAACACACCGTGTTAACGTTAGCTCTTTTATGTTAATTATTTATTTATTTATTTATTACCCGTAAGGGTCGGTGTTTTACAGTCTTTGAGCATGGTACTGTGGTGAATATCAGTTTAAATCATAGATAATAAACGCTGGCTGCCTGCACTTCACTTCACTTCCGGAGCCAGTGTGTTTTCCACTAGACTGACACGGGATTGCCTGCACTCGACTTGCACAGCCAGTGTAATCTCCACTAGAGATACGGGGTGCCGTGTCAGTCTCTGCCCTCTTAAATATCCTGTTCCCGTTACAATTTTCTTTTTTAAAATGACTCCCGTTCTCTCCCGGTCCCGGAAAAAAATCTCAACACTGACTCCCACTCCCGTTTATCTAACAGCGTCTTTTGTAAGCCTATCTCCCGGGTGGTCGAGCTAATGTGGCTAATCCTGTATACGTCAGCCAGACAGATGTATCTATCAAAGGCCATGGCTCAACACTGTGAAGGTCCCAAGGCCACAACCATTTCATGTATATCGTTACCAAAAATAGATGATTAAAGTGAACTAAAGGTTTTGCTGCCAGGAACTTTTGTTCTTTTATTATCTTAGACATTGATTGACTTATAATAGCAGGGTATTCATTTGGCAGAAACAGCTTACTCCCAGAGAAGTTGAACTTAGTTTACAGGACTGCATATTTTAATGCACAAAATGTAGTTTTAGTATTATAATATATTATAGCTAATATATTTTTCAGGTATTTTGCATCAGTAAGATTCAGACTTCTTAATAGGCCTGGTTGCTAAAGATCCTGAAATATCAGCACATTTGAATGGGTTTGGAGAGGTTCTCTTGGGTGGGGTGAAATCAGGTGCCACCAGCA
Source organism: Echiichthys vipera (assembly GCF_963691815.1). Lineage (NCBI taxonomy): Eukaryota > Metazoa > Chordata > Actinopteri > Perciformes > Trachinidae > Echiichthys > Echiichthys vipera. Next base: position 35,488,898 of record NC_139828.1, on the reverse strand, counting down.
GGATACATCAGTTTTGTGCCTTGAAGTCACTGAGTGTTTCGGCCACTTGTCACAAGACGCCCTTTGCTGAGGTTGGCCCACCCCAGGTTGATCGGACCTGGATGTGTGTTGCACGGCGGCACCGCATGGTCATTTGGAAGCCCATGTTGTGTCCCTACGTTTCAAGCACAGCCAGTGACTGCTTCTTTCTGCTGCAGTGGCAAGTTGGTTGATTGCCTTCTGTTGGGCCTGCCCTCTGATCCCTACTTCCTTCAGGAGCCTTGTGGTGTACCTGGCTACAAAGCCCCTACAGCCCACCTCCACAGGCCACACCTTCACGTTCAAGCACCGCCCCTCTGCGTCAGCTGCTTAGTCGGTATACCGGAGCCTCCTCTGTTCAAATGCCTCATCCATGGCATCCACCCATGGGACAGTTAGCTCAACGATGAAGACCCGCCGCCAGGACTTGGACAGATTGGTCGCTGCAATTTCGGGTGGGAAGGTGAGCCTCTGGCTGAAATCCACCCGCATTTTCCAATCCTGGACTGCGTTCAGTGGGCCTGAATCCATAGGAGATGGCTTCGTCCGCTGCCTCTCCCCTTCCTGGATGAAGGTTGTTATGTTGGGAAGGGAAGATAGACTGGGCAGTGATGGTTACCCTTGTGTTCTCCAGTACGGCAGCCAAACACTTGGTTGTGGCACCAGGTGTATCTTCCTTGAGTTAGGCTGGTCTTGCATCCCCCCAAGATTTGTTTGAGGGTTGCTGGAGCTGCACACTGGAGACAGGCTTGGTCCTCTCCATACCAGAGATGTAGGTTGGTAGGCGAGGTTAGGACATCATTTGTGCCTCTAATGATGCAGCTTAACCTATTAGCCTCCATGCTCCACAGCCAGTTCCATATGATTCTTCTCCTCTCCATGCCCTCCCACTTTGTCAAGCAACCTTGCTGAGCTTGTGGCCACTGATGGCATCCTGTCTAAATTCTTCCACCGACCAAGGCTTTTGCTGTTGGTATTACCTCTTGTTGACATATAACCTCTCATATGCAAGCTGGCTTTTGACAATGCATGATGTAATACAAAAAAATATTGTTTCAATGTCAGTAGTCAACTTGCAAAGTTTCATAATGATATGTAAAAATGTTTTTGAAAATCCCCAATTGACTTGCAAGGCCTCGCTCAAACCAAGGTTCCAATTTGCTTTGCCACATCCACCCCCTGTAGTTTTCCAGCAGCTAGTTGACAAGGTTGTCCATCCCCGTTGTGATCCTGGAAGGTCCTAAATATAATTTTAGGTGAAAACCTTTTACAACACTCCATGACGGTTTTTCAAAAAAGCAGGGTTTGCCCCTTTGATATGTAGCCTAAAATTCTATTGCGGTTCTGACCATGTTGATCACCAACTAGTAGTGAAGTCATCATAGATCGATTGATTTTGGTTGGATTTTTATAATTTTTTCTATGGAATGAGTATAGTGTTTGGTGAAACGAATGGCATATTGACTGACTTGTGGGAATAAAACGCCTAGGTTTTTTTGCATTAAATTGATGCAAAATCATGTAGAAATATGTTTTAAGAGTTATTTTTTCAGTGGATGTTGTCAGCACGTGTTCTGTGTGTGACTCTAAAGTTTATAATGCCTGTGACGAGCCTCAACTGTTTGATAACAAGCAGATCATTAGAGTCAGGTGTGTTAGGGACAAACCTTATGTTTATTCATTCATCTTCAACCGCTTGCCCCTGTCGGGGTTGCGGGGGGCTGGCGCCAATCCCAGCTGACATCGGGCGTGAGGTGGGGTACACCCTGGACAGGATGCCAGTCTATCGCAGGGCACATAGAGACGAACAGAGACAGACAACCATTCACACCTAAGGGCAATTTTAGAGTCATCAATTAACCTAACACGTGCATGTTTTGCCCCCAGTCGGGATACGAACCTGGAACCTTCTCGCTGTGAGGCAACAGTGCTACACCACCGTGTAGCCCCTGGGTTATGTTTAGGTCTCAGAAACAAGTATGATCACAACACTTAACAGGAGTCAGGTATTAATGTGTCATGTCTTGCTGCTCATTTTTTTGCTCCAAACAAAATAAGACGTACGTCTTAATCAGGGACGGCTGATATGGGATATTTAATAGAATAGAAAAGAATAAAATAGAATTACTTTAATGATCCCAGACTGGGAAATTATTTTGTAACAGCAGTAGTAGTGGGTCAGCAAATAAACACTTTGTACAGAACGTAAATAGAATCCAATATATACATAGTGTATATATACAGTGCACAGTGTGCTATAAACAAAGACCTGACACTGATCTTAGAGGGGGGAACAATTCACTGATTATATGATTATATGGCGGCCGAGAGTGAATTTTGGAGCTGGAATGAGAACTTTTCTATGTGGATTTTCTGCACCAATATGATTGTGCAATCAAATTCCAATTCCTGTTTATCTAAAATGATCACTGAGAAAATAAAGAATAAATGAAGATAAAATGAATAGCTAAATAATACTGTATGTTCAATATCAGTCAATTCCCTAATATTTAGATTAATCAAAATAAAATATATATGTTCTGTAAAACAGGTTTTTATATCAAAAAACATGCGCTGATGCAGATATTTCTGTGATAGGCCAAGAATATTCTGTTGGTCTGGCTCTAATTATAATATATGTAACATGTTTTCATGTCCAATTTTTTCAATAGCTTAAATTATATTTCAATTAACTACAACTACAAACAAAAGAAAAATGAATCAACAGCCATCAATTGTCAGGTTTGGAGTGGTTTGACAAGCTAAACAGTCAAACAGTTTCAGGTTCCAGTGTCAAACAGTTTCAGGTTCCACATTATTTCTTCTGCAGTGTTTCTCTGCTGTGTTTTATCATTGAACCGAAGCATTTGACTGCATGGATGGATGGATGTTTTGGAGGGTAGTATTAGACAGGATTATGACTACATTGAGTCTCTACGGTGTAGGACAAAGTATTAAACTATGTAATAAGACATTTTGTATTAGTCATTACTGAGGCAAATGTGCCAATGAATTGTGGTATTGAATTGAGGTGATATTGCGTCTCTATCATGTTCTCATTCACAAAGAGAAGAAGTAGCCACGGCTGTCCTTTTGTCTCCTGTGTCATTTACACCTAACAGAGCTCCTCTCTGTTTTTTTTAATTGCTGACGTGAGGTCTCCTGACAAAAATGTCAAATGATGTTTCCTTAGGCTGCGGCAAACTCCAGCCGAGTCGAGTCCAGAGTGTGGTCTCCAGCCAGGGCAGTCTGGACTCCGACATGCAGGGTAAGTGCTGCACAGAGATGGAGCATGTTTGACCAGCATGCTCAGTGTGAGCGAGGGTTGCAGAAGGAGGTTATTGGGACAAGTTTGAAATCCTTGAGCTCATTTCTGACCAGCATGTTGCATGTGTTACGCTTCACCAGAATAAGTATGAAAGCTACATGTCTAACACAGGTTTACTTCCACATACAGAATACTTGAGACAAGATTAATTTACAGCATTTCTTCTAGTTGTGAAGAAACACCTTGAATGATTTCAGTTGGTCCAGATTTACATCTAATTAGTTTAGAATACAGTTTAGTTTAGAATAATTAGTTTAGTTGAGTTTTGTGCGACAGCTGGGCTGGAGCTCAGCACCACGCATGTGCTGGGACACAGTTCCAATAAGTAGCCCCTGTAGTACAGTACAGTTCAACAGCACCATCTCATGGACAACTCACATCATTACAAGTTCTGTAAAATGGTGGAGACGGTTAAATCACCCAAAATAGAATTGATTGTTGTGCTGGTTAACAATGATGAAATAATTTTGCTGCTGAATGTTCCAAACATCAGTTATGCAGATGTTTCACACAAATCCGGGCAGGTTTCACTGACTTCATGCTGCCATTATCTATTTATGGTCTGGGAAAAACATTTGATCTACCAAATAAAAACAACATTATACTACACATTAACGAAATAAGGCTTGGTGAATAGATGACGTTTTGTTTTGCCTGGTTAAACGTAAAGGGACTAATTACATTTTGATATCAACTTACAATAAAATTACATAAAAACCTTGAATATGATTCAACTGTTGCCATATATGGTTTGCTGAGAAGCGGTCAAAAATGTTGCTATGACCATATAAAATATTAGTTATTTCCGTGTACATGACTGTACAGTTAGTTTCACAACTATAGATATTAGTTATTGTTAATATATTACTGACACAAGAATGTGCAGCCCTGTCAGTGAACCTTGTGAAACTCCACTGATTGCACCTCTCCATACAGCCCCAGTTTGAAAGACTTCAGTTACATGAATACATTCAATTCAATTTCAATTCAATTTTATTTATAGTGTCAAATCATAACAAAAGTTATCTCAGGACACTTTACAGAGTAGGTAAAGACCACACTCAATGACTTATTTATGATTTACATAGACCCAACAATTCCTCTGTAGAGTACAGTGGCAACGAAAACCTTCCCTATAACAGGCAGGAACGTCAGACAGACCCAGCTCTGTGGAGGACGGCCATCTGTCTTGACCGGTTGGGGAGGAAGAAAAGGAGAGAGAAAGAGAGAAAAGACACACAGATGGACAGAGAGAGACAGACAGACACACTTCCAGAGATGCAAGCAAAGCCTAACAGTAACTATAATATTTATAGTAATGTGAATATAACGTATATGTTAAGGCAGTTAATACAACAGAATAGTAGAAACAAGCACAGCTAAGGTGACAGAATATGAAAATGATAATTATGGTGGCAAACATGATCAATGATGAGTAGTGGCAATAGCAGCTACGATACAGCTACAAATTTTATAGTTTATTAAACTAGTGATAGTTTATATGAGTAACAGTGACAATAGCAGCAGGAAGCGTCATGTAGGACCATGGCAGCAAGCACCACCACGATCAGCAGAGACCTGCGAGACGACAAAGCACAAACAGCTCCGGGGAAGAAGCTGAATCAGTAACATGCATTGATGGGACATGAATGATTCAGACAGAGAGGAGAGAAGCTCAGAGTATCAGGAAAAGTATTATCCCCCGGCAGACTAGGCCTATAGCAGCATAATTAAGCAGAATAAAGTCTCATCGTAAGCCCTAGCTGTAAGCTTTATCAAAAAGGAAAGTTTTAAGTTTACTCTTAAATATGGGGACAGTGTCTGCCTCCCGAATAACATTTGGGAGTTTGTTCCACAGGAGAGGAGCTTGGTAGCTGAAGGCTCTGCCTCCCATTCTACTTTTGGAGACTCTAGGAACGACGAGTAGCCCTGCATTCTCAGAGCGCAGAGATCTAGTTGGGTGATACGGTACTATGAGCTCTTTAAGATACGACGGAGCCTGACCAATAAGAGCTTTGTACGTAAGGAGAAGGATTTTAAATTCTATTCTAGATTTTACAGGTAGCCAGTGCAGAGAAGCTAATACAGGAGAAATATGTTCTCTTCTATTTGTTTTAGTTAGTACACGAGCTGCAGCATTTTGGACCAACTGGAGACTCTTAACAGACTTATTGGAGCAGCCTGATAATAAGGAATTGCAATAGTCCAGCCTAGAAGTAACAAATGCATGAACAAGTTTCTCTGCATCTTTCTGAGACACAATGTTCCTAATTTTTGCAATATTACGCAGGTGAAAATATGCAGTCCTTGTTAGTTTTATGTGAGAATCGAAGGACATATCCTGATCAAAAATAACACCCAGATTCCTTACTGTGGTGCTGGAGGACAACACAACATCATCCAGAGTAACAATGTCTTTAGCTATTGAATTTCGGAGGCCTTTGGGGCCAAGTACAATAATTTCAGTTTTGTCTGAGTTTAACATCAGGAAATTGCAGGTCATCCAGCTTTTTATTTCCTTAATGCACATTTGAAGTTTATCTAACTGATGGCTTTCTTCTGGTTTGATCGACAAATATAATTGTGTATCATCAGCATAACAATGAAAGTTAATGGAGTGCTTCCTTATAATATTTCCTAAGGGAAGCATATATAAGGTGAAAAGAATCGGTCCAAGGACAGAACCCTGTGGGACTCCGTGACTAACTTTAGTGTGCATGGAGGATTTGTCATTAACATGTACAAACTGAGATCTATCTGATAAATATGACTTAAACCAGCTCAGTGCGGTTCCTTTAATGCCGATCAGATGCTCTAGTCTGTGTAGCAGGATGTGATGGTCAATAGTGTCGAAGGCAGCACTAAGATCTAGTAAGACAAGTACAGAGACAAGTCCTTTGTCTGAAGCTATTAGAAGGTCGTTAGTAATTTTCACCAGTGCTGTCTCAGTGCTATGATTTGCTCTAAATCCTGACTGGAAATCCTCAAATAACTCATTATTATGTAAAAAGTCACACAACTGATTGGCAACTAATTTCTCGAGGATCTTAGAGAGAAAAGGAAGGTTAGATATAGGTCTATAGTTGGCTAGTACCTCAGGATCAAGACTGGGCTTTTTAAGAAGAGGTTTAATTACAGCTACTTTAAAAGACATTGGTACATAACCTGCTGATAAAGACATGTTAATCATATCTAATACAGGAGTGCTAATTAAAGGTAACACTTCTTTAAGTAACCTAGTTGGAATAGAGTCTAGAAGACAAGTAGAAGGTTTTGATGCTGAAATAGTAGAGTTTAATTTGTTAAGGTCGACTGTAGAAAAGCAGTCCAAGAATATATCAGGTCGTACAGTTTGTAAGGTTCCTGGGTTCGATGAAAGATTGGTGCCAAGCGAGTTGATTTTGTCTCTAATAGTTATAATTTTGTCATTAAAGAAGGTCATGAAGTCGTTACTGCTGAGGGTTATAGGAATACATGGCTCAATAGAGCTGTGGCTCTCTGTCAGCCTGGCTACAGTGCTGAAAAGAAATCTAGGATTGTTCTTATTCTCCTCTATTAAAGATGAGTAATATGCTGCTCTGGCATTACGGAGGTCCTTCCTATAGGTTTTAAGACTTTCTTGCCAAACTAAGTGAGATTCCTCCAGTTTAGTGGAGCGCCATTTACTTTCCAACTTTCGCGATATTTGTTTTAATTCACGGGTTTGTGAGTTATACCACGGAGCTAACTTCCTCTGTTTTATTATCTTCTTTTTTAAAGGAGCAACAGAGTCAAGTGTTGTTCTTAGAGAGCCTGCAACACTTTCAACAAGGTGATCAATTTCAGAGAAACTAACGTTAGTGCAAGAGTCTTGAATATTAGGATGAGGCATTAAAGTAAATGCAGATGGAATCGCTTCCTTAAATTTAGTTATAGCACTATCAGATAAACATCTGGTGTAGACACTTTTACCCAGTGGTGAGTAGTCCTGTAATATGAATACATACATCATGCTGCAGAGACGAGGAGCTGTTTTGCACTAAACATAACCACTATGTTTCCTTTTGGTTGTTTTGCCTATGTGTGTTTGCAGGTTATGATGGCGGAAGCAGTGACTCTGAGTGTGAGAGCCCCACCCTGGATGAACAGGAGAGTCAGTCAGCACTGATGCCCGACTTCTGGCTCATTGTAAAGATCCACCAGGACAGAGTGAAGGTCTACTCCCATTCCAGGTGAGACAAACCTCAGACAATGTTTTGATGATGCTTGATATATACTTATTTATTCATTTAATAATCCGCCTGTAGTCTGTGGTCGACATTTATCAAGCTTTTCAGAGATTCCTCCCGGCTTCAGAATCCTCAGAATTATGCATTTCTTTTGTTCTCTTAGTTCTAAGTAAAGCAAATATAATAAATACTAAATCCATTTTCCTGCAAAACCCTCCTGTATTTAGCTACTATGATATATGCTAACATGTCATCATTTATTCGAGTTGAACAATTTTTTAATATGGCGATGTCATTCGATCTCAAAGGAGAAGTATACGTAGAAAGCTTCATTCAAACTGATTCTCTCATGCTTGATTACGGTTGCTCATTGGATACCATTGATGTTTGAGGATTTGTCCTATTTTTGCAGGTGCTTCACACAAGAGAAAGAAGTCAGTGCTAAGGAGTTGGAGAAGAAGGAAGAAGAGCAAGAGCTGCCTGAATACTTACACCTCCATCAGATGGTGGTCAGGAAGATTGGTGAAATCTGTAGAATAGTCAATCAGGTAGCTACTGCAGCACTCTATCACACAGGATTGTACAAATTAAGTCACATGTCATTTTGTGACAGTATTACAAGGCACATAGGGCAATTTAGAGTCATCAATTAAGCTAACACCTGCATGTCTTTGGACTGTTGGAGGAAACCAGAGAACCCACACAGACACAAGGAGAACATGCAAATTCCATTCAGAAGGACCCGCCACACAATAGTCATACAAGGAAATCTGATGATGCAATCCAAACATACCACAGATATATAATACAGTAAACCAACAAACCAACAAATGAGAAAGAGAGGGGAGACGGTGATTTCTGCGACCAGTGCATCACCAATACCAGAGATGACGAAAGTCCAGCTGAATAATAGCATCTAGAATCACAGAATCCCACAAGATATCTAAGAATCCCGAATGATCACCAGAGGCGGTGCATAAAGCACTGAATCACTCATTCAGCAAAGTCACAGGGAATCCTGAGAACTCACCTCATTGAGGAGGATCAGGAGACGCTGGAAGGAGGACCACCGCCTGTGGATGGGTAATGGCAACATTGACCATATAGAACCTGGAGAATGTGCCCGGCCCATGATACACGCCTATGTACGCCTCTCAGGGCAACCCATGACATGGCAACACTCCTAGTGGCATCTCACACCAGATGGCAGGGGACGGCCCCTCATTCCATATGTGTGGCATATGACATCCACAACCCAGTGAGAGAGGCACTGCTTGGAGAGAGCCTTTATTTGGGCCTCCATAGAAAAGGAACAGTTGTTCTGACCGCTGAATGGCAGTGGTAGCTGCAACATAGGTTATCGGAAAGGCATACAGCAGTCCCCAGGCCAAGGGTGAGCCAGCATCACCTCTGTCAGGAAGAACCAGAGGGGGCAGTGGGTATACTTCTCTGATGCAAAGAGATTCAATTTAATTCAATTCAATTCAATTATACTTTATTCATCCCTGGGGGGAAATTCTTTTACAAAAGAGGGTATAAAAGGGGTATATCACACGAGGGTTGGGGGGTTGGGATAATAAAAAAAAAAGCACTCCCCACACTGCGCTCCTTTGGGAAGCGAAGTGCGGGATTTGGAAAAAAAACCCCAGCACATAAAACAGAAAACTCAAAACAGTTTGCATATTGGGTGAGGGAAATAGGTCAGCGAGGTTTGCCACGCAGACAGGCAGCCCAACGGCAGCCGTCACAGGCACACTTGCGGGATGGGGGGTGGGTGAGGGGGTTGTGTTGCATTTATGCAAGTGACCATGGATGCGTGTGTGATATCTGTAGGGCCGCATCGACCAGCTACCCTGTCAGTGTCTCCAAGATGGTACCCAAGGCACGGTGTAAAATCACGGTCAAAGTGTTCCTAGCTTTATCCAAGGTGTTATCCAAATAGCAGTTAAGAACCACAGTCTGAGCACTAACAGCTCCACTCCATCTATCAGTCGTGCTGGGCAGCTCCACAGTGCTGTTGAGTGCTCCCACCACTTCCGAATTTTCCGATACACCACGGCAGTGCCTACTCCAGTCAGCAGAAAGCCGGATCAGAATATGTAGATATCCTCTATATCCTCCACAGAAAGAATGGCTAGGCACACAACCTTTCACTGCTCCCACGAGTCGATCGTGTAACCAGCTGCAAACGTTCCGTCAGGGCAGACAGGTTCCCCCGAACCTGAGCTTATTGTTGAGAAGATTCTGTCAATCGCATTCAGAGACCAGGTTACCAATTCCTTGATTTAAGTTGCATTTAAGTTGAAGAGCAATGCAGAGAGAGGCTCCAAAGTATGAGACAAGACAAAGAAGCAAAGCAGGGAAGATAAGGGAGGGAGAGAGAGAAAGGTGCTGCAGAGGTCCAAGATTGCGTTCAGCAGCTCTGGATGGGACATTGGGGTTGAGAGCACCTGACAGATGGTACCGATGCCTCATCAGGAGATTCAATGAGGGATGTAATGGCAGGCTCAACAGCAGGCATACTATCCAAGAAGAGTGGTTCAAAAGGACCTCATCTCTGCCAACTCGTCAGATACAGACGATACACCCGAGAATAAAGTCTATCCCCTGATTTCACCTTGTTGGTGGGAGATGCAGCAGCAGCCTCAGTCTCAAGTTTTGAACACCTAGGTGTTGGGCCGATGGCAACTAGCCTGGCGAGGGGTCATCCACCGAGGATCCAATCTGAGCCAGGCTAGCAGCCCTCAATGCCCGAGGCATGTAGCTGCAATTCATTCGTGGGCTGTCAGAAATCCCCTCCCTCAGGTGATCAGGACAGTGGCACATTAGGCAGATGTCATGGCCATGTTCGGCCTGAAGAAAAACTCTACAGCCAGCACAAAAGTGTGAATCATCCATTGAGACACTGTACACAATGTAAGCTGAGGGAAGGGCATATGAAACCACCTGCACAGCAAAGGTTTGAGTGGCCAGAAGGCAATATGGCACCAGTTAGCTCAGGTCATATACGACTGCCAACTATACCGGGCCTACAAATGTAAGCTGAGGTAAGGGGGCGCAGTCGGCGCCTACACCACACTGCTGTCACTGCCGTTACCATCTAGGTCCCAAACCGTTGTACAAAGTTAGTTTGTTTCGGCAGAAACACCCAAGAACTCAAAGTAAAGCCAATAACATAATACCCGGAGAAGATAGAGAGACGCTGCCTTCACTGTCAGCATGACAAGCCGATGTTAAAAGTTGGCATCAGTTAATTCACAGCCACTAACTTAATGTAAAAGAATGCAAGTAACTCAAAGTTAATACCGGGAGCGGGGGGCAGAGATGCAAGCTTCACCATCAGGACTGTAACCTGCTGTACATAGTTAGATTCAAGGGGTATGTAAGGAGGAGGAGTAGGGGGAGGTAAAGTGGCAGTAGTTTAGGGTCTGCCAGCAGTAGAGTCATGTGGGGGATGATGTGATCATTGAACTGTCTCAGTTTCAGCTGAATGCACTGGAGACAGTGCTCGCAGGCTTGTCCAGACGAGATTAACATTTTTCTCTCTTTAGCAAGCTAGCAATATGTAAACACACACGCCTTGCAGTAAAATAAATCAATGGGATGCTTTTACAGGCCTTGGCTGTCACCCCATATTGGTCCATTAATCAGAGCAGGTGCAATAGGGCCATCTCTTCTGTGGATAAGCAATATTTTTATAGAGATATGATGAGGAATGAATCATCTATTAACTTAAAGCTATAGTTGGTCATATTAGCATATTTTCCGAAACTGTCACTATATCCTGACAGCAAAATGAGACAGACGATCTGTGAGAAATTCATGATTTCTACCTCCCTGTCTGCTCCTAATGTCATCTGCTATATTTCACTGCGCCTGACAAACACCAAATCAGAGCCGAGGAGTCTCTGACAGTGTTAATGACTGCTCTGAACTCTGATCAAACCGTGAAACTAAATATGAATTAATATTCTGTTACTCTATTGCCTCTTTCTCACATTTAGTGTTTTGAGAACCATTATTTTCGTGTACCGTTTAGCTGTAAAATGAGATTGTTTGTGACCAAGCTGAGCCAAAACCAAGCCCCGCCCACCAGCAGACCGCTCAGGCAGACATTCTGATTTTGAAACACATTATGTGAGAAATAGGCAGTACAGTAACACAATCTTGATTCATATCTCATCGGCGCTGTCTAGTTTCATTGATTGATCGGAGTTCAGAGCAGTTATTGATTGATCTTTGAATATATTTTTTATTGAAAGTTACTGACTCCAGCATTAAGCGCTGCACATTATTGTGGCAGACATAACCTTCTTCTGTACTTAAGCAGCCTCTTCTCTATAGGCCCCTAATTAGTAATGGGGAAATAATCACTTTTATTGCAGAAATATCTTAGTTGATGATGGTTAATTTCCATTATTGGAATAATCATGGATATTGTTAATATCCTTATGGGTAACCTATCTGGAGACTTCCTCTAACTATAACATTAATTTGGCCACAGCCCATAAGTTAAGACTGAAATCAAGAAGAATATATTTTGTTTGACAGAAATCCATCGTTTCATTTCATGTACTCTGTTGAAAGGGACAGTGTTTCATGGCATGTACAATGTACATGGCTGTGTCTTTATTAACCACAAACACAACTAATGTCAGTTTGATAATTTAATAGGCTCTCTGTGGTTGCTGCAAGTCCCTTCTGCTGCTTTATGATGACCTTACTTTAAAGTTGTTTGTTTTTCACTAAAAGAGATGTGTGTACTATCTGTGTGTCTCAATGTGATTTAGTGCAATTCTAAGACTTAAGTACATTTTGATGATCATGATATTGTTTAATTATTTGGGCCAGGATAATGGTGACATAAGCAAAAAACACCACTGGTCCTGCTGTACGTACAGCACGTGTAGCTGCTAATGAAAGTGTGTGTGTGTGTGTGTGTGTGTGTGTGTGTGTGTGTGTGTGTGTGTGTGTGTGTGTGTGTGTGTGTGTGTGTGTGTGTGTGTGTGTGTGTGTGTGTGTGTGTGTGTGTGTGTGTGTGTGTGTGTGTGTGTGTGTGTGTGTGTGTGTGTGTGTGTGTGTGTGTGTGTGTGTGTGTGTGTGTGTAGCGTATGCTGCTGCAGGACCTACATGACAGCCATGTGTGTAACTCTCTGCTGGTGGCTGAGAGTGAGGAAGAAATCTGGAAGAATGAGTCTCTCTACAGGCAGAGGCTCAACACCTCTGATGGTAACTTGTTGTTTTTAGAGTCTGTGTGCACCAATACAAGGTGGTGAAAATAGGTGACAGACCCTGATGTCTCATGTTTACCTCTATATTTTCTTTCTATTTTACACTGACCGTACAGATTACAACACAGAGGAGAGCTACCAGGCCAGAGACTACCTGGCAGCCACCATGCAGTTCATCCCTGGACATTTTGTGTGTGACGTGGTATGGAGCACAATCATCTACATTCACCCACGCCTCAAGATAGGACCCAACATGGGGGTATCCAGGGGTGAGTGGCACATCTCAACTCCTGGTTTTATATAGAAACCAGTTTCCTGTATACACCCAAAAGGAATCTGATCTGATGATTTTTTTCAGTGTCTGCGTGGGTTTTCTCCGGGTACTCCGGTTTCCTCCCACAATCCAAAGACATGCACATGTTAGGTTAATTGATTACTCTAAAAATTGCCCGTAGGTGTGAATGGTTGTCTGTCTCTGTTCATCTCTATGTGCCCTGGGATAGACTGGCGTCCTGTCCAGGGTGTACCCCGCCTCACGCCCGATGTCAGCTGGGATCGGCTCCAGCCCCCCGCGACCCCGACCCTGACCCCGGGATAAGCGGTTGAAGATGAATGAATACGGGGAATTCAAAAATTAGACCTGCAACTCAGACCTCCGGCTGAGCTTTTCTGGCATCCCTGTGGAGGTTGGGGGCATTAAACTGGAGTAGGCGATGTTCAAAGCTTCCATTGCTGAAGCTTTGGCGGTGAGGCCACAGCTCCCTCAAAGGGCAGTTAACCTCAAACACCGTGGTGGACACCGGTAGTCAGGGAGGCTGTCCAACTGAAGGAGTCCTTGGGATATGTTATGCCGGAAGACTCCTGAGGCAGTTGCAAGGCACCGCCAGGCCTGAAGGGCTGCAGCCTCTGCCGTCAGAGGCAAAGCAGCGAGTGTGGGAGAAGTTTGGAGAAGTCATAAAGAAGGACTTTCGATACAACCAAGGTGCTTCTGGAAGACCATTTGGCACCTCAGGAGGGGGAAATGGCGAACCGTCCAAGCTGTTTACAGTAAGGGCGGGACGCTAGTGACCTCGGCTGATGAGGTAATAGGGCAGTGGAAGAAGCACTTTGAGGAACTCCTTAATCCCACTAACACGCCCTCTTTTGTAGAGGCGGAGCTGGAGGCTGATGGGGGATCGGCGTCAATATCTCTGGCGGAAGTCACTGAGGTAGTCAACAGCTCCACAGTAGCAAAGCCCCAGGGATTGATGAAGAAATGTTGAAAGCTTTGGGTTGGGAGGGGCTGTTGTGGTTGAGACGTCTCGTCAACATTGCATGGAAGTTTGGGACAGTGCCAAGGGAGTTGAAGACCTGGGCGGTGGTTCCCCTGTTGAAATAGAGGGACCAGAGAGTGTGTGCAGGGGTATCACACTGTTCAGCCTCCCTGGTAAAGTCTACTCCAAGGTGCTAAAAAGGAGGGTTTGTCCTATAGTTGACCCTCAAATTGAAAAGTAACAATGCCGATTCCTCGCTGGACATGGAACGACAGACCAGCTCTTCACTCTTGCAAGGATCCTGGAGAGGGCCTTGGAGTATGCCCATCCGGTTTACATGTGCTTTGTGGATCTGGAGAAGGCATATGACCGGGTTTCCCAGGAGATACTCTGGGAGGTGCTGCGGGAGTATGGGGTGAGGAGGTCACTTCTGAGGGCCATCCAATCTCTGTACACTCACAGCGAGAGCTGTGTCTGTATCCTCGGCAGCAAGTCAGATTCATTCCCGGTGGGGGTTGGCCTCAGCCAGGGTTGCTTTGTCACCAATACTGTGATTTTCATGGACAGGATATCGAGGTGTAGTCGTGGTGGGGAGGGGTTGCAGTTCTGTGGACTGAGGATCTCGTCTCTGCGTTTTGCAGATGATGTGGTCCTGATGGCATTGTCGGTCAGTGACCTCCAGCACTCACTGGATCAGTTCGCAGCCGAGTGTGAAACGGCTGGGATGAGGATCAGCACCTCTAAATCTGAGGCCATGGCTTTCAGCAGGAAACCGGTAGATTGCTTACTCCAGGTTGGGAATGAGTCCTTACCCCAAGTGAAGGAGTTCAAGTACCTCAGGATTTTGTTCAGGAGTGAGGGGACGATGGAGCATGAGTTTGGCCGGAGAATCGGAGCAGCGGGGGCGGTGTTGCAGTCGCTTTACTGCACGAAAAAATCTACCAGTCAATCTTCGTTCCAACTTTCACCTATGGTCATCAAAGCTTGGTCATGACCGAAAGAACGAGGTTTTTATGAGCGGCGGTTTTCTCAGGAGGGTGGCTGGAGTCTCCCTTAGAGGTAGAGTGAGAAGTTAGGTCATCCGTGAGGAACTTTGAGTAGAGCCGCTGCTCCTTGGCGTTAAAAGGAGCCAGTTGAGGTGGTTCGGGCATCTGATAGGGATGCCCCCTGGGCGCCTCCACAGGGAGGTGTTCCAGGCATGTCGAGCTGGGAGGAGACCTCCACGAAATTGTCCGTCTTTCTTTCTTTTTCAACCCTGACAAACATGACAACATATTCGTGATCAAACACAAGTCATCCACGACCCGTCAGCCATTTGGCATTAAATTTTCTTTTCTTCGTTTCTCTGTCGATATCCTCATCCCCTGCCTCTCTCCTCTTCTCGCCCCCAGAAGTCTGTCCCAACCACCGCCTCATTTAGTTTAATCTGAACCAAGTCTATTTTCCTGCTTCGTCTCAGTTTGTTTTTCTTCTTCCTTGTGTTTTCTGTTGGACGCTCTGTTCGTGTTGAATGGTGCTCTCAATTATTGATTGTTTATTTTGTTTCCATTAATGATGATTTAATTTGTGACACCTGTTAAGTGGGTGTGGTTGCCTGCACGCAGCTGAGTCTGGTTGCAGTGAGTGCCATGAGAAGCAGCAGAATGTGTCTTGTTTATTGTTTTCTCTCTAATTCGGTTGGTGCTGTGAAAACTGGGTTCGCAACGAGTAGCCGCTGTAAGGTGCTGCTCTGCCAACAGGTTATGGGCCCAGAGAAACCCAGAGACACTTTTAGAGCGTGTTCCCACCGGTGTACCGGTGATGTTTAGCATGCTGTTGGCACCATGAGCGGACGGGCTGGTCGCGGCTTCTGTTTGATGGAGATGAAAAGAGTTATGAATTGTGGGGGACGAAATTCTTGGGCCACCTTCGTTTGCAAGGGTTAAATGACACTATTTTAACAGAGCCCGACACTGAAGACGCAGATGAGCTGCTAGAAGATGCAAGGAAAAATGCCGAAGCCTAGGCTGAACTCATTAAGTTTCTGGACGATAAAAGTTTGTCGCTGGTGATGCGTGAGGCCGCTGATGACTGTTATCAAGGTAAAGGAAAGCCACGCATCATAAGCCTGTATACAGAACTTACTTCACTTCAGAAATCAGACAGTGAAAGTGTGACGGAGTATGATCCATGTCACTCAACGCGATGAGACGATATCTTTTGCTGAATTTAAAACAAAGTTAGCAGCTACGAGGACACGGAGAAGATGCGCACCGCAGCAACAGATGACAACGTAATGAAGGTGCGGCAGCAGAGACCCCAACTTGTCTAGAATGCAAAAGTTTGGATCAGAGTGTTTTGCTTATAAACAAGACAAGAGAAAACTTGATCCAAGGTGTGAAAAGTGGGTTTTTATCGGGTACGACAAAAACAGTACTGCCTACATTGTCTACTTTCCTGACAGTAAGAAAGTGCAGAAGCACAGACTGGTAAAGTTTTTTGCTAAATCAGGTGTAGAACAACAGACATAGACTGGTTTTTACACCTGAGGATAATGACTTCACACAGCACAGGTCCAGATGTCCAGATCACCGTGTTAAAGTAGAACAAAAACCTGAAGTGGGCCACCACCAACCACAGACAGTTGAGGTAAAGGTTGAGCCTGAGTCTAGTAGATACCCTTCAAGAGAGAGGAGGAGCCCAGACAGATACACAGATTGCAAAGTGTCTAAATATGTGTCTGAGGAGGAGACTGATCAAGTCCAGAGTAACTTAGATTACTGTTATCGAGTGATGTGTAACATACCTGTTTCATTTACAGAAGCTGTAACCTCAGATAAATCAAGAGAGTGGGTCAAAGCAATGGATGAGGAAATGCATTCACTTAGGGAGAATAACACATTTACCCTGACCAACTTGCCTGAGGGTAAGAAAACAGTGGGGGGTAGATGGGTGTATGCAATTAAAACCAATGTTGATTGGTCTGAGAAGTACAAAGCCGGATATGTTGCAAAGGGGTACAGTTAAAAGATGGGTGTGGATTATGAGGAGACCCTTCTCCTACAGCTAACATGACTAGTGTCAGAGTTTTGATGCAGAAAGCAGCACAGGAAAATTTGATTTTACACCAAATGGATGTGAAGACTGCCTATTTAAATGCACCCATAGACTGTGAGATTTACATGGAACAGCCAGAAGGGTACAAGTTGAAATCTCACACAGACAACAAGTTGGTGTGCAAGCTTGAGAGGTCAATATATGGGCTAAAACAATCGGGCAGAAATTGGAACAAATTTTTACACGAGTACAAACAAGTTCCTACAAAACCAGGCCGACCATTGTGTTTACACGAAGCAAAGAGAACATGAGAAGGTGATCATAGTAATTTGGGTTGATGATATAATAATTGCAGCAAGTGATGAAAATGCTCTGAGAGTTACGAAGGACACGCTTACAGCACGGTTTAAAATGAAGGACTTGGGGAAACTAAAACATTTTCTTGGCATTGATTTTAACCAGAGTGAAGACTGTGTGACATGTCAAAAGCCAAATATGTTGGGAAAATCCTGGAAAGGTTCAACATGCAAGATTGTAAACCTAGGTCAACACCTTGTGAACAAAAACTGAACTACACCGATGATGCTGTATTGATGAGTGATGTTTCAAGATACAGAGAGGTAGTGGGTAGTCTGATTTATTTGACTGTCTGTACAAGACCAGATTTGAGTTTTGTTGTAAGCAAACTGTCACAGTATTTTACTGAACAGCATTTTGGTACAGTTAAACATGTGTTGAGATATCTGAGAGGCACAAGGGATAAGAAGCTGTGTTACAGGAAATGTGATGAGAACCTGGGTATACAAGCTTACAGTGATGTGAATTGGGCTGGTGATGTTAGTGAAGTACAAGTGGGTACTGTGTAAGTCTAATGATAAGCGGACCTTTAGTGTCATGGAAGACCAAAAAGCAACCACCTGTAGCATTGTCCACTTGTGAAGCAGAGTATATTGCTCTTGCTGCAACTATCCAAGACTGTCTGTACCTCACACAACTTTTAGATGGCATTGATAAAGATCTATATGCACTACCTAGGCTGTATGAGGACAACCAAGGCACATTTGCTGTAGCCAAGAATCCTGTCAGCAGACAGAGGTGTAAACATGTGCATATAAAATACCACTTCATTCGGTCCATTGTGTATGATGGGAAGGTTTTATTGGAGTATTGTCCAACTGACCAGATGGTAGCAGATTTGATGACCAAACCTGCAACAAAATTTAAGTTAGCAAAATTTGCTAAGTTTATGTTCGGAGATAATTAAACAAAAAAAACAAACTGGAATGGTTATATTCGACTGAATGTAAATGTAATGTTTTTTTTCTTCTTCCTTGTGTTTTCTGTTGGACGCTCTGTTCGTGTTGAATGGTGCTCTCAATTATTGATTGTTTATTTTTGTTTCCATTAATGATGATTTAATTTGTGACACCTGTTAAGTGGGTGTGGTTAATAAAAGGCCTGCACGCAGCTGAGTCTGGTTGCAATGAGTGCCATGAGAAGCAGCGGAATGTGTCTTGTTTCTTGTTTTCTCTCCAAGTTCAGTCGGTGCTGTGAAAACTGGGTTCGCAACGAGTAGCCGCTGTAAAGTGCTGCTCTGCCAACAGTTCGTTTCCATGGTTTCTCACACTGGTTTCACTGCAAACTGCACACAGCCAATGGGCGTATGAAATGTCATCATGTAGCATTACGGCACAGCGTTCATGGGAAAAGTAGGAATTACTGCCACGGGGATAAATGACAGAGAACAGAGGCTTGTATCATGCATGTAAGGTCTCATATTCTACATTACCGGCCAAACTGGCAAG
Source organism: Echiichthys vipera (assembly GCF_963691815.1). Classification (NCBI taxonomy): domain Eukaryota; kingdom Metazoa; phylum Chordata; class Actinopteri; order Perciformes; family Trachinidae; genus Echiichthys; species Echiichthys vipera. The sequence goes on along the minus strand of NC_139828.1, from coordinate 35,470,019 downwards.
CGAGTTATTAATAACACCAAAATTAATTTTAACCCACATTTGGTGGGTTGGCGGGTGCTAATTTAGAACCCTGGTTGTAACTATACGGTTGATACTAAAGTTGTGATGATGTTTGAATTCTACAGTGAAGAGGCTAACAGCTAAAAATAGCTAATGTTAATCATCGAACAACAACAAAAAGGTAACCTTACATAACAGGCATTTCCGTTCAAATCAGCACAGCAGGATGGTTAGAGTGGCATCAATTTTCAGGTATACCACTGTAAATATAACTGACTGTTAGTGACTTTCATATGGCCAATAGTTGTTCTTCTTTCAACTAGTTAAATGACCATTGCAAACAGTATGTTGTCTGTTCTACTCATTCTGTTTCTGTGTGAAACCATCTACAACTCCATTTGATGCCAGCAACATGTTAAAAAAAGTTGTGACAATGGAAACACAAATGTAAAAGTTGTGAAAAGCGTGGGGTGGAACAGCTACTCAATGAATGAGTTTAAGTGGCGGGTCTAAAATGAGAGAGCCAGAGAGGCTGAGTCTTTCTGAAGTAGAGATGTGGAGGGCTACACCACTCTGTGAAAGACTGAGCTGCAAAATACACAATTTAACAATAATGTTTCTCAAAATGTAAATAATTTGGGGATTTCATCGTCTACAGTTCATTAAAAACAGTGTCTGGAGTGGACATCAGTGTATGGGCTCAGGAACTATCTCAGCTGGTGCAACACTTAAAATGTAAGAAGAGCGTAAACGCAGACGTCTGAAAGAAATGTTGAAATTAGACTGTTTGAACTGGTTCAACCCAGTGCACACTTGCACACTCGATGAATAACTGTATATGGATGAGCACAAAAACCCCCTTCACTTCAGTTGGAGGTTATCTCACCTAACATGACAAATGTAAATACAAAAATAACTGTTGACATTGAAGTGTTCCATTTCAAAACTCTCAGATTCCCCAAAATGTATTTATTATGAACCTACACAACTTGTATCCAAAGTACTCAGTTAAAGTATGCAGCCTTTCAGTTGGACAGGGAAGCTTGTAATTTATCCCTGGACCGACAAGAAAGATTTTAGCACTCAAGTCAGTGTTTGTGCAAGGCTGGAGCAGTGGGGCTGGTTAGTGGACAGTTAAGAGTGTGGTTCCACTGTGCAGCACAGTGCCATTGTGTCTACTTTACAAAGCTTTTACAGTGTTTATGTGCAAGACTTGATACCCAAGCAGTGATGATCCAATTGATTTATTTTAAAACATGTTTTTTGTTTCCCTCTCATAGCGATCCAGGCCCTGCGATCTGTTCTGAACTCATTCTGTGTGGTCAACAGGAAGAACATGTTTGTGTACCAGGAGCGTACAACCAAATCAGTCTTCTATCTCAGGTTAGTCTTTCTCATCATTCTTGAGTCTTCACTGGACTTCAGTCTTTCTCTACTCGAGTCACATTTTTATTCAACCTCAAATTCAGCCACACAATATCTTATAAACCCTTCTTTATATTGCATGGGCTTTAGGGTGGCTGTTCAACAGCTCACCTAGAAACTGTAACCATCAGTCTGCTGAAATAAAAAATACACTCACAGATGTTCTTCAGACAGCACTGTGAAATCAGATTTGCTGGAAATTGAACTGTTATTAATCAGCCTTATGAGTAAACGTCATCTCTGGATACCTTGAGCCAGATGGTGGAGCTTCCATATCACACTGTTAACCTGTGTATCCTCACAGTCCCTGCTTACACAGTTCACAAATAATTTCACAACTTCAACAAAAGCGTTACAAGCTGTGTCACAGAAACATTATCTTCCATACCTGTTCCTTGTGTGGATCTTTCCAGACTTTGTGAAACATCGCTAACAGGGAAATACATGGACATGGACGGAAACTTCCACATAAGTCGATCCATTGGGCTCGCGAGGAGTCAAGAGCCCTTGTTTTCTGAGGAACTTATGGTACGTCAACAAATGCAGTATATACACTTTTGGCGAGAACAACACTTTCATAATTGATATTGACACATGATTTCCACAAGAAAACACTGAAACACTCAAGTTCTGGTCCTTATCAGAGCTGTAAACTTGCATGGACTTGAGTGAGCTGTTAATTATGTGGGGGCTTGCATCCCTGGGTTTGTCTGTCTATCTGTATTTCTTTCTCTCTGTCTATCTGTATTTCTGTCTGTCTATCTTCATTTCTCTCTGTCTGTCTGTATTTGTGTCTGTCTGTTTGTGCATTTTTCTGTCTGTTTTTGTTATTATTCATTATCAGTGACAAAACAACAATTTACAAAACAAGAGAACAAAGAAGATGTATTTACAAAACAAAAATATTTGCAACAATACTTAGAATACAACCAATATAAAAATAGAGTAACAAGAGGAATCAGCTCTGGATGTACTGCAGAAAAGACATCAGGTTTTATTGAAAGCCCTCATATTGTCTTAAATTGATGATGTAAGCTGTTCCAGATTTCTATGGTCGGTTAATAGATTGAGCCAGTGCTGGGTTGAGAGTTAAGATTTGTCTTTCGAGTTGATTAAAATTGTTTTCTAGGCTACAGAGAGTGCTATGAGAATGAAAGTTTGGAGATGATGTGGTACAGAGAGAGGGGGATATCACCTAAAAGAGCAATGGATGGTAGAGAAAGTGATGCAGAGAAACGCTGACCACTTTCTCATGACCTCCGACCAAAACCATCTGACAAGTGGGCAGAGCCAGCATGCATGCGTGGTTGTCTATTGTGGACTGGCAGTATGTGCAGGTGGTGATATCATATAGTGCATTTTGTGAGTGGGGATGTGGACCCTGTGTATGATTTTGTATTGAATGAGTTGAGTCTTAGGGCGCACTCACACTGTCCATTCGTACTGTGCCCCGTGCTTTAGGGTGATTGTCTCCCCTCCCTCTTCCCCCGCGGCCCAGGCCCGTTTGTACCCACCTTACTTGTTACATTACTTCTATATTTAAGTCTGAAAGTCCATTAATGTACTGGTAAAGAGATAGTGGTGTGATGGTGAGAAAGTCATGTATAATTTTTTTGTAGAATAAGAAGAGAGAACTACACAATTAATGAGTCACCTTATTAAGTATTAATTTGGCTAATTAATTATTCCTCGTCAAAAAGGGTCACCACCACCGTATAAACAGATAATGTGGACTAAGCCCAATGGAAACCTAGTCACCTACAAGAAATAAAAGAATACTTTTTTATCAGTTTCTCTTATCAATTAAATGTATCAATTAATTATATCAATCAATTTCTATCAATCTTAATCTGAAAACGTTTGTTCTCGTAAAACAGTGACCTTGAAAACTTTGCAAAACAGAATGAAAGCTCAGACAGCTGGGGTTTTACTACAAAAAAGTGAATGTATTTACAGTATATATATAATATACATGATAGATTATAGACACAGAGAATTAATAGGCATGGTTAAAGCTATGATATGGAAATGCAATTTGTAATCATACCTTTATGGAAAGTAAAGTTTAATATTAAATAGCCAGTGGTCACCAAATTTGCTCATTAAAGTACCAACAACGTCATCTCACCAACTCAGCCGTGTAGAGGGAAGTCCAAAGGAAGAATGTGTATTCACACCACCATAGCAGTCGTTCAGATGTGCAGAACACCGGGTCTCTCCCGAGGTGCAGGGGTGGCAGAACCACGTCGTCAGAGGATTCCTCAGAGGCCAAGGAGTGGATGGCTGTCCAACAGGGCGGTATGCGACAGCCTCTCGATATGGGGACGCTTCACCGTGGCACGGATATTCAGCGTCAAAGGGTCACTTTCTTCAGCTTCAGCAGCTTTGAGTTAGGTGGATGAGAGTTGGTTGATCTCTTCTTGCAAGCTCTTGGTGAAACTGGATTTTGATATAAACTTCAAAAAAGTAGCTTTGCGCTGTTGAGTAAAGCTTGTTTTCTCTGGCCACGATAAGGATAAGCTTGTTCTCAAAAAAACGAGTACTAACTTAAGACGACTTTTGACTGATTAATAAAAATGTTATAAATCAAATAAAACACTGAACTTTGTTCAAACAAAGTCAGGCTGCAAGTTACTTGTAAAAATAAATCTTATACAATAGATCTGGATAATGATATGCAATCATTTTCCCGCTCAAAGTGGGAGAAACTCCCTCTTCCTTTGTTCCAAAAGAAGAGGATCGGTTTGCATAGACATACTAAAAGACCAAATTTATGAATTTAACAGTGAATACAATCATTACCACATAATGTTAGCTTTCTCTTAGTTAATAATCCTGTCGAAGTGTCAGTGACACAATAACCTCAAATTATAACATTTTCAGATGTTAAAAATAATCATTCTTTGAAAGAAGTCAAAATATATTTTGATAATGTGTTAAAATCTAATCCTTAATGTCAATACTTTCGGTAACTTTGGCAATCTTGATCAAAGAAAGACCAGAATTGTTCCAAACAACACTAATTTCTTTACAGATCAATGAAATACTCATTATAACAGTTTATACTGCCTATAATAGTTTTCTTTAAGAACACATTAAAGTGTGAGTCGCAGGTCTTCTTATGGGATCAGGTCTGCGGGTTGCTCAGAGTGACAGAAGAAACTCTGGCTAAGCTGTCAGGCTCTACAGTTTTCACATCTTTAGATGAAGCATCAGGCTTTTGGGGGATCCCACTGTATGAAGACAGCAACCTGCTAACTCCCTTCATCCCTACCTTTGGGAGGTACTGCTTTAAGCGGTTGCCCTTTTGGATAAATATTACTCCAGAGATATTCCAACGCAAACTGGAGACTGGAAGTGGAGTCTTAGAGACTCAGGGACCTGGTGACTAAAATAAAATTTAAAAATAAAATGGACGCTTGAGCTCAAATAAGTTGCGTCGGTCAGTGCTTATTGGACAGTGCGAACCGCAGCCCCTGGGAGCGTGTATAGAATTCTGATCCAGGAATTGAATTTAGGGCCAAAATTAAATGCATTTAAAGTCTTGAAAAGATAGTCCCACTCCACCTGATCAAACGAGCAGGGTGGTAAAGGCCACGAGACGTTGTGTAGTAATGGGCAGATTTTTAAACCGCTGGAGCCCAAAAAGAGCAGTCGGGAGATTTGGTTCCAAATTTGTGTTAAAAGCCTGTTTGAGGTTTTGAAATATATCAGACCAAAATTCAGCAAGCTTTGGGCACGTCCAGAATGTGTGCGTGGTCGGCTGAGGACTGCTTATAATGGTTACAAGCATCACTGTGACTAGAGTATATCTTAGCCAATTTAGCGTTGGTGGGATGGGCTCTATGAAGCACCTTCCACTGTAATAGGCCGTGCCTGGCACAAATGGAGTAAGTGAGTGGACCAGCTTAGAATGTCCCTCCACTGGACCTCAGTCTACCCTCAAATCCTTTTCCCATGCATGTGATACAGTGGAGACTGTGCTCAGAAGAGCAATCTTATTATAAATTACATATATCACTCGTTTGTGTTGTACATTGAGAGACAGGAATTTGTCCATCTCAACCTCAGGGGGGTGGTTCGGAAATGTGGGAATTGCTTTTGTATAAAATGTCTCATTTGAAGGTTCCGAAGAAATTGGCTTTAAGGCAGGTTGTATTTGTCCGACATAAATGCAAAGGACGCAAAAACACTTTCGTCATACAGGTCATTAAGTATTTTGAGGCCCTTATCTGCCCATATGCGGAATGCACTGTCAGTGCAGGAGGGGAGAAAGGCATAGTTATTTAAAACTGGGGCAAGGATCAAAGTCCTTTGCAAGCCGTACTGCTTCCTGGATTGGATTCAAGTTGTCTGTCCACTACACGTGTCATTAAGAGCCTGTGTTCCGAATGCAGTAGTAGCTGTTTCTTATATGTGGAGTTGGGGGTGGGGGATTGAGAGGTGGAGTAAGTTCCATTGAATTTTGGCAGTTCCTCCGCAATTTCCACCAGCCTAGCCCGTTCAGCCTTTCTCATTTGAGAAACACAGGATATCATTTGTCCTCGAATAGTAGCTTTAAGCGCTTCCTACAGCATGCAACTGATGACGTCAGGGGTGTCATTAAACTCTATGTAAGAGCGGATTTGGGTCGCAACAAAAGCAACTGTAACCAAGTCCAGTTGCTTTTGACTGAAATTGCTTTGGGGATAACGATGACCTGAAATGAGAACATTCACAGGCTTGTTGTAACAAAATCTTTAAACTTACTATCCGACAGTAAGTGTGAACTCAACCTCCATGTTGAGCGCGGAATTGCGTCCCGTGGAAAACTAATGTCAATTGTGGTAGGAGCATGGTCAGAAGTGACTATTGGGTGATATTCACCTGCATTCACACAGTCGGGGAGATTGTTATCGAGTAAAAATAAATCAATTTAAGAGAATGTGTGGTGAACGTGGGGAAAAAAGGGGAAAGCTTTCCTGTTGGGATTTCTAAACCTCCAAGGATTCGAAATTCACAACTGTGATGCATATGTTTTTACTATGTGTGCTGATTTGGATAGTGTAATTTGTGTAGGGGAAGATCTGTCGAGAGTCACATCCTGCACCAGGTTGACCTATGATAATGTGTTCTGAAATTTGCCCGAAACTATGACATAATGACCGTCAGTATCTAGTATTACATTTGTCGCCTCAAACACGACCCTTTTATGAATGATGATAGCTGCCCCTCTAACTCCATCTGTAAATTTGGAATGGAATAAGTTGCTCATCCACGTCCTCTTAATACTTGGAGTGTCAGCTGATTTGAGATGTGTTTCCTGCACCCTTAAGGTGCTGTCACTGTAACTGTGTCAGGACCTTACCCATTTTGTTCATTCCCTTAGTATTCCAGGAAATCAGACGCTCCATTACCTGTCTTTACAGCATTAGCCATAGGAACAATGATAATAAGTTAGAATGACACTGCATGACCCAAAGTATTCTGTAGTAGTGGATGAAGAGAGTCGGGAGTGAGGGTGAGACAAAGAAAACAAAAAAGAAAAAGAAAAAAGGAACCCAAACACACAGAACACCACAAAACAAAATAAAAGAAACGAAACAATAACATTTATAACCAATATGAGGGCTACTCCTATAGAAAAAAACACCATATGAGCTCTCTAGCTCGCAACTAACAGCCACACTGAGCTCTTCCTCCCTCCGTCCTTCATTGTGATGACCAAAACGGACCAATCGTGACCAAAACGGAGCAATTGTGTACCTCTCTGTATTTTTGGCGCTCTGCCACCACCCCCCGGTGGGTAGTCCTCGCAGATGACGATAGGGGAGCCTCTGCACTCCAGTTTTCCTCTTCTGGTGCGGGCCTCGCTTATGATTTTATTTCTGTGCAAGCTGATAATGACCGCCCTCTGGCCTGGCCTAGGCTTCTCAGCTAGTGTGCGGTGAGCTCTGTCACATTCCAGCGGTGATTCCAGGGAGCCTTCGCCGAAAACCTGCATGAGCAGTGCCGCAAAGAACGTGATCCAGCTTTGCTTCGAGTGTTGAAATGGATGCTTTGAGATCGACGGACAAGGCTTTGAACTCAGTGGAGAGGGCTGCACAGTGCTGGTCCAAGAGGTAAGTAATGGCCGCCATGCTAATTGTGCCACTTGCCTCCTCTGCGGGACTAGCCTTCGCCCCTTGGTCTTTTACATTCTGTCTGGTCGCATGCGTCGGTATATTTTGGTGGTGTGTCTGTCCAGACGAAAATAACTATTGTAGTGACTTTCGGGGTCCTGAAACGTGAAATTATAAAAAACTACGGGAGCAAAACTCGACCCATTTTCTGTTAAAACTTTGCAAGAATCTTTGCATCTGTATTCAGCAACGAACGCACATTCTCCGCCCTCCTCGGATGGGATAAAACTCTTCTTGACATCGGTCTTAGCTTTGTCAGGATCACTGAACTCCCTGTCCTCCTCTCTGTACGTGACCGGAAGTCGCGCTAGAAGCAGAATCCCGTACTGGACTCCCTGTTGGCCGTGAAGCAGCTTCCTCACCTCTGTAAATGCAGCCCGAGCTTTAGCTACAGTTGCTGGGTAGTCTGGGAAGATGGTAATTGGTTCCCTGTTGGACCCCGGAAGTGAGCGAATCCGGACACAATCTTGGTAATAATGTAGCTTAGCAATGATGGCGCAAGGTTTTCGGTCGGGCTTCTTTGGCCCTAGGCTCCGGTGCGAGTGGCTGATCATCTTCAACTTCGATACAGCGGTTGTAGTGCTGGAGTCGGGAGTTTTGGGTACACCAATTATTCTTATGTTGCATCTCCTCATCCGCCCCTCTATACTCATACTGATTTTCAGTTCTACCATTTCTGACTTCATCTCTCATCTCTTTTACACTAGCTTTCCCCTGGTCGATCTCGGACTTCAGTGCCGTGGTGTTGTTTATCTCCGTTTTCAGCTCATTCTTGAATATTTCAAAGTCATCAGCGAGGGCATTTCTCAGCTCTGACTTTATCACTGCTGAAATGTCCTCTTTTAGAGAAAGAAGGATTTCTGACGTCAATCCTTCAGCCTCCATCTTTCCCGAGGTGAGGGCATATCATCGTTAGTCACTTGATTAGCTGGACTTATGGCAGTACTCTGGACCGGTCCACGCTTTAGAGGATCCACTATACCTAAATTTCCTCAACCTCGTGTCCATCAGGGTACCTCCATGGTTTTGTTCCACTATCCGGTGGAGTTTAGTGATAGTTTTCTGTTGTATTAGAAGGATTAAAATTTACAATGTAAATTCTGTCTCTACATGGTCACATGTTTCCAATTCTCAGAAAACTCCGACAGCATTGTAGATACACTTGTTCAAAAATTGTTTGGGAAGATGTTCCACTCCTAACGTTAAAAACGAAACTGAAACTTATCAGAGATCCTTTATTATTTCGTTTGAGAATATGATTCACTCAAAAAGAAATATAACAACAGAATTAGACAAACTGAAATTCTTTTTTTATTTTGTTGAGCTTGAAACCATAAAGTGATTTTTTTATTTAACTTTGGACTGTTTTTGTCGGAGAACATTATTTGGACCTTTTGGACAATTATTTCAAAGACATTTCCTGATGCCGAGTGTGGCTCATTGTGCAATACACTGATTTAAACTGAGTTTGCATTGTGGCTCTAATTATTGCTTATATAATTGTTATACTTCTGACTGGTGATGTGTAACACTTTTTAACACTGATTCATTTATCCATGTGGAGATTGACCTTTTAATACGAACCTAACCATTAAATTGTCTGATTAAACACTGACTGGCACGTTAAGAAAAGAACATTCAGACAATCTGCTGCAGTGCGTTGGAAACACATGAAATCTATGATTCCTTTAATTTTTTTTGTCAAAAAGCCACTGAGAGCAATATCCTAAATGCAAAAGGAAGTCGGCCATTTTGAATTTTACAGCAATTTTCTGACATTTGCACGTCATATTTTAACAAACTGCTCCTGAAGATTTAATATTGTGACACTACTCAGCCTAGTCTACTCCAAAGTGCTGGAAAGGAGGGTTTGTCCTATAGTAGAACCTCAGATTGAAGAGGAACAATGTGGATTCCGTCCTGGACGTGGAACGACGGACCAGCTCTTCACTCTCGCAAGGATTCTGGAAGGGGCTTGGGAGTATGCCCATCCAGTCTACATATGCTTTGTGGATCTGGAGAAGGCATATGACCGGGTCCCTCGGTAGATACTTTGGGAGGTGCTGCGGGAGTATGGGGTGAGGGGGTCACTTCTGTGGGCCATCCAATCTCTGTACACCCAAAGCGAGAGCTGTGTCCGTATCCTCGGCAGTAGGTCGGATTTGTTCCCAGTGGGGGTTGGCCTCCGCCAGGGGTGCGCTTTGTCACCAATCCTATTTGTGATTTTCATGGACAGGATATCGAGGCGTAGTCGTGGTGGGGAGGGGTTGCAGTCCGGTGGGCTGAGGATCTTGTGTCTTCTTTTTGCAGCTGATGTGGTCCTGGTGGCATCGTCGGTCAGTGACCTTCAGCACTCACTGGATTGGTTTTCAGCCGAGTGTGAAACGGCTGGGATGAGGATTGAAGATGAGGTTGAAGATGATATGAACTTCAATATTGATCAGTTGTTATAACCTGACCCTACATTGTTAAATCTGCATCAAATTTCTCATGCATGACAAGACTCCCGGCCTGAGCACAACCCCACCTCATTATTTACTCATAGTCATAGCGCCCCCTACTGGCGTCAGGAAGTCACATGTTTTAATTATTTAATGAACTCCTCCGAGAGATTTAACCTGATGAACTTCCAAATTGGTCAGTCCCATCTAAAGACAGTTCTGATGGCAGAATATTGAAAACTTTGACACCAAAGTCAGCTCTTTGGCTAAACAACAGGAAGTTGTTGTAACTTGACCATACATTGTCTGGTCTGCCCCACATTTCTCATACATGACATTCGAACAGGTTCGGACAGATTCGACGCCCTCTCTCTCTCATGCCATATTCCGTCTATCCTATCAAATAAAAGGCTTGATAAACTGCAAAAATTTAAAAATAGAGAAAAAAACATAGGCATCTATAACTCTTCCCGATGCACAAAAAAGCTTCCTAGAGTGATTTCCTAAACTCAACAGGAAGACGACCATTTTGGATTCAATGGCCGTTTTCCGACATTTACAGGTGTTGTACTTTAAAGGACCCCCTTTGAAATTTAACACGATTGACTTCAAAATCAGTCAATACCATCAAAAGGAATATCCGAACAAATGATACTAAACACTTCGGCACGGCGTTCGGGAGTCGAGGAAACACGTGCTCCCCCAACCCACGACAGGTGTCGCCATTTTGAATTTACTCTGGCATTTTTTCGCACAGTGAAGTCAGACGCGCTGTACTTTAACAAACTCCTTCTAGAGAATTAACCCGAGTGACTTTTAAATCTGGTATGTTGCCTCTAAAGACCTTTGTGACGCTAAAATGCAAAGCTTTTGAGGATTCATGGAACGCCCTCGATGTGGCGTGGCGGTAAAATTTGCTCAATACATGAAAAAGGAAGTTGTCGTAACTCAACTTTTTCATCCAATAGGCCACATGTCCAGGCCTGAAGACGTCTACTGTACATGCTGAAATTGAGTCATAGCGCCCCCTACTGACAATAGGAAGTCAACTTTGTGTCAAACTTCATCGCATTTTGAGGGGCTTGGGATTCTCGAAAACTCACCAAAACTGGCACACAAGTCAGAAGTGGCAAAATCTGCAAAGTGCTGCAGTAATTGGGCTTGTGTGTGGCCAGCAGGCTCCATAGCACCCCCATACGTGCCATGGTTAGGGAAAAGTTCAAAATGAATTGAAATTTGGTGAGATCATTGCTCTCATCTTGAAGAACATATTGACATTTTTTGATTTTTTTTTTGCTTAACAGAAAGTGGTCCGTCTTGGATTTTGTGCATTGTTTTTTATTTTATAAACATGTCTGAGACCTTTAGGATGCATGAAACTGTGGACGAATGTTCAAACTAGTTAAGCTCTTAATTTGATGTTATAATTTGGCTTCGATGTGGCACGTCGGGCCCGCTAATTACTTTGAGCACTTAAACGCATTTTTAGCACACTTGGCACACACATGAAAACCCTTAAACGTTGCTAAAATGTAGAGCAATTTGGTTCATGTGTGTTTAGCTGGCTCCATAGTCTCCTCTAACATATGGAAGGTTAGTTGAAGGTTCAAATTAGTTTTCATCACCTCCTTACAACAGGAAGTTAGTCATTTTTAATTTTATGCGGTTCTCATGTATTTTATGCAAACTCTTTCAAACTCCTCCTAGAGAGGTTATTGGATTCATCTCATATATTCTTGGAATAATTCTCCCACTGATATGACGCTAAATTGTGAAGGAATAGTCAATACCTGAACGATGATGTCATAACTCATGGGACTACCCGCCATTTTAGGCAGGTATGGTGTATTTCATAACTCCTCCTAGAGAATTCAATAGTCCCATCTCAACTGTGGTCAGCAGAATCACAAGTCCTTCACGGTGCCTAATTGTAAAGCATTTGTGTCTTACTGGAACGGGCTTGCTGTGGCGTGGTGGGCAAATTGTATGCTTTGCCATGATAGTAAACTGCTGGAACATGGCTTTACAATGTCCATTCTGCCCCAGCAGTGTTTCCCATACCATTATATTAGGGGGGGCGCAGCGCCCAACAGCGTTGGAGATCAGAGACACAAAGAAAATACTCTTCTGTGCATAAATCACAGCCAAACTAGCATGGAAATCTGATACAGTAATACATATACATACTAGTGTTTCCATAACCAAACTGTTTTAGTACTTCTTGTATTGACTGTTCTCTGTTTCTATAAAGAAAGAAATTGAAAACTCAATAAACAGTGTTAAAAAAACAAAACAGTTTTTTAGATGCATGGCACAACAATGTCCTGCAAAAAAAATTGAATAATTCAAACTAGACAATGTAGTTGAAACATGATTTGGACTAAAGACTCAATTATTATCTTTGACTCCAAAAAATACTTGAGACTTGACTAAGCCAAAAAAATACTTTTTAGTACTGAAATGTACTAAATGTCTAAGGTAACTCTGTAATCATTCTCAATCTAGATTAATTGGTACCAAATAGTTGACATCATTGATGGCTCTTTCCTCAGGGCTCCAGGTCTTCTCTTGACTGCTCTCGGCCAGTTGGACAAGTAGACAAACACATCCTGCTTCTGGTACATGGAGTGGGGGATGCAGGTAAGAGCTGGGAAATATCAAGGGCTGATAATGATTTACATGTTTCATATAAGCCAAAATGATTCAAGATAAAATGGTGGAGTAGTAATAAGAAATCCAAGGTAAAAAACAAGATTTTTTACAGGCATTCAGCACCCTTGCAGAAGGGAGAGTGAATAAAACATCACAGGTTCCAAATTAAAGAAATTCGTCTTTATTCAAGGGCGCACTTGCACTTTCCATTCCTACAGTGCCCAAGCATGCTTCACAGCTAAAGTCTAGTTTGTTTTACCAGTGTGAGTACAACTCTTCTGCGCCACCGCCCGGCACGCTTGCCGGTTGTGGTCCGGTTGAGAGAGGTACGGTTTAGTAAAGCAAGGGGATGAGTATTGATGGCGGTCCTGATGTCTATTTATATACAGTATGACTGTTCCCCGCGACGAACATTTAAAAGGATTCAGCCAAATGGTTCGCACTGAGTCAGAGATTTTACTGAAGATTTGATCAGATGAATGTTCAAAAACAGTCAGACAAAACTAAATCTCTGAGGCGTGATGACGTTAAAGCAAGAAGCAATGGAGCCACAGGGGCAGAGGGAGGGGGACAATCACCCTAAAGCATGGGGCACGGTACGAATGGACAGTGAGTGCACACCCTAAGCTTCAAAAGAAAAAATGGCTATGGTGGAGCATTTCATGCAGCTTGGTGAAAGAACACACACAAGTAGTCTCTACACCTTTCTCCTTTGCATCCTAAGAGCAGGGGTTTAATCACGTATCTGTGGTATACAAGAGATGAGGAGATAACCATGCTTCACAAACGAGTTAAGGGGCCGTCCTGGATAAAACAATTCAGTGTTACTTAAAGTGAATTCCGGCGCAAAATCATCACATGGTCTTTTTCAAAAAATTTAATTAATCAAATAAGCCATCAAGACAATTTTTTTCGTGTAACCACTATTAACAGAGATATTACGGGGAGTGGCTAACAGCTGCTAACAGCTGGCCGTAGCTAACACTGATTAGCTCGGGGTCGTAAAGTGAAGGCATTAAAACTTCTTTTTTTAACCACTAATACTGCTCAAAATAACACCAAACCTCTGCAGGGGAATGATCAGAGTCCTTACACAGAAAACGAAGCACCGACAACGAAGTTAGTGAACCCAGAGTTTAATAAAAGAGTGTTTTGAAAAACGTACCAGCTACTCTTGTAGTAGCTGGTACAAATGCAATCCAAAAGGAAGGAGCCCATTGTTGATTTATTCAGGAATCGATCGCCTCTACCAATTTATTCTTGGGACATGGAAAAAAGTGTCCAGTACGGTCCGGTTGATGAGGGATGGGGAATCATCCAGTTACACAGCGTGTATTCAATCATTCCAGGCCACGGCAAAACATATCACTCTGCAGCAAAAACATTCTTCTTCAGTGCTCATGGGCTCACAGTAACCACAGGCCCCCACACCTAGACTGCTAATTCTACTGGGACTTTTCTAAACCTTTTACATCTATTATTAACTTATATTATATTATAACTGCCACAAACAACAAAGTTTACGTGTTTTACTGGAATAAATCATCAATGGGCATCTTCCTTTTGGATTGACTTTGGTAATCGACTTGAATGGGTTTACTACGAGAGGAGCTGGTCCAGGGGCCAGTAGGTAAGTCTTTCAAAACACTCTTTTAATAAACTGCGGGTTCACTAAATACGTTGTTGATGCTGCGTTTTATGTGTAGGTACGGTGTACTTTAGAGGTTTGCTGTTATTTTGAGCAGTATTAGTGGTTAAAAAGCCGCTTCAATGCCTTCACCATACTGCCCCGAGCTACTCAGTGTTAGCCACGTGCGACTGTTAGCGACTCTCTGGGATATCTCTGTTAATAGATGTTACATGAAAAAAACTGTCTCAATGGCTATCTGATGAATGGATTTGCCATAAAATACCATGGGATGATTTTGCGCCAGAATTTCACTTTAAGGCTACATCCACACTACTACACCGCTCTAATATGATTACTCCCAATGTTTGTTTTCCAACGCTGTTACTACCTTATACTCGTGTTACTTTCAGTAACAGTTGCTCTTCATCTGAATGATTTATTGAATTCTGCAGACAAGTACACAGAAAAAAGTATGATAGCTATCCCTCCCAACAACCAACGTCAGACACGTAAAAACTAATTGCAAAAATAAACAAAAGTAAATAAATAAATCAAAAAGGGGGGGGGGGATCCTCCTTCCAGGCACTAGGAAGTGTCCTCAGTGTCAGGAGTAACAGCGAGACTATGACTAATAAGAGCCAGCAGTGGGTCCTAAATTTTGTGGAATGCTGTCAACCCAGGTGAGAATATAATGTTGAGTAGCCTTCTGGTATTGAAGAATGGGTGTCTCCCTAATAAAAAGCCTGTCTGGTCTAGTGAAATTTTGATGACATCACACTTTGGAGGCAGAGGGTGAGGACCTTGGCAAAAATCTTACAATCTACGTTTAAAAGTGAAACTGGTCTGTAGTTGCAACATGAGGTAGGGTCCCTGTTTTCTTCAGGAGCGATGAAATAGATGCCTCATACAAGGTCGCTAGCAGTCTGCCTTCAGTAAAGGAGTCATTGAACATTCTCACAAGGATGGGAGATAATAGCATCGATTACGCCTTAAAGAACTCGACTGTTAAACCATCGGGACCAGGAGATTTCCTGTTTTGCATAGACTTGATCGCTTCATGCACCTCCAACAGAGAGATTGGTCTACGGAGTTCCAAACAGGATGAGGATTTCATTGTTCTTTCTGCACTCTGGGCTAAGTGTGGAATGGACACAAACATATCTCTGGCATCTGTGTAGTGTAGGTTCTTGTCAGTTTCTAGCCCACATAAAGTTTATACTGATAGGGGTATATCTACAAAAAGGATCCATACTCATAGTCTCACTGACTCACTATCTCTCCCACTAAGTAAAGACCCCATGCAGCCTAATTGAATGGGTTATGTCACTATGTTTTGCTGTTATTGGTTCTGATCTCAACCTATATAACCTAATATAAAATTCATACTGTATGTGGGCCTTTTAATAAAATAAAAACTTTTATCCAGATTTGCTGGAGCAACCTGCTGTTCCTGCTTTGGATGTCTTGATGGCACTGTTGCACTGGTGTTTCAGACAGGCTAGGATTACATCAGCAATTTCTGAGAAGCACGACTCTTTAAAATCCTTTTCTGCTCTCTCCACACACTGTACTGTCTTTATTTTGCAACATCACCAGATAACTGTATTGACACCCTCCTTGAAGTGTGAATGTGTGTGTTTTGTAAAAAACACCATCAAGGTTTCTTGTCTGCAGAAAAAAATATTGAAAATGAATGCACAGCATTTGCGAGTTTAACCCTCCAAAGTATTCATAAATTAAATATATCCTTACAATGTATAACACAGTGGTAAAAACACAATGGGTTATTTTTCACAATGAGCATGAACGTTTATTCTTGACCATGAATAATTCAATCATGGTCCATTTTCTAGCTTTCTTAGTGGATGGAGACTGCTCTCTTGAAACAGGCAAAATTTTCGTTATTTATTTTCTTATGATAAGCATGAAACCAAAGTCAAAAGTTTGAAAAACCAGATTCCATACATCACATTGACCATTTCATACCTTTGAACACCCTGCCAGTCACTCTGTAAAGTGGGCATTAAGGTAAGGCAATATGTTCCAACCAGACAACATCAGTCCAGCAACCAGTGTTTGCATATATATACTGTATATATGATATATTTGAAATTGCTCAATTGCCTCATTATAAAAAACACTTTATTCAAACTGGGCAGAAACAAACTTATACTCACCAAAGATTTTTTTAGATGGTTTCTCCACTGTTTTAATTAACTAACCAACTATAAATAAATCCTTAATTCACAGATTAAATGTATGTGAAAAAAGAGCAAAGCAACCAGACTCCATTGAGAAAAACACTAACAGTTTTACTTTGGGAGTCACTGTAAAAAACCCACACTTTATTCAAACTGGATTGAAGCAAAAAACAAACTCACTAAAACTTTTCAAGACTTCTTTAGTCCCTCTTTAAGCTCTTGTTTTGTGTTCCTGTCTTACAGAGTAAGATTTAAAAAGATGCTGGTTCTAACGCTGTTTTTCCCTGCTGTCTAATATACAGCTGTCCACAGACATGAAGCAGTGACTTGTTCTTCCAAGGAAGACTATTCAATTAGCAAAATAAGATTTTAACAATAGTCCAAAAAATTGCCCCAAAAATCTACATCCAGCATTATCCTCAAAGCAATTTCAGTCAAAAGCAGGACTTGGTTACTTGTCTAGGAAGACGTTTCACCCCTCATCCAAGATGCTTCATCAGTTCATGTACACATCTAGCCCCGGCTGGGACTGGTCTAACTAACTGGTGTGGAGATCCAGGTATGGTGGAAGCCATCTATGTAAAAGTAGAGAAACCATCGCTAAACAGAGGAGGAGGCCTGTGACACCACTTATCTCCAATTTACAATGCGGCCCTTTCATCCCTTCCCAGGAGATTCAACAATCTAACCTCAAATAACAACTGTTCACAAATGGCCTCCTGTGACTCCAACGACTGTCGTTAAGTCTCAATAGAGCATTAACAAAGTCGAAACCAACTTCCCACCAACGACTGCCACTCTAACGATGGTTGTTGGCATTTTGAGCACAAAGGGTCCCAGTGACATCGGCCTTGTGAGAGGTTAAATACCTGGATCTCCACACCAGTTAATTGGACCAGTCCCAGCCTGGTCAGATGCGTACATGAACTGATGAAGCCTCTTGGATGAGAGGTGAAACGTCTTCCTAGACAAATAACCAAGTCCAGTTGGATTTGACTAAAATTGCTTTGAGGATAAGCCTGTGAATGTTCTCATTCGTCCAGGTCATCGTTATCCTCAAAGCAATTTCAGTCAAAAACAACTGGACTGGTTGTTTGTCTAGGAAGACGTTTCACCTCTCATCCAAGAGGCTTCATCAGTTCATGTACGCATCTGACCAGGCTGGGACTGGTCCAACTAACTGGTGTGGAGATCCAGGTATTTAACCTCTCACAAGGCCGATGATGTCACTGACACCCTTTGTGCTCCAAGTGCCCACGCTCCAGGCCTGAGGATTTAGCTCTCCTGTGTTGGGCCATGCGTTTATGCAGTGGTTGTTTTGTTTTGTTTTGTTTGTCATGCTGTCCAATGCAACGAGGAATGCAAATATCTTTACATTGGAGAAACAAAACAACCACTGCATAAACGCATGGCCCAACACAGGAGAGCTAAATCCTCAGGCCTGGACTCGGCTGTCCACTTACACCTCAAGGAGAAAGCCCACTCCTTTGATGACAGCAATGTCCAAATCTTGGACAGAGAGGACAGATGGTTTGAAAGAGGAGTAAAAGAAGCCATCTATGTAAAAGTGGAGAAACCATCGCTAAACAGAGGAGGGGGTCTGAGACACCACTTATCTCCAATTTACAATGCCGCCCTTTCATCCCTTCCCAGGAGATTCAACAATCTAACCTCAAAGGACAACTGTTCACACATGGCCCGGGTGACCCCAACGACTGTCGTTCAGACTCAATAGAGCACTAACGAAGTCGAAACCAACTGCCCACCAACGACTGTCACTCTAACGACGGGCGTGGGCACTTGGAGCACAAAGGGTGTCAGTGACATCATCGGCCTTGTGAGAGGTTAAATACCTGGATCTCCACACCAGTTAGTTGGACCAGTCCCAGCCTGGTCAGATGCGTACATGAACTGATGAAGCCTCTTGGATGAGAGGTGAAACGTCTTCCTAGACAAACAACCAGTCCAGTTGTTTTTGACTGAAATTGCTTTGAGGACTTTGAGGATAACCATGACCTAGACAAATGAGAATATTCACAGGCCTACATCCAGCATTGTACCCAGCGATCGCTAATATATTCGTGCAATTGCCCAACTCTTTTTGATTGTGCCACTGGCAGAGGTTTTTCAGATGCTGTCAGATCAGTGTTTCTTAAATTGGGGTACAAGTTCTTTGGAGTACCACAGGATGCATGTGAAATTCCTTTCAAATGTTAATTTAAAGAATATTAATCATACATAATTACTAAAATGATAAGTTCCATCTTATAAGTTCAATACAAAAGTAGATGTAAGTTCAATTAACCAAATTTATATTCAATATGCCTTTTTTTCAATGCAGTCGTTAACTGCTGTAGACTTTTAACTAATGCAATCATGTTCACAATTAAGTTTGTTCACTGTAAGCAGAAATCCACTTTCAATATTTTATGACCGATGAAAATCAAAAAAATAGATTTGTGCTAGAATGCAGTACAGCTGAAAACACAGAGATTAAAAAGATCCTCAGTGAAGCACAAGCCCATGTTTCTCCTTACATTTTAACCACAACTTCTCAGTGTAAATACAATGCCATTTTAGTGTTGTTGCATGATGACCAATAATGTATGTGGCATGTTTTTGGTGACGGATTATAAAGATTTGAAATGTATTTAAGTGTTTTTAAATTACAAGTTTGTTATATAGTAAATAAGACATTGATGTTGCAGCGCTGTATTGTACATCTTCATATGGACATTTATTTCTAACAAAAATGTTTTGCACTAGTACTTGGCTAAAGAAATATTTCAAAGGGGGTACATTATTGAAAAAAGTTTGAGAGACACTGTGTTAGGTGATCCGCCCAGCACTTTGTTTGAAACATACAACCACAATTCACATGAAGTTGGGACGTACGTAAATAAAAACGGAAAACAATGATTTGCAAATCCTTTTTAACCTATATTACCGGTAAATTGAATACACCACAGAGGCAAGATATTTAATGTTCAAACTGATTAACTTTATTGTTTTTTGCAAATGTTCACTCATTTTGAATTTAATGCCTGCAACACATTCAAAAAAAGCTGGGAGAGGGGCATGTTTTTCACTGTTTTTTACATCACCTTACTTTTAACAACACTCTATAAAGATTTGGGAACCGGGGATAATTGTTGAAGCTTTGTAGGTGGAATTCTTTCCATTCTAGCTTTATGTTCGACTTCAGTTGCTCAACAGTCCAGGGTCTCCACACATTTTCAATGGGAGACAAGTGTGGACTGCAGCAGGCCAGTCTAGTACCTGCAGTCTTTTACTACGTTGGAACATGTGCAGAAAGGGGCTTGGCATTGTCTTGCTGAAATAAGCAGGGATGTCCCCTAAAAAGACGTTGCTTGGATGGCAGCATATTTTGCTCCAAACCTGTATGGACCTTTCAGCATTAATGGGGCCCAAGTTACCCATGATGCCATGGACACTAACACTTCCCATACCACCAGAGATGCTGGCTTTGATAACAATCTGGATGGTCCTTTTCTTCTTTGGCCCAGAGGACACGGCGTCCATGATTTTCATAAACAATTGTAAATGTGGACTCGTCAGACCACAGCACACTTTTCGACTTTGGGTCAGTTCGTCTCAGATGATCTCGGCCCCAGAGAAGCTGGTGGTGTTTCTGGGTGTTGTTGATATGTGGCTTTCACTTTGCCAAGTGGAGTTTTAACTTGCACTTGTAGATGTAGTGATGAACTGTTTTAACTGACAATGGTTTTCTGAAGTGTTCCTGAGCCCACATGGTAATATCCTTTACAGAATGATGTCAGTTTTTAATGCAGTGCCCTCTGAGGGATCGAAGGTAACAGTCATTCAATATTGGTTTTTCGGCATTGCTGCTTACGTGCAGAGATTTCTCCAGATTCTCTGAATCTTTTGATGATATTATGGACTGTAGATGATGAAATCTCTTAATTCCTTGTAATTGTATCTTGAGAAACATTCTTCTTAAACCGTTGGACTATTTGCTCACACAACCTTGCCCCATCTTTGCTTGTGAACGACTGAGCCTTTCAGGTGTTTTTTGAGCATCCCTCTACTTTCTCAGTCTTTTGTTTCCCCTGCCCCAGCTTTTTTGGAATGTGTTGAAGGCATCAAATTCTAATTGAGTGAATATTTGCAAAAAACAATAAAGATTATCAGTTTGAACATTAAATATCTTGTATTTGTAGTGTATTCAGTTGAATATAGGTTGTAAAGGATTTGCAAATCATTGTATTCTGTTTTATCTATATTTTACATAACGTCCCAACTTCATGTGAATCGGCGTTGTATTAAGAACTTTAATCCCTTAAATGCAGTCACATGTTATGTACCAGCTGAAACGTGTGTGTGTTTGCAGCATGAGGGTGATACAGAGATGTTCATTCACTTTTTGTTCAGGTCCAGAGATCACAGATGAGCTCGTAAAGGTGCTGCGCAAGCGCCTGGATGAGACCACCTTGGACATCATCACTGTCATGCTTGTGAGGAACTGCAAGCTGACACCAGCTGATGTGGAAGTAAATTGCTCATTTACTTCATTTTTATAGAAGAAAATCATTTTCAGTTTTACCACATGCACATGAATGCATAAAATGCATGAATTCTGAGTCTTATTCCCACTCGAGGCAGAAAACCCTTGTACTCACGCTACTAAAAATAGCTTTGGATAAAAACTTTGGCCATATGTTGTCTGATCAGTTCATCCAGCCATCAGGATCTCAAGCCACTGAGGTGATGAACTTCAGCCTCCCACAGTACTGTCTTCCCTGGCTGCCCGCTGTGGCTCACTACCTCAGGCAGAACCTCCTCATCTTCCTGCATGTACCCAAGTACACAGACAGCAACACAGCACACCACTTCAAGGTACGGTCAAAGCCAAGCTTCATGTTATTAACCTAACTAATTTCCAGTTTAATGGCATTTTTTACAGACAGAAACGCGGCTGTGCCATGGGTTCACCAGTATCCCCTATTGTGGCAAATCTATAGATGGAGGAGGTAGAGGACAAGGCTTGAACTCCTTCAAAGGAGTAACCCCGAGCCCTTGGTTCAGATATGTTGATGACACATGGGTTAAAATCCAAACAGGTGCAAACTTTTACCGAACATATAAACTCAATGGACAGAAACATCAAGAAGACAAGGAAAACAGTTTGCCTTCCTTTGACTGTGATGTGTATATGGAGAATGACAGGAGCCTCCACATTGGGGTATACAGAAAACCCACTCACGCACCATAAACAGCTTTGTTTAAAGTGATCTGGATTAAGAATGAATAAATCCTAGATATAAGAGGCTCCCAGCTTTGCAAAAACTGTGGCAGAGATTAAAATGACAATTATTCTCTGTAATGTATGAAATAAATGCTGACTTGTTTGGTTTGGCCTTCCTGGGGCTGATTTCTATCCTGTTTTGTCTGCAGCACTACTTTCATCTGAATAGTGCCTTGGCTGATGGTGATATCTACCTCTACAATAAACCTGGAGGCCAGGGGACAGGAGGCAAAGGTAAGCACTTTAACCTATCCCAGCATGCCGTGTGTGTGTGTGTGTGTGTGTGTGTGTGTGTGTGTGTGTGTGTGTGTGTGTGTGTGTGTGTGTGTGTGTGTGTGTGTGTGTGTGTGTGTGTGTGTGTGTGTGTGTGTGTGTGTGTGTGTGTGTGTGTGTGTGTGTGTGTGTGTGTGTGTGTGTGTGTGTGTGTGTGTGTGTGTGTGTGTGTGTGTGTGTGTGTGTGTGTGTGTGTGTGTGTGTGTGCGCGTGCGTGTGCGTAGCAATACGATGGATCAATACGATGGATCAATACGATGGATCAATACAAGGAACAATCATAGCAAGACCAGACAAAAGGTCAAAGTCTGGATTATTGTGATATAGACACTGTAAATTTAGGCCTATTCAAATCAATAGAGCTAGAGCCTACTGACATGACATGATATTTCGGGAAGTAACTAGATCTTGTGGTTTCACACACAAAGTGCACTTAACTATAATAGTCTTCATGTCTGTTAGAAAACAAGGACCAGTTCGGAACCAGAATCAAGTTATAATAAAAACTAAATGTATTCTTGTACAAGAGAACACATAGTACACTTGAACGTCAGTGTCTCAACATGCTCAGAGGGAAGTACTCAGGAGACAAGTCATTTAACATGCAGTTGAACAGTAACGGTTGTCATGGTGATATATTTAAAAAACATAGAAAGTTATCTCCACCCTTCCCATAGTTTTTCTAAACTCTCCTGAACATGCCCTGTGTGAAAAGGTCCCTGTTCTCACAGTGAAACACTAAACGATTAATAAAGCCAGACTTCACACATATAACTAATATTAACATGTCTACATGTTTTTCCATTAATGCCCTTGTCTCTTTCGAACTGAAAGTACTTTATATCAAGTAAAGTATTACCTTTTTTTCTAATGCCTAACACTACCGCGTTACAGCAAAAAGCAATGCATTACAATAATTACATTACTTTTGTAACGCGTTACTCCAACAGTGCCCCTCACTGTGGATAATCTGCACTGAACATTTTTATTCTCATTTATTTGTTCCTTTTGTTTTTTTTTATTAACTTATTTTTTTCTTTCTTGTCTGGATTTATTTCGTTTTGCTTAGCAGTTTGTAACATTGTTAATAAAAGAGCTTTATAAATAAAGTTAGTATTTTATTATTATTAGTTTTTGGGCAAAAGGAAGGTAAGTATTGTGAGAAAAAAAGCTCATCAGTCTATCAGAGGGCCAAAACATCCAACTGTGGCCAATTGTTGAAAATGAAAGAAAAGCCACAGCGCATTGAGATTCTCAAAAAACGATGTGCAGACGAGGCTCCACACACAGCAGTCCTGTGAGGATTTGAACCTATGACCCTCTTGGTTTTAGCCAACAATGCCTGCCAACTGCCACCCCTACTTGGATTTCACTGATGTTAAATTGAATGATAATGATATTGACATCCATAATGCTGTTTTTGGGTGTTTAATGTTGGCCCAGGTACCATTAAACAATCTCTGTTTAAAAGTACCACCTGACTTCCGGGGTCACGGAGCGAGATGGCAGAGTAGAGTAGAGCTCCTGAGTCGATTAAAGAAAAACTACCCCCTCAACTATGAAAGAATAGAGAATTCAATTTTAACACTAACACGAAATGAGTGGGGGACGAAAACAGAGAAGTATACGGAAAAAAATGACATCCAAAGACCAAGAAGACGATTTTGAAGACGAGTTAGCCGACGACGGAAACAGCGACCCTAAACAACAACTCGGCTCGGTGCTAGACGGCCTCGCGAGTTTAACGAAGGAAATACGAAACCTCAGGAGGGAAATGAAAGAGGACCTCTCAAAATTCAAAGAAGAATTTAAAGAGGAGATGAGGAGAGAGTTCGCTGGCTTCACAGAGGAAACAAACCGCAAAATGGCAGAAAACATCGCGGAAATACAACAGCAGCGAAAAGATATCAGTGAGACACAGGAGCGTATTTCAGAGCTGGAGGAGTGGAACACGGACGCTAAAGAGGCCATTATTACGCTACTAAAACAACAAACAAAACTACAAGAAAAGTTGACCGAGGTTGAAGGACACGGAAGACGATGCAACCTAAGAATTTATAATGTAGCCGAACAGGATAATGAATCAGTGCCAGAGCTAGTGGACGGGCTCCTCCGCCGGGAGCTCGGGATACCGGAGGGAACTGAACTACACATACAGCGGGCACACAGAAGCCTGGGGAAGAAACCACCACCGGGAGCAACCCCGAGGTCCATAGTGGTCAACTTCTTGAAATACGAGACCAAGGAAAATATCCTGACCAGAGCCTGGAAAGAGAAAATACAAATCGATGGGAGACAGATATTTTTTGACCACGACTACCCCACAGAGGTGATGAAAAAACGTAAATCCTACTCGGAGATTAAAAAGACTCTAAAAAACAAAAAGATCCGCTTCCAAACTCCGCTGAGCAGGATTAGGATCCACTGGCCGGAGGGTCCCAAGATCTACAACAGCGCGGAAGAAGCAGCGAAGGACATGAGGAACAGAGGGCTGGAGGTGCTGGAGGGCCGCGGCAGCGACCCCCTGCTGGAGGAACGCATCCTGAGGTCCTCCACATGGCAGCGCGCTGGAAGGAACCCGGGGATAAATGGGGGAGACACCGCCACGGAGGAACGCCGAGAAGCTGGGAGCCGAGCGAGGGAAAGGCTACAAGTATTTAGGAAATAAACAACGGATAATAATTTAAAAAAAAAAAAAAAAAAAAGAGAGAAACAGAAGACCGATGAATGCAAACTCAGTTGAATTTGTGCGGGAGGGGGAGAGAACCCACAGGAAACCCAGGACAATAAAATGTCTCCTATTTTTGAGTTAAGGCCTCCACAGCAGCTGGTGAGTAAATAGATCCACTATAACGGAACAGATAACCAGTTTACTTTGATATTACACTAAGGGCTATAGCGGGACCACTTGAGTTACAGTTAACTTTTGTGTTATGATTCTGACTGGGACCTCTATCTTTATTTTGCATTTTACTACACTCAATTCAATAGGAAGGGTTACATTGAAACAGACTCTAAATGGGAAGTTTCACCAACCCCCCCCCCCCCCCCTCTACCAGAAATACAAGACTTCTCTAATGTAACAAAAGAATCGACAAGAAGACCCATTGAATTGTTGGACTCATCTAACATGTTAACACGATAAAGTTTGAATTGATCAAGGAAGTTGTTGATAAGGAGGGAAGGTATATCATGATTAAAGGGAAATTAGAAAACCAACTGGTGACACTATTCAGCGTGTACGCCCCTCCGGAAAGCGGGAAAGCTTTCTTTCAGAAAATATTTGACCTCATAAATTTGGAAACGGAAGGGACATTGATATGCGGCGGGGACTTCAACGTGGTGTTAAACTACAGGCTGGACACAACAAGTCTAAAGAGAAATAAAAAACAAGTTAATAGATTTATGAAGGCGATGTTGCCAGAAATGAACATGTTAGATGTATGGAGAGAACTCCACCCAGTTGAACGGGATTATACTCACTACTCGGCCCCCCACGCAATGTACTCTAGAATTGATTATTTTCTAATGAACAAAGGAGATATATATAAAGTGAAAGAATGCAGGATTGGAGTAACTGATATATCAGACCACAGTGCAGTTTACCTAGAAATCAACCTGAATAGCAAGAGATGAAATACAGTATGGAGACTTAACGAAGGTATACTGAACAACAAGGGATTAGTTGAAGAATTAAAAGGGGAAATAATTAGATATAGGGAAGAAAACGATAATGGGGAAGTAGATCCAACAATCTTGTGGGATGCCCTTAAAGCTGTAATAAGAGGGAGGCTGATTTCACACACAGCTTATGCCAAAAAAAACAGACTGGAAACGTACCAGAAACAAATTGAAGAACTAAGTGAATTGGAACGCCATCACAAGCAGACAAAAGACTCGAAAACACTTAATCGGATAAAAGAAGTCAGGAAAAAAATAGACGACATCCTGTTGGAAGAGGTGGAAAGGAAAGCTAGGTATACAAAACAAACTTACTATGAGGGAGGTTCTAAAGCCACAAAAAATACTGCGAGACAGATAAGGAAACAACAAACACTAAACCATATATATAAAATAAGAGATCCTAAGACCAATAAAAACCTATATGAACCAGAAGAATTAGAACAAATATTTGTGGATTACTATAGTACATTATATGCACAGCCAACCTCAGTGGGTGAAGAAGACTTAGGAATGTTCTTAGATCAGTTAGATCTGCCAACAATAGGTACAAAGCAGAATGAGATGTTGACCTCCAAAATAACAGCAGAAGAGATTGAAAAGGCAATTAGTCGGGCAAAATCAGGGAAATCACCAGGAGCTGATGGACTGGGTGCCTCCTTTTATAAAACATTTAAAGGGGAATTAACCCCACTATTATGCAACTCATTTAACTATAGTCTCGAAAAAGGCAAACTCCCTCCCTCATGGAAAGAAGCTATTATCACTGTTATCCCAAAGGAAGGTAAAGATAAAGAGTATTGCTGTAATTACAGACCAATATCATTACTAAATATAGATTATAAACTCTACACCTCCATCATAGCCAAGAGATTAGAGACATTTATGCAGGACCTGATTGATGAGGATCAGACTGGCTTCATTAAAGAGAGGCAAACACAAGATAATATAAGAAGGACCCTACATGTCATTGAGAAGGTACAAAAGGAGGGAGATAGTGTAATTTTGGTAAGTATAGATGCGGAAAAGGCGTTTGACAGTGTGAATTGGGCATTTTTATATAAGGTCTTGGAAAAATTTGGATTTAATGAGGACTCTGTAAACTGCATTAAGTCAATATATCAGGAACCAATGGCGAGGATCAGAATAAATGGTAGTTTGACGAAGCGATTCATACTGGAAAGGGGAACGAGGCAGGGCTGTTGCCTCTCACCAAGTCTCTTTGCGCTGTTTGTCGAACCATTAGCTCAGATGATTAGGCAGGAGGGAGAAATTAAAGGGGTGACAATAGGACAGGAAGAGCACAAGATAGGGCTTTTTGCCGATGATATATTAATTTTCCTAAAACAACCCAATGAAAGTTTCCCAAAAACTATGGAACTATTAGAGAACTATGGACTCTACTCAGGATACAAAATTAACGTCACAAAAACACAAATTCTGTCAATAAACTATTCTCCATCCCAAGAGTTAAAGGACACATATAAGCTCAAGTGGAATGGCAAGTCAATAAAGTACCTAGGGGTAAATATCACAAAAGGACTGGACAAACTGTACGATGCGAACTACACAAAAATAAGTCAAGAAATTAGGAGGGACTTGGAGAGATGGTCAATGACCAACTTTGATTTCGGCTCAAGGATAGAGATAGTTAAGATGAATATCCTACCAAGGCTTCTGTATCTGTTTCAGTCACTACCAGTGATTATCCCACAAAAACAGTTTATTGAATGGGATAGGTGGATATCGAGATTTATATGGGGAGGAAAGAAACCCAGGATCAGATACAAAACTCTGCAGCTGCCAAAGGGCAAAGGAGGCCTGGCCTTACCCAGCCTTAGGGAATATTACTACGCCGCACAAATAAGACCTCTGATATACTGGTGTAATGACGAGTTTGTCGCAAGATGGAAAAGTATAGAATTAGGACAAATGGACATCGAAACACGACACCTAATAGCCCATAAGGGATTATTGCACAAGTTAGGTAACCAATTAGATACTATAACCAAGACTACAGTAGAAATATGGAACAAGGTTGTTGAAAGATATAAATGGGAAAAAGAGGTAAAGATTCTGAGTTGGTTTGCGTCTGACCCAAGGTTTGTACCTGGTGTGATTGATAAAGGGTTTAAACAATGGGGAAAAAAAGGCATCACAGCATTCTGCACCATGGTTGAGCGGGGGAAGCTGCAGAGCTTTGAAAAGCTAAGGGATAAATTTGGTTTAGATGAGCATGATACATTTCGATACCGACAGATAAAGGACTATTATGAGAAGGAGATAAAAACTGACACCGACAATGAAGTTATTAATGTTTTTTTGAAAGCCTATGAAGGGAAAAAGTGTAAAGTAATCTCAACTTTATACAAAGGTTTGCTGTCTTACAGAAAGACCTCCTCTCTTTATATCAAAGAAAAATGGGAAAAAGAGTTGAAGGAACGAATTACAGAAGAGGAATGGTTTGTGATCTGTAAAACACAGTGCTCGTCCACTAGCTCCAGGAGCTGGAGAGAATTCAATTGGAAAAATACGGTCAGGTTTTTTATAACCCCGAACATTAGGAAGGAAACTACAGGTAACCATCAACCATGCTGGAGACTATGTGGAGACATGAATGTTGCCCATACGCATATTTTTTGGTCCTGCCAAGGGATAATAGGATATTGGGATAAAATATGGCGGGGTCTAAGAAAAATAATAGGATACGAGATACCGAAGTCATGTAAGATACTCTATTTGGGAAATCTAACACAAGACATAATACAAAAAGAAGATGAGTATCTTGTTAAAGTTCTGCTCTCTGCTAGTAAAAAAACCATTACAAGGTTATGGTATAAAACGGAACCACCGACTGAGGAGCAGTGGGTGAGCACTGTGGAAGAAATATATGTAATGGAAAAAATTACACATAAACTACGACTTCAAGAGACACAATTTCAGGATAAATGGGAAAAATGGACGGATTATATAACACAGGAGGACACCACCAATACCACTGGACAATAATGACACAGATACGTGATTTGCCGCCTTATGGAGTGTGTGAAACCTGACATTGTTACTGATGAAAAGAAACTCAATTAATAAGCCTTTAAAAAAAAAAAAAAAATTAAAAAATAAAATAAAATAAAAAACACGCACAAAGAGGACACCACCACCACCACCACTGGACATGAAGACCACTGATACGAATGTGATTGTTTGGAGAAGTATGTGAACCCTGACACTGTAATTGTTGTTTGAAAATTTCAATAAAAAAATAAGTTTAAAAAAAAAAAAAAAAAGTACCACCTTATGTGTTCTTTAAAACCTTTCCCACCCATTGTGTTGACTGTAGCCCGTGCTGCTGATGGTGTGTGCTGCTCTTTTTTTCTTCATGGCATTTCTTTGCAGTTCTGTACTTTTTCACTAGGAGCACCGTGGCCCCCAACTGAAAATTTAAGGGGCACACGACGTTAATCAACATTTTAACGTAATATTCACATTTCTACCAATTTTAACTGTATTATATTTGATAATAGATGCAGTAATAACAATTTGCAGTTTCAAATTAACTTTTGAAGATGCAACATAGAAGGAAAACCGACAGCACCCTTGCTGTCATGACAGTACAATATTAAAAAAAATAATATAAGTGAAACAGATGCTTTAATTTGAATTAATTCTTCATATAATGTTAAGTTTTTACTGTACAGGAAGTATCCAAGGGCATTTTATTCTGATATTCCACAGTAGAAAGTTCTGTAAGTTTGTGAAAAGATACCTGAGGTCATCTAGAATGCACATGAAGTGAACTCACTAATTGGAAACAGACAATCTTATTTGAATTCATATTTAATATAAGGCAATATTTCACTGTACGGTATACAGTATATCAATTCAATTCAATTTTATTTATAGTGTCGAATCATAACAAAAGTTATCTCAGGACACTTTACAGAGTAATTTACATAGACCCAACAATTCCTCTGTAGAGTACGGTGGCAACAAAAACCGTCCCTTTAACAGGCAGGAACGTCGGACAGACCCAGCTCTGTGGAGGACGGACATCTGTCTTGACCGGTTGGGGAGGAAGAAAAGGAGAGAGAAAAAAACGCTGATTTCTTCCCATAGAGCCGACATCAAAACTATTTAGGTTTAGTAAATTCCTGCTGTCACTTGGCTTGGGAGCTGCCGACGGACGGCAGCGAGTCACATACGGAGCCGCTGCGGGGGCGGACGTGTTACTTGTTTGTGTTACGGTGCTGACGCCACTTTCTTCTTACAGTGCTTACATATTGTTCCTGTCTTATCTGTCACTCTGCTGCTGTTTAATCACTTACATATTGATATGGCGAGACATCTGGTCTCAAATTTGGTCGCAGTCTGGAGCCGCTGGAGCCCTGTGTGTGCTTCAAGATTTTGAAGACTCGTAGAAAGAGGCAAGGACACCAATCAAAGATGGCGGTACTTTGGAGGTATGACATGTGCAGTCAAATCTGGTCTGCACTATCATAGAAAGAGCAGCTCCAGCGCAGCTCCAGCGCAGCTCCAGTTCCACTGCACATGTGCCATACACCCAAAGCACCGCCATCTTTGATTGGTGTCCTTGCCTCTTTCCATAGCCTTGGCCTCTACCCTTCTATGCGATTCACATGAATGACCCAATTGACCAAGTAAACGGCGATTGTCGCAGAAAAGCGATACATTTGCAGGTATGGTAAATGTTTGGGACAAAAAAGAGAACAAAAGCACTTCACTCATTGGTCAGATGTGTCTGGTGGGAGCAATAACATAGATCCTGAACTGCTCTCTGATTGGTTAGAATTGCCGTGCTGATGTAAACAGAGTGACAGCAGACAACGCACCCACCACAAGTGATGTCACAATGGAGAGACAACTGCAGGGTTGATTTTGCCGTTGGTCCTCAGTTATTACATTAGTACTCTATGTTAACTCATGCTGGCGTCTTGTTGTTGTCTTGGTGATAGGGGAGGAACTTAATCATTACGTAAATTACCTAGCTGCCTACAGGAGCTGGGTTGGTCCAAAAATGCAAAGTGCTTCCTGCAGTTAGTGCAGACCCAGGTCCGATCCCATTCACACCACAAACGAACGGCACCAGAGTTGCTTGGAAGTGGACCAAGACCACCTCTCTTACCAGGTCTCTGTCCGCTTATTTGGTCCACTTCTGGTGCGTACTCCAGTACAATCGCTGCATTCCCCGGTGCACAAACAAACCGTAGCAAATGAGGAAACGCACTCAAGTTCACTCAAGTTCCTTAGTCTGAATGGAATAACGCTAGTGTGAAAAAACCACATCAGGCCGCAGATGTGACAAAACGCTTGAAACACGGGTAATGTGTTGCGTGATCATATGTATCATTATATGATCAAGCGACATTTGGGGCGACATGCCCAAGAAGCCGCCTTAAGAAGAAGAAGAAAAATAATTACTTAATCAATCCCGCAAGGGGAAATTAAATTTTTTCACTCTGTTATTATACATGTTACACACACACAGCCCCGAAATATACACACATGCACAAACAGGACCTATATACATGCAATTAATGGAGAGTTGTCAGAGCGAGGGGGCTGCCAATGGATCAGCGCCCCGAGCAGTTGGGGGTTCGGTGCCTTGCTCAACAGCACCTCGGCAGTGCCGAGGAGATGAACTGGCCCCTCTCCACCTACCAGTCCACACTCCATTCATGGTTTACACAGGGACTTGAACCGGGCGACCCTCCAGTTCCCAGCTGAGTCATCTCTGGACTGAGATACTGCCGCCCCAAGCTTGGCCATGTTGTGCTAAATGAGTAGTTATGCTAGTGCTAAGCAGGTCTGAATGCTTCTTAAAGAACAGGAATGAGCTCTCAGATTAAGTGTGTGGCTCTTAAAAGAGCTGTTGTGTCTTAGTGAGAAACAACCGTCAGTGATTTAACCTCCAAAGCTGTACAGGGTGCTGACCTGTCTCTTCAGGCAGCGGGTCTCCGGTAGATCAGACAGGGATACGCTTCACTCACAAAATACACTTTTTAGCTATGTAGCCTACAATTTAAGTAACATACGCACACACACACACACACACACATACTGTATTTTCCGCACTATAAGGCGCACCACATTATAAGGCGCACCTTCAATGAATGCTTATTTTGAAACTTTTTTCATATATAAGGCATTATAAGGTGTGTAGAATAGACGCTACAGTCGAGGCTGGGGTTACGTTATGCATCCATTAGATAAAGCTGCGCTAAAGGGATTGTCAACAAAACAGTCAGATGGTTGTTGTTTCCTCCACTTCCGCACCATTGATTTGTTAATGTTAAACTCTCTCGCTGCTGCTCTACGAGCCGAAACAGGTTTTAAGTTCGTTTGACCAGTGTGTGTGCAACCGCTCCGCGCCTAGGGGGACAAGTACCCTAAAGCCCGAGGCACAGTACGGGCGGACAGTGTGAGTGTGCCCTATCTCAACATGCACCGCATGTTACTTCTTCTACGGGGGAAAATAGAATCGGCGGCTGCTTACCGTAGTTGTGAGACCTGTTGTGGCTCAATATTGGTCCATATATAAGGCGCACCATCGGCTTTTGAGAAATTTGAAGGTTTTTAGGTGCGCCTTATAGTGCGGAAAATACGGTATATATACTGTGTATATATATATAAAATTATATTATTATTATATTATTAGAATTATTATTATTATTATTATTATAATCACTCAGTCCCTACAGTTTTAAATCATGCTTGCTCCAGAAAGCAACAAATCCTGTGTTATTTGAGCTGAAACAGAAGAACATGATAGACAGCAGGAAGATCCAGAGAGCAAAGCTCTCTTTTTGCATGTCTTTTTTTCCTGACATCGGAACCCCTTTATTTGCCTCAACACAGCTGATGGAAACTCTCCTAATTCACTTTCTGTTGCCACACTTGTAACATGGACTTAAGTTCCCTTGATTGTAGAATCCAGAGGTTATGCTGGTAAAATCTTAGCAATCAGGCAAGTATGTAATAATTTCGTCAGGCCTTTGTACAATTAGAGCAACTTGAATTTTTGAATAACTTGTGCTCAATCAATTCACTTCACTTTAATGACTACACTTATGTGTTGAATAGATTTTTGTGCTAGTAATTACATTTGAAAAGCTTCTGGTCTCTACGGCCTTCGAGGGCAAGACATCCACCCAGCTCCATGCATGGTGCTGCTTACCCATTGTTTGCAACAATACCCAGTATGCTGTCTCACAACAGCAGTGTTATAGGGCAATTCTACCTTATGGTCTCCTTGTTTCATTGTTCACTCTTTCACAGGTTCTAATGCGCTCATTTGAATCTATGCTGCTGTGAACAAACTAAAGGAAAAGGTGAAAGACACCATGGCAATTAAAACTAAATACTGTATTATATATTACAGTTATACAAATGGATGTTTTCCTAATAACCCCAAGACCAAATAGAAATTGTGTCCTTGTCAAGGCTTTTTGGATAATGGTGAACAAAAGCAAATAATTTGTGAATCAGCAGGTACTGAATCAGAAGTTGAAAACCTAATGGATCTCTCTAGTTTTTGTTTCTTAAGACTTATAAAGTGTGGTGGTCATTTGAACATATCCGTCTGCTCTTTCAGGTATTGCCTGCATCGCCCTCTCATTTGTGGACGCCCATGGTCGCCCCCTACAGGTTCTAGTTCAGGACTCTGGTGCACTGCAGAGATCAGAACACTGCACTATCCCTCTTCAACCAGATCATTTTGATGAGCTGACCACTGTGGGTAGAGTGAGCTCCATCAACATCAGCTCAGGCACAGGTAAAAACAACACTGACTAATTGTAGCCAAATTGAATTTGGCCTGCGTGTTGAGGTGTCTATCGCTGGTTCTTGGGGGTGGTTTTGGTTAGATAGAGGGTACCAATAAGAGTGAAGGTTAGATGAAGGGTTTTTGTCATACATAGGAAGTGACAAAACAAAGGGAAGGAAAATCAAATGTTTATGAGGTGCAAAAAAGAGTTCTGAAAGCAGCAAGCAAGACCTCTGTCCAGAGAAAAATAACTACACCTTGAAGCAGTAATGCACTCAAATGTCAGAAAACACAAGATAAAGGAAAAATGAAGCTCCATATTCATACATGAATGCAATTACCTTTTCTAATAAGGAAAGGTACGCCACTTTGAGGTAAGTGTATTGAACCCATGCAGCGAAAGGATCAGCAGCTACTTTATTGGCCAAGTATGTTCAAAATCATAATGGTGATATGTACATGTAAATATAGATATAAATGTTAAAGGTATGGTGGATGTTACATGGGGATTGGATCTAACACTGTGGTCATCATAGTGACAGCGATGTGTATAAACTCTAAAGATATGTTATCTACAGGCACTACAGTGGATGTTTTGGTCAGAGTGGTCCACTCTGTCGGTATAACAAGTCCCAACAAAGTAGTAAACTGAATTTGATTAGTTAAATCAGTGTAGTTCTCCTTTGGAGTCACAATTTGATTATCTTACAAGGTTGCAGCAAGTCCCCGGAGTCATTTTATTGCATGAATTGCACTAATTTCAAAATGGATTAATTACAGTCATAAACGCAAAATTGAATGAGTAAATCTTCCTGTCAAGTGAATAAAAATCTGTTATATGAAGAGATTTTTGTTCCTGGAGGCTAGATTTGTCAATGTGACACTGCATCACAGGGCTATAAATCAACATAAAGTCATAGTTTTAGGGGCTAATTATAGTTGTCATTATTAAGTTTTAGACACACATTATCATTGGTGTTGTAACAGGAAAGAAGTAACAAATAAGACGCCAGCTGTTAGGTTTCGGGAATTTAAAATAGAGTCCTCCGCAAATGGTGGCTTTAGTTTTTGGTTTAATTTCTAATTCAAACTTTATTGTGCAGTGACAATCATACGTGTCCCCATCTGTGTGAAGACATGCAAGGACATATTCAAAGTTTGCATTATTTGAAATTTTGATGAAAAATGGCTGCAGATGGACTAAAAGATTATGACAGAAGCAGAAGGATAAGGTGGGAAGACACAACTACCTCCAACCCCTACGTCTACAGCACTAGGTGTGCTAAAAATCAATTAAACATTTTCCAGATGCCATAAATCCCCCTTTTCCAAATTAAAACAATCCTATATTTGCTGAGTCAACATGATATTGTTGTGACGTTTTTTTTCGCCTGTTGATTTCATTTGAACGTGTGGTAGTACTCGTGTAAAACCTATAAATCACTGTAGTGTCTGCTTGTGTTCTAACAGAGCCACAGCTGTATGTTCGGTTTGACATCTGGGAACAAGGCAACG
Source organism: Echiichthys vipera (assembly GCF_963691815.1). NCBI lineage: Eukaryota > Metazoa > Chordata > Actinopteri > Perciformes > Trachinidae > Echiichthys > Echiichthys vipera. Next base: position 35,434,970 of record NC_139828.1, on the reverse strand, counting down.
TCAGCCCCTCACAGCTGAGTGATAAACTGCAGGGGGCACTGCGCCACGCACTCTGTGATGTTGTCATGGAGCTGAGAGTGTTACCCAATCCTCTGTGTTTGTCGCTGCCTTGCCCAGCAATCAAAGCTCAGAGAGAAGAAGCTAAAGGTGAGTCTGTTTAATGTGATGTCATTAAGTCCCATCATCCATTTAGGACCAAAGATTTGAAATCTAGTGAAATAATACATTTAAATGACAGGTTTAAGATATAATATGTAACATTTTTTTATCAAAATGTTTCAAAACGACTACTTATGTTTTATATATACGTATACATACAGTATATATATATATATATATACAGGTATATATATATATATATTGTTGAAAACATTTGGGACAATGTAACTACAAAATTAAAAATAAATATTTATATATATTTATTTTTAATTTTGTAGTTACATTGTCCCAAATGTTTTCAACAATATGCAAACTCTGAGAATATTTTTTTCAACAACATGGAGCATTTTCTGTCAGTGGATTAATGTAAATTTTAACCCCTCTTGTTGCTCTAATGTCCAGTGCAACATGCACACAGACCAGGTGTACACGTGGTTCTGGCTGAGATAGCTGTGGTGATATGATAAAGAGGAGATTAAATATGTTAACTGAATGTAATGTAATGAATATTAAGTTGAAAGACGATCATTGTTGTAGGTTGTTGTTGTTGCCAATCTCAATTTGCAGTTGCTAGACCCAGTTTATTAGGGGAAAAGGGAAGCAACATAAAAGCAGGTATTTTTGCTATATTAAGTAATTTATTAACAGAAAGGTTAAAAGGGCTTGAAATGATGTTGGTGTTATTATAAAATATAGTGTGAGAATGAGTATAAAAAATGGACCTACATTCTGTTCAATACATCAGCATCACATTCATTGTATATCATACAAACTCACTTTAACTGTGTCAAGTTCAGGTCAGGCTTGGTTGCTTCTCTCTCAGACTTGGATTAGATTCAGACAGAAATATGTTTCCAGATCCACACTCTAGTACCGCCCTGTTAAAGGTAACATGGGGGGAACTGAAGCCATTATCTATGCTCTCAACAAAGCCACTGGAATCATTTGACAAAAACGGTCATTATAACTTGCAGAGCATGAGAGTTGCCGGTCTACCGCTGCCTTTGCATGGGTAACAGAGTCCCCTACGGGCTTTTTGAAGGATGCTTCCCCTGTCTGCAGCAGTACATAGCTTAGGTTATGTGACTTTCCTCTTCTGTGCTTCTGCAAACTGGGGGAATGCTGACCACTGTAGGTACACTTCCTCATACAACCCCACTTCAGTAAAGACCAACTGTCCCTTCAAATAAACATTGGTATCCATTATGGATGTGCTGCTATTGTAATATAGCATCATAACATGTGTTGCAGCAACACACACTGGCCTCCTGTGGTGTGTATGTGTTATGTGGTGGATATGTGCTTTCAGGTGTGTGCACTATGTTTGCGGCTGACACGATCATCCACACCCTCAGCATCTCAGACATACTGTGTGTACCTACATCTTTAACCATACATTCACAGCAAAAGCGATTGAGGCGATTAAATCGCCTGGAGCGCGAGTTACGCGTTGCTTGCTCATATTTTTAACATTTTTTGTCATCGCTTCATCGCAGGTAGCAGCCAAGGCGGCTCGCTAACTAAAGCAAACCCCTGGCTAAGCCTACTCTGCTGTTGTGCTAAATGGAAAGTGATGCTAGTGCTAACCAGGGTTCTGAATGCTTTTAAAAGAACAAAAATTAACTCTCAGATGAAGTGTGTGGTTCTTAAAAGAGCTGTTGTGTTGTAGTGAGATCAGGCCTTCAATGATTTAACCTCCGTAGCCGTACAGGTGCTGCCTGGTCTTCAGTAGATCAGACCGGGATACGCTTCACTCTTCACCAACGGCTTTCTTCTTCTTCTTTTGGATTTCCGGCAGACTAGATGCCTAAATGCACGTCGCTGCGATTCACAGTTCATAGTTACAGTGCATGGAAAGTATTCACAGCTTTTCACTTTTTCCACATTTTATTACGTTACAGCCTTATTCCAAATTGTATTAAATTAATCTCTGTCCTCAAAATTCTACACATAATGCCCCATTATGACCACGTGAAAAAAGTTTTCTTGAGAGTTTTGAAAATGTATTAAAATTAAAAAACAAAGAAATCACATTTACGTAAGTATTCACAGCCTTAACCATGAAGCTCAAAATTGAGCTCAGGTGCATCCTGTTTCCACTGATCATCCTTGAGATGTTTCTACAGCTTAAATGGGGTCCACCTGTGGTAAATCCAGTTGATTGGACATGATTTGGAAAGGCACACACCTGTCTATATAAGGTCCCACAGTTGACTGCATGTCAGATCGCAAACACCATGCATGAAGTCAAAGGAATTGTCTGTAGACCTCAGAGACAAAATTGTCTTGAGGTACAAATCCGGGGAAGGATACATAAAAAAAGTATCTGCTGCTTTGAATGTACCAATGAGCACAGTGGCCTTCATCATTCGTAAATGGAAGAAGTTTGGAACCACCAGGACTCTTCCTAGAGCTGGCCGGCCGTCTTAATTGAGCAATCGGGGGAGAAGGGCGTTGGTCAGGGAAGTGACCAAGAACCCGATGGTCACTCTGTCAGAGCTCCAGGGTTCCTCCGTGGAGAGAGGAGAACCTTGCAGAAGGACAACCATCTCTGCAGCAATCCACCAATCAGGCCTGTATGGCAGAGTGGCTAGACGAAAGCCACTCCTTAGTAAAAGGCACAAGGCAGCCCGTCTGGAATTTGCCAAAAGGCACCTGAAGGACTCTCAGACCATGAGAAACAAAATTATCTGGACTGATGAGACAAAGATTGAACTCTTTGGTGTGAATTCCAGGCGTCATGTTTGGAGGAAACAAGGCACTGCTCATCACGAGGCCAATACCTCCCCTACAGTCAAGCATGGTGGTGGCAGCATCATGCTATGGGGATGTTTTTCAGCAGCAGGAACTGGCAGACTAGTAAGGATAGAGGGAAAGATGAATGCAGCAATGTACAGAGATATCCTGGATGAAAACCTGCTCCAGAGTGCTCTTGACCTCAGACTAGGGAGACGGTTCATTTTTCAGCAGGACAACGACCCCAAGCACACAGCCAAGATCTCAAAGGAGTGGCTTCAGGACCACTCTGTGAATGTCCTGGAGTGGCCCAGCCAGAGCCCAGACTTGAATCCGATTGAACATCTCTGGAGAGATCTGAAAATGGCAGTGCACGGACGTCACCCATCCAACCTGATAGAGCTTGAGAGGTACTGCAAAGAAGAATGGGCAAAACTGCCTAAAGAGAGGTGTGCCAAGCAGTAACGTAATAAAATGTAGAAAAAGTGAAACGCTGTTAATACTTTCCGGATGCACTGTATATCCATTATATTATATCCATAGAAGCAGTCTGGTTTCCCCCAAGGACTGCAACAATGGCGGCTTTGGTGAGCCCGGTGAGCCCCTGGATGCTTCATGGAGAACTTCGATGACGCTTACCACAATCTCAACACTGATTGGTTGTCGCGGCACACCTTCAGGCGATGCCGCTTAAAAAGTTCGATTCTTTTATATTTCAAAACAGCTCGGCTCTAGCCCCCCGCGACCCCGACATTGAATTAATTAATGAATGTGTTGGCGCGCGGCTGCAGCAAGATGCACTGCAGAGCCAAAGTCATCTCCTCGGTTGATGGCTACCCTCGATAAATTGCATTAAATCAAACAAGGTATCAGATGATTAACATCTTGGTATGGTTCTAGGTGATAAAGGTATTCTCTTACGGAATACCTAATAACCCCGCTGGCAAACCGCATTATAGTTGATATTCTGGATCAGAAGGCTGTTGTTTTCCACCTAAAGGAGTAGTTTTTATACAGCTAACCCACAACGGTCAGAACATTGGTTACTTACGGTCTTTAAACTATTTTAAAGAGTTTAAAAACACAAACTTGGATAATAGCGAACACAAAACAACACCTTTTTGTATGTTCTGTGGAAATATACTGCAGCCATAATTACAAAATGAATGAAATGGATCTTTTGAGCAAGTTGAATGTATTTGACTCAGCGTTTCCTAAATATAATGCCAGCTTTTCTTGCAAATCATATGTTCAAAGGTGTGTGCTTTTAATTGGGTTACCTGTATATAAACTACTCCTTTAGGTGGAAACAACAGCCTTCTGATCCAGAATATCACCTATAATGCGAGGGGGTGCATTTCATGGCAGGGGTGCTGAATACGGCACAACACCTGTCCAACAGTGCACTGCTTCGGGTTGACTGCCTCCGTTATTCTTTTCCATACAGCATTTTTATGGGACCCTTTTATTCCACTCTTAAGACTGCCAAAAAGCACATCTTTATTTTGCTCCATCTCGGATGTCAGTATGCCGATCTGTGTGCCGGAAAAGTTTCTTTTCTAACCTGCGTTCCTTCTCTCCGTGTTTGACCTCAGTGGGCGAGGCCTCCGAACCAGGAATATTTAGGGGCTGAACATGTTAAAGACGATCGAATTCAGCCGCCGCATTTATCAAGGCCCGCTCATTCGTATGCTGAGATTGGTCAGATACTAATGTTTCATAAATCACACGTGGGTCCTGCCATACGACCAATTCTGCGCTCAGATCTGCGCCCGTTTTCACGCAAGATTGATAAATGAGGCCCAGTGTGTACACCTTCACTCTCTTTGGCTCCGTTCCCACTGCAGTTCCAAGTGACCTGAATCTGATTTTTCCGCTCATATGTGACCCATATCTGATTTGCTTTTGACAGTGTGAACAGGACTAGTCCCATTGAATCTGACATTTTGGAATCAGAATTAGGCCACTTTTAAATGTGGTACAGAATCAGATACGAATTAGATTTTTTTTTAATTCGACCGCAATCTGAACAGTCAGGTTGCATTTAATGCATCTTTGATGTCGTTCTGACCGGCGCTGCTCGGTTTTGTAAATGCATGACAATAAAGTTGATTGAAAAAAAAAATGTGCCACAGGAGGGAGCCAGGACCAGAATCAAAACAAACATGGAGAACAGCAGTGAAACAGGCGGCCAGTGGAGGGAGAGTGAAGGTTTAGACCTCATTAGTATTTGGGGTGACACATTGGTGCAAGCTAGACTTGAAGGGTCTTATCGTAAGTCCTACAATCCTGGTTGCCGATGCCATGTTCACTTCCGTAAACACCGTTGTGGCGTGTGATCAACTGTGCATGTGGGTCACTTCAGGAGTGTGAGCTGTTCACACAGCAATCCGTAGACACAGGCCACATTTAAAGATGTAATGTGAACAACTAAACAAAAAAAATCTGATTTGAGCAATAAATCGGAATTGTGCAGTGTGAATGTAGCCATAGTGTCTTCACACTGAGCCTCATGTATACATGCAACTCTTGACACACAGGTAAGTAGATGTTTGGCAGTCAAGGAAAGTAAGAGAAACTCAAAGCTTTACCCAAGAAAATGTCCCAAACCTGACCTGAGGCCTGAAAGTTAGTTACGGTACTTGAGTTGAAACTGACTCAAATGACTCAGATAGATGCGTGTTACTCAAAGTCCTATAAATGTCTGTTACTCTGTGTAACATGTATCTTCAGGTCTGATGATTCCTTTGCCTGAGGTGAAGGAAGTGAGAGACAGCCCCAGGCAGCGCAGTGGCTCGCGAGTCTTTAAAACCAGCCCTTCTCCCATCACCTTAACTCAGGCTGTAGGGAGCACAGCCGTGACAGGGACCAGCACACCCGAGTCCACCACACCCACCAGCAGGAGCACCCGACGAAGCTTCTGGGACATACTGGTCAGTACTGCGCTGTGTAGCCTCATCACTGCTTACATTCAAATGTGTTAAAATACTCATGGACATATTATCGCAAATGGGTTATATAACTAAGTTCAGTTATATTTGCACTGGTTTCTGTGAATTTGCTGACTGAGATACAAACTGGAAGCACATACCTACTCACTGTGTGGCATTATTCGTTTAATGCCAACAGACCAAACAATTCTAAGCTCAGATCTAAACTGAATCAAGATGCCCTTTTTTCAGATTTTTTAACTTTGATTTAAGAGCTCAGGCATTGTTTTAAATAGTTACACTCATATCTTTCAAAATAGAATTAAAAAAGTTTTTTTGCAACAAAAAAATCTAAGAGAAAAAAACAAGATGAATACATTTTGCCAATAATATTTGCAAGCAACACAAGAAACATTTGCCAGTTATTAAATAGTTATTATTTTAAAATGGAATTGTATTTAGAAGGGTTTTTAATTGCCTTTATAAGTTTTTGTGTTAACTGATGTAAAATGTATTGTTTGCCTGCTTTAATATTTACAGTTTATGCTTTGCGATTGCTGTAATTTAAAATAGTCTCTCTTTAACTTAAAGATGTAGAAACAGTGTGCCACCAAATGATTACATGGTCTCCAAAGCCCATACATAAATTCACTTGATTAATTGATTTAAATTAAAAACTTGAAAATCTATCATTGTTATCGTGGCAACCTCTAGACTCCTGTTCCATATTCATATTTGACCTTCAGGCCATCTTATAAGTACTCATATACTGTACTCACAGACTTTTTAAGTTACACCTGGTCAACTGCTTGTTAATCACATGGCAGCAACTTAACGCATTTAGACGTAGTCAAGACAAACTGCTGAAAATCAAACCAGCATCAGAATGTGGATGAAAAGTGATTTATTTAATTGTATTTTAAATTCATATCAATCACAGAGTGAGTTAAAACAATGGTGATTGATCATGTGACCCACTAATGAAAGCACTTGTTGCCTTTTTGCAGAGTATTCCAATATCTCTGTGTGTGTGGAGACATTCCCTCTCTAGATGTAAATAAGCCTCCATGTTAGTGACTCCGCTGACAGCGGTTGGTCTGTCGACTCAGATCATCAACAACAGCTATGCTGCGTTCACTTGTAATCGGAAATCGGAAAGGGCAGAAGTCTAACAGAAACGTGTGTGTATGGATTTAGGAGGGGAACATATAGGGGATTGACTGGAAGTAGAGAGGTGAATGTGTTTCAATAAAGTTTACAAAAGAGCAACAAAAAAATAAATACAATTGTCAACACACAGTGACTGTGAACATGACAAGATAAAGGCTCTCAAAGAACAGGCCCGTCTGCAGTTACATTTTACCGCCACAGAGGCTGCTAGAAACAAGATATCTCAAATCATATGGAGCTCATCTTTAAGTGACTTTGAATGTGTCATGGTTGAAGGCTGGTGCAGGGCTACTTGCGGTTCCTAGAGTCTCCAAAAGTAGCATGGGAGGCAGAGCCTTCAGCTACCAAGCTCCCTTCCTGTGGAACAAACTCCCAAGTGTTGTTCTGGAGGCAGACACCGTCCACATATTTAGGAGTAAACTTAAAACTTTCCTCTTTGATAAAGCTCACAGCTAGGGCTTACGAGCTCTTAGCTATGTTGTTATTGGCATTCGATTTCTCTTAAAGCCTGTATGTACAGGGCCTAAGCTGATTTTGTTCTGCTTAATGATGCTGCTATAGGCCTAGTCTGCCAGGGGATAATAATTACTTTAGAACAATTTGTTACAAAGAGATATCGCGTTAAAAAGGCCCTTTTTCCAGATGGTGTTTTCTGTACTGCCCCAATCAGTGGTTTGGTTAGGGCTTAGGTCATGTTCTAGTTAGGCGTAGCAGAGATAAATGGTTAGGGTTAGGATAAGGATGGAGTCAGGTTTCTTATCATAAAAGAAGACAGTTTGGGATTAGGGATAAGGTTTGGTTTTAGACCAGAAGCTGCAGGCTTAGGGGCTCCAACCTCTCCTGGACAATTATCCAGGGCTTTGAAAAAGAGGGAGTGGAACTGTTCCTTGGCCTGGTTTTAACACTAAGCCTGGGCCGGGGATCTTCTTCATGAATCGGTCATGACAATCAGCAGCTCTGGATTCGGGATGGTAGAGGGACCTCCCAGCGAGTCAATAATCACTCATGGTCTTGAATTTGATAAAGGTGATCCGGCCATTAGGTTTGGCTATTTTTTGAGTTAATCTACAAATCCTGCGCAGTCCTTGCTCCTACCACAATCAACTGTATGTAAGGAATTCACTGGGATTCACTCTCGTGAGTTTTAGATTGAGTACACATGAACCACTTTTCAGGCAGGTCTGGATCTGTGGCCCGGTTAGGTTTAGACTTGATATGAACTAGTGCACCACTGGATTGGACTAGTTGGTTGTTCCTACTTCACACAGAGCTGATATTGGATATTTGTCACTTAAATGTGCTCCTTTCCATCCTTGCAGAGTAAACCAGATTCATCAGAGCTTGGGAGCCCAAAGACAACTGATGACATTGTGCAGGAAAAAGGAGAGGAGGGCCGAGTAGCACGACGAAGACACAAGACAGAGAACGTAAAGCAGCAGTGGAGCCAGGAGAAAGCTATGGCTGTGGAGCTGGAGCAGGCCCAGAGGTAGGCTATAACAGAAACTATATTTTATATATTTTATATATATATATATATATATATATTTTTTTTTAAGTATTTCTGATTCTGATAACATCCCTCCAGTGATTTCTTAGAAATGCAAATATTTGACCACAAAAAGTCACATCTTATTGCAGGTAAAAGGGGAAAGAAGTCTCTGAGTGGGTGGGGTAGTGTACATGCTTGATTTGCAGTGACGAAGCCCTATCAGCCCACTGTACACTACCTAGCCAGCAACCAAATGACAGACAGATAAATGTCTAGACTAGCTGGTGAACAAAGTGGAGCATTGAGTAGCCAAATAGCCACGTTTCATGTGGGTTTAACTTTTAGCCACCTGTGCTGTACTGTGGTGTGCATATTTAGGTTAAGTTATACAAAGATAAAGTTGTTTTACTGTACATCTTTTTAGCATCTGGCCAGGTGGGGTTTGGGGTGTGCTTTTAAGTTTGAGGCTCTTTTTGTGCTGTTTCACAGAATACTGTCTGCACACACAGGGGACACTGTACGACATAAAAATCTTCCTTTTTTCAAAAGGTAGAAGTGGCATTTACCAGGCACATCTTTATGCTCGAGCAGAAACAACATGCAATATAATCTCAGTTGGACTAAATTGATACCCAAAGATAAATAAAACTAATATGAGAACACTTTCAAATGTCCACAATCACAGCACAATGTTACTGTATGCAATGCAAAGCAAAGCACCACTACTCGTCCAGCCCAGTCCAGGGTGAAAGCCAAAGATGTCAGCACTTGACCAGGAAGATCACTGATATTGACAGCTCAGTTCAGGTCTTTTAGTGCTACGGCCCCTTTAGAAATGCTCTAATGCAGTCCAGGTGTTTGTGGCTGTGTAGGAGGCAGGTGTCTCAGTTGGAAGAGGGAGATGCTGGAACCCTCCACCCCGTCTACCAGGTTACCTGCCAACAATGGATCACTTTCATGGCTAAACTTGGTAGGTGTTATTTAAGTCTCATATTTTCTGCTAGATTGGGAAAACTAATGTTAGAAAGACTGCATGTTCTGACGATAAGAGGTTTTATATCCTGTATGCTGACGTATCTCTCACTATCTGTATCTCGATTTTCCTGCTAACCTGGCTTCTGGAAAACAGGCTGCCCCTCCATTCAACAGTGCACGGCTGAAATGGCTTCACACTTCCTGCTACCTTCCATCTTGGCAGAGACTGTCAGTTTGGTCAGTTCTCTGGCCAGTGACACAATAGTGAAGGCCTTTGAAAATACATGGTGAGTTGTTTTTGCTGGGTATGAAGTGAGTGGTAGAATGCCTTGAACAGGGTTTTGCTTGTGTCCTACCGTGCTCGCTGAATCTTCACTGTTACATAAAACTGGAAGTCCAACTGCCTTCAGTGTTTCCTCGTCAAATGACAGCTGCTTTTTTGGCTTGGACTAAACTGACTAAAATTTCAGTTGTTGTAACCTCTTAATAACCAACTGACAGTAAACATGCTGTCAGCTTTTACTCTTCAAGAAGTTCCACTTAGTACAAACCATTCAACTACCTACAGGGCTTAAACTCAGAACTAAATTTTTCAAATTTCATTTTGGTTTTGTTTATTTCTTTATTCAGAAAAGTTTGTTTTTGTTTCCAAAGTGCCCAGTTGCATAAAGTGCCTTAAGATGATATTGGGCCTCATTCACCGATATCTTCCTACGTTTTTTTCTTAAATTTGCTGTTTAGAAAAGTTTACGTCAGATTCATGACGTGTTCTTAAACTGCTGAATTGTTTGTACTTCTTATAATGATGAATCTCATTTCCTGGTTAGCTGAAAGCCTGTGCTACTTGATCTTAATCAGCAGGTAAACACCCCGCCAGCCCCATAAAAGGGCATGCGACTGCAGGGCCTCCTTCCCTGTCACTCTTCATTTGGACTAATCAATGCAGACTAAAGTAATCTTTAAAAATACATCTGCTTTGGGTACTGTGTAGTTCATTTAAAAGACCATAGTGCTTTGTAAAAAAATACTATGAATGCTTCAATGTAATTATTGGAGTTAAAATTATTTTGTATTTTGCCACTGTATAATTGAATAAAGTGCAATAAGCATCTGTTTTGCATGCACGTGGCTAACACTGATTAGCTCAGGGCAGCATGTTAAATGCATAAAAATGTCTTTTTCAACCACTAATACTGCTCCTACCTCTTCAGTAGCATGAAGAGTCCCTACACATAAAACGAAGCACCAACAACGTAGTTAGTGAACCCAGAGTTTATTAAAAGAGTGTTTTGAAAGACTTACCAACTGGCCCCGGTACCAGCTCCTCTCATAGTAAAGTCCTCTTATCGTGCTACTGCAGAGGTTTGGTGTTATTTTGAGCAGTATTAGTGGTTAAAAAAGATGTTTTAATGCCTTAACCGTACTGCCCCGAGCTAATCAGTGTTAGTCATGTCGGTCTGTTAGCGAGTCTCCAGTAGATCTCCGTTAAAGTTTGAATATGGAGAATGAGTGGAACACTGCCATCTAGTGTCTCAAGATCACAACAACAAAACATGATTCCACCACTCAGAATGCCAGGTTCATCAGGCCCGGCCCAGTAACCTACAGGAGACCGAAGTCTGTTTGAGCCCATCCCCTCCGGCAAATCGCACCATAAAAACAAGTATTGACAGTTAGCGTTAGCCGTTAGCCGTTAGCCGTTCCAGCTAAGTAAAGATGAAAGTGTTAGTAAAGTGAAAGTTAGCGATCAAGGAGAAACGTAGCCATTTGGGCGTGCGTTTTAATGCCGTTGAACTCCTTTCTCTCAGTCCATGGAGTGAATACTTGGCCTATATGCCGACTCTGGTCTTTGCCCGTCTCCGGTCACTCAGTTGCTGGGACAAATAACGCCCCTTCACTGAGGCTCCGAAGCAGCTGTATGATTGGCAAAGTCCATTTCACCCAGTGCCAGCCTACAGTAGCTGCAGACAACCCTGGCAACCAGCAACTCCCAACACTATTGGCTGCTACAATGGAAATATAACGGGACAAAGTCATTGGCTTTAATAATTTGAAAATATTAATTCAGGCTAAATATATTTTTTTATGGTAAAGCAATACTTTCATCTGTACCCCTCAAAACGCCCCGTAGGTGTATTATTTTATTAAGTTTTAAATAAAGCTTTTAATGAAGATTCTCAACCTATAATAGTTGTTACACGAAAAAAAATTCTAGATGGCTTATGTGATGAGTGTATTTCCTGAAAAAGACCCCGTGATGATTTTACGCCGGAATTTCACTTTAAGTGCTTTTTTTAAGGTTTCCTTCTGTATGTTTTTACAATGTCCTTAGCAACGAGAATCGGGGGAAACGTGTTGTATTTGGGGATACGCTGCTTGATATACAGCAGGGTTTTTAATCGATTTCCTTAAGAAAATACTAAATTTATCCAGCTGAACCTGTGGGTTAGGAGGTTAAAGCGAGTGGACATCAAAAGTACTAGTGCTACTAAAGTCTAACTTCTTATCTTTGTAACCAAATATAAATGATGGTGTAATGTTTAGAGTTAATTTAATGGAGTTAAACTAAAGTCTAACTTTTTATCTTTGTAAGCAAATATCGTTTTAACGGCCTGATTTATCTTTGTGTTTACCAGAGTGGTGAAAAGGACGCTAACACCGCTGAATTAGCCGCGTGCTACTCTTTGCCTTAGTCAGAGTCGGACACCCCGATCCCCTTGCCGTAAACACTGGGAGCTGCATGTCGTCCACATCATCATCAATGTTGTCCAAACATCCAGGAACATACTTCAGTCCTTCACAATAAAATAAAACTAATCTGACCTGGAATTGTCCATGTACAAATATGAAATTTCACTTGTAGATTCTTAGAAGTGTGTAACTAAATTCTACTTTGGTGAACATCAAGCCATTTCCTCTGTTTTCTCGATCACTTTGCCCTAGTCAAATCACACAGAAGGGTTTGTTTACTATTGGTACCATCGGAGAAAGCTTAGGCTTTTGCCACATCGAAGAACAAATATTATTATTGTGACGTCATGGTGAATTGTCGTATACAGTACAAGTTTATCCTAGTCAGTCCAGTGCGGCCAAAAGGATATTTTTTTCTATTTCCTACTTTCCCCCATTATATGTACATCCTCTTGTCCATATTATTATGTTACAGATGTGTCATATAGAGTATATCACAGTAATGTTTTTTCTCTCTTTCTGAAACCTTTTAGCTGCCCCCCATCTGGAGATATATTTGTACCATTCCCTTTTGTCCAGAACCTCAGCCAACCTCCAGACACTAGAAGGAGCTTCATTCTGATTGGCCGAAACTTCCATCAGTGGCACTGTAGCACAGAGCAAGGTAACTGCTAAAAACAGTGTTTCTAAATGTTCACAGTGGTCACCTGCTACCAATTCTACCCAGTGCTTATCCTATGCACTGCTTACATGACTGCACAGTATACACAAGGCTACACAATGAGTGATAATGAATTGATAATGTCACATGATCATCTATAGACACTGAGGTTTTGTTTGAAACAAACACATATAACCGCTTACCTTTTTTTTCTCCAGTGTGTAAGTTGCATGTAGAGGTAGTCTTGATTTATTCTGAGATACTTTGATTTTTTATCGTTCATACAGTAATTTGATAGGGCCTCAGCAGCTGTGGAGTTTGATTACTCTGTGCAGCATGCATAGGAATCAATTCCCATATACAATCACTGGCCACTTTATTAGGTACACCTTGCTTCAGAACTGCTTTAATCCTTCGTGGCATAGATTCGACAAGGTACTGGTAACATTCCTCAGAGAGTTCGGTCCGCTGCATATCCATGATGCGAATCTCCTGTTCCACCACATCCCAAAGGTGCTCTATTGGATTGAGATCTGGTGACTGTGGAGGCCATTTGAGTACAGTGAACTCATTGTCATGTCCAAGAAACCAGTCTGAGATGATTCACACTTTATAACATGGCGCATTATCCTGCTGGAAGTAGCCATCAGAAGATGAGTACACTGTGGTCATAAAGGGAAGGACATGGTCAGCAACAATACTCAGGTAGGCTGTGGCGTTGACACGATGCTCAATTTGGTATTAATGGGCCCAAAGTGTGCCAAGAAAATATCCCCCACACCATTACACCACCACCACCAGCCTGAACCGTTGATACGAGGCAGGATGGATCCATGCTTTCATGTTGTTGATGCCAAATTCTGACCCTACCATCCGAATGTAACAGCAGAAATCGAGACTCATCAGACCAGGCAACGTTTTTCCAATCTTCTATTGTCCAATTTTGGTGAGCCTGTGTGAATTGTAGCCTCAGTTTCCTGTTCTTAGCTGACAGGAGTGGCACCCGGCATGCGTGAAAATCCCAGTAGATCAGCAGTTTCTAAAATACTCAGACCAGCCCGTCTGGCACCAGCAACCATGCCACGTTCAAAGTCACTTAAATCACCTTTCTATCCCATTCTGATGCTCGGTTTGTAACTGCAGCAGAACGTCTTGACCATGTCTACATGCCTAAATGCATTGAGTTGCTGCTATGTGATTGGCTTAACGAGCAGTTGGACAGGTGTACCTAATAAAGTGACCGGTGAGTGTATTTCTAATTTTTTCCAGATGGTCTGAATTAATCACTTTCACATCAGTCTCCAAACACCAAAAAAGTCTCAACACCATAAACAGTAATATGCCAGTGATTACAGTCGCTAGATGTGTTGCTAGATGTGTCGCTAGTTGCTTTTGACAAAAACTCACCAAGAGGATTTGGAAAGTCGCAAGATTTAGTGAGAATGTCACCAAGTGTTTGTGTATGGCATCTCTCCGTCTCTTCTTCGCCGTTGTTGGTATATTTCTGTGGCAGAGTTACAGCTCCACACATAGGCCTGGCAATGGTTTCATGTGGACAAAGATATTCTTGACACAACGCCGACTGAAAACCTTTTAAGAAAGATGGGGGAAAATAGATGGTTTTGGGATGTGTGGACGAACCCTTAACCTCATGTGTAGTGTAGAGCATGAAGTCTAAATGTTTTGTGTCAAAGCTTTCAAACATGTTCTCCTTCTGCTGCTCTCTCTGTCTATCAGTGTCTTTGCAAGTAGCTGTCTAACATAAGCGTGTTATTTTACAAGTGTCTGCTTCCATCAGTTTGTGTCAGCTGTGTGTTTCCCTGTCCATGCTGACTTGCTGTTTGTACATCTCTGTTTGTACATCTCTGTTTGCACATTTCTGTTTGCCTACAGAAGACAGTTCAGATGAGGAATACCCGCCAGTGCTTAATAGGTTCACACGTAAGTTTGCCTTTCAGCTTAACATTGGTGCTGACGGGATGTTTTAAATTGCTGTTTATTGGTGCTATATATACAGTGTGTGTGTGTGTGTGTGTGTATATATATATATGCTCCTAACATACTGTATATAGATAGTGGAACTGGAATAATATCTATAACCTGTTACTGTGGAATGCCAAGAAGCAACACTCTCCAACAGATCTTGCCTGGAAATCCAGACCCACATCAGTCCAGACGTAGGGTCTGGGAACAATCAATAGACGTTCCCAACTCAAGGGGCGGCACTAACGCATACAGTTCAAAATACCACTGCACACGACTGGATAGCAGTAAGACTGACTATGACCAATCAGAGCAATGAACAAGGGGACATATATCGCCAACTTTGACAGTGCATCACTGTTGTCAACAGTTACGTCCATCGATAACAGATAGTACAATTTGACTGGTGAGTTGGGATTTTCTGACATAGTTACTGAGCTCCAACGGTGCGTACCCAGAGGCAGCGGCTGAGCAAATTGAAATTTGCTGGCGGTGCTTTTGGATTTCTAGGGTGCCACTGATCAAGTTCAGCACATTTTTCTCTCCTGCAAAAAACTGGAATTTCCAGAACAGCATTACTGTTTTTTCCAAGTTCCATTCTGGGTTTAATAAGACCCACTTAGCAGTTCCCAAATGAAAATTAATTCGATGTCAAAAGTTGATTTCAAAGTCGTGCTAAAGTAACCCTCCAATTTTGGTTAAAGAACACATAAAAGAATGTCCTGCCAGTGTGTATTAAAGGATGTGTCTTGCTTCGCTTTGCCACCTAACTGAGTTTCTCTCCTGCCCAGCTCATAAGGGCTTCCAGCGTTTCGAGGCTTTGGAGCAGAGTGATTGGTTCAGTCCTAGCCAGGCTGGGGCAGGACTGGGTCCCCGCCAGAGGTTCCTCTTCATCAACATCCAGGACAAAAAGGTGACTTGGTGTTGATATAAGTTCTAACAAATCTGAATCCTGATTATTTCAGCTGCAAATCACTGAATTACAGCTGTACAGCAAAACACTCACTTACATCCAGGAGTATTTGTCCAGGTTTTAACAGGCACTGACTTATGAGTGTGTTTACATGGACATGAGTAACCCTTTTATGAGGCGTATCCCGGTTATGACCATATTTGGAATACATGAGCACAGAGAAATTGGGTTATTCATATTCCACATATACATGATAAATACTAGTAACCCGGTTACTGCTTTCCATTTGTGCGCTGTGTTTACAGAAACAAACCAGGAAATATGAAACACTATACTCTGCATTTACTACCACTTCACATCTTTACTAATCATTTATTCTCTGCACTGATCAGCTGTCTACTCTCTCTCTCACACACACACACACACACACACAACACACAACACACAACACACAACACACACACACACACACACACACACACACACTATGTACTGAACTATTGGTGAAAAGAGCTACTTTACAATGCTCTTATAACATCCTGTACACTGGAGCTAGCCTGAGGAGATCAGTTAAAAGCCTCTTTGATTACTGAAAAACCAAAACTCAATTTCTTCTCCATTTAAATTCTGTTTCTAACCATAAATAATAATAATAATAAAAGGGACCCAGAAACAGGTTATTCATGCCTATGCAAACGCATTAAGATTTCTTTTCTGGACCCTCATTGAGTTCCTAAGCGCTAAAAGCTAGAGAGGTGCGGTCGTGAAAAGTTGTGGTTCCTATACTACTCCAGTGTTTACATGTGCAGACAACTTATGGGTGTGTTGGACTTATCATGTGATTACTTTAGGTGACTCTGTACAGCTATAACTGGTCTGTGGACCTGGGTGCCTCTCTGAATCGTGAGCTGCTCCGCCTCATCAAGTGGCAGAACGCAAGGGCTCATGTTGTCCACTGCCTGCTCAACCAGAAGATGGGCCTCTTCCATCACTACTGCTTCTCTGATTCACCCATCCATGAAATGGACTCCAAGCAGGTAAAGACACTGACACAGTTCCTAATGTGGAGCGTTGCCTGCCAATCCACAAGAGAACGGGATGAAAGATTCATAAAAAATTGGACTTTTGTTTTTTTTTAATATTTGTACTGGACATTGCTCCTGTTTAAATTGAAGAATTGTAGGTTTTTCAGTTGCTGGAATGCATCAGTATTAGGAGGAAGCGTCAGTTCTAAGCAGCCATTTATTCATGCTCTGTCAACTGAAAGATTTAATGAGACAGGCAGACCTTAGCAGGATTTTTCAAATGAAATAAAGATTTCCTCCATCAGCGTTCAATACCTCACAGACAGCACATTAGACTGCTTTTAAAGTCATACTGACACATCAAATGTGTCTCTAAAATGCAGCTGTAATGCCTGTTTCAAACTGCCTCAGTATGCCTGCATTCCATGGTGGTTGGAAGCTGCTAGTTCAGGTGGAATCATCCTGTCAGGACAGCATCTGGATTCCCACTTTTCAGAAGGTAGCAGGTCCTGGGGCAGATGTCAAACAGATGTTGTATCCTGGGGAGGAATCCCAGTAACTCCCACAGAAGTGATGATGTCACTACCTGTACAATATTAGCCTGTCTGACATGTGTGTCTTGTGGTATTTATGTATTTTAGTGATGATGTTTTGACACTTATCTATGTTGCTCTACTTGCACCATGATGCAACGTTTGTAAGCACAGTGAGCTCCTGTTTGAGATATTTGTTGTGAGTTCCTTTCAATTGCTGTGACACAGTAAATCACAGACTGTTCTGATGCCAAAAGCATGTCAGTGAACTACAGGGACATAGCCTACAATCACCAGACTCATTCAATAATGTGTATTTTGTGTATGTGTCTGGAACCTTTCAGTAGAGGCATCATCAGCGGTGCACAGCCAAATGCCTCTGGACACAATTAGATACACTGTTTTGAAACAGGAAAAAAAATGGCTTTGGGTCACAAACTTTCTCAAATTACAGCTTTACACTAACTAAAATGTGTTTCTGTAAACATTTGAGGGGACAAATAGACAATCCAGTAACAGAATCTTGATTCATATTTGATCAGTGCTGGTGACGGTGTGTGGGGGGTTATGAGGGGCTGGCATTGTCCAAAATGTCCAGCAGCTTGTCCAGTGTCCTCCTCTCTGCCACCTTCACCAGCGAGTCCAGTCTCATGCCGACAACAGAGCCGGGCCCGTCTGATCAGTTTATCCAGTCTGGAGGTGTTCTTGGATATGCTGCCCCCCCCGCCCACACACACACACAGCACACCACAGTGTAGAAGAGTTTGCTGCAGATATTGAAGGACCACAGCCTCCTCAGGACGTACAACCTGCTTTGTGTCTTCCTGTACAGAGGCTGGTGTGTGTTGTCCAGTCCAGTTTGTTGTCCAGCCACAGCCCGAGTTATTTGAGTCCAAAGTCTAGTGGAGGGGGTGTTGTTGTGTCAGGAGGGAAGGTGTGTAGAGGGAAGAAGGAGAGATGGCTGCAGTGAGGGTGGGGGTGGGGGGGACAAGGGCTGGTTAAACCTGTTGAAGAAGTCATTCAGCTCGTTCGCCCTCTCCCCCCTGTGGCTCTGGTCTTTGTGTTGTGACCTGTGAGGGTCCTCACACCTTCCCAGACCTCCCACATGTTGTTCTCCTTCAGCTTCTGCTCCACCTTCATGACCTCCCTGTCCCTGCTCCTGAAGGCCTTCTTCTTGTTGAGGACAGCCTTAAATTCCTGCGTTACCCATGGCTTGTTATTAGGGTAACAGCGGACAGCCTTGACAGGGGGGACCACGTCTGTCGAAAGTTCAGGTACTCCGTCAGACAATGTGTCATCCCCTCTATGTCCTCACCGTGCTGGTTGATCATCACGTCCCAGACTGTGGTGTTGTAACAGGGCACTTTCTATCTCCGGGGACCACCTCCTGATGGTGCGAGTTGTCATCAGCTGTTTTTGAACCAGGGGGGTATACAGTGGCTGGAGACGAATCAGGTTGTGATCACACTTCCCTAGTGGGGGGAGGGGAGTCACTCTGTATGCATCCCTTACGTTCGCATACAGGAGATCAATTGTCCTGTTGTTTCTGGTGGGACAGTCAAAAACAGCCAAGGTAGAATCCAAAGTTACATGATTAAAGTCAATCAGGGTGCTGTGTATGCAGCCTTGCAGTGACTGAGTGGATCCTGTCACAGGCAGTGGCTGCGTCCGCTCTGGGAGGGATGTAAACACAGACGGTGATCACGTGACTGATCTCCCTCGGCAGATAATATGGCCGTAGGCTAGCAGCTAGCAGGTCCCGGCAACATGAGACTTTCTTTACTGAGATATGTCCTGTGTTACAACAGCAGTTGTTCACATACATGAGTCCCCCACCTTTGCTTTTTCCGCTCGCTTCTGTGTCTCTGTTGGCTCTCATGGCAGTGAATAGCATCCGGTATGAGTTGGTTTAGCCACCGTAAAGATGACAAGGTGCTCTCACTGTAGATCTGCTGGTTGTTCAGCGCGGACAGCTCGTCGATCTTGTTTGGCAGCAAGTTCACATTCCCCATGATTACGGAGGGAATCGATGGCTTGTAGCGCCTCCGATTCTCCGCTTGCTCTGCCTTTAGCTTCGCCCCGGCCTTGCAGCCCCTGGGTCTCCTCCTCAGCTCCACCAGGACCAGGTGTCGTATCCCAGCTTGTCCCTTTGTGCGTAGAGCCAGCAGTTCCTCTCCTGAGTAATTGAGAAACTGGCTTTTGGTTGCATTTTAAAGTTAGAAATATCCATAGGATATATTTAAAACCACAATCTCTTCACAAGAAGAGTAAAAAAGTAGAAAGAAGAAAGAGGTTAAAATAGGGTAAAAGAGCTAAAAAGAGCTAAAAATCGGAGAGCTACTGGAGAGGCAGCTGTCTCCTGTAGCGTGAGACACTTATACAGCACCAGACGCTATACTTAAGCTGTGCTGGATGGACCTGCAGACTGGACTCAATCCATCTTGGAACCCCTCGTCTATCCGTCTGATAACAATTTATTCGCTGGAGTAGTGATAGATCGGTACATCTTTTTTAGGTGTATCATACTGGCAGGATTTTTCATTTAAACAGAAAGTGTTGATTTCATATAAATATGAACATTGTGTTATGTTGTGACATGTTCTACATATATATACATTGAGACTGTAGTGTAAGCTCTCAACCTCCAATCTGTGGATTCATGCAGCCATTTTATAGAAACTTAGAAATGTGAATGTGGTCTTTAAACTAGTCTTTAATTTATTACTTTTGGAACAGAACCCAGAAGTTGTGGTTTCACTTGGGTTCCTATAATGCATCTGTGCTCCTTTAAAATGTGATTTATCTGTGTTCACACAAAATGAAAAGACAACTAGCCTTGCTATTTAGATTCATGTGTATTTGTTGGCTAATATTGAAACTATTAACCTTCATTAGATGAAATGAATGTTTAATTAAAATTCAATCAATTTCAGGTGAAAACAGTTCTAATTGAGGCTGTCACTAAACCCCTCCCATGTTCCTGTCACCCACAGTTGCATCAGAGCTAATTACTGTTTTAGGCATAGTCCAAACAAACACGGGTATTTTTTAAACCAAACCGCAAAATCTGCCTCCAACAATGTCCTGCAAATGCTAAAGCAGTAGGTGGCGCGGGCACTCCTAAGAGGAAGGTCATTTTAGCCAATGACAAGTCTGGAAAAATTCATACCTGAGAAACTTCAATGGTGAACCGAGGCCGGGCAGATCTCTTCGTGTGGACTGTATGAGGCAAACACAAAGTGCTGAGAAGTGACTAAATAGCAGCAGTATTTTGGCGAGATCTTCCATAACAGTAACTCTGTCAGCTGTACACGTCTAGAGTGCTCCACACGTCTCCAAAGATATATCTTACTGTTTACCATCACACAGTATGACGTCAATGTCGATAAGAAATTGCGTTGTTCCTCGTTTTTCCTGTCCACACGACACTGCTGAAACCGGACTTTTCCGAAAAGTTCACCCTGGACTCCAGTTACAAAAAAATCCAGTTTCAGGAGCCCACAACTGCAGTTACATGTGGATGAAAGGCCAAACCGTGCAGAGAAACACGCTTTCAACAATACCTGCGTTCCTATGAACGGCCCCTTATTCGGGCTTCTTGTCTGTTTTGAGTATGTCAGCAAAACTGCTGCTCCTCATGTGTGAGAAGTAGAGCTGCAGATCAATGTGCAACTGATAGACTCAGCATCACAAACACAAACAAGATTCCTCAGACATGTGACTAAGAATTATTATTCTTGATTCCTGCCCCCTGTATTTCCTGCCTTCTTATGCTGATTAATACCCTGTTCCATCAACAGCCTTGTTTTAAAAAAATAAAAATAAAGATGAAATACACTACCTCATACTTCACTACCTCAGTCCGTGTCAGTTTCCATTTATCCCCTTGGATTATTTAAGATCAGCTCTGGCATAAAGGCTTCATTAGGGAAGTTTTCACATTCTGTGCTTTTAGGAAGTGTGCTTCCAGAGACAAAACTGTTTGCTAAGCATATTTAAAAACCTATCTTCCTACACACTCCCACTCTTGTTCTCCCTCACCCTCATATCATGAGTCAGCTGTCATAACCCCACTGTTCCCACTGGTGAGTAAGAGGACAATGGTGCAGAAAGACTCCATTTCTAACTTTGAGCCTAGTGATTTTCACTTTCACAGCCATTGGTCAGGAGCCTGACGTGGTATAAAAGACCACGGGAGCACTTGCAGATTTTGCAATAAGTGCAGTTTCTCTCCACCTGTGTCAACTCTTTTGGGTGGGGGGAGTTCTTTGGATTGTGACAGTAGGCTAAAGAGATATTGAGCAATAGGTGACTTAAAGGGTTGCTGCTTTCAGTCTGGGAACACTTTGGGAAAATGTGTGTAGACACAGCACATGAATAACCGTCTTCCCTCCCTCAACAACTGCTGTTCAGGTAAAATAACAGGTTTTTTTTCATCACTATTTATTTCTGTGCCTTACCCAGGATGTTGCATCATTTTAAATAACACATCAGTTAAGATCTATAACATGGTATCATACTGTCACAATTATTGCAGTTGGAGCAAAGTTCTTCTGTTCTGCCAGAATTGTATGAGGAGATACAAAATTCTGCAGAGAGACATTTGTTTGAGTTCAATAAACTTATAGTGACTTTGAGCTGTAATGGAAAAACTCACTTTAGTCCCATTAAATGGAGTTACGTCTTAATAGGACAGTAAGGATTGGGTCCCAAAGTGTTGCAAGAGAGCTGCTAGGATCTGCCACTGACGAGGCTTAAAGGCCTGAAAGCATAATCAAGTGACATGATAATGACCATGTGTTAGGCCTGTTTCAGCACCTCCAGATGCACCTGCTGCTGTTGTTCATGTATGTGCAGCAGGGCAAAGTAATTGGTGATTCTTATTCCTAAATGAATTCATGTTTAATCTAGGGCTGGGAACGTGTAAATTACGATTAATTAATTACAGAAAAAATAACGCAATTACTCTCAATTTATATTTGCTCTCAGTGCTGAAAGTTGCTCATTGCACGAGTTTCTGCCCGGCCCGTAATACTTGCTCACAGGACGCAACACGAGAGAAATGAAACCGATGGGAAGCGAGGTCCAGTTCAGACCAAAGATTCACAACCAGTTGAAACTTGCATCGTGCAGGTCTGCAACCTTCTGAAACCTGCACGTTCAATTCAATTTAATTTAATTTATAGTGCCAAATCATAACAAAAGTTATCTCAGGACACTTTACAGAGTAGGTAAAGGTTGAGACCAAGGAAACGAGACGGTTTATCATCTCCATAGCAATGGCTCTCTGTACTTCTTTTCTGACCTCAGATTTTTCAGGCTTGTTTTCGTAGCTGGATATAATTTATAGCATTATAAAATATAAAGGAGGAAAGAGACAGTGAGATACTTACTACAGCTGCATTTTTACAGAGATGAAACAGAGAAAATACCATTTTATTTCCCTGAGTCACTGCTTTGTTCTGGATTACTGCGCTTATTCATTGTACTGCTTGCTCGGCCCTCTCTCTTTCTCTCTCTCTCTCTCTCTCTCTCTCTCTCTCTCTCTCTCTCTCTCTCTCTCTCTCTCACACACACACACGCTCATTGAGCTTCTTTTTATTACGGCCTTTTCAACCAGCTGAAAGTATCAAGTGACTTGATTGGCCGTTGAAACTTTGAAAGATTTGACAAGTTGAATCGCTGGCGACGACATCAGCCGGTTAGATTCACAACGAGAAGGGTCAGTTCACACCGCTGCAATTTTCACAACGTTCGAAAATAGTTGCGTTGCAATAATTGGTCTGATGATTGGTCTGAACGACCAAATGGAAACATGGACAAAAGCACGGCTGTGTAAGAATTCACCTCCCACCGGAGCTCTTACAACGCTCCTAGGAGGGACTGTCATTAATCAATGGATCATTGTTGTTTCTGTGTTTTTGAATACATGGGAGAAAAAGCATTCTTTGTTAAACTGTTTATTTTATACCAAGGATATTATTCTAAGGTTTCCACTTGTCTTTAATATACTATACTAAGCACTGTTTTATTTTTTTATAATATATGAAATCATATATCAAAATCCAATTTTATTGAAAAATGTTGCTACTTAATCACGATTATTATTATTATAATTACAAAGCCTCTAATTAATTAGATTATTTTTTTTGATCGTGTCCCACAACTAGTTTAATCCAATGCCAACACAGAAAACCCTTGGCCTGAAAGATTATCCAGCAGAGGCATACCTTGGAGAGTACACAGAGTGGGAGTAAGGGAGTGGAGTGGATGGCTTCATACAGCTCCTTCTTTATCCCAGGCCCCCCTAGCAGGTCAATCTGCAATAAAGCATACAATGCAGTTGAGTTTGAATTAGGAAAAATAAATTCAGAAAGATGTCACGTTCAGTGTTGCTCCTGCATTGTTGTGTTGAGCAGGCTGCAGTAAAGATTTATAAGAACAGTATTTTACAGCAAAGAAGGCAACCAATGCCCTTTTAGCCTCCCCCTGTGTGTGGCCAATTACAAACAAGCTCAAAGAAAAGAAAGTACCAAACTTTTATTTTCCCTCCGATGGCCCAACTCTTCATCACTGCATTACTAATGAGTGCGGACAGAAGGCAGAGTCAGAGCAGCAGAAAATTTGCCTGAACAGAGCTTAATCTGTCATGGTCCTGATGAGAAGCAGAGGGAGAACCAGTGCACAGTTTGACCCTCCTGCCTGTAGGCACAGTGCAGCCAGCTCTGCCCCTGGCTGGGGCATCTGGGCCCTGAGATGCTCCACTGAACACACTCGCCAAAAAGTTCCTTTCAACAGCAACTGGGGCACACCAACAATGCTCTTGAATATAATGCCACAGGACATGACAGTGACTCAACATGGGATCTGTAGCATCCCAGTGTTGAAGCTGACCATACAGACACTGCATTCATCATTTAATAGATGATTTTCATTGCATTTTTATTTCATAGTACCAATCCTCTCTGCTTTTCAGGCTTCAAGCGCTCTAGCTATGGGCATTGTCCAACCATTCAATTGATGTCATTGATGATTGTTTCATTCATGATTATTTCTTACTTTCCATCCATCTTTTCTAGGATCCTAACCCATTCCTAAGCCCCTCCATGGAGCCTGACGCGTTGCTGCGTAGTGCGGTTCCCCCTTTGCCCAGTAAAGAGCAGGGCAGGCTAGGCAGCTCTGGCCGAAGTCTTGCTCCGCTTCACTTCCCCTCTGAGCTGCTTCCCTTTGACGAGGCTCTGAGGGACTTATGCACCATTAGACCCTTGATGGAGGGGGATGTGGTGGCCCGTCATGGCAGCCAGCTCTTGGAGATCAAAGCTGCTGAGCGGAGAGGTTAATAGTGCTTCTACTCAATAATAATGATGATGATAATAATAAAAAATAATAATAATAATAATATAATTTTTGTCTAATGAAAACATCAAACTCCAGAGTGGGCAAGGAGGGGAATGACTTTGTCTTTGTGCTGACAGAACTGGAGAAACAGATGAAGATAGAGAACCTGTTTGTGACTTGGCAGCAGAGGTCAGCTCAGTCCAACATGCCTATTTCAGTAAGTACCCAAGTTACAGCTGTGAGAGCCACACGCAGACATTACTAAATATCCATCCATCCATCCATCTTTAACCATTTGTCCCAACCGCTTGTCCCTAACGGAACCAGCAACCCTCTTGCCATGAGGCAACAGTGCTAACCACCACCACAACCCCCCCTCTCTCTAACCTCAATCCACTTGAGCAAGAAGATAAATCTCATGAAGGACTGAACATGTCTACAGTCTGGTACAAACAGCCCTTTTGGTCTCTATAGCTAATTTCACTATTCATGTAAACTCATTTAAATAATATCTATAATATTAATTCAAAAGTTCTGCATTAAGGGCATGGCCACTTTGAGTGACAGGTCAAAGTCCACCTCAGCTCCATCCGCACTCCACCTCTTTGCCCATGTTTTTAATAAGCTGGGAGCTGCCAAGAGGGTGATGGTCGGAGCCATGGGGAGTCACCCACTTTGATGTTCATTGTGGCTCTCAGAAAGACTTATCATCTTCAACCGCTTGTCCCTCACGGGTTCGCAGGGGGCTGGAGCCATTCCCAACTGACATTGGGCTTGAGGCGGGTTACACCCGGGACAGGACGCCAGTCTATCACAGGGCACAGAGAGACAAACAGAAACGGACAACCATTCACACTCACATTCACACCTACGGGCAATTCAGAGTCATCTATTAACCTAACACCTGCATGTCTTTGGACTGTGGGAGGAAGCCGGAGAACCCGGGGAGAACCCACACAGACACGGGGAGAACATGCAAACTTCACACAGACTCAAGCCAGGAACCTTCTCGCTGCGAGGTGACAGTGCTTACCACCACACCGTCACTAAGCCCATCAGGGAGACTAGTTCATTGTTTGCATATACAGATACACATATACAGTATAACATTGAGTATATTATAATTAATACAGTCACAGTATAACATTCTGACACTACCAGAATGTCAGGTTTTACACAGAATTGTAACGCTGTGTGTGCTTTCAAACAATGTATAGTTTGTCAAAGTTGAGAAAGAATTCAATCACATGCCATCCAGAATTATGCCATTGAGACCATTTTCTTTCGTGTAACAACTATTAACGTAGATTTTCCGGAGAGTCGCTAACAGTCGCTACCAGCATGTCGTAGTTAACACGGATAAGCTTGGGGCGGCGAGTTAGAAGCATTTAAACGTCTTTTTTATCCACTATTACTGCTCCAAATAACACCAAACCTCTGCAGTAGCATGAGAAGAGTCCCTAGACTTCTCTTTATTGATCCCTTTGGGATGACTCCCGCAAGGGAATTGAATTTCCAGCAGCTTACAAAAACACAAGGGAGGTATAAGAAAATACAGCATAAGATAACCAATAAACCCTTAGCTAAATGAATACAGAAAGTATAAAAAATAAACAGTAAACAATAAACTCTTTGTTTAATATATATGAAGTAGATGTAAGAATACAGGTAAAATAAAATTCACGGAAAATGAAATCAGACAAGTTAAATGTAGATATATTTACAAGATAAAATATGTATGACTGTATATGAAAGAAATGAGTAGTAAGTATTAAAATATTGAATTGTTATAATGAAAGCTTACAGCCCAGAAACTTTTCATTGGCTGCCATTGCGGTACGAGGACCATGCTCTGATAATCCAGTGGCTTAATGTTTTGAATCTGGACATTGAGACACCGTATTAGTGGTTAAAAAAGCTATTTTAATACCTTCACCGAACTGCCCCGAGCTAATCAGTGTTAGCCACGTCCGGCTGCTTCGCTGAGGTTTCCCCGTTAATAGTTCATATGCGAAAAAAAACTGTCCCAATGGCTTATTTGATGTGTGCAAGTGTCGAAAAAGACCATTGGATGATTTTAAACTGGAATTTCCCTTTAAGCAGCCAGACCCAATTGCAAAGGGGACCATTTCTTCTGTGGATTTTCATGCCACTGAAACTAAACTAAATGATGACTACATCATAGTCAGGTTTAAGTTTAGTTTAGTATCCATCTGCCAAATATTTAACGTCGCAGCTGCCCGTGAACACTGCTGAGTCTGACTATACAACGATCAGCAGTCCTTTTTTTCTTGAACACAAAGTTGTCACAGACTTGTGTTTTTTACAATCATCCCACTTCTCTCAGAGTTTACCCTGTGCAGTGTCACCATCCTGTCCTTACTTGGATGTCTCAACAGGGGACAGATTTGGAGACCCTTAAGCACTCGTCCAGGCTGGTACACTACTGTGCCACTCCTCTCCTCTTTGACCCCGTCTTCCGTAAGCAGATCCAAGAGGAACAAGTTATTCAGCCTCCAGTGAAGGTATGTTTCTGTCTGATTCAACAGAGAGTGACAGGAAGAGGAGATTGTGTCTATATTAACTGGTGTATATTAGTGATTTTATGATCCAGAGCAGTAGTTACTCAAGTACATACTTCAACATACTATTTACATACTGCTATTTACTAGCAACACAAACTACGTTAAAAGTTGAGACAGTTGTGCGTTTAGCCTTGTCTGTTTTACAGCACCCTTTGTGATTTTTGGTCAAACTATTGTTTTAACCCTCATTATTAGTGCACATGACATGTGTAACCTGCACATTAGTGAGGGCTCCATTAATAATGGACCATATATTCAGGTTTTGGAGCAACACATGCTGCCAAATAGACAACGTCTGTTTCAGAGAAGGCCTTGCTTATTTCAGCAAGGCATTGCCAAACCACATTCTGTACATGCTCCAACAACACGGCTCTGACCTATTGAAAATGTTTTGAGCTTTATGAAATGTAAAAAGTTATTCAGGAGTCCTTGAACTGTTGAGCAGCTGAAATCCTACATCAAGAGCTTCATTAGCAGTGCTATTCCTCATTTGAACAAGTCTAATCCTCCACATATTCCAGGTTATATAGTCAGCGGATCTACTTGAAACATTTTAGTGTAATAGTACAATAGTATAGTACATACAGTAACAGTAACAGCCACAGTCAATGCGTTTACATGCAGTCTAAAAAACCCATTATATTCTGGTTAAGGACATACTCCAGTTTCTCAAACACCGTGTAAAAACCGTACCCCGGGTAAAATCGGAGTTCTCATACTCCGGTAAACAGACCTTGAGAACTCCCTCAGTACCCCGATTGTTCGTGGCCAAAAACAGCCTTCCGGAGTAATATCAGGTTTTGCGTCTGTGCACGCTCCGTCGGTTATAACTCCCCCTCCCCATGCCGCAGCGGTGGCTTTTGACTCAGAAATAGAATAAAACAGGAAGCAACGGTGCCAAAACAATAACAATAGAGCGTTCCCTTTAAACCGCGGGAGGACTATGGCAACTAACATCATTACCAAGAAGAAGTTTTTTTCGTAATTTCTGTCCAAAAGTCGGCTGTTTGGGATTTTGACAAAGGTGAACCGGAAATAAAGCTGTATTCCGACCAGCTGTATGTTGGCGGAGCACCACCTACTGTACTGGAGGTTGAGCTACTCCGTCATTTTCCCATTCAACCCCCTCTCATGTATACTTGGGGAACTACAATTATCTGATTATTCCCTTAACTGGCGCACTGAGTGAGCTGAAAGAGCTGCAGCCCACAGGCTCTTACTGTGCTTTATGAGCAGCATATCTCCACGTCATGTTGGTTGATCCCAGGATATCTCAGGGTCTTGAGAATCTCTGGGTGAGTTTTACACATGGACAGTCCTCCAGCTCTGCTTCCTCCATAGAGGACATGTGGATCATGTTCAGGACTTTCCACAGTTTGACTATATCCCTGGTTTAAGTCAGCAGTTCTCTCTTGCTGAGAGTTCTGAGAATACAGAAACTGCTGTCCTTCTGCTGATTCTGTCCTCTGAGCCTCCACCCCAGGACAGGCACCAATGACCTTAGCAGTCAAGACTTTGAACATGACCCATATGTGTTCCAGGATGCTACCCAGACACTCAAAGAAGGCTTGGTGCTCAAAGACAACAGCAACCTTCTCGTTCTGTGGGGAATACCCCTACTTGAGTCTGGGCGAAATCTTTTCCAGTATACTTTGAGAGCCTTTGGGGTCATTGGAGAATGCAATTGGTTCATGTAAACTGGTATATTGTCAGTCAAACAAGGGAGTGTAACCTAGTGGTTTATTAGACATACTGTAGTCTAAGGTATATTTTGTTTGCTTGATCTACACAATGGTGCACGACATCAGGTCTGCATACTTTAGAGTCTTGTATGTTGAAGTGATGTCCACTCTTCTGTGTGCCAGAAACGCCATCGCTCCAGCGACTCCACAGCGTCAGGGCGGGACAGAAGCTACAGCACTGACTCAGCTGACATGCTGCCCAGCCGACTAAAGGAAGAACCCTGGCTACTGGAGATTTCTAGCACCTTCCTCCAGCAGTATGTCCAGTACCTGCAGAGCATGGGCTTCATTCTTGTCCAGGTCCGACCTCAGTCTCCAGCTCGCAGGTCTGTTTCTGCAAAAATATTTTGCTTTAAGCTGCTGTTGAATGTCTTCTTCTTCCCTTTGATCAAAGTAGGCTTAAATGCATGTGAAACCATCCTGCAATACACTGCTAAGCAGGACAGGCCAAGCACATCTAATCCTGATGGCAGTAGATAAAGTAGAAGGAATTTAATTCAATTCAATTTTCAATTCAATTTTATTTATAGTTCCAAATCATAACAAAGTTATCTCAGGACACTTTACAAACTCTACTCACTCTATGACTTATTTATGATAAACATAGACCCAACAATTCCCCAGTAGAGTAGGTGACAATGAAAACCTTCCCTATTACAGGCAGGAACGTCAGACAGACCCAGCTCTGTGGAGGATGGCCATCTGTCTTGACTGGTTGGGGAGGAAGAAAAGGAGAGAGAAAGAGAGAAAAGACGGACAGATGGACGAGAGAGACAAAGACAGACACAAAGACAGAGACAGACACACTTCCAGTAACTATGATACTATCTATAGTAATGTGAATATGACTTATATGTTATGGCAGTTAATACAGCAGAATAGTAGAAACAAGCAAAGCTAAGGTTATAAATTATAATAGTAGCAGGAAGCGTCATGCAGGACCAAGGCAGCAGGTACCACCATGATCAGCAGAGACCTGCGAGACGACAAAGCACAAACAACTCAACTATTACACTGTTTTTCAAACAACAGCCCAATCTTTTGGTTTTCAGTTTGAAGTATATGAACAGCCTGCCCATTCCATTAGTACATGTGTTACACAGTATCACACGGTGTTTGAGAAAGAGAGAATGAGAATGAGAGTAGAACAGGCATTAACATTTGATCAACACAGCAGGATGGTCAGAGCGGCAGCCATTTTTGTATGCCATGGCAAAGATCTCATTCTATTGGTCAGTGCACAGCTCTCAGCATCATTTTCGAACTAATCAAATGATCATGGCAAGCAGTTCCATGACCATTCTACTCTTATTCTATTTCTCTGGTTTTTCCTAATGTATCTGTTCATTTCTTGTGTGAAACTTCAAAATGCATCAATCCATTTCTATCTTCTTCTCTTCGGCTCATTCCACACTAGTACATTTTCGTTTAAAAATGCATTAATGCTCATGGTACCGCTCTGATATGTCACCATATTTGCTTTACAACGATTCCTAATCTGTGTTTTCCACCCCTGTTACCTCCTTATACTCATGTGTTACTTTCAGTCACAGTTTCACCTCGTCATTGCTCCAAGATAATATATATCTGCTCTGACTTTTCACAATGGTTTTTCTTTTTTCAAAGTATTTTCTAAATTACAGCATCCATGATTTTCAACCACAGAGTAACGTTAAACAATCTGCTTCCAATTTATGCCAGCTCGTACATGCCCAGTGTACGAGAATGGTCATGTGATCTCTGTTTTAAGGCATTTTAATTGGACACAGATTGTTTCTGATAAGGAGCTGAAATGTTTGTGTGGATGGAGATGGGTTTGGTTTTGAAACACTGTATATGTTTCAAATGAAAATGTAGTAGTGTGGATGTAGACTCACCGCTGTTGCTCCTCTGTGAGCAGCATTCCTCCATAAGTCATCATGTGTGATTTGATCCTTGTCTGAACTCTGACCACCCAGTGTTACTGCCCTATGGCTGATGCAGGGCAGATGCCTGTCACTTTCTAGGCCCTGATTGTGTGACTCTCTGAATTAAATCGTACGGGTTGGTTATGCTGTTGGTGTTGCCTCACTGACATCATCCACCCCCCCACCCCCCGCCATGTCTTACAGCATAGCCCGGGCTCGTGCTGCCATGCTGAGCTCTATAACATCAGAAGGGAGGATGTCTTTTTCTTATGTAAAGCAGAAAAGCGAGGACAGCCCTAAGGTTAGTGTTCACTCCAGAGATGCAGAAATCTCATTCTCCAAACACACACACACACGCTCACACACACACACACACACACACACACACACACACACACACACACACACACACTCACACACACACACACACACACACACACACACACACACACACACACACACACACAGGGATTAAGCCAGCTCAACAGCTCTTCTCTGACACACCAACCAGCACCCAGTCTGCAGTGGGAATATCAAAGTGACAAAGTAAAACACGTCTCCATTTGTAAATGATGAACTGGATCTGACGGAGGTGCTGCCACAAATATATGCTTTGAGTTGTGGTGACGCAGCCTGTTGGACGGAGGATTAAACTGAGATCCTTGGAAGACACAAACATACCTGCATGCCGTTCAAGCTTCATACCAGCGGTGGGTACACCAGCAACCTCCATTACCTGCACATCCACCACAAGTTGCCCGGGCTGTGTACCAGCGACGGGCACATCAGCAACCTCCATCACCTGTGCATCCACCACCAGTGGCTCGGGCTGTGTACCAGCAACGGGCACGTCAGCAATCCTCATGTCACCTGTAGACACAGCGGATAACACCCCCTGTTCCACCAACCCCTCACAGAAAACATGCCATAATTCCACTTCTGGGGTACCATAAGGTACCTTAACATCATAACAGTTAGCCGAAATAAACAAATAGCCTTCCTACATTTTTCACTTTGTTTCCTGTTTTCTGTTTAAAAAATGGACATAGAATAGAATAGAATAGAATAGCCTTTATTGTCATTGCATTTGCATACAACGAAATTGGAGTGCTACTCCCCCTTGGTACACTTTTAGAAAAATAATATATAATAAAACAATAAGCAAAGTATAATATAAGCAATAAACACACAATATAGTATAAACAATATAATAATGTGAACGGTATGAACAGATGGGAACAGTATAAACAGATGGGAACAGTATAAACAGAAACTATACTAAAATAAAATATGTATATTTATGGGGGAGCATGTTTGCACAAGAGTTTTAAAGTGGCTTTTTCAGTTTAAAGTGGCTTTTTTAAGTTATTTAGATTCTAAATTTTAAATCTGATCAATGTGATCAATATTTGTTACATTTGAGGTAGTTTGTTTCGTTGTTTTATTTTTTGTTATTGACTGCAGTGATAGCTCTAGAAAAGAAGCTATCTCTGAGTCTGTTTGTCCGTGATTTTTGTGACCTGTAGCGTCGGCCTGAGGGTAACAGGTCAAACAGGTGGTTGCTGGGGTGAAAGGAGTCCTTGATAATGTTTTCAGCTCTGCTGAGGTAGCGAGAGCTGGCAATGTCCTCCAGGCTGGGCAGAGGGCACCCAGTGATTTTCTGGGCTGTGTTGATGACCCTCTGCAGCGCCTTCCTGTCTGCGGCTGAGCACCCTGCGTACCACGCTGTAATGCAGTACGTCAGGATGCTCTCTATGGCGGCTCTGTAGAACATCACCAGCAGCTTCTCCTCCAGGTTATTTCTCCTGAGCACCCTCAGGAAGTGGAGACGCTGCTGGGCTTTCTTAACCACCGCCGTGGTGTTTGCAGTCCAGGAGAGGTCATCGGCCATCTGCACACCCAGGAACCTGATGGAGTGGACCCTTTCCACACAGTCCCCGTGGATGTAAAGGGGGGCTGGGTCCGCTCTGCCCTTCCTGAAGTCTAGTACCAGTTCTTTTGTTTTTGTGGTGTTCAGTTGGAGGTTGTTTACTGAACACCACGTCGTCAGTCTGTTTACCTCGTCCCTGTAGTCGGACTCGTCTCCCCCTGAGATGAGCCCGACCACTGCGGTGGCGTCGGCAAACTTGATGAAGGTGTTACATAGCCTCACCGTTGGGGTCAATTCTCTCAACTTGATCCAATTGCCCTCGCCTCTGGGAGTCGCCATTTTGTCAGACTTTGACTCTGCCTCATTTCCTCTTATCAAAAAAGGGTATTGATGTGATGTTGGGGGGAGGGAGCTAAATCTGTCTGGCTGACGCAGACTGGATTAGTCACATTAGCGCCACCACCCGGCAGCAAGGCAGTACACACTGCTAGATAAAAAGGAGTGGGAGTCAGTGTTGAGGTTATTTTCCGGGGCTGGGAGGGAACGAGATTGTTTTAGAGGGTGGAGACTGAAAAGGCATGCCATGTCTCTAGCGGAGATTACACCGGCTGCAAAACACCGACCCTCACGGCCCAAATCCTCCCGCTGCTCCAGATTAGCATTGTTGGTACTTTAGGTTAATTGGATCAATAGTGTGACTATCAAATGAAATATTTGAAAAAGAAAATTAATAAAGAAAAATTACTTAAAAATAAATAACTAATTTATTAAAAACTTCACACGGAGAACCAATTAAATGTAGGGCCTTGACTCACGTTCAGATTATGAGATTGAGTATTCTCAATAAACTTATCAAGTTAATATTAGCTATCACCAATAATTAGTTCCTCGGGGCACCACTATGATAGACGGAGTGACAACTAATATAAAAGTCTCAATAAATATATCAAACTACTAATTAAGGGTTGAACACCGATAATTGTAATAGTTTACTGAGAAAATAACTTTTAAATCCTTCAACTGATTAGAGACTGGCTCATTCATCTTTGTGTAATATTAAATAAACAGACATATGGTAAACACAAACATTTATTAACAAATTAATAAATGCAACAAACAAAACACAATAAACTAACTAAAGCTAACAGCAAATGTGTTTGTGTGTGCGTATGCGTGCTTGCGTGGGTGCGTGTGTGTGTGAAACAAAGAGGAGAGGTGTGGGCTTTGACCCCTGCAGGGATGGTGTGAACATTTAAGTTACACAAAAGCCAGCAGGCTGAAGACCTCAGAAGTTATAATCAGGTTATAACAAAGTTACAGTTCTATCTAGCCGTTCATACAGTCCTAAAACATGTAGTAATGCCCAGTTGATGATTAGTTACCAGTCCATGAGATGGGAGATGTCTTGGTTGTTGCTCTTAGACAAAAGAGGACTCAGATCGCTCTTTGTTCTGCTCAGTTGAGTTGGTAACCGGTTGGTTTACCTGGCTGGTGATCCTACTCCATACAAGCCATGTTCAGGGCGTAGGGGCAGCTGGTCCCTAGATCTAGCAGGAGAGCGTCGAGTTGAGTGTGGAGATTCGAAGAAAGAGTCTAAGGAAGAGTGGAGTCCAAGAGAAAGAGAGAGGAGGTGTCCTGCAGTTTTATAGACACTGATGATGTCATCACCAGAGGTCAGGTCAGCCAATGAACTGACAGTCTGGGGGTCCTTTGGAGAGTTCACACCTGGGTGTGACCTGGGAGAGTTGCATGGCAGGCTTTTGTCTGTGACCATGCCCTCAGGGACCAAGGCTGCCAGGCTTTTGGCCTGGTCTTTGGTCTTTGGTCTTTCCTTTTGTTTGATCAAGCTGAGGCCTTCTCATAATCAAACTGAAAGTTCACGTTTATCCAGAAATGAACAATCATCTTTGGGATGCCGGATGCACATACATACCGGGATGGTAGTGGCTCAGTCCATAGGTGACTGGGCTGGGAACTGGAGGGTTGCTGGTTCGAGTCCCTGTGTGGACCATGAATGGAGTGTGGACTGGTGGCTGGAGAGGTGCCAGTTCATCTCCTGGGCACTGCCGAGGTGCTGTTGAGCAAGGCACCGAACCCCCAACTGCTCGGGGTGACGGTCACTGGCAGCCCCCTCGCTCTAACATCTCTCAATTGGTTGCATGTATATAGGTCCTGTCTGAGCATGTGTGTGTATTTCGGGCCTGTGTGTGTGTGTAAAATGAAAAAATAGTAGAGTGAAAATTGAATTTCCCCATTCGCGGGACTAATAAAGGAATTCTTCTTCTTCTTCTTCATATCCCCCCGATGTCCTTGAGACTGCACCCGGTGTGCGGTTCTATGGGCATCTTTCACAGTCCATAGATGTACAGAGTCCATTTGTCCGTTCTAATGTTGTTTTGCTCTGACAGACAATGTTAGTTTGCCGGTGAAAGTTCAGGAGCACTGGAACACTGACCCTTTAGATGTGTCTCTGAGAAGTGAGTCTGTTTCTTTACTGCACTCACTTAAGTTCAATGTGTTAATGACCTCAGGGTAGCCAGGCTCAAGGCTCTGTGCTAGGAAAGAAATAAGATTCTCTACACATGGGTTCTCCATTGTGTTAAAATGGAAGGTGAGATTAAAACTTTGTCTAGTACAATAATGCAATTGTTTTGGCTCTGGTGTTGCTTGGCAGACACCTTGTGATGTGACTTGAGCAGTACACTAGCCTAAAACAACAGTTCCTCTGATCTACACTATATGGGTAGCCTGCATCCTGCGCGGGGAGGGGCATCTACAGCACCATGTGATTCTGGGACCAGAATCACACTAACTGAGATGCAGGGCAGTCAGTCAGGGAATTATATCTGTATATCTATCGCCACTCAGGTTGAAATGCATGGCAGTTCCAACAGTTCAAGGTCTCTGGTTCATAGGGTCGGGGGCACGCTATGAGTTAAGGGGAAAGAGCACTTAATTTAGCAACAACTTATGACAAGACTCATTAGATTGCATTGAATATGTGATATAACACCACTTTATACTTGTTTGTAAGTACAGCTGGATGTCTACTCCTGTGGAGGACAAGTGGAGTTCAATGAAACGACTTTGGAAATTTTTGGATGAAAAATCCCCAAATTGTAAAATGTCTAAAAATCTGACGAATTTTAATATAACACAATTATAAATTATTGCCAACAGCCAACATAACTAAGCCTCACACGGGGCACCAATGTAGGTACTTTAGGTTAATTGAATCAATAGTGTGACTATCAAATGAAATATTTGAAAAAGAAAATGAATAAAGATAATTATTAAAAATTAATAACTTTAATGTGAGTGCGTGCGTGTGCGTGTGTGTGCCTGCGCGCGTGTGTGCGCAAGTGAGAATCAAAGAGGAGAAGTGTGGGCAGTTCAATCAAGCCGTTCATACAGTCCAAAACATGTAGTAATGCCCAGTTGGTGATTAGTTACCAGTCCATGAGATGGGAGATGTCTTGGTTGTTGCTCTTAGACAAAAGAGGACTCAGAACGCTCTTTGTTCTGCTCAGTTGAGTTGGTAACCGGTTGGTTTACCTGGCTGGTGATCCTACTCCATACAAGCCATGTTCAGGGAGTAGGGCCTGCGGGCAGCTTGTCCCTGGATCCAGAAGGAGAGCGTCGAGTTGAGAGTGGAGATTCGAAGAAAGAGTCCAAGGAAGAGTGGAGTCCAAGAGAAAGAGAGAGGAGGTTTCCTACAGTTTTATAGACACTGATGATGTCATCACCAGAGGTCAGTCCAGCTAATGAACTGACAGTCTGGGGGTCCTTTGGAGAGTTCACACCTGGGTGTGACCTGGGAGAGTAACATAACAGAGCTAACGTTAACATGTTGTGTTCCTAAACCATCTGTTTGTGCAGTCGACGAAAGCCAAACCATCTTGTCACTCATGGTAACACCACCACACGAATGACCGGAGTTGAAGTCAAGATGATGGAGATGACATGCAAATCCTGACGACTAGCCTCCGAGGAGAAGAGAGGGCTAGCGGCTATCTGTCACTCAAGAGGCCGCGCCCCTAATTATTCATAAACTTTAACCTCCATAAAATACATAAACATACAGACTAGCATGGGTTTTTTTTGTACCAGGCCTTAAGTAGGTTTAATTATACTGTGAAAATGGCCTGTTTAACATGGGCATCAATGAGAAACTGCTCTATTCTGCAAATTACTCCTTGTGGCCACTTGGAGAACTACAATTTTTAGCACTTCCGTATTGGATCAACCAGAAAGTCGCTGTGGTGGGGGCTTGGTAAAGGCTCAGGGTGGGCCATAGCCAACAAAAAAAACAGAAATTATCTAAGTTAAACAAAATACACAATCTTACCTTTCTGAAACCAAAATACACTTACTTCCTTAAGGCTTAAAGTTCTGTATAATTAAGGATGTGGCTGTTTTGTGTGGCAGTAGGCTTCATTCAGCTCTACTCAGCTCCACCTTTTTGCACATTTTTCGAGTTAGCCGGGAACAGGTGGAGTCATGACACTGCCAAGATATCGGCGGTCTGAGCCACGGGAATCGCCCACTTTGAGCTTCTAGTGGCTCTTCACAAACCTATGAGTGATACAACATATTTCATGCAGTCTATGGCTGTAATTCTGTTCTAAATTAATTATTTTAACAGTACCAATCCCTACTCACAAAATTGGGTTTCATAACTAATTAAATAACAGCACAAAATATCAGTAGCGTGTCTTAGAAAGCTTTATCTGCATTCAAACACTTATGTTAGACAAAGTGTGATTGTTAGATTGTTTTATATATGAACTTTGCAGACTGCAGCATCTGGCCCCACCGCATATCACCTCCAGAGGGCGCTTCCAGGGGGAATCGTGTTGATGGAACTGGCTTTCCAGGTGAGATTAGGAACATTAAGGGCACGCAGAATTACTATGCTTACTAAGATATTTGCTAACATCACAAAGGTATAAATCTGTTGTTTTTTTTTATTTTTTAGCACATTCAATACAATTGAGCTCGCCAATGTGCCGTATCGACACAATGCATCAGTGAACAGTTACATTCACCACAGTAACTAGTTTTCTTTGTGAAACAACAACCGGATAAGAAAGGATATTAAAAATTCTTTATCATGCACACACCAGCCAGAGGTCTTAACACACAGTGATCCTGGAAAGGGCATAAGGAGCAGAATCGGGCCTAATATGCGTCAAACAAACTAAATAAAATATCTTGCAGTAGCTCAGTTTTAGCTTTTCCTTCCCCAGCTAACTGATTGTGGTTAGAAATCACAGAAGGAGATGCTTTTATTTTGTCCCTGGCTGAAGTCTGAGCTGGAGTGAATATATTCAAACCTTTTATGTCTCACATTTTCATTTCTGCCTGTGTGAACAGTGTTGCTGTCATACAGTCTTAATGCTTTTTGACAGCTACTGGAAAAATTTAGGTGGAATGTTATCTTCCATGCAATTTCATGAGTTAAAGTCGTGAATCAATCGAGGCACCTTAAATTTCAAAATGACATCATCTTTCTTGAATGGCATACACTTTAATCATGGTTGTATCTTGAAGTGCTCAAAAAAGCATATCAATGTCAGCCAGATTATTCAAACTGCAACTGCTCTGTTTTTCTCACTTGGAGAAAAAAGTGCACAGCAGCACTACACCCCTGAGACTACCGACATTTAAAGCCTAAGTTGCCGTCACCGCCCAGAATGCATTGCGTGTTGATCACATGGTCTGTTGAGCTCAATTCATCCGTTTAATTATAATGCCACTAATTTTCTGAAGCATATAATGATTTTTTAAATGAACTTTCACATACTTCATATATCCTTTTATAAAGGTCAAGAGTTTCAAGTATTGCACAGCGTGACAGTAACTGACAGAACCTTTAAAGAGATCAAAT
This sequence comes from Echiichthys vipera, assembly GCF_963691815.1. Taxonomy (NCBI): domain Eukaryota; kingdom Metazoa; phylum Chordata; class Actinopteri; order Perciformes; family Trachinidae; genus Echiichthys; species Echiichthys vipera. Next base: position 35,396,373 of record NC_139828.1, on the reverse strand, counting down.
GTTGTCAGTGATGGAGTTCAAACTTGAGTAAGTCTGAACTTGGGCACAGTGGTGCTTTGAGCTAAATGATAACTTCAGCATGCTAAACTGCTCACAATGGCAGTGTTTACGTGCTGATGTTTTACAGGTATAATGTCATGAAATCCTGACTTGATTTGGGATCAAAACCTTATGGAGATTTCCATAAGAATAGCATTTTTCTGTGATTGTATAACGAGCACTTGCTTGTGTAAACTCGTCAGAAATCCCCCTTATTGCGAATATCCGTAGGAAGTCTTCTGAATGCTGCAGGTCTCTAGTTTGTAAAGTACCATGAGGTCCTTGAGGTCACAACAACAGTTTAGACAATGGAATGTCTCCTACGGGGACAGACATCATCACACATGAAGACAACTGGACTCACTGAATCCACAATAGTCTCAGCTTTACAGCCAGGCCCAATGATATTCAACACTGCCCAGTATGCAGAAATGTTAAAATACTCCATTTTAGAATAGGACAAAATAACACATTTGTACAGCATGAGAAAAACTACATGTTGTTACCCCAAACAAAGTATCCTGAGATAACTTTTGTTTGGGTTATGGACTATAAATAAAATCGGAATTGAACTGAATTGAATTGGGCATATCTGTAAACTCGTGGGTACCCATAGCACCCATTTTCATTCAGATATCTTGAGGTCAGAGGTCAAAGGATCCCTTTGAAAATGACCGTGCCAGGTTTGCCCTCGCTAACATTTAGCCTAAGTTTGGAGCGTTGTTTTACCTCCTTCTTGACAAGCTACAGTACCATGACTGGGTTGGTACAACTGGATTTCTAAATCTAGTTTTTCGTGTGATATCAACATTTTATACTCTAGCATTAAATCTGAGCGCACTCAGACAAAGACAAAATACTTAGAGAGGCTATAGTTATTTCTTTTTTTGGTGGCGCTGAGATGAAATTCCGGTTTGTAAAAAGAGTCTAACCCAGCCTATGTCTCACCCCCATTATCTGTTAAGAATGTGTAGTTTCCAAGACCAAGTTGAGATAATCACTGATTTAATTTCTTGAGGCGTGACAATAGTCCTACAGAGACATGAAGAAGACATAATGCAACTGGTCTCTCAAGTGAAATAAAGCAAGCTTTCACCAGAAGATATTAATAGGACCAAGTTTTTTGTTTCCATTTCCTTGTTGTCACAGTACAGTTAGTTTGACCCTGTATGCATTGTCTGCTTTTCCAGCCACATTATTTCTAGGCAGCCATAGTTTCCTGGTGTCTGGGTTTATCTTTTGTTTTTCGTTACAGCTTTAAGTAGCTGCTGTCAGTTCAGTGGCAAATAAACCCACTAAGAAATAATGTTATGCTTGTGTGAATGGACTTAATTAGTCTGAATTTCAATGAAAGGCCATTTCAAAGGTCTTAAAATACCATCCTGTCTCTCTGAAACCTGCAGCTACCTTGATGAACAGTAAACATACTCTACCCCCAGTATTCAATGTGCCATTTTCTTCATGGATGGCTTCATCAACTGACAGGCCACACATTAATCATATTTTATTCATAAAATAATCACTTTCTCCATGTGCCTTCCAGGGGTGTTACTTCTGTGTGAAGCAGTATGCACTTGAGTGTTCCCGCATTCCCATGGGCCAGACAGTCAACTCCCAGGTAAATGATTGACAGAAATCTGTGTGTGGAAATACAACGCTAAACTGTGGGTTTCCATAGGGATTGAAAGCATGAAAGAAAGAGGAACAAAAAATGGAATATAAATCATTAAAATGTCTCTATTTCAAATGTGAGAGGGCAACTGTACTGATCTCCTCGGGTCCAGGGACTTCTGGGGGCCCTGGGGGAAGTTTGAGGATCCTCGATTGGGTTCCAGGGCTTGTTGGGCTTGGGGGAGGTCCCAGTGGTCAGTAAGGTGGAAAGTCTGGATGCTCTGGAGGTATTATCAGGGATTTGTGGGGCTTCCCTGCAACATTAGTTTAATTTCACTGTTTTTATTAAATGACACATTCCACTTCCACTAACGCACTGTGATCTTCTCATGTAAAGATACTAGATAGATACTGTGCTCCTACAGTGTGGTACTAAAAGACACCTGAACTTCCCGTGTTGGGCGGGGGGTCTCCATTTTTGTTGCTATGTATCTTTTCTGTGGGATTGCCTAAAGGGGGTCATTGCTGGGATGTTTTTGCACCAATGGTGGAGAAGATTATGGTGAATACTGTAAGATGTCTGGTTCCTAGGGTTATCTGTTGATGAGGATTGTGTAGAAACCACATTTGGGGCCTAATAACACACAACATACTGTATGACCAAATGTTATGGGTTGGTTAGTTAGTTCAGTTTGGCCTGCCATCAAGTTTAAGTGAATGTTAATTAGTGACAACTGATAAAGCCTACCACTAATAGTGCTTGTCATTTTAACGGGTGAGAGCAATGTTCAGTGCCTGCTAAAAGAGAACATAAACATACGTTATTTATAGACGTTTGAACAACGACTGATGCTGCATTTTTAAGAGAGCAAACTCAAATGGTAGCTGAGAAGGATTTGTGAGGAAACAATCGCCTGGCAGCATCAACTGGCCTTTGCATTGCATTTCACTTTACTGTGTAACACCATATTCAGTTTATGTATTAATTAGGAAGCACATCTCTTTACATTTTTCTTTAATATTTCTTCGACCTCTAAATGTATATTTAATGGACATTTGTTTGTGGACCTCAGTTTTTGTCCATTGTTGACACTGGAGGCATTTCTTTCTTTTTGGGCAGACCTTTTCAATACATAAGTGAAGATCAAATCCTGATGCTCTCTAGGAGTGATTCTTCATGCGGAAAGATTTCCTTCAGTACCTACACTCCAGGCTGTCACTCACACTGTGTCACTTTTTAAACTTAACTAGGTTCTCCATTCCTTACTGTTTCACGCTTTGCAATCCCGCAGGTGTATTACTGCAAGAAACAAAGAGTTAATATCACATAGGTTATAATTATATTGGTGGTCTCGCCATCAGCTCTGAAAAATTTCTATTAGTTGGCTTGCATGTCTCTGATCTTTAAAGTATAATAATTATATCAAATTACATTTCCTGATCCAGATGCTGGGTTTTAAAGCAGTTTGGCAATGTTTTATGAATGGGAAAACACTGCTCTCATTAGGCTTATTAGTGTTAACTTTGTTTTATACCCACACCAGCATTTTAAACATCTGAAATCGGTAGCAACATTTGTTAATTCTAGTGGAATTCACTTGAGTGGTGAAGTAAATCTCAATCTCAAATCAACTGTGGGGAACTTTTCCACGACAGTTGCCAGTAGCCAGTAGCCAGTAAATAATTGTCTGACAGAGCTGACCTTTGAGGGAATGGAGAGCCTGTGAGGCCAAAACAGAATAAGTTATTTTAGCATGTTAGCTAAGTTGCACCATCCACTGTAATTTAACCCTCCTCCACTGGAGTATAAAAGTAGAAACGCCTCGTAAGACGGCTATGAGACAAAGGTTGACATGAAAACATAGTATGTCCCTTGAGTAAAATGAATGAATATCGAATTGATCTGATTAGCTAGCTTGAATGTGAAGGCTCCTGACTGGCTTACACATTAGCAGTTAGCTCCCCATCTAAAGCAGTTCTTTATTTTACAGAACCTACATACAATATGTACATAAAACATAAAATATGTACAAACAAATTTACCAGTATATAAAGATCATCAGTATAAGCAGTGTGAGTAGTCACTACGTCACCAAGCATTCTAGGTGAGGAATTTTGTGAACACCTTGAATTAGCTGTTATATGATGTTTGTACATCTTAAAATCCTGCATATACAACCCCAATTCAGATGAAGTTGGGATGTTGTGTAAAACCTAAATTAAAACAGAATACAAGGATTTGCAAATTCTTTTAAACCTATATTAAATTGAATAAACTACAAAGACAATAATTAATGTTCAAACTGATAAACTTTATTGTTGTTTTTTGCAAATATTCACATAGTCAATATTCATATTTTACATTTGATTCCTGAAACACATTCTAAAAAAGCTGGGACTGGGGCAACAAAAGATTGGGAGAGTTGAGGAATGCTAAAAAAACCCCCACCTGTTTGGAACATTCAACAGGTGAACAGTTTCATTGGAAACAAGTGAGTGGTATGAGTGGGTATAAAAGGAGCATCCCTGAAAGGCTCAGTTTTTACAAGCAAGGATGGGGCGAGGTTCACCACTTTGTGAACTGCATGAGCAAATACAGTGGAGATCAGAATTAGAGAACAAAGTATTAATACTTGATTTATTCTGAAATTTTGTTATTTTTTTATTGTTCATAATTTGATAGAATATGAGCTGTGGCTATACCACTGCTGTACTAGCATGTTTTTTTTTAAATAACCAAGGCACTTCAACAAAAACCTTTATTTTGTGAAAAAAACAAGGAGCAAAATGAGAGAACACTTTCAGACAATTGTTGGACACAGCCAATTTATCTGGCAGCTCTTCTGGTTACTTTGCAAGATGGCGAGCTGCTCTCTCATCTGAGACAGCAGGTTGTCCAGATGAAGGCCAAAGGGATGACCCTCTCAGCCATCAGAGAGAGGTTGGGCGTTCACAGTCTGTGATTTCATGAATATTGAAACTTTACAAGGACACAGATTAATTTAAGTCCCTCAAAAAGGCCGGTCATCCACGTAAAACAAGTGCACGAGAGGACAGGATTATGAGAAGACTCTCAATGGAGAATCAGTTCAACACTGCAGCTGGAGTTGCTCACCAGTTCAGTGCTGAACAGGACAAGGATCTGTCTCTGCACACAGTGCCTCAACATTTAAGACTTTTTGGAGTGAAACCACACTCTGCAGTGACCAAACCTCTCATCAGCAGAAAGAATAAAAGAGCTAGACCTGCCTTTGCTGAGGAGCATGTTGTGTGGACAGAGGAGAACTGGTCCAGAGTGCATTTCAGTGATGAGAGGACATTCAATTTAGAGCGGAATGTGTTGCAGGCATTAAATTGAAAAATGATTTCAACCATTTTAGATGCAACTGTAATTCTGTCTGCCAACTCCCCACAGCTTAATTTCCTGCTTAAACCCTAGTTCTATATTAGGACATCACATACCCATCAATTTTTTTCAGAATTTGGAACCAGTGCACTTTGATGTGACAAAGATAGAGAAGGATGTTTTGAGAGATGTCATGCCACTTGCTTACCTTGCTTATTTTTGTCAAAATGTCTACAGAGTGATTTAAGAGGTTGACTGTCAGAAAAGAGAGTGGCTTTATTCGCAGCAGGAGGGGGCGAAAAAGGCTCTATGTGCTGACAAAGGATGCATTTATTACAGAGATTATGTGCTGAGACTGCATCGTTTAACAAAGTATGAGGTTGCACCATCCAGACGACAACGTTATAGGGGTCGTTTTTAAATCTTCCCACTCTGAGACTCGGATTCAAAAGATACTGTTTTCAGGCTCAGATAACGCTGGCTGAGTGTGGATGGTCGGCCAAAACGATACTAAAGTTGTGCGGTTGCAGGAAAATGCGTCTCCGTGTGGAAGGGCCCTTAGATGTTTCCTGCACTGTAAAACATTTACATGTAATGACAGGAACCAATCCAACCACTCAGCATGCATGCAATGTTTCACACTAGTAGTAGTAGTATTCCTAGCAAGAAGTGTTATTTTATTTTATCACTTCATCTTATGAACTTTACAGGGGGATGAGTTGCATGTGTTCGCTAATCTTGGTTGCATATATCCTGTGGTTGTTTTACAATAAATGACTGCCTCTGCCTTCACATTAATATGCATTTATCATGAAACAGCTTAAGCAAGAGTTGTGTTAGTATCAATAATAATTGTAAATAATGATAAACAATTCCATAGGGGATTGCATGGCAACACATTAATGAATGTAGCATCAATTGTGTAGATACTGTATATTCAGGCAATGGTGTTCTCCACATCGACTACTGTAAATCGTTGGTGCAACCTCTTCTACATTTAGTGAACTATTGACCTCTGGGCACCAGACTTATCAAAGTTCCACTGCTCTAAAGTGTCTTTTGCAGCATGGGGTAGGATTAGAAACCATGTTCTTATTTATTATTGTAGTATTTCTTCAGTCTTCCTTTCCATCCACCTGTCTGTGTGTCTGCCTAGTCCCACCTCATGTCATCTCTCCATCAGGGCAGTCTCCTCACCAAACCTCGTTGCAAGCCGTTCCCAGATGCCACCCCAGTATCTGACTGTGCGGTATGTCCCAGCCATTCTCAAACGGAGGGGTGTCTCCCTACAATCAGGCTTCACCCCTCCGCTGCTCTGCTTGCTGCCATCAGTCCTGGCCTCTTCCTTTCCAAATCTACATGTCTGTGTTTTTGTCTCTCCCAGAATGAATGGGTTTCAGTTTTCAATGAGGTGTTCTTTCATACCTGTACAGTTGCTACAGCATGCAGATGGACTGCAAAGCAAGTAGGAAGTTAACCTGGATGTAGGGTCTCAAAGGTCTCATTGGTTTTACTTGTGCAAAGGTCAGGTATTCAAATATCTCCCTTCTTTTAGTTCAGGTCTGAGTCAAGCTCTGTGATTACCTTTTCTTCTTGAATTTCAACAGACTGTCTGTCTCCATGCTTGCTGGTTTGGGTCTTGCAGGTGTCTCAGCTCGTGTTTTTTCTAAGTGTCTGTTCAACCCCTCTGCCTCTTTTTCCTTTTGCATCTTTGGTTGCTATGGGGTTGACTAGAGCTAGGACCTTCTTCCAGGCCTACCTCTACTGTCAGTTTTAGCATCTTTTCGGATTTAAAGGGTAAATCATCATGATCAACTGCTGTTGCTATGCTTGCTATAGATGATCATAGATAGATCATATTGAAAAACTGTAAAACTTGTTGGATTTCCAAAAAATAATGTGATATTGAGTTCCCCAGGGTTCGATTCTAGTGCCACCTCTGTTCAAACTATACATGCTCCTACTAGCTTAGCATGATGACTGACAGAGGAGCATCATGCTTCAACATAGTTAAAAATGTAACTGGCATTCTCGGTTCAGCGCAGCTTACCAGGCTCACAAAGCTCCAATCAAACTGTCATTGTATTGTCTATTTTTCTTTCCAGAAAAACATTTTATTTTTTACTGTTATGGTGTAATTTGAGAAAGTTTGCGACCTGGACACCAATTTTTCCCTGCTTCAAAACAGACTAAGCACAGCCCCAACTTGCATGTGTCGGTCAGCGCTACGTTGTTTCATTGCTGTGATTGCTTGTAGGTCTACCTGATTGCATTCAGAAGCATTTTGCTCTGCAGCGTTAATAACTCCTCTTAAAAATCAAAAATGATCTTAAAGGTTCCAGACTAATACATATTTGTGATTTAGTGTGGTGATGCCAGGCTAGTGCAACATCGTTTCACATCTACACTGACATGCATACACATGTAAAGCAACGTGATGAATTCACAAATGGGCTAAAAGGTTTGCCTTAGAAAAACTTAAGCTGTGGACAATTGTTGTCCCTGATCTTTTCACAGTTCCTTGTATGTTTATTACGATCGAAACAGGCATCTATGGCTGAGCTTTCAAATAGAAGCATCGTAAAGTAACAGATATTTCTCTTTTCAGGAAACAGGCGAGGTCTAATTAAGGGACATGGGTTCAATAAAAAGATTATTTTTTTCTGAGAACACATTTATCTTTTTTCTGTCCCTTTATTGTCTCTGTTAAGATATTATAGACAGCCAAACAAAATCACATGTAGACATACTGTATGTGGTTTGTGGACATTTCACATGAAATATTATATTTCACATTATGCAATGTAACTTGAATTCTCGTATTATCCCGGTTACGGTCCTCACCACATAAAGACAATGAAAGCATGTATATCTGATAAATAACTAGAAAGGTTTGTCAGATCACTTTAGTAGCTACCTGTGTGCAAAGTACTTACTTTCCACCAAAATAATGTGAACTGTATATTGTATGTGTATAATATACATGTATTAGATTAAATGTAATACATTTAAAAAAAAAGAAATTATTTATAATATTCTGTGTTTTCAGGACAGTAAGACCTCAAATGGATGTCACCACTAAGCTTTCCTATCATGACTGCTCTTGTCTTTTTTAAATCAACTTGCTTTATGTATTCTCTTCTTGTAAGACCCAAATGATTACAGCTTCTCCCATCAATGTAGCCACTGTCATTCATTTCACTTCCACTGAGTGAGACTGACAGGAGACGAGCTGCAGCAACCTTACAATTTGTTCTTGTCAAAGTTGCACAGGGTGATTACTAAACTAGAATGTGAACCGTTTGGGATTACATTTTAGGAAATAATAAATGGTGGCTTGATAGTCAAGAGAACACATGCAGGAAATGTACTACCTCTGAGCTAAAGTGATCTCTGTAGTCTCCGTGGCCCTCTGACTGCATAGATAGCAGGCTAAGAGGTCAAGCTTAATTTGCCTGCCTGACTGCAGTAACACAACTGGGGAGAGAAAACTTAATGTTCATCTTTTCATTCCTTTGTGCCAAAATAATATTCTTCTGTCTCATCTCTATGGTGAGATAAGTGATTATGGCCTAAGTGTTGAGTCAAGAAAAGGTGACACTCAGATCAAAGGTTTCTCTAGCTAAAGGAGCTCTACACTTTTTCTTGTCTCTTCGATTTGATGAAGCCTATTTATAAAGGTTCCAGCCAAATGGTCCAGATGAAAGTAAGCATTCAGCTCTCTTGTACACTCTCATTGTGCTGTAATTAATTGCACTTTGTAGCCTCTCACTGCAACCATTTACATTTGCACTGAATGCTTTTTTGTCGGCCCCCTTTTGATGTTGGATTTTATTAAATAAGATACTAAATGAATCTGATTGATTTCAAAGTTGCTTACAAAAGGCTCTCTCAAACGAACATGTAGAGTCATAGAGAGCAGCAGGGCTTTAAGGTGCACAGCAAAAAGCAGTGGAAGCTGAGAGCACTGAGGTTTTCTTCACATGCAAAGCAGTTCACTAGTTGATGAGCACACAGATAAGCATTCAGAGAAAGTGTTGGTATATGCCAGATTCAATTCATTTTTCAGTGAGCTGTGTAAAACCAATGGTCAGACTAAAGAAAAGCATTTTCCTCTTTTTCCCTGTGACTCGTCATTCTGTGCTGGTACTGACCATGTCCATCCCTCTATTTTAGCTCTCTATGCTCTTCACTGAGGAGTGTGATAAAGTGCGAGACTTGATGCACGTTCACTCCTTCAGCTACGACTTCCACCTGCGAGTGGTTCACCAGTACTTGGTTGGCTGCCACATGACGCTACGCCAGGGCTACCAGCTCACAGACTTCCTGGATGACTTCATCTCCCATCACCCAGACATTCCCAAGTTTGGCCGCAACCACGTCTTCCAAGGTGACTGTAGTGTAAGGTTCTACCTTAAATTTCCCTGAACATCTGGAATCATCACAAACAGGCAGATTGACTAAAGGTTTATGTTGGAAAGAGTAGAGTGTTAAACAAATGACTAGACCAGAATGCACTGTGATGAACTCACAGGCTTAAGTGGTGCAACAGATGTGCAATTTACCTTCACTATGAATTAGAATCAGAATCGAAAGCCAGGTATCTGCAGACGAGAGGAAGCGTGAGCAGATCAGAGCACACTTTTAAGTTTTTATCCCTTTTGACAGAAATGCAACAGTGGAGCATTTTTTAAGATTTCCACTCTGGAGGGTGGTTTCACTTTTTTGCGTTTTTAAGCCCCAAAAACGGCAATAATTTTCCTCTGTTTTCCCGTGATAACGAGATCATTTTACTCTGTTTCCCTTCATAATGAGATAATTTTCCGCTGTTTTCCTGTGATGGCGAGATAGTTTTCCTCTGTTTTTTCCCTGATAACAAGATAGTTTTCCTGTGATAAGGAGATCATTTTCCTCTGTTTTCCCCTGATAAGGAGATCATTTTCCTCTGTTTTCCCGTCATAACGAGATAATTTTCCTCTTTTTACACGTTATAACAAGATAATTTTCTTCTGTTTCCCCATGATAATGTGATAATATTCCTCTGTTTTTTTAGTAATAATGAGATTATTAACTTGAGAACTGGAGAATCAGTGTAGCAATGTCAGAGGAGCAATATCGATCACCATCACATATCTCTTCAATCAAGGCCTGACTTGCGGAAACAGCTTTATGCCTTTTTATTACAGATAATGTTCACATTAGTGTGCGTCATCTAAGAAGACAATTAGTAAAGCTTCAGCTTTATCAGAGGCGCAAATGAGTTTTTGTTAAAATAAGTTTTTTAAATAAGCTTTATTGTCAACAATATTATACTACAACAACATACAGTTAATACCAGTACAGGGAGGAGTTTTACAATGTGCACGTAAATATACAGATTACAGTTTAATTTCATAACAGTGAATAACTAACTGAAATCATCTGTCAGTGTTGTCTATAGTGTTCTTCAAGATATGAGAAGTCTTTACCAGGCATGATATGTCAGGTGTGATGGAAATCTCAGGCCTATCACGTTTCATTCATTATCTATTAACTTAATTATCTTGTTATCTTGGGAAAAGAGAGGAAAACTATCTTGTTAGAATGAGAAAACGGATCTTAATAATCTCATTATCACGGGAAAACTAAGGTATTATCTCGATATCATGAGAAAACAGAGGAAATAAAATGTATGCCTTGTATGACCGTTTTAGGGCCTCCGTAAGAATTTAGCCAAAAAATCCCTTTTATACATCACTATTTTCTATCAGCCAGTGTTAACAGAGATATTGTAAGGACTTAAGTCATTTTCTGCTCACCTGCTGTATGGACCCGCCGTGACTGATGCTGGCCTCTGGCTGACTTTCTCCTCCCTCACCCTGCTATTGTTTAAAGATTTTTTTTTTTATATGTGCGAAAAATAGTGAGCACATGTTCTGTGCAGACACTATGGAGGAGTGGGTTTATAACTATCTAGCTTGGCTAACTAAATTCACATCTATTTATCATAAGCCTGTGAATGTTCTCATCTATTTGTCATCTTTTATCCAAAGTCAATAATTAGGCAATGCCTTACAATATTATGAAGGTAGAATTGCTTCTATCAAAATATATATTTTCAATAAAAAAAACCCATCCTTTTCAATCAACGAAAAAAAGTGTTTGGATGCAAAAATATGGTTGAGACTCGAAAAATGCACACTGTTTTTCTTTGATTAGAGAACGATTTTTTTTTGTGTTTGGGCCATAGTATGGGTAGGACATTTGTGTTTTTATAATTCAATCAAAAAAGATGTTGCTTCAAACAGAAAATAATATTAATAAAAATATCACTTAAATCTTTTTCAATCATAGGAAAAAAGTTTTTGAATACAAAAAAAAAAGACTCAAAAAATTCAACATGAACTAAGTTAGCAAGCTTTATGTTTAATCAAAATGTCAAACAGAGTAGGCTAATGACACCAGTCATTTTAATACTCTTTACCTGCTTACCAACAACTCCACCACTGCTTGCTGGCGACCATGATTTTTCAGAAAGACGTCTTTGGTGTAGGCACTAGTCACTCAAACATGTCTGACCAGGGAAGCACCCGCCCACTGCGGGATGTTAAAATAATTCAATAAAAAAAAAACGACTTCAAAACTTTTTTTACGTCATAAAAAACGACTTCTAAACTTTCTTCACTTAATTTAAGAACTTCAAATCGAAAAAAATATTTTCAATAAAAAAACAACAACACTTCAAATGATTTTTTGCATTTGAGTTTTTCCTGTGATTGAAAATATTATTTTTAATATTAATAATATTAATATTATAAGCAACTTTTTTGGGATTGAATAATTAAGACACAAGTTAGACACAAAAAAAGATTACTTCACTCAAAGAAAACATTTTCAATAAAAAAGTGTTCAAATGCAATTTTTTGTGTCTCAAATTTTTTTGCATTCAAAAACTTTTTTTTCGATTGAAAAAGTTTTTTTTAATTGAAAATATTGAATTGAAAATATTTTTAATTGAAAATATTTTTTTTGTTTGAACTTCTTTTTCTACCTTCATAAAATATATAATGTCTCTGTTTTAGTTAAACATTATCTACATGTAAAAGCATTACTCAACTGCGTTTTTTGCTGCCTTAGCTCCGCCTACTCATGATGCGTTTAGAGGCGGCTCGAAAAACACATTTTAATATGTTAAAAATGAATTAAGTGGTTGTAATGGCTGTAAAAAGTGCAGGGGATGGTGGACACAGATATGGGAAGTGCGGGGAAGGCAATCTTTATGAGAGACTCTGATCCTTGTGTCCATCAGGAAGCTTCTCCATCTCCACCGGGATGATAACGGCTCATCAGCTCTACAACTACATCACTGACCACGCCAGCACCTACAGCATGAAGCCGCTCCGAATGTCCAAGGCTGCCGTCTCGACAGACAACAAGAAAGCGACGCCTGACCTGCATGAATATGCACTAGTGGCTCTATGGAACAGGTAAAATATGTCAGGATCACTGAACACATACATTGTCATTACATAAACAGCTTCATTTAAACCTTCTCTTTTTTCTGTTCTTTATTGCTTTAGTTCAGGTTCTTACAAGGACCTGGAGGGTCTGCACCACCATGATGACTTTGACGTGTCCCTGGTGGTGTGCCATAATGCTGCTCCATTTGAGGAGCAGTCAGATGGGGAGAGGCATTTGTTGAGGTAAAGGGATTAAAACAAGCAAGATTATACTTTGACTTAAGCCTGTGAATGTTCTCATTTGTCCAGGTCATCATTATCCCTAAAGAAATTTCACTCAAAAGCAACTGGACTTGGTTATTTTGTCTAGTAAGACGTTTCACCTCTCATCCAAGAGGCTTCATCAGTTCATATACACAATTGACCAGGCTGAAACTGACTCAACGGAATGACTTCAGAGTTGGTCTGTACACCTTCAAGACATGGGTCGACGCTAAACTGCGGAGCGTATGCGTTTTCATCAATCAGCTTGGCCGTGGCGGGCCCTCAAATTCCGCCATGAAACAGGAAGTGGTCTTTAACATGACCATACATTGTCTATTCTGTCCCAAACTTCTCAGGCATGATTGGACTCTTTGATGTCATCGTCCTAACTGGTTCATCACACCCTTCTCAAAAGTGGTGATGATAGCCTCAAGATGTGAATGAGGCTTCATTGTGAACATGGGACAATGTTGTTTAACGGCACAGCTATGGCGGCACGGCAAATTTCGTTGAAACGCCATGACAAAAGAAACCACTGAAACTGCACACGAAGGCCCTCATTTATCAATCTTGCTTGAAAACGGGCGCAGATCTGAGCGCAGAATTGGTCGTAGGAAAGGACCCACGTGTGATTTATGAAACATTCGTATCTGACCAATCTCAGCGTACAAATGAGCGGGCCTTGATAAATGCGGCGGCTGAATTAGATCGTCATTAACATGTTACACCCTTAAATATTCCTGTTTCGGAGGCCTCGCCCACTGAGGTCAAACATGGAGAGACGAAACACTGGGAAGAAAAGGAACTTTTCCGACACAGAGATCAGCATCCTAACATCCGAGATGGAGCAAAATAAAGATGTGCTTTTTGGCAGTCTTAAGAGAGGAATAAAGGGGGCCCATAAAAACGCTGTATGGGAAAGAATAATGGAGGCAGTCAACCCGAAGCAGCGCTCCACTGTGACCCGTGTGCAGGCACTGCTGAACCTGCGCTCCTGCTCTGTAGCGGGGTTTGCCAGCGGGGTTATTAGGTATTCTGTTAGGGGATAACCTTTGTCACCTAGAAGAACCATACCAAGATGTTAATCATCTGATACCTTGTTTGATTTAATGCAATTTATCGAGGGTAGCCACTAACCGAGGAGATGACTTTGGCTCTGCTGTGCGCCTTGCTGCAGCCGCGCCAACACATTCATTCATATATTCATCTTCAACCGCTTGTCCCTGTCGGGGTCGCGGGTGGCTGGAGCCAAGCTGTTTTGAAATATAAAAGAATCGTGTGTCCCCCCTGGCCACCTGGCCACCACGTATAAAAGCGACAGCTTGGCATCACAAATCACCTGTACATTTATCGCGTGGTAGTTTTGGCGATTGATGAATGCGTAATCATTCATGGATGGTGCCTTCAGACGCACATGAGTACAATCAATTGCTCCAACCACAATTTTTATTTTTTTATTTGTTTTAAGAATCCGTTTTGATCTGTTCTCAATATGTGACTGCTTATGCTTTATGACAGCTGAGGTTTGTTCATTATTTTCAGCCAGATTTTGCTGTGCTGCACCGCAAATACACAGGCTGAAATTTGCATACACGATCTCAGACCAGACGTGAGATTTGATCGTAGCTCCCGCTCACGTCCAAATTGATAAATGCCGAAGATTGCCAGGAAATGGTCGTACGCACATTTTTCTGCCGTACGTTCGTTTGATAAATGAGGGCAGAGGTGTTCAGATCTTTCAAACTTCACATGTTTGATCAGAGACCCGACCTGAACACGTATGTAGAACAATTTTTAATCATTGTCATAGCGCCCCCTACTGATGACAGGAAGTTACATTTTACATATTTTGATGTTCTTTTCTTAGCTGGCCCCAAATCATGTCAGCACATACTTAATACCTTCATGATGCTTGATCATGTAGCTTTTGGCTTTTCATCAAATTCTGTTGTTGTGGCGACCTTCCTTAGCCGTGAAACAGGAAGTGGTTGTAACTTCAACAGACATTGTCCAATATGCCCCAAATTTCTTATGACTCCTAACAGTCCAGGCCTTAACACATCTGCATCTCAATATTTAGTCATAAGCATAGCGCTCCCTACTGACAACAGGATGAATGTAAAATATCTACCGATTTATATGAAACATACATTGTGGGTTCTCCACTTGATGTAGGGAAACATGATGCATGTTTTGTGTATGTTGGGTAATGGTTATGGCAGCCATTTTATTCCATAAACACGAAGTCGCTCTAACTTTAGCATAAATTGTCCAAACGGCACATTTCCCAAAGATGATTAGAGTTGAGGCCTGAGGACAACTACATGCCAATATCGACTAATTGACACAGTGCCACCTACTGGCAACAGGAACTCCAACTTATATGACAAAATTCAGATTTACATGAAATTCTCAATATCAAAAGCACACTGCTGGCGACCAGCAAGTTCCCTGGCATGTACCGGGTGCGAGGGCTCGTTTATCGCTGCTTGCAGCTTTAATTTTTCTGCTGGAATTTAAAACTAATCTATGTCCACCACAAGTTTATTCTCACACTGCAAAATTTCCATCTATCTTGCTATTAATTTCTTAAAAAACTAAAAGGATCCTATTCAAAATTGTTTGCTAATGTTATGTGTTAATATACAAAATCCGACGTTGACCAAAAACTCTCAAATACCACCATAGGTATCCGCCTCAAATCTCCAACATCAGACAGGCTATAAGGAGGACTAAATACAGTACTGTCATACATGTGTTCTTAACATTAAAGTGGGACTGTCACTTTTGAAAGATTATAAATGATACATTATCCCTCTCACTGATGAAAAGTTAATTAAATAAATAATCAATATTATTGACACTTTTACTGCTCCAGCCTTACTTGTCCAAATATAAGCAGTAGCTAATGGTGGCTGACGTAGGCAAATTTTAGAGACATATCGTATAAGTGACATGACACTGAGTCAGCCTACTGACTTGAAAAGTAAAAACAGGAAGTAAACACACTACCTGTTTTTTCCTGCTTGTCGTCTCATTTAAGTCAACTAATTTAAGCAACTGATTTAAAAGAATGTTGGGAAAAAAAATAATAACGTCACGTAAGTATCCTAGGCCACAGTAGCCACTGTTTATAGTCCTGCTTACAATGAATGATTGATGGTTGATCAGTTCATCTTTACAATCACCTCCTTTTTTTCACATTATACTATTAAAATGAATGCCTTTATAACTTGTCATATACTCTTATGTTTAGGTTGCGGTTCTACGTGATCATGACCAGTCAGAGAGAGCTCTTCCCCCGCCTCACTGCTGACATGTGCCGTTTCAAGAAGCTTCCCCAGATCCACCGTGATCCTGGTGAACTGGGAGGAAGGCCCCCTCCAGATGTGGTAGACGTCTGTGGGTCACATGGCGCCGAGCAGGACCTCTGGGAGGAAATGCCGTCTGAAGCTGCAGCCCCCTTGGCTCCGAGCGATGGCAATGAGTTTTACCCTCTGGCGGGGGCTGGACCAGAGGCTCAGGGGCTGCTCTATTCCTCTCCTCTGTTCCCACTGCTCAGCAACGAGGTGGTGTCTGCCCGCAGACAGATCCAGGCCAGTGTGGAGCAAGCCATGGGTCACTGCCGCAGGGATAATCTGTGGAGGAGGCTGTTCCACGGAGAGCACCTGGCTTTGGACAAACTGAAGCTGACGAAGCTGTCGTTCAGCGAACTGGAGGAGCTGCTGGAGGCTGTGCAGAGCCGCTCAGTGGGGGAGATCGACCCTCAGCTGGTAAGATTCACACTTAACTATAATAATATCTATAGTAATGTGAGTATGACTTATATGTTATGGCGGGTAATATAGTAGCATAGTAGAAACAAGCACAGCTAAGGTGATAGAATATGAAGATGATAATTATGCTGGTAAATATGATCAATGATGATATTGACGCCACATTTGGTGGACATTTGTAGATAAGATGTCTGAGTGGCCCCAACAAATCTGGTACCATCTGGCTAGATGGCGCATTGGCAGCATCACCTAACTAACTAATACAATTGAATTTTATTTATAGTGCCAAATCATAACGAAAGTTATCTAAAGACAGTTTACATATAGAGTAGGTCTAGACCACACTCTATGACTTAATTATGATTTACAGAGATCCAACAATTCCTCCATGAGCAATGCCGAGTCGCATTGACTTTTATCACTATGGCAATGAAAAACTTTACTTTTAACAGGCAGGAACGTCAAACAGACCCTGCTCCATGATGGTCGAACATCTGTCTTGACCGGCTATAGGAACGCCTGTGTAAGGCAAGGCAAGTTTATTTGTATAGCGTGATGATAACATGAAAACAGAACGCTGCCTCTCCATGTTTAGTCCTGACTTTGGTGACACAGAGCAGACCTGTCCCATGTTTAGTCCTGACTCTGGGGACACAGAGCAGACCCTGTCCCATGTTTAGTCCTGACTCTGGGGACACAGAGCAGACCTGTTCCAGAGGATCTGAGAGATGACCGTAGCTGAGCAGAAGATCTGAAATGTATTTAGGTCCTAAACCATTCAGTGCTTTGTAAACCAACAGAAATATTTTGAAATCAATTATTCGACAGACAGGAAGCCAGTGTAAAGATGTGCGAACTGGAGTGATATGATCTACTTTTTTGGTCTTATTGAGGACTCGAGCAGTAGCGTTTTGAATTAACTGTAGCTATCTGATGGACTTTTTAGGGAGACCTGTAAAGACACTGTTACAGTATTCCTTTAATCATTGGTATATTCTTTAGGTGATAGTAGGCTGGCTTTGTAATTGCTTCAATGTGACTGTTGAAGGTTAAGTCTGAGTCCATAAATACACCTAAGTTCCTGGCTTGGTTTGGGGTTTTTAGTGTCCAAAAACAATAATTTCATTTTTTTCTTTGTTTAATTGGAGAAAATTCTGCTCCATCGAATCATCGATTTGCTCGATGCATCTGCTTAGTGCTTGTATCGGACTATCGCCTGGTGATATAGTTATGTACATTTGTGTGTAATCTGCATAGCTGTGGTAACATATGTTGTTTTTCATGATCTGAGCCAGTGGCAGCGTGTCTATATTAAACAGAAGAGGCCCCAGAATGGAGCCTTGGGGAACTCCACATGTAATTTTTGAAAAAGGAGGCAAATTCGTTGCATGCCCTGGTGGACAGCAGTTCAGGGACTGCTGACACAGAAGGGTTTGTTAGCCTGTCAACAGTAGAAAACAAGGCATGTGCATTATTATTGTTTTTGATTATGCCTGAGAAGAATTGCAAAATTGTCTTGCATTTTTGATCTTCAAGTTGCAGATTTGAGGTCTTTCTTTATAGATGTCATAGTGAACCTGGAGATTTGTTTTCTGCCACCTGCATTCAGCTTTCCGACACTCTCTCTTTTTTTCTATTCTTACCAACGTGGAATTTCTCCATGAAGACTTTTTTTTTTGCCAGAGACCACTTTCACCTTAGTGGGTGCAATGGTTTCAATAATATTTGTAATTTTTACTTAGAAATTATCAACAAACTCATTTACTGGGACCCAGGGGAGGGTTGGTGTGGAGGAGAAAGCCTGAATAAATGCTCCACAGGTGTTTTCTGTGATATTCAAGATTCAAGATTCAAGATTCAAGAAGCTTTATTTATCCCAAGGGAAATTATTGTGCAACAGTTTCGATACAAAGGCGGAAAAGGATCAGAGTAACAATAAGCATAAACATAAATCAAATCAAATTAAAGCTAACGTCAGATAAATCAAGCAATGAACCAAGTGTGACAGAGTGCCACAGACGTCGTGGTTAAGCGTAGGTATATACAATATACAACAATACGCGCTGTGCAGTTTAGCAGCAGGTTGAATAAAATAAGTACAAACTAGATAAGTGAGAAGGAGCGATAAGTTATAAGTGTTAAAAATGTTAAAAATGTAGCAGCATGTCGTACAGAACTAAGTGACAGTATGGCACAGTGGAGTGTAGCAGCATTTCGTACTTAAGTCAGTTACAGTAAACCACAGTGAAATGTAGCAGCATGTCCTGAAGTACAGTAAGTGTATCAGCAGATAGTTACAGTACCATTAATAAATGAATAAAGTGATGTTGTGGTGATATAAAGAGACAGTGTAAAGTGTCGCAGCAGTAAGTTACAGTACCACAAATAAGTGATGTAGTGGTGGTATACAGTGACAGTGTAGTATAGCAGCATTACTTACTAAACTAAGTGACAGTACAACTGAATAAAGTGACAAAGTGACATTTTCAGGATACAGTGTCTCCACTGTTCCTTACCTGACCTTGGGGAGATGAATTATAAAGTTTGATGGCCGCCGGAAGAAAAGACTTCCTCCGGCGTTCGGTATTACACCGTGGGAGAATGAGTCTATGGCTGAATGTGCTTCTGCTGGAGGTCAGCAGCTGGTGGAGAGGGTGAGAGTTATTGTCCAGGATGCTGTGCAGTTTAGACAGCATCCGCCTCTCAGACACCGCCACCAAAGAGTCCAGTTTGACCTCCAGGACGGAGCCAGCCTTCCTGATGATCTTACTGATCCTCTTTGCGTCTGCTGCCCTCAGTCTGCTGCCCCAGCACACAACAGCAAAGAAGATGGCACTGGCTACCACTGACTGGTAGAACATCCTCAGCATGGTGTTACATACGTTGAATGACCGGAGCCTCCTCAGGAAATAGAGACGACTCTGGCCCTTCTTGTAAACAGCCTCAGTGTTCTTGGAAAAGTCCAGTTTGTTGTCCAGGTATACTCCAAGATATTTGTAATCCTGGATAACATCCACAGTCACGCCGTTGATGGAGATGGGTGTGGGGGCAGATTTACTCCTGCTGAAATCCACCACTAGCTCCTTAGTCTTGGTGGCGTTTAGAATCAGGTGATTAGCTGCACACCAGTCGACAAAGGAGTCCACAACGCCCCTGTACTCCTCCTCCTTCCCCTCACTGACACAGCCAACAATTGCAGAATCGTCAGCAAACTTCTGCAGGTGGCAGGACTCAGAGAGGAGCTGAAAGTCTGAGGTGTACAGGGTGAACAGAAATGGGGAAAGAACAGTTCCCTGTGGAGCTCCAGTGCTGCTGACCACAGTGTCAGACACTCCGTCCTGCAGTCTGACATACTGTGGTCGACCCGTCAAGTAATCCGTAATCCAGGAAACCAGGGGAGGGTCCACCTGCATCGCCGTCAGCTTACGTCCCAGCAGAGCAGGCCGGATGGTGTTGAACGCACTGGAGAAGTCCATGAACAAGATTCTCACTGTGGTCCCCGCTCTGTCCAGGTGGGCGCAGGCACGGTTGAGCAGGAAGATGATGGCGTCCTCCACACCTAGACTTGGCTGGTAGGCAAACTGTAGAGGGTCCAGTGATGAGCTGACCAGGGGCCGAAGAAGTGAAAGAACCAGCCTCTCCAGGGACTTCATCAGGTGCGACGTCAGCGCCACCGGTCTGTACTCTTCGGAGGTGCTGAGACGCACCTTCTTTGGTACTGGTACCAGGCAGGATGTCTTCCACAGCACAGGGACCTTCTCGAGACTCAGGCTGAGGTTGTAGATGTACTGCAGGACTCCACACAGCTGGATCGCACATGTTTTGAGGACCGTCGGGACCCGCTGCCTTGCCTGGGCGGAGTCTGCACAGCTCCTTCCTCACCTGCTCTGCAGTGAAGGTCTGTCTGCTGTGTGTGTTGGTGGGGGTGGAGAGAGGTGATGGCGGGGGGGAGGGGACAGGTAGTGCAAAATCAGGAAGGAATTGAGGGGGAGGTGTCAGCAGGGTTGGAAGTTGGAGGTGGATGGTTGTAGAGGAGCCGTGGGGAGGCGGTCCAGAGCCCTTTCATCAAATCTGTTGAAGAACAGATTCAGCTCATTGGCACGTTCAGTACCACCGCCTACCGTCTGGCTACCAGATGGTTTGTAGCCAGTGATGCTCCTCATGCCGCTCCACACGTCCTTTAAGTTGTTCTGCTGGAGTTTGTGCTCCAGCTTCCTCCTGTAGGTGTCTTTGCCCTGTTGGATCCTCTCCTTCAGCTCCCTCTGGACCTGCCTCATCTGCTCTCTGTCCCCTTCTCTGAGGGCCCTCTTCTTCGCATTCAGCAGGACCTTGATGTCTCTGGTGACCCACGGCTTGTTATTTGGGAAACAGCGTACAGTCTCTGTAGGAACAACGCTGTCCACACAGAAATTGATGTATCCTGTTATGCAGTCCGTGAGATCATCAAGGAGCAAATCCCAGTCTGTGAGTTCAAAGCAACCCTGTAAAGCTTCGTCAGTCTCCTGTGACCATCTCCTCACAGTCCTGGTGGTCACAGGAAGCCGCTGGACTTGGGGCTTATACAGAGGCTGCAGGTGGATGAGGTTGTGATCTGATCTTCCAAGAGGAGGAAGGGCAGTGGAGCTGTAAGCCTCCTTAACATTAGCATACAGCAGGTCCAGTGTCTTGTTTTCCCTGGTGGGACAGTCCACAAACTGCTTGAAAGTGGGCAGTGTTGCAGCCAGGGTGATGTGGTTGAAGTCCCCAGATATTGCAATGAATGCGTCTGGGTGCCATGTCTGAAGTCCTGCGACGACGGTGTGGATGACGTCACTCGCGCGCGCCGCGTTTGCAGTCGGAGGAATGTAAACAACCAGAACTATCACGTGTGAAAACTCCCTCGGCAGGTAGTTTGGCCGCAGACTCACGGCAAGCAGCTCAATGTCCGGGCTACACACACGCTCCTTTACAGAAACGTGTCCAGGATGACACCACTTGTTGTTAATAAGAATAGCAAGTCCCCCACCTTTCCTCTTGCCACTTTCACGGTGACTCCTGTCTGCCCGAACAGTCTGAAAGCCGTCCACAGTTACGTTCGAGTCCGGGATGTCCTCGTGGAGCCACGTCTCCGTGAAACACAGCACACTGCTCACACGATACATCCACTGAGTCTTCACCAGGCCCGCCAGCTCGTCCATCTTGTTAGCCAGCGACCTCACGTTCCCCATGGTGATGGAAGGGAGAGATGGTTTATATCTCCTCTTCTTTTCCCGTTGTTTACGTCCAGCCTTACATCCCCTGTACTTTCTCCTCAGTTCTTTGGGGATTTCAGGCCTCTCCCGCATTAGCGCCGTTGGTGTTAGCGACAACAGCTGGTCACGGGTGTAAACAATGGAGCCGCCACATTGTTGCGTCCAGACGGAGACGCGGTCGGCAAAAATAGTCCCAAGAATGAGACAAGCGGACAAAAAACACGTAAGAAAGTTCACGAACATAGTTGGCTAAGGTTAGCACTACGACTTACAGGAAAAAGCACTAATAAAAAGACAGTAAAATAAGATAAAATAGCAAAAAAGTGCGGAAAGGAGAGGGAGCAACTGTTGCTGGCTGCCGCTTTACACAGCGCCGGAACCGGGAACGTTTGAACATCACTCTGGGCAGAGATAGCACTGTCAAAGAAAACACAGGAATGATCAGAAAGAGCACCATCAATAATAAGTCCAGCGTTACATGCTAAATAAATCCATGGTTATCAATGACACAATAAAGTTCTTTCGTCCCTTTGTCATGAAGTTTGTCAACATTGACAACAACTTTTTCTCCTTGCTGATCATGCTCAAAGCTCTCTTCATGCTGAGGTTTTGTTTTGATTCCTCCTGTTTCGTGTCCTTGGCAGAGGGAACAGTTGAGTGACTTAGGAGATAAAAAAGGGTTGAAAAGAGCAGATGAAAAATGATCCAGCTCGTCAGATAGGGATCCAGGATCCTGCAGCAGTGGAGCAAATCTGTTCTCCAGTTGTACACATTGTTGTTGGGGAGTTTTGTTATTCCATCCTTTGGCAGCTGTCCAGGGCTCTGCCCTGCTAGGAGCAGGGGTTGATGAGGCCTGTGCCGGGATAGTAGAGCCTGCTCTACAAATCTCGATGTGCTGGGCTCTGCCTGTTAGTCTCCCACGCATTCTCCAGGGAGATGAATTACTCTTAGGCTTAGCACCAAGAGAGTTCCAGCGAGAACTTGTGGATTTACTACCTTGTACACAGTCCTCCTATTTCTTCGTAGTGCTAACTAGCCATATGTTAGCATTTTCTTGTCCACTGTTTTGGGACCATGGTATAGTTGTATCGTTCCCACATTGTCCATTCACTTCCACATTCACTTATAACCTGTGGATTTTCAGTACTGCAATCTTCTGGAGAAGTTTGTGGTAGTCGTCTACAGAGAAGGGAGGCATCTTGTTGCTAATTAGCTGTGGCTCCGTCTCTCTGCAGGCTTTTGCTATAGGTAAACTAAGGTTGAGCAGTACTAAGGTCGCAAAAATATTTAATTATGACAGTTGACACGTTGGCATTTGTAAGAGGTATGACATAGTGGGGTCGAGTGCAAAGGGTGCTGGAATACATATGGAATAATTAATGTAATAGGTGGCTCTATTAGATTTATATTTGACAGTGACGATGTGTATATAAACTGTAAAATCTATCATTTGCAGATAATGAATGTATACTGTGGCAGGGATATTGAAGGGGGATTGTACCTGTTGCTTTGTCACAGTATTGCCATAGACTGTATATATAAAACAAGGAGCCAAGGAAAAAAGCTGTTGCAATATCTAAGGTAAAATATCCCTGTGCAGGTAAAGCAATAACCTCGCGAGACCATCCTGATTTTGCGAGATCCATCGTATTTTACTCTCAGATTAGTCTGGTAACTGCAGCAAAGAAAATTAAGAGAAGGTTGCCCAAGTGACCAAACCAATCAGAATTGGTTTTGAGGCGGCTCAAAGTGTGACGCAACGAGAAGCGACTGTTCAGTCTAAACAACGGTGGCTTCGACATGTTATTTACTTTGCCTCTGCGCTTCGTTAGTACGTCATACGCTACGTTGATCTGATTGGTTGATTTGGCCACAAGCAAACATGACAAACATAGATGGTGATGGTTTATCCAATCAGCAACCAGTATTTCCGCCTCTTCCCAAAAGAGCTCCAATCGAGAGTTCCCAGATGGATATACAGAGCAAATGAGAATTATGCGAATCAATCCATCTGGCAGAGTCAGGTTAGTAAAGCAGGTCTTCATGTCCAGTTTACGATGAATGACAGGCTGCTTGTTTTAATGGCTGTGTTGTTTCTTGCTGCAGGACTGCTTCCTGACCATGAATCGAGCCTGGTACCAGAGTCTGATCAAAGTCCTGCTGAACCGCTTCCCTCAGAGCTGCAGACACTTTGACGAGAACGGCATCCAATATCTGGTGAGAATCTTTTTATCTCCTTCCTCTTTTTATACCAGAGCAAATGAATTATGCTCAGGGTCAGTATTGACCTTGATGGACCAACCAAAACGGGTGTTTTATGTTTTTTTGTGGTTGGATTTTATTGAAGGTTTGCAAAGACACCCTTGAGGTAGACCTCAGTCTTCCTCTGTAAAACACAGGAACAATCCTTTTATGCAAAGAGTAGAATCACTTTAAGACTGTCACTGTTGAAATGTTAAAAAATACTCCGGAGGAATTTTTTTATGGTTGAGGAGGATAATTATCGGGTCCTTCAGAGTTTATGAGACTACTCATTCAATTTGTAAATGAGATAGCTGGAGATCAAAAGAATATGTCTTATATCCAGCAGGGCTGCCGACTCATGGACTGACTGTGAGACTCGATTCCACACGCTTTCACGCCACATATCCTGTTTCTCAAGCAGAGATATTTAAGAAAGCCCATTTAAAACTGATACCTGTAATATACACAAGTCGTTGGTTAGTTCAATTCAATTCAGAAATGCAACTGGAAGGAGGAGAAATCAACCTCCCTGAAGCGGGCTCCAGGACGGATGAAGATCTGGCCGCCGCGTACCCTCCCGTGCCTAACCATCGTGGTCCCAACAACCAGCACGGAGGGAATGTGCTGTTTCACAGGCTGCCTGGGGTTGCGTGGGCCCGCGGCTGCTCCTAACCGAGACAGCGGGAGGGATCAAGTTGGATGAGAGGACCCCGGCTCCTGGGCTGGCGAGAGCCATGACCTGCTGGATGGACGGATCCCGGGGGCAAGCTGGAGCACACACCCAGCAGAAGGAAATCCTGCAGGCTTAGGACGTCATACCTGTTATCCAGTGGTAGGCCGGAGGCGGAGCAAGAAGAGATAGACAAGCCCCAGTGCCCCTGTTCACCACGGACCAGGGTTCACTCGGCTTGAGTGGAGTTGAGCTCACCAGAACCGGAGCCACCGCTCCGTCCTCCCTGATGGAGCACTGCCACGTCACAGGGCAAAGGCAGGGGGTGGAAGGTGCCATTGACTTTGGCTTGGCTCCCTGGTGGTGCCAGAGATCTGGTGGTGATGGAGGCTGTCCACGGTAGGGTGGTGTTGTCCGCAGCCGTCATGCTCCGGTCACCAGCGCCAGAAGGCCTAAGACGGGTGACGAACTCGCCTGGGTCGTGGCGACGGTGGAGAGATCCAGGAGGATTTTGTCCCTCTCCTTGAGGTGAACCTTCAGGCCAGAGACGTTCTCCCTCAGTATTGAGAGGGTGGGGAGACGGGACTCACACACGGCCATCATATTGCAGCCTGTGCTGGGGATCCGTCACCCCGGGAGTTTAATTCCAGCCCTGGAACGAATTGTCCAGGGAGACCTTCCTCACACCTGGGTAGGCAGCTCATTTCACCAGCTGCTTTTAGACCCCACTGAGTTAAAAAAGTTCTTTAAAAGGAAAATCCAGCTGAATGACTCCTGATGTAACCACTAAAGAAAGATAGTGAGGAGAGTATAATAGATGCTGAAAAAGTTGCTAAAAAAAGGAGCCAAGGCCACTTGATGTTGTTCCAAAAGTGAGTCCCCACAGAGCCTCATGCCTGCTACAAAAACACTTTTAGAGCCAATTTCCTCTTTCGTGGCAACCGTGCAGGGGGTTCATTTTTATACAACCCTTTCATTCAAATTAAGGCATAACGTTCTACATAATTAAGGGATGGCTGTCTCAGGAGAGTGTAGGCTTCATTGAGCCCACCTCAGCTCCACCACCTCTTTTTCCATTTTTTTTGGATTAGCTGGGACAGGTAGAGTTGGGCTCTGCCAAGAAGGCGACAGTCGGAGCCACTGGTTGTCACCCACTTTGAGCTTCATTAACACTGTTGGATCTATTTTCAAGAACCCAGCAGCGTGACAAGATCTCATCCAAGTGCTCCAATTGCCACACACACTCCGGGTAATTGCGTGGCCAAGCTCCCTTGGCGCACCCTGAGAGTGGGGTGGAGTTTATTAAGTTTATTAATAGGTAACTAGTTTGTGTGTTAACTGAACCATTTAAGTTGACTATGCTGCAGTGTTTGACAACTACGACAAAGCTTTCTGTGCACTAGAATTCTGGCTGGAGTATCACGATAGCAACGACCACTGAGACTCATGGGTAGTGTAGTATTCTTTGCCAATCACATCACTTAAACTTCACTAGTACACCAGCCTGATATAGTCAACAAGTGGGTAGATTTTAACGTCTGGACCCAGGAAACTAGTCCACTCCACTGTTGTGCACTCTGGAACTCACTCTGCTCTTCAGGCAGCCTTTAGTTTCCAAACAATCTGAACATCTATTCAAACTCTTGAAACCTGTAAGCTTATGCTAATAATTCAGTCATGTCTGTTGATGGTAAGGTAGAAACACAACAACAATCAAGCTCTGATATAAATACACAAAATACTTGTTCAGTGTAGGTTCTGCTCTGCACATTGGATTGGTTGACAATGAGAAAAATATAGAACATCACCAGACTTACCGTAGAAGTACTAGAGCCAGAGGAATATATCAGTCAGCAGATATCGGCCTATCACAAATATCAATATCTATCAGTATTGGCGATATGCTTTCTTGCTGATATGAAAACCTTTTTTACATATAATGCATAAAACTATCCTTAGGGTGATTTAGAAATGGAGTAATATAGCTATTTTCTTTATGTTTTATTTATTCAAATGTAAAGCAACTGACTGATACTGAACATACAGTTCTGTTTAGCTTTTGACTTAATTTGATGTATTCTTTATTTAAATGCTCAGCAACTGAATGATACCATCCTTTAGAATTGGTTAACCACTGTTACAACATAAAGACAGACACAGAGAAAGAGAGGGGAAGTAAAGACACCCTAGTGGACATGTAGTGTAAGATTTGTGTGGGTAGTCAAAAAACTGTGAGCGCTAGAGCAGATTTTAGAAAGACCCTGTTTCTGCTCCGCTCCCCATCAGTTAATATAGGAGTCAGTGCAGCAGTTGGTTGCCTCTCTGGTCACTTGGAGGCTTTCTCTGCCAAATGTGTGAGTCTGTTTGCTTCCAAATCTACATCTTTAGAAAGGCACAATTTTTCCTACATTTTAATGTCAAAGTTATGTAGAAAGAGTTAAAACGGTGGAAATCATAGCAGTTGAAGAGAGATTTTCTTTCTGTTTTCTTGTCTACTCCAACAGTAGAGTCTCCCACTCTGTGGCTGAACATTCCATCCAACACACAACCATTGAAAACTCTGAAAAGTCTGAAAACAGCATCATATTTAAAGGGTGATCATTTAAAAACTATAAAAGATATCAAAAACGAAAAGTCATTCTGGAATAGCTGAAGGTTTTGTAAATGTTTAAAGTTTAAATGATGACTGTAAGGCGAAGTCTATGGAACAAGTAGGGTTTCAAAGAGAGGCATGTTTAAGAGGATTTTAAGCTGATCTCCATTGGTTTGCA
The DNA here is from genome assembly GCF_963691815.1 of Echiichthys vipera. Taxonomy (NCBI): domain Eukaryota; kingdom Metazoa; phylum Chordata; class Actinopteri; order Perciformes; family Trachinidae; genus Echiichthys; species Echiichthys vipera. Next base: position 35,368,982 of record NC_139828.1, on the reverse strand, counting down.
TTATAAAAAAATATGGAAAAAGCTGAATATCTGAAAAAGCATGATAGGCTGAAGGAACATTTTGATATTAAAATGTTTTTTTGTAGCTGAAAATATGCAGCAGTTAGAAGCAGCCAAAAAAAGTATGGAAAAAGTATAAATAATAAACAAAATGGATGAACAGGAACATAGGTTGGAAATGATTAAAAGGATGTAGTCATCCAGGAGATTCTTGTTTCTGTGTTCAGAAACATTGTTAAGTTACAAAAGTTTCAAATAGAAAACACTCTGCCACTGTTTGTTAAATACCTACTGTATTAATTAATAAACTACTATTTATTTTAAATATGACCTTTTAATTTCCACCAAGAAAAGTGTTTCCTTTCTGTTTAACACTAACGAATATCAAACGGATGAATCCTTGTAATAAGAGCTTTACTATTTAATGTCCATCTAATCTATATCTGTGTCGGCCATCTTTGTTTCAGGCTGTTCTGAACCAGAAGTTCACCGACTGCTTTGTTTTGGTCTTTCTGGACACCCAAGCTGGAAAAACAGTGAGTTATAGTACTGATGTGATTTATATTTATTATTTTATAGTCATGCAAACATCCCTGCAATGTTTTGTTGCCATTTTCTTCCTCCTACAGAGCCTGAAGATTGTGTTCCGGGAGCCGCTGCCATCACAGCAGCAGGCCAGCAGCAGCCCTCCTCCTCAGCTGGTGTCCATGTATCATCACCTGGAGTCCGTCATCAACACGGCCTGCTATAACCTCTGGACAGGACTGCTATAGAGCTGATCAGTGCTGGACTTGCCTCATCTCATATCCATACGATCACATCCACATATGGAAACAGGGTGGTTGGCAGTGTTCTCTCCAGCAGCTGTTGAGCTCACTTTTACCTGCTACCATAGAGCATATTCAGAACAGCACCATACTGGTCAGTGATGCTAGTGTGTTAATGCAGTGCTCTATCTGAATGGACGCAACAGAAACTAAACCCAGCCTTTAACCAGAAACAATCTGATACACACTGAATGGCTCCTAAATGGTGTGCAGAAAACCTTGATTAGCTAGTTCAGTATCAGCCTTAATCCTCTGATATGCTTGCTTTTAACTACATGTTCATGTGTACATCACAACCAGCCCATCTATCATGTATTTCTGCAGAGCAATGGTTCTATGTAGAAATGAATACTACAGGTCCACAAGATGGAATTAAACCCACAAAGGGTGGTGGCAAGAGTGTGTGTCATGTTAAAGTGGAATATGTGAAATGATTCCACTGTGATCTGCCTCACACTGGATACACTTAAATCCATCGGGTGCAGTCTGCAGCTGAAGCATGGAGTCATGCAGCTGCCAGCTGTGTTTTTTTAAAGGAAGTATAGCACAAGTATTAGGGCACTTTAATGTGTCTGTGTCTTTATTCTCTCTGCACATATTGAGTGCAAAATATGTATAAAGCTGCCAATAGTGGAGTTTATTGAGTCAAGCTCTTAATAGAAGTGGAACAGCAATAAATGAAAGAACTCTATTTCTGATAACGGAACATTAGCAGAGCTGCTACATAAAGCCGGGCACTGTTTTTATCCATGATGTACGTCTGGTTAACTCACTATTCACATTAAAATCAGGCTTTCTGTGTGACCAGAACCTGCCACATGAACACATTTAGGGCTGTAACTATCCATTCTTTTTTTGATTAGTTGTTTTCTCAATAAAATGTGATAAAATGTTGAAAAATGTGGATCAGTGTTTACCAAAGCCCAAGATTACATCCTCAGATCAACTCAAAGATATTCTGCTTTATTCAGGAAGCAGAAAATAGTCACACTTAAGAAACTGCAATCAGAGAATTTCTACTTTTAAAAAATATGACTCAAAACAATCAATTGGTAATGAAAATATTTGGTGATTAATTCAGTAGTTGACAACTAATTGAGTAATTGACTCATCGTTGCAGCTCTATTCACACTGTATGGATCATGTGAGTGGCTATGATGTGGAGCTCACACTGGACCTCCTAGTCTATTTTATTTATTCAAAAACAGCTATGAAACTCAACGTCAAAGTCAAGCCATCTGACAATTCCAGGGTTGGGCTGGGATCAACCTGCACAGTGTCTGCACGGCTTTAGAACGCACACACAGGGCCACAGAATGAATGAAACAATGACTTTAACCGTCATCTTGTAACTACATTGGAAAAGAGACCAGCTGCATCAGGATCCATCACATTGCATGTTTGCTTCATAATTATTCATCAGAATACATGAAGAATACAGAATACATGAAAATGTCAGGGAATATGTTTTTTTACAAACTTGAAATTCAGTCCAAAGACATGTACATGTTAGGTTAATTAATGACTCTAAATTGCCCGTAGATGTGAGTTTGAATGGTTGTCTGTATCTGTTTGTCTCTATGTGCCCTGTGATAGACTAGCATCCTGTCCAGGGTGTCCCCCGCCTCACGCTCGATGTCAGCAGGGATCAGCTCTGGAGGAGAGTCCTGTTCTCTGACAGATTATTATTATTATTAATATTATTGAGATGATGTGACTGTGAAGGACACATGTATCCGTCATCTTTGACAGAAATATCTGAAATGTACATGAGCAGTTTAGATTGACTAAATGGGACACTTCTTTGTAAATAAAAGCCCAAGTTTCATCATCCAGCTTCATTAACAGCTCTGCATTCTCTTGGATCTCGTGCCTTGTGATAGCACTTTGCTAGCTCTTCATACCAGATCAGTACTTTAAGTGAGAGACAGCTGATACGTCAGTGTGCAGAGTGGGACAGCTATTTTTATTTCTTTCAAATGTGTCAAACCTGTTTCCCACTTTGAAACCACTGCCCCCCCCCCCCCCCCCCCCCCCAGGCCTTTGCAGTACTGCTCGTGTCATTCCATCAGCTGTGCATCTTTGGAAACACACTGCTGATGCTATGATGTGAAAGTGCCTGAGTCAGTTTGGAGAAATGTGACAAATGTGAAATTGCCTTTCATAAGAAAGAAAATCAGCCATATTAACTTTCATGATTTGCATAATAGCCTGCCACATGTCATCAGAGCCGAATGTTTCCAAAGCATGTTCAGTGAGTTTGACTTGTGTTCCGATATTCTGAAACGGTGCGGCTGGTAATCATACCCCAATTTACAAGAGGGGATGCAGCCAGCCCGATACAACAACCTTTAAGGCTTGACATCCGCTGTGATCCCTTCATTAACCACATCCCCAACAGCCTGAGAGTCTACACTGGAAGAAAAGCAAATGTTTGAGTTGATGTAAATTGAAGATATAACTGTTTTGAGAACTCAGTCTGAATGTTAAACACTGGATATTCATCATGCTAAATGTGAACAGTAACAGTTAGCCCTTAGCATTTTCACTGTTATATAAGAACTGCACTGTCTACTGTATAATGTACAGTATATCATATATGTACTGAACACTTTATACAGTATGTGAAATGCTAAATAAAGCAGTAGGATGAATGAGAATGATTTAAATTGTTTTTTTTACATGGACACATAGTAAAACATGTAGTAATATAACTACTGATACACCTCTACAATAAATTACTTGACACTCAACAGTCCAGACAAACATGGCATTCTGACACATAAGGTTTGTCATACAGCGATAACTGACTTGGTTCTTAGAATCACTCACTCACTCACTCACTCGCACACGCACACGCACCTGAGCTGAGAGGTTCAGGCCAGAATGACATTTTTTATGCAAAATTCTCCCAACACTCTCAAAACATTTCCATCAAACAACACAGCTTTTTTGGACCGTGTTGCGGAAATTTAAAATGAGTGAATATTTGTAAAATACAATAAAGTTGATCAGTTTGAACATAAATATCGTGTCTTTGTAGTGTATTTAATTGAATTTAGGTGGAAATCATTGTATTCTTGTATTATTTACATTTATACAACGTCCTAACTTAATGCAAATTTGGGTTGTTGTTCATCCTTTCTGCCCCAAAGATCCACAAACTAATCACCTAAATTTATAAAAGGATACTCAGAAATTATTTATTTTTTTGTCCTGCATTACATTTTACACACATTCTTTATGTTAATATTTTTGTCTGGACCATAAGTCATATTCTAGGTTTCAACCTGGAGTCTTGTTTCCATACTTGAAAGGAAAAAGAAAAAAGTGTGACTCCAGGTGAGAACAGTAGAAGAGGTTGAGAAGTAAAAAAAGCATGACATGAAACAGAGCACTTTCCTGCTTCACGGTTGGACACATTTGCTCAGCCCTTGCTGTGTGCACAGTAATCTTGGATCCAACCCAGACCCTCCTCTGTGGAGCCTAAAGTGGACAGAGACAATTATAAACATGGATTGTTGGGTTCTTTATTTGAATGAAATAAAAAGAGCACTCACCTTGTGGCTTGTATTCACAGCCAATGTAGCCCTGGTAGTCATGGTTTTCCAGCGTGTTGAAGAGGTAGCTGTAGTTGAGCTCTCCAGCACTGTCCGGCTCATTCCTGCCTGGAACCTGAGCAATCTGAACATGACCTGAGAAAGACCACTTCTTCTTAGATGTTGTGTTTTTCATCTTAAGCATCCTCCCTGAGCATGGTCTTTGTTTAACAATTGGGCTTCACATCATTATAGTAGTTGTACACAGTTGAAGCACAGTTGTTCCAACATTTCATTTAGGGAGATCAAAGTTTGATTAATAAAACGGCACGGCTCTTATCCAACTGTATCATTTAGTGAATTGTCAGGCTGAGGTCACCACAACAAAAGCTGAAAAAAGGTGAATGAAATGTACCAGCTGCCAGCTGGCTAAACTCACAATCCTCTTATTGCCTCTGTCTTTTTTTGTGCGTTAAGAAACATGACAGCAACATATCATTATTGCTGCACACTAAAGTTAGTCACGGCTAGCTTCCTGCTACTATTATCACTATGACGCATATATACTATCACTAGTCTTATAAACTATAAAATTTGTAGCCATAAAAACACCATCAGTGGTATGTCTCACTGTATCGTAGCTGCTATTTTTGCTACTCATCATTGATCATGTTTGCCACCATAATTATTAGCATTTTCATATTCTATCACCTTAGCTGTGCTTGTTTCTACTATTCTGCTATATTAACTGCCATAACATATAAGTCATATTCACATTACTATAGATATTATTATAGTTACTGTTACTTTTTGGTAGCTTGCATCTCTGGAAGCGTCTCTGTCTGTCTGTCTTTGTCTCTCTATGTCCATCTGTCCATCTCTTATCTCTCTCTCTCTTTCCCTTTCTTCCTCCCCAACCGGTCAAGACAGATGGCCGTTCTCCATAGAGCTGGGTCCGTCCGGCGTTCCTGCCTGTTATAAGGAAGGTTTTCGTTGCCAACGTATTCTACGGGGAAATTACTGGGTTTATGTAAATCATAAATAAGTCATGAGGTCTTTCACATAAGGTCTTTCACTACTCTGTAAAGTGTCCTGAGAAAAGTTTTGTTATGATTTGGCACTATAAATAAAATTCAATTGAATTGAATCGAATTAAAGCTTATTTGACCTCCCTGTGTGTCCTCTGGCCAAATAAACCTCTGAGCTGATCAGGTTTGGGTGACTGCTGTTTATTTGATCTGCTGTTTTACATTTTTCATGCTTACATAATGACTTAAATATCTGTAGTTTTTCACAGTGATCATATAGATTTAAATTTATGTAATTAAACTAAACAGAACAATAACTAGCTTAAATGATGGAAGAAAAGAAAATATAACAACAAAGGAACAAAAACCTCTCAGGGTTTAATGATGCTGTGAAAACGGCCTGTTTAAGATGGGGTTTAATGAGAAACTGCCCTATTATCAAACCTGCCCCTAGTCCACACTCAGAACTGCAGTTTTTGGCTCTTCCTGATTGGATCAACCAGGAAGTCTCTGTGGTGGGGGCTTGAGACACACACACACACACACACACACACACAGTATATCATATACATATACACATATATACAGTGGAGTACAAAATTAGAACTAATAACTAACTCATAAATACCGGATTTTACTGAAATAAATAATAAAAATAAATCAAGAATTAATACTTTGTTCTCTAATTTTGATCTCCCCTATATAGATATTGCTACGCATCTGTCAATAATTTTCTGCACTGCTTTGGTAATACAGGTTCCTGATCTTTCATGCAAACAATGCTTATTTCAATTTGAATATTAGACTAACATTAATCTACACTATATGGACAGATTATGCATATTAATGTTAAATCTGTAGCAACAGGACACGATTTGGGTTCCGTTTATAGCCTGAGTAGTATTAACAAATCACGTTTAGCATGCTTTGGTTGCATGCAGGTAAACAGGTAAACTGTCCATGTGGCTGTCATGAAATCTCTAAACCCAGCTCCTATCTGATGACCATTTAGCTTTTTTCTACTATTTATCTGCCAATATCTGTTTATGGAGACACTGTCTCTCACCTCCAACTCTATTCTTGGTCTCAAGTTGCTCTTCAGACCGTAAAAAAATTATTTACGCTTACAAGAGGAAGTCTCGGCCCGGATATTTGCTGGCTAAACCAGAGAGCCTGAAATATTAGCTGTTGCTCCCAGTGGATAAATCATTGTCAGACCCATAGAAGTTGGGATTGGACTTACATTGATCAGGTGGACACAAATACCTCTCCATATGAATGCTAATGTTGGATGTGTAAGGCTTTATCCATGTAAACTTTATAAGTGGATAATAATAATAATCATCATTATAATTATGATACACTTCTTGTAGCCAGATAAGCTACTAATATATACTTAACACGTTCAGCATGGGAATAGAAGAAGCAACAACCGGTTGGAATAAAATAATTAATAAGAGGGGAGAGGGGGAGAAGGGTTTGAGTGCAATATTTTACTCACCAATTATGGGGAAATACTTGTGTATGTTTTGCGTCAGGTTTCCATCCATTATTTGCCAGTGAAATACATCCTGAAACAGTTCAGACCTCTCAAGTCAAGAGTTTTTTTTCAGATTTTTTCTTCCTTTATTTCAAGTTCAGACACATTTCCAAAGCACCCACCATTTGCAGCCTGATGTTTGGCTTTCCAACCTTCTCCAGTATTGCAGCTGCTGCAGACACAAAATAAGGATAAGCTAATTATATTACATATCGTTGCTGTCAGGTGGAAACCGTGTATTGTATGTTCAAAACATTTGTAATTTTTCAGAAATGTGAGGTTTTGCTGAGTTTGAGGATCCACAGGTATTACAAGATTTAGTCACAAGCTCTTTTTTTTAACACTTTTCATCGGTTAAAACTATAAAACCCACACAGACGTAAAGAGTGACTAATAGCACTGATTTAAGGATCGCTGTCATCTGCTCATGTAACTAACCGTTTGTGTGAGCGTGTATATGTGTAAAGTAGGATGAGTGGCCTCTCATCTGTGATTGGTGCAGCGATTTCTGTCCATCCCACTTCCTGGTTGGAGACCTGCGGGCCCTGACTGGAGCTGCGGCCAGCAGCAGCTCCAAACCTGACAGAGTAATTCAGCGCCACTGGATCACCTTTTAAATAGCCTGTGTGTTTGGCAATCAGGTGCCCTGCTGTGATTTACCGTGATCAGCTTGCCTCCTGCCCTTTTGTGTTGTATAGGCTCATACTTGGGTCATCCTACTTGTGTTGGGGCTTCTTTCAGAGATTGGGCGAGGCTTTAGCCACAAAAACTGACTTTGCTTTACCTGCAGCTATTTGTTTGTTTTGTAGCTCTAGTTTAAAATAGCCTTTTTTTCTATTCTATTTATTTAATTGGTTGAGCAGCACCGGTAGGCCCTCTTTTTCTGTTGTAGTTTTGTATCTTCGTTTTGTTGAACAATTATAAACTTTACTGCTATTAAATAACTTCTGTGTAATGTATGATTAATCTATAGTTATGACTTCGTGTAACGCAAAACACAGGACAAGTCACTCTTGTGTTCTGATATGTTGCTGTTAACGTCATGCCAGCTGGGCTGTGTGCTCTGTATTTAACCTCCACTGAACCTGACCTTTTCTTCCCACGGCAATTTGGGTAGTGAGGGGTGTGGAAGAAACATGACTGAGAAATGAATAACTATGACAAGGTCACAGTGTACTTGGGACAAGGGCTTATTAGCACACATTCTGTTTTGAGAATAATAGAACTATATTTGGGCATGATTACGTCTGGACACAAAGTAGATCCTACTGATGGTAAATGTATGAGTGTGTTTTGGAAATACCCGATGGGGCGTGTAAAGGTTGTCAGCACACGAACCTCAGTATATGAGGGGAAGTTCTGTTAAGAGACACTTGGAATTCTGTGAGGAGAGTGTGTTGACCTTGATTCAATAAATTCCCCTTGATGGCTGTGAGACTTATCTGCTGACTCCTTCTTGTAGACCTTTCTATTTTTATAATAAATTGTTCTACCATAGGGGCAGGACACATCACATCTCAGCCTCGCCACAATTCAGCTGAGACTCGGGGGGCCTGAAGTTCAAAAATCCAGTATGCCCTCTCACTGCTCGAGTCTGCAAACCCGGGAAGGTCTCTCAATAATCTCTGGTGCTACATAAAAGACAGTGGGTTTGATTCCACTGTTGTGGTGGTTTTAGTCTTCTTGTTGGAAGTACAGTTGGTCAGTACAGGTGTGCAGGCAAGCAGATTGACCCGCTTCCTCTGCTCGGCAGGCCTAAGTAGGTTGTAAGTGCTTTGGGGCTCCCCAAGAGTGATGTGTGTGTTAGGACCATAGACTACAGTACACAGTCTATGGTTAAGACGCCCCAGGGACGGTTTGAGTCCAGTCCAGTAAATGTGATCCTTAACCGGGTTTGGGTTGATTCAACGCTTTGTGTTGACAAGGATTTATGGTGTCTTTTTGTGTATGTGCTCAAATACAGAGAGCATAGTATGTAAGCAGTTCAAGCAGTTTATGTCTGTAGGACAAATGTGCTAACAAGCATAATTAGCAGAATCTGCCAGTATTTGAGTTTATCCAGACGGACGGGTTAAGTCCATTTAAGAAGCTGGTTACCAGCGCTTTTTCTTGAAGGGAACCCTGTTGCATGACTATATACTGCAGAAGAAGTACCTTGCGGCGACAAGGGCTTCATTGTCTTTGTGTGTTTTTCCTTTATTTAACTCTTGCCTGTGCTTGTCTGTGTGCACTGTGTCGAAAAGAGACAGAATAGCACTAGAGAAAGCATGTGTTTTATATTGCATGTTTTTCATTGTTTTTCATACTGTATGTCTATATGTATGTGGAGAGAAATGGAGAAAAAAACAGTATTTGCTGAAGGGCCGTGTGTCTTTAACCGTATCAGAAATTTCCTCCCCCTGCCTTTCTTTCCTCCAGGGAGAGAGAAGTATTGTGGGTTGTGAATAAGTGGTGTTGAACCCACAACCTGTGTGAAATTGAATAGTTACATTGCAATAGGCTCTAAGTATATGAAATATGTGCGCTGTGCTGGGAGATTTGTTGTGTGTGGCAGGCTGTATGGTTGTGTGTGTATGTGTGTAAATGTATGCAACTATTAGATGAGACCTTGTGGGCAGTTATGGGGAGCTGTGAGCAAATTGTAGAATGCAAAGAGCAGCAGGAAGATGTTATCACAGTATGAGCCCAGGGCGGGCAAACGTCTGTAACTCCATTTTGGAACCAATATAAAAGTTTATTAATGTTGCAGGCCCAGAAGTAGTGGCGGAAATTAGTGCTAGTCCCCCTTCAGGTTAAGGAGTTGAAGAATATGTTTTTTGATACGGGCTGGTTTATTCTGCCAAATAAAGACGTTAAGCTGTTGGTCTAGATTAGTAAAAAATGATTTATTAAGACAAATTGGGGGGTGTTGAAAAAGATACAGAAACTTTGGTAAAATTACCATCTTAATAAGATTAACCCGGCCTGCAAGAGATAGGGGAAGGCCCGCACATCTAGACAAGTCCGACTTGCATTTATCTAATAGCGGCTGGAGGTTCTTCTGAAAAAGGTCCCTGAAGGTGCTGGTGATGAACAACCCCAAATAATTGAACCCCTCGTCAGCTGTTTGAAAGGGAAATATGGATTGTGGGAGTGATCTTGCCAGGTTGTTGACAAAAAAATAATTCACTCTAATTCACTCTCTGAATATTCAACTCATACCCCAATAGGTGCCCGAACTGATCCAGGATTGATAAAACTGGGGGGAGGGAGGTTATGGGGTTTGAAATAAATGAGAGAAGGTCATCGGCATATAAGGAAAGTTTGTGGACTAGACCAAAATGAGTGATGCCTTCAAACTCATTCTGGTTTCTAAGCCAATGGCTAATGGCTCGATGGCTATGTTGAACAACAAGGGTGAGAGCGGACAGCCCTGCCGGGTCCTACCCCTGAGAGGGAAACATGCTGAACGGACACCGTAAGCAGAGGGGGCTTCATACAGAAGCTTAACCCAAGAAATAAAATTAGAATCAAAACCAAATTTCTCCAAAATGAAAAATAGAAAGCCCCACTCCACCCGTTCAAAAGTTTTCTCTGCATCTAGCGCCACTAAGACCTCGAGATTGTCCGACCCAGGTGAGAATATGATGTTGAGCAGCCTTCTGGTATTGCAGAATGGATGTCACCCTAATGTGAAGCCTGTCTGGTCTGGCGAAATTATCGATGACACAATACTTTGGAGGCGGAGGGTGAGAACCTTAGCAAGGATCTTACAATCTATGTTTAAAAGTAGGTTACATCGAGTTTCACCAGTTCTTCTGCGATTTCCACCAGCCTATCCCGTTGAGCCCTTCTCATTTGAAAAAAAATTAGATATCACTTGTTTTTGTGCATCTTGTCCGACTGTTTTTGAATATTTTCATCCGACCAAATCTGCAGTAAACACTCCACCTCCGCATCACACCAACGTGAACCTTTCGCCGACATTGTGGTTGTTGTTAAATGTCTGCGCATGGTCCGTCCTTCTATTTTCTATGTCTGAACAGGCGCACATAAATGACATCAGAGACGCCGTAGGCCTTGTGCTCGTGCTTGTACACGTGTGCACGCTCGTGCTCGTACATGTGCAAACGCGCTCTACAAAAGCGCTCAGACGGGCCCGGGACGGCCAGCTGACCGCAGTTATGCATGGAGCGGGTGCACTCACACTGGTCAAACGCACTAGGCTTTAGCCGAAAAACCTGTTTTGGCCCGGTGCAGAAGGACAGTGTGAGTGCGCCCTCAATCGCCTTCTCCTTTGTCTCCGCTGGGCTGGCGCCGCATCTGTTCTGCCGAGCCTTTTCTTTGTCTGGATTATTTGTGGCACTCCCAGTAAGTTTGATTTGATCCATGTATTGTAGTCACGTACCATCTTTATGTTGATTAGGTTGCTGTAGTCTGTCTTAAGTTTGTTTATTGTTATTAGGAGGCAGATGGCTTTCCAAACAGCACCTTGAACATAAAAACAATTAGCTCCCTTGGTGAAGTGGAACGAGGTATGCGAAACCTGAGGGCTACTCCCACGGCAAAAAACCCTCTGAGGCTCTCCAGCTCGCAACTAACAGTCAAACTGATCTTCAGTGTTTGAACCCCTAAGTCACCACAAGAAAGGAGAAAATAACAAACTGAAGATATTCCAGAGCAGACAAATACAAAAAAAATAAAAAAATGTTTTTAATTAAATCAGCCAGCAGGGGATGAGATGCCATAGGGCAGGCAAGACATGAAGGATAAGATGAATAAAATGCCTGCCTGTATTAAACTCACTGTCCACCCTTGTTAGAATATGCATGCTGTATCGATACAGGTCACCTCTGTACATCAGTCTATGACAAGTGTCAGGCTTCAGTAAAGCCCTTTGACCAAACAGTGAGCAAGAATACTTCAGATAAATATTTTAAAATAAAATAAAATAAAGCTGTGTAGAAAATACATAATAATTAACTGAAATCCACATGTGGACGAGCTTCCAGTGCTTGGCACGGAGGCCAATATAAAAATAATCTGAATTCACATAACAGTGTAGGCACAAAAAGAAGTATGAAAAAAAAAAGGTAATTCAAAAAAACATTAGAAAACACTGGAAAACACTGGATCTCAAGTCAACATATCCACAGTGTTTTAAAATTTCCATTTAGCGATTTCTGTTCAAAAGTCTTTAGCTAACAGAATATCAGCAGCCCGTCAGGACTCTAACTATTAATGCTGCAGTCTAAAATAAACTCAGGTCAGTCCAGGGCTGTGTCGAAAATAAGTTGAGATCCCTCACCTGCTTAGACCAACGCAGGGTCTTAAAATTATGCAATTTGAGATATAAAAGGGGAGACTGGGGTAATTTCCAGCTGTGCCACTAGATGGTAATGATGAGCACGCAAAAGGTAATTCAAAAAACATTAGAAAACACTGGAAAACACTGGATCTCAAGTCAACATATCCACAGTGTTTTAAAATTTCTATTTAGCGATTTCTGTTCAAAAGTCTTTAGCTAACAGAATATCACCAGCCCGTCAGGACTCTAACTATTAATGCTGCAGTCTAAAATAAACTCAGGTCAGTCCAGGGCTGTGTCGAAAATAAGTTGAGATCCCTCACCTGCTTAGACCAACGCAGGGTCTTAAAATTATGCAATTTGAGATATAAAAGGGGAGACTGGGGTAATTTCCAGCTGTGCCACTAGATGGTAATGATGAGCACGCAAAAGTACGTAATCAATAAGGATTATTTAAGCTGCCATATATTATTGTTATAATTTATTACATGATATTGTAGTAATCATTAGTAAAATAGAAGGTGTATGGAATCTCATGTGTATTGATTCTTTGAAAAGATTTAAAGTTAGAATTAATAGTTAGACATGAACAATGAACAATCACTGATAATGTTTTAGAAAATAATGATTGAATTTAAATCAATTTTTTAAAAATTGTATGAATTATAACATTATTGAGCTGTTTGCTAGCCTTGCTAAATTAACAATAAAATACAATAACCTGCATTTAAAGACTGGCGTTGTGGACATTGAATAAATAGCTTCTTACGAACAGTGGTTTTAAAGGTACTGTATACTAACATACTACAAAGATATTCTTGAAGGTTATCCTAGGCCTAAAAGATGAATAGACCCTTGTAACTATTTATCCAAGTTACTAAATTCCATCCTAGCAACTATACCAAGTGCACTGATCAATAAGAGGGGAGCTGCCGATAACGGGCATGGCCGGCGTGGATGCTTGGTTCGGGGCTGTTCAACCAGGTGCCATACCGGAGCAGGCAGGGTAAACGTCCGTGTGAGGGTAGTTAGAAGCTAGGCTTGTCTCCTCGCCACCCGCTTAATTAGTCCATCAGTTGTCTTTTAACTGTTAAACCCTAGTAAAGCCACTGAGGACTCTGACCCTTTGAATGGAGAGCGGGACCGTGACCACCTGTACGCGGGATCTATTGCGTGGCGCCCAACGTGGAGCAGAAAGAGAGCCTCATCCCTGATAGTTGGATAACACGTTGTGATGTCGAGGTGGGACTGGAAGTAAGTGCGACAGTGAGGGAGTGGGTTAATGTGTACATGATGCCCTCTTACCCAACATTGGTGAGGGCTAAAAATCTCACTAGTAACTTTAGAACGGCATATATGTGAGTAGCTCATGATGTGCTGCTCAGGAAAATGAAAAAGGCTGCCTATAGGTATGCTGAGGAAACAAAGGTGGATACCTCTGACATTTCCGAGGATGAGAGAGACGAGCAGCTGTCAACCAGCAAGCGACAGACAAGGAAAGGCTGTCAGCAACCCTCCTTACAGATTACAAAGGACGATACTAGAGTACCCGTACGAGGGTGCAGTAGTCAGGAGGACTTTCAGGAATATAAAAAAATCAAAGAACTGGTGCCAGGCAAGAAGGAGAAAGAACAGTTAGTGGACTATCTGAAAAAGGCGTGGCCAACAGTCAAAGCAACCTCTCGTAATGAGGAGGCCAAGAGAATGCGGATGGGGCTTGTGACTGGGCAAGTTATCAAAATGGGAGAACCAATTCAGCAGCTCTACGAGAGACTGGTGGTTGAGGATGTAGACGATGAGGAAAACCACATCGAGAAAGCACGGGCGAATATAGCCCAGGGACACACCCTGGCCCAGGTGTGGTACGAGCTGAAGGACGTTGTTCCTTCGGCCCGGTATGTACATGTACTGAGGAAGGTAACCGAAGGTTTTCCTGGCAATTCTCATTCTGTATCTCATTTTCTCATTTTGGAGGTGAAAAAATGCGATCTATTGCGCAAGCACTTCGACTCAAAGAAGAAGAAGGGGTGGAGCAATCCACTAAGTCAATGGAGGAGCCTTCCCCCGGACGGACTGTACAACCTCCATATCCGTAGGCCGAAGTTCCAGAAGCCGCAACCTAGTGCTGGGCCGGCAGGCAGAGAGGCTAAAACTCCTTCCAAGGGCGCCGCCCAAGAGATCGGCTGCGTCAAGAAAGGGCCCAGCATTTCTGACTCCAGAGGAATACACCGAACTTACTCTTGAAGAGAAATAAGCTCTCAGAGAGGCCCGCCAAGCGGCCTAGAAGGAGCAGTAATGACGTCCAAGGTGCGGGTCACCCTGGACCATGCCTACTGGGTGGGAGACCTAATCTACACGAATGTGGATGGGATTCCCTACCTAGTAGACTTCGGGGCGGAGGTGTCAATGACCCGCAAGAACCTTGCAAACAAAGGACACCTAACTGTGCAATTTGCAAATGGGACAGTGGAATCTATGCCTTATGGAATATGGAGAGGGATTGTATGGATAATTGGTCCATACGATCTAGTCACCACAATGGATTTAAAAAATTTACACCGACCAACGAGACACAGGAGTTCCCTGAAACCACGGCTAGACAAGCTGAAAGCGAGGCTAGTGAAAATGGGTGAATCCCCGTCAGAAGGTTGGTACAAATCAGTAGACATTACGGACACAACTGAACAAAAATAGCGAGAGCGACTTTTCCACGGCAGGAAAAGAAGAATTAAGAGACATTATTAACAAGGCGAACGTTGCCAAATTTAAAAATGACTGTGGGGATTTGGGACCTAAGTACATCTACGTTATAGAAGGGGGTGTGTCAGGCAGTATCCACTGAACCCAGGAGCACTTGCAGAAATGGACACTATAGTAAAAGAACTGAAGTCTCTGGGGATCATCCGGGAAGAACCCAACCCGGTGACAGCCCTATTCAGGAAGTGAAGAAGCCTGAGTCATCTGGCTTCAAGGCCCTTAACCGACAGACAGTAGCTAATAGGGCTAGCCTAATAGATCCACAAGGAGCGTTAAAGACTCTGCTAGTCAGATAATACAAGTCCTGTATTGACTTAGCAAATGGATTGTTCTCGATGTGGCTTGCCAAACAGTCGCAGGGGAAGACAGCTTTCACGCATAAAGGCAAGGCCTATGCTTGGCAAAGGCTCCCACAAGGCTATCGAAATTCCCCAAATGTTTTCCAGTCGACTGTGATGGACATATTGGGAGATCTAGGAGTGACCATCTACATCGACCACGTGATCATCGCCGACGACACTGAGGAGGCACATCTGCGTGAACTACAAAAGGTGGTAGAAAGGATTACTGCAGCAGGGCTGAAACTGAACCTAAAGAAATGTCAGTTTGGACAGTTCCAGGTAGACTATTTGGGGTTCCAGGTCTCTACTGACCTGGGACTGTCGAAAGGTTATCGAGAGAAGTTGAACCAAATCAGCACTCCTACGTCAGAGAACGACCTGCAAAAAATGTGCCAAGCTATCAAAGGTTTGCCAAGCCGTTGTATGCCTGCCTAAAGAAGAGACAGGGTGGTGAGGAAGGCAAGCCATGCCTGGGCCTGGACAGCAGCCAACCAGAAGATGAGTTAAAGGAGGCTATACAAAAGGTGGTTAGGCTGGAGCCGAGAAGCTTGGAAAATAGGTTTGTGGCGGAAGTGAACTGTGAGGATGAGGATGCAGTGGTAATGGTCAGTAATGAAGGTAGGGGACTGGTGACTTTGTGGAGCTATACGCTAGCCTCGGTAGAGAGAAAATATACTCCTGAGGAAAAGAGTTAGCAGTCTTGGCCAGGTATTGGGGAGCTCTGAAGGAGCTTGCCCAAGGTCAAGGCATCAGGGTCACTACCCAAAGCCAAGTACATCATACATCGTGGCTTCGAGAGCGCCAAAGGGAAAGAGGTGGCTCATCGAAATCTATGGTGTAAGATAGCCGAAGTGCGGCTAAATATCGAGTTAACGGTGGTTCATCAGAAAGCCCATGCCAGAGAGGGACGTCACTGGCAGGGGAACAACGAGGTGAACCGCTTTGTTTAAGAGAGGAGAATAGTCTTTGTCGACGTCGAGAAGTGGGACATGACACCCAAGGGAAGGGTGGTCCCATCAGAGTCCGTGAAGGGGGTGGTGCAGGCCGTACACGAGGCGCTAGGCCATGCGGAATCCCCACATCCCCACACGGAAGGAACTGGAGAAACAACAACTTTGGATTCCTGGGACCCGAGTTCGCCAGGTTCTCAACGACTGTGAGGTGTGTGGTCAATACAACACAGGATGGAGAGGACAGCGAGTAGGGGGGCTCACCATTAACAGCACCGTACCATGGGGATCAGTATGTATGGGTGTAGCTAGTTCTATGGGGATGACTGGAAAAAAGGGTGAGAAGTACCTGTTGGTGCTTGTCGACTCAATGTCAGGATATGTAATATTGAGGCCTGCCAGAAAAGCCAACGGAAGCAGTGTTGTCAGTATGCTGACTCAAGTCTGTGCTGACTTGGGGTTGCCAAAGGAACTAAGAACTGACAATGGTACGCATTTTCGCAACTCACAGGTGGACCAGTGGTGCCAGCAGAACAGGGTAATGAGGATCTACTCACCGCCCTACACACCACAGGCCAACTGGGTTGTTGTACCATTGGACTAGTGAAAAATTGGATTGGTAAGAATGCCAATACCAAGGAATGGAGCAACAGAATCCTGGAGATAGGGAGGGACCTAAACGATCGTCATCAAGATGGTAGGCTCTCCCCCTCCGAGGAACTGAATCAATGCCCATTTGTGTCACAGGAATTGGGGTGGGACCAAGGAGATAAGAAAGATGGTCCTAAAGTCCCATTCCATGTTGGTGTGGGTTAAGGCACGTGACCAGCCTACAGGGTCTACAGAGAGAAAGAGAAAATTATAGATCGTAACACAGTGTTATTGAAAAAGAAAGGAATCCAGGGAGTTGAGCAACTCAAACCACTCCTAGCTAGGAGATAACCAGTAATTTAGAAATGGCCAGCAGCACATCAACCTTACCACCCTAAGGTTGGTAAGGTTAGTGCTGCTGTCTATGGGGTGGTTATCATAAGAAGAACAACTACGGGACTCTGGGCAGGCAGAGCACTTAAAAAATTGCTATATGCGAGAAAGGGGTTCCTAACAGAAGTCCAGAAATGGTCGAATGGAGGGAAGTAAAGAATACCTGCACTACATGCATGGATTGAACTGGGCTGACGGTCCTATATCAGGGACCAGGCATGGGAAAGCAAGCTCACTATGAGGGGGCAAGGCATGAGTTCAGGGGAATGAGCTACAAGCCGGTGAAGGTAATGGATGCCTACATCTGTGCATTATGTCAGACAAAGCTCCTACCAAGGATAATTTTCATCACCCAGTGGGATGTACAAAATGCCCGTGTGGAGGCATCAGAATGTACCTGCATGTGGGATGGTGAGTTTGTCCACTACTGCCACAGCTGTGCCCTCCAGTCGTGTGTTGGGAGACTACTGACGATTGGTTCAGCGAAAGGGTGGCAGGTGCTACGATTCCTGGACCCTCTCGATGAGATCCATATCGCATCTGGAGAGGTGACGGAGGATGAATCATCCGCGGCCGCAGACAGACCCAATGAACCAGGAGAGCTGGCAACGCAAGGGAGCCCAGGAGTTGGACCATCTGCGCCAACATTATATGTGCTTCAGAACCCTAGTGTATCGGGGACTAGTGAAGCCAAGGTGAAGACCGGTGAGAAGGGTTTGAATCTGCTGGATCGGGTAATCCAGTGTGCATGGCCATACGACCCTTGGCTGTGCCAGGTAACCCCCCACTATGGGCTGTCCAAGCTTCTCAACTGCTGAGAGTTGACTGAGATCCGAAGAAGGCTGGCCGTCATGAGGGCGTCAGCCATCTTCCTGACGATGTTCGGGAAAGGGCAGAGTGGGCAGGATGGACTGGGCCATGGGAACTCACCACCTGGGCATCTCTGATGAAAGAGGTAATAAAATTCGCTGACTACCCATGGGAAGATCTGCCAGAAGTTCCCAAAGAAGAATGCAGAGGGAATAATCTGTACTACAGTGTCACCGGCCTGGACGACTGGGGGAGCCAGAATGCTAAGCCCAGGACGAAGAGGGCAGACTTCACCGTCACCCCAGAGGACTAGCTTCGAGACGAAATAATACAACGACCGGGGGGAGTGGCTAGCAGAGCAGCCACGCCCAGCGCACCTGAGGTGACGATACTAGTACAGATTTCCATGGTAAGAGTTCCATTCCGTGGAGTAGTGTCGGTGGGAGCCGACATCTCCGTGGTTAAGGAACAGCCCCAAGAACTTGAGCCAGAAGAGAGAGTCCCAGCAGTCAGAAGACAATGGCTGGGGCGCCTGTTTTTTAGAAAAGGGAGCTCCCTGCGGGGCGCCCAGCAAAAGCAGTAGAAATATGGGAGCACGGGGGAGAGTGGGACCTTGGGCATCATAAAGACAAAAGTATCAGGTAATAAAAAGACCACATGGAATAAAGAAGAATAAGCCAACTACTATTGACTCGGGTGCATTAGCATTAGGGGCAATGTACATAGTAGTAATAGTCATACTAGTATCGGGACTAATTAGTATATATGTTGGGGCCATTAAAGAAGGAATAGTAAGATCTGTGATACCCAGGACAAAGGGGAACCATGGATAACTGTAAATTGACTGTTGGAGTTATACAATTCATTGTTGAATTACAAGAAATAGAATAATTAACATGGAAAAATTAATTTGAAAATAAGAATTGCAAAAGGAGGCAGCAAACCAACTTCTCGTTTTTCATTAGCTGACTCTTACCTCTACCCCACACCCAGCTGGTTAAGAACTGAAGAAACAGACGCACTGGATGCTCAGTATGTCAAATCCCCTATGTATAGCATGTTAGCAGCATTACCATTTGGACCTTATGATCCTGAAGAGAATAGGGTCCGGAGGAAATTATTAGGAAGGAATGAGTGTATGATTATGGTGGCGAAAATAACTCCAGATTTTGACGACGAAAATCGCAAGATGAACATTCCACCCTTTATTATTGAAACAGTAGGGTATGTACTGAGATGTGAATGGTTGGTAACAAGTTTGACAGAAAGGCGTATCTACCAAAAAGGTTTCCATAAGCGGGGAGAGTTGATAGTCATCCAACTAAGGGGCGAGGTGATATTCAACAACTTTCCGGGCCTCTACAAAATGTGGAAAAACAGAGCTACACAGTAAACTACAAAGTCAAGATAGGGGAGTGACCAAGGGCGGTGTCAATCCCTGGCCATCCCCTTTATAAGCCATTACATAGTGACTGACCCATTATGCCTCGACCGGGGAGAAGAGCTCCTCGACCAAACCCAGATGAGTTTGGCTTAGAAAGAATGGAATAGCAACCGCAGCAGCTGAATAAAAGAAAGAAAATAAAATGTTGCTTTTGCTTTTTGGCCAAAAGTGGTGCAGTGATGGTTGGAGTTATCACAGTCCTACTCATCCTGTACCACTATGGCAGCCACCCATGGGCCTTAACCCATACCAGGGTCCACTATGGGTCAATGAAGACAGCCCAGCAGGCTTGCTGGACTGTCCAACCAAGAAGTGTCTTCATGGTATGGGAACACATCAGGAAATCTAACAGAATTCTGGAAGACCGCTCTTAACGGGACTAAAGTTTTAATGTGGAAAATGTCACCAAGGGAGATGGAATTATTCTAGATTAGCAAGGCTGGGACGGGGGGATCCTCGTTCAAGCCTGGATTCTTCAGACGAAGAAAACAAAGAAGATGCAGTGCAGCTGGATACAACCAGAGGGTGGAGATCCAGTGTGGTATTGCACTGGGGGATGCAAGCCTTTGGCTGAGGTAAAGGGCCAAGGTTACTGGGGGAGAAAGAGCATTTTCCCAGCCTCTCCATGAAACAACACCTGTACTACAATACTCCCTAAATGGGAGATTTGGGGGAACTACAACTTGACCTGCGACAGAGCCATCACCAGGCGACGGGCACCGGAAGAAAGATGACGACTCCACTTCGACCGCAAAATAAAACAAACGCGTTACCCAGCCCAGTCAGCAACCCCACTACACCAACAGCGGCTCCCAGCGGAGGACAACAGATAAATCCAACCCCTACAGGATCCACTCTACCCATTCTAGACCGTGGTCTCTCCCGTGAGCGAACCCAGCAACAAGAATGGATTAAGAACATTACATATACATGTGTACAGAAGCAGTTGGTGTTGTTGAATCCCTGCTACTGGCATGTACAGAGGGAATGTACGACCCAGAACTATATGGTGTTAACACCGGAGACCAAACCAGGCTTTTTTCATCCGGAAGGGGGCATACGGAGAAGTACCGAATGCTCGTCAAGAGGGATGGCTCAACGACACTATACCCTGGGTGTGGATCTCCTCTCTACAACATTTTCGAGGGAAATTTTCAGCGCGGCAGATGAAAACTGGGTTGGGGCTACAAGGACCTTACAGATCCAATATGTACGTCCAGAAACTCCCAAAGCCAAATTAACTAACGTCAGTAAAGCCTGGGGAGTTTCAGACGGTCGACCAGTGTGTAGCTGATAGAATGTTCCAGGACTTGAACGACACAGAATTCGTGAGTAAAGGAAAGTCTCCTTGATGCCCGATCTATCAGCACAAGGAGGGTTGGGGGACCTGGAGATCTGACTGTGGTGAGCTACAGAACCATTGATCCATGGAAGGGGTTTTGCAGGCCTGGAAAGAGGGGTACAACAGACACAACGGCTCAACTTGGTGGGGTTTGGAACAACAAGAAGTTAAAATCTGGGTGCTACCGTGCCTTGGAAATGCCAGCAGTTATTGGGTAAAGTACAAGTATCTTGCAACAATATACTCCAAAGACTGAGACATTTGGCCAAGCAAGTGGAGTGGGCCAGATCCCTATGTGAGCCCAAGACCATGGAGCATGGTATGTGACAGTGCCAACACCACATGCACCATTAGCCTGGTAAGAAAGCACTGTCAAGAAGTTCCTGGCTGGACCGACTATTGCCTGTCGGTCTACCGTAACGAGTATGACACATACGCTCATCAAACAATTTGGAAGAAGATTAAAAACAAATGGAGCAGATCATTTCCACCTGGGGTTCAATGCGCTAAAGTCATCTTGGGACCTGGAATGTCAACTAGGAAAGAAATCCCTATCCTGATATTGGCTGAAGGACACCCCTTCAGAAAAAGCCTATGTGAAGGTAATGAGAGCACAGGCTTCGAATGGCTGGGGAGTTACTAGCCTCTACAACAACTGGACCTGCCAATCCCCTGCAGAGCATTGGATGCAGTGCGGCGAGGCAGAGGGGAAGATGCATGATTGCCGATGGTACGAGAGAGCTGGAATGGTCCTAAAAGACGGATTTGCTACCCTGATAGAGGAAACTGCTGGGATAATCGAAGAAGGGTTCGAGGTGATAGGAGGCTGGCTCGGTGGCTCTACCGAGGTACTTTTATCATGTTCTGGATGATCCTGGATACAGCAGCCGTTTTCCACAAAGGCCTGAAGGTAGCTAGTGTTGTGTGCGAGGGTCTATTAGTCATTGCCACACTGGGGTATATGACCACTTTGGCCAGGGCCCTACAAGAAAGAGGAAGAAGGCGTTGGCTGCTCCCAGTCGTCGCCATCTTGCTCTGGGGCGTTGGATGTGGAATACTCTCCATCTTGTGTTGGTTGAGCATAATCGATGGTTTATGACTTATGCTGCCTGCTTCCCGAGAAGGGCTATTGTTTCCAGTCCAGGGAGAACACCGCTGATTAGTCTGCAATAATAATAATACATTTAATTTGAGGGCGCCTCTCTGGGCACTCGAGGACACTGTACAATTGCAAAATAGATAAAAATAAATAAAATAGATAAAAACACTAAGAAGGAAATACAAAACAGATAAGAAAAGACAATATGGATGGTTAGGTGGGGTAGGCAGTCCGGAATAGGTGAGTTTTTAGTTTTGATTTGAAGTGTGTGAAAGAGTCCAAGTTCCTGAGATCCGGTGGAAGTGCGTTCCAGAGTTGGGGGGAAGAACGGCTGAAAGCCCTGCTCCCCATGGTGACAAGGCGGGCGGGGGGGACAGAGAGGTGGACAGAGGAGGCAGATCTGAGGGAACGGGAAGGGGTGGCGATGTTGAGGAGTTCAGACAGATAAGGAGAGGAGAGGTTGTGGATGGCCTTGAAGGTAAACAGGAGTATTTTGAATTCGATGCAGAGTTTGACCGGGAGCCAGTGGAGTTGCTGCAGAACAGGGGTGATGTGGTGGATGGAGGGGGTTCTGGTGATGATCCGAGCTGCAGAGTTCTGAACCAGTTGGAGTTTATGGAGGTGTTTGTAAGGTAGACCGAAGAGAAGGGAGTTACAGTAGTCGATACGGGAGGTGACAAGGCTGTGTACAAGAATTGCAGTGGAGTGAGGAGAAAGGGAGGGGCGGAGGCGATTAATATTGCGTAGGTGGAAGTAGGCAAACCGGGTGATGTTGTTGATATGGGATTGGAATGATAACGTGCTGTCGAGAATGACACCCAGACTCTTAACCTGAGGGGAGGGGGAGACAGAGGAATGGTCAATGGTGAGGGAGAAACTGTCAGTTTTTGAGAGGGTTGATTTGGTGCCAATTAAAAGGAATTCTGTTTTTTCACTGTTGAGTTTGAGGAAGTTGGAGGTGAACCAAGATTTGAGCTCGGTGAAGCAGTCAGTAAGGGAGGAAGGTGGGAGAGTGGAGTTTGGTTTGCTGGAGAGGTAGAGCTGGGTGTCATCCGCAAAGCAATGGAAATTAATGTTGTATTTACGGAAGATATTGCCAAGTGGAAGGAGGTAGATGATAAAGAGAAGGGGCCCCAGGACTGAGCCCTGGGGCACACCAGTGTTGACGGGGGAAGGGTGGGAACTGAAGGATTGGAGTTGGATGAACTGAGTGCGGCCTGAGAGGTAGGATTTAAACCAGTCAAGGGGTGTGTGAGAAATGCCAGTGGAGATTAATCTGTTGAGGAGGATAGTGTGAGAGATGGTGTCGAAGGCCGCACTCAGATCGAGGAGGATGAGGATAGTGAGTAAACCAGAGTCGGCTGCCAGAAGGAGGTCGTTTGTGATTTTGATTAGTGCAGATTCAGTGCTATGGAGTGGGCGGAAACCAGATTGGAATTGTTCGTACAGGTTGTTATGGGTTAGGTGAGAATGAATTTGAGAAGCAACAGTTTTTTCGAGGATTTTCGAGAGGAAGGGTAGATTGGAGATGGGACGAAGATTATTGTAGTTATTGGGATCGGCACCAGGTTTTTTCAGTATTGGAGTGATGGCAGCAATTTTAAAGAGCGTAGGAACAGTTCCAGTGGAGAGTGAGGAGTGGATGATGGCAGATATCAGGGGGAGGAGAGAGGGTAGGCAGGCTTTCACCAGAACTGTGGGGAGAGGATCTAGCTGACAGGTGGAGGGCTTGGATTGTAGGATGAGGTCTGAGATATCCGAGTCAGAGGGAAGCTGGAAGGAGGAGAATGAGTGAGACGTCAGGGAGGGTTCAGGGGAGGTGCTGGGGGAGGAGCTTAGGCCAAGGTTCAGGTGGATCTGATGAATTTTCTGGTTGAAGAAGGACATCAGGGAGTTGCAGGAGGCAGTTGAGTAAAGGTGGGGGGGGGAGAGAGGCCGGGGGTCTGAGGATATTGTTGAGAAGAGAGAACAGTGACTTGGAATTGCCTTCATTTGAACAGATTATGCCGGAGTGGTAGTTGAGTTTTGTTCGGGAGATACAGTCCTTGTAGTGTAGAATGTGGTTTTTGTGCATATCCTTGTGGACAACCAGTTTTCTTGAACTGTCGTTCGAGTTGTCGTCCTTTGGCTTTCATTTGCCGTAATTCAGAGGTGAACCAAGGGGCGGAGGTGGTGAAAGAGACGGACCTGGTTTTCAGAAGAATTGTAAGAATTAAGAATTGTGGTGAGGCCGTTGTTGTAGTGTGAAGTCAAGTCGTCGGGGGAGGATGAAATATGAGTGTTCAGGAGACAGCTAATACGAGAGGAAAGAGCATCGGGATTAATTTTTCTAATGTTGCGGAATGAAATAGCACGTGGGGGCTTTGTTGAGGACAGAGAGAGTTTGACAGTAAATGACAGGAGTAAATGATCAGTTATAGGAAGTTCATCAGCAATACAGGTGGAGGGAATGAGACCAGAACAACAAACTAAATCCAGAATGTGACCCTTAGAATGAGTGGGGAAATCGATATACTGCTGGTAACCAAAGCTGTCAAGACAGGATGCAAAGTCACGGGTAAGAGGGAGATTGATATTGTCCATATGAATATTGAAGTCCCCCAGCATTATTACATTTGGAGAGAGTGTGGTTAGGTGAGTGAGTAGAGCAGAAAAGTCATTGATGAAATTATTGTTTGCTTTGGGGGGACCGTAAACAGTTGCAACAATGGTGGGAACAGGACCAGAGAGTTGACATACAGTTGATTCAAACGAGTTGAAGGTGGGAGCAGGTACTGGTAGGACCTTCCATTTCTCGCGGTGAATTATTGCGAGACCTCCACCGCGTCCGGAGCCACGAGGTTGGCAGGTGTAAACAAACCCAGGGGGCGTGGACTCGTTGAGTTGTGAGAAGTCGTTGGGTTGTTGCCATGTCTCGGTCAAGCAAAGAAAATCAAACTTACGGTCGGTGAGGAGATCCTGGATGAGATGCCCTTGCTCGTAAGTGAGCGGATGTTTAATAGACCGAAGTGGACCGGGGTGGTGATGCAAATTCCAGTAGTGTTAGCGTTAGCCGACCTAGCAAGGCTGGCTAACACGGTGTGGTCAGCACCCCGGCTGGTGTTCCGTGGAGGGCATCGAGTGGAGGACCAGAAGGATTATTTTACGACGAGATCCGCGATGGATGTATCTCCGACGAGGCAGGAAAGCGATGTCCGGATGAAGGAGAATTGCCGGTGGAGGCTTGAGCGGGTGAAGACGGAGCCGATGGAGTTCCGCCGCTGTGTACTGGAGGAGTCCTGTCATGGGTTGATGCAGAAGCGGCAGGAGAAACCAGACGAGGATCCCTGTAGAAAGCCTACGAGCCCACATTGTAGGCGGGGGGCCGAGATGGATTAGGCCGTCAGGAGATCCGGAGAACAGACCAGGTAGAGGCTTGGAGTCGAGGCAGTGGGCTAATGTTAGCTAGCTCACGCAGCTGTATAAAGATGTCTTCGATGGTGCGGGCAGGCGATCTGTCTCTTGCTTGAGTGTTGATAGCAGTTGCACAACAAGCTCAAGAGTGTACACGTTTAAAAGTAGAAGGTTAAAAGTTTAAAAGTTATCGGCGAGCAGCGGCAGCAACGGCGCCAGCGTTCGCTCGTGCCGGATGAAAAGTAAAGTAAAGTGTAGATACGAGAATCCCCCTGGCTGGCATCTTTGGCTCAAAGGTGTCCGGGAATAGGGGCTAGAGAGAGTCTACGCATGACAAATCTCTGCTCGCCTGCTAATGCTGCAAGCTATATTTGCTGAAGTAATCAGACTTTGTGTTGCTACGTTATAGGGAGAAGCTGCCTGCATTTACTGTGGATCAGCACTGAATGAGAAAGGCTGCCTTATGGATGTTAACATGACCGCATAGTGTCCTGGCTGCTACACGAGCCACTTCCCCATTCAGATGGCAAGACGTATAGTATGCCTCAGGGACATCTTCATTGTCCCACCTGTGCCATTCGGAGAAGTGGTGGAATTGGAATCTACAGCCAAGACGATCGCCAACACACTGACAAAGAACATCGTGACATCCATAAGCTTCCAGGAGGGAGAGAACCATGGGACCTACGCTAAGATGTGGGTCTATCCTGAGGGCGAAAGAGTCTCCACCCTGCACCTGACGGATGGGAGATTCGTGGTAATTGGGCAACGACTGTTGCCGCAAGGAGGAGTACTACCCCCCCCCCCCCCCCACAACACCCAAGGAAAGAATCCAGCTCCCAGACTGAGTGTGTGAGGTGGTACTGGAATGGTGGGCTTACAGAACTAGTCGAGGCCGACACACCCTGCACCTAACGGATGGGAGATTCATGGTAATTGGGCCACGGCTGCCGGCGCAAGTCTAGTCGAGGCCAACACCGGGAGGCCAACACCGGGAGGCCAACACCGGGAGGCCAACACCGGGATGCCAACGGAGATCGATTGAAGGAGTGATCCAGGAGAGATTAGGGGTGACTGCCCTGCATTTGAGCGATCCACCAGCCTCTCTACCATACTTATGGATGGACCACTGTCTGAGCAGAGTGTCCTTTCTGCGATGGCAGCTGAAATTGAGAGCAAAATTGCAAGCCTGCAGGAATTAGAGGAGGCCGTGGAAGGCCTAAGAGACCAGGCTCCACCCGATGGAAGATGAATCAGCAGAAAGAGCAGGTACTCCGTGCTTGGATGAAGAACAAGAGAAAAAGTATCCTTTGGTGGTATCGGCCATCACGCCTGAAGACAGTGACAGCCTTATAATAATTGATGATGATGACCAGAATTCTAATTTGGGCAATCAAGCAGGGATTGACCTCAAGGAGGGGGTGTCAAAATAACTTGAGATCCCTCACCTGCTTAGACCAGCGCAGGGTCTTAAAATTATGCAATTTGAGATATAAAAGGGGAGACTGGGGTAATTTCCAGCTGTGCCACTAGATGGTAATGATGAGCACGCAAAAGTATGTAATCAATAAGGATGAATTAAGCTGCCATATAATATTGTAATAAAGCATTACATGATATTGTAGTAATCATTAGTAAAATAGAAGGTGTATGGAATCTCATGTGTATTGATTCTTTGAAAAGATTTAATGGTAGAATTAATAGTTAGACATGAACAATGAACAATCACTGAAGTACACACAGAAGTAAATCACAATATGTTTTGTATGTGTGTATGTGACTAAGCACCAGATGGCTTTCTCTGGAAAGTCCAGGGGGGAAGATAGGGGAAGTGAAACTGTATTTGGAAAGTACCAGATATGTGTAGCTGTGGATCAGCACGTAGACTTATTCATATATTGAAATAAACAACTGTATAACACTCCCAGAGAAGTAGTCATATGATGGTATAGCACAGCTACACAGTCAGCAACAAACAAACACGGTTATCCAGATAACATGACAGTGTCTCGTCTGTGGTGAAATCAGCAGCTCTCCACGGTCATCAGGTCTATTCCGGTGGATGTTATGAAGGCTTTCTCCTCGGTGACGGAAGAGAGCCTGGTGCGTAGTCCTTGTAGATGACGATAGGGGAGCCTCTGTACTCCAGTTTCCCTCTAATGGCCCGGGCCTTGTATATGATTTTCTCTTTCACCTGGTATCTCTGCAGCCTGATGACATGCTCTCTGACCTGGCTTTGGCTTCTCAGCTAGTGTGGGGTGAGCCCTGTCACATTCCACCGAGGATTCCAGGAAGCCTTTGCCGAATACCCCCATGAGTATCCACTGATTCAGGTAGTGTAACCACTCTGATATTATGGCGTCTGCTCCGGGACTCCAGTTTGCTGACTTTAGCCAGCAGCTTAGTTTTGCACTTAGTTAGCGTGGCACAGGTGGCCTTAGCAGACACTCGTCTTGTAAATTTGCATATACCTTGAGGGAGCCTATTTTCAGAGCGTGGTCGGACACTGTGGTGTGGACGTGATCCAGCTTTGCTTCGAGTGTTGAAGTGGAGGCTTTAAACTCGGCATAGAGGGCTGTGAGGGGCTGCTCCAAAAGGTCAGTAATAGCCGCCATGTTAATCTCGCTGCCTGCTATCTCTGCAGGGCTAGCCTTCGCCCACTGGTCTTTTACTGTATCAGTCGGTAACCATAGTCTGTTGTACTGCATCAAGTCCAAGCACAACTTTGAAAGCCATAAAGATCCAAACTTTTCAACGCTTTTTTTTTCTGTTGTTCTCTAAACTGCAGAAGTTATGTGGCATAATCAACCTACTGTTGTCAAACGATGACCGAATTAGCAGAAAAGATCGCACGAATGATGTAAACAAAACAGACAGCCTCTCCCTTGTAGCACGGTCACGTACATTATTGAGCAGACACTTGCTGAGCCGCAGTGTTGACAGTTTTATTTTAATTCATATTTAATATAATGTAATATTTCACTGTACAGTATACAGTAAATCCAAAGGCGTTTTATTCAAAAATTCCACAGTGAAAAGTTCTGTGAATATCATGCTATTGATCTTATTTCCATATTTATCCTGTGGCCTGGTTGTGTAACACTTTATTCTGAAAACTGAAAAACCGGACATTAAAGTGTTTACCTTCATGTCAGAGTTTTATATTGCAGAGGGAGACAGAATGACAGTAAAGTGTTTATCCTTCATGTCAAAGTTTTATACTCCAGAGTGAGACAGAATGACAGTAAAGTGTTTACCTTCATGTCCGAGTTTTATACTTCAGAGTGAGACAGAATGACAGCTAAGTGTTTACCTTCATGTCAGAGTTTTATACTGCAGAGTGAGACAGAATGACAGCTAAGTGTTTACCTTCATGTCAGAGTTTTATACTGCAGAGTGAGACAGAATGACAGTAAAGTGTTTACCTTCATGTCAGAGTTTTATACTGCAGAGTGAGACAGAATGACAGTAAAGTGTGTATCCCTTATGTCAGAGTTTTATATTGCAGTGTGAGACAGAATGACAGTAAATTCTTCATCCTTCATGTCAGCTCTCCTGGGCAGTTTCAATACATTTACCACAAATATCACAATACGGGCGCACTAAATATATTGGGGCAGCCGGTTTGACTACGGAGAAGTGAATAACGGCTCACTTTACCGCAGTGATATCTAGCTGCGATTCCCTATTCTTCTCAAACTCATTTGCCTGCCAAAGATTTGTTTAACATGTAAAAAAGAGAAAATTGAATGGTCACACATGCACGATCAGATTTAAAATTCAGTTGCGCAATGTTGCATTTCATTTCGGAGTGACAAACGACACGTGGTATCATTGCCAGGAGAAAGGGACCGTGGTAAAGACTGACTCCCCGATGGTTTGTCATGTACTGGGACCTCTGATAGCTAGAAGACAGCAAATAAGCAACAGACATTAGAAATCCACATCAAATATACGGAAATGCATGGTGAGGCAAGTGATAACTTTGAAGACTATGTCAGTACTCTGCACTGACTGCTGGGAGGAGCTTTCTCCCATTGCTTCAGCAGCGCGAACTGGAGAGTATTAAGCTGGTCTGTTAGGGTTGATAAGTATAATAATATTAATGTATCCTGTTCTTTCCAGGCTACGAATTGTTGATTTTATTGTGTCACAATTTAATCAGGTATACAGGCATGAGTTATGTTCAAGCTGTAGAGGGCGTCGATACAAAATCTGTTCATCCTAATACTCTGAGGAGTCTCAAATCACAGACACAGGTGAAGCTGTGTTATGATTTTTGACAAGGGCTAAGCTGAGTTTACAAAACATGACACACCTCGCTGTCTGAATCCATTACATTTCCATTTAGGATCACATGCGAATGTTAAACTTGAAATGAAATTACATCAGTGGACATATCTGTTAATGGTGGTTTATACTGGCCAGCTTACCATGTCATATCAAAAGTATGACATGACGAGGACATATTCATTTAAACTCATAAACACTGAAAAAGTAAAAGGTTGACTGATTTAAAATGACACCAGTGGAAATACTTCATAGTAATGCTGCCCTGTAGTTCTACACCTTAAGTTTGTTCATACAAGGTTAGTTTTCTTTGTTTATTCACAATTGTTAGTCCACTGCCAACCCAACTGAATCTGAAATCTGGGGTGCATCAAAACAATGCAACAATACGACTGTTAAACTAATTCGAAATGTCCAATAAACTCCAGCGAATCTAACCTTCATTTACCATCTAATAGTGGATAACTTCAATTAAACACATCTGAATGTGGACAGCTCCTTGTGCTCTAATCAACAGTCTAAATGAAGAGCAGATGAAGACAAACAACTGCAGTAGCAAATGAGTGTATTGGTCCATGTCAGCAGTCAGAGTTGTAAGTGTTTTTTAATGGGACACTGTCTTACCTTGATGAGGAGAATCCAGGAAGTACCTGGGGTCTGTGATCCTTGTGTTGATTGGTTCAATCAAACCAGTGATTCCTTCCTGTAAGGATTAACACAGAGAGCATCATGCTTCATTAAAGCCCCTGGACACCCACACAGGTGCTTTCAGTTATTCTGGCTGATGAGACCGCTGCTTGATGAGACACTTGGACATGCAGAGTGGAGGAGCTAACAATCCGTAAGAAGTAAGGGGGGAGGTTATCTGGACCTGCTGAATTTTGAGGGTCTAGGTCTTTTAAGGCCATAAGAACCTCTGCAACAGAGAAGGGGGAGAAAGAGAAATCCTGGCTATCTGTGGCAGGGCTGACTAGGGACTAAGTAGGTGGGTTAACATCACGAGAGGAATCAAACAAGGAGCTGGAGCCTATAAAATGTTTGTTAAAACAGTTTAGCATCTCAGATTTGTCAGATATAGGAATGGAGTCAACAACAATAGTGGGAGGCAGCTCTGAAGAGCAGGTATTGGCGGAAAGAGAATTTATGGTATGCCAAAATTTCCTGGAGTCATTTAAGTTGTCTGTGGTCTGTGATAAAGAGTACTCTCGTTTAGCTACCCTAATAGCGCTGGTGCAGCTGTTACGTGCTTGCCGAAAAAGTAGCCAGTCCGCCTCAAGCCCCGACTTCCTTGCATTGGCCCAGAGCTGATTTCTCTTGTGTAAGAGACCCGTAAGTTCAGCAGTGAGCCAGGGGCTCTCTCGTCCCTTCACCCTGAACCGACGAAGAGGAGCATGTTTGTCCATAAAATGACTATAACTGCCATAAAAATATTCCCAAGCAAGATTTGAATCATCAATTAGTAAAATACGATCCCAGTTAAAATGATAAAGATCATGAAGAAAAGCTTGTTCAACAAAGTTCTTCAGACTTCTTTTAAGAACAATACTAGGCTTAGTGCGAGGGATTTTAATGTCCCTAACAGCACCGATTACACAATGGTCACTCATATCATTGGCAAAAACTGCTGTAGCAGAATATTTATGTGGCATGTTGGTGACTAAAAGATCAATAAGAGCAGATTTGGTAGGGCATTTGGGGTTAAGACGCGTGGGACGCCTTTTATTAATTTGAGTAAGGTTAAAAGCTAGACACTGGGCCTTAAAAGGACCAGACACAGGTGAAAACCAGTCCCAATTAAAATCACCCACCAGAACAATTTCTTTGAATTTCAGTTCAGATAACAGCTGCATTAAAGAGGATAATGTCTCTGCAGTGGCAGAGGGGGGCCTGTAGCATCCAACAATAGTTAGGTGTTGACCACCAGACAAAGCAATACTTAAAGCTAAGATTTCAAATCACAAATTGATTTGGCAAGCAAGATTTGTGCAGTAAGACTGGATCTGTCACGAACGGTACAGAAATAACATACAAAAATGGTGGACCCAATGCAGACACGGACACGAAGTAAGTACAAAAAAACGTTTAATGATAATAACTAACACAAAAACACTACAGGGTAAATAGGTAACACAAATGACAAGATGGTCGAGGGAAAAACAGGAACGAGGAGACGACGGAAGAATCAGGGAGACGGACAGGAAACAGGAACACGGGAAACTACGGAGAGAGAGAAACAACAAACACGATTAGTATATACATAACGACGGGGAGCGTGATACCCACAACGAGAAAGGGGATGCCAATCCGGGGGGAATAGTTTTACCAGTTAAGGGTCTACAACGGTCCGGCGTGCATGTCTGTCAGCTCAAGGTATTTGTAGTGGTACAGGTGATCAGTGTAACAGGCTGCAGCTTGGGGGGAACGCCTACCGGACCTAGACAAAGGGGAACACATACACAAGCAGGGATATACAGACAGAGGGAGACAAACTCGCCTCCAGGCGCTGCACCGGGCCTCCCTGGATGAGCCCGGTAGAAATCCCGGATCAGGGATGGATCCAGGATAAGGGATCTGGAGACCCAACTCCTCTCCTCAGGACCGTAGCCCTCCCAGTCCACCAGGTACTGGAACCCCCGACCACGACGTCGCACGTCTAAAATAGAGCTAACCGTGAACGCCGGATGGCCGTCAACGGTATGGGGGGGTGGTGGGGCGACGGCAGGCGGGCACAACGTGCTGGTGGTAACTGGCTTTTTCTGGGACACATGGAAGGTCGGATGAATCCTGAGGGACGCAGGAAGCTTCAGGCGGACGGCACTGGGATTGACAATGGCTTCAATCTCAAAGGGGCCAATGAAACGAGGAGCAAGCTTCTTCGATGCGACATTCAGGGGAATGTTATGAGAGTTAAGCCACACCCTTTATCCGGGTCTGTATTTAGGCGCAGGGATGCGATGGCGATCTGCCATCCTACGGTTCTGCTCCGCCGTCCGGAGCAACGCCCCACGGGTCTCCCTCTAAATCCGATGTACTCTTCGGAGATGGTGTTGGACGGATGGGACAGCTATCGCCGCTTCCTGGGCCGGAAACAGAGGAGGTAAGTAGCCCAACGAAGCCTCGAAGGGGGACATACCTGTAGCGGTGCTGGTTAGGGAGTTGTGGGAGTATTCGACCCAGGAAAGCTGCGAAGACCACAATGAAGGATTGCGGGCACAGATGCAACAGAGGGCAGTCTCCAAGTCCTGATTCGCCCTCTCCGTTTGACCATTAGACTGGGGATGGAACCCAGAGGATAGACTGACCTTAGCCCCTAAGGCCTGGCAGAAAGCCTTCCAGACACGGGAGGTGAATTGAGGACCACGGTCTGAGACGATGTCCGCTGGTATCTTGTGGAGGCGAAAAACATGGTCCACAAGGATTTGCGTCGTCTCCATGGCCAACGGCAGCTTGGGTAGCAGGACAAAATGGACCATTTTAGAAAAGCGGTCAACAATGGTGACAATAGTATCTTTACCTTGGGATACGGGAAGTCCAGTAACGAAATCCAAGGCGATATGGGACCATGGTCGACCGGGTACGGGGAGAGGACGGAGAAGACCTGCTGGAAGGTGATGAGAAGTCTTTTCCCCGAGCACAGACGGTGCAGGCCAGGACAAACTCCCGAGTATCAGTACCCATAGTCTTCCACCAGAAGTGACGACGAAGCAGAGACAAGGTCCTGGTTATTCCTGGATGACAGGAGAGACGAGAAGAGTGACCCCACTGGAGCACCTGGGAGCGAACGCCGGCAGGAACAAACATACGCCCTGGTGGACCACCACCAGGGTCGGGGTTAGCGTGTTGAGCTCTTCTGACGATGGTCTCAATCTCCCAGGTCAATGCTGCCATCACACATGAAGCGGGAACGACGTTGTCCACTCCGGATTCTTCCTCCTCGGCTGGTCCAAACTGCCGAGAGAGGGAATCTGGCTTGATGTTCTTACTGCCAGGGATATAAGTCAATGTGAAATTAAAATGCCCAAAAAACAAAGCACACCAGGCTTGACGTGAATTCAGTCTTAACCGTAACCCCAAGTTCTTGTGGTCAGTCCAGAACATAAATGGAACTTCCGCCCCCTCAAGCCAATGTCGCCACTCCTCCAATGCTAGCTTAACCACTAGTAACTCGCGGTTCCCGACATCGTAGTTCCTCTCCGCGGGTGACAACTTCTTGGAACTGAATGCACATGGGTGAACATTATTGTCGGATAATGCCTGGTCATCGGTGAAACTACTTGGCTGTAGTTACGAATAAAACGGCGATAGAAATTAGCGAAACCCAAAAATCGCTGAAGCTGCTTCCTGGAGGTGGGTGTCGGCCATTCGGTCCCAGCAGTGAATTTAGCAGGATCAGCCCTAACCTGTCCACTCTCCACGATGTAACCCAAAAATGTCACGGAGGAGACGTGAAATTCGCATTTCTCGGCCTTGACAAAGAGACGATTTTCCTGGAGACGCTGAAGAACCTGACGAACGTGCACCCCATGCTCGTTCAAGTCTTTAGAGAAGATCAGGATGTCGTCAAGGTAAACAAAAACGGAAAGATTAAGCATATCACGGAGCACGTCATTAACTAAGGCCTGAAAAACAGCTGGGGCATTAGTTAACCCGAAAGGCATAACTAGATACTCAAAATGTCCAAGTGGCGTGTTGAAGGCTGTCTTCCACTCGTCCCCCTCCCTCACCCTCACGAGATGATATGCGTTGCAGAGGTCGAGCTTGGAAAAGATGGTCGCGCCATGCAACGGCTCAAACGCGGAGTTGATCAACGGGAGGGGGTACTTGTTTTTAATTGTGATATTATTGAGACCACGGTAATCTATGCAGGGACGTAGCGATTTATCCTTTTTGGCCACAAAGAAAAAAACAGCTCCCAGTGGAGAAGAAGAGGGGCGAATGATCCCTGACTTGAGCGAGTCATTAATATATGTCTCCACAGACTCTCGTTCGGGACCTGACAGGTTATAGAGACGACTAGTGGGAAACGTTGACCCGGGCAACAACTCAATGGAACAATCGTAAGGACGGTGAGGGGGTAGGGATAGCGCCTTGGCCTTGCTTAACACCTGAGCGATATCTTTGCCTTGCCAGCGGTGATCGGTCATTAAATTATACAATGCATCCCTTGGAGAGTCTGTCACCTCCTGTGATTTAAACTCAGCTATAGACAATCAGTTCTACTGCTCATTGGTCTGGTATTTTTGATCTTGTATATATTTCCTAAAAGTTTTCTTTTCTATTATATGTTTTTGTCTTTAAAATATTTGTGTTTGTATATCTGGAGTTTCGTAGCAAAAATAATTTCTTCTGGGATTCTTAAAGTATTTCTGATTCGGATTCTGATTATCAACGCCAAGTGAAAGGCAGGTAGAGAGTAGCTAACGTATGATGCAGGAAAACAAAGTACTGCGCAGATTGTATTTTCTCACGGCGGGGAAAAAGCAAAAGGGGTTTTGTTTGTGAGTTGTAATACAAACTTCAAATTTGAAACTGTAAAAGAACACAAAGTTTCAGTAACTCATCTAATACTGTATATGTGGTGAAAAAGTCATAATCGTCTAATGCTTTGAGATACATCTGTACGTGATTTCTGCTTCGATATCCTGTATATAAAGTAATTACTAAGGCTTTCAATTAAAAATATTCAATTGTTCTAGGTTTTATGAATTGTATGTATTTGTAATGCATTAGACTTCAGTGTTTATTGTTGTTATAAATAGTTGTTAAAAATATATTTATTTAAACAGACAGTATTCATCTTGCTCTCTATTTAATCTTCTTCATTCCTGCACCATTTCTTTAAATATGGATAAGAAGCTGCCCTTTATATAGGGCATTATTTTCTTAATTTACTATATGTACAAATGTGTGGCTAGTGAGAATGCTGATTGGCTAGAAACTTTTGAAAACCACTAGCCACATTGGCTGGTAAGAAAAAAAAATAGTGTCAAACCCTGCTTGTAGCATATCAAATTCCTCTAAATATCACTTGAATTATATTTAAATATCTTCCATTTGCTTAAATCTTGCATATTTTCTACTTTTTCTTTGCAGTATACCACAACATTTCTCTGACTTCATTCATACTGCTGTGAGCAATTGTTATATTGGACTGAAAGGGTCACCTACCTTTGAGAGGATATCAGCAGCATAGTTTAGGTTCTGCACAAAGATGGCCTCCATCTCTTTGGCAACCGCCATTCTGTGTGAGCCCATGGGAACCCTGCCAGCCATGAGGTGGATCCTGGAAATTTCATAACAAATACATTTTTCACAAATGCTAACTTGAAAAGGACAAACTGCTTTTGTAATCAGTGGACTCTTGTTTCCTCCTGTTTTTTCCATATATGTCATCCGCTGACACTTGAAATTTATTTCTGATGCCTCCTATTTAGGAATGTGCCATGATTCAATATGATCGTTCATTACATTACATTTCATTTAGCTGGCGCTTTTATCAAAAGTGACTTCTAATAAGTGCATTCATCAATTACAAACCAGAAGAGCTAGAATTAAGTAAGTGCAGTAGCTGGCACTGCACCAGCACCGTGCCGTGCCCTGGGCTTTAGGGTACTTGCCCCCCCCTCCCTCTCCCCCCGCTGGCCAGCCCGTTTGTACTCACACTGCCTGGGCCTCGCGCAAATGCTTCTTGCCTGTCCATACGTCATCACGCCGTAACACGTCACACGCATTGTGCGTCTTATCCGACTGTTTTTGAATATTTCCATCCGACCAAATCTGCAGTAAACACTCCACCTCCGCATCACACCAACGTGAACCTTTCGCCAACATCGTTGTTGTTGTTAAATGTCTGCGCATGGTCCGTCTTTTTTTTTTTTTTTCTATGTCCGAACAGGCGCACACAAAATGACATCGGAGCCGCCGTAGGCCTCGTGCTCATGCTCGTACACGTGCGCATGCTCGTGCTCATACATGTGCAAACACGTATTACAAAAGCCCACCTCTCTCAAACGGGCCGTGGACGGCCAGCTGGCCGCAGCTAGGTGCGGAGCGGTTGCACTCACACTGGTCAAACTAGGTTTTACCCGTAAAACCTGTTTGGGCACGGTACGGAAGGACAGTGTGAGCGCGTCCTTAGGCCCCTGGTTGACCCTGCCTCGACACCAGTTATTCAGCCCTCCTGGAAGGCTCACCTCCCTGCTAAAAGAGGGCATAATCAAGCCAATAAATGCAGCACCTTGGATCTCAAACCTGGTGGTTACACAAAGCTGTCATTCCAGATAAATACCCTTTACCTACAGCTGAGGAGCTCACCTCTCTTTTTCATGGACCTATGGCCTTCTCAAAGTTGGATTTAAGTTCCACTTCACCCAGCCAGGACCTGACAGCAATTGTCACACACGATGGGGTGTTCAGGTACACGTGCATGCCGTATTTTTTTATTGGCTTTTGCAGACAAGGTATAGCACATGTACAGTATGTCTGCTTTAAGGTGAAAATAAAAGAAAACAAAAAATAAATAAAAATAAAAACACACTAAAAACTAATAGCAAAAATAATTAACATAATTTAAGGAGGAGAAAAAAAAAATATATATAAAGGGGGGGGGGGGGGGGCTCTCTCCTTCCAGCATTAAGAAGTGTCCTCAGCATCGTCAGGAGCAACAGTAATACTATTGCTAATAAAAGCCAGCAGTGGGTCCCAGGTTTGGTTGAATGCCTCTAAAGATCCCCTCTTTGAAAACCTTAACCTCTCCAACTGGAGACATTGCAAAATTTCAGTTATCCAACTATTATGAGTCGGTCACAGCACATCGTCATCAGCAACCAGAGGAGCCTGTTCAGTGGAAGGCTGCTCCTGCCGAAGTGTAGGACCAACAGGCTCAAGAACTCCGTTGTCCCTCAGGCCATCACACTCTACAACTCCTCACTCGGGGGGAGGAGGAAATAAAGAGGACAGAAGGGAAAGAGTGGGAGCCACTTACTGTGTAATTAATAATCTACTCTTACATACCTGGACACTTATCTTCTTTTCTTTTTTGTGCAATAACTTTATCCACCACTTAAGGGCAATAATTTAATCTTGCTGCTCATTTCTGTCATATACAGTCATACATATTTTATCTTATACATTTCCTCTACATTTAACTTATTTGATTTAACTTTCTGTAAATTTTATTTGACCTGTATTCTTACATTTACCTCATATATATTTGAGTTCATTGCTTACTGTTTATTGTTTTTTTTATACTTTCTGTATTTATTTAGCTAAGAGTTTATTGGTTATACTATACTGTGTGTTTTTTTTTTTTATACCTCCCTCGTTTTTTGTAAGCTGCTGGAAACTCAATTTGCTTGCAGGGGTCATCCCAAAAGAGACAAAAGAGAAGTCTAAGTCTGACTTCCAGTCCCTTTTTAGAGTGAATCATAGCACTGAGACAGCACTGATAAAAATGACTAATGACCTTCTCTGTACTTGTTTTAATAGATCTTAGTGCTGCCTTGATATGTCTTCATCAGCAGATCCTTGAGAAATTAGTTGCCAATCAGCTTTGACTTTTTGAATAATAATGAGTTATTTGAGGACTTCCAGTCAGGATTCAGAATGAATCATAGCACTGAGAACGCACTGGTAAAAATGACTAATGACCTTCTAATAGCTTCTAATACGACTTTGACTCGCTTACCCAAATCGCTTATCATGTCCTGGTTTCCACTGACTCTTCGTTCAATCAGAGTCATATGATCACCAAGGGTAGTCATTGATAATTGTAGTGAATTAACACTCGTTTGTAGCTGATCCAATTTCAGATCAATATGCAAGTACAGTTTGGATTTCATATGCTGCATGGCATCAAGAAGAGCTTCGTTAGAGGCCATCATAGAAGGATGAGATGAACAATGGGATGACTAGATCGGCCGTAAAAGTTCCTTAATTGATCTCATCTCATCTTCAACTGCTTATCCGGGGTCAGGTCGCGGGGGGGAACCACTTTAGCAGGGGACCCCAAACTTCCCTTTCCCGGGCCACATTAACCAGCTCTAATTGGGGGATCCTGAGGCGTTCCCAGGCCAGTGTGGAGATAGACCCATTTTGGACGCTTGTACCTGCGACCTCGTTCTTTCGGTCATGACCCAACTTTCATGACCATAGATGAGGGTAGGAACGAAGATTGACCAGTAGATCGAGAGCTTTGCCTTCCGGCTCAGCTCTCTTTTTGTCACAACAGTGCGGTAGAGCGACTGCAACACCGCCCCCGCTGCTCCGATTCTCTGGCCAAACTCACGCTCCATCGTCCCCTCACTCGGGAACATGATCCCGAGGTACTTGAACTCCTTCACTTGGGGTAAGGACTCATTCCCTACCTGGAGTAGGATATCCGCCGGTTTTCTGCTGAGAGCCATTGCCTCAGATTTAGAGGTGCTGATCCTCATCCCAGCCGTTTCACACTCGGCTGTGAACCGATCCAGTGAGTGCTGACCGACAATGCCACCAGGACCACGTCATCTGCAAAAAGCAGAGACGAGGTCCTCAGCCCACCGAACTGCAACCCCTCCCCACCACGATTATGCCTTGATACCCTGTCCATTAAAATCACGAACAGGATTGGTGACAAAGCGCACCCCTGGCGGAGGCCAACCCCCACCGGGAACGAATCCGACTTACTGCCGAGGATCCGGACATAGCTCTCGCTTTGGGTGTAAAGAGATTGGATGGCCCCCAGAAGTGACCCCCTCACCCCATACTCCCGCAGCACCTCCCACAGTATCTCCCGAGGGTCCCGGTCATATGCTTTCTCCAGATCCACAAAATACATGTAGACTGGATGGGCATACTCCCAGGCCCCCTCCAGGATCCTTGCGAGAGTGAAGAGCTGGTCCGGGTGTTCCACGTCCAGGTCGGAATCCACATTGTTCCTCTTCAATCTGAGGTTCGACTATAGGACGAACCCTCCTTTCCAGCACCTTGGATTAGACTTTACCAGGGAGGCTGAGAAGGGTGATGCCCCTGTAATTGGCACACACCCTCTGGTCCCCCTTTTGAAACAGAGGAACCACCACCCCGGTCTGCCACTCCCTTGGCACTGTCCCAGACTTCCACGCAATGTTGAAGAGATGTGTCAACCAAGACAGCCCCTCCAAACCCAATGCTCTCAGCATTTCTGGACGAATCTCATCAATCCCTGGGGCTTTTCCACTGTTGAGTTGTTTGACTACCTCAGTGACTTCCGCCAGGGATATTGACAATGATTCCCCATCAGCTTCCAGCTCTGCCTCTACAAAAGAGGACATGTTAGTCGGATTTAGAAGTTCCTCAAAGTGCTCCTTCCACCGCCCGACTACCTCATCAGCTGAGGTCACCAGCGTCTCGTCCTTACTGTAAACAGCTTGGACGGTTCACCGGTTTCCCCTCCTGAAATGTAGAATGGTTTTCCAGAAGCACCTTGGTGCCGCCCAAAAGTCCTTCTCCATGGCTTCTCCGATCTCCTCCCACGCCCGCTGCTTGGCCTCTGACACAGCAGAGGCTGCAGCCCTTCTGGCCTGTCGGTACCTGGCAACTGCCTCCGGAGTCTTCTGGGACAACATATCCCGGAAGGCCTCCTACTTCAGTCGGACAGCTTCCCTGACCACCATTGTCCACCACGGTGTTCGAGGGTTACCGCCTCTTGAGGCACCTAAGACCTTGAGGCCACAGCTCACTTCTGCAGCTTCAGCAATGAAAGCTTTGAACATTGCCCACTCCGGTTCAATGCCCCCAACCTCCACAGGGATGCCAGAAAAACTCCGCCGGAGGTGTGCGTTGAAGATCTCTCGGACAGGGGCCTCCTCCAGACGTTCCCAGTTCACCCGCACTACTCGTTTGGGCTTACCTGGTCTGTCCAGAATCTTCCCCCATCCTCTGACCTAACTTATTACCAGATGGTGATCAGTTGACAGCTCTGCCCCTGTCTTCACTCGAGTGTCCAAAACATACGGCCTCAGATCAGAGGATACGATCACAAAATCGATCATCGACCTTTGGCCTAGGGTGCTCTGGTACCACGTACAC
This sequence comes from Echiichthys vipera, assembly GCF_963691815.1. Classification (NCBI taxonomy): domain Eukaryota; kingdom Metazoa; phylum Chordata; class Actinopteri; order Perciformes; family Trachinidae; genus Echiichthys; species Echiichthys vipera. Next base: position 35,328,302 of record NC_139828.1, on the reverse strand, counting down.
TTATGAGCATCCTTGTGTTTGAACATGGTGTGAGTTATAGACAATCCGTGACTAGCACAGAAGTCTAATGACTGACGACCACTCGGATTTAGATCAGGGAGGCCGTTCCTCCCTATCACGCCTCTCCAGGTGTCTCCATCATTGCCCACGTGCGCGTTGAAGTCTCCCAGCAGAACTATGGAGTCCCCTTCTGTAGCCCAATGCAAGACTCCATTCAGGGTCTCCAAGAAGGCCGAATACTCTGAACTGCTGTTCGGTGCATATGCACAAACAACAGTCAAAGAGTTTTCCCCCCTACCACCCGCAGGCGTAAGGAGGAGACCCTCTCGTCCACCGGGGTGAACGGCGCTCAGCCGGGGGTTAGTGAGTATCCCCACACCCGCCCGGCGCCTCACACCCTGGGCAACTCCAGAAAAGAATAGGGTCCAACCCCTATCCAGGAGTACGGTTCCAGAACCGAGACTGTGTGAGGAGGTAAGCCCCACCAGATCTAACTGGTAGCGCTCCACCTCCCGCCCAAGCTCCGGCTCCTTCCCCGACAGAGAGGTGACATTCCACGTCCCCGAGCCAGCTTCTGCTGCCCATGTCTGGTTTGTCGAGGCCCCTCACCTTCACTGCCACCAGTGCAGCAGCGCACCCGACCCAAGTGGTTCCTCCTGCGAGTGGTGGGCCATCAGGATGGAGAGGAGGGAGGTGCCACGTCACTTTTTCGGGCTGTGCCCGGCCGGGCTCCGTGGCAAACCCGGCCACCAGGCGCTCACCGGCGAGCCCTCCATCTGGGTCTGGCTTTAGACGGGGGCCCAGGGCTTACTCCGGGCAGGGTCTCTCTTCCTCTTTCTCTTCCTTGATTGTCCATTGAGTCTTTGTGAACCATTCTTAGTCTGGCCCCTCGCCTGAGACTGCTCTGCCATGGGAGACCCTACCAGGAGCACTAGGCTCCAGACAACACAGCTCTCAGGTTCACAGGGACACACAAACATTGATGTCGAAGTCAAAAGAAAAAAAACTTTTTCAAATGATTAACCAGTGAAGATGGAATTAGTCGAAAGCAAACGTTTCAAAGGTCAGGAAATTTAGCTCATAATGCAGACTGAAAAGACGCTCATGGAGATTCACGTGCGGCCATCTTGAAAGTGCAAGACAAGACGTGGGGGGTTCTATAGACAAATCTTTGACCTTATGATTACGAAAAGCCCAGGGAATTGTGATTTGTGGTGGTCTTAACCTGAGAATGGACCCAAAATAGGATGTGTCAAGATTAGCTCAGACCCAGAACACTGTAGGCAAAAAGGAGAGAAAGATATCCTGAGGTAACCAGTCACCACTCATCACTTGTGCAGTACCACCGCAGCTGTGAATCCTGGTGCTGGCAGCATCACGCTGTGGGGAATTTTTAGGGCAGGGATATCCTTCATGAAAACCTGTTCTAGATAGCTCAGGACCTCAGACGGGGTCAAGGTTCACCTGCCAACAGGACAATGACCCTAAGCACACAGCTAGGACAACACAGGAGGGGTTTTAGACCTAATGTACATTGCATTGCTGTGTTGTGTTGTTGAAAGGTGCTGTATGCTCAAGCACATGTGTTTCAGTCATTCCCCAGGTGGAGGTTAGGTTTTTTTTATTTGCATATTTTCACAAATCTCATAAGACAAACATTTGTAGAACATTTCAGCATCATACTTAGAAAAGAAAAATATATATATGTCATTTCTCTTTTCAATGAGCATTAAATTCTTAAATTATAATGACATAATAATTAAACTTAGGAAGAGAGTACTTAAATACACAATAAAATGGCCCAAGAGCATAAATAGATACATACAAAGAAATTAAATTAAAAAGTGGGCTATACTATTACATTTCCTCAAAAAATCTTGTAATATATCAGTGGTAGAAATCAATTTCTTATTATTAATAATTTGCATAGACTCAAAAAAATGTCAAGATTAAGTTTTGAAGGGTTTAAAGTTCGGCCGAGAATTGGAGAATTTAGTTTTATGGATATAAAATTCTCCTTGTAGAATTAGTAAATTGACAATCCACTGTATATTTTTGATTTTGTTTTCATAGCAGGTAATGACATATTTTTCTTCCAATTTAATGAATTGATTGGATTTAATATTAAAAAAGCTCTCACTTTCTTTCCAGAAGTCCAAAGTATACTGACACTCCAAGAATAAATGCATAATTCTTCTTCAATCTTACTAAATTCACATTTGTTGTCCACATCTGCAAACCATGTAACAAATGTATTAGTGGGATAAATATTATTCATGATTTTATAAGTTTTTCCCGATGAATATAAGAGAAATAAGAATTCCAAACTAATTTTTCCCATAGAGTGATTCTCCGTTTGCTGTAGAATTCCTTGTATGTTTATTGGAAGATTTATGACTTAATATTTATTCCATTAACAAAAGGGACAGTTCTAAATCCTGCATTTCTTGTCAATTGAAGGATTCCACAAGGTAGGATATAGCATTTATTACTAATTGATATTATTTATGGGTGACAGGAAACATTTGAGATCTAACAAATTCCTCAAAACTTTGAAATTAAGCTTCATTATTTTGTAAGTCTGTAAAAAAAAAAAAAAGATTCCTATCCACTCAATGTTGTAGATATAAGGATTTATTCTTTCTGGATATGAATTAATTGTTCCTGCTGATGAAATGCAGACAACTTTAGGAGGTTTGGGGGTGAAAACAATACAAATGTGATCTTTACTTTGTCCATGCCTCACCTTTTGCAGTCCAAAGCTCTTGCATACTTCACAGCCAGATCCAGACCCTGTCTGAACTCTGCCTCTCTTCCAGGAACTGCTGCAAGACCAAGATCCCCCTTCTTTACATCACCTGCAACACACATTCATAGTATCACTACCATTATCAATTGTTGCTGGATGTTAAAGCTTTTACTGAACAGTTACCGGGCGGGGTGTTGATGAGGACCATCTCCACTCCTGCAGCCTCTCTGGCTCTCTGAAGCTCCTGCAGGTCAGAGTCATAGAGCCAGGCCGCCTCCACCGCCTGAAAGCCGACCGAGCCAGCCGCGTAGATCCTCTGACTCAAGTCTGGAAGCTCCGTGAACAGCCAGGAGATATTCGCACAGAACTTCAGCGGAGCCATCTCGGTTCAATGGCGGAGGGCAACGACCGTTAGTTACGTCTATGCTGTACTTTGATCCCGGTAAGAGCTGCGGTAAGATAACTGTATTTAGAGAGACCTCCAAAACGATACTGTCGATCCGTTCCGTCCTATTAATCTGCAATCACCTGTGTCCAAATGTTTAAGACAGGGACTGAAGACAAGCACTAAATCATTCCAGTTAAGATAGCTGAGCAATGCTAAGGAAATAACTTCAACACTGTCTTAATTCCTACCAGGCTTCTTCTACATGTTATTAATGTTCATATACTTCACGCTACTTACAATAAAGAGAGTTTCTATTTGAAATGAGCAAAACAAGTTGTGTCTGACCAGACCCCCGGCGGAGTTTGTTTTTGTCACGTGACTGGCAGCATGATTCCGGTCTGCGACTTCTTTGCGTTTTTTGGCGGATTGCAATACCAACTCTAAGGTGCACACCTCCACCTACTGAGCCGGAGTATGTAGGACCGGCTCTAGTGGTCTATGATTTTACATTAAATTATCTCATAGTTGTAGTAGTAGTAGTAGTAGTAGTAGTAATAATAATAATAATAATAATAATAATAATAATAATAATAATAATAATAATAATAATAATAATAATGAAACAAAACAAACCATGTTACCAAGAAGCTCTATGACCCCTCTCTGTCTCTCACACCTTATCACCCTTAGTTCCCAGTATCCCTTCCAAATTCCACTCATGCCCTGCCTTACTCACCCTATTTTTCAGCCAGTGTGCAGATCCAATGTCAATATTGGGGAGACACCAAAATGACTGAATGTTTTTTGGATTTATACAGTTTGCACATTGCATATTTGCACACTTAATTACGTATCGTTTCATATTTATTGATTGTTGATATATTTCTTGTCCTTTTAAATCTTATTTGTGCTGGTAGTTTATGCGATGGCCGCATGGTTCCACCTGCAAAAGAGGGACATGAGATTTAATGTGCATTTGTGTGGTAAATGAAAGCTAAGATGACATTATGTGACTTATCTAATATATGTTGTGTGTGTGTGTGTGTGTGTGTGTGTGTGTGTGTGTGTGTGTGTGTGTGTGTGTGTGTGTGTGTGTGTGTGTGTGTGTGTGTGTGTGTGTGTATATGTATAATAGTATATTTGGAGTGGTAAAGTGTGTGTGAAATGTGCTTACAAGTCTCATTTGTCTCCAGGGTGTTCGGGCAAAAGACCGACCCAGGAAACGGGCACCATATTTCTAGTTCAGTGGGCATCCAAGTGGTGATTAGTGGGGGTGTTGAAAGATGTTTTTTTTTAATTAAAATGTATTTATTATTGGGGATGAGGAGGTAATAATTGTGTGTATACCCAGCAGAATATACCTTGATCCCAGAACAGACACTGAAGAACTTTATACATCAAATCTTCCCTAAATGACTTCATAGTATGTAAACTCAACAGCACACGCTGCAGAGTCAACACCCATAACCTGTCTGGTCTGACTTCCTCCACCCACTGAAGCCCAAAAATGACTGCCATCATCTCTGCCGAATAAACCAATAGTTGATCTGTTGCTTGATTTGAAAAAGTATGATGTAAACTCCTGTACCCAAACGATCGTATCAAGGCAGTGGGTCTGTAGTTTCCAGGGTTATTAAGATCGTTACCGGGTTTACTAAAATGCAACCCCAACTTTTTGGCATGACCCCTTCCCTCCATATCTTATTAAATAATTCCAGAACAAGTCTTAATACTTGACCAGGCAATTTACAAAACATCACATAACTTTTTGCATACATAACAACATAAGTCGGTCCTGACCTGTTGTTGTATTCCCAGTGCCATGCAACACTATATTTGTCTCACTCATAGTCAGCTTAGCATCGAGAGTTGAGTCTACATGATCCTTTTTCCTAATTATATTCTGATTTCCACTTAGTATTTTCCTCTTTCCTCTTCTTATGGAAACATTCTAATAATTTGCTCGTAATCAAGCAGCTGATGCTTGTCACAGTTTGATTATTGTTAGACTCAGGTGTGTTAGGGTAGGGAGAAACCTAAAACATGCCGGACAGTGGCTCTCCAGGACCGGAATTGCCTACCCCTTGTCTAGAAAGACGTTTCACCTCTCATCATAGAGGCTTCATCAGTTCATGTACACATATGACCAGGCTGGGACTGATCCAACTATCTGGTGTGGAGATCCAGGTATTTAACCTTTCACAAGGCCGATGATGTCACTGGAACTCTTTGTGCTCCAAGTGCCAACAACCGTCATTGGAGTGACAGTCGTTGGTGGGAAGTTGGTTTCGACTTGGTTAGGGCTACTACTGGGTTACAACGACAGTCGTTGGAGTCACAGGAGGCCATTTGTTAACAGTTGGTCTTTGAGGTTAGATTGTTGAATCTCCTGGGAAGGGATGAAAGGGCAGCATTGTAAATGAAAATTAAATTTGTACTATTTAAAGACATCTCAGCAAATACACGTATATATACTTGTAACTGTAAATATATTGTATAAAGAAAAACAGCTGAGCAAATGCACTTAACCACGGTAAGTGTAACACTGGCTCACACTGATGACAGTACCCGGGGCAGCTGTTAGAGAAACACAACAGATAACCACATTAGGGTAACACAGGCTCACACTGATGACAGTACCCGGGGCAGCTGCGAGCGTCTAAGGCTGCTGTCGGGTTCGCTGCTCTACTCATAAGCGCAGACCGGAGAAGTAGATCTGTTCCTCTCCAGAGCAGTTAGCTTTCCGGGCCAGCTGCAGTTTAAGACGTGTGAAAGAAGTTCTCTAGAGTCCTCAGTGTTTCTCATCAGGGCTTAACTAAGCTGCATGCATACAGGAGAGAAGCTACAAACAATGCGGTCGAAATGTTCTCTACCTTTCTCCAGATAGCTTCAGCATATATATTGTCACATCAAAGCAACTTACAAACACAAGGACATCAAAATAAAAATAACAACAAACACACTACCCAATGTTTATGACCCCAGTAGATGTTATCAATGTTTTACGACCACCAAATGTCACCATTTGCAACCCTCATGTGATCCCTCTCCACAACCCCCCCCCAGCACTTATTCACAGCTTGAATGTTAGTTAATTGTTATGTTAATCAACATACAGAAACCATGGATTTACACACCTTAAACTCAGAAAAACCCACTATACAAAATTGATTTCTCACAGACGGTGGTGTGTTTTCCTACTCTGTCGGCAAGAGACCCCTCCGAAACGCACCACCATCGCATCTGTAGCGGCTCGCTTCCCTGGTCCCACCTACATGGTGCAGCAAAGTCATCTATATCGTGTTCTTCTTTAGGAAAGTAACTGTATTATGAATACACCAATTTAAACGGTAACTATAACAGAATAAAGTTACTCATATTTTGTATTTTAAATACGTAACGCAGTTATATGTAATCCGTTACTCCCCAACCATGAACACATGAAATCCACACACAACAGGACGGTCATGTCTTGTCTAACCGTTGATTCGGCTCAACAGCGGAGAATCGGCTGAATAAATATGCTTCTCCTGTGTCCTGTGAGTTTGAGTCATCAGAAACATGGCAAGACACGGTTATCTCAGATTTCGGTTATTGTTTTCAGCCTATTTGCTGTAGCTGTCAGCATCACGTTACTTAACATGCAGAAATACGGACCACGCCACTCTCATTGCACCCCCCCCCCCCACTCACCGCTGCGATGGCCCTGTCGTGGAGTGACAGGAGGAACATCTGTATACGCCTACTGATTTTCATAAGTTATGTTCATAAGTACATCCATCCTGCAGGAGGGGCTGTAATTTTTGAAGTGTGTCAGTAGGGGGCACTCTCACTGTAAGTCAATGTTGTCATCTAGGTTTGTTCAGGGGGGGGGGGGGGGGGGGGGGCTCTTGTCATGCATGAGATATTTGGGGCAGATTGGACAACTATTGCTCAAGTTATAACTACTTTATGTGTTCTGATGAGACGCCAATGTTCACAGCCACGCCAAGGCCACACCCTACAGAAACACAAAATGATATGAGGTAACTTTGATCACCAAGGTCTTTAGATGCTCCATGAGGCGTTTTTGTTTGTCTGGAAGAGTTCTACAGGCCTACCTAATTTTGTAAATGTACCTCATTCGTACCGCCCTTGTTGATTCTAGGGTGTGCTAGCAAGCCAATTTGCCAAGGTCAATTCTGAAAAGAATGAAATACGCAAATTTTCACCTAGCTTGAATTTTGTATGAAGTTTGGGAAGTTTTTTGAATATGATAAAGCTTCCAAAAAGGCAATTTATTTGCATGAATAACAATAAAGATTCCTTTAATTTCAATAGGGCCTTTGCTGTCCCGACGTTTGTCGGTGCTAGGGCCCTAATAATAATTCCTTCAATTTCACTAGGGTCTTCGCTGGCCCGACATTCGCCCGTGCTCAGGCTCTAAAAGAAAAATAATTCCTTCAATTATGCAAACTGTCAAACTTGCAAAATAACAAATACAATAGCATTAATTAGTCTAAACATAACTGTATAACGTGTGCATGTGATAAATCTTTTTTGATTGTTATACTACATGGCCCTACAGTGTAATGTAAGGATAACAAGAGCTTTTCACATCCTGACCATTGCAGGCAAGAGTAGCTGGAGAGAGCAGAACAATGAAAAGGAAAGCAAAAAGTGGGAATATTGACAGTTTTTTTTAATAAGATAAGTGCACAGCAGTAAGAGGAGGGAAATGAAGGAGAAGGTAGTCAACTGGAGCAGAAGGCCACAGAAGGAGATGAAGAAATAAGTGAAGGAAAAGAGGAGGTGAGGGATGAAGAGGAGGCTGCTGCAGATTCAGAAAGTGGGACAGAGATAGGGAGTGACCACCAGGCAAAAGAAGATGACAGGGAGGAAGAGGGTCCTAGGCCTACTGCAATTCCCCCTGGACCACATGGTATGTGTTTATTCTCTTTCCATATAAATTGCATTACAGTATTATCACATATCCTGTCACTCAGTACATGTCACTCATGTCACCCATTTACATTTGGGGATTCCTGCGTACCATCCTCCCATGCCACCCTGCCAAGATCTCTTGCCACCGCTTTGCCACCCCATGTAGAATTTTCTAGACCCGTCACTGGTGCCAGATCCACGTAAAACAACAACGACGAGGCAGGATTATGCAAAGACTCCCACTGGGGAATCAGTTCAAAACTGCAGCTGGAATTGCTCTCGAGGTCAGTGCTGAATAGGGCAAGGATCTGTCTGGGCACACTCTGTCTCACTGTTAAAGACTTTTTGGAGCTACACTGCAGTGACCAGACCTCTCATCAGCAGAAAGATTAAAAAGGCGAGACTTGCGAAGAGCATGTTGTGTGGACAGAGGAGAACTGGTCCAGAGTGCACTTCTGTGATGAGAGTAAGTTCAATTTATTTGGGTCTGATGGGGAACATTATGTCCGGCTTAGGACTGGGGGAAAGACTGCACCTAGTGGGTGAAGAAGTCAGTTACATTTGGAGGAGGAAGTGTCATGGTTTGGGTGATGTTTTTGCAGCAGGAGTTGGGCCTCTTGTACATGGCAGAGTGAATGCAAATATTTATGTGAACCTCCTTTGGCGACATGCAATAACTTCATTGCAATTGTCTCTGGGTTAAGCAGTTCCTTGAAGCTTAGAATATTGAAACAATGAAATGGCCAGCCTGGAGTCCACATCTAAACCCCATAGAGAATCTCAGGAAAATCCATGTTTAGACCTCAAAACTCATGAGGAATACATTCTTTCCCTCCTCATCATCATACAGAAGTTCTATATCTGGACATGCAGCATTTTCATCTGGGGAACACAAAGACACATTATGTTTCTCTACAAGAGCATGCTTCACAAAGTATCTTCAATTTAAGCATGACACTGCACTCACTAAGCTACAGTCTTATCATGTTGTGTATATATGTATAAAGGCACATGGTCTTCTGCTTCTGGGTCAGTCTCTTTACCAGCCTTATTGCACAAGGACCAGTTCTGAATTGTGACGGAAATTACAATTGACATCTTTTGGATTTTAAAACACATTCTTTGTCTCCTCGTGATGCAGTTCTTTATCTGGGCATGCAATGTTCAGCTCTGAAAACACACAGAAAATTGTACATATCTTGTACATGTCTGCTTCAGCATAATTTTAAAGTACATCTTAGTACACAACACTGCTCTATCTGTTCCCTTATCCTGTGTTACAAGTATGACTATATTTATTGCCTGTTTCAATTAAATTCAATTCAATTTTATTTCAAAAAGTTATCTCAGGACACTATGACTTATTTATGATTCACATAGACCCAACAATTCCCCCGTAGAGTATGGTGGCAACGAAAACCTTCCCTTAAACAGGCAGGAACGTCAGACAGACCCAGCTCTATGGAGGACGGCCATCTGTCTTGACCAGTTGGGGAGGAAGAAAAAGAGAGAGAAAGAGAGAAAAGACAAACAGATGGACAGAGAGACAAAGAAAGACAGACAGAGACGCACTTCCAGAGATGCAAGCAACCACAAAAGTAACAGTAACTATAATAATATCTATAGTAATGTGAATATGACTTGTATGTTATGGCAGTTTACATAGCAGAATAGTAAGAAACAAGCACAGCTAAGGTGACAGAATATGAAAATGATAATAGTTATGGTGGCAAATATGATCAATGATGAGTATTGGTAATAACAGCTGTGATATAGCGAGAGATACCACTGATGGTGTTTTTATGGCTACAAATTTTATAGTTTATAAGACTAATGATAGTATACATGACTAATAGAGATAATAGTAGAAAGAAGCGTCATGCAGGACAACGGCAGCAGGCACCACCACGATAAGCAGAGACCTGTGAGACGACAAAGCAAACGACTCCGGGGAAGAAGTTGAATTAGTAACATGCATTGATGAGACATGAATGATACAGACAGAGAGAATAGAAGCTCAGAGTATTAGGAAAAGTATCATCCCCCAGCAGACTAGGCCTATAGCAGCATCATTAAGCATAACAGAATCAGCTTAGGCCCGTACATGCAGGTTCTAAGCGAAATTGAATGCCAATAACAACATAGCTAAGGGCTCGTAAGCCCTAGCTTAGTGTACTCTTAAATATGGGGACGGTGTCTGCCTCCCGAATAACACTTGGGAGCTGGTTCCAGAGGAGAGGAGCTTGGTAGCTGAAGGCTCTGCCTTTAGTTCTACTTATGGAGACTCTAGGAAAGACCAGTAGCCCTGCATTCTCAGAGCGCAGCGATCTAGTACTAGTACGATCTCTGTACACCCAAAGTGAGAGCTGTGTCCGGATCCACGGCAGTAAATCGGATTTGTTCCCGGTTGGGGGTTGGCCTCCGCCAGGGGTGTGCTTTTCTGTGTAAGGTTTGCATGTTCTCCCCATGTCTGCGTGGGTGTCCGGGTTCTCCGGCTTCCTCCCACGATCCAGAGACATGCACATGTTAGGTTAATTGGTGACTCTAAATTGCCCGTAGGTGTGAATGTGCATGGTTGTATGTCTCTGTTTGTCTCTATGTGGCCTGTGATAGACTGGTGTCCTGTCCAGGGTGTACCCGCCTCAGGCCCGATGTCAGCTGGGAGAAATATGATCTCTTCAATTTGTTTTAATTAGTACTCAAGCTGCAGCATTTTGGACCAACTAGAGACTCTTAACAGACTTATTGGAGCAGTCTGATAATAAGGAGTTGCAATAGTCCAGCCTAGAAGTTACAAATGCATTCCTTACTGTGGGGCTGGAGGACAACACAACATCATCCAGAGTAACAATATCTTTAGCTATTGAGTTTCGTAGGCCTTTAGAGCCAAGTACAATAACTTCAGTTTTATCTGAGTTTAACATGAAAAAATTGTGGGGAGAATCAGGTCCAGAAATAATCTCAGCTCGTTCGAAATCCTGTTCGGTCGGCCTTTGCGAACTGGGATTGGGCCTGAGCCAAGGCAATTATCTGAGACAGGTTGTTGCGAAGCTTGCTGAATTTTGGTCCGATATATTTCAAACCCTCAAACAGGCTCTTAACACATATTTGGAAGAAAATCCTCTGACTGCTCTTTAGGCGCCCTCCATCGAGAAATCTGCCCATTACTACACAACGTGTCGTGGCCTTTACCCCCCTGCTCGCCAGACATAACATTCTCCTAAAATGGAAACATGTTTCTCCACCGACACATGATAGTTGGATCCATAAAATCTTGCAATGTCTCCGGTTGGAGAGGTTATGGTTTTCACAGTGGGGATCTTCGACAGCATTCCACTGCTGGCTTTTATTAGCAATCAATTGCAATTAGCAAACTTCCTAGTGCTGGAAGGAGAGAGAGAGACCCCCCCCCCCTTATTTATTTTTTGTTGTCTTTTTCATTCTTGAATTATGTTAATATTTTTGCTATAAGTTTTAGTGTGTTTGGTCTGTGTTTTTCTTTTTTTTTTCAACTTTTTTTTGTTTTATTCAAGGATTTAGACTCAGTCACAATACATCTCATCCCTCTCCCTCTCTGGCCTGTCTTTGCCTTATCTCTATTCCTTGACACAGCTACAAACTGCTTCTGCACTCTGAGGACCTTTTGACCTTTTAGACAAACTTGGAACTCATTGAAGAGTGAACAAAATGACATCAAGGTCATTAAATGAAGAACCATGTAAGACTAATTTATGTTAGACAAACAGACACTGTCAAAAAGTGAAATTTATCTGTTTACTAATGGAGAAAAGACTTTCTCAATAGATAAATTTATTGCACCCTGACTCTAACTCAGGACACATTTCCTCACAGACACCTGACAATTTTTCGACTCTGAGCAACCCACAGACCTGATCTGATAAGAAGATCAGAGACTTTAATGTGTTCTTAAAGAAAACTATTATAGGAAGTATAAACTGTATGTATTTTATTCATCTGTAAAGAAATTCGTGTCTGGAAGGATTCTGGTCTTTCTATGATCAAGATTGCCAAAGTTACAGAAATGTTGTGATATTAAACCTAATCATGTAAGTATTGACATTTAGGATCCACCAATGGTTGTATTTTAAGTTTGTCCCAGTCTGTATGCTTGTAACATTCAATCACACCGTATATTATCATTGAGGATCCTATTTTAACACATTATCAAAATATATTTAGACTACTATCAAAGAATGATTAATTTATTGTGAAGATTTTTATTTGATGTTATTGTGTAACCGACACTTCCACAGGATTATTAACTTAGAGGAACTTACACATTATGTGTATTCACTGTAAAATTCCTACACTTTGTATTGTATATTTACATGAAAACTGATCTCGTCTTTGGAGACAAAGGAAAGAGGGAGTTTCTCCCATCTTAGGCGGGAAAATGAATGCATCTCATTATCAAGGCACCACCTTTGGACTTAAAGATGGCAGACCCAAGCTGTCGCCTCCGATTTCTAGAAGTTTTACTCAGATGATTTCCTCTGATTTCTCACTTCTTTTTGTCTTAGTCTAGTCTATTGTACAGTCTTTTATTTCGTAATATCTATCTAGTCTATTTTTGTCTTTATTTTTATGAGTAAATTTCTGCCTGACTTTGTTTCAACAAAGATTTAGAAGATTTAGGGTTTACAACGAAAGTGACCCTTTGACGCTGAATATCCGTTATTCACGGTGAAGCGTCCCCGCATCCAGTGGTTATAGCATGCTGCCCTGTTGGAAAGCCTGTCCACTTCTTGGCCTCTGACGACCTGGTTCTGCCAGCCCTGACCCGGTGTTCTGCACGTCTGGACGACTGCCCTGGAGCTGTGAACACACCTCCTTCCTCTGGACTTCCCTCTACACGGCTGAGTTTGGTGAGATGACGTAGGTACTTTTCTGAGCAGATCTGGTGACCACTAGCTATTTGATATAAAACTTCACTTTCCATAGAGCTATGATTAGAAATTGCATTTCCATGTCATAGCTTTACCATGCCCATTCATTTTCTGTGTTATTCAAGAAGCTTTATTTATCCTGAGGGAAATTATTGTGCAACAGTTTCAATACAAAGATGGGAAAGGATCAGAGTGACAATAAGCTCGTTCTAAAATACACTTTTGGTGCAACTTAAGACACATCATCAGTGTTGACATCGGGTGTTTCAGGTCTCACAACAGACACCCTCGCCCAGGGGACCCAGCCGGGGTGATCAAGTCCCGGCTTGTGTCTTAAGATCATTTGCTCACGACTCGCCCCGCTTGATCCACAGCCATCTGGACGCCTTTTCTGCTGCGTCGCTGATGTTTTTGATGGCTCTCCTGTTGTGCAGCCCCTTCACTCCTAGCATTTTGAGCGCCCTGATGAGAGACTGGCCAGCGAATCCTCTGCATCCGACCTCAATGGGGTTCGTCGGGTCCTCCATCCCCTGCTTCGGCATTCACCTGCCAGCTCCTCATACTTGGCTCTCTTCCTATCAAAGACCTCCTCCCTCCGGTCTTCCCATGGAAAAGTCAACTCCAGTAGAACCACTTGCCTTGTTGTCTCCGACACCAGGACCATGTCTGGCCTGAGTGTGGTCACTGCGATGTTCTCCGGGAACTTGAGCTGTCTCCCTGGGTCGACTTTCAGCTTCCAGTGTCGGGCTGTAGCCAGCAGCCCCCCTGCTTGACTCCTGAGCTGCTGCGGCTTCTCCCCAGCCCTCACAAAGGCGATGGACTGCCTTGATGGTTGTTGGTGTTTGCTAGTGGAAATCCCTGTGCTGATTGCCTCCGCAATGACCCGTAGCACTTGGTCATGGCGCCAGGGGTAACACCCCTCTCCTAGTGCTCTCGGGCAGCACTTCCGGTCAGCTGCCTCCTCCCATCTGGTCCATGCCCCCTGCTGCCGCATCACTACTGTCCTACTGCAGCGGGCTTCCTCCACCCCTGCCCGAACCTCCTCCTGGAACAGCTGACGCCTTTCTTTCCCCTGGGCCTTGTTGTAGGAAGGTCTTGGGTTGCTCCCGAGTCCTGCCCGTCCGGATGCAACTGTTCCTACTAGCTCATTGTGCCGCAGGCGGGACTCAGCCCGGTCGACTGCCTCTTGAGCACACCACTTCCTGCCGGTCCTCACTTCTATGCCAGCCGAGGAGACTTTGATGTCGCTGGAGTCCCTATACAGCAGCACCTCTCTTGCACGGGTAATCACAAACTCCTCTGTCAGACTGCTGAAGGGTAGTTTGAGTTCCCACAGATGGAATCTGGGTGTCCCCTATTGAGAAGCGAAACCTTTCTGAAACCTTCCCCTTCTTCAACACCAGGGACCTGGACTTGGCTGGCTTGAAGCTCATCCGTGCCCAGCAAATGAGACGTTCCAGGCCTTGGAGGATCCATCTACAGCCCGGGACTGATGTAGTAGTCACTGTCAGATCATCCATGAACGCTCTGATAGGGGGCTGTCTCATGCCTGAGTTGGTAAGTGGTCCTCTACACTACACCTCTGCTGACTTCACCTGCATATTCATGGACAAGGAAAACAAAACCACAGAAATGGTGCATCCTGTGATGATGCCCTTCTCCAGCCGATGAAATGCAGATGTTACTGTTCCGGAAGTGACTCTCAAACTTAAGCAGCTGTTGTAGTCCAGCATGAGGTCCTTGATCTTGCCCGGAACATGGTGTCAGTCGAGCGAGGTTTCCACCAGCTTGTGTGGAATGGACCTGTAGGCGTTGGCAAGGTCACATAAATCAAATCAAAATAAAGCTAACGTAAGATGAATCAAACAATAACTAAGTGTGACAGAGTGCAACAGACATTGTTGTTAAACGTAGGTATATACAATATACAACAATACGCACTGTGCAGTTTAGCAGCACAAAATAAAATAAAATAAGTGCAAACTAAATAAGTGGTAAGGAGCGATAAGTGATAACAGTGTTAAAAATGTAGCAGCATTTCCTACAGTAAAGTGTAGCAGCAGTAAGTTACAGTACCACTAAATAAAGTGATGTAGTGGTGATATAAAGTGACAGTGGAGTGTAGCAGCCTTTCTTACTGAAGTAAGTTACAGTAAAGTACAATAAAGTGTAGCAGCATTTCTTACTGAAATAAGTGACAGTACAGAAGAAGAAGAAGAAGAATTACTTTATTGATCCCGCAACGGGGAAATTGAATTTTTTCACTCTTATTATTAATCATTTTACACACACAGGCCCGAAATACTCACATGCACAAACAGGATCTATACATGCAATTAAGGAGAGATGTTAGAGCGAGGGGGCTGCCAGTGACCAGCGCCCCGAGCAGTTGGGGGTTCGGTGCCTTGCTCAACAGCACCTCGGCAGTGCCCAGGAGATGAACTGGCACCTCTTCAGCCACCAATCCACGCTCCATACATGGTCCGCACCGGGACTTGAACCAGTGACCCTACAACTGAATAAAGTGATGCAGTGATGATATAAAGTGACAAAGTGACATTTTCTCAGGATACAGTGTCTCCACTGTTCCTTACCTGACCGGGGGAGATGAATTATAGAGTTTGATGGTCACCGGAAGAAATGACTTCCTCCGGCGTTCAGTGTTACACCGGGGGAGAATGAGTCTGTGGCTGAAGGTGCTTCTGCTAGAGGTCAGCAGCTGGTGGAGAGGGTGAGAGTTGTTGTCCAGGATGCTGTGCAGTTTAGACAGCATCCTCCTCTCTGACACCGCTACCAAAGAGTCCAGTTTGACCCCCAGGACGGAGCCAGCCTTCCTGATGATCTTACTGATCCTCTTAGCTGCTGCCCTCAGCCTGCTGCCCCAGCACACAACAGCAAAGAAGATGGCACTGGCTACCACCGACTGATAGAACATCCTCAGCATGGTGTTACATACATTGAATGACCGGAGCCTCCTCAGGAAATAGAGACGACTCTTGCCCTTCTTGTAAACAGCCTCAGTGTTCTTGGACCAGTCCAGTTTGTTATCCAGGTATACTCCAAGGTATTTGTAATCCTGGACAACATCCACAGTCACGTCGTTGATGGAGATGGGTGTGGGGGCAGATTTACTCCTGCGGAAATCCACCACTAGGTCCTTAGTCTTGGTGGCACTTAGAATCAGGTGATTAGCTGCACATCAGTCGATAAAGGAGTCCACAACGCCCCTGTACTCCTCCTCCTTCCCCTGACTGACACAGCCAACAATTGCAGAATAGTCAGCAAACTTCTGCAGGTGGCAGAACTCAGAGAGGAGCTGAAAGTCTGAGGTGTACAGGGTGAACAGAAAGGGGGAAAGAACAGTTCCCTGTGGAGCTCCAGTGCTGCTGACCACAGTGTCAGACACTCCGTCCTGCAGTCTGACATACTGTGGTCGACCCGTCAAGTAATCCGTAATCCAGGAAACCAGGGGAGGGTCCACCTGCATCCCCGTCAGCTTACATCCCAGCAGAGCAGGCCGGATGGTATTGAACGCACTGGAGAAGTCCATGAACAAGATTCTCACTGTGGTTCCCGGTCTGTCCAGGTGGGCGCAGGCACGGTTGAGCAGGAAGATGATAGCGTCCTCCACACCTAGTTTCGGCTGGTAGGCAAACTGTAGAGGGTCCAGTGATGAGCTGACCAGGGACTTCATCATGTGCGACGTCAGCGCCACCGGTCTGTACTCTTCGGAGGTGCTGGGTACTGGTACCAGGCAGGCTGTCTTCCACAGCACAGGGACCTTCTCAAGACTCAGGCTGAGGTTGAAGATGCACTGCAGGACTCCACACAGCTGGGTCGCACATGCTTTGAGGACCCCTTGAGTCTGCACAGCTCCTTCCTCACCTGCTCTGAAGGTCTGTCTGCTGTGTGCGTTGCTGGGGGTGGAGAGGGGACAGGTAGGGCAAAATCAGGAAGGAATTGAGGGGGGGGGGGTGTCAGCAGGGCTGGAGGTTTGGAGGTGGATGGTTGTGGAGAGCCGTGTGGGGGGGGGGGGGGGGGGTCCAGAGCCCTTTCATCAAATCTGTTGAAGAAAAGATTCAGCTCATTGGCACGTTCAGTACCCCCTCCTACTGTCTGGCTACTAGATGGTTTATAGCCAGTGATGCTCCTCATTCCGCTCCCGACGTCCTTTAAATTGTTCTGGAGTTTGTGCTCCAGCTTCCTCCTGTAGGTGTCTTTGCCCTGTTGGATCCTCTCCTTCAGCTCCCTCTGGACCTGCCTCATCCGCTCTCTGTCCCCTTCTCTGAAGGCCCTCTTCTTCGCATTCAGCAGGACCTTGATGTCTCTGGTGACCCACGGCTTGTTATTTGGGAAACAGCATACGGTCACTGTAGGAACAACGCTGTCCACACAGAAATTGATGTACCCTGTTATGCAGTCCGTGAGATCATCAAGGTCCTCTCCATGTGAATCACAGAGCAAATCCCAGTCTGTGAGTTCAAAGCAACCCTTCATCAGTCTCCAGACGCATTCATTGCACTTCAACCACATCACTCTGGCTACAACACTGCCCACTTTCAAACAGTTTGTGGACTGTCCCACCAGGGAAAACAAGACGCTGGACCTGCTGTATGCTAATGTTAAGGAGGCTTACAGCTCCACTGCCCTTCCTCCTCTTGGAAGATCAGACCACAACCTCATCCACCTGCAGCCCCTGTATAAGCCCCAAGTCCAGCGGCTTCCTGTGACCACCAGGACTGTGAGGAGATGGTCACAGGAGACTGATGAAGCTTTACAGGGCTGCTTTGAACTTACAGACTGGGATTTGCTCTGTGATTCACATGGAGAGGACCTTGATGATCTCACAGACTGCATAACAGGGTACATCACACACCCCGGACCACAGCGTGGCGATTCCCGGTTTCAGCACTGTTTGGGCGGACAGGGACGTGACAAGCAGCGGAAAGAAAAAAGGAGGAGGGATTGCACTGTACGTGAGTGAGAGGTGGTGTAATCCCGGACACGTTCACGTGAAGAAACGTCTCTGTACCCCGGACATTGAACTGTTGAATGTGGGGATGAGGCCTTATTATTTGCCCTGGGAATTCACGTCTGCCATCCTTATCGGTGTGTAAGTTCCATCTTCAGCTGTTGCAGCGCTGGCCTGTGACGTCATCCACTCAGCTGTTGCCCAGAGCGCTGCATCCTAACGCCTTTGTTGTCATCACTGGGGATTTTAATCATGCCTCACTGGAAAAAATCCTCCCAACATTTTACCAGTATGTTGACTGCCCCACCAGAGACTGTAACACACTGGATCTGTTGTATGCAAATGCTAAAGGATTCATACAGTCCCACAGCCCTCTCGGAAGATCTGACCACAACCTGGTTCTGCTGACCCCGAAGTATATTCCCCTTGTTCAGCGGCAGCCTGTCCACACTAGGAGCGTGAGGAGGTGGACTCAGGAGGCCGCTGACGCACTACAGGATTGCTTTGAGTCGACCGACTGGGCTGCACTTGTTGAGCGACATGGAGAGGATCTGGACAGCATGATCGACTGCATCACAGAATACATCAGGTTCTGTGAATGCACCACCATGCCAAGCCGGACTGTGAGCTGCTTCTCTAATAACAAGCCGTGGATCACCAATGACCTGAAAGCCCTTCTTAACAAGAAGAAGAGGGCGTTCAGGTCTGGAGACAGGGAAGAACTGAGGAGAGTGCAGCATGAAGTCAGGGATATGCTGAGGACCTGTAAAGACGCCTACAGGAGGAAGCTGGAGGCCAAACTCCAGCAGAACATTGTGAGGGATGTGGGGACTGGTATAAAGCAGAATACTAGGTGTAAGATGAGTGGCAGACAGTCATCAGGCAGCCTGGAGATGGCAAACGAGCTGAACAGATTCTTCAATAGGTTCAGCTCACAGCCTTCTGTCGTCTCCATGACACCTCCAGACCCCCACACACCCTCACTGCCCCAAATGCTTCCTCCCCTCCCCCCTCAATACCCAGCTCTCCTGTGCATTACCTCCCCCCCTCCACCATCTCTTCCTCTTCCACCTCTTCCACCTCCACCTCCTCTGCCTCCTCCTCCTCCACCTCCTCGTCCTCTACTGAAGACACCAGCAGCCTCCCCCGCATGACTGTGACTGCAGGCCAGGTTAGGAGAAAGCTGGAGAGACTCCACCAGCATAAGGCTGCTGGCCCCGACGGTATCAGCCCCAGGATTCTGAAGACATGTGCCAGCCAGCTGTCTCCTTTCCTACAACACCTCTACAACCTGAGCCTTGGTCAGGAGAGAATACCAGTGCTCTGGAAGACTTCCTGCCTAATTCCTGTTCCAAAGAAGTCGTCACCATCAGACCTCAATGACTATCGACCAGTGGCCCTCACATCTTACGTCATGAAGGTGCTGGAGAGACTAGTGTTGGTCAACCTGAGGCCGCAGGTGAGAGCCCTGCTAGACCCTCTGCAATTTGCTTACCAGCCCCACTTGGGAGTTGATGACGCTGTCATCTACCTGCTGCAACGAGCCCATTTGCACCTGGATGGTGGAGGAGGTACTGTGAGAATCACAATCTTTGATTTCTCTAGTGCTTTTAACACCATCCAGCCACTGCTACTGGGGGAGAAGCTGCGGGTGATGGGAGTAGACGACACAATGATCTCCTGGATTTCTGACTACCTGACAGGCAGGCCACAGTTTGTCCGTATGGGCAGTGTTCTGTCTGATGTGGTGGTTAGTGATACAGGAGCTCCACAGGGGACTGTACTGTCTCCTTTCCTGTTCACCTTATACACCACTGACTTCAGTATAACTCTGAGTCGTGTCACCTGCAAAAGTTTTCTGACGACTCGCTGTTGTTGGGTGTATAAGTGAGGGACAGGAGGAGGAGTACAGGGCACTGGTAGACAACTTTGTGAAGTGGACTGGTCAGAATCACCTGCGGCTGAACATCAGCAAGACCAGAGAGATGGTGATAGATTTCAGGAAGAAGAGGAATATGGCTTTCCAACCTCTGTGCATTCTGGGAAAGGAAGTGGAGGCGGTGGAGGATTACAAGTACCTGGGTGTTACCATCAACCACAGACTGGACTGGAGATCTAACACTGAAGCTGTTTACAAGAAGGGGATGAGCAGACTATATTTCCTGAGGAAGCTGAGATCCTTCAACGTGTGCAGCAGGATGTTGGAGATCTTTTATCAGTCTGTGGTGGCCAGTGTACTTTTCTTTGCTGTGGTTTGTTGGGGAAGCAGCATTGGCTCCAGAGACACCAACAGACTCAACAAACTGATCAGGAAGGCTGGCTCTGTGATTGGCTGCAAACAGGACACTCTGGAGGCTGTGGTGGAGAGGAGGACACAGAAAAAAACGTTATCCATCATGGATAATCCTCTCGACCCTCTCCAACTCACACTGGTCAGACAGCGGAGCACCTTCACCAAAAGGCTGCTTCAGCTTCGCTGTCGTAGCAACAGATTCAGGAAATCTTTTCTGCCACAATCCATCACTTTTTATAATAACTCTCTCACCTCTGCCTGACAAGGAACTCTGCTCTCTCTACTGTTTTTTTGTATATATTATTATTGTTATAGTATATTTTCCATATTTTGTTGTATATATTATTATTATTTATTGTTTATAGCACACTCTGCACTGTATATATACACTATGTATATATTTGATTCTATTTATGTTATGTACAAAGTTTTTATTTGCTGACCCACTACTACTGCTGTTACAAAATAATTTCCCAGTCTGGGATCATTAAAGTAATTCTATTCTATTCTATTCTATTCTATAAATTTCTGTGTGGACAGCGTTGTTCCTACAATGACTGTACGCTGTTTCCCCAATAACAAGCCGTGGATCACCAGAGACATCAAGGTGCTGCTGAATGAGAAGAAGAGGGCCTTCAGAGAAGGGGACAGAGAGCGGATGAGGCAGGTCCAGAGGGAGCTGAGGATTCAACAGGGCAAAGACACCTACAGGAGGAAGCTGGAGCACATCTCCAGCAGAACAATTTAAAGGACGTGTGGAGCGGCATGAGGAGCATCACTGGCTACAAACCATCTGGTAGCCAGACAGTAGGAGGGGGTACTGAACGTGCCAATGGGCTGAATCTGTTCTTCAACAGATTTGATGACAGGGCTCTGGACCACCCCACCCCCCACGGCTCATCCACAACCATCCACCTCCAAACCTCCAGCCCTGCTGACACCCCCCCTCCCCCTCAATTCCTCCCTGATTTTGCCTTACCTGTACCCCCACCAACGCACACAGCAGACAGACCTTCACTGCAGAGCAGGTGAGAAAGGAGCTGTGCAGACTCCGCCCAGGCAAGGCAGCAGGTCCCGACGGTGTCAGCCCGAGGGTCCTCAAAGCATGTGCGACCCAGCTGTGTGGAGTCCTGCAGTACATCTTCAACCTCAGCCTGAGTCTTGAGAAGGTCCCTGTGCTGTGGAAGACATCCTGCCTGGTACCAGTACCAAAGAAGGTGCGTCCCAGCACCTCTGAAGATTACAAACCGGTGGCGCTGACGGTGGCACCTGATGAAGTCCCTGGAGAGGCTGGTCCTTTCACTTATTCGGCCCCTGGTCAGCTCATAACTGGACCCGCTACAGTTTGCCTACCAGCCGAGACTAGGTGTGGAGGACGCTATCATCTTCCTGCTCAACCGTGCCTGCGCCCACCTGGACAGACCGGGAAACACAGTGAGAATCTTGTTCATGGACTTCTCCAGTGCGTTCAATACCATCCGGCCTGCTCTGCTGGGACGTAAGCTGACAGCGATGCAGGTGGACCGATTATGGATTACTTGACGGGTCATCAGCAGCACTGGAGCTCCACAGGGAACTGTTCTTTCCCCCTTTCTTTTCACCATGTACACCTCAGACTTTCAGCTCCTCTCTGAGTCCTGCCACCTGCAGAAGTTTGCTGACTATTCTGCAAATGTCGGCTGTGTCAGTGAGGGGAAGGAGGAGGAGTACAGGGGCGCTGTGGACTTCATCGACTGATGTGCAGCTAATCACCTGATTCTAAACGCCACCAAGACTAAGGAGCTAGTGGTGCCCCCACACCCATCTCCATCAACGGCGTGACTGTGGATGTTGTCCAGGATTACAAATACCTTGGAATATACCTGGACAACAAACTGGACTGGTCCAAAAACACTGAGGCTGTTTACAAGAAGGGCAAGAGTCGTCTCTATTTCCTGAGGAGGCTCCGGTCATTCAATGTATGTAACACCATGCTGAGGATGTTCTACCAGTCGGTGGTAGCCAGTGCCATCTTCTTTGCTGTTGTGTGCTGGGGCAGCAGACTGAGGGCAGCAGACGCCAAGAGAATCAGTAAGATCATCAGGAAGGCTGGCTCCGTCCTGGGGGTCAAACTGGACTCTTTGGTGGCGGTGTCTGAGAGGAGGATGCTGTCTAAACTGCACAGCATCCTGGACAACAACTCTCACCCTCTCCACCAGCTGCTGACCTCTAGCAGAAGTACCTTTAGTCATAGACTCATTCTACCCCGGTGTAATACTGAACGCCGGAGGAAGTCTTTTATTCCGGTGGCCATCAAACTCTATAAGTGGGGACACTGTATCCTGAGAAAATGTCACTTTGTCCGGAAGTAAATCTGAAATCAACAACTATAGACCAATCAGTATTCTTCCTGTAATCTCCAAAATAATAGAAAAATGGGTGGCTAAACAGTTAGTTGAACACCTCAATAACGAGTACATTACATCCGATGCAGTTTGGCTTCCGGATTCACCATTCCACATACACCAAGTATGTTGATAGAAAATACCAAGTGTCTCCTTGATAGGAACAACTGTTTGGGAGCTGTCTTCCTAGATCTTAAAAGGGCCTTTGACACTGTTGACCATCGAGTTCTGTTAACTAAGCTGTCAAAATTTAATTTTCTTTCAGCTTTCATTTTGTTTTGCAGTTGGTAGTACTGTAGGTACTCTAGGTTAATTGGATCAAAAGTGTGACTATCAAATTAAATATTTGAAAGAGAAAATTAATAAAGAATAATTACTAAAAATGAATAACTTTAATTTATTAAAAACTTCACACGGAGAATCAATTATATGTAGGGCATTGACTCATGTTCAGATTATTAGACTAGATTGAGTATTTTCAATAAACTTATCGTTTATCAAGTAAATATTAGCTATCACCAATAATTATCAAAGATAATAAAACATCAGTTGAGTTCCTCGGGGCACCACCCTCATAGACGGAGTGACAACTAATATAAAAGTCTCATTAAATATATTAAACTACTAATTAAGGGTTGAACACAGATACATGTAATAGTTTAATCAGTTGAATAGTTGAAGGATTTAAAAGTTATTTAATTAGTAGAGGCTGGCTCATTCATCTTTTCTGTAATATTAAATAAACAGACATATTGTAAACACAAACATTCATTAACAGATTAATAAATGCAACAAACAAAACCCAATAAACTAAGGGCCTACTTACACTGTCCTTCTGGCCGGGGCCAAAACCGTTTTTTTCAGCTAAAGCCTAGTACCTTTAAGCAGTGTGAGTGCACCCGCTCCGCGCACAACTGCGGCCAGCGGGCCATCCACGGCCCGCTTGAAAGAGGTGGGCTTTAGCGGAGCCGTTTGCACGTGTACGAGCACGAGCGTGCGCACGTGTGCGAGCACGAGCACAAGCCCTACGGCAGTAGCGTTATGTCCGCCTGTTCGGACATGTAAATAGAAGGACGGACCATGCGCGGACATTTAACAACAACAACAATGGCGGTGAAATGTTGGTGTGATGCGGAGGTGGAGTGTCTACTGCAGATTTGGTCGGATGAAAATATTCCAAAACAGTCGACAAGACACACAAAAACTCCGAGGTCTGTGGAAAGATTTGTAAACAAAGCCACACACACGCGATCAATGCGTGTGACGTGTTACGGCGTGATGGCATATGGACAGCAAGAAGCATTGGCAGTGTGAGTACATACGGGGCTGGGGCGCGGAGGGGAGAGGGAGGGGGGACAAGTACCCTAAAGCCCGGGTCGCGGTCTGGAAGGACAGTGTGAGTACGCTCTAACTAAAGCTAACAACCAATGTGTTTGTGTGTGTGTGTGTGTGTGAGAAACAAAGAGGAGAGGTGTGGGGCTTGGACCCCTGCAGAGATGGTGTGAACATTAAAGTTACACAAAAGCCAGCAGGCTGAAGACCTCAGAAGTTTTAATTCAGGTAATAACAAAGTTACAGTTACAGTCTTATAACATGTAGTAATGCCCAGTTGGTGATTAGTTACCAGTCCATGAGATGGGAAAGATAAGTTAAGTTGCTTCGAGTGGCTGGTCCTTGTGAAGGAAGCTGGTTGAAGAAAGGTTCTTGTCTTGGTTTTTTCTCTTAGACAAAAGAGGAATCAGATCGCTCTTTGTTCTGCTCAGTTGGGTTGGTTAACCTGGCTGATGATCCTACTCCATACAGGCCATGTTCAGGGCCTAGGGACAACTGGCAGCTGGTCCCTGGATCCAGCAGGAGAGCGTCAAGTTATGTGAATCCAAGAAAAGAGACCCAGAAAAGAGAGAGAGCAGGAGGTGTCCTACAGTTTTATAGTGAAAATGATGTCACTGGTCTTGGGCCAGGTTTGACCAATGAACATTGAGGACTGGTGTCTCAGGTGTGGCTTTGTGCCCCCCCTCCCTGGGAGCTGGAGGCGTGACAAGGGTTCTTTGTTCTGTGTCAAAAGGGAGGCCATATGCAGCCTGTGACTGGGGGGTCAAAATGGCTTCTTACCGACAAAGGCTACCAGGCTTTTCCTTTGTTTGATCAAACTGGGGCCTTCTCATGACCAAACTGAAAGTTCACATTGATCCAGAAATGAACTATCATCACAGGCATGTCTTTGGACTGTGGGAGGAAGCCGGAGAACCTGGAGAGAACCTACGCAGACATGGGGAGAACATGCAAACTCCACACAGAAGGGCCCCAGCCCGGAGTCGAACCAGGAACCCTCTTGCTGTGAGGCCCCTCCAATCACTCATTGAATAATTTTTGTATATATCCAGGTACGTTTTTATCTTAACTAAACATTATCTGTGCTGTTTTAAATGCAACCAGATCATTGTGATTCACATTGTGAATAATACGTATTGCTCCTTTTTACAGAGTAGTTAATGAATGTAATGAACTTTTATAGTTATTTCCCCAGACTTCTGCACAGTAATATGCATAAGGTAAGAACAATCATCTGCCTCTCCAGGAACCATCACCTTATCGTGGTGGAGAGGTTTGTGTGTCCCTGTGAACCTGAGCGCTGTGTTGTCTGGAGCCTAGTGCTCCTGGTAGGGTCTCCCATGGCAGAGTGGTCTCAGGTGAGGGGCCGGACTAATAATGGTTCACAAAGACTCAATGGACAAGCAAGGAAGAGGAAGAGAGACCCTGCCCGGAGGAAGCCCGGGGCCCCCGTCTTGTTAGAAGACATCGCAAATGGTTATATCAGACGTGAGAGGGTGTTTAGAGAACGGGAAGATCTGTTGGCAAATGACGACAACTGGCTCATGAGTCGTTTCAGGTTGCTGAGGCCAGTGTTACTGGAGCTGTGCGCAGAGCTGTGGCCAGCCCTAGAACGACAAACAGCCAGGAGCCAGGGGTTGTCCGTTCCCGCACAGGTGCTGGCCACTCTGGGGTTTCTGGCAACAGGAGCCTTCCAGAGGGAACTGGCCGACCGGTCAGGAGTGTGCCAGTCCACTCAGAGCCGAGCCATGCCAGCTGTGTGGGACGGGATCATAAGAATGTCATCCAGGTACATCAAATTCCCATACAATGCTGTTGAACAGGCCAACATTAAAGTGCAATTTGCAGCAAGAGCCGGTTTCCCTAATGTAATTGGAGCTATTGACTGCACACATGTTGCTATAAAAGTGCCATCACAGGATGAATTTGTTTTTGTGAACAGGAAACATTTTCATTCAATAAATGTTCAAATAATATGTGATATTTGTTTTTTCCCTGGTGAAAATAGAGTGGCAGAGCTATCTAGTAAGCCTTTCAATAAACGCGTGCTTAAAGTTGGAAATATCACACTGCAATAGCCACGGCGCACCTCTGCAGTCATTAATATAAGTGTGATCAGTCTTGTCAATCCTTGTAATGAAGTTGTTTTGTCCTGTTTGTTTTCCCACGAACAGTAGTGTGAGATACACATATATATAAATATATATATATATATATCTTTAGAAAAGTATGATTTAATCAAGTATTGCATGAACAAAGGAAATTAAATATATTTCACATGTTGTATTCTTCCTTTATTTGACTCCAGGGGGCAGTGGTTGCCCCCTGAGAGCATGGCTGTTGACACCTCTCACTAACCCCAGCACAGACCAAGAGGGGAGGTACAACGACCGTCATTCCCGAACTCGGGCAGTGGTGGAGAGGGCAATTGGCATATTGAAGGGGCGCTGGCGCTGTCTAGATAGGTCGGGCGGGGTGCTTCTGTACACACCTGAGAAGGTGTGCCGCATCGTGCTGGCCTGGGGTGTCCTGCACAACTTGGCACACCGGCATGGCATACCACTGCCAGAGCACATCCCCCCACCAGAGGAACCGGATGCCGGACCCGTCAACCTCGACCCACCCTGCGAAGCTATACGGGCCCGGCAGCATCTGATTTCAACGATGTAAAGAGGCAAGGACACAATTTACTTTTTAATACATTTATTGCCTGACAAATATCTCACTGTGCATTATTATTATTGAGAAATAATAATTAAAAAAATGAAGTAAATAAACATGAGTCAATGTGTTTATATCCTGGCAACTTAACGCACAAGCATATGTAATGTGAGCAGCCTATTGTATGACCAGTATAATGACATTTCTGAGTTTAACACATTTACCTTGAGGATGATCTGTGTCGCCTTCATGGGCCCCCACAACTCCGCTTAGAGCTGTGTCCCCCACAATAGCCGCCACTCTCTGATCAAAGGGGGTCAGTTCCTCCCCTCCTGTCCCCCCGCCCGTTGCGGTGATACTTCGGCGGTGGGCCGAAATCCTCCGCTTCACCTCCACCTTCACGTCGGACCATTTTGTTTTATTTCAGTAGGTTTGCGCTGCTCCGACCCCACAGCGTTCACTGCCTCACACACACACTCCCACTCAAATTTCTTTTTTTCTTTCATCCCTGAAGAGAGGCTACCAAACAGCTCTTCGGGTCTCCACTTCATTTAATAAAATTTCGAGCTCAGACTCGTTGAAGTTCCGCTTCTTACCTTTACTCATCGTTTAAATCTAATGGTGCAGAGAGGGAATCCCTGGTGCAGGCCCTATTTAAATTGATTTGCATATTTAAATGGGGGCGTAGACAGGGAGGAGTTTAGCACTTCTACATGTGCGCTCAATTCCATGTTGATTGGGATGTACAAAGGAAAAGTGCTTGGATCCATGCGTACGCACACTTTGATACATCTGATATTTTTTGTGCGTACGACAGTTTCTGGATTCTAGTGTACGCCATGTTTCAATAAGAAATCCACGCAAGTCTTAGTACATGAGGCCCCAGGTAAGCTTAAACTTGTAGTGCGTGAACTGGGAACATCTGGAGGAGGCCCCTGTCCGAGAGATCTTCAACTCACACCTCCGGCGGAGCTTTTCTGGCATCTCTGTGGAGGCCTGGGGCATTGAACCGGAGTGGGCAATGTTCAAAGCTTCCATTGCTGAAGCTGAAGTGGAGAGCTGTGGCCTCATAGTCTTAGGTGCCTCATGGGGCAGTAACCCTCGAACACCGTGGTGGACACCGGTGGTCAGGGAAGCTGTCCGACTGAAGTCGGAGGCCTTCCGGGATATGTTATCCCAGAAGACTCCGGAGGCAGTTGCAAGGTACCGACAGGCCAGAAGGGCTGCAGCCTCTGCTGTGTCAGAGGAAAAAGCAGCGGGTGTGGGAGGAGTTCAGAGAAGTCATGGAGAAGGGCTTTCGGGCGGCACCAAGGTGCTTCTCGAAAACCATTCGATATCTCAGGAGGGGGAAATGGGAAACCGTCCAAGCTGTTTACAATAAGGTCGGGACGGTGGTGACGTCAGCCGCTGATGTAATCGGGCGGTGGAAGGAGCACTTTGAGGAACTCCTTAATCCGACTAACACGCCCTCTTTTGTAGAGGCAGAGCTGGAGGCTGATGGGGAATCATTGTCAGTATCTCTGGCGGAAGTCACTGAGGTAGTCAAACAACTCCACAGTTGCAAAGCCCCAGGGATTGATGAGATTCGTCCAGAAAAAGCTCAAAGCTTTGGGTTTGGAGGGGCTGTCTTGGTTGACACGTCTCTTCAACATTGCATGGAAGTCTTGGACGGTGCCAAGGGAGAGGCAGACTGGGGTGGTGGTTTCCCCATTTAAAAAGGGGGACCAGAGGGTGTGTGCCAATTACAGGGGTATCACACTACTCAGCCTCCCTGGTAAAGTCTAATCCAAGGTGCTGGAAAGGAGGGTTCGTCCTATAGTCGAACCTCAGATTGAAGAGGAACAATGCCGATTCCGTCCTGGACATGGAACAACTGACCAGCTCTTTACTCTCCTGGGGCCTGGGAGTATGCTCATCCACTCTACATGTGTTTTGTGGATCTGGAGAAGGCATATGACCAGGTCCCTTGAGAGATACTGTGGGAGGTGCGAGAGTATAGGGGTGAGGGGGTCACTTCTGTGGGCCATCCAATCTCTGTACACCCAAAGTGAGAGCTGTGTCCGGATCCAAGGCAGTAAATCAGATTTGTTCCCGGTGGGGGTTGGCCTCCGCCAGGGGTGCACTTTTCTGTGTGAGGTTTGCATGTTCTCCACATGTCTGCGTGGGTTCTCTCCAGGTTCTCCGGCTTCCTCCCACAGTTCAAAGACATGCAGGTCTTAGGTTCATTGATGACTCTGAATTGCCCGCAGGCGTGAGTGTGAACGTTTGTCTGTCTCTGTCTTTCTCCATGTGCCCTGTGATAGACTGGCGTCCTGTCCAGGGTGTACCCCGCCTCACGCCAGATGTCACCTGGGACCCCCCGTGATAGGGACAAGGGGTTGAAGATGGATGGACTCCAATTTTATTGTAAGGTAGTCAAACTATTTGACCTTTGCATTCAACCCAACTCAAGGACACTTCAACATGCAGATGTGTGAAGCAAGGTGGTTAAAGGGCAGCTGCTCTACCTCCTGAGCCACCCACTCCACTCTGTGACACATCATTTACAGCTGTGCACAGCAGCGAACAGTAACGACTTGTGTTTATTTTGCCTCAGTGACCATGGAGGCCTGCCCGTTGTCCCCGCGCAGTGCTGCATAGAGCCGGCAGACTGTCAAGCCATTAGCTGGATGCCCAATCTCATTTCACATGCAAAGAGAAGGAGACACTGTCTGTTTAAAAGTGAATGCCCTCCACTTGCCCATAAGCAGGCCTGCTGTGAGATTAATCAGCTGAATGTTTAATGAACACACACTAACACAACAGCCTTCCAGTAATGTGTGCAATGCACTTGTACACTTGTTTTCTACTTCTTGAGAAGTGATGTGGCAGTGCCAATAGATGACATGCCTGACACGGTTCACTGGTTTGAGACCCTTCTGTCAACATGGCCTTCTAGCAGCCTCGGGTCACAGCTCAAATGTTACTTCTTTTCTTCCACACAAACATCTCTAGTGTTCTCGTCTCCCTCCCTTTATAAGCTCTGTTTGAAACAGACATACAGATAAATAGTCACATTACACAATAAACAGCATAAAACAGATTTTTGTTGTAACATAAGCCACTTCATCTTTTCATGTGTTTAAAGCAACCCTTTAATTACAGAACGTTGATAAACCTGGTATTACAACCAATGTTCTTTTATGTAGCTGTATATTAATATAGTTAACTGTCAAGGTTGTGAGGCTGAGTTTATGATAAGCCTACTTACACATTGGCATGATTTGATTCAAAACATTATGTTACAACAAACGTTTTTTCTACCTGTCTGCATTTCCTCAGTCTTTGGTTATTGCCATGTGTAGATCTAGTCGTAACGGCCTTGTGAAATCTGTCAATGTAGCTTGTATTAAGGACATGAGAAGAAAGTAGCCCCTTTGGGAGCAGGAGGTAGAAAGAGTGATTTAAAAATAATAGCTTTGTGGGTAGACACAGAAGCTAGTCTCAGATCAGTACTGTCAGAAAAAAAATCCAGAGGACAGAACAGGGTACAGGGTGTGTCCCTATAAGTATGTATTGTATTTATTTTGTTATTGCCCTTTATTTAACCAGGAATATTCCCATTGAGATTTAAAATCCATTTTCCAAGGGAGTCCTGGCTAAGACAGCGGCATAAAAATAGGTTTCACATTTAAAACCAAAAAGACACACAGCTAAATGACACAACTTAAAATAAATCAACAAAATAGCATTAAAAGCAGATCCATGCTCAGAGACAGTACATGTGCAAATTGTATTCAAAGAGTCCTTAATCCTGCTTTTGAAATGGTCTATGCTGATGAGGTATTCCACTTTGAAATGATCCTGTAGTTTATTCCAGGCCCTCACCTGAAGATTAAAATAATGCACAATGTCTATAAACACATAATAAAAGAGGAACAAGAAGGGTAGCAGACTTGTATGTTAAAATCACCAGGACCCAAGGGAAAGAGACAGACCGGGAGAGGCTGAATATCCTGGTGGAAAAGCAAGTGTGAATAATAAAGTGAATGATGGCTGCTTCAGTTTCAGGGTCCCACTATTCATGCTGGCTCACTGTCACAACTTACTGAGACACATGAGCTTAAATGCCTGCTGTGGTGAAGGCTTATTGTGAATAGAGATTGTATCCATCTCTGAGCAAAGATGTTTTTTGGCATCCTCTGACAATGGGCTGATAACTCCAAAGAGGAATAGCTTTAGAGCATACACACAAATCCACCAAAGCTATATGCACCTCCTCAAAAATGTATCTACACTTCATGTCTATGGACAAGAACTTTGACTGACTCAGGCAGGTTCAGTAGGTAATGAACTTTATTCAACAAAGGGGGACAGGCCAAAAGAGAGTCGAGGCCAAGCAGGGAATTAAGGAGCCGTTGCAGGGACTCACCAAACAGCTCAGGAGAGAGGCAGATGGAAACCAGGAGGGACTGGACGAAGGTCTTGGTCAGGGACAGAATGCAGAGGTGATAACCAGGAAGACGACAGTACAGGATGGTCAGGGGCAGTCAGAAAATCGCTGGAGAGTCTAAAAAAAAAACTAACATTAGTACAGGAACCTTGATTAGGACAAGGCATGCTGATGGATTCGCTTCCTTAAATTTAGTTACAGCACTATCAGATAAACATCTAGTGTAACAACTTTGCCCAGAGGTGAGTGGTCCGGTAGTACGAATTCCGTACCAGGGTGATGTATGAACCCAATTGCAGCACAATAGACACAGAACAAATGGACAAAGTTCAACAGTTTACTGAGGCTCAGGCAGACAGACAAACAGTACAACCACACTGTGGCAGGCAGGTACAGGCAGACAATCAGATGAGGAGCAGGCAGCAGGAAGCATATAACCATACGAGCAGTCAGAAACAGGCAAACCAGGAGAGCAGAGACCTAAATCTTGGTAAGGAACAGAGGGCTGAGGCAATTACCAGTAGGCAGACAAAGCAGAGGAACCTGTGACAGGCAAGGTCGGTACCGGGAGGTGAGACAGGAACCCGCTGAAGAGTCTCATGTGGAAAAGAGCAATCTGGCAGAGGAGTGAGTGTGGAGCTGGTGAATATATACTGGGCTGATTGCATGTGATGAGGCGCAGCTGTGTGGTGAGGTGGGCGTGGCTGGCAGGCTGAGTGGGGCGGAGGCGGGATCAATGGAAAGGTACTGGGAGCTAATGGCTGAACTGTTAAAGTTATTAAACAATAGTCTGATAAAATAGGATTCCGCGGAAAGATTATTAAGTCATTGATTTCCACACCATAAGCCAAAACAAGGTCGAGCGTGTGATTAAAACAGTGAGTGGGTTTATGTACACTCTGACTAAAACCAATCAAATCTATTAGAGAGTTAAATGCAGTACTAAGGCTATTATATCAATGTCCACATTAAAATCTCCTACAATGATAACTTTATCAGATTTAAGGACTAAATTTGACAGAAACTCTGAGAATTCAGATAGAAATTAAGAGTACAGACCAGGAGCATGGTACACTATAACGAGTATAATTGGCTGCACAGTTTTCCAGGTTGAATGTGAAAGACTGAGAACAAGACTTTCAAATGAATTATAATTTAGTTTAGGTTTAGGGCTGATTAATAGGTTATCTGATATCAGATCATTTAGTAAGACAGCTTTAGATGGCAGAGATCTGATGTTTAAAAGCCCACATTTTATCTTCCAATTGTGTTGCATTATCACAGATTTGGTGATAGTTTTTATCAAGTTTTTCTGTAGAGCTCCTCTTTTGTTAAGTTTTGATTTATTAATATCAATCTAAATAAATGTATTATTATTAGTGATTTATATTATTAGATTATTATTTTGATTATTTCTTTCTCACACATTCTTTTTGCCTTAAAGGATAATTCAGATTTATTATAACTCTTATTTTTTGTAGGTTTGGTTAACATGTCTGTCAATTATGAAACACTGTACTTGCCAAGGTAACTGCTCAAATCTGGGAACACAGTGACATTCAGTGACTTCAACTGTTGTGAAAGGAATCCGTCAATACAGATCAAAAAGAGACAAAGTTTGTCTTTTCCATGCAAGTGTATTTTCATAGTTCTTTCCTACATGAAAGGGCTGCTCTCTGATCACACTGATGGAAAAATTCAGAACACTATACCTCTATAATGTTTGAACAATGGCTGCATTTATTGTTTGTGTTCCACTGTGAGAAGAGGGACCTTTATCGCAGTGCATGTTGAGTCGGCAAGACTGCAGATTGTTTTGGGAAACCCGGAGATAACTACTTGTGTTTTCCAAACATATCACCATGACAACCATTACTGTCCAACTGCAGGTTAAATGACTTGACACAGGAGGAATGCCCTTAGTGCATTCAAGAAACTGATGTGTGTGTGTACTGTGTTCGCTTCTTTTACAAGAATAAATGGAATTTTATTATAATTTGGAATTGATTCTGTTATGGCCAAAATCCGTCGACAAAGATTAGACAACAAGTTTTTGGATTTTCTCCTTCGTTGTATTCCCAGAGTATTTTCTGCAGAAAGGCTGTCTTCTGTACGGATGCCAACATAGGCACGTAGCGAGACAGACCTAAGGCCAGTACACTTTTAAATACAGAACATGAAAACATAAGTCAGCTTTTAGCTGGGTGACAGACAAGGTAATGCAGTAACATTAGTCACATTCAAATCATAGGTTTTCTCAGTAGCATGCAAACAATAAATAATATGGGCTTTGTAGATAATTGGCAGTCTTTCTGGGGAAAACCTGGTCTTATTAGGAGAGATGGTATTCATCCTACTTTGGAGGGTGCCGCTCTCATGTCTAAGAACTTGGACGAAGTTGTTAGCGGTCTAAAACCATGACAACCCAGTGTTGGGATCAGGATGCAGAGTCACAGTTTAATACAACTCTCTGCGCTGCCCTTATCACAGATGATCAGGAAGAAGAGTTGCAGTCTTATACACCGCTCTGTGCTCCCTGTGGAGCACTTTGGGGCGGAAGTAGCTCAGTCCATAGGTGACTTGGCTGGGAACCGTAGGGTCGCTGGTTCGAGTCCCCGTGTGGACCATGTATGGAGCGTGGACTGGTGGCTGGAGAGGTGCCAGTTCATCTCCTGGGCACTTCCGAGGTGCTGTTGAGCAAGGCACCGAACCCCCAACTGCTCGGGGCGCTGGTCACTAGCAGCCCCCTCGCTCTAACATCTCTCCCTAATTGCATGTATAGGCCCTGTTTGTGCATGTGTGTATTTCGGGCCTGTGTGTGTAACACGTATAATAATAAGAGTGAAAAAAAAATCCAATTTCCCCGTGTGGGATTAATAAAGTAATTCTTCTTCTTCTTCTTCTTCTTTCCAGCTCAGTATCCTATACAAACGCTGTCTGCCCCCCGGTCATTTAAATTAACAGAAGAGGAGCTATAAAGAAAAACTTGATAAAAATCATCACCAAATCTGCGATAATGCAACAAAATCAGAAAATAAAATGTGGACTTTTCAGATCAGATCTCTGTCATCCAAAGACAGAGATCATCAGTTAATCATATTGATTTACTCTGTCTGACTGAAACCTGGCTGTGTCATGAAGAATGAATCCACTCCTCCCAGTCATATTATTATTCATATTCCTTGAGGCAGTGGCCGAGGAGGAGGCGTTGCAGCTATTTATGACTCAGGCCTATTAATCAGCCCTAAACCTAAACTAAATTATAATTCATTTGAAAGTCTTGTTCTCATCTTTCACATGCAACCTGGGAAACTGAGCAGCCAATTATACTCATTAAAGTGTACCATGCTCCTGGCCGATACTCTGAATGTCTATCTGAATTCTCAGAGTTTCTGTCAAATTTAGTCCTTAAGTCTGATAAAGTTATCATTGTAGGAGATTTTAATATTCACGTGGACATTGATAATAATAGCCTTAGCACTGTGTTTATCTCTCTATTAGATTCGATTGGTTTTAGTCAGAGCGTAGATAAACCTGCTCACAGTTTTAATCACACCCTGGACCTTGTTTTGGCCTATGGTTTGGAAATCAATGACTTAATAGTCTTTCAACAGAATCCTATTTTATCAGACTATTATTTAAAAACTTTTGAATTCATATTACACAACTACTCACCTCTGGGCAAAAGTTTCTACACTAGATGCTTATCTGAATATGCTGTTACTAAATTTAAGAAAGTGATTCAATCTGCATTTAATTTAATACCTTATCCTAATATTAAAGATTCCTGTACTAAAGTTAGTTTCTCTGAAATCGATCACCTGGTTGACAGTGTTGCAGGCTCACTACAAACAACACTCAACTTTGTTGCTCCTTTAAAAAAGAAGATAATGACACATAGGAAGTTAGCTCGATGGTATAAGTCCGAACCCGTGAATTAAAATAAAGTATCGCGAAAATTAGAAAGTAAATGGCGCTCCACTAAATTGTAGAAATCTCGCCTAGTTTGGCAGGAAAGTCTAAAAACATTTTGGAAGGCCCTCCATAATGCCAGAGCAGCCTATTACTAATCTTTAATAGATGAGAATAATAACAATCCTCGATTTCTTTTCAGCCCTGTAGCCAGGCTTACAGAGAGCCACAGCTCTATTGAGCCATGTATTCCTATAACCCTCAGTAGTAACGACTCCATGACCTTCTTCTCATCATAACTTCAAACGCTTATCCGGAGTCGGGTCACGGGGGCAGCAGCTTTAGCAGGGGACCTCCTCCCAGCTCTAGTGCCTGGAACACCTCCCTACCTGGAGTAAGCAATCCACAGAGGTGCTGATCCTCATCCCAGCCGTTTAACACTCAGATGCGAACTGATCCAGTGAGTGCTGAAGGTCACTGACCGACGATGCTAGCCAGACCACATCATCTGCAAAAAGCAGAGACGAGATCCTCAGCCCACCAAACTGCAACCCCTCCCCACCACGACAACGCCTCGATATCCTGTCCATGAAAATCACGAACAGGATTGGTGACAAAGCGCAACCCTGGCGGTGGCCAACCCCCACCAGAAATGAATCCGACCTACTGCCGGGGATCAGGACACAGCTTTCGCTTTGGGTGTACAGAGATTTGATGGCCCACAGAAGTGACCCCCTAACCCATAGCACCTCCCACAGTATCTCCCGAGGGACCCGGTCATATGCCTTCACCAGATCCACAAAGCACATGTAAACTGGATGGGCATACTCCCAGGCCCCCTCAAGGATCCTTGAGAGAGTGAAGAGCTGAACCGTTGCTCCCAACCCAAAGCTTTCAGCATTTCAGGACGAATATCATCAATCCCTTTGCCACTGTGGAGTTGTTCGACTACCTCAGTGACCTCCGCCAGAGATATTGACAAGGATTCCCTATCAGGCTCCAGCTCTGCCTCTACAAAAGAGCACCTCTAAAGTTAGCTGGATTAAGGACTTCCTCAAAGTGCTCCTTCCACCACCCGAGTACCTCATCAGCTGAGGTCATCAGCGTCTCGTCCTTACTGTAAACAGCTTGGACGGTTCCCCGTTTCTCCCTCCTGAGGTGTTGAATGGTTTTCCATAAGCACCTTGGTGCCGCACGAAAGACTTCTCCGAACTTCTCCCACCCCCGCTGCTTTGCCTCTGACACAGCCGAGGCTGTAGCCCTTCTGGTCCGTCGGTACCTAGCAACTGCATCCGGAGTCTTCTGGGATAACATATCCTCGAAGGCCTCCTTCCTCAGTCGGAAAGCTACTGGTGTCCACCAGGTGTTCAAGGGTTACCACCCCTTGAGGCACCTAAGACCTTGAGGCCACAGCTAACCGCTGCAGCTTCAGCAATGGAAGCTTTGGCCTCAGATCAGATGATACAATCACAAAATCAATCATCGACCTTTGGCCTAGGGTGCTCTGGTACCACATACACTTATGTTTGACATGGTGTTCGTTATAGACAATCCATGAGTAACACAGAAGTCTAATAACAGATGACCGCTCGGATTTAGATCAGGGAGGCCATTCCTCCCAATCACGCCTCTCGTCCACCAGTGTAAACTCCAACACAGCGGCGCTCCGCCGGGGGGTTGTGGGTATCCCCACACCCACCAAGTGCCTCACACCCTGGGCAACTCCAGAGAAGAATAGGGTCCAACCCCTATCCAGGAGAACGGTTCCAGAACCGAGACTGTGCGTGGAGGCCCACCAGATCTAACTGGTAGCGCTCCATCTCCTGCACAAGCTCCGGCTCCTTCCTCAACAGAGAGGTGACATTCCACGTCCCCAGAGCCAGCCTCTGCTGCCCGTGTCTGGTCCGTAGAGGCCCCCTCACCTTCACTGCCACCCCGAGTGGTGGGCCCACAGGATGGAGAGGGGGGAGGTGCCAGGTCACTTTTCGGGCTGTGCCACTAGGCGCTTGCTTACGAGCCCTTCTTGTGGGCCTGGCTCCAGACAGGGCCCCGGGTCTCTTCTCCTCTTCCTCGTTGTTCCATAGAGTCTTTGTGAACCATTCTTAGTCCTGCCCCTTGCCTGAGACCACTCTGCCATGGGAGACCCTACCAGGAGCACCAGGCTCCAGAGAACACAGCGCTCAGGTTCACAGGGACACACAAACCTCTCCACCACGATAAGGTGATGGTTCCCGGAGAGGAGGATACACAATTATATTTATCAATCAAACCAAAAGAAACCGATCAGTTAGGTAAACTTCAATGTGCATTAAGGAACTAAAAAGCTGGATGAAAACAAAAAAAAGTTGAAAAAAAAAAGAAAAACACAGACTAAACACACTAAAACTTATAGCAAAAATATTAACATAATTCAAGAATGAAAAAGACAACAAAAAAATAAATAAGGGGGGGGGTCTCTCTCTCTCCTTCCAGCACTAGGAAGTTTGCTAATTGCAATTGATTGCTAATAAAAGCCAGCAGTGGAATGCTGTCGAAGATCCCCACTGTGAAAACCATAACCTCTCCAACCGGAGACATTGCAAGATTTTATGGATCCAACTATCATGTGTCGGTGGAGAAACATGTTTCCATTTTAGGAGAATGTTATGTCTGGCGAGCAGGGGGGTAAAGGCCACGACACGTTGTGTAGTAATGGGCAGATTTCTCGATGGAGGGCGCCTAAAGAGCAGTCAGAGGATTTTCTTCCAAATATGTGTTAAGAGCCTGTTTGAGGGTTTGAAATATATCGGACCAAAATTCAGCAAGCTTCGCAACAACCTGTCTCAGATAATTGCCTTGGCTCAGGCACAATCCCAGTTCGCAAAGGCCGACCGAACAGGATTTCGAATGAGCTGAGATTATTTCTGGACCTGATTCTCCCCGTCATGTACATCAACACGATGGGAATGGCCTTTGTCCAGGGCAGTTTTGTTTCCTCACAGCATTTAGCGAGTGTGTTCTTTAGGGTCCCATTTTCACGTTTTACCGCAGCTGCTTGCCGGATGATAGCCGAGATACTGACTGATGTTTTTAAGCGCGGCGTTTACAAAAGCGGTCCCATTGTCGCTTGATATTCGTGAGGGAACTCCCCATCTGGGAAGTATCTGTGTTAGTAAGGCCTTTGCCACTGCTGACGCATCTTGCTTTGAAGTGGGAAAAGCCTCTACATACTTTGTGAACATGTCGACCATGACGAGGCAAAATTTCGTTCCCTCACTTGGTGTTAGTTCTATGAAGTCCATTTGTTAGTGATCAAAAGGTTTCACCGCTGGGGGATGGGTGCTCTGTTTGACCCTAATGTCTCTGTCTCTGCCTGCATTGTTTGTTGCAAAGATCACAAATTTTTTGCAAAACTTTTGTGAGTAAAGTGAGAAACCTTTTGTGAACCAATGTCTTTGGATATCACGTGTCATCCCCTCTTTTGACACGTGGTCTTGACCACGCGTCAATTTAGCGTAATGGTGAAACAAATAGTCCGGGAAACAGGGCTTGTCATTAGGCCCATACCAAACGTTTTGTTTCACCACACTGCCAGCTTGCTTCCACGCCCGTTTCTCTTTTGATGTGGCTCTGTTCTGCAGTTCTTGTAAGTCTGCGTAGGGTGTTACAGCCGGGTTGGAAGTGATAGCAAGCTGTGTGGCTATTATCGTTAATAATAGCCACACAGTCATGGGGCGCCCCATCCTCAGCAGTAGGGAGCAACTTGGAAGAATTGTTTACAGTGCAGCGCCGTACAGTGATGTTGGGCAGTTCGAGTAGAATGGTGCTGTTTTTTAACCATCTTGCGGAGGACAGATGTGAGGTATTTTTCTCTAACAGAATCATAGAGACTGCATGTGGTACTAGCAAGGTTAGTGGAGAGTAGCCGACAATGTTGTGAGATGCTATGACCGCCTTCTCCGCAGCTGCCACAGCTCTAAGGCAGGCTGGGAGACCGGCTGCCATAGGGTCTAGTTTGGATGAGAAGTATGCAACCAGTCTTATTTGCCCCCCGTAATCCTGCAGTAAGACGGATGTCATGTAGTGTCCGTTTTCATCAACGGTTTGTGTAAATGGTGGGCTGCAATCTGGGAGGCCCAGAGTGGGTGGTGTCTGTGTAGAGCTAGCTTTAGATCGAGGAATGCTTTTCCTGCCTCGGGTGTCCAAGGGACTTTGTCCTGTGCCACTAGACCCTGACCATGAGTAATCACTGCCAAAAGTGCCTTGATGCTTGCATAGTTGTGCATGTTCGACAGCTGTGGAAGGAGGAGAGTGTGTAAAGGCTGTGTTTTAGCTCAAGGTCACATCAACAGTACTATCCTCCCTTTCCTAAGCGCTTAGGGAAGAGGGAGCAAAAGATAATATAGGGAGAGATTGTTTTTAACAGCAATAAATAACTAGAAACAAAATAAAGTAATTCAGTCAGTAGGGTGAAAACTCTGCTTGTGAAAACTCCCGCAGGAATATATATATATATATACTCATAAAAACACTGCATGTACGATTTGTAAAGCAACAATTAATAAGGTAACGTTACTGTCGAATAGATAATTATAAAGATAGATAAATATATAGATCTGTAAAAACTGACAGTCGATCGTAAAAACGGGTAAATCACTGACTGACCCACTTTTATGAAGGATGTTTGCATTGGAATGAATGTTGCAGGCCTGTGTGTGTGTGCGTATGTGTGTGAGTTCGTTTAAGACATGTTTTGACTGACCAGATGATCAATTGAGATACTGTATGTGCCTTGGCAAACTGCTATCAGCATGTTGAGCAGCTGGCTTTCATGGTTCCGAGTAGAAAAGGTTAATATGACTCAGCTGTGATCCAAATTAAGAAAATAGAATAGAATTGTTACATACATGCTGTGTATCAAACAAATGAAGTTTTGCAGCCGTTATCATTTTGACAATTGAAATGCAAAAGTTGGGTGTGGCTATAAAGGCCAATCACCATTTTGGAACAGTGGCGCAGAGGAAAATCGGAAATAGGTGTGGTTGTGCTATCAATCACCATTTTGTTGTTGGGGTGCAGTTGAAATTTAGGTATTGGGCGTGGCTTGGAGGCCCGCCATTTTAGAACCTGGTCGCCAATTTGAATCAAACGTTGTGCAGTTTAAATTCTTGATACACGTCACTTTTGCCAGGAGTGGTTTGGCAGACCGCCAGACAGGAGGGGGGTGCAACAGATAGCCCCAGCTGAGAGGGACTAGCAGTTAGCTTTAGGCCCTAGTAGCATAGCTACCAGAAAGGCTAAGCTAAGTGTTAGCATTTACGATTGGTTGCACCTATTACCATAGACTAGTTTAGCATAACTAGCATAGATAATGCTAAGCTAATTAGCATTGAGGATAATAGCATATCAAAATTAGACTGTGGGTATTGCCATAACCTAAGTTAGCATTACCAATATAGCTAAAGCTATACTAGTTAGCATTAAAGCTAAATAGTGAACGGTTCAATTGATTTCAATATCACTAAAGACGAGCTTAGCATAACCAAGGTAAGCTAGGCCCAAACTTACTACCAGTGAAACATAGAAATAGCATCCTCAGAGGAACAATGAAGCACATAATTGACACGCCAGTGCGACTCTAGACAGACCTAAACTAAGCGAGATGGGGCCAACTCAAAGCAAACGCGACAAAGGGGTAGCCCTAAGCCCAAATCTCCAGTACATGAACAAAACTACGGTGAATCTTGCGTTGACCAATTAAAATTTTGGGCCACTGAGTGCAGTTTTCCCAATACAGGCAGTTTTAGTCTCAGACAATTGGATTCTGAAAAATAACCTCAGGCAGGAGGAGAAAGATGACAGGGGAAAGCAAAAGAGCAGGAGGGGCAGAAGAAAGGAGTCTTTCAAAGCTGATTGGGCCGACGAGATAGCTGGCTACAGGAAGCCAGGCCGAGAGACAGAAGGCAGCAGACAGGCAGGGAAAGAGTAACCTCTCCTCCCCCTCCTTCTTCTCTGTGTCTTAAACTAGATGCGACCCTCGACCTCGACTCGGCTCCTCCGACCAGGCTGGGTCCCCAACCAGCCAACCAGCAGCAGGCAGCAGCAGGCTCAGCAGGCTCAGCCCAAGATCCAAGAGGCTGCCCAGCCTGCACCACTCTACCCCCTCGACGACCTGGCTGCACTGGGGAGGGGGAGAGGTGACCAGCCAGCCACCACGACAGGCAGATCCAGGGGAAGAGGCAGAGGACTCGGCCCCCGGCGATCGCGATCATCTACACAACCCCCCCACCTACGTGTAAGAGCTGGCTCCCACTACACCAGGAGCAAAAACCTGAACGGCGTGACGAACATGAGAGAGGCTGCCGCCCTGTTCCCCAAGGTCAAGGATGGAGGACAGAAATATGCAGCGGAGCTCCTGACTTTTTGTCAGCATTTCTGACCTACCACGAAGAGACAATCACCACAGAGGTCGTGAAAATGCAGCACTCACTGTTGCAGACGTACCCCTCACATTCCTAGTAGATTCCGGAGCGACAGAATCTGTTATACAACACACTGATTACAAACACCCAAATGAGCACCAGATGTGTTAGAGATCTTATGTGTGTGTTAGGCACATAAACATTAACTCAGGTCTGAAAGGCCTAACCATGATTAAGAATGATTTATACACTAAAGCCTTCCTGATTTCTCTTGATAATGCGGCTACTTACTACAATCTATGGCTCCTCCCCCACTCGAGCCTCACTGCAGCACATTGTGCTGCACACATCTGCTTAAGGAAAGATATTCTATTTGAACAAACTTGGTTTAAACAAAGTACTCTGTGTGACAGTTTACTACTGCAATGCCTGTATTGGGATAACACACGCTGTGCAATCTCTGTGTGCCTGCCTAATGTTTCTTTCCAAGTGCCCCAGTTCCCGTATGTTTCCCTGATCAAAACACAGGAGCCGCAAAAATCTGGAACCTTGTTTGACAAAATGCATCAAGGCGACCGGATGGAATCAAATGGCCGACCCTGCAACTGAGCATCATGAAGGTTTAAAGGTGCATCGAGTAACAATTCAAAAGGCAGTTGCTGCTCTTGAGAACGGCCGAGATTTAAACTTCAAAACCCAGAGGTATACTCTACATCACACTTTACTGCACCACACCGAAAGATAATGATTAATAATGTCACTGACGTACCAGAACTGAAACGAGTGCCACCGCAAGTGTGGGCACAACACCGGCACATTGTAGGTTTGCTTAAAAAGAAAAAAAAAAAGAAAAAACTGTTGTAATCACCCCAAAATCCTTACAGGCCCTGCCAGTGACAGTATCCATTACGGAAAGACGCTGTGGAGGGCCTCAAACCAGTGTTTGAGGCCCTCCCCAGGGCAGGTATCATCGTCCCCTGTGAGAACTCACCCGTCCGCACGCCAATATGTCTGGTGAAAAAAAAAAAAATATATATAGATTTAAAAAAACGGCCTGCACATACGCCAGACGAGTGAAGGGTTTGTCCAGGACTTGCAGGCGGTAAATGCAGCAATCCATGCACGTGCCCCTACAGTACCAAATCCTCATACAATTCTTTCACAAGTTCCACCTGAAAGTAAGTGGCTTTCTGTTATAGATTTGGCTCACGCTTTCTTTAGCGTCCCCATACACCCCGACACTCAATATTGGTTTGCATTCACATTTTAAGGTAAAGCATCGAGTTTACCCGACTGTGTCAGGGGCTGTCGGAGTCTCCAACCATCCTCAACGCTACTCAGCGTGAGAATTTATAGTCCTTAAGTCTACCACAAAACAGCGGCTTGCTGGCACATGTGGATGATTTAATGATTTGCTCTCCTAGACAGGAGGCTTGCGTCGCGGACACGCTAGCCTTGCTTACACACATTATATCGCAGAGGGGAAAATACTTTCCCAAAAGTGCATCTCTGCCATCCAAGAAATCCCAAAACCAATCACAAAGAAATAGGTTATGAGTTTTCTTGGCATGACATCATACTGTAGGCAGTGGATCCCTGACTATGCAAGCATCAAGGCACCTTTGGCGGCCATTGCTCATGGTCAGGGTCTAGCAGCACGGGACAAAGTCGCTTGGACGCCCGATGCAGAAAAAACATTCCACGATCTAAAGCTAGCTCTACAGACACCACCCACTCTGGGCCTCCCAGATTGCAACCGGCCATTTACACAAACCGTTGATAAAAAGGGACACTACATGACCTCCGTCTTACTGCAGGATTACGGGGGGCAAAAAAAACAAACAAAAAAACGGTTGCATACTTCTCATCCAAACTAGA
The DNA here is from genome assembly GCF_963691815.1 of Echiichthys vipera. Lineage (NCBI taxonomy): Eukaryota > Metazoa > Chordata > Actinopteri > Perciformes > Trachinidae > Echiichthys > Echiichthys vipera. Next base: position 35,285,070 of record NC_139828.1, on the reverse strand, counting down.
CCCTATGGCAGCCGGTCTCCCAGCCTGCCTTAGAGCTGTGGCAGCTGCGGAGAAGGCAGTCATAGCTTCTCGCGACATTGTTGGTTACTCTCCACTAACCTTGTTAGTCCCACATGCAGTCTTAATGATTTTGTTAGAGGAAAAAACCTCAAAAAATCTGTCCTCTGCAAGATGGTTAAAATACAACACCATTCTGCTCGAACTGCCCAATATCACTGTACGGCGCTGCACTGTACTCAGTCGTGTCACGCTGCTCCCTACTTCTGAGAAACAGAAGCCCCATGACTGTGTGGCTATTATTAATTAAATCTGTTCCCCCAGACCTGATCTTCGCGAAACACCACTCACGAACCGCGACATGGAGCTTTTTGTGGGCGGCTCAGCATCAAGGGACCCGGGAACAGACCTTAACCAATCAGGTTTTGCAGTCACCACATTACATGAAACACTTTTGGCAGAGCCTCTCCCGTCTAAGCATGCAAATTGACTAGAGGTAAGACTGTCACTATTTCCACAGATAGCAGATATGCATGGGGGGTTTGCCACTCGTTTGGACACATTTGGGCAAATCGAGATTTTCTCACTGCATCTGGCAAACCCATCGCCCATCACAACTTGGTCGCTTCCCTCCTTGATGCTTTGCTGTTGCCACATCACATCGCCATATGTAATAGAAGAAAATACACATAAAACAGACTATGTCTCACTAGGAAATGCCCGTGCTGATGCTGCAACCAAGGTCGCAGCTAAACAACCGCTGATAACACAGCTTGCTATCACTTCCAGCCCGCTGTAACACCCTACGCAGACTTAAAAGAGCTGCAGAACAGAGCCACACCAAAAGAGAAATGGGCGTGGAATCAGGCTGGCAGTGTGATGAAACAAAACGTTTGGTATGGGCCTAATGACAAGCCCTGTCTGCCGGATTATTTGTTTCACCATTACACTAAATTGACGCGTGGTCTCGACCAAGAGGGGATGACACGTGATATCCAAAGACATTGGATGACACGTGATATTTAAAGAAATTGGTTCACAAAAAGGGTTTCTCACTATACACAATTATTTGTGATCTCTGCAACAAACAATGCAGGCAGAGGCATTAGGGTCAAACAGAGCGCCCATCCCCCAGCAGCGAGACCTTTGATCACTTACAAATGGACTTCATAGAACTAACACCAAGTGAAGAAAAGGAATTTTTCCTCGTCATGGTCGACAGGTTCTCAAAGTAGAGGCTTTTCCCACTTCAAAGCAAGATGCGTCAACAGTGGCAAAAGCCTTACTAACACAGATACTTCCCAGATGGGGAGTCCCCTTACGAATATCAAGCGACAATGGGACCCCTTTTGTAAACGCTGCGCTCAAAAACATCAGTCAGTACCTCGGTTTTAACCTGAGGCGGCATTGCAGCTAGAAAATGGGACCCTAAAGAACCAACTAGCTAAAAGCTGTAAGGAAACGAAACTACCCTGGACAAAGGCCCTCCCCATTGTGTTGATGTAAATGAAGGGGAGAATCAGGTCCGGAAATAATCTCAGCCCGTTTGAAATCCAGTTCGGTCGGCCTTTGCGAACTGGTATTGGGTCTGAGCGAAGGCAATTCCCTGAGACAGGGTGTTGTGAAGATGAGATGCTGCGATATTGTACACATCTAACCTCTGTTCTCTCTGATATTTACAAGCAGGGGAATAGCTGGATCCAGGTGAATGGGTAGCGGTCCAAGATCTGAGAAGGGAATCTTGGCGATCAAGAAGGGGACACGGGCCCTACCAGGTGCTGTTCGTCACAGAAACAGCAGTAAAGGTCACAGAAAGGGCCACCTGGATCCACGCCTGCCACTACAAAAGAGTCACGGAGCCATCAGACGACGCCCTCGTACAGACAGATCCGAGGGAACCAGATGGCATCGATCTTCCGAGGCCAGCCACTCCAGGGGGGGTTGAGACGCCACCTGGACCTGTTGCCGGCTTAACACCTACTACTCCTGCTGCTGAACGAGTCCTACTCCAGCCTCGCAGATCGAAATGGACAGGAACTACACATCGTGGACATCGCGGTCACCCGACCGGGGAAGAATGCCTGGTAAAGAGCTGTGGCTCTAACCGCCAGGCTGATGACAAATGACAGTTGCTATGTCTGTGCCCAACATCCTCACGGTGTGGGCAGGGCACTGCCTGCGGCCTCGCTCCCTGGTTGGGGGTTCTGAACATCAGTGCCGTCAACTACGAGGGATCGACTGTCAGATTCAGAAACGTCACAACTACACTGAATCAGGTGCATCATTCAGTGATGAGGACAAACCCCACACGGTTTGTGCCGGACATCACTTGACCAAAATCTGGGCACGTCCTTTTGCAACTAGAGAGTGAGCGTCACGTGCAACAGCGCATGGAACGCTGCCTACACCAACCCTGAGTGCAAGAACATGGGCCCTTACCTGGACAGACTGAACCTCACACACACCCACAGCCTGGCCTCTTAAGGGGGTGTGTGCCACATTATCGGGACAAAATGCTGCACCCATGTGCTTGCATTAGGTGACAATTTGACTCATGTTGTCGCCTACTTGAATGAACTGTTGAGAGAAAAGCAAAACTCAGAAGCCCATGACGGCTGGGACCTTGGTCCTGGCTCACAATGGGGGGATGGAAAATCCAACGCTGTGGTAATGTTGTTGGTCATTTGTTGCGTGCTGCCTTGCTGCAGAGCTCTCGTGGTTTCCTTAGCGAGCTCCGCCACGGGGTAGTACCCACGAATCACCATGGGCCCAGATGAAGATCTGTGGGTACCACCGTTTTTGGATTCAGATATTGAGTCAAACTGATGTAAACACAAAATGTGAATGTTAGAGTGTGATTACACTACAACCACATGCGTGATGACAACAATAAAATTATCACCCTTTTGTGCAAACCATGACATGTAATTGTGTGCAAACTGTCTCACTCAGGTCTGCCTGCTTGCCTGTCCGACCTTAGCTCCTTTACCCTCTACAGCTTGACCAGACCGCTACAAAGGGGGGGGGGGGGGGGGGGGGTGTGTGTTTAGGTATCCTTCGTCTCAACCCGGTGAAGAGTGACAACAGACTTTGTCAAGGGGGCTGTAGAAATTAGAAAGTTGCTGAGCCGTGACGGTAAGTTGGGGCCCTGTGGTTAGAAGTTTGGCCAAATACATGTATGGTTTATCCGCACCTTCTTTTTAATCATATTTTATCATTTTTCCCCTTCGGGGTGGATGTTTCAAGCCATCAGGTAAATTTCTGGCCTGTGGTAGTGAAAGAAAGAAAGGGGTTTATCTGTATTATGCTATTCATCGTTTGTTCCTTTCCCCCTCAATCATTTATTACATGATAATTACCATTGTGACTATTCCAATCACTGTTTTTACCCAAATTACCTTTATTCATCTATAATATAAAAAGCTTTTTCTCCAGTTTTGATGCATGCTATTTAAAAAAATGCTAAAAAAATGAAATATAGATAAATTACAAATTTCCTTTTGTAGTGAACATAAAATGTTCAAAGGGGGGACTGTTGTGGGAATTTTGGATATTTGTAATTCATAATCAAAGTTTTGTCAGGTCAGACACAGTTCAGTGTCGCCTCTGTCTCAACTTCTTAATGGATAATGCAAATAACTAACTCATGATGATATATTGGCATATTTGTGCATCTGTACACTGTGTTAGAGACTTTGGGATGAGAGAGGTTCAGAATGTTCAGAATTGTAATGTCTAAGGCATGTTTTTGTTTGGTCTAAAGACGTCACCCAACCAAGGCTATTCGAGTCCTGTCCCTCTCCCTAAAAGAATGTGCGAGATTTTGCAAATCGGTTATTCTCTGCTAGACTCTAACTTGTGAGGATGCAGGGGTGAACGTATTTTTGTCTGCAGAGGAAAATGCTTTGGCAAAATAAACCACGGAGAAAAAGCTGATCCTGTTTGTTGATCTTTATTGAAGAATCTATTTCCACAACAGCATATTTTTTGACATACACAAAATTGTCATGTTTATTTTACTAAATGAATCTCTTCCAATCAAGTTAACAGTTGTTTGTTTCGCAACCAGAAATGGGATTTCAATGTCTTAGTTTTCTGTTGTTATTTTCACTGGAGCCGTCATTTGAATTAGTTCTTAGTTATTACTAGTTTTTTTGTGGTTATTTTCACTGGAGCTATCATTTGAATTAGCTGCTTTTGTCCCGAGAATCCTACTGTCTCAACAAATCTGTCTGACATGGGGTGGTGCGTGGCAAACATTGGACCCTTGCAGCTCGTTGAGTTGTAATTGTATCAGTTTCCGCTGCAAGTTTTTGTCAGCTTCCCCTTCCCTTTTTATGTCTTTACAATGTTCTTCTATCACGTGGACCACATTGTCCTGAAACTGTCGGTATGACATTGATGTTAGCCCTACCACCTCTTCCAGCTTACTCTGGACTGGGGCTGGCATGGCTTCCACAATGGCGTTCCTGAACAATGTCATCAGCACTAGACTGTTCTCAATCTCCTCCTCACTTTCCTGCTTCCACCTTTTCATCTGCCTTGTGATGTATGTGGCTGGGTGCTCAGTCTCTGAGAGCAACTCCCCCTTAAGAGCCTTTCGATCAACTCTCGCGGGGTATTCACTTCGCAGCTCTGTCCACAGCGTGGTACGATATGCGTTGAACTCGGTTCCATCTGCTCTTGGTTCTAACATCCACCCATAACGGCTGTGTTTGAAAAGGTTCTCCATTGCTGCCGTCCTAAAACATCTTGGCCATATCACTTTTATGTCACCGAGGGCCAGCATTATTCCCACAGTTTCCTATTCAAATGCTATTATCCATTTGCTGGCTCCTTTGTCAATGTCAGGGAGTCTTGAGACAAGACCTGCAAGGTCGACTGTTTGCCACGGCACATAATGCCCCTGAGTGCCCTTTATTAAAATTGGATACTGGCCTGCCTCATATCTGTCTGGTTTATGTATGTCTCAATTGGTCGTGCAGTCATTGTTGTGTTGCTGTGATATTATGGCGATGCTAATCTTTGATAGCACTTTTGCAGAGGTGAATGCTATTTCTATGTTTTACTGGTGTTAAGTTTAGGCCTAGCTTAACTTGGTTATGCTAAGCTTGTTTTTAGTGATATTTGAAATCAATTGAACTGTTAATTCTTTGACTTTATTGCTAGCTAGATTAGCCTTAGCTATATTAGTTATGCTATATTGGTTATGGCAATACCCACAGTCTAATTTCATATGCTAGTTTTTTATTTTTTATTTTATTTATTTATTTATTTATTTAAACTCAATGCTAATTAGCTTAGCCTTATCTATGCTAGTTATGCTAAGCTAGGCTATGGTTATACCCAAAGTCTAATTTAATATGCTAGTTTTTAAGCTCAATGCTAATTAGCTTAGCCTTAGCTATGCTCGTTATGCTAAGCTAGGCTATGGTTATAGCTGTAACCAATTTTAAATGCTAAGACTTAGATTAGCCTTTCAGGTAGCTATGCTATTTGGGCCTATAGCTAACTGCTATGTCCTCTCAGTTGGTGCTATCTGTTACACCCCCCTCCTGTCTGGCAGTCTTCCAAGCCACTCCTGGCAAAAATGACGTGTACCAAGAATTTAAACTGCACAACGTTTGATTCAAAATGGCGATCAGGTTTTAAAATGGCGGCCCTCCAAGCCACACCTAACTCCTAAATTTCAACAACGCCACAACTCCAAAATGGCGATTGATAACACAACCATAACTATTTCTGATTTTCTTCTTCGCCACTGTTCCAAAATGGCGATTGGCCTTTATAGCCACACCCAACTTCTGAATTACAACTGCGCCACAACCTAAAATGACAACGCTCGCAAAACCTAATTTATTTAATTCACAGTATGTACTTACAAAATTCTATTTAGCTGTTTTTCCTCTGATCTCAGGTGAGCCACATGAACTTTTCTACTTGGAACCATGAAAGCCAGCTGCTCAACATGCAGAAATCAGTTTCTCAAAACACATGCAGTATCTCAATACTCCACGCTCAGTCAAAACAGATTTCAGACACACACGAACATATCCTTGTTGAAAAAGAGTCAGTGAGTGATTAACCCGTTCAAAGATTCTCTAGAATCCAATTTATGGATCTACATATATATTTCTAGCTTATAGATAGATTTTTACAGATCTATATATAGAGATTTTATTAATCGTTTATTTATTTATTTATTTTCGATGTTAACTTTCCCTTATGAACTGGTGCATTACATATCATACCTGCAGTGTTTATATGAGTTTCTATATTTCTATGGGAGTTTTCATAAGCAATGTGTTCCTTACCGACTGAATTACTTTATTTGTGAGCCTTTCACTAAATCGTTTGAGACACTTTTTCCTGTTTGCTGTGTGTGTGTGTGTTCATATCTTTATATTACAGTGCTCAAACAGATCCTGCTCAGTTTCTAGTTAATTTCCTTTCACTTATATATAAATGATTTAGTTGACTCTGTAGTACCACGGTGATCAGCCCGTGGCGGTAGCGGGTCAGCATGTGCATATGTCCTATATAGACAGACTCTAAAGCGCACGTCCCTCCATATTATATTTCCAAACTCTTTGGAAATATACTCTTAAGCCAATACCAAAAATTCAGTCCGTTTTTTTATTGAAACACTCATCCACTCCCCCTTTAACAATCACAATGACCGGTCATCCACACACACCCCAATTTCACACTTTTTCTGGCCAGTATTCTTTCTTCCTTTTTGTATCACAGCTGCTGACACAGTCCAATGTTTCAAATTCTTGTTATATCATAGCAATTTTAAAGAATTACAGCAGCTGTCCTGCATGCAGGAACACAAAAGAAGGCCAGAGGCCTCCCAGCTGACTCAGCCTGTTCAACTTGGAATCGAGGCTGAGCCTCAACAGGCATACAACTGTGCGAGATAAGATAAAAGTTCCTACCTTTTTGGCGCCTTCTGCACAGCCCCTGCGATGGTGAGCTCAGCCGTCGTCCCAGCGAGCAGGTCCAAACCGATCGAACGCTGGGGTCACCAATTTATGGTAGAACAATGTATTATAAAAAAAGGAAGGTCTGCAAGAAGGAGTCAGCAGAGAGGTCTCACAGCAATCAAGGAGAATTTATTGAATCAAGGTTTGATACACTCATCACAGAGTTCCAAGATCCACAATATCAAAATTCTCTGTGTCTCTTAACAGAATTTCCTGTCTTATACCGAGGTCCACGTGCTGACAACATTTACACGCCCCATCAGGTCTTTCCGATACACACTCAGTATATTTACAATCAGTGGCCCCTACTTTGTGTCCAGACGTCATCATGCCCAAATACAGTTCAATTGTTTTCTAAACAGAATGTGCTTATCAGGCCTATGTCCCCAGTACACGGTTACCTCGGCCTGTTATTCACTTTCTCAATCATATTTTCTTTCACATTATCGAGTAAGAAGAAATCAATTCAGAAGAATGTGTGGTGTACATGGGAAAAAAGGAGAAAGCTTTCCCCTGGGGGTTTTTAAACCTCAAGGGATCAGATGAACTGTGATGCATATGTTTTTACTGTGTGGGCTGATTTGGATAGCGTAACCTGTGTAGGTGAAGATTTGTTAAGAGTCACATCCTGCACCAGGTTGAAGTCTCCGCCTATGAGAATGCGATGACTGTCAGCGTTTGGGATTTTGGCGAATAGCCTTTTAAAAAAATGTTCATCGTACTAGGTGGACGCATAAACCGGAACTAATACCCCTGGTGTGTTCTGGAGTGTGCCCGAAACTATGACAAAGTGGGCGTCAGTATCAGGATTACATTTGTTGGCTCAACCAGGACCCGTTTATGAATGATGATAGCTGCCCCTCTAACTCTATCTGTAAATTTCGAGTGGAAAAATTGGCTCATCCACGCCCTCTTTTTTTGAGATGTTTACTGCAGAAACATCCCCGTGAAGGTGCTGCAACTGTGTCAGGACCTTAACGATTTTGATCGCTTTGTTCATTCCCTTAGTATGCCACGAAATCAGAAGCACTCCAGTACCTGTCTTTACAGCATTAGCCATATGAACAATAATAATAAGTTAGAATGACACTGCATGACCTTAAAGTAATCTGTAGTAGTGGAGGCCCAAACGCACATAAAACAGAACAAAAACAACATAAAACAAGACAGTAACAATGTGACCAATCTGAGGGCTACTCCCATAGAAAATACCCATTCGGAGCTCTCTAGCTCGAACTAACCACTAAACTGAACTCCTGGGGTCTCCTCCCTAAACGAACAGTGTTTGACCCCTTAAAGTCACATGAGAATAATAGTTAAGAATAAAACATAAAAATAGTATCAAGAATTATTCCAGAACAGACATTACATTAAATTAGTCAGCAGAGGACGCCAAGATGCCATGGGCAGGCAGGCCATGAGGGTATTTTTCTACCTCGGCCCAGATGAATAGAATGCATTTACAAAACCCTCCACCCTGCTTTAGAATGCACGCTGTATCGATACAGGTCACCTCTGCACATCAGACTATAAAAAGCGTCAGGCTTCAGTAAAGCCGTTTGACCAAACAGAGAACAAGAATACTTCAGATAACACTGTGGCGGTGGGTGATAAAAAGTTCAAATAAAATAAAACGAAGCTGTGAAAGAAATATATAACAACAAACTTAAAACCACATGCAGACGAGTTTCCAGTGCTTGGCACGAAGGCCAACCAAACACAAACTGAATTCACATAACAGTGAGCAGGCACAAAAACAGGATGATGAAATGGGAATTTAAAAACCATCAGAAATGTCCAGAATGTCCACAGTGCGTTAAAATGACCACTTAGCAATTTCTGTTCAAAACGTTAACAGACGCAGCCCGTCAGGACTTTAACTTTTAACGAGGCGATCTAAAAATAATATGAAATATATAAACTCCGGACTTTCCGGGGCTGTTATAGCACAGCTAAACAGTCAACACCACACCAACTCATGGTTATCCAGACAACATGACAGCGGCTCGTCTGCGGTGAAATCAACAGCTCTCTGGCAGTCATCAGGGTTCCACTGTGCGGGTGGATGTTATGAAGGCTTTTGCCTCGGTGACCGCAGAGAGCTTTTTCCTTCCTTCGTCCTTTTTCGTGACGACCAGTCTGGCGGATAGCAGTCTGGGTCTGAAGCCCAGGTTGTAAAGCTCCGGCCTCTCCTGGCACGGGCTTTGCACGGGCACGGGCGTATGATTTTCACCTGGTACCTGTGCAGCCTGATGATGCCTGACCCAGCTTCGGTTTTTCAGCTAGTGTGCGATAAGCCCTTTCACACTCCGGCGGTGACTCCAGGAAGCCTTCCCCGGAAACCTCCATGAGCAGCTCTGCAAAGAAGGCTGTGGGCTGCGGACCTTTAACAGATTCTGGTAATCCAATCACTCTGATGTTATTGCGCCGGCTCCGGGACTCCAGGGGTCCGTTTCACAAAGCAGGTTTAGTGAAAACTCTGAGTCTGTTAACTCTGAAATGAAGGAAACTCTGAGTTTTCCATTTCATAAAGGGAGGTAACTCAAACCAGAGAAAGAGGGGTAAATCCAGCCTGTTTCACAGAGAGAGGTAACTTAACCTCTCGGTCAGTTACCATGGTAACATCCTCTATGAACCTAAGCTGGTCGGGACCAGGTTTTTCTCAGCAAACCTCGAGTTTCTCTCTGTCTCCGCCCTCTTTCAGCCACATACGGTATTTGATTTCCTCATTCATTCAGTCAGCAGAAGAGTTTTGACGTAGTATAGTTCTGCTATAGTTACGTCAGTTTTCTGCGAAAATCATTGCAAAAATCAGCCAGTAGGCCTAAATTATAAGTTATATTAGGTGGCGACTATTTTCACTAGCATGGCATGTCCTTTTGATGATGATCCCATGGATGAAGGTGCAGCATTACTGCGCAGAGAATTAAATATTCGTCGGGAGATGATTATCAGACTGCGCATAGATGTTAGATAGATTGATAGAAAGACAATTATCTTTTTTGAGCTGTTTCACATCACAGTCCATCATTCTACGCAACCTAATCCGTCCTTACATTTCCAACATTAACAACCGAAGTCATGCTTTTACATCTCAGCAGATATTGTGTGTTGCGCTGCGTTTTTTTGCAAATGGGAGTGTTTCATACAACGATGCAGAGCACTTGAGTAAGGCAACTGTACGCAGGGCAGTCAGAAAAGTGTGCCTCACGCTGAAACGGCTACTACCCATCTTTATCATTTTCCCTGGACATAAATCTGTCAGAGACATCAAGGAGGACTTCCACAGGATTGCAGGTAAATTATGTAGAGATCTGTTAAATGAATATTAAATAATATTCTGTCAATGAAATTGTGCTGCAGCCTTAGTTGCTCAATTCAGTTCAGTTAAATTTTAATTTCTTTCAGGATTTTCCTGTGTGATTGGCTGCATGGATGGCACATACATCCCCATCATGGCTCCATCCCATAATGAAGCAGCTTATCAGAATAGGAAGTCCATTCACAGCATAAATGCGCACATACATGTGGATTGATTACTGTTTCAAAATGTTAAAGACTGCATCATAGTTCAACATCTGTCATTGTCTGCACTGTCAAGATTGTATGTGATGCTGCATTTCCAGTGTGGAGGCCAAGTGGCCTGGGTCTGTTCATGACTCAACGATTTATCAGGAGTCTAACCTGAACAACAGACTGCAACATGGTAAGCAATTTTGCACTAAACTGTATAATTCACTTGTCTCCCTCCTTTTAATATTCTCTAATGTATCCACTACACATTACAGGAGAGTTTGATGGCCATCCGCTGGTTGACAGGGGTTACCCATGTCGACCTAGGCTGCTGACCCCTTACTCTGACCCTGAACCAGGGCTCACTGCAGGACGAGGACCCGGGTTGAGATGACCATAGGCCTGCTGAGAGCCCGTTTCCAGTGCCTACATCAACTCAGGGTGTTTTTCAGCAGGTGAATTTTATAAATATCTTTGACTGGCACTGGGAATACATACAAGGAGGAAATTATACAGTTGCATGTAAATTCCACAGAATGAATCTCTGGTGTAGACTGAACATCCATCTCAGTGTGTCAGTCTGTGCAGTGGAGGATGAGGGACCCTCCTGCTGCTGCCCAGCCATGCCCTGTTAAAAAAGGATGAGAATGTGTTAATACTTCAGTATTAACCACCTGTTTTAAGGGAATCTGCTTTCTTACTGTTGGCTGAGTATTAGTTTGTGTTAGTTTAAATAGGCTTAGTTAATTAACAGAGCATGATATAGATGAGAAGACATTAATGTGTGTGAAAACAGCATTATGTTGGGGATAAAACAACTGTACAGTCAAACAGTCACTTAATATTTACACCTTACCATTTTGAACAATATTTTTTCATCTTAAGCTGCTGCCAAGTGTGCTTCTCCCCCGCAGGAATGCACCTAAATTAAATAAATTAATAGGCTACCACTGAAGCAGTTTCCCCTGTGATATTATTGTGATTGCAAAGCATTAATATTTCCAATTCCAGTGGTGTGAAAAAACGTAGCCCTCCTCTTCCCTTTGCCATGGTGACTCGTCGAATCAGGGCTCCATTGATGCGGTCTTTTTATACTTGTGATGCACGCGCTTAACTCCAGGTCAAACTTCTCAGAGTTGATCAAACTAACGCAAATCAGCTGTTCTGGAACCGAAGACTCAGAGTTTCCTATCTCAGAGTAGATCAACTCAGAGTTCAGGGTTAGACTCAGAGTTTGTTGAACCTGCTTTGTGAAACAGACCCCAGGTCACTGACTTTAACCAGTAGCTTAGCGTTGCTCTCTGTTAGTGCGGCACAGGAGGCCTCCAGCGTTAGCAGACGCTTGTCCTGTAAATTTGCATTTATCTAGAGGGAGCCTATCTTCTGAGCATGGTCGGACACTGTGGTGTGCGGGCTTTGAACTCTGCAGAGAGGGCTTTGATCTCGGCAGAGAGGGCTGCACAGTGATGCTCCAAGAGGTTAGTAATGCTAATCTTGCCACCTGCCTCCTCTGTGGGGCTAGCCTTTGCCCCCTGGTCTTTTACAGTCCGTCTGGTCGCATGTGTCGGCATATTTAGGAGGTGTATCCGTTAAACGAGATGAATATTACTATTGTTGTGACTTTCGGGGTCCTGAAACATAAAAATTATCAAAGTTATGGGAGCAAGACTCGATCTGTGTCTACTCCATCTCAGCCATACCGGAAGTCAATCGTTATTTGTCTTTTTAAGTTTAAAAGGGGAAAGAGTCCAGAGCAGATTTGGTTAAATATTGGAGACCAGCTCCTCTGTGTTATGATCTGGGTTAAGAGCAGTAAAGGAAGCAGAGCTAAAAAGTTCAGAAAACTTTAAGGCAGACAAAGAGTTAAAAGCTGGCGGCAGACAGGTGTTTCCTGATGTACAGGTAAAACACATAAAACCACATTAAATAAAATTGCTTTGTGATCCGGAGGTTTCTAAATGGTCTTGTACTTATATAGCGCCTTTCTAGTCTTCTGACCACTCAAGGCGCTTTCACACTACTTGTCACATTCACCCATCACACAGATGGCGGTAGACATCTGCCTACCATCTAAACTAACAATTCACACCACATTTACACACCCATGCGCAGCACGGGAGCAATTCGGGGTTTTTGTCTATAACGAACACCATGTTCGAACATAAGGATGCTCATAAGTGTACGTGGTACCAGAGCACCCTAGGCCAAAGGTCGATAATAGATTTTGTGATCGTATCATCTGATCTGAGGCCGTATGTTTTGGAGACTCGAGTGAAGAGAGGGGCAGATCTGTCAGCTGATCACCCTCTGGTGATGAGTTGGTCAGAGGATGGAGGAAGATTCTGGACGGACTAGGTAAGCCCAAACGAGTATTGTGGGTGAACTGTGAACGTCTGGAGGAGGCCCCTGTCCGCTCCGGCGGAGCTTTTCTGGCATCCCTGTGGAGGTTGGGGGCATTGAACCAGAGTGGGCAATGTTCGAGGCTTCCATTGCTGAAGCTGCAGCGGTGAGCTGTGGCCTCAAGGTCTTAGGTGCCTCAAGGGGCGGTAACCCTCGAACACCGTGGTGGACACCGGTGGTCAGGGAAGCTGTCATGTTATCCCAGAAGACTCTGGAGGCAGTTGCAAGGTACCAACGGGCCAGAAGGGCTACAGCCTCTGCTGTGTCAGAGGTAAAGCAGCGGGCGTGGGAGAAGTTCGGGGAGGTCATGGAGAATGACTTTCGGGCGGCATCAAGGTGCTTATGGAAAACATTGGACACCTCAAGAGGGAGAAACGTGAAACCGACCAAGCTGTTTACAGTGAGGACGGGGCGCTGGTGATCTCAGCTGATGAGGTAATCGGGCGGTGGAAGGAGCACTTTGAGGAACTCCTTAATTCAGCTAACATGCCCTCTTTTGTAGAGGCTGATGATGGGGAATCCTTGTCAATATCTCTGCCGGAGGTCACTGAGGTAGTCAAACAACTCCACAGTGGCAAAGCCCCAGGGATTGATGAGATTCGTCCTAAAATGCTGAAAGCTTTGGGTTGGGAGGGGCTGTCTTGGTTGACACGTCTCTTCAACATTGCGTGGAAGTCTGGGACAGTGCCAAGGGAGATACTGTGGGAGGTGCTGCGGGAGTATGGGGGGAGGGGGTCACTTCTGCGAGCTGGGTCCGGATCAACAGCAGTAAGTCGGATTAATTCCCGGTGGGGGTTGGCCTCCACCAGGGGTGCGCTTTGTCACCAGTCCTGTTTGTGATTTTCATGGACAGGATATCAAGGCGTAGTCGTGGTGTGGAGGGGTTGTAGTTCGGTGGGCTGAAGATCTCATCTCTGCTTTTTGCAGATGATGTGGTCCTGATGGCATCGTTGGTCAGTGACCTTCAGCACTCACTGGATCGGTTTGCAGCCGAATGTGAAACGGCTGGGATGAGGATCAGCACCTCTAAATCTAAGGACATGGCTCTCAGCAGGAAACCGGTGGATTTCCTACTCTAGGAAGGGAATGAGTCCTTATCCCAAGTGAAGGAGTTCAAGTACCTCGGGATCGTGTTCACCAGTGAGGGGACGATGGAGCGTGAGTGTGGCCATTTCTAAATTGTGTGTGTGTGTTTTTATCTTTATGGCTAGTTACATTTTTTGTGTTCGGTTGCGATTTGTGTATTGAAGTTGTTTTACACTTTTCATGGGTATATGGGTTATTCATATACACTGCCCATGTTAATGTTTAAAGTAGATATTACTGAAGACAATAGATATAAAATCAAACAAGAACCTTTTGTTGAATATTTTATCTTGTCTGTGCTACATCAGGAGTAGACAACCTTTTACATTTTTTTCAACCCAAAGCAAGCATTCAAACAAAAACAGAAGTAACAATGACAAGTGCATTAAGTAAGCTTTACTGTGAGTGTTTCTGTGAGAGTATTTAATTTACAGTAAAAGAACTGTGGTCCATCATCTTGATAGAGGTACAGATAAAATGCAGGGTTAGGGTAAGGGGTTATAATTGCATATTGTAGTGGGTTCTTTGAATGCTTCCAGCTGTGAGACAGGGCCACAAAACGTATCCTGCATAGGGCCCCCAGATGTCTAGGGCCATCCCTGGATGTCAAAAGATGCAAGGTCAGCCAGCCTCAGGACCAGTTGGCTGAGGGGACTCCTCTCTATGTCCAACTCCTGGCAGGCGAGGGCTTTATAACTGCAAGCAGCAGGATTGCTCCTTTTATAATGGCTCCAGAATTTCATGGATCTTTTTTAAATACTTAAAATTAAAGGTGACTTGTTCTAAGATAATCCTTTAGAATCAAAACCACCCCGTAACAGCTTTTTCTCCCTGTTGTTGTGATCGAGAAGAAGATACTGAAACACCATGCACTGAGAGGCTTGAGAGGAGCTAACCTTAAGGACCTGGGATTCTTAATAAGGCCACAGCCCAAGACTGCCCCCCACCATCATATATATATATATATATATATATATATATTCATGAGTATTATTGTTTTAATTAATATGTTCAAGGTACTGACAGGGTTAGATTTAACTGGAAATTGTATTTTATACGATTTCATGTGACATTTTTTTCCTTTTTCATTGGTTGATTGATAGGAAAATAATTGCTCACACCCACCCATCTGGTCATATATATACTGTATATACAGGCATTGAGGCTGCAGCATAAGTTATCCTTGTTCTGTTCAAGACTTTCCTATCACAAGATCGTAAGGGACTCCCATTGGAGCTTGGGCCTGAGTCTAACGGAGAAAAACAAAGATGCACACAACTCAGTAGATGCCAAATTCACCTGGTTAATTAAACCCACACTTGGGAAAGGCTGGGAAAGCAGTGACACTGTTAAAATACTGGAAATGTAAGTATGGTGTAGTAGTAGTGGTGCCCAACTGTAACAACTGAATACAAACGTGTGGCAACAATTCATACAATGTGCATAGTAACACAGATTAAACAAAGGAGGGACATTGTTAAAGATCAGTTATTATAAACTATTTACTATAACTTACGGATTGCGCTGATATCTCTCTGAAAAAGGAGGGAGAAATAATTGTGTTCTAGCAAGTTAGCTTACTCTACAGCTCTGAAGATTGAAACAGCACTCCTCCCAGTGTTCTATTCACTTGCCAACACGATTTTAATAAGATATATTCGGGGATTCTGTTAATGAAAGACAAAAAGAGTCAAGCCAGACCACATAACTGACTGGATTTTTATCGAAACAATTTGTTTATTATTATTATTATTATCAGCTATCAGAGCACCAAAACAAATGAGTAATTTTATCTTTATGGATGAATTGACTTGTTAACCGTGCTTGTTTTTTTAAATTTATTTTAATTTTTTATTTATTTGTACAATAAAAAACTGAAAAAACAAAGGCAACATCAATAACAAATACATACAAAGGAAATTTAAAAAATAAATAAATAAACAAATTGTACCGGTGAGATTAAGTCAACCCATAGGGGCTTGTTAAGGAAATCTCACCTCAAGTGTCATTAAAATGCAAGAAAATGAAATGAAAAGTCATCTAATCCACAAAGGTATACACACGATAAAAGAGCAAGCAAAGTGGCATCATTGAATATTTAAACATACAGCATGAATAATAAAAGATATGTAGACAGATAATATAAAATAATAGACAGATATGTAAGATCGACCTATATTCAGTCCTTTAGGTTTCCACTGCCTGTGGTGGCCAGTGTACTTTTCTTTGCTGTGGTTTGTTGGGGAAGCAGCATTGGAGCCAGCGACACCAACAGACTCAACAAACTGATCAGGAAGGCTGGCTCTGTGATTGGCTGCAAACAGGACACTCTGGAGGCTGTGGTGGAGAGACACTGAAAAAACTGTTATCCATCATGGATAATCCTCTCCACCCTCTCCAACTCACACTGGTCGAACAGCGGAGCACCTTCTCCAAAAGGCTGCTTCAGCTTCGCTGTCATAGCAACAGATACAGGAAATCTTTCCTGCCACAATCCATCACTTTTTATAATAACTCTCTAACCTCTGCCTGACAGAGAACTCTGCTCTCTCTACTGTTTTTTTTTGTATATATTATTATTGTTATAGTATATTTTGCATATTTTGTTGTATATAATATTATTGTTTATAGCACACTGTGCACTGTATATATACACTATGTATATATTAGATTATCTTTATGTTATGTAAAAAGTTTTTATTTGCTGACCCACTACTACTGCTGTTACAAAATAATTTCCCAGTCTGGGATCATTAAAGTAATTCTATTCTATTCTATTCTATTCTAATACACATGTGAAGAATTTATCGAAAAATCGAAAGAATTTTAAGCTGCTTGAAAAGAGGAGCTAAGTGTTCTAGTCAGCTGCTCAATGTTGCAGTTCTACAGAATTTGTTTTGCAGAAGATAAAGCTTCAAAAGGCAGGATGGATATGTACCTCCCCAGATGGTATTACAATATATGAAATAAGGGTATATTCAGCTGTAATAAAGCGTTAATAGACAATTCTGGTGAACCAAAGCTTGAAGTTTGCTAATGATGCCAGTGGATTTAGATATTTTATTGCAAATAACCTGAATATGTTTCTTCCAGCTTAGGGTTTGATCAATCAGGAGTCCAAGAAATCTTGTGGATGAGACCTGAGTAATTGGGTTATTTCCTGAGCTAAGACAAGAATCAGATTGACAATATTTTTTTGTTTTTGATGTAAATATTATACAATTAGATTTTTTAAATATTGACTACGTTTTTTTAATTGGAACCATTCAGAAATAATTTTTAAATCAGCATTATATTTGGCTAAAAGTACAGAGAAATTAGTATGAGAGATAAATAAAGTGGTATCATCAGCATAAAGTAATGGGAACAAGGATGATAAAGCTGCTGCCAGGTCATAAATATATAGAAGAAATAAGAGCGGCCCTTAGATGGACCCCCTTTGGGACTCCACAAGTTATAATGGCCTAAAATGGTCTTCAGAGCTCTGGGCTGTGTCTATGAACCCAGAGAAGCATTTGGTTAATGTGGTCCTCTCCTGGGACCTCCAGTCTGCTACTGTGCAGAGTTTTATGTTGAAAACAGTAACCTCCCCAGACCACGAGTTGGCTGCAGGCAGCATCTGCTGTCCTGTTGTTCCATCAACCCCAAAGCTACATGCAATATGTCCAAGTTTCATCATCATGCACATAGTAGTTTACAGTGGGGATGTCTGCATTGTAGTTTTAAATTATTGTCACTTTCTTCCACTTAGTGTTTAATTGCAAGGTAGTGTGCCTATCTAAAACCTGGCCTAAATTAAATTTAGTTGGAACTTGACAGAAGTATTTGCATCTTAACCAAAACCAGCACTGTCACTGTTCTTTAATTCCTTTTGTGTTCTTTTTCCAGCTCCTCCATCTTTACTATACTACTGTTTAATTACACACTGTCACCTGCAAACCTCCTATCTATCTATCTATCTATCTATCTATCTATCTATCTATCTGTCTGTCTGTCTGTCTGTCTGTCTGTCTGTCTGTCTGTCTATCTATCTATCTATCTATCTATCTATCTATCTATCTATCTATCTACCTATCTATCTATCTATCTATCTATATATATATCTATCCATCTATCTATCTATCTATCCATCTATCCATCTATCCATCTATCTATCTATCTATCAATTCAATTCGAATTGAATCGAATCATAACAAAAGTTATCTCAGGACACTTTACAGAGTAGGTAAAGACCACACTCAATGACTTATTTATGATTTACATAGACCCAACAATTCCTCTGTAGAGTATACCTCTGTAGGTGGCAACGAAAACCTTCCCTATAACAGGCAGTAACGGCGGACAGACCCAGCTCTGTGGAGGACGGCCATCTATCTTGACCGGTTGGGGAGGAAGAAAAGGAGAGAGAAAGAGAGAAAAGACACACAGATGGACAGAGAGAGACAGACAGACACACTTCCAGAGATGCAAGCAACCAAAGCGTAACAGTAACTATAATAGTATCTATAGTAATGTGAATATGACATATATGTTATGGCAGTTAATACAACAGAATAGTAGAAACAAGCACAGCTAAAGTGATAGAATATGACAATGATAATAATAATGGTGGCAAACATGATCAATGATGAGTAGTGGCAATAGCAGCTACGATACAGCAAGACATACCACTGGTGGTGTTTTTATGGCTACAAATTTTATAGTTTATTAAACTAGTGATAGTATATATGAGTACTCCCTAGGGAGGTGTTCCAGGCACGTCCAGCTGAGAGGAGGCCTCGGGGAAGACCCAGGACTAGGTGGCGAGATTATATCTCCATACTGGCCAGGGAACGCCTCAGGATCCCCCAGTTAGAGCTGGTTAATGTGGCCCAGGAAAGGGAAGTTTGGGGTCCCCTGCTAGAGCTGCTGCCCCTGAGACCTGACCCCAGATAAGCGGTTGAAGATGAGTGAGAGAATTCTGCAGACAAGTACACAAGAAAAGTTTAATAGTTGTACAGTGTTTCTGTTTTAAGGTGAAAAAAACAGACAGAAAAACCCAACGTGAATTCCGCTATCCCTCCCATCAACCCACGTCAGGTAATCGAATAACATGTAACATAAGTAGATAGGTTAAGTTAAAAAACAACAACAACGTATAGCCAAAATAAAAAACATAATTCAAGAAAGAGAAAAACAACAAAATAAATAATTAAGTAAATTTTAAAAAAAATTAAAAAGAGGGGGGGGGGGATCTCTCCTTCCAGGCACTGGGGAGTGTCCTCAGTGTCATCAGGAGTAACAGTCAGACTATTACTAATAAGAGCCAGCAGTGGGTCTTAAGTTTTGTTGAATGCTGTCAAAGATCCCCTCTGTGAAAACCTTAACTTCTCTAACCGCAGACATTGTAAAAATGTCCCCGTATCCAACTATCATGAGTCGGTGGAGAAACACGTTCAAAATTCCAAAAGCACGTCCAGAACATGTGTGCATGATCAACTGGGGACTGTTTACAACGGTTACAATCAATCAATCAATCAGTCATTATGCATTATTCATCCCCAAGGGGAAATAGAAGGTATGAAAGAGATACATCACATGGGGGGGTGGGGTGGAGGGAGATAAAAAGCACTCCTGAGCTTCTCGTCGAAGATTCTGTCAATTGCATTAAGAGAGTAGTTGACCAATTCCATGATTTAAGTTGGATTTAAGTTGAGAGCATGCAGAGATAGGCTCTAAAGTATGAGACAAGACAAAGAAGCAGAGCAGGAAAGATAAGGGAGGGAGAGAAAAAAAGATGCGACCGCCTTTGTAAGGAAGCATCAGGGTGACTGAAATGGGCTCCATGAAGCACCTTCCACTGTAATAGACGTGCCTGGCATAAATTGAGGATGAGTGAACCAGTTTTAGAATTTCCCTCCAATGGGCATCAGTAATGTCTACCGCCAAATCCTTTTACTATTTTCTAGGTAAGGCAGTGGGGAGTGGGCTCAGAAGAGCAATCTTATTATATTATAAGGCAGGCAGAGGTGTCCTGTCTTGGGTTTTTTGTCTTGGGAAATTCATGTTTTATTTTGAAAAGTAATCTTCCTCCCATTTCAGGTCACTTGCTCTTCCTCCCTGATTACCCGATTGTGTCCACCTGTGTCATCCTCTCTCATGTGGATATAGTCCTCTTCTTCCACTGTCTTGTTGCTAGAGTATATTGTGCAGTCGTGTACCACCAGCCATTACCACAGCCTTGTCTTGCCCTTGTTTTTTTTTTATTTTATTGCCTTTTCTTTCTCCTCATTGTGAGTGATATTCTTTTGTATAACTTTTCATAGATAGTAATTCAGGTCAGTGTAGTTATCGTCTGTTATCTTTTTTCTCCCTCTGGAGTTTTCAGTTTGTTTGTGTGGTGTTTCTGCCACATTTGTTTTCTGTGGTTATTTCCTCGTCCGAACTGATGAGTTTAGAGTTTTTTAGCCTGTTTATCGCTCTGTCTT
Source organism: Echiichthys vipera (assembly GCF_963691815.1). Lineage (NCBI taxonomy): Eukaryota > Metazoa > Chordata > Actinopteri > Perciformes > Trachinidae > Echiichthys > Echiichthys vipera. Next base: position 35,264,618 of record NC_139828.1, on the reverse strand, counting down.
AGGTCTGTAACAGCGTATCAGAAATAAAGCCTGCATTTACTGTTCCCTGACTGCATTTGAGTCCTCCTTTTGCCCAGGCCTAAAAGACAGATATCAGTCGTTTGTGTTGTACGTTAAGAGCCAGGAATTGGTCCATCTAATTCAGGGTGGCGGGTCGGAAAATGTGGGAATTGTTTTTGGATAAAGCCTGTGAATGTTCTCATTTGTCCAGGTCATATCCTTATGGCTTATCCCCAAAGCAATTTCAGTCAAAAGCAACTGGACTTGGTTATTTGTCTAGGAGGACGTTTCACCTCTCATCCAACAGGCTTCATCAGTTCATGTACGCATCTGACCAGGCTGGGACTGGTCCAACTAACTGGTGTGGAGATCGAGGTATTTAACCTCTCACAAGGCCACTGGATGTCACTGGAACCCTTTGTGCTCCAAGTGCCAACGACTGTCGTTAGAGTGGCAGTCGTTGGTGGGAAGTTGGTTTCGACTTCGTTAGTGCTCTATTGAGTCCTAATGACAGTCGTTGGAGTCACAGGAGGCCATTTGTGAACAGTGGCTCTTGAGGTTAGACTGTTAAATCTCCTGGAAAGGGATGAAAGGGCTGCTTTGTAAATTGGAGATAACTGGTGTCTAAGGGCGCACTCACACTGTCCTTCCGCACCGAGCCAAAACAGGTTTTTCGGGTCAAGCCTAGTGCGTTTGACCAGTGTGAGTGCACCCGCTCCGCGCATAACTGCGGCCAGCTGGCCGTCCACGACCCGTCTGAGAGAGGTGGGCTTTTGTAGAGCGCGTTTGCACATGTACGAGCACGAGTGTGCGCACGTGTACGAGCACGAGCACGAGGCCTACGACGGTTTTGACGTAATTTATGTGCGCCTGTTCGGACATAGAAAATAGAAGGACGGACAACAACAACAACAACAATGGCGGCCAAAGGTTCACGTTGGTGTGATGCGGAGGTGGAGTGTTTACTGCAGATTTGGTCGGATGAAATATTCAAAAACAGTTGGACAAGACGCATAAAAACTCCAAGGTCTATGGAAAGATTTGTAAACAAAGCGACGCATCGCGATGAGGTCAATCAATGCGTGTGACGTGTTACGGCGTGATGACGTATGGACAGCAAGAAGCATTTGCGCGAGGCCCAGGTAGTGTGAGTACAAACGGGCCTGGGGCGAGGGGGGAGAGGGAGGGGGGACAAGTACCCTAAAGCCCGGGGTGCGGTGCGAAAGGACAGTGTGAGTGCGCCCTCAGACCTCCTCCTCTGTTTAGCGATGGTTTCTCTACTTTTGCTCCTCTTTCAAACCAACCAACCAGAGAGGACAGTTGGACCAGTCCCAGCCTGGTCAGATGCGTACATGAACTTATGAAGCCTCTTGGATGAGAGGTGAAACGTCTTCCTAGACAAATAACCAAGTCCAGTTGCTTTTGACTGAAATTGCTTTGGGGACTTTTGGATAAAATGTCTCATTTGAAGGTACCAAAAAAAATTAGGCAGGCTGTATTTGTCCGACATAAATGCAAAGGATGCAAAAACACCTTCGTCATACAGGTCATTAAGTATTTAGAGGCCCTTATCTGACCATATGCAGAATGTAAGGAGAACCACATAGTAATTCAAAATGGGGCAAGGATTGAAGCCCTTTGCAAGCCATACTGCTTCCTGAAGTGGATCCAAATTTGAATGGTATTAACCACAACCGGATTAGGTGAGAACTTGTGGGCAGGTATTCTGCTAAATAAAGGCGTTAAATTGTTGATCTAGATTAGTAAAAAGTGTTTTAAGACAAATTGGGAGATGTTAAAAAAGATACAGAAACTTTGGTAAAATGACCATCTTACTAAGATCAACCTGGCCTGCAAGGGACAGGGGGAGGGCCAGCCAGAGGCTGGAAGTTCTTTTGAAAAAGGTCCCTGAAGGAGCTGGTGATACACACCTCTAGATACTTGAACCCCTTGTCAGCTGTTTTAAAGGGGATTATGGATTGTGGGAGGGATCTCGCCAAGTTGTTGACAAAAAATAACTCACTTTTCTGAATATTTAACCCCGATGACATCACACAGAGGGTGAGGACCTTAGCAAGGATCTTACAATCTACGTTTAAAAGTGAGGCCGGTCTGTAGCTGCCACATGAGGTAAGCATGGCCGGCCTTAAAACCAGACTGACGAGGATCAAGGAGGTTGTTCAGGTGAAGGTAGGAAGAGAGTTGGTTAAAGACAGCACGCTGCAGTGTTTTGGAGAGAAATGGAAAAATTGACAGGTCTGTAGTTATTTACTTGAGACGGGTCAAGGGTAGGTTTTTTTGAGGAGTGGGTTCACTCTTGCGTCTTTAAGAGAGTCAGGGAAGCTGCCAGTGAATAAAGATGTGTTAATAAGATGGGTGAGAAAATGACGAAGGTCAGGTGCAAGAGAAGATGAGAGGGGATGGGGTCAAGGGGGCAGGTGGTTGAGCGGACAGAGGTTATAAGAGTAAGAACTTGATCAGGAGATAGGTGGGTGAAAGAAGATAGCGAAGGGGAAGAAGATGAGATTGGTGGAAGGGTAAGATCAGGAGGTGGGTTGGAAAATGAAGGGCGTATGCCATCTACCTTTTGTATGAAGTTGTTGAAAAAGTGGCTTGGTAGAAGGTAGGATGGAGGAGGAGGACGGGGGGGGGGGGGGTCAAAGAGGTTAGAGAAGATGGAGAAGAGTTTTCTGGGGTTTAAGAAGGAGGACTGAATTTTAGTCTGATAGAAAGTGTTTTTGGCAGAGAGAAGAGATTGATAGATAAGCAGGGCTTCAGGGTGTTTTGATTTCTGCCATTTCCTATCTGCTGCCCGTATAGTGGCTCTCTAGTAGCCTAGAAGAACAAGTGGAGGGCCATTTTCTGGAATGTCTGAAAGGAGGACATCTAGTTTCTCCAGGAACTCTCCCAATGGACATGGTGGACGGTAGAGAACGACAATGTTTAATTGTATCGGATGAGTTACAGTCACAGCATGAAATTCAAATGAGAGTGAAGTAAAATGTGACAGTAGGTAAGGAGAGAAACTCGTCTGAAGAGGCTGCCGCTGAAGCTGATGCTTCAAACAATTGCCAGATTTTGAAAAACAGACTTGAAGCTGGTTGGCTACAGTTGGTCTGACCACACCCCCGAAACTATGTTAACTGGCTACTAGATCTGGGTTTACCCAGTTTTAGCGTTAGCTCACTGTGAGTCACTGAGCAGGAGAAAGTCACTTTTACCAGGTGAGTTTACCACATAAAGTATATTCAATACTGTTTCAAGATACTTTAGATTATTAATCTTAATAATGATCATTAACATAGGAAAAGATCCATGCCTGACCTTTTCAGGTCAGTCAGATATCTAAGCTTAAAGCTGCAGTCAGCAAGTCTGGCAGATCAAGTGGAATCAGTTAAATTTCAAAAGTTTACAACTTTCACGCCCCTCCACCACTACCACCAAGCTCCTCCGCTCTCTCCCATCGAGTGCTCGTCAGTGCGTGTGCACCAGATTCCTGTGAACATGCCTGTGTCTTCTCTCATCAATAAACGGCATGGAGTACATGTTACAGGTAGGCTGGCTAACTTACTCATAGATAGCAACTGCTAACGTCATTTTGCGTATGCCTAGCTTGAGGTCATTTTGTAATTTGTGTGAGAGGGGAGGGGGGCTCTGTGGCGTGTGCATGAACTGTGAATGACAGTCAGCTCTCTGCTGAGTCGATGGGATGATACGGGAGCGGTGGATTTTAAAAAAAATATATTTTTGCTGGCAGTTTTCAAAGCCTTATTATTATATAGTTCATAATGTAAATGGGGTGAGAGAGAGAGGGAGAGACATGCAGCATCGAGGACCTTCACCTTCTTTACATGGGGTGACTGCTCTAACCACTGTGCCACCGGCCGCCCATCGGTTGGGGATTTTTGCAAAACAAACAACCATCTCTAGGTTCACGTAGAGGAGCATTATTTTTTCCAAAACCAGATGATTTATGTTGTTCTATCCAAGCATAGTGTTGGTCTCAGTGAATATAATCAAACAAATGTTGCCGACTGCACGTTTAATAGATACTTATACCAAGTAAAAGTTTTACCACAGCATTTCAGGGATCATATTTCAATGTGAACCATGCAAGTGGCTGCCAACAGAATTGCAAATTAGCATGTCATGTTCATTTAATTACAGGAGTGGATGGAGGCTGGGTTGGACTTTGTGCCTCACATAAAGTATTTAATTCATATATCTGAAATTTGGGGTAGAAGATGCCAGTGTACCACAATTGCACAAAAGAACATAAAAAACATAGAACTATAGTGTTTTAATGCATTTATTTTAGGAAAGGAAGCTGCAAAGGCAGTCTTTGTGCCACAATAATCACCAAATCCTCTTTATTAGCTTAACTCCCTGGTATATGGACATGGACATGGAGTGCAGGGTGGTTCTGTAGTTTTTAAAACCGGTTTTACATTTGTACCTCACTACATTTGTGGGGTAATAGTAGATTTATTTAAAATAAAAAGAATATGGAATATATTTTCAACATAATAACATGCTACTTGCAATGTACTGCAGAAGTTGATCCACCTTTTTTGTTCTTCTGTTATTCAGCTCACTACCTCAGATTTACTGCATTTTACAGCCGCTGGAGGATTCCAGACCGTGAGGTTGGGAAACACTGCTATTTATAACATAAGATTTGTATTATACAGTCCGAGCTGTGAGGAATCTGTCTTCTCTATAGATGGCACTATGGATCCCCAAAATGTGTAAAATCTATAAATGAACCAACAAATGAAGAAATGATTCAAACACAATGGAACTTATTTTTAAATGCGATTTCATTAGTCATTTTCTACAGGAAATCATTCTTATTTCATTTCAATAGCTTATTGGCCAAGGGCGCCTCAGTGGCGTGAACAGTGTGGGTCTCTGCCACAGCCTTGCTTCTTTCAAGATCTTCTTAGATCATATTCACACGATGATATCTCATTACAAAACTATGGAAGCCCTATGTAATGATTCCATCCTGGCAACCCTTCTGTCCCCTTTTGTTTCTGTGTTTTGTCTCCCTCTGTCTGTGTCTCCTCTCTCTGTGTTTGTCTGTTGTGAGCAGGAAGCTTGGTATTCCCGGCAGGCTGCTCCAGGTGGATCTTATTGACACTTATCACCTCCCTTCCTGTATATTAAGTAGGACCTGAGACTCATTCAGGGCCAGATCATTTCAGCAGCAGGAGCAGTAGCATGTAGCAAATACTGGCTTCATCTGTGCGTCATTGTTTTTTCCTCTCACTCCTCTGTGGACCTGTTTTTGACTGTTCTTTGTGTTTTTTTGCTCTAGTTGCCCGTTTCCCTGTCTCCCAGCTTACCACCTGACTGTGCTTATTCCCTGTGGCCATTCTTTCTCACTCCTTTTCCCCTTGTTCACGTGCACTGTTTGTGTAAAGTAAGCTTTATTAAATCAGTTAAAATTGACTCTGAGTTTGTGTCTGCATTTGGGTCCAAGTCCTCTGTGTTTTACCAGTTACCCTAAAGCAGGTATCTCAAACTAATCCCGTAAAGGGCCGCTGTGGCTGCAGGTTTTCATTCCAACCAAGCAAGACCACACCTGATCTAACAAATCAACTGTGTGAAGGCGATTCAGTTGGTTGAATAAGTCTAGTCAGGTGTGTTCTTGCTTGGTTGGAATGAAAACCTGCAGCCACTGGATCAGTTTGAGACACCTGCCCTAAAGGGTCGTGCATTTTATTTCCTGTGATAATGATATAACTTACCTCAGATTTCTTGTGATAACGAGATCATTTTCATCCATTTTCTTGTGATAATGAGGTAATTCATTTGATAGATAATGACTGAAACGTGATAAGCCTGAGATTTCATTACACCTGACATGTCATGCCTGGTAAAGACTCATATCTTGAAGAACACTATAGAAAACATTGTAGGATGATTTCAGTCGATTATTTACTGTAGTTTAAAATTAAACTGTAATCTGTATATTTACAAGCACATTTTAAAACTCATCACTGTACTGGTATTTATGTTGTAGTATATTTTTTAAAGTAAAGTTTGTCTAAAAAAACCTATATAGTTAATTAGGACATCAGGCTCACTCTGATAAAGCTGAAGTCTTGCTAACCTTGTGTCAGGCCTCGATTGAGGCCTGAGAGATGTACCTAAGGGTCATGACCTAAGGGTCATATATACATACATATTATTTCCTCTGTTTTCCCCTGATAACGAGGTAATTAATTTGAGTGATAATGAATGGACCGTGAATGAGACTTCTCATATCTTAAAGAACACTATATATGCCGCTCGGTCAGACAGGAGCCACCGCGGACGGACAGGGAGCACATTTATACCGCTGTCTGAACAGGCACGTTAACCGACAGAGAGAGAGAGAGAGAGAGAGAGAGAGAAACTCCTCACGGACCTTTTCCCACTTAAACTAGACGTTTTGTTTTCTCCATATCTCTAATTAATTATCTCGTTATCACGAGAAAAGGGAAAACAGAGGGAATAAATTGTATATAATGTATGACCCGTTAGGGCTTCCATACAAACAGCCCCCACATCATCGATTTGAAAAACACGATCACAGAGATGCTCGGAAATTTGCTCCAAAAGCGTGGGCGTTGTTCCGGAAACAGCCGAATGTGGCCGACACCTCCCGACAATGTATGTGGAGGAAATGTTAGATGCCGCTCGGTCAGACAGGAGCCACCGCGGACGGACAGGGAGCACATTTATACCGCTGTCTGAACAGGCACGTTAACAGAGAGAGAGAGAGAGAGAGAGAGAGAGAGAGAGAGAGAGAGAGAGAGAGAGAGAGAGAGAGAGAGAGAGAGAGAGAGAGAGAGAGAGAGAGAGAGAGAGAGAGAGAGAGAGAGAGAGAGAGAGAGAGAGAGAGAGAGAGAGAGAGAGAGAGAGAGAGAGAGAGAGAGAGAGAGAGAGAGAGAGAGAGAGAGAGAGAGAGAGAGAGAGAAACTCCTCACGGACCTTTTCCCACTTCAGCCCGGCGGATCTGAGCGATTGTTGCGGGACTGGAGGAATTGGGACAATCTATTCTAAATTCTTGTCTTCAACGTCTTTTCCGAATGCAAACGTCTAGGAAATACTAGAAATGGTGAGTTGTGGCTTAATTCTTCTAATTGTGCGCTGGATAGAAGTGTGAGGGATGCAGCTGTGACAGAGCAGCGTCCTGGTCTGGACCCGCTGCATGCAAGTCTAAACACTTGCATCTGACACTGCCGCCTACACTGACAGAACATGACGACCGAATCTGTGAAAAATCAATTCAGTTTGCCCACAAAACTGCATAACCTGGCTCCCAGAGCATGTGTGTAGCCGCAGCATATCATTTTTAAAGTCAACTTTTAGGCAAATTTTGTTGAGCTGTAAAAGTTGTACTGAAATGTATGCTCTTACATGATGACAGTCGATTTAAAGAGTTTGTCATAATAAACCAGAGACAGGCTAGGGTGGCAGCTTATATTCTGCGCCTTGTTATTCCCGAAGGTTGCAGGATTTTAGATGCAGATTGGGAAGAACATATTTCCGTACGAATAATAGCACATTCTTGTCGTGCATCAAAACATCTTTGCAAATCTGGATCAAACCTGTGCAAAACAAACAGCATCAGTTGCATCATTTCTTTAGCATTCTTTGTGTCCTGTAGGTTGTTAGTTTAATCAGGTTGACCATGGCGTGCTACTTTCATTATAATCCATTCTGTACAGAAAACATCACTTTCAAAATATGCGTCCCTGTCCCGTTCCTGATGTATTTATTCAAGTGTGAATGCATGCGTGTGAGCCATTGGGAAAATTGAGCGACTTGCAGCATTCATGCTTTCAAAATGTAAGCCAGCATTGACACCACATCAATGGCTTATGTTTCTATTGTTATATTGTTGTGTTTTATCTCGTTTGTTATGAACACTAAGCTATATATTATATAAGAATACATTACTTTTGTATAGCCTACAGCAGGCTATATGGGTTGCTGTCATAAACATGAAATAGTAGTCTAGTTGCTGCAGAAGTGTTGAAGTATTCCTATCTGGACTGTTGTGTTGTGGCAGCCCATGTGTTTGAATGCTTATTATTAACTAGTTATAACTTACATGTACACAGTGTTTCATTTTTTATGGCAGTTTTCTAAAGTAAGAATAGCAAGCTTTCCTGTTCATGCTCATTGTGTTACAATCCATATGTGTTAGGTAGGACTAAATAAGGCAGAAAGAGAAGAAGGAGAGTGAAGTTCACCTGGATTTGACAGAGCCCTAATTAGGCTGGATGGAGAACAGAGGAGGGGTGAGGTATTAGAGGAGTGAATGAGTGCAACAGATGGAGGGGAGAGGAGTGAGGACAGGGATGCTGGAGAGGAGGTGGAGTCACGTAAACAATGTTGCAATACCCATAGTTGGCCACAAAGTGGCCACAGTGTATAGGTACTAAGCGACAAATTAGACCTATCAACTATTATTGATCATCAATGATGTATGGAATGAGCATAGCAAAGGTATGCCTACACTTTGTCCACAACCTGTCCACCTTATTCCTAGCCCCCATGATACTATGAGTGAATTATCGGTGCAAACTAGAACTGGCATTTTCTATTCTAAACCTCTTTCATAGCACAACTGGGAAATAAAATACATGTAAAAAACACCTGTTACACCTCAAACTGGATAATGTTATCATCCCTCTGCCTTCTACTTCTGATGCATGGAGGACAACCTGAAGGAGTGGCCAGCAGTAGGCCGAAATTGCTTAGCATGTGTGTTTGCTTCTCCAGTAGCTAATACAACCCTACTTCAATAACATGAACTATCCTTTTAAATATCAGTTCAAAATACAAAGCAGTATTTGCTAAATTGAAGGGGAATTACTTTAGCCGTTGGCAGTTAGCCACCATGGTTAACCACTGGAACTATCTAGCTTACTGCTACTTCCACTATCGAAAGTTTCACCTATAATTATTTATGTGGTCACGACCAGCCAGGGCTTTAAATTAACTTTTCTGATCACCAGCCAACATGGCTAGTACATTTTTAAAGTTACCAGCCAAGACTTTCCACGACCCATTTTTCCCTAGGGAAAATAAACCAGGTGATGAATTCCACCAAACACATATTTGCGTTGATGACGGATAGACATTAAAATGATCATGTTATAACAATACAAATACCAAAAACTAATGCTAACTGTGGTCACATGCTATCTGTTTACACCTCATGCTGCTCAGTCTTGGACACATGAGGACCATTATTGTGGCAAACCAATATCGGGTACACAAATCATTTTGTCATATTGCCCAGGCCTAGTGTGTACTGTTCTGCATGTTGTTCATCCTCCCTGATAAAATACATCAGATGAATACCAGTACTGTGAATGAATGGCAGAAAGCAATGTGCGTGTCTGTGTGTGTTGCTCTTCTCATCCAAAATACAGAAGCATTAGATTTAAACCTGAATGCATCACTGCCACACAGACACACATACTGAAAAAAAGTCACATCAGCATTTGCGCATCAAAATGTTTACATGGAATTCTGAGATGTCATTAATCAACCAACGGTAAACATTTATATTAATCAACCTATATATTATATATTAAAGTGTTTTCCAGCCCATAGTGTTCCCCAGTGTTATTGTTGGTGCCCCTGTCACAAACACAGCTAGATAGGGATCTCTTTCTTTTTTCCTCACAGCTAAAGTTCCCAACAACACAGGACACACTGCATTTGTGTACAACAAATTGAACAACAGAGACACTAACATATTTTCGGTTGTTGATTTTTACATGAACAAGTAGATGGAACTAGTCAGGCTAGCTCTCCAGTCACTGGATCCATCAGTTACTTCATATTAGCAACATGGCTACTGCTAGCAGCCTGGATACTGTCAAAAGTACGACACAACTGTAAGAATCCCAATTTGAAGCAGAAACTCTAATCTCAGTGATCTAGCTTAGTAGAAAGAGCGGTTCTGATCTATCTCCCAAATTCTCCATCCATAGGGCTCTTTTTCTTTGGTTCCACCGTGCATCATTCACGCCACCTGATGATAGCTACTGTAAGATTTTTGTTGTTCGGCGCTTAATGAAATGCTCTCTGGTAAGCAGTGATGGTGTAATGTTGACGTTATATATGTCTAGGGCTTTTATTGTGAAAGGTACAAATGAAGCAGTGAAGCTGTAATGCTGCTGTTGACAATGTGGAAGGCAGTAAAGAGATTTCCATTTTGGTGTAATTATTTTATTACCTTCCTAAGTTCAGGCCCAGCTCAAGCTCTTTCCTCTTCCTTTGTGCCGTAAAGCGAGTTGTCAGTTTTCCCGAGAGTTTATCCCCGGGGCAGACAGTGACAGCAGGGCTTATAGAGTTCTGTGGTGTTAGTTTTCTAATGCTATTACATTGTGCAATCAACATTTACTTCATAATTATACCGTAAGTTAGCTCTTGAATGAATATTTTACTAAAATTTGGACATAGTGCTAGTAAAAATAGTAATAGTGGTTAACAGGCTTTAACGATTTTCCAACAATGAAAGAAATGATGGGACTCATGAGTAACCAAATGTACCAAATAAGAATCAGTCATTTAAAACCCAATACATGTAAATTGTAATTTCCACCACAGCATCAGCAGAGATACAAATTTGAGCGGTGCACGCCTACCTTGGGTGTGTAAAAAGATAAGCTGTTTTACCGCGTATCATGTGTAGGGGCCTTAATGGGGAAATGGGACTGTATTTACTTGTTGGTTGCTCTGTGCAGGTGCGTTGCATTCACGCCAGTGGCGATTGCTCTAAGACTGCAAGGGAAGCTCAGCTTCCCCTAAAATGTCACCAAAAAAAAAGTGGTGAAATATGTACTGCTGTGTGTTCATTTCAGTGTTTCCCCTACCATTATATTAGGGGGGTGCTGCGCCTGCCCAATGGTGTCCCCCTCGCTCCCTTTGGGGCGGTGGGCTGGCCCGTACGCTCGGCTTCTGCATGGTGATTGGATGAGCTGAGGCGGAATCCTTTTTTGAGTGACAGCTAAATGAGCAAATCAGCGATCTTGAAGAATAAACATCCAGTGGAACATTTTCCAAGTTTTTCATTCCGTTGTTCTGAACTGATCCGGAGACTTTACAGATCCCCAGCGACTTTGTCTTTGTTAAAAACAACTAGCATTGTGTTTGGCGACTCACACTCACACTCACACTCACAGGCGGTCACACTTCACAGTAGCAGTCCCTGGAAAAGAAACCTAGTTGGTACGACAAGGTTACAGATCATTTTCTTGAAAAAGAACGAAGGGTAGAATTTACATCTTAATAAACAAACATATTTGGTAAATGGTCTTGTACTTATATAGCGCCTTTCTAGTCTTCTGACTATTCAAGGCGCTTTCACACTACTTGTTACATTCACCCATTCACACTGACATTCACACAGATGGCGGTGGACATCTTCATACCATCTTATCTAACCATTCACACCACATTTACACACCCATGCGCTGCACGGGGAGCAATTCGGGGTTCAGTGTCTTGCCCAAGGACACTTCTACATGTGGAACGGGGGATCGAACCGCTGATCTCTCAAATGGAGGACGACCCACTCTGATGTAGGTCGGAAAAATGAGCTTTCCCTCCTTGAAAGACCAGCAGCAGCCACTGGTTGCCATGGCTACACTGCACCAGAAAGTGCTATAGTACATAGTTTGAATCACAACTTGAAGCACATAGAGATGGAATCAGTGGGTTTAAACTGAGATATGACGAGACAATTGTAAAGTGATGGAGAAGAATAGGGCAAAAGAAAAGGGGAAAAGGGTCCTTTCAGGGACGTACTTTAAACCAGGGCCAAGCAGAGATATTTAGAATAAGGCAAAAGAAAAGGGTCCTTACAGGGAAAAACTTACAACCAGCAACGAGCAGAGATATTTAGAATAAGACAAAAGAAAAGGGTCCTTACAGGGACAAACTTACAACCAGGGCCGAGCAGAGATATTTAGAATACGACATAAGAAAAGGGTCCTCACAGGGACAAACTTAAAACCAGGGCTGAGCAGAGATATTTAGAGAAGCTGGCAGATAGACGGCGTTGACCCATAAGACCTGCTTTACATGTGTTGCAGCTTGTAATGCTTACTAATGTAAAGTTGTCTGTTGTCTGTTGTGGACTTTAAGGTGGACAAATCAGTTCTGGTTAGAATAGGGCCATGAACAGTGGGAGCAGGGGGGAAGGAGTTTTCTTTTTGAGTTTTCTATCATATTGACCAATAGTGTGCACACTGAAAAATACACTTCCTTACACTCTACTAAGTATTCACCAGGACTTCTTATCACTCTAGTACTTTTTATCAAACTGCCAGTGTGAAAGTCTCAGACTTTGTAACAAATGTCTGTTGGCTTAAACCCTTTGATTACCAGCTGAGCACGTTGGCACAAGATCTGGTTAAGCAGTACGCGTGCTATCTCGCTTGCTACAAGATCTGGTTAAGCAGTACGCGTGCTATCTCGCTTGCTACAAGATCTGGTTAAGCAGTATGCGTGCTATCTCGCTCGCTATGTGTCCAGGGAAACACTACACAGAAGGTTTAGACACATTTAGAAAAGTTCAGAACAAGTTACTTGCAGTGTATACTGGGTAAAATGTGTTGCTTCTGGTAATTTGACGTTAGCAAGTGTGTTGCTACATGCGGAAATTTCTGCCCCCCCCGGTAACCCAAGCAGCATGTCAACGTCATTTTGCAGCCCGCAGCTGTAATCAAACGCACCCCTTCTGCTACAGTCGAGTTGAACAGAGTTGAAAACATCGCAACTGAGCTTCCATAGAACTATATTGATTTTCAATCAAGATTCCAGCGCGGCGGCAGACAATTTCAGTGAGGCAGCCTCAAAATTTATAATGCAGAAAAAAACCTTGAATTAGCATCGAAATCTACTTAAAAGTACTCATTATGCATAATGGTCCATTTCAGAATATTATATTATCAGATTATAATTATTGATAGATTAATGTAAATATCACTTTAATATTGCAACTGATAAAGGTCGGGATCATTTTCATTAATTTATATACTGTTGTGTAGCTTAATCCATACCTATATGTCATTTAATTTGTTGATAATATTTTGTATTAACTAATTGGAATCTGTGAAGTAACTAGTAACCAAAGTTACCAAATAATTGTAGTGGAGTAAAAAGTACAATATTTCCTCTGAAATGTAGTGAAGTAGATGAAGAAAGTAGCATAAAATGAAATAACTCATGTAAAGTACAAGTACTTCAGAATTGTATGTAAGTACAGCACTTGAGTAAATCTACTTAGTTTCTGTCCACCACTGGTTGTGACCTAAGGTATATTTTTAATATACTTTACCTTTGGATTAATTTATTCTTTCAAGCTTTGTTAATTTCCAGCTCGTCAGTTCTGTTGTATGGTTGTGCTATAGATTTCAGTGTTTCCCACAGATCAGGTAGCGATGTGTGGTGCTGACCGTACGGAGACCTTTTGAGTGGCAAGGGCTCTGAAGTCTCCCCTGTAGAAGCTCTGACAACAGATGTGTGAAGTGCTTTTATCTGAATCATAAAATGCAAATATGCATAGCTATATGTCTGTGGGTATAGCAAAGATGTCTTTTTTTAAACTTCAATGTTTCTTGTAACCGAATAATCACAATCCCATTTGAAGTTTATAGCGTGATGGGGCTGACAGTCATGTGATTAAGAAATCTATTAGGCTATACTTGTATATATTTATGTGGGACACATTAGAGCCACCCTTTCCCTTTGATCTGCAGAAAGGCCTTTGTATTTGACTGAAATATCTTTTTGGCACCCTGACAGAAATGGCAGACCTTTTCTTTTGCTTTCGTCATGTTTTTTTTTGACAATCTTTAACCAGGCAGGCGCCTGACTATGATAGCAATAATAATAACAACAATAACAATACTGCAGCTGCACCAGTAGCCTATTATTAAACACAGTTTAGCTAGACTGATCAGTAGGGATGTAAGGATACACTGACTGAACTCACGATTGGATTTGATTCACGATAGTTCACAATACGATGTTTTAACAAAAAGTGATAAAATCTACAAAATATATATGCTATTCTCTTCTCTGTTCTTTTTCAAATTTAAGAATGATTCTTTCTGAGGTGTAAACTGCAAAACTGCACAATTACTTTTCTTTGTATTTTTTTAAAATAACAAAAGCAATTAAAGCTTCAAGCATCGATGAACGGGCCCTTGCACCTGGTGCATGTCGAGAAGGTGGCTGGGCGCTCCAGTGTGCTTTCGGTATTGAGACTTTCATGTAGATCTGATTCATTTTTTCATATAAGTCTAATTTCCTGTTGCCGGTAGGTGGCGCTGTGTCTTTTAGTTTATATTGGCATGTAGTTGTCCCCAGGCCTCGACTCTAATCCTCTCTGGGAAATGTTGTGCAGTTTGGACAATGAATGCTGAACTTAGAGCAACTTTCAGTTTATGGCGAGTGTCACAAAATGGCTGCCATGCCATTACCCAACATACACAAAACATCCATTGTGTTTCTCTACATCAAGTGTAGAACCCACAAGGTAAGTTTCATGTAAATCGGTTTAATGTAGGTCTTAAGACTGTGCTGACTGGATTTCAGGTGAATGTGTTCAACCGGCTAGGAACAGGACATCAAAATATATGAAATACAACCGCATCACCACCTTTGAGGAGGATGTGATGAACCAGTTAGGACGAGGAAATCAAAGTATAAAACATGTAATTTCCTGTTACCAGCAGGGGGAGCTATGACTATAAGTAAACATTGTCACATAGATGTGTTCAGGCAGAGAGTCCAATCATGCCTGAGAAGTTTGGGTCAGATTGCTATCAAGCTAATTCTCCATGGCCAAGAATTAAACCCATAATATATACATTTTTTTCCCACTTCTGATCACTGTGTAAAGTTTTAAAAAAAAGTTATACATGTTTAGGCCCTCAAAAATGCGATTTAAGAGGAGGAAAAATACTAATAATACTCATGATAATACGAATAATAATATAACAATAATCATTCCAATTGCAATAGGGTCCTCACCGACATCGTCGGTGCTCAGGCCCTACTTAAAGCTGCAAGCAGCGATGAACGGGCCCTCGCACATGGTGCATATCGGGGAAATTGGCCGGTCACCGGCCGATGTGGTCGCGCTGTGAGTTGATATTGAGATGGTAGTGTGTTCAGGCTGGGGGTTTTGTCAATCTTTTCCAGAAATTTGGTGACAATTGGACAATTTATGCTAAAGTTACAGCAACTTCCTCTTTTATAACCTGCCTCACTTCCTGCGTTCACTGTGTGGCGCTAGAGATCAAACCCACATTGAAAATTTTATGTGAATTGGATGAAGTTTGTCATATTTGGCTGACTTCCTGTTGCCAACAGGTGGCGCTGTGGCTGTGCGTAAATACTGATGTGTTGGTGTGTTCAGGCTGTGGGTCTTGTCATTCCTCAGAAATCTTGTAAAGATTGGACAATGTATGCTAAATTTACAACAACTTCCTGTTTTATAACGTGACGCCAATATTTGCTGCTAGACCATGGCCAGCTGCTCCAGAAAAACGAAACTTTATGAGGTAACTTTGATCACTAAAGTCTTTAGACATTACAGGCCGATTTTTAAGGTGATAGTATTCCATCTCTATGGGGAGTTTGTTTATGTATGACACCATCAAAAAGCCTCATATTTTTTGTCAACAATAGGGGGCGCTCTGACTACCAGCAAATATTGAGAGGTTTTGTTCAGGACCGGACTCTCATCAACCATCAGAAGTTTGGTAAAGATTGGACTTTGATCACACAGGTCTTGTGATAGAAGAGGCCTGTTTTGAAGTCGATCATGTTAAATTAATTATTAGATATTTTCTTTTTGACCTGTGTGTAGCTGCTACCTAAGTTTATGTATTTTAAAGGGTAGGCGTTATAAGCTTTAGCTTCTGCCTATTCCCTTTTTTCAGACCTTATACATTTATTTTTTTGTGTTTGTTACGAAATGTCTTTGTCTGAAATGTCTGAAAATAAACTGAACTGAACTGAACTGAACTGAATCTCTTGGAGGAGTTCGTTGAAGTATGACACATGCAAATGTCGGAAAATGGCCATAAAATCCCAAATGGCAGACTTCCTGTTGTGTTTAGGATTTCGCTCCAACAGGCTTTTTTGTACGTCTGGAGAAGGGATATATGCCTAACGATTTTCATGAAAGTAAGTCCACCCTGGAGGGGGGGGGGGGGGGGGGGGGGGGGCACTGTAATTTAAGGTGTGTCAGTAGGGGGCGCTCTCACTGTTAGTCAATATTTTCATGTAGGTTTTTTCAGGGTGGGGCTCTTGTCATGCATGAGACATTTGGGGCAGATTGGACATTTATTGCTCAAGTTATAGCTACTATCTCTTTTCTGATGTGACACCAATGTTTACCGCCACGCCATGGCCACACCCTTCAGAAATAGGTTACCATATGAAGTAACTTTGATCACTAAGGTCTTAAGATGGAACAGACTTTTTTTTTTAAAGCCAATCGGGTTGAATCTCTCGGAGGAGTTTAAGTATGACACCATCAAAAAGCCACATATTTCCTGTTGCCTATACGGGGCACTCTGATTATGAATGAATATGGAGATGTGGTTCTGTTCAGGGCAGGAATCTCATCAACCATCAGACGTTTGGAACAGATTGGACAATTTACACTTTTCCAGAAACTCAGTGATGATTAGACAATGTATGTTAAAGTTGCAGCAATTTCCTGTTCCTTTACCTGCCCCACTTCCTGCGTCCACTATTTGGCGCTAAAGAGCATCGACCAAACATGCTTTGCCTTGTTTTATATCAAATGGAGAACACTTTGATGTGAATCGGATGAAGTTTGTTATATTAGGCTGACTTCCTGTTGCCAACAGGAAGGGTACTTTTCATGCCTTAGAAATCTGGTAAATATTGGACAATGTATGCTTAAGTAACAGCAACTTCCTGTTTCATAATGTGACGCCAATACCTTTATTGAGTGTTTTTTTTTTTTTTTACCAAATAAAGGTTTTTGTTGAAGTGTCTTGGTTATTTAAAAAAACATGATAGTACAGCAGTGGTATAGCCATATCAAATTCAGAACAATAAAAAAGTAACAATATTTCAGAATAAATCAAGTTTTAATAAAATAATTGTTCTCTAATCTTGATCTCCAGTGTATTTATTATAAAGATATTGAACCGTAAAGATGGCCTCCCGCAGAAGCAGTTTTTTCCAGCTAGGAAATTTATGACAAAATTCCGGCAAAAAACTATGCCATTCCCCAAATCCAGCGATAGTATTGAACCTTTTTTATGAGGTCTCACACAGCAAATACATACAGTTTGAACAAAATCTAAAATTAAAACACGGACGTCTATTTGTTTTAACACAGAATGACTGCAAGGATCTGTCTCAATCTGACTGCAAACTTGTGCTTCTTTGTCTTGAGCACAATTCCATCTAAGGCTCTGTCTGCTGGTACCACAGCGGGAAGTGGGCTGGCTTTCCTCTATCTGTGCTCACACTCAGCCGTTCTCTCTTTATTGATAAATTGTGAGTAATTTCAGGGATGAAAAAGCATGAAAACATATGGGTAGAGGGAGCTGCTATATTTTGGTAGTCTGTATTTATAGCATTGTAGACTGCACTTTAAGGACTACAGAACCCTGCAGGCTCGAACCAGTCAACAGATACAGTCAGATGGCTCTATTCAGGACGGTTGTGTATAGTTCTATAATCGGTTCTATAATTAAACCTTTTAGAAAGCCTATAGTACCCGCAATTGGAAAATTATAAAAATCTGTGATATTCATTCATCTAGGAGGAGGCCTAGGGGAAGACCCAGGGCTAGGTGGAGAGATTAAATCTCCACACTGGCCTGGGATCCCCCAGTTAGAGCTGGTTAATGTGGCCCAGGAAAGGGAAGTTTGGGTTCCCCTGCTAGAGCTGCTGCCCCCGCGACCCGACCCCGGCTAAGCGGTTGAAGATGAGAGATGAGATGAGAGTGTGATATTCAATTCAATTCAATTTTATTCATAGTGCCAAATCATAACAAAAGTTATCCCAGGACACTTTACAGAGTAGGTATAGACCACACTCTATGACTGATGATGATTTACTGAGATCCAACAATTCCTCCATAGAGTGGAGGACAGCCACCTGTCTTGACAAAATCATCTTTAAAATACCAACATAGCTAAGGGCTCGTAAGCCCTAGCTGTAAGCTTTATCAAAGAGGAAAGTTTTGAGCGTACTCTTAAATATGGGGACAGTGTCTGCCTCCCGAATAACACTTGGGAGTCGGTTCCATAGGAGAGGAGCTTGGTAGCTGAAGGCTCTGCCTCCCATTCTGCTTTTAGAGACTCTAGGAACAAGTAGCCCTGCATTCTCAGAGTGCAGCGATCTAGTCTGGGAATACGGTACTATGAGCTCTTAAGATACGACGGAGCCTGACCAATAAGAGCTTTGTAGGTAAGAAGAAGGATTTTAAATTTTAGCCAGTAGCCAGTGCAAAGAAGCTAATACAGGAGAAATATTTTCTCTTCGAGTTGTTTTTGTTAGTACACAAGCTACAGCATTTTGGACCAACTAGAGACTCTAAACAGTCTTATTGGAGCAGCCTGATAATAAGGAGTTGCAATAGTCCAGCCTAGAAGTAACAATGCATGGACTAGTTTTTCTGCATCTTTCTGAGACACAATGTTCCTAATTTTCGCAATATTAAGCAGTTGAAAATATGCAGTCCTTGTTAATCTTATGTGAGAATCGAAGGACATATACTGATAAAAAATAACACCCACGTTCCTTACTGTGGTGCTGGAGGACCATCCAGGGTAACAATATCTTTAGCTATTGAGTTACGGAGGTCTTCAGGGCCATGTACAATAACTTCAGTTTTATCTGAGTTTAACACCAGAAAATTGCAGGTCATCCAGCTTTTTATTTCCTTAATGCACATTTTGAAGTTAATCTACTTGATCGGTTTCTAAACTGTTTTGATCGACAAATATAATTGTGTTTTATCAGCATAACAATGAAAATGTATGGGGTGCTTCCTTATACTATTTCCTAGAGGAAGCACATATAAGGTGAATAGAATCGGTCCAAGGACTGAACTCTGTGGGACTCCGTGACTTACTTTAGTGTGCATGGAGGATTTGTCGTTAACATGTACAAACTGAGATCTATCTGATAAATAGGTCTCAAACCAGCTTAATACATTTCCGCTAATGCCAATCCGACTGTTAAGTCTGACGTGACGCCCTTTCAAAATAAGACTTCCAGATCCAAACGCTCCGTTGAAACAAAACAGACAACAACGGCCTAACGTGAACAATTACGATCACCTCTTTTGTCAGTTAAACTCCTTTTTCATCCATAAGAAAGAGGTAAAATGACAATTAAGTTGCTTTTTTAAAAACTCAGATCTGTTCAAACAAGGGGGAACACGGCACTGCGTTGTGGAAGAAATACAGGGCTTTGACCTGCTTGGACCCGGAAATCATATTTTGAAAGGGCGTTACGTCACGACTTAACAGCCGAATTAGATGCTCCAGTGTCCGTAGCAGGATGCGATGGTCAATAGTGTCGAAGGCCACACTAAGATCTAGTAAAGCAAGTACAGAGACAAGTCCTTTGTCTGAAGCTATTAGAAGGTCGTAAGTCATTTTTACCAGTGCTGTCTCAGTGCTATGATTCATTCTAAATCCTGACTGGAAGTCCTCAAATAACTCATTATGTAAAGAGTCACACAGCTGATTGTCGACTAGTTTAGGAGGATCTTAGAGAGAAAAGGAAGGTTAGATATAGGTCTATAGTTGGCTAGTACCTCAGGATCAAGACTGGGCTTTTTACGAAGAGGTTTAATTACAGCCACTTTAAAAGACTGTGGTACATAATCTGCTGATGAAGACATATTAATCATATCTAGTACAGGAGTGCTAACTAAAAGTAACACTTCTTTATATTAGGGCGCGCTCACACTATCCTCCCGGACCACGACCCGGACTTTAGGGTACTTGTCCCCCCTCCCTCTCCCCCCCGCGCCCCAGCCCCGTTTGTACTCACACTACCAGGGCCTCGGCCAATACTTCTTGCTGTCCATACGCCATCACGCCGTAACACGTCACACGCATTGATCGCGTGTGTGGCTTTGTTTACAAATCTTTCCGTAGACCTCGGAGTTTTTGTGCGTCTTGTCGACTGTTTTTGAATATTTTCATCCGACCAAATCTGCAGTAAACACTCCACCTCCGCATCACACCAACATGAACCTTTCACCGCCATTGTTGTTGTTGTTAAATGTCCGCGTATGGTCCGTCCTTCTATTTACATGTCCGAACAGGCGGACATAACGCTACTGCCGTAGGGCTCGTGCTCGTGCGCGTACACGTGCGCACGCTCGTGCTCGTACATGTGCAAACGGCTCCGCTAAAGCCCACCTATTTCAAGCGGGCCGTGGAGGGCCAGCTGGCCCCAGTTGAGCGCGGAGCGGGTGCGCTCACACTACTTAAAGGTACTAGACTTTAGCTGAAAAACCGGTTTTGGCCGCGGCCGAAAGGATAGTGTGATCACGCCCTAAGTTACCTAGTTGGAATAGAGTCTAGGGCGCGCTCACACTATCCTCCCGGACCGAGACCCGGACTTTAGGGTACTTGCCCCCCCTCCCTCTCCCCCCGCGCCCCAGCCCCGTTTGTACTCACACTACCAGGGCCTCGGCCAATACTTCTTGCTGTCCATACGCCTTCAAGCCGTAACACGTCACACGCATTGATCGCGCGTGTGGCTGTGTTTACAAATCTTTCCATAGACCTCGGAGTTTTTGTGCGTCTTGTCGACTGTTTTTGAATATTTTCATCCGACCAAATCTGCAGTAAACACTCCACCTCCGCACCACACCAACATGAACCTTTCACCGCCATTGTTGTTGTTGTTAAATGTCCGCGCATGGTCCGTCCTTCTATTTACATGTCCGAACAGGCGGACATAACGCTACTGCCGTAGGGCTCGTGCTCGTGCGCGTACACGTGCGCACGCTCGTGCTCGTACATGTGCAAACAGCTCCGCTAAAGCCCACCTATTTCAAGCGGGCCGTGGAGGGCCAGCTGGCCCCAGTTGAGCGCGGAGCGGGTGCGCTCACACTACTTAAAGGTACTAGACTTTAGCTGAAAAACCGGTTTTGGCCGCGGCCAAAAGGATAGTGTGATCACGCTCTAGGAGACAAGGCTTTGATGCCGAAAAGGTAGAGGTTAATTTGTTAAGGTCAACTGTAGAAAACAGTCCAAGAATATATATATTTTCGCGATATTTGTTTTAATTCACGGGTATGTGAGATATACCTTGGAGCTAACTTCCTCTGTTTCTTTATCTCCTTTTTTAAAGGAGCAACAGAGTTGAGTGTTTGTGTGTGCGAGCCTGCAACACTGTCAAAAAGGTGATCAATTTCTGTACATATTAGGATAAGGCATTAAATTAAATTAAATTTAGTTAAAGCACTATCAGATAAACATCTTGTGTAGAAACATTTGCCCAGAGGTGAGTAGTCCTGTAATACAAATTCAAAAATTATTAAAATTTTGTCTGATAAAATAGGATTCTGTGAAAAGACTATTAAGTCATTGATTTCCACACCATAAGCCAAAATAAGGTCCAGGGTGTGATTAAAACAGTGAGTAGGTTTATGTACACTCTGACTAAAACCAAGCGAATCTAATAGAGAGATAAAAGCAATACTAAGGCTATTGTTATCAACGTCAGGCTGTTGTTATCAACGTATATTCTTTTATTTTGTATCATTCTGTGGTAGACATTTATAAATATATATAAATTGTCCTTGCAATTTTTAGAAGCCCAGTGGGATAAAGCTGGTTAAATGTGAAAAAATGACTGCCTTGTTAAAAGCTAAAATATTTCGGTTGCTTGCATTTCTAGGACTGTCTATCTGTCTGTCTTTGTCTCTTTCAGTCCATCTGTCTGTCTGTCTCTCCTTTTCTTCCTCCCCTTCCAGTCAAGACAGATGTCTGTCCTCCATAAAGCTGGGTCTTTTCAACATTCCTGCCTGTTAAAGGGAAGGTTTTCATTGCCACTGTGTGTACAAGATTGCTGGATTAATACTGTATATAATAATCATAATAATTATTAATTTTAAAGATAGTCTGACTTGTTGCTACTCATTGGGGACTTGTTGGGTCTCTGTAAATCATTAATGAGTCATAGAGTATGGTCTAAGTGTTTTGAGAGAACTTTTGTTATAATTTGGCACTGTAAATAAAATTTAATTGAATTGGACATGCTGACATGTCTATGCTATGTGTATGATGAGCAGACAGAAATGAAGGGATGACTTAAAGTATCAGCAGCAGACTTTCTGTCTCTCCTCTGTGAAACCTCCCTTCCACCCTGCTCCAAATAGCTGGATGTTATGGATGAATAGATTCCAGTGTTGGAACTGTAAGATACCCCTGGATGCTCCCTGAATGTAAAACCTTCCCTCTCATCAGTTCAAGGCTATCACTGTATTAGAACTATGAAGTCTTGAAAGTTTAACTTACAGAGACTTTACATATACAGCATTAACCCAAAAATGATGGAGTAACTCGATCTCCGGTACATTAGGTGGCGCTCCGCCAACAAACAGCTGGTCTGAATAAATATTTGTCTTCCGGTTCACCTTTGTCAAAATCAAAACAACTGCGAAAGCGGGGGGAAAATGGCCGACTTTTGGACAGAATTACGACAGAAACAGGTCTTCTTGGTAGTGATGTTAGTTGCCTTGGCGAAGTCCTCCCTATTGTTCTTGTCTTTTTCACGTTGTTTTCAGCCCTGTTGCTTCCTGGTTTATTCTAATTCCGGGACAAAAGCCACTGCTGCGGAGTGGGAAGGGGGAGTTATAACCCACAGAGCATGTGCAGACGCAAAACCTGATAATACTCCAGGTAAGATGTTTACGTGCACGAATACTCCGATTACTGAAGGAGTTTCCTAGGTCTGTTAACTGGGTTATTAAAACTTTTTACCCCAGGGTATGGTGTTAACATGGTGTTTGAAAAACCTGAGTATGTTCTTAATAAGAATATAATCAGGGTTTAAAACTGCGTGTAAACGCACAGACAGAGACCTGGATTAAAATAGGTATCTCTTTAATACTTCTACTCTAATGTCGTTTGTGTTCTGGACAGATATTCAAGTAGGTTTCATTTCACAGTTATATTCAGGTTGGAGAAAAGAAATGTTTCCTGAAATTCATGTGGAACAAACAGGAATAACTAAAACATTACAAGTGAGCACATCTTGAAATAACAAACTTATTTGATGTTGTTAGTGATTTCATTTCATGCAGGCAACCAAAGCTGTTATTGGCTCATCTGTTTTTCCAACCAACAGTCAATGAGCAAAACACCAGATCTTTTTGAATAACTGGCTATATCATTTACGTACATCCTCTCCTCGCTGTGGTCCACTACAGCTGGTGTGTACTGGTGCAAAGTCAGAACTTTTATGATCGAAGTCAAGCTCTTTTGATATCATGTGAAAAAAACAGGCTTTCTTTCATGTCAGCACTTTGCTTCTGTTGTGCACCGTTTTACTGGTGCTCGGCACCCAGCTGATGGCTTCAGCTGGAGGACAGAGCAGGTCTGCTTATTCATGAAGGGATCTGGCTGTGGCCCCTAAAGGCTGACTGGAACAGCAGGCATTATCAGTGGTAAATTAGTCTGAAAAGGCTTTGTGCCAAGACAGGCTCACCGCTGCCTGATTTATGGCTGGCGATTTAACAAACAGTTTGCCATGTTACCGACAGGGATATAAGCACGTTCATGGCCACGGTTCAAGTTTTTTTCAGCTATAAATTCTGTGAGATATGGAACCAAAAGAGCCAGTCCTAATAGCTAATAGGCTGTGGACAAGGATGAACGGTCATTCTGCTTGCTTATCTCTGCTTTTTGTTTAGCACAGAAAAACAAACAAACAAGAAAATCTTACAATCCCTACAATACCTAAAAGGGCATGGCCTTCTTTGTTGCAAGTTTAGTAAACGTCATCTGGATGGATGAAAATGTACAGCACATGTGCATGATTTTTTTTCTTTTGCTAACATTAGACATTTACACAGCTAACAGCCATATTTAGCATTCTCAGAATTTGAGGCGTTTGTGAACAAAAGATGGAGTTAGCTTAGCTGAGACAGAAACAGGTCTCAAAGAAAGTTGACTTTCTACTGATTTGTTTGTCTGAAAAATACATTTTAGTGTCAGAATATTCAGGAGATAAGTGGCTTGTGAAAATGGGTCCAATATTTACTTCAGTGATTATGGGGCTGAGGGATCGGTCATAGTCTAATTTCATGTTCACGTTTCCTTTTGGAATCAATAGACTCAGGAGCTGCTGCTAGTCTCCTAAAGAGGCCGGGCAGTGGAGAAACACACATACAGGAAATTAGTTGCACCTTTTTCCTTCTTAACGTCTCTGGTAAAAGTATCTCAAGGAGAGTTTCCTAACAGGACAAGTGTGAAAGTTTGTCCCCTGCTTTATGATCAAATACTAGCATAACTAATGACATTGACCTCATCCTCTGGGTTTAATGTTAATTAGGGAAGATTAGTTCATTAATATCTAAAGTAATAAATGGTTAACGTTACCTACATCAATATTGTGAGCTTGTTAGCATGTTGACATTAACATTTAGCTCAAAGCTGTTAATCTGTTGTCTGGTTTAAGGGATATGTTGGTGATTTTTAGTCTGCCATTCTGCCTTACTATGTTTTGAGCTTCGGCACAACAGTTCCCATCATGCTTCAGATTATATAAAGAAGACATTTTATGTTCTCATGCCGTCAGTCAGTTATAGTAGCTTCAATTCAATTTTATTTATAGTGCCAAATCATAACAAAAGTTATCTCAGGACACTTTACAGAGTAGGTATATACTACACCCTATGACTTATTTATGATTTACATAGACCCAACAATTCCCCCATTGAGTACGGTGGCGACGAAAACCTTCCCTTTAACAGGCGGGTACGTGGAACAGACCCAGCTCTATGGAGGAGGGACATCTGTCTGCACCTTTTGGGGAGGAAGAAAAGGAGAGAGAAATAGAGAAAAGACAGACAGGTGGACAGAGAGACAAAGACAGACAGACAGACAGACAGTTCAAGAGAAGAGATGCAAGCAACCAAAAACAACAGTAACTATAATAATATCTATAGTAATAGGAATATGACTTATATGTTATGACAGTTAATATAGCAGAATAGTAGAAACAAGCACTGCTAAGGTGCTGGAATATGAAAATGATAATAATTATCGTGGCAAACATGATCAATGATGAGTAGTGGTAATAACAGCTGCGGTACAGCAAAACATACCATTGATGGTGTTTTTACTGCTGCAAGTTTTATAGTTTATAAGTCTAATGATAGTATATATGACTAACCACCACGATCAGCAGAGACAACAAAACATAAACAACTCCAGGTAAGAAGTTAAATTAGTAACATGCATTTATGAGACATATATGTATTCTATTTTTTTTTTTTTTTTTGCAGTTTTCAAGCTTTTTATTAGATAGGACAGACAGGAAATGGAGTGAGAGAGAGGGGGGGGGGGAGACATGCAGCAAAGGGCCGCAGGTTGGAGTTGAACCCCCGGCCTTTCAGACTTTCAGCCTCTTTACATGGGGTGCCTGCACTAACCACTGTGCCACTGTGTTGTCTATTTCTTGACCTAAAGTTGTTCACATTTTGGTAACTGTACACCATGGAAAGTCATGCTGCACTAACTATTACCTATTGGCAGGGGGACCAGGGAAGTATACAAAAAATTAACTCTGGATTTCATTCAGAAAAGAAAGTCTAAATGTGATCAAGATCCAGATCCATAGACTAAGTATACTGAGAAGAGGTCCATCTATATTTTGTTTTTTCATGGCCAATACTGATACCGATTATTAGCAGTTAATGATATAAATAGACCAATATTTGAAACGGATATGCATTTACAGTTGAAATGAATGTCTTGCATTTAAAATCTTACTTATGACAAACAAAATATACTTAATGTAAGTTTCAGAATGATATATTGTATATTATATATGTAGGGATTATGATTTTAGTGCAGACATTTTCATACTCATGCATCAAATCATAATCCAAAAGATTTGAGATACCTTCTTTCTAGCAGGTGACGTTCTTGGTAATTATGTGTTTTGACTTTTAAATTTTTTATTTTTTTTTAATTTAAAAAACGGTCTATTTTTTTTTCATTGTTCAGAATTTGATAGAATATCCACTGTGGCTATACCACTGCTGTACTAGCATGTTTTTTTAAATTACAGAGGCACTTCAACAAAAACCTTTATTTTGTGATAAATACAGTGAGCAAATTTAGAGAACAGTAGCCACTGTGTAAGAAGAGAAGATTTCAACAATGTTTTCTTTGGGCTATAGGATTCAAAAATGAATAGGCCGTGCTCGTCAACAACAGGTGGTGTCACCCCGGGCACATCTCCGTGAAAGACCGGTTCTGCTGCCCTGACATCAAGCTCATCGCGATCAGACTGCGTCCATATTATCTGCCAGGGGTGTTTACCAGCGTCATCGACATAACTGTTTACATTCCGCCATTTAGAAGTGCCGAAGTGTGACGTCATCAATGCTGCGACCGCGGCACTGCAGACAAAACCCCCCGGAGCATTCATCATCATCACAGGTGACTTCAACTACGTCTCTCTCTCATCCACTCTCCCAACGTTTCACCAGTTTGTCAAATGCACAACAAGGGACAATAAAACCATAGATCTGCTGTATGCAAATGTCAAAGAGGCATACAGCTCCACTGCCCTCCCTCCACTGGGAAGCTCAGACCACAACCTCGTCCTGCTCTCCCCATCATACAAGCCTGTGGTCCAGCAGCAACCAGTGACATTAAGGGCCTACTCACACTGTCCTTCTGGCCGGGGCCAAAACCATTTTTTCAGCTAAAGCCTAGTACCTTTAAGCAGTGTGAGTGCACCCGCTCCGCGCACAACTGCGGCCAGCGGGCTGTCCTAGGCCCGCTTGAAAGAGGTGGGCTTTAGCGGAGCCGTTTGCACATGTACGAGCACGAGCGTGCGCACGTGTGGGAGCACGAGCACGAGCCCTACGGCAGTAGCGTTATGTCCGCCTGTTCGGACATGTAAATAGAAGGACGGACCATGCGCAGACATTTAACAACAACAACAATGGCGGTGAAAGGTTCACGCTGGTGTGATGCGGAGGTGGAGTGTTTACTGCAGATTTGGTCGGATGAAAATATTCAAAAACAGTCGACAAGACGCACAAAAACTCTGAGGTCTGTGGAAAGATTTGTAAACAAAGCCACACACACGCGATCAATGCGTGTGACGTGTTACGGCGTGATGGCGTATGGAAAGCAAGAAGCATTGGCCGGCCCTGGCAGTGTGAGTACAAACGGGGCTGGGGCGCGGGGGGGAGAGGGAGGGGGGACAAGTACCCTAAAGTCAGGGTCGCGGTCCGGAAGGACAGTGTCAGTACGCTCTAAGAACTGTGAGGAAATGGTCCCCTGAGGTCTGGCCTTCAGGTCAGGGGACCGTGCAGAACTCAAGCGTGTTCAGAGAAAACTAAAACACAGCAACAGGGAAAGTAAAGAAAACTACAGGAGAAAACTGGAATCTAAACTGAAGAACAATAACACCAGGGATGTATGGAGGGGGATGAGAGAGATTACTGGCTTCCAGAGGAAATGAGGAGGAACAGCTGAGGGAAATGAACAACCTGCAAACAAGTTAAACCCGTTTTTTAACAGGTTCGACCCCAGCGCCCCTGCTGCTCCTCCAAGCAACCACCACTGGTCACAACTCCCCCACAGCTCCACACCAGCCCCACAACCCTGCAGCAGACACCATGTTCCACTACCTCCTGCTCCCTATCTATCTATCTACTTAAATGTTGCTGTTGGTAAAGGGGAACTTGTTTTAATACATTTTGTACTGAATCTGCAAGCTAACTATTAAGGTTGTACTACAAGGTTAATTGCCTTTTAAGTTAACATCTATCAAAGAGTGAGATAAAATAATGGTGATTGATAATATGACCCACTAATGAAAGAACTTGTGGCCTTTTTTCACATTTTTCTATTGAATTTTGCAAACAGACAAGCAGTTGTATAGTTTATCGACGAATCGAAGTGTAGGTACTTTAGGATTAATTG
Organism: Echiichthys vipera; assembly: GCF_963691815.1. Classification (NCBI taxonomy): domain Eukaryota; kingdom Metazoa; phylum Chordata; class Actinopteri; order Perciformes; family Trachinidae; genus Echiichthys; species Echiichthys vipera. The sequence goes on along the minus strand of NC_139828.1, from coordinate 35,236,395 downwards.
GATCAAAAGTGTAACTATCAAATTAAATATTTGAAAAAGAAAAATAATAAATAAAAATTAATAAAGATGAATAACTTTAATTTATTAAAAACTGTAGCGCCTTGACTCACATTTAGATTATAAGATTGAGTATTCTCAATAAACTTATCGTTAATCAAGTAAATATTAGTTATTACCAATAATTATCAAAGCTAATAATAGAAATTACTCTAGTTAAACCAGAGTTCCTCGGGGCACCACCGTCATAGACGGAGTGACAACTAATATTAATGTCTCATTAAATACTCTACTACTCCTACTCCTACTCCATAGGCCAGGTTCAGGGCCTAGGGACAGCGGGAAGCTGGTCCCTGGATCCAGCAGTGTGGAGATTTGAAGGAAGAGAGGCCAAGAGAGAGTCCAAGAGAGAGAGAGAGAGTGAGGAAGTGGGTGTCCTACAGTTTTATAGACACTGATGATATCATCACCAGAGGTCAGGTCAGCCAATGAACTAACAGTTTGGGGGTCCCTTGGGGAATTCACACCTGGGTGTGACCTGTTGTGGGGGAAGGTTGCATGGCAGGCCTTTGTTTCAGCAGGCTGAGGCCTTCGCATTATCAAACTGAAAGTTCACGTTAATCCAGAAATGAACAATCATCTTTGGCGTGCCGGTTGCACCTACACAAGTCAGCCTGAAAGTGAAGAGAACAGGAACAAAAACAAAACTCCCACTATCCCTCCCAACAACCCATGTCAGACATGGTCAAAGTAACCAACTAAGTAATTAAATAACATATAACATAGGTAGATAAATAAAATACAATGAGAAAAAATTAGAGTAAAACTGTAGCTAATAGCAAAATAAATAAAGTAATTCAAGAAAAGGAAAAGGGAAAAAGGGAAGGGGGGGGGCTCTCTCTCCTTCCAAGCACTAGGAAGTGTCCTCAACATCATCAGGGATAACAGTGAGGCTATAACAAATTAGAGCCAGCAGTGAGTCCCAAGATTTGTGAAATGCTGTCTAAGAGCCCCTCTGTGAAAACCTTAACTTCCCTAACGGTAGACATTGTAAAATTTCACGTATCCAACTATTGTGAGACGGAGTAGAAAACTGTTTCCATTTAAGGAGAACGGTACGTCTGGCGAACAGGGTGATAAAGGCCACAACAAGCTGTATTGTAATGGGCAGATTTTTAGACGGTGGGGGCCCAAAAACAGCAGTCAGGGGATTGGGTTCCAAATTTGTAATAAGAGCCTGTTTGAGGGTTTGAAATATATCGGACCAAAATTTAGGCATGTCCAGAACATATGTGTGTGGTCGGCTGGGGACTGCTTACAACGGTTACAAGCATCACTGTGACTAGGGTATATCTTAGCAAGTTTAGCGTTGATGAAACTGGCTCTATGAAGCACCTTCCACCGTAACAGGCAGTGCCTGTCACAAATCGAGGATGAGTGGACCAGTTTTAGAATATCCCTCCACTGAACCTCAGTAATATCTACCCCCAAATCCTTTTCCCATACATTTTTTAGGTGAGGCAGTGGGGGCTGGGCTCAGAAGAGCAATATTATTATAAATGACCTATATCATGAATCAGCGCCACTACGACCTCGGGAATGTCCAACCCAGGTGAGAATATGATGTTGAGCAACCTTCTAGAGTCGAAGAATGGGTGTCTCCCTAATATGAAGCCTGTCTGGTCTAGTGAAATTATTGATGATATCACACTTTGAAGGCGGAGGGTGAGGACCTTAGCAAGGATCTTACAATCTACCTTTAAAAGTGAGACCGGTCTGTAGCTGCCACATGAAGTAGGATCCCTGTCTTTCTTCAGGACCAATGAAATAGATGCCTCATACAAGGTCGCTGGCAGTCTGCCTTCAGTAAAGGAGTCATTGAACATTCTCACAAGGATTGGAGCCAATACCATCGAGTATGCCTTAAAGAACTCGACTGTTAAACCATTGGGACCAGGAGATTTCCTGTTTTGCATAGACTTGATTGTTTCATGCACCTCCAACAGAGAGATGGGTCTACCGAGTTCCCTAGCGATATTTATATCAATCTGAGGGTAAGTTAAACAGTCTAAGGCATAGTTCACTAACTGGCGGACCGCGGTCCAAGTCCGGACCCAGAGGCAATCCTGTACAGACCAGGATTTATAATCCATTTATTATTACGGTAAATGAATTTGACGGGATACTTAACATGCGCAGCTTTTCGCCGCAGCTTTTCTAGTGTTTAGGGCTGCTCCGGTTGAGATCAGGAAATGAACTGACCAATCACGTACGAGCTAAGTCATCCCACGTGATGCTACTCAGCCAATCAAGTCTCTGCATTCCAGGCAGCAAACAGCAGCACAGTAAAAAAATTAAGAGACGGACGACAGGACGACAGAGAGACAGAAAGGACGATAAAGAAAGCAGTACAGAGAGGGGAGATGATCAGAGGATTGATTTGAATACAGGGAGAGAAACAAAGACGATCAACACACGATCGGAAGAGGGAGGCGGGAGTAGGGAGAGAAACAGATGGTCATGGAAAAGTTGATAGCGAAAATAGAGCTGTAAATCCGGAATGGACAGACTCATTTCTGTTCATTCTTCCCTCAGGCAGTACAAAACCACTGTGTCAGATATGCTCCGAGACTGTAGTTCTCATTAAGAGTAGCAATGTGAAGCGCCACTATGACAGAGATTTCGACCGAGCATACCCGCTTAAGTCTGAGCTGAGGTAGCAGAAAATAAGCAGTCTCAGAGCCCAGTATGACCAGTCCACCAGCATCTTGACGCAGTCATTCACTGACCAGATGTTTCGGGTCTCACAACAGACACCCTCGCCCAGGGGACCCAGCTGGGGTGATCAAGTCCCGGCTTGTGTCTTAAGAGCATTCGCCCACGACTCGCCCCGCTTGATCCACAGCCATCTTGCCGCTTCGCCGATGTTTTTGATGGCTCTCCTGTTGTGCAGCCCCTTCACTCCTAGCATCTTGAGCGCCCTGATGAGAGACTGGCCAGCGAATCATCTGCATCCGACCTCAATGGGGTTGCATCGGGTCCTCCATCCCCTGCTTCGGCATTCACCTGCCAGCTCCTCATACTTGGCTCTCTTCCTGTCAAAGGCCTCCTCCATCCGGTCTTCCCATGGAACAGTCAACTCCAGCAGGACCACTTGCCTTGTTGTCTCCGACACCAGGTGTGTGGTCACTGCAATGTTCTCCAGGAACTTGAGCTGTCTCTCTAGGTCGATCTTCAGCTTCCAGTCGCGGGCTGTTGCCAGCAGCCCCCATGCTTGACTCCTGATCTGCTGCGGCTTCTCCCCAGCCCCAAAAAAGGCGATGGACTGCCTTGCTGGTTGTTGGGGTTTGCTAGTGGAAATCCCTGTGCTGATTGCCTCCGCAATGACCCGTAGCACTTGGTCATGGCGCCAGCGGTAACGCCCCTCTCCTAGTGCTCTCGGACAGCAGCTCAGGATATGCTCTAGCGATCCAGCTCTCTGGCAGAGAGGGCACAGTGGGTTCTCAGCCAAGCCCCAGCGGTGGAGGTTGGACGGGCTTGGGAGGACATTGTAGACCAACTGGACGAGAAACTTGATCCGGTGTGGCTCAGATCGCCATAGCTCCGTCCATGAAATCTTCTGGTCAGCTGCCTCCTCCCATCTGGTCCAGGACCCTGCTGCCGCATCCCTACTGTCCTACTGCAGCGGGCTTCCTCCACCCCTACCGGGACCTCCTCCTGGATCAGCTGACACCTTTCTTTCCCCTGGGCCTTTTTGTAGGGAAGGTCTTGGGTTGCTCCCGAGTCCTGCCCGTCCGGATGCCACTGTTCCTACCAGCTCATTGTGCCGCAGGCGGGACTCAGCCTGGTCGACTGCCTCTTGAGCACACCACCTTCTGCCGGTCCTCACTTCTATGCCAGCCGAGGAGACTTTGATGTCACTGGAGTCCCTATACAGCAGCACCTCTCTTGCACGTGTAACCATAAACTCCTCCGTCAGACTGCTGAAAGGTAGTTTGAGTTTGTTGTTCCTCCCGTACAGGTTGATACTGCTGAGGCTTCATGTTAGGCCTAACCACTTCCGAATGAAAGAGCTGACCTTCCTCTCGAAGCACTTGACGGTGGTCATTGGCACATCATAGACCAGCAGTGGCCAGAGGAGTCGAGGCAAGATGCCATGTTGGTAGAGCCAGGCTTTAAACTTCCCTGGTAGCCCTGACTTATCCACAGCCGTCAGCCAGGTTCCCAACTCCTGTGTTGTTGCTTGGAGAGCTGCGGTGTCCTTCAAGGTGCAGTAATAGATCTTGCCCAGGCTCTTGACTGGCTTCTCTCCCACAGATGGAATCTGAGTGTCCCCTATTGAGAAGCGAAAACTTTCTGAAACCTTCCCCTTCTTCACCACCAGGGACCTGGACTTGGCTGGCTTGAAGCTCATCCGTGCCCAGCAAATGAGACATTCCAGGCCTTGGAGGATCCATCTACAGCCCGGGACTGATGTAGTAGTCACTGTCAGATCATCCATGAACGCTCTGATAGGGGGCTGTCTCATGCCTGAGTTGGTAAGTGGTCCTCTACACTCCACCTCTGCTGACTTCACCAGCATATTCATGGACAAGGAAAACAAAACCACAGAAATGGTGCATCCTGTGATGATGCCCTTCTCCAGCCGATGAAATGCAGATGTTACTGTTCCGGAAGTGACTCTCAAACTGAAGCAGCTGTAGTAGTCCAGTATGATTGATAATATGACCCACTAATGAAAGAACTTGTGGCCTTTTTTCACATTTTTCTATTGAATTTTGCAAACAGACAAGCAGTTGTATAGTTTATCGACGAATCGAAGTGTAGGTACTTTAGGATTAATTGGATCAAAAGTGTAACTATCAAATTAAATATTTGAAAAAGAAAAATAATAAATAAAAATTAATAAAGATGAATAACTTTAATTTATTAAAAACTGTAGCGCCTTGACTCACATTTAGATTATAAGATTGAGTATTCTCAATAAACTTATCGTTAATCAAGTAAATATTAGTTATTACCAATAATTATCAAAGCTAATAATAGAAATTACTCTAGTTAAACCAGAGTTCCTCGGGGCACCACCGTCATAGACGGAGTGACAACTAATATTAATGTCTCATTAAATACTCTACTACTCCTACTCCTACTCCATAGGCCAGGTTCAGGGCCTAGGGACAGCGGGAAGCTGGTCCCTGGATCCAGCAGTGTGGAGATTTGAAGGAAGAGAGGCCAAGAGAGAGTCCAAGAGAGAGAGAGAGAGTGAGGAAGTGGGTGTCCTACAGTTTTATAGACACTGATGATATCATCACCAGAGGTCAGGTCAGCCAATGAACTAACAGTTTGGGGGTCCCTTGGGGAATTCACACCTGGGTGTGACCTGTTGTGGGGGAAGGTTGCATGGCAGGCCTTTGTTTCAGCAGGCTGAGGCCTTCGCATTATCAAACTGAAAGTTCACGTTAATCCAGAAATGAACAATCATCTTTGGCGTGCCGGTTGCACCTACACAAGTCAGCCTGAAAGTGAAGAGAACAGGAACAAAAACAAAACTCCCACTATCCCTCCCAACAACCCATGTCAGACATGGTCAAAGTAACCAACTAAGTAATTAAATAACATATAACATAGGTAGATAAATAAAATACAATGAGAAAAAATTAGAGTAAAACTGTAGCTAATAGCAAAATAAATAAAGTAATTCAAGAAAAGGAAAAGGGAAAAAGGGAAGGGGGGGGGCTCTCTCTCCTTCCAAGCACTAGGAAGTGTCCTCAACATCATCAGGGATAACAGTGAGGCTATAACAAATTAGAGCCAGCAGTGAGTCCCAAGATTTGTGAAATGCTGTCTAAGAGCCCCTCTGTGAAAACCTTAACTTCCCTAACGGTAGACATTGTAAAATTTCACGTATCCAACTATTGTGAGACGGAGTAGAAAACTGTTTCCATTTAAGGAGAACGGTACGTCTGGCGAGCAGGGTGATAAAGGCCACAACAAGCTGTATTGTAATGGGCAGATTTTTAGACGGTGGGGGCCCAAAAACAGCAGTCAGGGGATTGGGTTCCAAATTTGTAATAAGAGCCTGTTTGAGGGTTTGAAATATATCGGACCAAAATTTAGGCATGTCCAGAACATATGTGTGTGGTCGGCTGGGGACTGCTTACAACGGTTACAAGCATCACTGTGACTAGGGTATATCTTAGCAAGTTTAGCGTTGATGAAACTGGCTCTATGAAGCACCTTCCACCGTAACAGGCAGTGCCTGTCACAAATCGAGGATGAGTGGACCAGTTTTAGAATATCCCTCCACTGAACCTCAGTAATATCTACCCCCAAATCCTTTTCCCATACATTTTTTAGGTGAGGCAGTGGGGGCTGGGCTCAGAAGAGCAATATTATTATAAATGACCTATATCATGAATCAGCGCCACTACGACCTCGGGAATGTCCAACCCAGGTGAGAATATGATGTTGAGCAACCTTCTAGAGTCGAAGAATGGGTGTCTCCCTAATATGAAGCCTGTCTGGTCTAGTGAAATTATTGATGATATCACACTTTGAAGGCGGAGGGTGAGGACCTTAGCAAGGATCTTACAATCTACCTTTAAAAGTGAGACCGGTCTGTAGCTGCCACATGAAGTAGGATCCCTGTCTTTCTTCAGGACCAATGAAATAGATGCCTCATACAAGGTCGCTGGCAGTCTGCCTTCAGTAAAGGAGTCATTGAACATTCTCACAAGGATTGGAGCCAATACCATCGAGTATGCCTTAAAGAACTCGACTGTTAAACCATTGGGACCAGGAGATTTCCTGTTTTGCATAGACTTGATTGTTTCATGCACCTCCAACAGAGAGATGGGTCTACCGAGTTCCCTAGCGATATTTATATCAATCTGAGGGTAAGTTAAACAGTCTAAGGCATAGTTCACTAACTGGCGGACCGCGGTCCAAGTCCGGACCCAGAGGCAATCCTGTACAGACCAGGATTTATAATCCATTTATTATTACGGTAAATGAATTTGACGGGATACTTAACATGCGCAGCTTTTCGGCGCAGCTTTTCTAGTGTTTAGGGCTGCTCCGGTTGAGATCAGGAAATGAACTGACCAATCACGTACGAGCTAAGTCATCCCACGTGATGCTACTCAGCCAATCAAGTCTCTGCATTCCAGGCAGCAAACAGCAGCACAGTAAAAAAATTAAGAGACGGACGACAGGACGACAGAGAGACAGAAAGGACGATAAAGAAAGCAGTACAGAGAGGGGAGATGATCAGAGGATTGATTTGAATACAGGGAGAGAAACAAAGACGATCAACACACGATCGGAAGAGGGAGGCGGGAGTAGGGAGAGAAACAGATGGTCATGGAAAAGTTGATAGCGAAAATAGAGCTGTAAATCCGGAATGGACAGACTCATTTCTGTTCATTCTTCCCTCAGGCAGTACAAAACCACTGTGTCAGATATGCTCCGAGACTGTAGTTCTCATTAAAAGTAGCAATGTGAAGCGCCACTATGACAGAGATTTCGACCGAGCATACCCGCTTAAGTCTGAGCTGAGGTAGCAGAAAATAAGCAGTCTCAGAGCCCAGTATGACCAGTCCACCAGCATCTTGACGCAGTCATTCACTGACCAGATGTTTCGGGTCTCACAACAGACACCCTCGCCCAGGGGACCCAGCTGGGGTGATCAAGTCCCGGCTTGTGTCTTAAGAGCATTCGCCCACGACTCGCCCCGCTTGATCCACAGCCATCTTGCCGCTTCGCCGATGTTTTTGATGGCTCTCCTGTTGTGCAGCCCCTTCACTCCTAGCATCTTGAGCGCCCTGATGAGAGACTGGCCAGCGAATCATCTGCATCCGACCTCAATGGGGTTGCATCGGGTCCTCCATCCCCTGCTTCGGCATTCACCTGCCAGCTCCTCATACTTGGCTCTCTTCCTGTCAAAGGCCTCCTCCATCCGGTCTTCCCATGGAACAGTCAACTCCAGCAGGACCACTTGCCTTGTTGTCTCCGACACCAGGTGTGTGGTCACTGCAATGTTCTCCAGGAACTTGAGCTGTCTCTCTAGGTCGATCTTCAGCTTCCAGTCGCGGGCTGTTGCCAGCAGCCCCCATGCTTGACTCCTGATCTGCTGCGGCTTCTCCCCAGCCCCAAAAAAGGCGATGGACTGCCTTGCTGGTTGTTGGGGTTTGCTAGTGGAAATCCCTGTGCTGATTGCCTCCGCAATGACCCGTAGCACTTGGTCATGGCGCCAGCGGTAACGCCCCTCTCCTAGTGCTCTCGGACAGCAGCTCAGGATATGCTCTAGCGATCCAGCTCTCTGGCAGAGAGGGCACAGTGGGTTCTCAGCCAAGCCCCAGCGGTGGAGGTTGGACGGGCTTGGGAGGACATTGTAGACCAACTGGACGAGAAACTTGATCCGGTGTGGCTCAGATCGCCATAGCTCCGTCCATGAAATCTTCTGGTCAGCTGCCTCCTCCCATCTGGTCCAGGACCCTGCTGCCGCATCCCTACTGTCCTACTGCAGCGGGCTTCCTCCACCCCTACCGGGACCTCCTCCTGGATCAGCTGACACCTTTCTTTCCCCTGGGCCTTTTTGTAGGGAAGGTCTTGGGTTGCTCCCGAGTCCTGCCCGTCCGGATGCCACTGTTCCTACCAGCTCATTGTGCCGCAGGCGGGACTCAGCCTGGTCGACTGCCTCTTGAGCACACCACCTTCTGCCGGTCCTCACTTTTATGCCAGCCGAGGAGACTTTGATGTCACTGGAGTCCCTATACAGCAGCACCTCTCTTGCACGTGTAACCATAAACTCCTCCGTCAGACTGCTGAAAGGTAGTTTGAGTTTGTTGTTCCTCCCGTACAGGTTGATACTGCTGAGGCTTCATGTTAGGCCTAACCACTTCCGAATGAAAGAGCTGACCTTCCTCTCGAAGCACTTGACGGTGGTCATTGGCACATCATAGACCAGCAGTGGCCAGAGGAGTCGAGGCAAGATGCCATGTTGGTAGAGCCAGGCTTTAAACTTCCCTGGTAGCCCTGACTTATCCACAGCCGTCAGCCAGGTTCCCAACTCCTGTGTTGTTGCTTGGAGAGCTGCGGTGTCCTTCAAGGTGCAGTAATAGATCTTGCCCAGGCTCTTGACTGGCTTCTCTCCCACAGATGGAATCTGAGTGTCCCCTATTGAGAAGCGAAAACTTTCTGAAACCTTCCCCTTCTTCACCACCAGGGACCTGGACTTGGCTGGCTTGAAGCTCATCCGTGCCCAGCAAATGAGACATTCCAGGCCTTGGAGGATCCATCTACAGCCCGGGACTGATGTAGTAGTCACTGTCAGATCATCCATGAACGCTCTGATAGGGGGCTGTCTCATGCCTGAGTTGGTAAGTGGTCCTCTACACTCCACCTCTGCTGACTTCACCAGCATATTCATGGACAAGGAAAACAAAACCACAGAAATGGTGCATCCTGTGATGATGCCCTTCTCCAGCCGATGAAATGCAGATGTTACTGTTCCGGAAGTGACTCTCAAACTGAAGCAGCTGTAGTAGTCCAGTATGATTGATAATATGACCCACTAATGAAAGAACTTGTGGCCTTTTTTCACATTTTTCTATTGAATTTTGCAAACAGACAAGCAGTTGTATAGTTTATCGACGAATCGAAGTGTAGGTACTTTAGGATTAATTGGATCAAAAGTGTAACTATCAAATTAAATATTTGAAAAAGAAAAATAATAAATAAAAATTAATAAAGATGAATAACTTTAATTTATTAAAAACTGTAGCGCCTTGACTCACATTTAGATTATAAGATTGAGTATTCTCAATAAACTTATCGTTAATCAAGTAAATATTAGTTATTACCAATAATTATCAAAGCTAATAATAGAAATTACTCTAGTTAAACCAGAGTTCCTCGGGGCACCACCGTCATAGACGGAGTGACAACTAATATTAATGTCTCATTAAATACTCTACTACTCCTACTCCTACTCCATAGGCCAGGTTCAGGGCCTAGGGACAGCGGGAAGCTGGTCCCTGGATCCAGCAGTGTGGAGATTTGAAGGAAGAGAGGCCAAGAGAGAGTCCAAGAGAGAGAGAGAGAGTGAGGAAGTGGGTGTCCTACAGTTTTATAGACACTGATGATATCATCACCAGAGGTCAGGTCAGCCAATGAACTAACAGTTTGGGGGTCCCTTGGGGAATTCACACCTGGGTGTGACCTGTTGTGGGGGAAGGTTGCATGGCAGGCCTTTGTTTCAGCAGGCTGAGGCCTTCGCATTATCAAACTGAAAGTTCACGTTAATCCAGAAATGAACAATCATCTTTGGCGTGCCGGTTGCACCTACACAAGTCAGCCTGAAAGTGAAGAGAACAGGAACAAAAACAAAACTCCCACTATCCCTCCCAACAACCCATGTCAGACATGGTCAAAGTAACCAACTAAGTAATTAAATAACATATAACATAGGTAGATAAATAAAATACAATGAGAAAAAATTAGAGTAAAACTGTAGCTAATAGCAAAATAAATAAAGTAATTCAAGAAAAGGAAAAGGGAAAAAGGGAAGGGGGGGGGCTCTCTCTCCTTCCAAGCACTAGGAAGTGTCCTCAACATCATCAGGGATAACAGTGAGGCTATAACAAATTAGAGCCAGCAGTGAGTCCCAAGATTTGTGAAATGCTGTCTAAGAGCCCCTCTGTGAAAACCTTAACTTCCCTAACGGTAGACATTGTAAAATTTCACGTATCCAACTATTGTGAGACGGAGTAGAAAACTGTTTCCATTTAAGGAGAACGGTACGTCTGGCGAGCAGGGTGATAAAGGCCACAACAAGCTGTATTGTAATGGGCAGATTTTTAGACGGTGGGGGCCCAAAAACAGCAGTCAGGGGATTGGGTTCCAAATTTGTAATAAGAGCCTGTTTGAGGGTTTGAAATATATCGGACCAAAATTTAGGCATGTCCAGAACATATGTGTGTGGTCGGCTGGGGACTGCTTACAACGGTTACAAGCATCACTGTGACTAGGGTATATCTTAGCAAGTTTAGCGTTGATGAAACTGGCTCTATGAAGCACCTTCCACCGTAACAGGCAGTGCCTGTCACAAATCGAGGATGAGTGGACCAGTTTTAGAATATCCCTCCACTGAACCTCAGTAATATCTACCCCCAAATCCTTTTCCCATACATTTTTTAGGTGAGGCAGTGGGGGCTGGGCTCAGAAGAGCAATATTATTATAAATGACCTATATCATGAATCAGCGCCACTACGACCTCGGGAATGTCCAACCCAGGTGAGAATATGATGTTGAGCAACCTTCTAGAGTCGAAGAATGGGTGTCTCCCTAATATGAAGCCTGTCTGGTCTAGTGAAATTATTGATGATATCACACTTTGAAGGCGGAGGGTGAGGACCTTAGCAAGGATCTTACAATCTACCTTTAAAAGTGAGACCGGTCTGTAGCTGCCACATGAAGTAGGATCCCTGTCTTTCTTCAGGACCAATGAAATAGATGCCTCATACAAGGTCGCTGGCAGTCTGCCTTCAGTAAAGGAGTCATTGAACATTCTCACAAGGATTGGAGCCAATACCATCGAGTATGCCTTAAAGAACTCGACTGTTAAACCATTGGGACCAGGAGATTTCCTGTTTTGCATAGACTTGATTGTTTCATGCACCTCCAACAGAGAGATGGGTCTACCGAGTTCCCTAGCGATATTTATATCAATCTGAGGGTAAGTTAAACAGTCTAAGGCATAGTTCACTAACTGGCGGACCGCGGTCCAAGTCCGGACCCAGAGGCAATCCTGTACAGACCAGGATTTATAATCCATTTATTATTACGGTAAATGAATTTGACGGGATACTTAACATGCGCAGCTTTTCGGCGCAGCTTTTCTAGTGTTTAGGGCTGCTCCGGTTGAGATCAGGAAATGAACTGACCAATCACGTACGAGCTAAGTCATCCCACGTGATGCTACTCAGCCAATCAAGTCTCTGCATTCCAGGCAGCAAACAGCAGCACAGTAAAAAAATTAAGAGACGGACGACAGGACGACAGAGAGACAGAAAGGACGATAAAGAAAGCAGTACAGAGAGGGGAGATGATCAGAGGATTGATTTGAATACAGGGAGAGAAACAAAGACGATCAACACACGATCGGAAGAGGGAGGCGGGAGTAGGGAGAGAAACAGATGGTCATGGAAAAGTTGATAGCGAAAATAGAGCTGTAAATCCGGAATGGACAGACTCATTTCTGTTCATTCTTCCCTCAGGCAGTACAAAACCACTGTGTCAGATATGCTCCGAGACTGTAGTTCTCATTAAAAGTAGCAATGTGAAGCGCCACTATGACAGAGATTTCGACCGAGCATACCCGCTTAAGTCTGAGCTGAGGTAGCAGAAAATAAGCAGTCTCAGAGCCCAGTATGACCAGTCCACCAGCATCTTGACGCAGTCATTCACTGACCAGATGTTTCGGGTCTCACAACAGACACCCTCGCCCAGGGGACCCAGCTGGGGTGATCAAGTCCCGGCTTGTGTCTTAAGAGCATTCGCCCACGACTCGCCCCGCTTGATCCACAGCCATCTTGCCGCTTCGCCGATGTTTTTGATGGCTCTCCTGTTGTGCAGCCCCTTCACTCCTAGCATCTTGAGCGCCCTGATGAGAGACTGGCCAGCGAATCATCTGCATCCGACCTCAATGGGGTTGCATCGGGTCCTCCATCCCCTGCTTCGGCATTCACCTGCCAGCTCCTCATACTTGGCTCTCTTCCTGTCAAAGGCCTCCTCCATCCGGTCTTCCCATGGAACAGTCAACTCCAGCAGGACCACTTGCCTTGTTGTCTCCGACACCAGGTGTGTGGTCACTGCAATGTTCTCCAGGAACTTGAGCTGTCTCTCTAGGTCGATCTTCAGCTTCCAGTCGCGGGCTGTTGCCAGCAGCCCCCATGCTTGACTCCTGATCTGCTGCGGCTTCTCCCCAGCCCCAAAAAAGGCGATGGACTGCCTTGCTGGTTGTTGGGGTTTGCTAGTGGAAATCCCTGTGCTGATTGCCTCCGCAATGACCCGTAGCACTTGGTCATGGCGCCAGCGGTAACGCCCCTCTCCTAGTGCTCTCGGACAGCAGCTCAGGATATGCTCTAGCGATCCAGCTCTCTGGCAGAGAGGGCACAGTGGGTTCTCAGCCAAGCCCCAGCGGTGGAGGTTGGACGGGCTTGGGAGGACATTGTAGACCAACTGGACGAGAAACTTGATCCGGTGTGGCTCAGATCGCCATAGCTCCGTCCATGAAATCTTCTGGTCAGCTGCCTCCTCCCATCTGGTCCAGGACCCTGCTGCCGCATCCCTACTGTCCTACTGCAGCGGGCTTCCTCCACCCCTACCGGGACCTCCTCCTGGATCAGCTGACACCTTTCTTTCCCCTGGGCCTTTTTGTAGGGAAGGTCTTGGGTTGCTCCCGAGTCCTGCCCGTCCGGATGCCACTGTTCCTACCAGCTCATTGTGCCGCAGGCGGGACTCGACTGCCTGGTCGACTGCCTCTTGAGCACACCACCTTCTGCCGGTCCTCACTTCTATGCCAGCCGAGGAGACTTTGATGTCACTGGAGTCCCTATACAGCAGCACCTCTCTTGCACGTGTAACCATAAACTCCTCCGTCAGACTGCTGAAAGGTAGTTTGAGTTTGTTGTTCCTCCCGTACAGGTTGATACTGCTGAGGCTTCATGTTAGGCCTAACCACTTCCGAATGAAAGAGCTGACCTTCCTCTCGAAGCACTTGACGGTGGTCATTGGCACATCATAGACCAGCAGTGGCCAGAGGAGTCGAGGCAAGATGCCATGTTGGTAGAGCCAGGCTTTAAACTTCCCTGGTAGCCCTGACTTATCCACAGCCGTCAGCCAGGTTCCCAACTCCTGTGTTGTTGCTTGGAGAGCTGCGGTGTCCTTCAAGGTGCAGTAATAGATCTTGCCCAGGCTCTTGACTGGCTTCTCTCCCACAGATGGAATCTGAGTGTCCCCTATTGAGAAGCGAAAACTTTCTGAAACCTTCCCCTTCTTCACCACCAGGGACCTGGACTTGGCTGGCTTGAAGCTCATCCGTGCCCAGCAAATGAGACATTCCAGGCCTTGGAGGATCCATCTACAGCCCGGGACTGATGTAGTAGTCACTGTCAGATCATCCATGAACGCTCTGATAGGGGGCTGTCTCATGCCTGAGTTGGTAAGTGGTCCTCTACACTCCACCTCTGCTGACTTCACCAGCATATTCATGGACAAGGAAAACAAAACCACAGAAATGGTGCATCCTGTGATGATGCCCTTCTCCAGCCGATGAAATGCAGATGTTACTGTTCCGGAAGTGACTCTCAAACTGAAGCAGCTGTAGTAGTCCAGTATGAGGTCCTTGATCTTTCCTGGAACATGGTGTCGGTCGAGCGAAGTTTCGACCAACTTGTGTGGAAATGTACCCGTAGACGTTGGCAAGGTCGAGCCAAAGGACTGCCAGGTCTCCTTTGCATTCCCGTGCCTCCCGGATCAGCTGGGGGACGACTCCTGTGTGCTCGATGCATCCTGGGACCTTTGGAACTCCCCCTTCTGCACAGAGGTGTCAATGTACGTGTTACTCAAGAGGAACTCCATCATGCGCCGGGCAACAATACTGAAAAATATCTTGCCCTCGACACTGAGGAGTGAGATGATCCTGAATTGCTCGATGGTAGTTGAGCTCTCCTCCTTTGGAATCCAGACCCCCTCTGCGTGTCTCCACTGCTGGGTCACCATCTCCCTTCTCCAGATGACCCTGAGGATCGTCCACAGTCGCTTCAAGAGTCTGGGGCATCTCTTATAGACCACATATGGCACTCCGCTGGGGCCTGGTGCTGAATTAGATCTCGCTGCCTTGACAACTTCCTAAACTTCTTTCAAAGTTGGCTCCTTGGTGTTAAATGCAGAGGTGGGTTCTGGCGGAGTTATCAAGGTTCTGCATGGCCCAAGATCTTCCTCTCTATCACTATCACTGTAGGTGGCATTGAGGTACTTGTTAACCTCGTCTTCAGTGCAGGCAAGGTGACCATTTCTTTTTTGCCCGAGGATATTCTTGGTGAAACCAAAGGGATTCGAGATGAAGGCTATGCGTCTCCTGGCCTTCTCCCTACCCCTCCTCCTATGCCACTGCTCGGCGAGGGTGGTGAGTTTTTTCCTCATGATGCTACGGAGCTCTGTCAGCCCAGCCTTCTCCTCCTCCCTTGCTACCTTAAACTGCCGTCCAAGCAGTCTAAGCTCCTGCCGAAGCTGGCTGATTTTCAAATTCCCGTCTGTTTGGCTCCCCTAGATGTTTGGTTGGCTGTTGTTCCTTTATGCCAAACCTTTCAGCACCAGTACTGACAATCATCACAGACATTGACAGCAATTTCTGGTCTGCATCTCCCCTTGCAGTAGCGTCAAGGACTTTGTCCAGATCTTCATCAAACTGGAGCCACTCTCTTTCTTTGTTGGCAGCAGGCCACATGACCCGGCGCTGTTCCGAATGCTTGAATCAAGAAAAGGCTTGTGGGGCGTGGAGGGACTGGGCACTGTGGGTTGACTCCTGGCTGGGCTCCTCCTGCATCTCACAAGGAACTGGACCTGTGCGTTGCACCACCTGCGTCCCCGTCAAACATCTCATTTTGGTCTGGTGGATCTTTAGACCATGCAGGTTCTTGCAGACTTTGCCACACTGACAGACTGCACTCGTAGTTGTTTTTCCGTTCCGTTTCGTCACCTGTTGGTCAGTCCCGTTGGGGTGCTCACCCCCCCCCCCTCTCGGGAACACCTGGGGGTATGATTCCTTAGGGTTTTTCGTAGCTTGTTTATGGGTGCACCCTCACGGGAGCTGCAGTTTGGGTTGCTGACCCTCTCTGCCCCGGTAGCTGTCTTTCCAGCTGTCAGCTGTCTCTCAGGCAGTCTCCATACTGTTCCTGGTTGTCATCCGGCCTGTTCCCAGAGGTCACTGGCTTGGCCAGGGGCCTGTTTCACAAAGCAGGTTCAAAAAACTCTGAGTCTAACCCGGAACTCTGAGTTGATCTACTCTGAGATAGGAAACTCTGAGTTTTCGGTTCCAGAACAGCAGATTTGCGTTAGGTTGATCAACTCAGAGTAGTTTGACCTGGAGTTAAGCGCGTGCACCACAAGTAAAAAAAGACAGCATCAATGGAGCCCTGATTCGACGAGTCACCATGGCAACGGGGAAGCGAAGGGCTACGCTACAACTGGAAATGGAAACATTAATGCGCTCATACGGTGAGTTTGAGCAGGTTTACACCGCTGCAGCAGCAAAAGAGAGGGAGACGGTGCTGGAGGACATTGCGGCTCGGGTCAGTGCATAAGTTTAAATGTAGTCCTGTTGCAATCACAGTAATATCACAGGGGGAACTGCATGAGTGGGAGCCTATTAATTTATTTCATTTAAGTGCATTCCCACGGGGGAGAAGCGCAGCTTAAGATGAAACATAAAAACATTTTTCAAACAGGTAAAACCTCTGCACAGTCTCATGGTGACGCCTCATTTTGAGCAGGTTTTACATCGTAAAGTAAATATTACCGTAAGTGGCTGTTTTTTATACAACATATCAATGTTGTATAAAAAACTCCCATTTGCAAAAAAAACGCAGCGCAACACACAATATCTACTGTGATATGAGAGCATGACTGGTTGTTAATGTTGGAAATGTAAGGAGGGATGAGATGGACTGTTACATGAAACGGTGTTGTGCCGTATTCAGCCCCCTCGCATTATAGGTGATATTCTGGATCAGAAGGCTATATAGGAGTAGTTAATATACCGGTAACCCAACTAAAAGCACACACTTTTGAACCTATGAATTGCAAGAAAAGCTGGAATTATATTTAGAAACGCTAAGTCAAATACATTCAACTTGCTCAAAAGATCCATTTCATTCATTTTGTAATTATGGCTGCAGTATATTAAGGACGTCTATGCGCGGTCTGATAATCATCTCCCGACGAATATTTAATTCTCTTTGCGAAATGCGTCACCTTCATTCACGGGATCGTTATCAAAATGACACGCCATGGTAGTGTAAATATTCACCACCTAATATAACTTTTAATGTAGGCCTACTGAATGATTTTTATACGTTGTATACAAAAACTCCCGTTTGCAAAAAAACGCAGCGCAACACAGAATATCTGCTGTGATATGAAACGGTACCGCTCAAACAGAGAATTGCCTGGAAATGCAAGAACATCTATAATCAATAGTCTGATAATCATCTCCCGACGAATATATAATTCTCTGCGCAGTAATGCTGCAGCTTCATCCACGGGATTGTTATCAGAAGGACACGCCATGGTAGTGAAATAGTCGCCACCTAATATAACTTCTAATGACTGATGTTTGCAGTGATTTTCTGAAAAAACAGACGGAACTATAGCAGATATACTTCGCCAAAACTCGCCCGCTGACTGAATGAATGAGGAAATGAAACACCGTGTGTGGCTGAAAGAGGGCGGAGACAGAGAGAAACTCAAGGTTTTCTGAGAAAAACCTGGTCCCGACCAGGTTAGTTTCAGAGAGCATGTTACCATGGTAACTGACCGAGAGTTTAAGTTACCTCCCTTTGTGAAACAGGCTAGAGTTACCCCTCTGTCTCTGGTTTGAGTTACCTCCCTTTGTGAAACGGAAAACTCAGAGTTTCCCTCATTTCAGGGTTAACAGACTCAGAGTTTTCACTAAACCTGCTTTGTGAAACAGGCCCCTGATCAACTCGTTTTAAAATACACTTTTGGTGCAACTTAAGACACATCATCAGTCTTGACACAGGATGTACTAGCCCAGCTGAATGAAGCCATCCATGAGGCACTATGTGTAGGCTTGGCTGTAGATGAGTCCACTGATGTGTGTGACAATGCTCAGTTGTTATTTTATGTCAGGTTCTTCAACAAAGACCAGAAAACATTCCGTAAGGACCTGTCAGGTGTTCCCTTCAGACCAGTACACGAGGAGAGGACATCTACCAGGCCATTAAGGAGATGTTAAGAGAGTGAGGAATAGAGCCAAAACAGGTGGTTTCCATAACCACAGACAGGGAGTGAGAGAGGAGCTGTAGCAAGACTGAGAGAAGACAATCCTGAGCTCATTGCATACCACTGCATAACCCACCAGTCTGTCCTCTGTTCTATGCTGCACCTCTTCAAATGAAACTGGTTGATCTCCAGGCAGATGTTGCCCTGAAAGAGCAGTTCAGAGGAGCTGACCCTGACACTTTCTGGTTCCAAATGTTTTCTGAGTCAGCTTTTCCACGTCTGAGGAAAGTAGCCCTGTACATCATGACCATGTTTGGCTCCACGTACAGTTGCGAGGCAGCTTTCTCCACAATGAACATAATTAAGACAAAATATCAGTCCAGGCTTACCAATGAGCACCTCCACATGTGCATGAGAATGGCCCTGACACCATTTATAAAATGTTAATGTTTTATAATATGTTTATTTATCTGTTATTTACATGCAGACGCTGATACGACTTCTTCAACATATAACACACTAACGTAAGTTGGACATGATGTTCTGGACCTTTACTTGAATACATTTTCTCTGACTGGACCTCTTTGCGTTTTAGTTAAATACCCCTGGTCTAAGGGATTGCTGCAGTAATTGGGCTGCATTCAGAAGTAAATAGTGTGGCAGTGAAATCTGAAACAGACTTTGATAATAAGGATTGATAATCACTTGATCAGAAGAGTAGCTGCCGTCTGGTAGTTGCATTTTAGAGATTAGTCTGGAAGCACTAGCTGCACCAGGAGTCTCCCTGCCTTATCGCCCCGCTCAAAAAAGCTTTGTTTGGATATTCGCAGCTGTCTCTCCACTACGGGTGTCATAAAGCGGCTGTGTTCCGAGGGGCGTAGTAGCCATTTCTTAAATAGGGAGGGTGATGGAGAGGTGGAGTAGGTTCCATTGAATTTAAGTAGTTTCTCCGCTGAACCTCCATGGTCAATGTGAAATTGTATCCCATGGAAAACTAATGTCAACTGTGGTAGGAGCATGGTCAGAAGTGACTATTGGGTGATATTCACATGCATTCACACAGCTGAGGAGGTTGTTATCGAGTAAAAATAAATAATTTTGGGAGAATGTGTGGTGTACATGGGAAAAAAAGGAGAAAGTTTTACCATGGGGATTTCTAAACCTCCAAGCAACCAAAATTTCCAGCTGTGATACATACTGTATGTTTTTACTGTGTGTGCTGATTTGGATAGTGTAATCTGATCTGTCAAGAGGGGGAGTCCCCATCCATAATAATGTGGTGAATGTCGGTGTTTTTTCAAATAGCCTTGTAAAAAACTGTTCATCATCCCAGGTGGACACTTAGAACGAAACTAAGACATAGCGTCCCTCAGTATTTTGGATTACATTTGTTGGGACAGGACCCTTTTATGAATGATGATAGCTGCCCCCCTAACTCTATCTGTAAATTTGAGGGCTACTCCCATAAAAAAAAAAACATCATCTGTGCTCTTCAGCTCGCAACTAACAGCTAAACTGAGCTCCCCGGGTCTCATCCCTTGACTAACAGTGTTTGACCTATTAAGTCACCGTAAGAAAAGAGCAAAAAAAAAAACAATTAAAAAAAAACCCAAACAGACAGCAAACACCATGTAAAGTAAATTAACCAGCAGAGGGCACCAAGATGCCCTAGGATTAGAGCTCAAAGGCTGTATTCACGTATGCCACCACAACACATCAGTGCATGACAATGTTCAGGCAAAACAAGTGAACACTTCAGATAACCCTGTGGTGGTGGGTGATAAAAATTTAAAATGAAATTAAATAAAGCTGTGAAGAAAAAATATAATAACGAAATTAAATCCACATTTAAAAAACTTCAAAAAACAAACTGTGGCTTGCCTCTCCTGACGCAGGCTTCGCATTTGATTTTGTCCTTCACCTGGTATCTGTGCAGCCTGATAATTACTGCCCGGTCTCTGCCCTGGCTTCGGCTTCTCAGCTAGCGTGCAGTGAGCCCTGTCAGAGTCTGGCGATGTTTCCAGGAAGCCTTCGTCGAAAACCTCCATGAGCAGCTCTGCAAAGAAGGCTGTGGGCCGCGGCCCCTCCATTGCTTCGGGTAGGCCAATGACTCGGATATTATATTGCTGTCTTCTCAAGCTTGTTGTAAGGGCAGAAGTGTAATAGGAACATATGTGTGTCTATGGATTTAAGAGGGGAACATATAGGGGATGTACTGGAATTAGAGAGGTGATTTTGTTTCAATAAAGTTTACAAAAGAGCAAAAACAAAATGTGTCAACACACATGGTGACCTTGAACGTGACAAGATGGAGGCTCTGATCGAACAGGCTCACCTGCACTTACATCTTACTGCCACAGAAGCTGCTAGAAACAACATGTCTCATATCTTATGCAGAACAACTTTAACTAAGTCATCTCAGTCAAACACATTTCAAGAGAAAAAAAAGTCACTTGAGTCAGATTCCCCTGATAGCTAATGAAACTTTTTCCTACGATGTAATCTACAGTGAGTCTTACCTATCCACTCGCAGTGACAGGACTGTGCAGGAGCAGAGTCAGCCATGCAGTGGCTCTCTGTCTCCAGCAAGCGCCACTTGCCACTCAATTAACAGGCTACAAGAAGCTGTATGCTATTCATCCAGCAGGCTTTTGTGGTCTCTCACATGATTTGTGGATGTACCCAGATGTATCCTGATCTGGATCTCAGGACTGTTGCTCACTCAGTCCCTAAGTTGATGTTTGATGATAAAAATTAACTTGTTGTTGCAGGTTATATAACATTTGGCAGCATATATAGAGTACTATGTTGTTGTTGGGTTGTAAACATTTCAAGATGTCTGTGTTTGATGCAATTAATAGTGGAAAATTTGGAGGAGAACTCAACTGACTCAAGTGAATGGTCACTAAAGAGCCATTATCCTTGGGTTATATGAGGGGGCGGGGTGGCGAGTTAACCGATCATTACTACTCCCAGCATGCTGGTATTTGGCGCACTGAGAAAGTTGTGCTGAAATGCGAGAGAGGACAGCAATCAACATCAGCCACTACGGCCATGAATTACTTTTTCACAAAGGCTTCTACTCTAAGGACCAGTAAATATTTCCTTGTGGGCCGGATCCGCATGGGTTGTGTGGTAACATCACAGCTGCTTTGCCGGTCAGATAGTAGATTCAAAATTCCTACTGTAGCACAAATTTCTACCGGTGTACTCTATATACCGTTATACCGTGCACCCCTACCATTAACGCATAGTCATTATAATAAACATTGCAGGCTCACCTTTTACAACTTCAGTGTGGAGAACTGTTATGTTATAAACTTAAGAAATACCTGCTGCCTTACTTTCAAAACTCAGTGCTGCTAAATCAACCTAAGACTGTCCCGTTGTCTTCTTACTGCAGCAGCCGTGTCTCTTTGTGTCTTTTGTCAGTCACACCGAGGCTTCAGTGTTGAATGCCTATTACTGGTGTGACGTCTAGCCAATCAGACAGTGTTGTGGGCGGGACATGATAGAGAGTAGAGAGTGTAAGCAGATGAGCAGAGAGAACACATGCAATTACCTCAGAACCAAAAAAACAAACTTTTGAAAGAATTAATTATATCAGTGATCAGTACATTAAAACGATAATCGGCCAGACCGATAATCTGTCAACCCCTAAGAGTTATGTGTATGACATTTGTTCTGCTTGGGAGCTACGACTTAAACAGACCAATTGTTTAAAAACAATCTCCAAAGAAAATTTACCCAATCAGGGATTTTTCAGGACATCTGTATCTATGCTTAGAGAGGAACCTGTATAACATTACTATCTCATTAATAAGACCACAGTTTAAAATTAAATGATCAGTTACTCAAATCAACAGGTGTCTTGATGGTGAATGCTTTACCTATCACATAATTCAGTGTGTCTGATGAGGGGACATTGTGTTTCAGATGCTGCTTCTAAGCTGCTTATAGAATTGTTATTTTACAAAATAAACTTTTACAAAAAATACAGGTTAATGACAGCTGTTCTGTTAGGTAGGTTATATTGACATCTTAAATGGGTGATGAAACAGAAATTTAGAAAAAAAAAAACATGCAACACAGTCAAAAAGAATCTGTTACCACATGTAAATAAGCTGCTAATGTGTTTAATTAATTAAAGCTTGTGAAACACAAAAAAACAAGACAAAAATCTAAACTGTTAGAAAGTTAGATGTTAAAGTGTGAGTGTCTACTCACCTGCTGAAATGTTTTCAATACACTCATTTTACAGTTTACAGTTGTCAACAGCATTTTGGCTTACATCAGTGGCGTGTGATTACACTTCAACACAACAGATTAACCTGTTATCCTGGAATGAATATTTACATTTGCACAAATCCAGCATCATAATCCAGTCCTCTGTTTGTGTATTCCTATTTATTTGAGTGTGGCAGATCTGTGCATATAATGAGCCAAAATCTGTTGTACAGTGCTAAATGTTCAATAAAAGCATTATCCTTAAGAGCAAGACCGTTATAACCAGGGCTTGACTTTTTTGCTCACCAGCCACTGTGGCTAGTGGTTTTCAAAAGTTACTAGCCACTCAGCATTCTCACTAGCCACAGATTTGTACATATAGTATCCCCAAAGCGATTTCAGTCAAATAAAAACTGGACTTGGTTATTTGTCTAGGAAGACGTTTCACTTCTCATCCAAGAGGCTTCATCACTTCTTGTACGCATCTGACCAGGCTGGGACTGGTCCAACTACGGAACATAGTCATTCCGTATGTGGCTGGGGTATCAGAGAAACTCAGGAGGAACTTTAAACAAACACTGCATCCCTGTGTATTTCAAACCTGGTAACACACTCAGACAGAGACACTGTGGCTAGTGGTTTTCAAAAGTTACGAGCCACTCAGCATTCTCACTAGCCACAGATTTGTACATATAGTATCCCCAAAGCGATTTCAGTCAAATAAAAACTGGACTTGGTTATTTGTCTAGGAAGACGTTTCACTTCTCATCCAAGAGGCTTCATCACTTCTTGTACGCATCTGACCAGGCTGGGACTGGTCCAACTACGGAACATAGTCATTCCGTATGTGGCTGGGGTATCAGAGAAACTCAGGAGGAATTTAAACAAACACTGCATCCCTGTGTATTTCAAACCTGGTAACACACTCAGACAGAGACTAGTACATCCCAAGGAGAGAACACCACACACCCACAAAAGCGATCGGGTTCATGCCGTCCAATGCAACGAGGAATGCAAAGATCTCTACATTGGAGAAACAAAACAACCACTGCATAAACGCATGGCCCAACACAGGAGAGCTAACTCCTCAGGCCTGGACTCTGCTGTCCACTTACACCTCAAGGAGAAAGCCCACTCCTTTGATAACAACAATGTCCAATTCTTGGACAGAGAGGACAGATGGTTTGAAAGAGGAGTAAAAGAAGCCATCTATGTAAAAGTGGAGAAACCATCGCTAAACAGAGGAGGAGGTCTCAGACACCACTTATCTCCAATTTACAATGCTGCCCTTTCATCCCTTCCCAGGAGAAACCAGCTTCCCACCAACGACTGCCACTCTAACGACGGCCGTTGGCACTTGGAGCACAAAGGGTTTCAGTTACATCATTGGCCTTGTGAGAGGTTAAATACCGGGATCTCCACACCAGTTAGTTGGACCAGTCCCAGCCTGGTCAGATGCGTACATGAACTGATGAAACCTCTTGGATGAGAGGTAAAAACGTCTTCCTAGACAAATAACCAAGTCCAGTTGCTCTAGACTGAAATTGCTTTGAGGATAACGATGACCTGGACAAATGAGAACATGCACAGGCTGATTAAATCAAAAGGCACATTATCGATTATCCACTTCAACAGCAGGAGCCATTACTTGAATTTCAATAACATCAAAGAGTATTTACACATATTTTCACAACCATTCAACGTTATTGCAATATCTGAAACATGGATCAACCAGGAAAAAGGAAACAACTTTAAGCTGGATGGATACAACTTTAATTATATGAGCAGAAAAAATAAAAATAAAGGTGGAGGAGGGGTAGCACTATATATGGACACAACTTTGAACTATAGAATATTAGACAGTATGACAACTGTGGTTGACAATCTGCTGGAATGTATCTCCATAGAAATATTTGTAGGAAATCTACACGTATTATGACTTAAATAAGTCGACTTTAAGAATTTAACTTAAATAATACCTGTTGCTGTAGAAGAATACCTTTAGCAATTTACTGTAATGTAGTAACTAAATTTTATCAGTCTCGTCTCAAATCCATTAGTTTGTAACAGTGACCGTCAACTCTGCACATAAGGGAAGATTTTCAACCACGTGAAGTTATAAACATTTCTTTAATTAACTTGAAAGAATAATACAGAATAATACAGTACTGCATTAAACAAGGTATAAATGGGTTACAGGCGGATATAACAAGCTTAAGACCAGAGTAGTTCAAACGGGCTGGTTTTAAAAACGTTACTGGCGGACATAAACTGGCTCTAATTAACCTATCAACAGAACTTCTATCAGAACTTAATTACCACCAACATTAGTGCCAGTAATGGCACCAACAAAGTGCCATTCCTTACTTTGTGATGAGGTGTTACAGTCGCCTAAGTGTCTTGCAGAGAGAGAGAGAGAACTGGATCCTTGGATCACCGAGGCTCTGTGTATGTCGGCTCTGCAGTTTGGCTGTGGACGGAAGCAACTGGAGAAGAGTGACTGCTGTAGCTTCATGGCTCCATGGTTCACATCCCTTCAGATGGCTTTGAAGCCAGGGTTTCTTTGGTGTTCCAAAAGAGTTCTGACTGGGTTCTGTTGAGTTGGTATCGCGCAAAATTCAATGCAACCTACCTGCCTTCTCTCGTTATTTTATCCAGAGTTACGGAGGTGTGTCTCGGGTGGATCGACTTTCGGGGTGGAATAAGACAGCGTATTCAGGAACTAAACAGAGACGGTGTGGTTCTGAAAACTACATGAACATATAATCATGAACACAGATAATACTAACTGATAAACAGTTACAGTTTTAGGAGAGTGTCTTTGAGAAGCCAGTTGTGATAAAACAGGGAACTTAACTCTGAATTTGTTCCTTAATTAGATGTATTTTTCTCGTCATTACCCAGTCCTTAACCAGGGGATCCTGGAATGCACTTTTGTTTAATCCTACGCAGGGGAACAAGGTACTTAAAACGTCGCTTTCATAAATAAGTCATAGAGTGTGGTCTTTACCTACTCTGTAAAGTGTCCTGAGATAACTTTTTTTATGATTTGGCACTATAAATAAAATTTAATTGAATTGAATTGAGTTAATCGATGACAAAAACGGGGGAGAGAAGGAATGCAAGGTCACAAAGGAAAGTGTTTACACAGAGACTCTCTCCCACAGTTCCCCCCTGTTGCCAACCAAAGGGATTGAAACCTTTGGCTCGAGAAGTCCTGCAGATCCTAGTGGAAAAGCTCCACTGGTCATCGATGGGGAGTTCTGCCCATCGTCATGGAGGAAGCAAAAAGGTTATGGCATGGTTCATGGTTAAGTGTTGGTGTAATACTTTTAACAAAGGAAAAAGTGGAATAAGAAAAGATAGGGGCACAAAGGTAGTAAAGAAACCTAACTATCTCTAGACTGATTTCTTTGGTTATTCTTAATCTGCTAGAAGACAGAGGGGGTTTGGATTTCATGTGATACATCACTCCCATCCCCCAGTCCGGTGGGGGGATAATTTGGTTCTGCCCCTCTTCGTCGAACTATCTTTGCTAACCCACCAGTACACTTGATGAGCTAGGTAGTAGAGTACCAAATTATCAATGTGTAGGATGGCGTTCTTTGGTACGCTGATCCATAATGTCTGGTCGGGTTAAGCTATGCGAGTGGCGTTGCTAAGCTATCCACTGACGTCATGTCATCCATCAGCAGGGTAACTAGTTGAGTGTGAGCATAATCAACTAGAACAATGGATAGAAGAGAGTTTACGGCACGGATGGTCTTGTTCAGGGCCTTGCTATGAGTGTTTCTCACAAGGATGGTTCCTTTCAGTGACTGTCCTACCGTTTGCAACTTGCACTGTTGTTAGTTATCCTGTGCTCTGAGGTATGGAATTTCGGCCTGCAATTCACCCATTTGATGTTTTACCGTAGACAGGCTTACAGAATTTACTGAGGAGAGTCCCAAGCCAAAAACGGAGCCCATGATAGCAGCCACAGTCAGGAGTCCGCCAATAAACTGCTTAGGTCGGCAACTAACCCCACTCAGTTCTGACTGAATGATTGTGAGTTACATCTCCTTTTGGCGTGCATGATCACTTCTTGATTCCATTTTAGGCCTGCCCACAAACACTCTGTGTGTGTGCAGACGGCAATTGGTGATCAGCAGCTCGCTATTGGCACCTTTGGTGCTTTAGATGTTTTGATCCTTTTTTGTGACTTAAATAGAGACGTTGGTTTCCCCTACAAGTCCCATGGGGTTTTTGTGTGGTCTAATCTGGTTTCTATGTACCCACATTGGCTCTTTCTGACCTCTGCTAACCTTGATCTGGTAAACCACGGCATAGATTTTGTCCATGATTACATAAGGACCAGCCCAGTGAGGGAGAAGCTTGTGAGTAAGTTTGCTGGTTCCCTGGTGTCCTTTCTGTTCAGTGGAGCAAAGATGTAGTACCACACCTTGTCTCCCATCTGGAGTTCACCGTGGGATGATTTTTGGTCGTAGTGCAACTTGCGACCTTCTGCGCTTTTCTCTTTGCGAAAGCAAAGGTAGCCTTGAGGTGTTTCTTCCAGTCAGTCATGTATTCATGAGTGGTGTATGCTGTTGCTATGCTTGCCTTGTCTGGTTGGTAGAGCAGATGCAGTGGGAGTGTGTAACATTTCAAAGGAAGAGAATCCCATGGATTTGTGAGAAGTAGCGCTGATCATCAGAACTAAAGGAAGCTTCACGTCCCAGTCTCTCTGGTTGAGAGCCACATACATACTCTCAGTATGCTGACGATTGTCTGGTTGGCTCTTTCTACCTCGCCAGAGGACTGAGGGTGTTAGCTGATGTGGAGATTGGCTTTCACACCCAGCAGTTGCCATAGTGTCTGCAACTCCTCTGCAGTGAAGTGAATGCCTTTATCTGAGTCGACACGACTTGGGAGGCCGAACTGTGATAAAATGTGGTTCATCTGTAGGTAGGCCCTAGTCTGTGCTGTGTCATTTGGGGCTGGAAGGGCTTCCACCCATTTGGTGAATGCACAGGTGATGGTAACAAAGTACTTGTTGCCCCTGTTTGACTCTGTTAGGGGTTCTACCCAGTCAATTTGTAGGTTTGACCAGGGGAACAAAATGCCTCTCCTTTGTAAGGGGGCTCTGTGAAGCAGGTTCAGTGATTGGAACTGGCAACAAACAAGACAGCCTTTGATGTAGTCAGCTACATCTTCCTGCATGTGTGGCCAGTAGGCAACCTGTTTGAGAACTTGGCACTTTGCTTTGGTTCGTTTATGGCCTGCGCTTGGGGAGTCATGGGCATGCATTAGCATCACCCCCCTAAGGCTGCTAGGAACCACGAAAGTAGAGGAAGTGAGATCCCTGGAGACGTGAATGAGCAGCCCTTTGACAACACAAAGGGATGTCCGCACATTGTACAGGTGCAGAAAGCCAGGGATCGCATCAAGGTCCTCGGTGGAGATGCCGTAGGCGGAACCGTCAGTCATATTCAGAAGCATCCGGCTAACAGCAGGGTCAAGGGACTGAAGGGACACAAGGTCAGAATCAGTGACCCAGACAATCGGCGTGATAGAAATGGCTGCCAGCACCGTGGCCCAAGTAACCGCATAGACCCTTGGGGTGGAAGGGCAGGTAAAATAATCAGCATCGAATTGCCATTGAGACCCATTTACGGCGCCTTGCTTTGCCAAAGTGTCAGTCAGGTCATTGAGCACCTTCTCCTTTCCGGGGATCTGAGAGTGGCCTCTGACCTTTCCCAGTAGATTTGCACATTGTGTGTCTCTACTAGGTAATCGCAAGCCTGTGTTTGACAGGGTTCCTGTTGGTAGTCAGGACACCATTTTGTTTCCACAACTTGTTTCCGTAGTTGGAGTCTGTGCAGACGACCAATGTTTTGATGCCTCCCTGCACTGCCGACTGGAGCGTGATCAGAACGCCCTCTATTTCAGCATATTGGGAGGAACTGCCGAGGTTCAAATGGATTGTTGTCAACCCATGCCACTCCTACACCTGCCTGCACGGGGGCTTCGTGGTGGAAAGAACAGCCATCTATGTAAGCTGTGATCCTGCCTGCAAAGACATTTTTATCATAGTAGTGGTAACATGACGGTTCTGTAGGCTGGGGGTTCAAGATCAATGTGCTATCAGGTGAGTCATCACCTGTGCACCTTTGGCAGGCTGCAAGTCCTGTGCCAAGGGGTGTTCTGTTGTTTTGCGCATAGCTCTGGAGAGAGCCATCAGCCATGACGCAAATCTGGGATTGTTAAACGCAATCTCTGATTCGTTGGCTGTTGAGGACGGTCACTGGCTGGTGGTGGGTTTCAACAATGACCTTTTGTCCACCCACATAGTTGGAGAAGTCTTTGACAGCCCACACTGTCGCTAGCAGGGCCTTTTCACAATTGCTGTACTTGAGTTTGGGGGCCAGTACAGTTTTGCTGGCATAGCATGCAGCTGGTACAGGCCCGCGCCCATACAGCCGTTCGAGAAGCCCACTTCCAGGTGGAATTCTTTGGTGCAGCCAGACAGGGGAGCAGAGAGCAGCCTTTCTTTCAAGGCCTGCATGGCCTGCTCTTGTGGCGCCTCCCAGACAAATGGAAAGTCTTTCTTAAGCAACTCAGTTAACAGTTTGGCCGTGTAGTACTTTATGAACTGACGGGAATAGTTACAAACCCCCAAGAAGCTGCAAAGCTCGGATATGTTCGTAGGAGCTTTGATGTTCGAGATTTGAATGTGGTCTGCTTGTGGTTCGACTCCGTCTGAACTTACAAGGAGGCCTATGTAGTGAACCTTGGTTTTACACAACTGGCACTTAGAGAGGAAGACTTTTGCTCCAGCTGTAGTCAGCTGTCCGAGCACATGGTCAATTTCAAGTGGGAGTCCAGAGTTGTATTTCCTGTACAGGTTCATAGGATGCACGTGGGATTTTGTACTGTCGCACAAAGGTTGGAGGTTCGTTAGGCGGGGTTGGGATACACACTGAGTGAATGGTGGTAAGACCTCAGTCAAGGGAATCTTTTGCAAAGGACGCTTTGTACTTGAAGAGTACATTGAAGAGTTTATCATGTTTGTCTTCAAAGGTTAGGGTATCTGCTTGTGCTACCACCTGCTTAACCTGAGCTGTGAACTCTTCCTCTGTTTTCCCAGTAGTGTCAGATGCAGTCTCTGAGGACTCTTGTCTGACACTGTTTTAGAATGGCAGGAAAGATCTTTTTTTTTTTGACAAGTCAAGAGAGAGGACGGTAATGGTTTGTATAACCATTTCATCCTGTGTGGCGAGGTCGACTCGACAGGCGGTGTCTGCTGTCAGTCCCAAGAAGAGAGCTATAGCTCTTGAGGGCTTAGTGAACAGCACACCACTCTCTTCTTGGTCTTTGAGCAAGGCAGGGTGCATAGGCCCTATCACAGGAACTCTTAACTCAAAGTCATGAAACCTGGTGCTCATCATCCAACCAATCAAAGTGGATTTTGGGATCAATATGTCTGCTGTGGTATTGTTCTGTACCAGCAGGTAGGCTGACCTAGAATGTAGGTTCTGAATCAGAATCAGAAATACTTTAATAATCCCAGGGGGAAATTATTTTTGTTACAAAACTCCAGATATACAAACAACAAGTATTATACAGACTAAACATTTATCAGAAAAAACTCTTAAAAAATTTAAATGTACATAAATGAATATTTACAGTAGTGAAATATATACAAGATTTCAGAAGAATTACAGAGAGGAGGTGACAGGCTCTCCAAGGGATGCATTGTATAGTTTAATGACCACAGGCAGGAAAGATTTCCTGTGGCGTGGGGGGGAGACGTTGACCTTCTCTCTGCCACAGTCGTCAGGGTGTCCAGCTCCTCCCCCACGATATCACCGGCCCTCCTGATCAGTTTGTTCAGTCTGTTGGTGTCTGCGACCTTCAGCCAACTGCCCCAACATGTAACAGCGAAGAAGATCGTACTGGCCACAACAGACTCATAAAACATCGTCAGCATTGTCCGGCAGATGTTAAAGGACCTCAGCCTCCTCAGGAAAAAAAGTCGACTTTTTTATAGACAGCCTTGACATTTCTAGTCCAGTTCAACTTATTAGTAGTACACCTCCAGGTACTTATACTCTTCTACAGTGTCCATAGGGACCCCCTGGATGGAGACAGGGGTCACATGTGTTTTTACCGTCCTCAGATGCACTACAAGCTCCTTTGTTTTAGTCATATTGAGCTGCAGATGATTCAGCTCACTCCAAGAGACGAACAGTCCTGTATTCACCTTCATCCCCCTTTCCAATGCAGCCAACTATTGCTGAATCATCAAAAAACTTCTGTACGTGGCAGGACTCAATAGATGAATAGAGGTGAAGAGGGTGAAGAGAAAGGGAGGGAGGACAGTCCCCTGTGGGGCACCAGTGTTGCTGACCACCCTGTCAGACACACCGTTTTGTAGGTGTACATACTGTGTTCTGCCCATCAGGTAATCCACAATCCAGGACATGATGGGGGCCTCCACCTGCATCACAGACATCTTCTCACCCGGTAGAGCCGACAGATGGTGTTGAATGCACTGGAGTAATCAAAGAACATGACTCTCACAGTGCTTGCGGGCTTGTCCAGACTACTGTAGACTCTGTTCAGCAGGTAGGTGATGCAGTCCTCAACTCCCAGGCAGGGCTGGTAAGCGAACTGTTGTGGATCAGTGAAGGGCCTGACCATAGGCCTTAGCTGCTCCAGGACAAATCTCTCCATGGTCTTCATGATGTGGGATGTCAGGGCCATCGGTCTGTAGTCCTGAGGGCCACTTGGACACGGCGTCTTTGGCACAGGCACGAGGCAGGACGTCTTCCACAGCACAGGGACCCTCTGGAGGTGCAGGCTCAGGCTGAAGACTTGACTCAGTACTCTACACAGTTAGGGGCAAGGGCTTTAAGCACCCCCGGAAATACACCATCAGGGCCTGCAGCTTTGCCAGAGTGGAGTCTCGTCAGCTGTCTTCTCACCAGGTCAGGCATGAAGGACACTGTAGAGGTGTCTGTTGGGGGAGAGCTGAGGTCATAAGGTTTTGGAGGACATGATGTAGAGCATAATTGTCTTTAGCCTTCCTGATTTTAAGTGTGAGTAGCCCTTGCACTCGCCTTACCTCATCACGGTTGCCATCTCTGAATGCTCTCTTCTTTTCATTCAGGATGGCCTTAATCTCCTTGGTGATCCAGGGTTTGTTGGTGGCGTAGCAGGTCACAGTCTGAGCTTGGACATTGCAGTCCACGCAAAAATTGATGTAGTCCGTGACTCACTCAGTCAGTCGGCAGCCCGACACAGGCGCACTTCCGGAAAACAAGGACAACACCTGTCACCCAGGAGGGTGAAAGCTACGAAAGTGTGGGATGGGGGCTGGGTGAGGGGGTTGTTTGCATATATTTATGTAAGTGACCATGAATGCTTGTGTGATATCAGCCTGTAGGGCCGCCTCGACCAGCTACCCAGTCAGTGTCTCAGTCTGCAGAGTGTCAGCGCGATAACACAGCAAGTTGCCATGGAGACTTAATTGGGCCCCAGCCAGAGTCAACAACCAACAGCTGTCCGTGAAGGAACGAGGGGGGAGGATGGGCAGATCTTCTCACAGCAGCGTTCTCCTGAAGGAGTTATTCCAGCAGCAACCTTCGCCAAGGCAGCTACCGAGATAAGGTCGGCATTCAGACAAGATTATTATGATTAGGGCGAGCAGTCGTATTTTAATAGACATGACTACTCTAAATGTCTGTCTTGGTCACCTTGATCATCTGTTCTACAGAACATGTTTACTCAATCAGACTACAAAGACAAATAGTATTTAGAAAATATATTAGAGATGGACATTTAAGCTATGAGTAAATTTCTTTCATCAAGCACTTAAAGAAAACATTTTTCACCGTAGTGCTTCACAGGGACAAACACAAAGACCGTATATACTGTGGAAACAAAGCAAGACTCTCATAGCAACTAATTCACCAGAAGATCAGCTCGCTCTTTTCCCGTTTTCCGTCACAAGTATCGTTTAATAAAAACGTTTCTTCAAACAAGACTACAGGGGAGGATCAGACAGCCACGGTTACGTTATGTTTTAATATTGTGACGAAAGACTAAAAAAGCAGGCAGTTAGAAAAAACATTTAAATAACGACTTATGAGCAGGGGGGGGGGGGGGGGGGGGCACAAAGTACTAAAAACTTCCTATCTCACTTCGCTTTCATGTGTGAGTTAATCGATAACGGGGGAGAGAAGGAATGCAAGGTCACAAAGGAGAGGTTCACACAGAGACTCTCCTACATATTCAACAATAGAAATAAAAATGACATAATTAGCTGCATATATAGAACACCGGGGTCAAGCAGTGAAATCTTTGAATCTAAAAGAGAATGTCTGTGGATTACAAAGGGATTACAAAATGCCTGCAAAAAGAAAAATACAATCTACAGAGATTTCATAAAACAGAGAACTAAAGATTCAGAAAATAAATATAAAAAGTACACTGTAAATCTTAACATTGGCTTTAATAAAAGGTATTAAGTGCACCAAACTCAGTTTTTATTAACATGTTGTTAACACTCATTTAGAATAAGTTACTTGTACATTGGGGATGAAAAACCTTCCAAACTCAGTATGCTCAAGTTGTATTAATATAGAAAAAACAAGTCCTGGGAACTTGTGCCTTTTCAAGAGTAAATGTACTTAGTTACATGTAACTATGTGCATTTACTCTTATACTTAAACACCCTACATATTAGAGGTGTTGGCACATTTTCTTAAGTTACTTTCTATTTCTTCTGCCTTACACTTCAGAGGAAAATGCTCCTCTAGTTTTGTTACTTCATTTCTTTTCTTGCTTTTACATAACATTATCGGCACAATTGTATTGTTTACAAGAAAAAACAAATATCATAAATCTGTAGTTTTATCGTAAATTAAGCAATTAAAAACTGTGGATCTAAACAGAAGTCTGTCAGTGAGCGAGCAGGGCTGGCAGTGCCACAATCTCCCACTGCGCCCTCCCCTCCCCCAAACGTCTCAACATTTGCACATGCGCACTGACTGCACAGGTCATCAACCACCTGCCCCTTGGCGCGCCGCGCGGTAGTGGAGTGGACATGATGTCGTTGGACTACAACACGGCAGCAACCGCCATCATTTCAATTTTCGGATTCATCACTCTGCTGCTGCTGGGAACGTTGGTTTGGTAAGTCCATGCTTGACTAAAAGGGGAACTATGCAAGTCTGTTCGCTTTTCTGCTGTTTCGCTAACCGTCCTCTCGGCCAATGCATTTGTTTTCAATGAAATTTGCGAAAAAACAATCGATAGAGCCATTGATAACATTGTCTATCATGTTCGATGTTACGACGTGTGTCTCTGTGTAGTCTTATCCGTCATAAACAAGAGATTGGGGGTTACAGGCCGCGTTTGTGTAGCAGTGCTAACGTTACCAAGTCTAGCGCTGGGGGAGGGGGTTATTTTCTTTGAAGTTAGCTTGGAGATGCAGGACAAACTAGCAAGGAGGAAAGGAGGGAAACATTGGGATTTCTTGCCCTCGCATTAGG
This sequence comes from Echiichthys vipera, assembly GCF_963691815.1. NCBI lineage: Eukaryota > Metazoa > Chordata > Actinopteri > Perciformes > Trachinidae > Echiichthys > Echiichthys vipera. The sequence goes on along the minus strand of NC_139828.1, from coordinate 35,202,606 downwards.
GCTTACTGTGGCAAAACGCGAGCTCGCATCAAAAAAACAAAGATACGTCAGTTGGCACGAGAAGTTTCCGAACACTCTGATGTAATTTTGGTATCTCTTGAGTAAATATTATGGAAACTGTAACGAGTGTAAGAAGAGGGTCGTTTCTGCTTTTCTCAAAAATCGGTTTCAAATTTTCTATTGGAGGTAATGGGCAGTTGGAGCGGGACTCTCTTCGCTCAGAAGCTTGCTGATATTTAATCTGTGCATGCCTAAATATTAAGTGTTAACAGTTGAATTGTTTTATTCTTTTTAACTGTATCCAACACAGGCTCAAACTAATGAGTCCACACATTGCACAATCTCAGCAGTAAAAGGTATTTTCTCATGATTCTTCTTGTGCAGTAATTAATATCTCCTTGCATTTTTGTAAATTTTATGATCATAAAAAGGAAAACAATTGAAATAAATCTAATGGAATCCATAGTACCTATTTTGTGTCCCAAATAATACAATGATTGCACTTGTGGATAAATAATCATCTCACCAAACACACTCACTCTCTCTCTGTGCTCAGTCTTGACATTGACTCTGCTGTTTCCCTCCTTTTCTGAAGGTGGGAGTATTTCAGGAACTGTTTTTAACCCCAGCCTGGCCTTCAGTTCCTCTGCAGTGGACACATCTGAAGTATTGCTTCGTCTAGTGGCTCAGCTTGATCCAGGTGAGGATTCTCAAAATGTTCTCTCCCTCTCTCCCCCTCTCTCCCTCCATTTTCTAATCATTTCCTAATTTTCTTTCATTTCAGATTTATCAATCAGGACCCTTCAGAACCAGATAAAACCTTCAAATGCAGTGGACGTGTAAGTGGTGCACATTTTATGCAGAAAAGAGAGGCCAGTTACTTAAGCATTACCGCTTAAAACATGGGTCCCATACACGGATTGCACAACTTCCTTGCCCACATAAGGAATGCATATGCATGTTTAAGTCTTTTAATGCACTTAAGGTGCATTTATCTACCTGGCACAGTCAAAAAGATCCGGGCAAAAGGAATGAAACAGCATACCACTGTCAGCTGTGTGACTTTGTTGAGCCTGGCACTGATTCAAACTTTTTCACCCATTTACGTGGGCATTTGAAACTGAAACAAGAGGTTAGTTGTCCATATCAAGGGTGTAACTTCCAGAGCAGCAATTATTCCACATTTAATGCACATAAATCCAAAGAGCACCCAGTACACAGTACAATGTCATTCAAATTCGAAATTCTTCCAGGGAATTTACCTGAAGAATCTCCCCCTAATCTGAACATTCAAGCAGAGGATAATGTCTCTGTAGCTGATGATTTTGACTTTGAAGTCGTGGAGAGCAAAGATGTACAAGAACTGGAGAGTCAGTTGGAACATAATTTGGCTGCTCTATTTCTGAAAATGTCCTCAGTTCTTAACATTTCAGAGACTTCCCTGCAAGAAGTTATAGAACAGATCAATCAAATTAATTTACTGTCACAGCCATTGTTACATACCTCACTTCAAAGAATACTCGATCAGCCTAATGACTCTTTAGTGGGTGAAATAGTAAAAGAAGTTACTAAGAGTAATGCATTCTTGAGATTCACTTCCCCTGGAGGATCGTTGTCAACTGCAAGCAAACGAAAAACATACATTTTAAACAAATTCTCTGTGGTAATGCCAATTGAGTTTGTGCTGAAAAATGACAAGCAGACAGTTGTGTATGTCTCGATACTACAAATGTTGCAGACATTGCTAGCAAATAAAGACATTTTGGATAAGGCCATGTCACCTGAGACAAATCTGACACAGAGATACAAATCTCATAGGGATGGTTCCTGCTTTAAAAGTAACTCTCTCTTTAAAGAGCAAGGATTTAGGATTGTTCTTTTCTTGTACATCGATGATTTTGAGGTGGCAAACCCTTTGGGAACTTCCAGAAACAAACACAAGTTATGTGCAATCTACTGGGTACTTGGTAATCTGCACTCAAAGTATCGTTCCAGTCTCCATTGCATTCAGCTTGCCCTGCTCTGCAAGGCCAGTAACATCAAGGGCTATGGTTATGGGGAAACTCTTCGCCCTCTCATTCAAGACCTGGTTTCTCTTGAGCAACATGGTGTATATGTTGAACATCTAGGGGCCAGTGTAAAAGGCACTGTATTATTTGTTGCCGCAGATAATTTGGCTGCTCATTCCCTTGGAGGTTTTTTTGAAAGCTTCACCGTTAGCCAGATGTGTCGATTCTGTATGGCAAAACGAGAGGAAATCCAACACAAGGAAGTGAGAACAGGCTCATTCCTACCAAGAACAGAGGAAGATCATGACCAACAAGTCAAGAACGTACAACAGGATCCTTCTTTGGCCCCACAGTTTGGTGTGAAAAGAAGCTGCCCTCTAACTGATAGCTTGGAACACTTTCATGTCGTTGATGGGTACCCACCTGACCTTATGCATGATCTTCTCGAAGGCATTGTTCCAGGTGAATTAGCCTTGTGCTTGAAGGTACTGATATCAAATGGATACTTCTCTCTTGAAACTCTTAATCAGGCCATTAAGCAGTTTCCATATACATTTTCAGACAAAACAAACCAACCTCAGCTTGTCAGAAAAACCTTTTCCACCATGGCAACAATTGGAGGAAATGCACATGAGAATTGGGCACTTCTCAGACTTCTGCCACTGATGATTGGTCATCACATCCCTGAGGGGGATGAAACTTGGGAAGTTTTGATGAACCTAAAAGATGTAGTGGAAATCTCAGTGTCTGCAAGCTTCACAGAGGAGTCTCTGTACTTTTTTGACTGCAAGATTGCAGAGCATAGAGATTTATTTCAGAAAGTGTTCCCAAACGAGAAATTGCGCCCAAAGCACCACTACATCGAGCATTATCCTCAACTGATTAAAAAATTTGGCCCATTATCTGATGTATGGACAATGCGGTTCGAAGGGAAACACAAGTTTTTCAAAGATGTTCTCCGTCACACTCGCAATTTCAAAAACATTTCACTTACATTATCTGTCCGACACCAGAAAATGATAGCATTTCATTTAGATGCTAACTCATTCTTCAAGCCATCTGTTGAAATCAACAAAGTCCAGTCTGTGATGGTTGCTTCATTTCCTGAAAATGTGCAAAACTTTTTCACAGAACTTCATCACAGAAATGGCCAGCAGAGCCAGACAGTCTTGGCAGCACCCTCTGTCTTCATCGATGGCATCAAGTACAGTGCTGACATGGTCATTTCAGTGGGATCTTGCTCTGGCCTACCAGATTTCAGACAAATATCAAAGATTGTAATGATCAATAATGACATCGTGTTTGTCTGCAAACTTCTGGCCTCATGGTATCATGAGCATCTAAGAGTATATGAGCTCAGTCACTTGTCCACCTTCTCTGTCACACGGTTGTCTGAACTGAACGATGTTTTCCCTCTATCCCTTTACAAGATTAGAGGCAGACAGCTCATTACCCTGAAACGATACATACTGTGCTGAGTATTTCAGGTATTTTCAGTATTTTCCTTTTCAGGTTGATGTAAATACTGAATTCTTGAAATCTAATACAAATGTCCTTATTTTTCAGGTTGAGAAGTCATCATGGAAACACAGCGACTTTTGATGAGAGTGGTCGTCAGTGATGACGATATCAGGAAACTGGTTCTAAATGAGAGGCCCAATTCTATTGAGGAGTTAAAAGCACATTTGAAAGAGAAACTCTCCCTGCAGTATGATTTTATATTGCAATATGAAGACAAAGACTTTGATAATGCTCTCTGTAATTTGACACACATCACTGATTTGCCTGAAAAAGCGACACTAAAAGTCATTCCCTTGGTGACTCTAGAGTTATCACCTGTGACATTGCCTGTCACGTCATCGGATGACTGCAGCTCAACAGATACGGATATACTGCCTCCCACTGAAACTCCATTAAGAAGACAATGGCCGGAATTTTTTGATGTTCCTAATTTTTCGGTGGATGTTGAGTACAGGTTGAGACAAGCTGATCTTGCCTTTATGAAAGATGGAACACGTATGTCGCTGTCACGTGATATGAAGCATGACATATTGGAAAAACTCGCAGAGGCCATGTACAGCTTTAAAGCGTACCCTGATGATGATGATTACACCAGTGTGTCCAAATCTCTCATCAGCAAGCATCCAAGCCTTACTGAGCCTGGTCCTCAGCCAGGATACTATGGCTGGAAAAACAGCCTTAAATTTAAGATGGGGAATTATCGAATGAAGCTCAGAAAGGCTGGATGTGAGGATGTCATAGTTAATGGGGGCAAAAGAAGTAAAAACAACCCAGAGGGTGAATCGTCAAGAAAAAACATCAAACGGCCGAAGAGGGGTGAAGCAAACTATCTCCCCAATTTACCCCACAGACAGAATGAAGAAGGCCTTGAAAGTGCCAGAATGGTTCTCGTGGAAGAAATGAAGAAAAAACAACACAATGGCTCTCTCATTTCAAACATGATGGACCAGACATTCTCACTACGCAGGCAAGAGATCGTGAAAAAGGAGCCTGCTGTACAGGACATAGTGGAACGGTGGCCAGCCCTCTTCACAGAGAGACAGGTTAGTTAGTTATAAGTCTTTGTAAATGTTATGCTTTAACATATTGTTTTCAAGTAAAGAACTCTTGCTCTCACAGTGAGGATTTATTGATGTCCCCCCCCCCCCCCCCAAAAACAACTATCACCCTACTTTTTTGTATTCATTTTTTTTTTAGGTTTTTGCAGAGTTTAGCAGAATTGCAAACAAACATCTTGAAAGCAGTTTTTTTGAGTCTCTTGACAAGCACACTCCACGCATCATTGAACTCCTGCAGTCAAAAAAAGGAGCTTCTGGACAGAAAATTCAAGAATTAATGGACAACTTGGTAAGAAATTATTTGTTACATGTTTTTAAGGAGTCCTTACACTCATCATTTTTATTCTAATTGATGTTTTCTGTCTCTTTCTTATAAGTCATCAGATGTAACTGCAAGACGCTCTGTGGTCCTCAAAGGGCTTCCCATGATCTTTGGTGATGACCCAAACAGGTTCTATAAGACATGTTTTGTAAGTACAAAATACATTATATTCACTTGTAATACAGACCTCAAAGATGCTAAAAGTATTCGCTCACCTGCCTTGACTGGCATATGAGCTAAATGACATCCCATTCTTAATCCATAGGGTTTAATGTGACGAGAGAGTCACATTAAACCCTATGGATTAAGAATGGGATGTCATTTAAGCTCATATGCCAGTCAAGGCAGGTGAGTGAATACTTCTGGCAATATAGTGTATATGTCCCTCACATTTCTGCTTGTATTCATTGATGTAGGCCTTTCTTTACTGTCTTATCTATCACTTTATTTCGAATTTATTCGAGCTATTGTATTGTAGCTTTCATTTTTTTCAAAGTGTCTCTCCATCACAGATCTTAGTGTATAGTTTATAATGATCGTAGTGTCTAACCATCCAAATACTTCCTGACTACAAATTGTTTTGCTGATTGTTTGTTTCTTTGCAGGAGACAACGAAAGATGAGGCCATAGACAACGTCACAGTTGGTGTATTGACCATCCTGAATGAAGATGATCCTGAGCAGCCCGTTTCTACAGCCATCATCCTCGAGGGAGGTATTGTGATGGACAAAATTAGGGATTTGCCACAGGCAGTTTGCCTCCTATTTGGCCTCACATATGCCTTGAACCTCGACTACCCAAAATGCATTGGAAACACATTCAAATTCTTTCAAAGTGTAATGCTTGGTTTGGGAAACAAAGCCCTCCCCCCTAAACTGCTAACAATAAAAAACATGTTGTTTAAAGAATGAGGAGTCAGATGTAAGGTAGCACTCAGTAATATGAGGGGCCGTACAAGACATTATTTATCCTGGCCCTCTCACACACATACATTCTCCTCTCGCACACACCTACATTCTCCTCTCACACACACATATATTCTCCTCTCACACACCTATATTCTCCTCTCACACACACATATATTCTCCTCTCACACACACACATATATTCTCCTCTCACACAGAATATATGTGCGTTAAAGGAGAATGTATGTGTGTGCGAGAGTGAAAATATATGTATGTGCAAGGAGGATGTATGTGTGTAAAAAGAGAATATATGTATGTGAGAGGAGAATGTGTGTGTGCGTGCAAGGAGAATATAAGTATGCGCAAGGAGAATGTATGTGTGTGAAAGGAGAATATATGTATGTGTGAGAGGGCCAGGATAAATAATGTCTTGTACGGCCCCTCATACAGTAACCTTTGTTCTCATTATTGCACAATTGATACTCAGACCTGTTTAGTGCATTTATAATAGTGCCTTCTTGTGATGCAGATGTTAAATGTGTAAAAAGAATTGAAAATGTTGGATGATGTAGCCAGCAAATACAGGACTCCCGCATAAAGTGTGTGTTCAGATACATACTAAATCTGCACTGTTAATGTTTTTTATGATGGAGAAAAGAGGTTTGATGCTTTTATTAAACAACATTTTAAACTGTTTAAGAGAAGTGAAAACATAATCATTTCATTGTTCAATACTCAGACCTGTTCAGTGCTTTTACAATAGTGCCTTCTTGGGATGCAGGTGTTAAATTATGTGTAAAAGGAAATGTGATATGTGGCCAGCAAATAATCCATCAAAAATTGTGAGCACTAAATCTGCATCCTGTTAATTCTATGCATGTTTGAAATAAATTGAATGCAGATAACATTATTTTCCGCAGTATTTTGTTCTTTCAAATTAAGTGATGATAACAAAGTTATTTTAAGTTCTGTAGACTTAGAATTGACAAGTTTATTTCAGTACAGTAAAGTTACAGTAAATTAGTTATTTTGAGTAAAATACAATCATAACAAGCAAGTTAATCCAAGAGCTGTGAACTCAAAATACCCATGTTTAGTTTAGTATAGTAAACTCATTATAAACAAGTTCTCGCAAGTACTGCACACTTATATTGAATAAGTTACATGTACTTACTTAATCAAGTTAACTTAACTCAGTTAGTTTAAGGCAATAAGTTTGCATATTTTTTTTTAGTAAAGCCAACTTATTATATCTTACAGTGTACAAGAATAAGTTGTATTTTAAGAGCAAGCAAGAAATATTATTATAAGAAAATATTAGATGACAACAAAAACAATATAAAAAGAATATGGAGTATACTTAATAGTATAATCAGAAATGACCAGGGAAAACAAACTACCCTAAATATTGTGGTGATAATGACGAAAAAAATTATAATATGGAGGCTGTCAACTCTGTGAACTTAGATGCTATATTATATTTTATTTTATTTTATATTTTATTTTATTTTTATATTTTATTTTATATTTTATTTGTTGTAGATATGTCTATATCTTGCCTCCTTTTATATTTTATATTTACCTTTTATATTGTATATTTTTTGGTGGTTTCTGGAGCCTTGCAACATAAACATGAAAAAACAAATTGTCCACTGATTTCAACGACATTGACATGTCATTAGTTAAAATGGTCATTGAGGGGATTTCCACACCTCTAACATTAATTTATGAAATCATTGAACAAGTTTATGAAAATAAATTTCTTGGGGTATATAACTCCGCATCCTCTACTGTTCACTAATCTTACCCTATTTAAATTACTGTGCAAAAGTCTGGGGCAATAACTATAAAAGTTCATTACATTAATTAATTATTATCCAAAAAAAGAGGTTAATTGGTGACTCTAAAATTACCTGTAGGTGTGAATGAATGGTTGTCTGTCTTTGTTCGTCTCTATGTGCCCTGTGATAGACTAGCGTCCTGTCCGGGGTGTACCCCATCTCACGCCCAATGTCAGCTGGTACGGCTCCAGCCCCCCGCGACCCCGACAGGGACAAGCGGTTGAAGATGAACTAATGATGATGAAAAAGAGCAATATGCATTATTCACAATGCCAGTTATCTGGATCCCACTAATCCATTATTCTTACAGTCAAAATTATTAAAATTAGCAGATCTCGTTGCATTTAAAAAAGCACAGATAAGGTTTAGGGCCGAAAATAAAAAACGTACCTGGAAATATACTAAAATTATTCAACGAGCAAGTGGAGGGCTATAATTTAAGAGGAATATTTAATTGTAAGGTACAAAGGGTCTGCACAACCAGAAAAAGTTTTTGTATTTGGATCTGTGGAGTAGGATTGTGGAACAGTTTGAATGCGGAGTTAAAGCAATGTCCAAACATGTTCAAAATTACATACAAAAATCTTTTCTTCAAAGAATAGGGATGAAGGGGATGGTTGACAAACAGGGCGTAATATTTATTTATTATTTTTTTGTTCATTTATTTTTTTGAGTAACTTCATACATATGATTTGTATGTGTATATCAGTTGTATGTATGTCTTAAAATGTCTAGGGTACGTCTATGGTCCAAATCATATATATGTTATTATTATAATTACTATAAGCATTGGTACCGATTGTAATAATAATAATTATTATAAATTAATTAATTAATTATTAAATATGGAATAAGCGTTATGTAGAAGGGAAGAAGATGAGAGTAAATAAGTTATTCTTCTTCTCACTCCTTTCAGAGCTGTATCTTTACAGAAAGAAAAAAATGTTGGACATATCATTTTTGCAATATAATTTTTCTTTATGATTTTCCTTTCTCTGCAATTATTGATTGGAATGTCTAATTTTTTTAGTATTTCGGTTCTTTTTTTGCTGTCTTTACTTGTTCGGATGCCAGGGGTGTGGTCTCTTGAGGATTTGTATTTCTTCAGGTTTGATTTAAAACCAATCTATGTAACTTTCTCACTCTTGTTTTGAGGTATGTTATTAATAGTATGTAAAAAAGGACACATTCTATAATAAAGCCTTTGGCTTAACATGACGAAATGTGTGATCGATGAATTTTGGGGGCTACGGCATATTATAAATTGTTTTTCCGGTAAGAAATGTGTGGCGGGAGTGCGTGGACAAAGAGCGAAAAGAGTGACTGTCACGCTCAATGTGTGAGACTTGACAGTTTGACGCAGAAAACCAGCAATTCAACAGTGAATGGACAGAGAAGTATTTGTTTGTGAACTTTGAAGCCTGTGTGTTTACTCTGCAACCAGTGCATATGGGTGTGAAACACAAATCTAAATTGGTAAAGTAACTAGTAACTGAAGTCATCAGATATATATAGTGGAGTAAAAAGTAGAATATTTCCAATGAATTGCAGTGGAGTAGAAGTATAAAGTAGCATTAAAAGAAAATACAAAAAAAGAGCCTCAAACTGTTACTTTAAGATAAATATACCGTGATATAATGCTGTTACTGCCTATGCTTCAAATTATACAATGATGTACAGTGTATTTAAGACCATACCTTACAGCCATAGCCTGAGGCTAATTCAAGTGGGCCGGACCAGTAAAACCGCTTTAGCAAGATCCAAAAACTGCCACAGAGTTTCTTGTCAGGGAGCATGGTTTCTGAATTTTCTGAACAGTATGGCTTAATTGCTAATACTTTCACAGCTGCTAATCTCTTGGTTGCAATTAAAAGCAGACTGCTTTAACATGGTTGTGGTCCATGACCACTGTTTTGCAGCAGACAATTTGCATGTTCATGCCTCAGACTAGGCCTGCTGTCCTGCAGTGATCTCCCGCATTGTCACCAATGGCTTCCCACCTTTTGTTTTGGAGAGCGTATTCTTGTCAGTCGCCATTATATTGTTCCTGCTTGTCTTTATTTTGAGGTTGTACATCCTATTTTGTCATACGAACCATTCCTTTGGCGGATATGAATCATGCCCATATGTCCAGTACATGATGTTCCGTACAGTCAGCTGTGAGCTGAATAAGGATAAGGTTTCTCTGGTAGCGTGCTCCTAGCAGGAGCTCTGGCTTCTGGCTTGACGGCAGCCTGGCCCAGGCTCTGAGGGGATGTGACCCACTGAGCCTGGCAGAGCCCCGGCCCCGGCAATCTGCTGCTCCGCTGAATACTGCTGGGCAGGGCTGTTAAACAACGTCTTGTATGTCACAGCATCAGGGGAGTATCACACCAAGAAGGAAAAAAACTGATCAACAAAGCAGGACATTAAACATCCCATATTATGTCAATTTTCTTTTCATATTTTTATAGTAGGGATCTAGTAGAAAATTCTGAAATTTTTCTCATACTGTTCTGTTCCTTTATTCACTGTCCGTCTGAAACCGTCTGTTTTAGCGTTTAGAGAGATGATTTATATGTTTTATGTTTTTATGAGGTTCTTATGAGGATCAATAGTCATTGTATTATCTACAGTAGATGGTCAGTAGGCCCCCAGTTTTCAAGAAGCAGACAGGAGTACCAACATGGATGGTAAGCAATGTACTAAAAGTATTTTAGACACTTAAAGGTAGTGTATGTTATATTTAGAACATTTTATTTTCACTGCTTTGCCTTTTTGGCAGGCAGCCCTTTCTAATGGGGAACTGACTCTCACTACACAGGAGATCAAAATGAGAGAACTAAGTATATGCTTGATTTATTCTGAAATATTGTTATTTTCTACTGTTCAGAATTTGATAGGATATCATATACCACTGCTGTACTAGCATGTTTTTTTTAAATAACCAAGGCACTTGGGGGAGCAGGGGGAGCTCATTTTTCCAGCAACATCATAAATGTGTTTGTTTTAAATTCTACCCTTCGTTCCTTTTCAAGAAAATTATCTGTGACCTTGTTGTACCAACTAGGCGTCTTTTCCAGGGACTTGACCAGTGTCCTCTCAATGGCCAGCAGATCTAGGCTGCTTAAACTGCCTTGGCCCAGCTGGAGCTGCTGCGCCAGGCTACTGTGAAATGTGACCGCCTGTGAGTGTGAGTGATCGTGACGGGGGAAAGAAACTGATTGGGAGACAATTGCAGTAAAAGTATTGCATGTTATCGAAGGAGGTTTCCATAAACATTTGCATTCATGCTGACATGTAGCTGTACAAGAGGCCCAACTCCTGCTGCAGAAAATATCTCCCAAACCATGACACATCCTCCTCATAATTTAAGTGACTTCTTTACACACTTCAGTCTTTCCCCAGTCCTACGCCCAACATAATGTTTCCCATCAGACACAGTGGTTAGAGAAGTGGCCCCATGTAGAGAGGCTGAAGGTCCTCAAGGCAGTGGCTGCGGGTTTCGACTCCGGCCTGCGGCCTTTTGCTGCATGTCTCCCCCCCTCTATCTCAACCAATGTCCCATAAATCCTGTATAATAAAGGCTTGGAAAACTGCCAAGAAAAAATTTAAAATACTCTTATCACTGAAGTGCACTCTGGACCAGTTCTCCTCTGTCCACACAACATGCTCCTCAGCAAATGCAACTCTACCCTTTTTATTCTTTCTGCTGATGAGAGGTTTAGTCACTGCAGAGTGGCTTTCAATCAAAATTGTCTTAAATGATGAGATACTGTGTGCAGAGACAGATCCTTGCCCTGCTAAGCACTGAACTGGCAAGCAACTCAAACCTTAGTGTTGAATATTCTTGAAATCACAGACTGTGATCGCCCAACCTCTCTCTGATGGATGAGAGGGTCATCCCTTTGGCCCTCCTCTGGACAACCTACTGTCTCAGGGTTTTAGTCTCCTTAGAGCAGCTCACCATCTTGTAACCAGGAGAGCTGAAGATAAATAGGGTGTGTCCAACAACGAAGTAAATTGTCACCAGGTTACAGATTAACACCAATAACTGGGAGGGATCTGGAAGTGTTGATGTGTCTAATTTTGCTCACTACTTTTTTTTTTTTTAAAGGTTTTTGTTGAAGTACCTTAGTTATTTAAAACATGCTAGTACAGCAGTGGTATAGACACAGCAGATATTCTATCAAATTATGAACAATAAGGAATAACAGCATTTCAGAATAAATCAAGTATTAATAATAACAGTATTATAATTTGTCTAATTTTGATCTCCAGTGTATGTTCTTTTTAAAGCCACAGGAATCCACTGACTACCGCTGCCTCCATCATTTAGTTTTTTATGTCATTGTGTGACTTTTGTGTTTTAAAGGGTTAGTTCAGAATCACACGCATGTGTGCACACACACGCCCAATCCCAGTGATTTTGGGCTGGGGTGGCAGCAGTGAAATGATGACAGTGACCACCCTGTGACTAGAAGGTTGCCAGGATTTTCCCTGCCTCTGACAGAGTTCTTTCAACAGCTGTCACTCTTTTAACTCAAGCTTCAGGTCATGAAATCAGCCATCTGAACATTTCTGTCATGAACGGTGCGGGGAATAACTCTGAGGAGCAGGACCCAAATGCAGACAAGGAGTAAGATTTAAACAGATATTTAATAAACAAAAACAAGCAGCAAACAAAAACCAGGGAGGGGAGAACAGGTACAGGGTCCGGGTGAAGACGAGGGGTAAACCAAACGCAGGGATCAGGAGACAAAACACAAACGGGTGGTGAAGAACAGGAACTCAGGAAACTATAACGAAAGAAACGATTTACATAGACCAACGCAACACGGAAAGGGAACACGATCATAAAGTAAGTAGCCAACCAAGACACGAACCACGAAATAGCAATACAGTCTGGCAACGGACTTGGGTCACATCCGGCTGGCTCTTTATCCGTTGCACCGATGAGCAGATGAGCCACAGCTGGGCGGAACCACGCCTACCAGCTCCAACAGACAAACACACAGGGAATGTCACATGCAGGGAGAAACAGACAGAGGGAGTCAAACTCACACAAAAGGAAGAGGTAAGAGGCTGACAGGACCAGAATTCTGACAATTTCTCTCAATATGGGGAACAAACAGAGTAACAAAACTTGGTTTGTTGCTCATTCCACATCATTGGCCATGGCTGAGGTTGAAGATAAGTTTTCAAGCAAATTGATCCTTATTAGTGAGTGAATAAATCACTGCAGTCCAACCCAGCTCGGCCACTCACCAAAGACCGCATTTATACTGCGTGTCATTTTTGATCTTTTAGTATATAAATATATATCAAAAATTCTGGACAGGTTCTGGTATACACATAGCTTTAACTCTGAGCTTTGCAAAAGCTATGAAACTAATGAAGAAACAGTGAAGAGTCTGGCTTGATAATTATTGTTTACTTTTCTTCGGCCATATGGCCTTCATCAGTATGTTTTAACAATTTTTTTCATTCTCTATTTCAAGCAGTAGCTGTAAGTCACTTGCAATCCACAGTACTAATTGTGTTAGTATATAGGCAACTGTGGCTTTGTGGCAGAGTGGGTCGTCCTCTGTTCGAGAGATTGGTGGTTCGATCCCCATCTCCCCTCGGTCCACATGTCGAAGTGTCCTTGGGCAAGACACTGAACCCTGAATTGCTCCCCGTGCTGCGCATGGGTGTGTAAATGTGGTGTGAATGGTTAGATCAGATTAGATGGTATGTAGATGTCCACTGCCATCAGTGTGAATGTCTGTGTGAATGGGTGATTGTGACAGACACTGTGAAGCGCCTTGAGTAGTCAGATGTCTAGAAAGCAGTGACGTGCGGTCAGGGGAGGCAGGTGAGGCTGTGCCTCCCCTGTCATCATGAGAGGAAAAAGAAACGAAATAATAAAATAACACAAGTATTAATATTTGTCCTCTGGACTATGATTTTGGTGTGGTTCTTAATGTATTTTGACCGTTTTTATAGTAAAAATCGCAGAAAACTCTGTATTTCCTATTTAAATAAACAGAGTCTCTTCGGAGACGAGAGGTGAGGCACGGACAGCCGTGCCTCCCTCCAGATTGCGCAATCACTCACAAACTGTATTGAGCGCGTGCCCTCTGCGCGTGCTTGTTCCCATTTCTGTTTATGTTTCCAATATGATGGTTGAGGACACTTTTATGTAATAAAAGCAGACGTCTTCTTTTCCATGGTGTTCAGTAATGTATTTAAGGTATGTGTGTAATATTTACATCTTATTGATGTGACATAAATCCACAGGGAAAATGCTTGGCTTGAGGCAGGCAGTACCTCTGCCTCAAGGCAGGCGGCGATAGTGAGCAGCCTGATCGCCTGCAGCCAGATCATGGTGAACTCTGACCTGTGTGCAAAAAGTAAACACAGAAGTGTGCTGTGCGACGCTGTAATGCTTAGCGACAAGCTGTCATTTCTCCCCCTGAAAATGGAGGATTTGATTTCTAAACTAAGACATTTTTCAAAGCTGGACTTTCAGTCAGTAAAGGTAAGATATACTGCAATATACAGTCATTTACAGTAAAGGTCAGATATACTGCAATATATAGTCATTTACAGTAAAGGTCAGATATACTGCAAGATACAGTCATTTACAGTAAAGGTCAGATATACTGCAATATACAGTTGCACTGGTGTTTTAAAATGGTTTTCAGCATCCTTTTGGCTCCTATTCTCTCCTCCTATCCTATTGGCATCCTACTGTATGTCTGTAAATCTGACTTGTGAGTCAGTGCCTCCCCAACCCCAACCCTCACTGCACATCACTGCTAGAAAGGCGCTATATAAGTACAAGTCCATTTACCATTTACCATTTAATTGTGGCACAGAACTAGATCATGTAGGATGATCAGTAACAGTATATGTTCCTCTAAATTATAGAAGTATTGAAGAATAGAGAAGATTGTAGAAGTAATCGAATTGATTAACACTAGTAAACTAAGTACATGAGAATTGAACTTTACTACAGTACTTGAGTAAATGTTGCTGCCGTCTTGGCCAGGTCACTCTTAGACAAAAGGTTTTAAATCTCAATTAGTTTTTTTACCTGGTTAAAAAAAGCATATTGATTGATATTGATTGATGTAGGCCTTCTTACTTTTCATTAAGTAGTCCTATGAAACTGAGAGTAATCAGATGTGTGACAGATTTTTCTTGTCTGTGTGTGTGTGTGTGTGTGTGTGTGTCTGCACGCATATATGTATGTGATGGTGTGTGTGTGTGTGTGTGTGTGTGTTTTGAGTGAACTGACCCATTGATCTTCAATTCCAATTCATTGCCAAGATTCAATTCAATTCAATTCAATTTAATTATAGTGCCAAATCATAACAAAAGTTGTCTCAGGACACTTTACAGAGTAGGTATAGACCACACTCTATGACTTATTTATAATTTACATAGACCCAACAATTCCCCCGGTGAGTACGGTGGCAACGAAAACCTTCCCTTTAACAAGCAAGAACGTCGGACAGACCCAGCTCTATGGAGGACGGACATCTGTCTGCCCCGGTTAGGGAGGAAGAAAAGGAGAGAGAAAGAGAGAAAAGACAGACAGATGGACAGAGAGAAACAAAGACAGAGAGACAGACACACTTCCTGAGATGCAAGCAACCACAGAAGTAACAGTAACTATTATAATAGTTAGAGTAATGTAAATATAACTATATGTTATGGCAGTTAATACAGCGAACAGCAAGAAACAGGCACAGCCAAGGTGACAGAACATGACAATAACAATTGTAGTGGTAAATATGAAGTTGAATTAGTATAGTATCAGTACCAGGCAGACTAGGCCTATAGCAACATCATTAGGCATAACAAAATGTTTGTGTTGTAAAACATGAAGAAGAAGCTAGCAGGCAAGCTAATCAAGAGAAACAGTGTTTACTTCTCAGGAGTCCAGACAAGTGCAGCATATATTGAGAATGCAAGTTACAAGGAGTGACACTGCCACCATGACATATGTATGCAGGCACACACGTCTAGACCACATATCGTTTGTTTTTTTAAGATTAATTCTCCCCGGGATAAGCGGTTGAAGATGAATGAATGAATGAAATTAGCTTCCGAAGATCTCAGTATGCTCTAAAATCAGTAAACTACTTTTCAGCGAAACAAGGGGGTTGCCTTCAAAACTGAAAACAGCAGACAAGAATGCAATGACAGTAGCGGATGTAGCATCTGATGTACAGTAAATGCCACTTCAGGCCATTTACTGTAATAGTCCACCAATGTGATGGCGGTCAGGTGGAGCAGAATGGAATGGGTCCACAATATCAATGACAAGTTTTCCAAGGCTGCATTGGAAAGGGTCACCGGTTGCAGTGGGGCAGCTCTGGTTATGGCAGTTTTGTCATGTTGGGAACAGGTGGCGGCATGACTTAATGGCAGCTTCAACATCAGAGTCCATATTAGGCCACCAATAGAGCTCCCCAAATCTTTGTTTTGTCCTCACCATGCCTTGATGAGGGTCGTGGGCAAGCTGTATGAGTTGTGGCTTAAGAGTCTGTGGAATCACAACTTGGTGAGTACCTCTAACCAAAACCTCATTAAGTTCAGCCAGCTCAGTCTGTGAACGGTAGAAGGGCAAAAACGCAGGATCAAGGCCTTTAGCTGTACAGGGCCAACCATTTCTTTGATAAGCCATAACCTGCCGCAGTACTGGGCAATCTTGGTAGGCAGTATGTAGCTGCTCAGTTGTAACAGCTGCAAGGTCCACAGACACCATTGCTATGATGTCCTCATCCTACTCTTGTGGTTCAGAAGATGGCAGGGGCGTGCGAGACAAACAGTCTGCTATGACGTTATCACAACCTGGTTTGTATTCCACAGTGTAGTTAAACCACATGAGGCGAGCAGACCATCTCGAAAACCTGCTCTTTTGAAGCCTTTGGTGGACAGCAGGGCAGTAAGGTCTGTGCGCAGGGTGAAGTGTCTTCCCCAAAGGTAAGTGTGCCAACGCTCAGCTGACCACACACAAGGGCTTGTAGCAATCAGATCTTTGATGTGAGAAAAAGCCTCCTGAGCAGCATCAGTACATTTAAATTCTGCATTTTTCCTCAGCAGAGCTAAGGGTTGGGACTGATGCCTGAAGCAGCAACAATGTGGCCCAAAAACGAAGGTTTATTTTTCCTCAACAGGCACTTCTCCACATTTAGTTTCAGTTCATTGTTGTTCAGTCGGTGCAGTACAGCCTTGAATTGTGTCTGAAGCAGCATAGGAGTATCAGCATACACAATAACATCGTCTAAGTAACTTGCCAGAATCTGTGACATCCTCTCGAATGCACTTGGGGTTGATGCGAGACCGAAGGAGACCTTAGTGAACTGAAAAAGTCCATCATGAGTGATAAAACCAGTAAGGTCTTGGCTCTCAGGGTGCTTAGGTACCATATGATATGCACTTTGCAGGTCAATAGAAGAGAAAATTTTAGCTTCTCGTAGCTCATGAAACACCTCCTCAATATGAGGCAGTGGATGGTTGTCAACAACCACAGCCTTGTTGGGCTCACAGAGATCTGGACATATCCTGAGCTGACCCGACTTGCGCTGCACCACTACTATGGGTGAAACCCATGGTGAGGAGTTGATGCGTTCAATGACATGTCCTTTTTTAGTCTCTACAGCATCACGAATGGCAAAAGGCAGACGGCGTAGCTTTTGCTGGACAGGCTGTATTCCAGGTCTCACAGTGACTTGGTGAACAAATACAATACAACTGTTCCAGTCATTGAAGCGTGGGGTGTGTTGGTAGTGACAGGACCTTCTCTGATCTCAAGTTACAGGGCATTGAAGAGATTCATGCTTAAAATGGGCGTACCTGCTGGGGCAATATGAATGTACTGGGACATGCATTTTGTCACGTATATCACCGTCAGTTCCAGACAACCTAGCACGGGTATAGGTTTCTTTGTATATGTGGTCAGTGTTTTTCTGGGCTTCAGGAGAGGGGTGTGGCTGAAGTGACTTTTGTACATGTGATCTGGGAGAATAGAGACACCAGACCCAGTATCCACCATCAGATCAGCAGTAATTGTAGGGCAACGTGAAACCTTCAGGGAGACATTTTACATTAATTTACTGCTCAGTGTACTTCAGTGTACTGACCGGGGGGAGATGAATTACACGGTTTGATGGCCACCGGAAGAAATACGTTCAGTGTTACACCGGGGGAGAATGAGTCTATGACTGAAGGTGCTTCTGCTGGAGGTCAGCAGCTGGTGGAGAGGGTGAGTGTTGTTCTCCAGGATGCTGTGCAGTTTAGACAGCATCCTCCTGCCACGAAAGTGTCCTGTTGGACCCCCAGGACGGAGCCAGCCTTCCTGATGATCTTACTGATCCTCTTGGCGTCTGCTGCCCTCAGTCTGCTGCCCCAGCACACAACAGCAAAGAAGATGGCACTGGCTACCACCGACTGGTAGAACATCCTCAGCATGTTGTTACATACATTGAATGACCGGAGCCTCCTCAAGAAAATTGAGACGACTCTGGCCCTTCTTGTAAACAGCCTCAGTGTTCTTGGACCAGTCCAGTTTGTTATCCAGGTATACTCTAAGGCAGGCATCACCAAATGGCGGACCTCGGTCCGGACCCGGACCGAGTGATGGTTCTGTCCGGACCCGTGAGCCGTGACCAATCTTTGATAAATTAACGAGAATAGATGATTTTCATGGAGCATTTTTTCTGACGGTCGCAAATGTAGACGGCGGGCGCTGCTACTCGAGTTAATACGGCAATAGCTTCACTCCGTTGAGCCAATCAAATCCTTTGTTTATTCTGCTCGGCCGGCGCACCAGAGCAGAGAGGAAGAGACATGGCTTGTTCCAAAAGAAGGAAGGTCGATGCGGAAAACCGTTGTTTTAAAGATGAATGGACGGAGAAGTTTATGTTCATTCTTCCGGCAGGCAGTTCAAAACCAGTGTGCCTCATATGCTCCGAAAACGTCGCATTAATTAAAAGTGGCAACGTGAAGTGGCACTACGAAACGAAGCACAGCTCTTTTGAGCAAAGTTTTCCCCTGAAGTCTGAGCTGAGGGCACGCAAAATAACCGAACTGCAAGCCCAGTATGACAGGTCTACCCGACTCATCACGCATACATTTACAGCCCAGCAACGTGCAAACGAATGTTCTCTAAAGGTATCGTGGATTTTAGGGCAACACAAAAAAACATTTAGTGATGGGACAGTTGTGAAGGAGTGCTTAAATGCTGTTGCTGAGACATTATTTGAGAGGAAACAAAAAGACAAGATGTGTGAAAAAATCAAACAAATCCCGATGTCAGCTTCAACAGCAACCAATAAATCAGAAATATTAGCAGATGATGTACTGGCACAGCTTGATGCAGCCATTCAGAGTGCACCATGCATGTCTTTGGCAATTGATGAATCTACAGATGTTACTGATAATGCCCAGCTTTTGGTGTATGTGAGATTTTTTCACAAAGATAAGAAGGAGCTCTGTGAGGACCTGCTGGGTGTAACACCACTTGAAACACACACAAGAGGAGAGGACATATATGCAGCAATAAAAGAGATGCTGACAAAGAGGGGCATAGATCTGATGCAGGTTGTCTCTGTCACCACGGATGGTGCCCCTGCCATGGTGGGGAAAGAGCGGGGGGCTGTGTCCCGGATGAAAGAGGACAACCCAGATCTCATTGCTTACCACTGTCTCATCCATCAGACTGTTCTATGTGCCACTCTATCAGAACATTTTGCTGATGTAATGAACACAGTGATGAAACTCATCAACTTCCTTAGGGCATCCTCATCCCTTCAGCATCGCCTCCTGAGAGAATTCCTGGAAGATGTTGAGGCAAATGCCAATGACCTGCTATTGCACAACAATGTAAGGTGGCTGAGTAAAGGCAATGCACTGGGACGTTTCTGGTCTATTCGAAAAGAAATAGAAGCGTTCTTAAAGCAGGTCAAAAGCCAGAGAGCAACACAGTTCTCACTGTTTCTGCAAGATGAGCACAAGATGGATATGGTTGCTTTTTTGGTTGACATTACATCACATCTTAATGAGCTCAATTTAAAGCTGCAGGGCCAGAACAATTCAGTTGCGGATTTGATGACAGCTGTTAGCTCTTTCCAGAGGAAGCTGGACATTTTCAAAGAAGATATTGAAGGAGAGTGTGAACACTTCCCAAAACTGCAGGAACAGATGCAGGTTGAGAGAGATGTTTCTCCCTATGTTGACTTCATCAACAAGCTGATTGAAAGCTTCAGTAACAGGTTCAACAGCTTCTGCCTTGGGCCACAGCTCCTCCTGTTAATCCAGAATCCTTTCCTCATCAGAGAAGTCAGAGGATTTTCTAAGGAGGTGACACAGACATTCAAGTGGGCACATGCAGGATCTCTACAGCTTGAGCTGATTGATCTGCAAGGAAATGCTGCATTAAAAGAGCATTTTGAGGCAACTGACCCTGCTACCTTCTGGCTGCAGACTGTGTCTGAGAGTGTGTTCCCCGGTCTAACTAAAGTAGCACTGCACACCTTGACCATGTTTGGATCTACTTACAGCTGTGAGTCAGCCTTTTCCACCATGAACATCATCAAAAACAAGTACCGTTCTAGGCTGACCAATAGCCACCTACATGTCTGCATGAGGATGGCCCTGACTCCATTCCAACCCAGATTTAAATCATTGGCAGGGCAGTCACATGCACACTTTTCTCATTAAGAGAAAAAGAATAATCAAAAGAGAAAGGTGGTGTCCAAGCTTGGTTCTCATTTTTTTTCGCAAAAAGAGCAATTTCTTATGTATTGTTTTCTTAAGATGTTGACCTGTCAGTTTTTTAGGCTGGGACCTCTTTGATTTAAGAAAAATGTAGTCAATGCTCTGTTTGCTCTTGTTTTGTCACTAAAAGAGACACTTTTTATTTATTATTTCCTGAAGATGTTTACTTTTTTACTTGAAGTGTGTTTCTTTAGGCTGGGACCTCTTTAATTTAAGAGAAAAATGGTTATTAGGCTCTGTTTTATTTATTTTATTCTGAGATTTATGTTTTCTTGAATGAAAAAAGTGCCTTACATTTATTTGCCTGCAGGACTTTTATTTATGGTAAATGAGCTAGTTTACCATATAAGTTCACTGTGTTAAAGGTTTCCTGCATTGACAATAAATATTATTGAAACCATATGAAAATGTGTGTTGAAATGAAAATGTTAGGACCTTTTACTTGGATGAAAATTTAGTAACTGGACCTCGGTGACTTTTAATTGAATACCCCTGCTCTAAGGTATTTGTAATTCTGGACAACATCCAAAGTCACGCCGTTGATGGAGATGGGTGTGGGGGCAGATTTACTGGCCTTCGGGGACATGTACAATAATATCAGTTTTATCTGAGTTTAACATCAGAAAATTGCAGGTCATCCAGCTATTTATTTCCTTGATCCACATTTGAAGTTTAGCTAATCGGTTTCTTCTGGTTTGATCGACAAATATAATTGTGTATCATCAGCATAACAATGAAAATTTATGCCGTGCTTCCTTATAATATTTCCTAAAGGAAGCACATATAAGGTGAATAGAATCGGTCCAAGGACAGAACCCTGTGGATCTCTGTGACTGACTTTAGTGTGCATGGAGGATTTGTCATTAACATGTACAAACTGATATCGGTCTAAATAAATAAGACTTTAACCCGCTTAATGCGGTTCCTTTAATGCCAATTAGATGCTCCAGTCTCTGTAGCAGGATGCGATGGTCAATAGTGTCAAAGAGCAACAGAGTCGAGTGTTGTTCGTAGTGAGCCTGCAACACTGTCAACAAGGTGATCAATTTCAGAGAAAGTTTATGGATCAGGAGCCAGACCACCATAACAAATAAAATTGGCTGCATGGTTTTCCAGGTTCAATGTGAAAGACTAAGAACGAGAATTTCAAATGAATTTTAATTGAGTTTAGGTTTAGGGTTGATTAATAGGCCTGAGTCATAAATAGCTGCAATGCCTCCTGACATGAGTATTAATATGACTGGGAGGAGTGGATTCAATTAGGCATATTCTTCATGACACAGCCAGGTTTCAGTCAGACAGAGTGAATCAAAAAGATTATCTGATATCAAATAATTTACTCATACTGCTTTAGATGACAGAGATCTGATGTTTAAAAGTCCACATTTTTTTTGTTGCAATATCGCAGATTTTGTGTTGATTTGTATCTAGTTTTTCTGTATAGCTCCTCTTCTGTTCATTTTTGATTTAATTAATTTAGATGATCGTGAGACACCCATTGTTTGTATAGGATACTGAGCTGGAAAGTGCTCTGCAGGGAGCACAGAAAGGTTTGTAAGACTGCAAATCTGCTTCCTGTGCAACTGTGGCAAGGGCAGCGCAGAGAGGTGTATTGAGCTGCGACTCTGCATCCTAATCCCAACACTGGGTTGTTGTCAGGAGGTGGTGGTGGTGCAGAACCGGACAGTCAGGTCAATGTTGACTGATAAAAGTCTCCTTGTTAGGGTGCAGGCTGTTTAAAAAGACTGGGTCTGTTTAAAGAAGCCGCAAAATTGTCCACAAATGGAATACTTTTCCCCAGGCAGTAACCTTTAAGCCACAGGTGCAGCTGGTAGAAGCGGCTGGTCATGACGTCACCGAAGCATCCTGTCCATCCTTTATTGGCATGAATTTTAAATAAACAATATTGCCAAAGCATAACATATTAATATGTCCCTCCCCCCTCTCTCTCTCTCTCAAATGCAATTCAAATTCAAATTCAAAATGGGTTTTAAAGAAAAACAATATTGCCAAAGCAAAGCAAATACCTCTTTCTCTCTCTGTCTCTGAGTGGATGGTGGGAAGTGCGTGCGAGAGAGTGGCTTCGCAGCATTTTTAGTGCAAGTGTGTTTTCTATCTTTTTTCACTTCTTTGTCAGCAGTTTATTGTTGGTATTGTTGTTAAAGCGTGTGTTTGTTTGTTTTGTTCAACAAAGAGACGTTACTTTATATTTTGTTTTCTTGTTAAAATATTTTCGTTTTAATCTATTTTTATCGCGCAACTTTATAAGTTTTCTACGCCACGTTTTCATCCTTTATAAGTATAGTAAAACCCCTCGTGCTGTTTTGCTGTTTTTTCCCTTTTGTTCGGCCGCCAAATTGCATCAAACTCTCGTTCAGAACCGGTCAGAATATTTGTCAACCCACAAACAACCTCCAGAGGCAAGCCACCTGAAGAGCTGAAACCAAGCCGGGACGGAAGCAGACAAGCCCCACCGATCCAACTGCGCAGCTGACCCAGTCTACAGACCAGAACTCAGGTCTACCAAACACCGGGACACGGACCCACGGAACCTGCATCGGTACTGTAAGACGCCAGGGCGACTGTAATATCAACGGCAAAGTAAGGTTGGCCTTTTAATACAGCTCCTGGTTGAAACGTTGGTGACAGTTAAATTCTGATCCGAGTTCTGTTGACAGGCTAACTAAGCCAGTTTAAGTCCGCCAGTAATATTATAAATCAGCCCCGTAGTCTTAGTTTGGTGTGGTGCCCTACTTCGAGGTCAGATAAATCCTAAATTTTAACGAGTCGAGTTAATTCATAATTAATTCAGGGACCAATATATTCTAGCCATAATAAAGGTAGGCTTACTCTCCTACACATCCAGTGTCAGCTGGATGTCAGGACTCCACCTGGATTTTATTGTGGATTCTTCAAAGAGTGGAGCCTGTTGACAAAGGAGAGACCTGGGTCTCACAGCTCATTATACTGGTTGCTGCAGGAGCCCATCATCTACAGGACCCATCTGGATGCAGGCTGTCAGGTGGGGCTATCTCTAATCGGCAGTTCTGCTTCACTAAGATGGTGACTCCTGGACATGTGGTTCACTGTGTAGGAGCTAAGATGGAAGATGCAGCTCCTCTGGCCTCCTGCCTACAGCTGAGATCCACCCTCTTTGTGTCTCTGGAGTTTAACAGGTGGAGGGAAGCTCTCTCAGAGAGGGAGTGGACTCTGCTGCACCAGTACTGTGATGGACTTATTGTACTTGATGTAAATGATGTGTTACCTTTTCTGAATGTTTGACCAGACTTTAGGGACTGTACAGGACCGTTCTTTTACTAATGGGAATTCTTCCAAGGTTTCGTTTCAAAATATAAATGGTAAATTAATATATAGTACTTTTGTTAAAGTTTTGTAGCAGAACAAATTAAATGGTAAGGTTGATGCTTCATGGAGAGCTCACCTATGTGCGGGTGCTGGACGTCAGTGGAGGGAACTCTACAAACCACCACTGTTTTTGTGTCTGTTAGTAATCCTGCTGTCAGTCAGAATGACTGTCCATTCTGTACCAAGTGTTTCACTGTTTTATGGACTATTGTCGATTTTTGCCTTTGTTTTCTGTGCTGGAGAAAAAGATCTGGGGTAACAGATACTCTCAGAAAAACAAAGATAAATGTCAGCTTTTCAATTTTATTCTTGGCAGAGCCAAGATGGCCGTCTATCTGAGCCGAAAGAACAGACTGGAAAAAGCTATTGATGATGATGCTGTTCTTGTGTTTGTTAAAATGGTGAAAGCTCGTCTGACGCATGATTTTATAATGCTGTGAAAATTGTGCAAAGGTTTTCCAGTGTCTAGTGCTATAAACACGTCCTCTGCTGTGTGGAGGACTGAGAGCTGCTCTTTGGAACACCACTGCAATGATTCAGATTCTGTGAATCTGTGTTCTATTGTTGTTATCTAAGCCTGTGAATGTTCTCATTTGTCCAGGTCATCGTTATCCCCAAAGCAATTTCAGTCAAAACCAACTGGACTTGGTTATTTGTCTAGGAAGACCTTTCACCTCTCATCCAAGAAGATTCATCAGTTCATGTACGCATCTGACCAGGCTTGGACTGGTCCAACTATCTGGTGTGGAGATCCAGGTATTTAACATTTCATAACGCCGATAATATCACTGGAACTCTTTGTGCTCCAAGTGCCAACAACCGTCGTTAGAGTGACAGTTGTTGGTGGGATGTTGGTTTCGATTTAGTTAGTGCTCTAATGGGTCCTAACGACAGTCGTTAGAGTCACAGGAGGCCATTTGTGAACAGTTGTTCTTTGAGGTTAGATTGTTGAATCTCCTGGGAAGGGATGAAAGGGCAGCATTGTAAATTGGATATAAGGGGTGTCTCAGACCTCCTCCTCTGTTTAGCGATGGTTTCTCTATTTTTACATAGATGGCGTCTTTTACTCCTCTTTCAAACCATCTGTCCTTCAATTAAATTTTATTTATAGTGCCAAATCATAACAAAAGTTATCTCAGGACACAACAATTCCCCCGTAGAGTGCGGTGGCAACGAAAACCTTCCCTATAACAGGCAGGAACGTCGGACAGACCCAGCTCTGTGGAGGACGGCTACCTGTCTTGACCAGTTGGGGAGGAAGAAGAGGAGAGAGAAAGAGGGAAAGACCAAGATAGACAAAAGACAGAGAGACTGACACACTACCAGAGATGCAAGCAGCCAGCGATTAACAGTAACTATAACAATATCTATAGTAATGTGAACATGACCCACATGTTATGGCAGTTAATACAGCAGAACAGCAGGAACACGCACATCCAAGGCGACAGAACATGAAAATGATAATAATTATGACAAACATGATCAATGATGAGTAGGGGCAATGACAGCTACGATACAGCAAGACATACCACTGATGGTGTTTTTATGGCTACAAATTTTATAATTTATAAGACTAGTGACAGTATATATTACTAATAGTTATAGAAGTATCAGGAAGCGTCATGTAGGACCACGGCAGCAGGCACCACCAAGATCAGCAGAGACCTGCACACAGGACCAGGGCAGCAGGCACCACCAACATCAGCAGAGACCAGCACACAGGACCACGGCAGCAGACACCACCACGGTCAGCAGAGACCTACACACAGGACCACGGCAGCAGGCACCGACACCATCAGCAGAGACCTGCACACAGGACCACACGACCACGGCAACAGGCACCACCACCATCAGCCGAGACCTGCGCACAGGACCAGGGCAGCAGGCACCACCAGCATCAGCAGAAACCAGCACACAAGACCACGGCAGCAGGCACAGCCACCATCAGCAGGGACCTGATACACAGGACCAAGGCAGTAGGCATGACCACCATCAGCAGAGACCTGCACAGGACCACGGTAGCAGGCACCACCACCATCAGCAGAGACCTACCCACAGGACCAAGGCAGTAGGCACCACAACAATCAGCAGAGACCTGCGAGATGACAAAGCACAAACAACTCAGGGGAAGAAGTTGAATTAATAACATGCATTGATAAGACATGAATGACACAGACAGAGAGGAGAGAAGGTCAGAGTATTAGGAAAAGTATTATCCCCCGGCAGACTAGGATTATAGCAGCATCATAAAGCTGAACAAACGCAGCTTTAAGAATAACAACAACAACATATCTGAGGGCTCGTAAGCCCTAGCTGTAAGCTTTATCAAAAAGGAAAGTTTTAAGTTTACTCTTAAATATGGGGACAGTGTCTGCCTCCCAAATAACACTTGGGATTTGGTTCCACAAGAGAGGAGCTTGGTAGCTGAAGGCTCTTCTGCCCCTTCTATTTTTGGAGATGCTGGGAACGACAAGTAGCCCAGCATTTTCAGAGCGCAGCGATCTAGTCGGGTGATACGGTACTATGAGCTCTTTAAGATACGACGGAGCCTGACCAATAAGAGCTTTATAGGTAAGGAGAAGGATTTTAAATTCTATTCTTGATTTTACAGGTAGCCAGTGCAAAGAGGCTAATACAGGAGAAATATGTTCTCTTCGGTTTGTTTTTAGTTAGTTCACAAGCCGCAGACTTATTGAAGCAGCCTGATAATAAGGAGTTGCAGTAGTCCAGCCTAGAAGTAACAAAACCATGGACTAGTTTTTCTGCATCTTTTTGAGACACAATGTTCCTAATTTTTGCAATATTACGCAGGTGAAAATATGCAGTCCTTGTTGTTAATTTTATGTGAGAATCGAAGGACATATCCTGGTCAAAAATAACACCAAGATTCCTTACTGTGGTGCTGAAGGACAACACAACATCATCCAGAGTAACAATATCTTTAGTTATTGAGTTTCAGAGGCCTTCGGGGCCAAGTACGATGACTTCAGTTTTATCTGAGTTTAACATCATAAAATTGCAGGTCACCCAGCTCTTAACTTCCTTAATGCACATTTGAAGTTTATCTAACTGATCAGTGTCTTCTGGTTTGATCGATAAATATAATTGTGTATCATCAGCATAACAATAAAAAATGTATGGAGTGCTTCCTTATAGTATTTCCTAAGGGAAGCATATATAAGGTGAATAGAATCGATCCAAGGACAGTACCCTGTGGGACTCCGTGACTAACTTTATTGTGAATGGAGGATTTGTCATTCAAATGTACAAACTGAGATCTATCTGCCGATCAGATGCTCTAGTCTCTGTGGCAGGATGTGATGGTCAATAGTGTCGAAGGCAGCACTATGATCCAGCAAAACAAGCACAGAGACAAGTCCTTTGTCTGAAGCTATTAGAGGTCGTTAGTAATTTTTACCAGTGCTGTCTCAGTGCAGTGTTGATCTGAATCCTGACTGGAAGTCCTCAAATAACTCATTATTATGTAAAAAGTTGCACAGCTGATTGGCGACTTATTTCTCGATGATCTTAGAGAGAAAAGGAAGGTTAGATATAGGTCTATAGTTAGCTAGTACCTCAGGATCAAGACTGGGCTTTTTAAGAAGAGGTTTAATTACAGCTACTTTGAAAGACTGTGGTACATAACCTGCTAATAAAGACATGTTAATCATATCTAATACAGGAGGGCTAACTTAACGTAACACTTCTTTAAGTAACCTAGTTGGAAAAGAGTCTAGGAGACAAGTAGAGGGCTTTGATGCTGAAATAGTAGATGTTAATTTGATGAGGTCGACTGTAGAAAAGCAGTCCAAGAATATATCAGGTCGTGCAGTTTCTAAGGTTCCTGGGTTTGAAGAAAAATTGGTGCTAATAGTTATATTTTGTCATTAAAGAAGGTCATGAAATCGCTACTACTGAGGGTTATAGGAATACATGGCTCAGTAGAGCTGTGGCTCTCTGTCAGCCTGGCTACAGGGCTGAAAAGAAATCTAGGATTGTTCTTATTCTCCCCTATTAAAGATGATTAATAGGCTGCTCTGGCATTACGGAGGGCCTTCCTATATGTTTTTAGACTTTCATGCCAAGCTAAGCGAGATTCCTCCTACTTAGTAACACTGACAACAAAATGATCAATTTCAGAGAGACAAACGTTAGTGCAGGAATCTGGAAAATTAGGATAAGGCATAAAAGTAAATGCAGATGGAATCGCTTCCTTAAATTTAGTTACAGCACTATCAGATAAACATCTAGTGTAGAAACTTTTGCCCAGAGTTCAGTAGTCCTGTAATATGAATTCAAAAGTTATTAAATAATGGTCTGATAAAATAGGATTCTGTGAAAAGACTATTAAGTCATTGATTTCCACACCATAAGCCAAAACAAGGTTGAGGGTGTGATTAAAACAGTGAGTAGGTTTATGTACACTCTGACTAAAACCAATCAAATCTAGTAGAGAGATAAACGCAATACTAAGGCTATTATTAACAACGTCCACATGAATATTAAAATCTCCTACAATGATTACTTTATCAGATTTAAGGACTAAATTTGACAGAAACTCTGAGAATTCAGATAGAAATTCAGAGCACGGACCAGGAGCACGGTACAATATAACAAGTATAATTGGCTGCACAGTTTTCCAGGTTGAATGTGAAAGATAAAGAACAAGACTTTCAAATGAATTATAATTTAGTTTTGGTTTAGGGTTAATTAATAGGCCTGAGTCATAAATAGCTGCAACGCCTCCTCCTCGACCACTGCCTCGAGTAATATGAGTATTAATATGACTTGGAGGAGTGGATTCATTTAGACTAACATATTCTTCAGGACACAGCCAGGTTTCAGTCAGACAGAGAACATCAATATGGTTATCTGATATCAAATCATTTATTAATACAGCTTTAGATGACAGAGATCTGATGTTTAAAAGTCCACATTTTATTTTCTGATTTTTTTGCATTATCGCAGATTTGGTGTTGATTTGAATCAATTTTTTCTGTGTAGCTCCTCTTGTATGTAAATTTTCGTGGGGCACACAGCGTTTGTATGGGATACTGAGCTGTAAAGTGATCCACAGAGCGCGCAGAGAGTTGTATAAGCCTGCAGCTATGCTTGCTGTGCGTTTGTGGTAAGGGCAGCGCAGAGAGGTGTGTTAAACTCTGACTCTGCATCCTGATCCCAACACTGGGTTGTTGTCAGGAGGTGGTGGAGGTGCAGGACTCAATAGTCAGGTCAATGTTTGCAGATAAAAGTCTTGACCCTTCCTGATTTGGGTGCAGGCCGTCGTGTCTAAAAAGCTTGGGTCTTCTAAAAAAAGCAGTCAAGTTGTCCACAAATGGAATGCTCTTCCCCAGGCAGTATCCTTTAAGCCGCAGGTGCAGCTGGCGGAGGCTGTACATGACGTCACCAAAACGGGTCGGGGGAAGCGGGCCGGAGATGATCACACGATTTCCTGTGTTTAGCAGGCGGTCCACCATGGACCTGAAGTCCTGCTTGAGGACCTCGGACTGGCATTTCTTTAAGTGGTTGGTGCCGGCTTACAGCTGGAGGGCGTGGCACTCAACATCCCTGACGCGGGCTCCAGGGTAGCAGAATGTCTGGCCACAGCGCACCCTCACGTGCCTGGCCATCGAGGTTCCGACAACCAGCACGGGGGGAATGCACTGCCTCGCAGCGGCTCCTAACCCGGGCGGGGGGGTTGGTTTGGGCGAGCGGACCCCGGCTCCTGGGTCGGCGAGAGCCACGACAGGCTGTGTGGGCGGATCTCTGAGACGAGCTGGAGCGCTCACCGAGCGGTGGGAAATCCTGCCGGCTTAGGACATCAAACCTGTTATCCAGTGGTAGATCCGGAGGCGGAGGAGGGAGAGATGGGCGAGCCCCGGTGCCCCTGTTCACCACTGACCAGGGTTCCCTCGGCTTGAGTGGAGTTGAGCTCACCAGACCCGGAGCCACCGCTCCGTCCTCCCTGGTGGAGCACTGCCACTCGGCAGGGAGAAGGCAGGAGATGGAGGGTGCCGATGACTTGGGTCTGGCACCCTGTTGCTGCCAGCGTGACACGGTTAATGTTGGTGCCGAAGATCCGGTAGCGATGGAGCCAGTCCATGGCAGGGTGGTGTTGTCAGCAGCCGTCATGGTACGGTCACCAGGGCCGGAAGCCTTAAGATGGGTGAGGAGCTTAGCCTGAGTTGAGGCGACGTTGGAATGTTCCAGGAGGATTTTGTTCTTCTCCTTGAGGTCAGCCTTCAGGCCAGAGACGTTCTCCCTCAGCTTTGAGAGCGTGGGGAGACAGGACTCGCACCGTCACAGGGAGGTGAGTTAAATTAAATTAAATTCTGGCCCTGGAGCCGAAAGTTCAGGGAGATCCTTCTTCACTCCTGGGCACGCAGCCCACATCACCAGTTGTTTATAGATCCCTCTGAGTTGATGAAATGCTTTTAAATTGGCGCCTCACTAGTGCGATTCGGCGTCACGACTTCCATGTTTTTCTTCTCCGGTGGGATCAGAGGCAGCCACAGGCCCGATCGGTAAATGCTTCGGTCGATCGTTTGAAGAAATTAATACAATAAAAGCTGGGCACGAGTGATTGCAAATATGAAATCAATAAACTAAGTTAAAAACAATATTTTCCGGAGCCGAGGTGGCGGGAAACCCGGTGAATTAAAACGACGCTGCGCATGCGTATGCGTAGATGACGTAGACAGTACAATGCAATGCAATGCAATACAATGCAATACAGACCAATACCAGCACAGACCAATACAGACCTCTAGGTGGCGGATCTCCTGTCTTCTGTCTCCTCTACATACAAGACAGCGCTGCCGGATTTAGCTGCTGTCAAGTCCAGGATGTGGACATTGTTGTCATCTAAGGAGTGGGGTTTCTCCTTGAGATGTAAGTGGACAGCAGAGTCCAGGCCTGACCCTGTTTAAAGTTGTATAAAGTTCGGTTTAAAATAAAAAAAATCTCTCTCTCTCTCTCTCGCCACCTACTGGGTGAATAGAAACACCTGTTGCACAGTGTAATGATGGGCAAATTAAGCTTCAAGATCCATTTTCTTTATTTAAGAGTCCACTAGATGGAGCTCTCTGTTCAACAAAGGGTTGAAAGCAGCCTGAATTACCGTTCATTGAGCCTTTTTCTTGAAACCAAATGCTTAATCTAGAATCCTTCATGTTAAAGTAACCTGGAAGGACGATTGAGATAACATACGCAGCAGGAAAGAAGGTTCATTTACAACTTTATGTAGACAAAGCTCACACCCAACAGTAACACTGACCAACAATTTTGGTGAGTCCACCAGTCAATCGGCCCTAAACCTCAAAATAAAACCATCTAAAGTCCCATTCTGGTTAACTTCCAGAGATTTGAGATCAAAGGCAAAACAATCAAAACAGCATGGGCAAAGAAGATGGAAAACGGTAGTGTTGCACATGACTTTCCTACAGAGGGCTTGGTCTGCACCCTCCTTTCCCAAATGTATGAATTTTGTGAACAAAGAATCAGGCAGGCTGCTTGAATCTCTCTCAAAGTATGTTTGTCAAAGTTACGTGTGCAGTCTGTCTAGATACAGTTATAGACCTCTTCTACAGACTTTTTCTGTTGCCTTTTCCATTGCTAGGCAACAACCTTGGTCTTTGTCAACTTCCTTTCAGTTGATGCCATTCACATACACTACAACAGGAAATAAACTGGTGCACATAAAGAAATGTTTATGTTTACATCTTTGAAAAGGTCTATAGTTAAGTGTTAGTGAGCATGCAAAGACCTTGGCCCTCATTTCTCAATCTTGCGTGAAAACGGGTGCAGATCTGAGCGCAGAATTGGTCGTAGGACAGGACACACGTGTGATTTATGAAACATTCGTATCTGACCAATCTCAGCGTACGAATGAGCGGGCCTTGATAAATGCGGCGGCTGAATTCGATCGTCATTAACATGTTACGCCCTTAAATATTCCTGGTTCAGAGGCCTCGCCCACTGAGGTCAAACATTGAGAGAAGAAACACAGAGATTGGCATCCTGACATCCGAGATGGAGCAAAATAAAGATGTGCTTTTTGGCAGTCTTAAGAGTGGAATAAAAGGGGCCCATAAAAACGCTGTATGGAAAAGACTAACGGAGGCAGTCAACCCGAAGCAGCGCTCCACTGTGAACCGTGTGCGTGTGTGCGCACAGCTGAACCTGCGCTCCTGGGGCCTCATGTACTAAGAATTGCGTGGCTTTCTTACTAAAACATGGCGTACGCTAGAATCCAGAAACTGGCGTAAGCACAAAAAAATTCAGATGTATCAATGTGTGCGTACGCATGGATCCAAGCACTTTTCCTTTGTACATCCCAATCAACGTGGAATTGAGCGCACATGCAGAAGTGCTAAACTCCTCCCTGTCCACGCCCCCATTTAAATATGCAAATCAATGTAAATAGGGCCTGCACCGGGGATTCCCTCTCTGCACTATCAGATTTAAACGATGAGTAAAGGTAAGAAGCGCAACTTCAACGAGTCTAAGCTCGAAATTTTATTAAATGAAGTGGAGACCGAAGAGCGGTTTTATTTGGTAGCCTCTTTACAGGGATAAACACAAAGAAAAAGACATTTCTGGGGAGTGTGTGTGTGAGGCAGTGAACGCTGTTGGGTCGGAGCAGCGCACAACCACTGAAATAAAAAAAAAATGGTCCGACGTGAAGCGGAGGATTTCGGCCCACCGCCGAAGTATCACCGCAACGGGCGGGGTGACAGGAGGGGAGGAACTGACCCCCTTTGACCAGAGAGTGGCGGCTATTGTGGAGGGAACAGCTCTAAGCGGAGTTGTGGGGGGCCATGAAGGCGACACAGATCATCCTCAAGGTAAATGTGTTAAACTCAGAAATGTCATTATACTAGGCTGCTCACATTACACATGCTCGTGCGTTAAGTTGCCAGGATATAAACACATTGACTCATGTTTAATTACTTCATTTTTTTTAATTATTATTTCTCAATAGACGATGAGACAGGAGAGGGCTCCTCCCTCTGCACCGTGCGCCCTGGCGTCTCCACCGGCACCTCCAGCACCACGCGCCCCGGCGACTCCACGCCAGCTGACGTCCGCCCGACTGGCCGTGTCCTTTCACAAGCTGTGCTGGAATCACAGGAGGAAATATTGAGAGCCATCCGTGGCGTCAGTGATCTTCTAGATCAAATTGTCAATGCACTGGGAGATATTTATCATGCAATAAATGCACGTACAAAGTAAATCGTGTCCTTGCCTCTTTACATCATTGAAATCAGACGCTGACGGGCCCGTATCGCTTTGCGGGGTGGGTCGAGGTTGACGGGTCCGGCATCCAGTTCCTCCGGTGGGGGGGGGGGGTTGCTCTGCTAGTGGTATGCCATGGCGGTGTGCCAAGTTGTGCAGGACACCATAGGCCAGCACGATGCGGCACACCTTCTCAGGTGTGTACAGCAGCACCCCGCCCGACCTGTCTAGACAGCGCCAGCGCCCCTTCAATAGGCCAATTGCCCTCTCCACCACTGCCCGAGTTCGGGAATGGCGGTCGTTGTATCTCCCCTCTTGGTCGGTGCCGGGGTTAGTGAGAGGGGTCAACAGCCACGTTCTCAGGGGGTAACTATATATATATATATATATAAATCACACTACTGTTCGCGGGAAAACAAACAGGACAAAATAACTGCATTACAAGGATTGACAAGACTGATCACACTTATATTAATGACTGCAGAGGTTCCAACTTTACGCACGCGTTTATTGAGACGAATAATGAACACAAGGAGACATTCTTTTTTCACCAGGGAAAAAAACAAATACACATATTTGAATGCGCGTGTCCAAACGGGCATTGTGCTGGTTTAAATTCGGGGCGCATTAAACGGATAAATGATTTACTCACCGAGAAGCCACCCATCGCGCACCGTGCCAGCCTCCAACCTGTTACCTACCATGCTATTGTTTAGATTGAACGAGTCATGCGTTGCCAGAAATCCCAGAGTGGTCAGCACCTGTGTGGGAATGGACAACCCCTGGCTCCTGGGCGTGTGTCGTTCTAAGTCTGGCCGCGGCAACGCGCACAGCTCCAGTAACACTGGCCTCGGCAACCCGAAACGACTCATGAGCCAGTTGTCGTCATTTGCAAACAGATCTTCCCGCTCTCTAAACACCCTCTCACGGCTGACATAACCATTTGCGATGTCTTCTAACAAGGCCAAGGCTGCCATTGTTAATGCCATTTTTTATTAAATTGCGCATGCTTTTATATCCTTCTCCTTATTTTATATCCTTACGATTGCAAACACGTGTGTGTTAATTGTCCATTAATGTGTCGCTGATGCGCACATTACACTGAGGATGAATTGTTTTCACATAACTAACAGTTTCCCAGCATCACCTCTAAGTGTCGCCAACGAAACAATAGCTGTAGAAATGTGCGTACGACAGCCATGAAGTTTGCGTGGCGCACCGCACATTTCCACGGTCATTTCACTTTTGATACATCCGAACGTTGGCGTGGAAAATGGCGTACGCCACGTTTTTGTGCGTACGCAACATTGATACATGAGGCCCCTGCTCTGTAGCGGGGTTTGCCAGCGGGGTTATTAGGTATTCCGTTAGAGGATAACCTTTGTCACCTAGAAGAACCATACCAAAATGTTAATCATCTGATACCTTGTTTGATTTAATGCAATTTATCGAGGGTAGCCACTAACCGAGGAGATGACTTTGGCTCAGCAGTGCACCTTGCTGAAGCCGCGCACCAACACATTCATTCATTCATTCATCTTCAACCGCTTGGCCCTGTCGGGGTCGCGGGGGCTTTGAGCTGAGCTGTTTTGAAATATAAAAGAATTGTGTGTGTCCCCCTGGCCACCTGGCCACCACGTTTAAAAGTGACAGCTTGGCATCACAAATCACCTGTACATTTAACAAGCTTTTTTGCGATTGATGAATGCGTAATCATTCACGGATGGTGCCTTCAGATGCACATGAGTACAATCAATTGCTCCAACCACAATTTTTTTTTTTAATTCGTTTTAAGAATCCGTTTTGATCTGTTCTTAATACGTGATTGCTTATGCCTAACGACAGCTGAGGTTTGGTAATTATTTTCAGCCTGATTTTGCTGTGCTGCACCGCAAATACACAGGCTCAAATTTGCGTACACGATCTCAGACCTGACGTGAGATTTGATCGTAGCTCACATCCAAATAGATAAATGCCGAAGTTTGCCAGGAAATGGTCGTACACACATTTTTCTGCTGTACGTTCGTTTGATAAATGAGGGCCCTTGTGTCTGTGTGACACACTGTTAATATAAACATCCTCATCTTAACTTATCAACACAACCACAAAATAATCATCATTAAAACATCAGTCGTAACAAAGTTACAGTTCTGTGCTTAGCTGTTCATGTAAAAGTCTCATAACATGTAATTAATGCCCAGTTGCAGTATAGTTACCAGTCTGTGGAAGGAGGAATTTGCATTGATTTTGCTCTCAGGCAGGTGTCAGAAAGTCACTGAGACACAGACCGAAAAATTTCCCTGACATGCACCTCGTGCTAGGGCCCATTCTTGCAGCTTAATTCTTAATATTTTACTAAATTAATTGACTTTTTGTGGGAATAACATATCTAAAAAGTCCCCAAAATGTGCAAACTTGTCAAGACTAGGGTAAATGTAGGTATTTTATGGGTCTTATGCATGGGCGTGGCAAAATGCGTCCGTAGCACCCCCTAGAAAGTTGCTAAAATTGATCCCCTTGATGAGGTTTCTCCTAGAGTTACAAAAATCAGTAGGCTCATAGAGAGTGAGGAGAGGCACAGAAAGCCTAAAGAAGCCATATCCTAAACCCAACAGGAAGTCAGCCATTTTGAGTCAAATATGCAAATTTTATCAAACTCGTCCGATCAACTTCAAAATTGGCCTGTCCCATCTCAAGACCCTTCTGATCAAAGTTACCTCATCTTGTAACCTAATTTTGCAGCGTGTGGCCATGGCGTGGCAGCAAATATTAGCTTTTCCATGAAACAGGTTCTAGCTAATAACTTAAGCATAAATTGTCCAATCTTCTCCAAACTTCTGAAGGTTAATTAGAGTCCGACCCTGAACAGAAGCACTCATAATCAGAGTGCCCCCTATTGGCAACAGGAAATATGTGGCCTTTTGATGGTGTCATACTTTAACGAACTCCTCCAAGAGATTCAACCCGATCGGCTTCAAACTCTAGCCCGTTCCTTCTAAAGACCTTAGTGATCAAAATAACTTCATATGTTAACCTAATTCTGGAGGGTATGGCTGTGGCGTGGCGGTGAACATTGGCGTCATATCAGGAAATAGAAAGTAGCTATGACTTGAGCAATAATTGTCCAATCTGCCCCAAATGGCTCATGCATGACAAGAGCCTTGCCATGAACAAACCTAAATGTAAATATTGACCAACAGTAAGAGCGCCCCCTACTGGCACACATTAAACTACAGCTTCTCCAGGATGGACTTTTATGAAAATGGGTAGACATTTATAACACCTCCAGACGCACAAAAAAGCCTCTTAGAGTGAAATCTTAAACTCAACAGGAAGTTTGGATTTTATGTCATACTTTAATGAACTCCTACTAGAGATTTCACCTGATTGACTTCAAAACCGGCCAGTATCATCGATAGACCTGTGTGATCAAAGTTACCTCATATTGTTTCATTTTTTTGGAGCACAAGGTCATGCTGTGTCGGCGAATATTGGCATCATGTTATGAAACAGGAAGTTGCTGCAACATGAGCATACATTATCCAATCTTCACCAAACATCTGATGGATGATGAGAGTCCCGTCAGAACCATTTCTCAATGTGACAAACTTCATCATATTCACATCAAATTTTCAATGTAGGACCTTGGTTTGATGTAAAGCAAGGCGCTGACTTGCGCTGAACAGCGGACGCAGGAAGTTAGGCAGGTTATGAAACAGTAAGTTGCTGTAACTTAAGCATACATTGTCCAATCTTCACCAAATTTCTGAGGGATGGCAAGAACCCCAGACTGAACTTATTAACATCTCAATATTAACTCACAGCCACAACACCACATGTTTGCAACAGGAAGTCAGCCTCATATGACAAACTTCATCCGATTTACATCAAATTTTCAATGTGTGTTCTTCGTTTGATATACAGCAAGGCAAAGCATCTTCGGTTGGTTCTCCCTAGCGCCACATTGTGGATATAGGAAGTGGGGCAAAAGACTCCATCGATTGCCTGCGGCGCCATGCCCTTCGTCCAGTGTTTGAGAGTCGCTGAGAAACCTGGCCGCATTGGCTGGAGTCTGGCCCGTTCCCCAGAGGTGCATCGGGTGCGAGTTTCTGTTCATCTGTGCTTGCAGCTTTAATTATTATTATTATTATTATGAGTAAAATGTAGTTAGTAAAGAGCCTCCATAGTTCAGGTTGACACAAAGCAGTATCCTTCCACAATGTGATTTTCTCCCCCTCTGATATTTGTCATAATTATGTTTCAGTTGTAGTAAATGGAGCCCCGGTGTTCAGCCCATTACCCAGGGCTGATGATCCAGTCGGTATGTATTATCACTATTAATCTCTGTGATGTATCTTTGAGGTTTGAAATATGCAGAGCAAAACATTGTCTCATTCTTTTAATCTTTTGTTAACCATAGCCAAGTTAAACATCAGAGCACACAGGTCTGTTTACCACCTGCCTGACAGCTAACACAGACACAGGGCTAAACAGACAGCTTCCTGTTGGCTTCTCACTGCAGCCACACTTTACTACAGTGGTCACTGTTCAGCAGCTGATGTCGAGATTTGCATCTGCCTTACAATTCACCTCCAGATTTCATGTCCACCAACAAACAGAAACATTCAAGGGCAACTCAAGGTCAATAGTCAGAGAGAACAGATACCAGCATTCATTTTCAAAAAAAAATCACCCCCTCAGTGTTGTCATGGAGAAGTGACCTCAACATACAGACTAGAATTCTTTTTTTCACCAGGCCTTAAATAGGCTTAATCATGCTGTGAAAATGGCCTGTTTAACATGGGGGCCAATGAGAAACCTGCTCCTAGTGGACACTCAGAGAACTGCAGTTTTTGGCACTTTCTTATTGGGTCAACCAGGAAGTCGCTGTGGTGGGGGCTTAATGCAAACACAGCATGCTCAAACCTGATTGGTCACTATTACTCAACTACAAACAGTAAACCAGACCACTACCCAAATCTTGTCCTGTTGCCTACACATTTTACATTCATATGATTTTTTAGTCCCATTGAGATCAAAAATCTCTTTTACAAGGGAGACCTGGCCAAGTGAGCCGCCATACAAAATTAACTATATAAAGCACACATGATGTGAACAATAAAACAGAATTACTATTCAAGCACAATCGCCTCTCAAGAAAAACAATGACATTCCTCCCTCACTGCATTCTTTATGTTGCTCTTAAAAGCATTAAAGGTTGAATATATAGAATCTTTATTTAAAGCTTTATTTCAAAAAAAGAAAGAAAAACCCCCTGGGCGTTTTGAGGGGTACAGAATGAAAGTATTGCCTTTCCGTAAAAAAATATATTTAGTTTGTATTAATATTTAAATTATTTTTTGAAGGGTTTGACAATGACTTTCTATCACGTTCTCTTTCCATTGTACCAGCCAATAGTGTTGGGCATTGCGGATTGCCAGGGTTGTCTGTTAGGCTACAGAAACAAGGAATCATTTTGAGTTGAGAGCTAGCTAATGGATTACACACCACTCAAAGAAAGACTTCCAGTCTTAGTAGCAAATTAATTGATTAGTACAAATTAGTCATTACCCTGTATGATTCATCACTTGACATGGCGCAGGCTGATCGCTTGACACACGGCTATGAACCTGGCAACCCGACTGCTGGAATTATTTTTTGTTGTTGCGACTGTGATCTTGAGACACTAGATGGCGTGTCTGCTCATTCTCCATATTCTAACCTTTAATCGATATGCAAGGTTCCCCAGGGCTTTTCCCAATAGGAGTAGTCAAGTTCAAATATGTATATATGAGTGTTGGCTGTATCCATAATCCTAGTACATAGAAAAATCTACCCCTGATTAATGTGGCATAGAGTATTAGAGCTTCTATGTTCTAAAGTTACAAAAGCTATAATGCAGTATATGGGGCACCTGCTCTACCACTGAGCCACCAGATGCCTCAACAGCAAACATTTTCTCTGTGCAGGTATAGTGGAGAAACGGCATATTGAGCATGTATGAATATGTAGTATGTATGAGTATGAAGTCACTCCCTCTGTGTGTGTTGGAATCTGAGTTTCCATGTTCTTTGTTGTGATAGATGGACTGGCTGTGTGTGCATGTTAGTGCATACGTCTGTGAAAAACGGCATTATTTCATGTATTGGGTTGAGAGCCGTGTGGAGGCCATCTCAGGCCATTGTTTCCAGTAGAGCACCTTTAAGAAAGGGTGATTATTGCTTATTTCTATGTTGTCTTGTTTCCCTCATTAAACAGAGTAGCACTTCATTGATTTACCCATAAACACTGTGTGATGTGTTTGTCCTCCCTAGTCTTAGAAGTCTGAATATAAATTTCTTAGTGTCAGGGTTCTGAGGAGGACCCAGAAGCAGATCGGACAAAAGGCAGTGTTTAAACAGTTTATTAGATAAAGCGTGAGGTGGTGAAGAACAGAGAAGCTGGCAGGCGAGGTTTGGATCCCAGAGGTGTGGAAGGTCCAGAGAGTGGCTGGCTCACAGGCGGCGGGGCTAAGCGGACTGGGCTCCCAGGCTGACTTCCTGGAATGATTCCTGAGGCAGAGAGACACGGTTAGTTGCAGACACGGATTGTAAGAGGGCAGCTCCAGCAGGCTGAGGCAGACAGACAACCAACAGTAGCAACGACGAAAAAGTGGCTGGAAAATGCGGTAGCATACACAATACTTAACAACGATCCGGCGTTCACTGCATGTGTGGCTGCTCCTTAAGTACTGCAGGGGATTGATGAGGAGCAGGTGTGTGGGTGACCTCATCAAGGTGTGTGAGCAGCCAAAGAAGGACACGCCCCCGAGCACTGTCAGGAAAGTGACAAACACCACAAGACATAACAAAAACACCCAAACAGACCTCATGGCCCGGGATTCGTGACAGTACCCCCCTTCCGACGGGCGCCTCTGGGCGCCCCACCTGGCTTCCCAGGATGCAGAGTGCGGGGCAGCTTGAGGCGGACGGCCACCGGGTTTATCACTCTCTCAATGACAAAAGGGCCGACAAACTTAGGGGACAGCTTCTTAGAGTCCGTCTTGAGTGGCAGATCCTTGGAGCTCAGCCATACCTTATCTCCTATGCTGTATGTAGGGGCAGGAGCACGTCTGCGGTTGGAGTGGAGCTGGTACCGCTCTGAGGCTTAAAGCAGGGTCTTGCAGGCACGGAGCCAAGTGCGGTGGCACCGCCTGATGTAGGCTTGAACTGAAGGTACAGCAACATCTTTCTCCTGTGAGGGGAATAGGAGAGGCTGATAACCATAAAGGCACTGAAACAGGGACAAACCTGTGGCAGAGGTAGGCAAGGTGTTGTGGGCGTATTTGACCCAGGGAAGTTGAGTGGCCCAGGTGGTGGGATTTGATGAGACCAGGCAACGGAGGGAGCTCTCCATCTTTTGGTTGGCCCGCCCCGCCTGGCCGTTGGACTGGGGATGAAAACCAGAAGTTAAACTGACCGAGGCCCCGATAGCAACGCAGAATGCTTTCCATACAGAGGACACAAACTGGGGGCCCCTGTCAGACACCAAGTCACAGGGCAGACCGTGGACACAAAAAATCTCCCTGACCAGAATATCAGCCATCTCCTTGGCAAAAGGGAGTTTGGGCAGGGGTAGAAACCTAGCAAACTTACTGAATCGGTTGACTACAGTGAGAACCACCGTCTTACCCTCAGATGGTGGCAGGCCAGTTACAAAGTCTAGAGCAATATGGGACCACGGACGCAGAGGAATGGGCAGGGGGTGAAGTTGTCCAGCGGATCGAAGATTGGAGCACTTGTTCTCAGCGCAGACGTGACAAGCAGAGACGTAGGACTTGGTGTCAGCCTCCACCGACGGCCACCAAAACCTTTTGCGGAGGAAAGCTAGGGTGCGAGCAATCCCTGGGTGGCAGGTCAACCTGGAAGCGTGAGCCCACGACAACACAGAGGGTCGGACAGACTGGGGCACAAACAGATGGTCAGGAGGGCCGTTACCTGGATTCACAAGTGCCTCTCTGACCTCCTTCTCGATGTCCCAGGTGATGGCGCCAACAACACAGGAACGAGGAACAATGGTATCTGCCACCTCGTCCAAATCCCCCTCCTTGCAGAACACTCGGGATAAGGCGTCTGGTTTGGTGTTCTGGCATCCAGGCCTGTAGGTCAGAGAGAACTTAAAGCGACCGAAAAACAAAGCCCACCTGGCCTGGCGAGGGTTGAGTCGTCTGGCAGTCTGGATATACTCCAGGTTCTTATGATCTGTCCAAACCAAGAACGGATGTTCAGCCCCCTCCAACCAATGGCGCCACTCCTCCAAGGCCATCTTCACCGCCAGCAACTCCCTGTTACCTACATCATAATTCCTCTCTGAAGGAGACAGACGACGAGAAAAGTAGGCACATGGATGCAATTTGCCGTCCTTAGGGGAGCGCTGAGAGAGAACTGCTCCAACCCCGATGTTGGAGGCATCCACCTCAACCACGAACTGAGAGGTGGGATCAGGCTGGGTGAGGATGGGGGCAGAGGTGAACAGGTCCTTAAGCCCCTGGAACGCACTCTCCGCCTCAGTGGACCAGGAATAGGGTCTGTTAACAGAGGTGAGTGAAGTCAAGGGTTCAGCAATACGACTGTAATTCCGAATGAACCTCCTATAAAAATCCAAGAAACCTCTGTAGCTGCTTCCTGGACTCAGGGCGAGGCCACTCCTGGACGGCTTGGACCTTAGCAGAGTCCATCTTAACCTGTCCGCGTGAGACTACATACCCGAGGAATGAGACAGTGGAGGCATGAAACTCACACTTCTCGGCCTTGGCGTAAAGGCGATTCTCCAGGAGTCTCTGCAACACTTGCCGGACATGCTGGACATGTTCAATGGGGTCTTTGGAAAAAACAAGAATATCATCCAGGTACACAAAAACAAAACGACCCAACATATCTCTAAGGACATCATTAACTAGGCACTGAAAAACAGCTGGAGCATTCGTAAGCCCGAAAGGCATGACCAGGTACTCAAAATGTCCTAATGGTGTATTGAAAGCAGTCTTCCACTCATCCCCTTGTCTGATACGCACCAGGTGGTAGGCATTGCGCAGGTCCAATTTAGT
This sequence comes from Echiichthys vipera, assembly GCF_963691815.1. Classification (NCBI taxonomy): domain Eukaryota; kingdom Metazoa; phylum Chordata; class Actinopteri; order Perciformes; family Trachinidae; genus Echiichthys; species Echiichthys vipera. Next base: position 35,160,509 of record NC_139828.1, on the reverse strand, counting down.
GAAGACTGTCGCCCCCTGGAGGGAATCAAAGGCGGCAGACATCAGAGGTAGAGGGTACTTGTTCTTAACAGTTATGTTGTTGAGGCCCCGGAAGTCAATGCACGGTCTTAGGCTCTTATCCTTCTTGCTCACAAAAAAGAAACCCGCCCCTAGTGGCGAGGAGGAAGGCCTGAAGATGCCAGCTGCCAAGGAGTCCCTAATATACGTCTCCATAGCCTCTCTCTCAGGTTTGGAGATGTTATACAGGCGGCCTCCAGGCAACGTGGCACCAGGTAACAGGTCGACACTGCAGTCATATGGGCGATGGGGGGGTAGGGACAAGGCCTGAAGCTTGCTAAACACCTCTTTGAGATCGTGATAGACAGGGGGCACATGATTAAGGTCTGGGGCGTCAGGGCTAGTGCTAGGGCTAGTGATGGGCTGGGGCTGAGCTGATCTAAGGCAATTAGCATGGCAGAACACACTCCAGTTCAGGATTATGGCTGCAGACCAGTCTATATGGGGATTGTGTTTGGTTAACCAAGTGTAACTGAGGATAACAGGCATGTAAGGTGAGTCCAAAACAAAAAAGCTAATGACCTCAATATGATTACCAGAGAGCTGGAGACGGACTGGGCAGGTCTTGATTTTCACTCTGGCCAGGAGTCTGTCATCCAGGGTCTTAGCCTCCAAGGGAACCTCCAGAGGCACCGTGGAGAGGCCGAGCTGTTTGACAAGAGAATCCAGAAAACTTTCATCTGCCCCTGAATCAATCAAAGCCTGCAGTGTAATGGACTGACCTTTATGGGAGAGGGTAATGTGAAGTGGGGTTCGCTGATGGGAAGCTTTGGAAACAGAGGCGCGACTTGCTAGGAAGCTTCCTCCCACTAGCGAGCCTGCCCGTTTGACTGCCGCTGGGAGCAGGTGGCAATGTAGTGACCGGGCTGGCCGCAGTAGAGACAGCTGTTAGTTCTTCTGCGTCGCTGACGCTCCTCCTCATCCAACTGGTAACGACCCAGCTGCATGGGCTCGGCAGCCGGGGAACTATCCCTCCTGGAGACGTCCTGAGGAACTGGAGCAGGGTTGGGGGGTGCGGGGCTTACCGAACCAGCAGAGCGGGGAGCCCGGGAGCGTTCGTAGCCTCCAGCCTGGCGTCTCTCTCTCCGGCGTTCCCGGCAGCGGTTGTCAATGCGGATAGCGAGTGAGATCAAATCGTCCAAACTGAAACTCTCTGGGTAAGAGATGAGCTCATCCTTCAAAAGGTCAGTCAAACCATTAGAAAAAACAGCAGAAAGTGCAACATCATTCCACCCGCTTTCCACTGCTAAAGTGCGGAACTCAATGGCGTATTCGGCCACACTGCGACCCCCCTGTCGCAGTGCAAACAACCTCTTTGATGCATCTTTACCCCTTATTGGATGGTCGAACAGCTTACGCATCTCCCCTGTGAATGCTGCGTAGGTGGCGGTGACTGGTAACTGCTTCTCCCATGCAGCAAAAGCCCACTCCAGCGCTTCACCTCGGAGGAGCCCAATCAAATAAGCTATCTTTGACCTCTCAGTTGCATAGGTGCGGGGCTGCTGGTCAAAAACGAGTCCACATTGCAATAAAAAGGAGCGTCAATGGCCGAGATTACCATCATACCTCTCAGGTGCGGGAACCCAGGGCTCCCGATCGGAGGCGGAGAGTGAGGGGGAGGCGGCAGCAGCAGAGGGCCCGGGCACAGAGGCGACGCTGGCTTGTGAGCCGAGTTAGGCTCGAAAGTCAGTCAAGCTGGTGGTAAGAGTCTGTAACCCAGTTGTGATTTCTCTGAGGGCCTTACCATGTTGTCTTAAAACAGATTCTTGATGGGTTATGGCTTGACGTAGTCTGTCCAAATCCGCTGGGTCCGTTATGGCCGGATCGTACTGTCAGGGTTCTGAGGAGGACCCAGAAGCAGATCAACTTAGATGCTATATTATATTTTATTTTTTTTTACATTTTATTTTATTTTATATTTTATTTTATATTTTATTTGTTGTAGATTTGTCTATATCTTGCCTCCTTTTATATTTTATATTTACCTTTTATATTGTATATTTTTTGGTGGTTTCTGGAGCCTTGCAACGGAATTTCGTTTGTATACATGAAAATGTGTGTGAATGACAATAAAGTTTGTCTAAGTCTAAGTGTCTAAGTCTAAGATCGGACAAAAGGCAGTGTTTAAACAGTTTATTAGATAAAGCGTGGGGTGGTGAAGAACAGAGAAGCTGGCAGGCGAGGTTTGGATCCCAGAGGTGTGGAAGGTCCAGAGAGTGGCTGGCTCACAGGCGGCGGGGCTAAGCGGACTGGGCTCCCAGGCTGACTTCCTGGAATGATTCCTGAGGCAGAGAGACACGGTTAGTTGCAGACACGGATTGTAAGAGGGTGACCTCAGCCAGGTGTGTGAGCAGCCAAAGAAGGACACGCCCCCGAGCACTGTCAGGAAAGTGACAAACACCACAAGACATAACAAAAACACCCAAACAGACCTCATGGCTGGGGATTCGTGACACTTAGTGAGACAACCCTTAGTGGTAGTTGTAACAGAGATGCAACGGTATAAAAAGGCAATTTTTTTATCTCTGTTTCCCTCACAATGTTTTTTTCCCTGCTAACATAGCATAGTTAAAATAGACCCAATTTGCCGTGGCTCTGGAATTGAGAGGAGCTCTTTCTGGTTGAAGTGTGCTGGTTAGTGGCATGTGGGCAAACAACTTTTGCAAGGGCCGGTTTAGAGAGAGGCTGCTGGTCTACTGTGGCACCCAAAGGACCTCTCTCTATTACCAAAGCAGCATTCATGAATATAAATGTGTTCCTGCTGTTATAACACTTAAACACCCGAAGTCACTCACAGAATTACTGAGTGCTACCGATTAGCAACAGAATTACTAGATGAAATTATATTATCTAGATACAGCTCTAGAATCTCAAATTCAATGTTTTATACTTATGTTTAGGCTTCAAAGCATTGTGAGTATATTTTATCATATTTAAACAATAGCAAATACATTTCAAAGTTTTGGAGGGACAGACCAACTGAATTACTTAAATCTCTAATAACTAATAGTAAATATTTTTAAAAAGTAGAGAGGTGTGTCTCCCTCTTCCCTCCCAAACCACAAGAGTTGAATCTCATTCATGGTTTTTTTTTCGGACTGACAGGGAATGGGTTCTTGAACTGCAAATGCACAATGGGAGTAAGTGTATTGTGCGCAGTGAGCATGATGTGTTACTGTGGTGCATAAATGACCTTAATGTGCCATAATGTGGAGTGCTACTTATTATTTAGTTCCATGTTTTTATTTTGAATGTTGGTGATTTCCTCTGTCATCACATTGTGCTGTTTACTTCGAAGGATTATCAGACGACAACAGAGGTCTGCTGTGTGCATACGGAAAACTATTTCTCTACTTCAACCTCGACAAAAGCTGTACAGATAGCTTCACTTCTTCTGTTCTTACCTTTCACAGTAAAAGCACTAGACACACACTACTTAGTTAACTGTTTACCAGAGGGAACTTCAATTCATTAGCATTTCACTAAAAGGAAACTCAATAACATATCTTCAGTGTATGCTTTTCCTGGTCAGAAATCACAGGAGGAGACACTTTTATTTTGTCCTCTGGAAGGAGTCTCTGGAGCTAACCTCCTTCACTTCACTCAGCAGCAGAAACAGCACAGGGGACCCCTCCACAGGTCTTTATTTGTTCTCAAACTCAAAACTGTAGCTGCTGTTCATTCACTTGATATCTTCACACATATCTTGATAAACTGTATTCCTCCTTTCACATTTTCATGTCATTTATTGGTCACGCCCCCGGAGAAGAAGGTTGTGGTGCTCTATCTTTTGATTGGAACACCCATTGATGTTGTCACTGTTGAACCGGTTCGGACTGAAAAAAACCCCAGCTATTTTGAGATTCTGGTTTAGAACGAACCTTCCAGGTTCTGAACCAAATTATTTTTGATCGAAATGCTCCAGCCGGTTCAAACTCTGGTGCGCGCATCGGAACAGAGCCCGTTCCCTGTCAGTCAAAAAACGCTATCAGTTGTCTGTCTTGGCAGAGCCCTGCAGGACTGTTTTCTTAATCCTGCGCCAGAAAACAGTTTGACCATGCATACACGCCCCACACAACAGAGTACATCAGCACTCAGGCTTCTGTCCCTCATTGGTTTTAGTGATACTTGTGTTTTGGTGAAACAGTGAGAGGTTGATGAGGGAAAGCCGCTCAAATCAGGAAGACACCACAGTGAAAAGTAAAATGATGTGTCGTGTCAAAGGGATGTTTGGTAAGAGAATGTCTTCTTTCTGTCCATTTCGTCTTGATGAGAAACCCTGTTGTGCCTGGTGAGAAGAGAGGTGAATAAATACTTATACAAGCTCTTTGGTGGATTATGTGTTTGCTGAATTACAGGAGATGTTTCGACGGATCAGAAAAGATGATGAATGTAACTTTGTCAGTACATTCGGTTGGTTCTTAAAGCTGTGTTGCTTTATAACAGAGATCTGCTGATACAGACACCAGCTCAGAGCACATTGTGCAGTAGTGTTGTCACAATACCATAATTGTGACTTTGGTACGATACCTGCCTAAAATATCTCGGTACCGATATTGAAACGAAATCACAAGAAAAACAAGTAACGCACTGCTTGATCATACTTGGATCACATATGGACCATTGCACGTTTCGTCGAGCTTCAAGGCAGTAAGGTAGCTGCCGGCGCCTAGCTGCCTGCAGCTATACTCTGCTGTTGTGCTAAATGGGATGTGATGCTTAAAAGAACAGAAATTAGCTCTCAGATGAAGCATGTGGCTCTTAAAAGAGCTGTTGTGTTGCAGTGAGATCAGGCCGTCAGTGATTTAACCTCCGTAGCTGTAGAGGGTGCTGCTCTGCTTCCTCTGGTAGATCAGACCGGGATACGCTTCACTCTGCAATGACGGCTTTCTTCTTCTTCTTCTGGATTTCCAGCAGAGGAGATGCCTAAAGGCACTTTGCTGCCTCTACAGTTTAGTTATATCCATAGGAACAGTCCAGTTTCCTTGATGTAGTCAAGAACTGCAACAATGGCGCCTGTGGTGATCCCCTGGATGTTATGACGCTTACTGCAATCTCAACGCTGATTGGCTGACGCGCCACAGCGTCACCGGATTCCGCTGAAAAGTTCAATATTTCGACTTGCACGTTGGAGGTGTTGTGTGCAAATCACACACACGCACACACACACTTCCACATGGGGCAGGATCATTCCGCAGTCCTGGTGACAACACACACAAGCACTAATGAGGTGCAGGACATGTCATACACACACCCACACACACACATGTACACTCAAATAATGCAGAATTTGCCACCACATTGCATATAACAATACTGAGATTAGGAGTTGAAGTAAATTTTAAAATTCCATTATATACAATGTGTGAAATTGAAAAATAGGAACTTATTTGTGATTAGTTAAGCACGTCAAAGGGAGGGCTAAGCAGTATCACATTACAGCCATAATGTGTTTTGTATTGGGGCTGGAGATCGATAAGGCAGCGGCAACATATCCTTCATCAGGTGCTGGGAGAGTTTATTGAGCGGCTTGTAGCAGAGAACATTCATTTGACAGGTGTCGGCCTCCCAGCCATGCTGCTCTGTCAGCGTACCTGTTTGCTCTTAGCCAGCTGCCTTGTTAGACACATCACGGATCATGGATCACGACATGACATGACAAACACCAGGGGGCTGTTGCACGAAGGCAGAATTCAGACATCCGGGATGAATGAAAAAGCCAGCCTTGAACTAGTCTGGTGTGATCATTCTGGCTAAATTAGTTGCACATGAGAAGTGGCGGCTATGTCAAGCCAGATGTAAGTAGAGTGCGAGTCAATGGATTTCAAAGGAAGACAGGTCGACCACAGATTCATTAATGCAGACATGGAAAAGACTTCTTCTCTGCGTCAAACAGCAAGAAATTATGGAAACTTATGAGGAAGTGAAGCATGTCATTAGTATAAAAAAATATATATTATTATTATTATTATTATTATTACGAGAAAAAGGGTAACAGTTAATATTAAACCGATTGACCGCACAAGTGCGTCACTGCAAGCCTGTTGTTTCGTTGTGCGGCTCTGCTCTGTGCAGGCCACCGAGGCTCCAGGATTCAGGAAGGCCAACGGCCGATCCAAGGTGGTGTTCCAGTAAGAGAGGCTGAAGAGTGGAGAAGAGAAGTGTCCAGAACCAAGAAAAAAAAGAGGGAGAGGATCGGGGCTCCCAAGTTTTATAGACCTGGGGCCTGTTTCACAAAGCAGGTTTAGTGAAAACTCATGAGTCTGTTAACCCTGAAATGAGGGAAACTCCCCGTTTCACAAAGGGAGGTAACTCAAACCAGAGAGAGAGGGGTAACTCTAGCCTGTTTCACAAAGAGAGGTAACTTAACCTCTCGGTCAGTTACCATGGTAACATGCTCTCTGAAACTAACCTTGTCGGGACCAGGTTTTTCTCAGAAAACCTTGAGTTTCTCTCTGTCGCCGCCCTCTTTCAGCCACACGGTGTTTGATTTCCTCATTCATTCAGTCAGCACGTGAGTTTTGGCGTAGTATAGTTCCGTCTGTTTTTTCAGAAAATCATTGCAAAAATCAGACATTAGAAGTTATATTAGGTGGCGACTATTTCACTACCATGGCATGTCCTTTTGATAATGATCCCGTGAATGAAGGTGCAGTATTACTGCACAGAGAATTAAATATTTGTCGGGAGATGATTATCAGACCGCATATAGACGTCCTTAATATACTGCAGCCATAATTACAAAATTAATGAAATGGATCTTTTGAGCAAGTTGAATGTATTTGACTTAGTGTTTCCTAAATATAATCCCAGCTTTTCTTGCAATTCATAGGTTCAAAAGTGTGTGCTTTTAATGTGGTTACCGGTATATAAACTACTCCTATAGGTGAAAACAACAGCCTTCTGATCCAGAATAACACCTGAATACGCACAACACTGTTTGATGTCAAATTCCATCTCTTGTCCTTACATTTCCAACATTAACAACCAGTCATGCTCTTATATCACAGCAGATATTGTGTGTTTCGCTGCGTTTTTTTGCAAATGGGAGTTTTTTTATGCAACATATAAAACAGCCACTTACGGTAATATTTACTTTACAATGTAAAACATGCTCAAAATGAGGCGTCACCATGAGAGTGATCCGATGTTTTACCTGTTTGAACAATGTTTTTATGTTTCATCTTAAGCTGCTGCCAAGTGCGCTTCTCCCCCGCGGGGTTGCACTTAAATTAAATAAATTAATGCTGCTGACCCGAGCAGCAATGTTCTCCCGCACCGTCTCCCTCTCTTTTGCTGCAGCAGCGGTGTTTGTTACACTTACGGTGAAAAACCTGCTCAAACTCTCCGTATGAGCGCATCAATATTTCCATTTCCAGTGGTAGCGTAGCCCTCCGCTTCCCCGTTGCTGTGGTGACTCATCGAATCAGGGCTCCATTGATGCTGTCTTTTTTTACTTGTGGTGCACGCGCTTATGAGGAAGTGAAGCATGTCATTAGTATAAAAAAAAAGGAAATTCATCTGCTGCTATTGAAAGTATTATTATTATTATTATTATTATTACGAGAAAAAGGGTAACAGTTAATATTAAACCGATTGACCGCACAAGTGCGTCACTGCAAGCCTGTTGTTTCGTTGTGCGGCTCTGCTCTGTGCAGGCCACCGAGGCTCCAGGATTCAGGAAGGCCAACGGCCAATCCAAGGTGGTGTTCCAGTTAGAGAGGCTGAAGAGTGGAGAAGAGAAGTGTCCAGAACCAAGAAGAAAAAGAGGGAGAGGATCGGCGCTCCCCAGTTTTATAGACCTGGGGCCTGTTTCACAAAGCAGGTTTAGTGAAAAGTCTGTTAACCCTGAAATGAGGGAAACTCTGAGTTTTCCGTTTCACAAAGGGAGGTAACTCAAACCAGAGAGAGAGGGGTAACTCTAGCCTGTTTCACAAAGAGAGGTAACTTAACCTCTCGGTCAGTTACCATGGTAACATGCTGGTTGTTAGCCTGATCTGAACCTGGCTAACAACACAGAATAAATCTCCATGGCAACTTGAGTTGATCAACCTAACGCAAATCTGCTGTTCTGGAACTGAAAACTCAGAGTTTCCTATCTCAGAGTAGATCAACTCAGAGTTCAGGGTTAGTTTTTTGAACCTGCTTTGTGAAACGGACCCCTGTTCATGTCATCGGTCAGGGTCAGGCTTTTGACCAATGGACAGTTTGGGTCCCTTGGAAAGTTCACACACTTGGCTGTGAGAACTATGTGGGGGAGGGTGTGACCTCGCTGTCGGCCATCTTCCCTTTGTTTCTGACCAGGCGGCCAGACACAGACTTTGGGCCTTGCCCTTTTGGCCGGGCTGAGGCCTTGTCTGTATCCAACTGAAAATTCCAGAATTATTCCAGAAATGAACAAACATTTGTGGAATGTGCTTGCACCTACATAGTCATTATGCAGAGTGGCCCATTTCAGAATATTGTAAATTAATGTTAATATCTCTATAACTATACATGCTATTTCATTAGTTGATAATATTTAGTATAAGTAATCTAAATCAGGAAGGAACTAAAGTGAACAAATAAATGTAGTGGAGTAAAAAGTATAATATTCCCTCTGTAATGTAGTGGAGTAGAAGTATAAAGTAGCATAACATGTAATCACAGTGACAGCTTACTGAACAGATGGATTAAACAAGCCTGGTTGCTAGCCTGATCTGAACCTGGCTAACAACACAGAATAAATCTCCATGGCAACTTGGGTGCCTGTGTTTTTGTGCAACTGGTTCATGGATAAAGTAAGTCAAGATAACCGGAATAATCTGGCTTTATTCCTTAATCAAGGTTTCGTGCAAATGTCCTTTTTCTTTTTTTCTTTGGCTCTCATCGAAGGCGGATGCAGCTTTCTCCCTCTCCCTCCCGTAACTTCCTTGCTTTGCTTCTCCTGTCTTATCTCATACTTTGGGCGCCTCTCTCCGCAGTGCTGTCCAATTTAAAACCATGGAATTGGTCCAGTTTTTTGTTAATTGATTCGAGTACACTGACCTGTATATCCGTGGTTTGAAGATCGTCAGTGTCGGTTGCTAAATCTATCTTTTGCATTTGTTTGGGTTGGGAGTGTGGTGAACCGGGCTGTTCTCATTGCAAGGCGGTAGAAGTGGTTGTCATTGTATTCCTCAAGGTCCTCCACTTTGATCGGGGTGCGGTGTTTTCCGGTATTCTTTGATGGTCGTGATTTTTTTTTTTGGTATGTTTTATATTATTTATGGCAAGAAGAAGGGGGAAAAAAACAGGGGAAAAGTTGTAGTCGGATCTAGCAGCTGGGCGCCGCCATGATAAATCCAAATCTCCTCTCAGCGGTCTCACGGCCTCAGCACATCTCAGCACAAAACTTTATAAATGTGTGGAAATCTGACTAAAAGTTTAAAAAAAGTAAGGCATTTAGGCATTTTGAAATGTGTTGACCAACACAAACTATTGCCAAGGCATTGCAGCTCTGTTCTTTAACATCATACAGTTTCTTTGCAGGTAATGTGGGTTTCATAGAAATATATATATATTTTCATATTTGCTTAAACTGTCACTATATCCTGAAAGCACAATGACACAGACGGTTTCTGGCATGGGGAGAGTTAGATCATGTAGCAGCAACCATTGGCAGCACAAAGAGGCTGATGATATGGTACTTGGACATCACCTCATCCAAAACTTTGGTAGCTATTGTTGCTAAGCTATGATTGGAGAACTTCCGTTTGAGGGAGGTGTTTGGCAAAGGGTCGATTTCTGTCTGAGAAACAACTTTATTCCGACTGATGCTGAAAGTCTTATCAACAAGGATCAACAAGTTCATTGACATCAAAGTCAGAAAAATATGTTGCCCAAGCCTGATAAAAACACGTCCTCTCCCAGCAGTATGATAGATGATGAAGTAGAAGTAAACTTTTGAGTGCTGCGCCACCTTAAAGAGTTGATGTATGTGTTGCCTTGAAGAGAGATCAAACACATCATCTCCAATCTCAGTTTCCTCTCAACTCAACATCCACTAACTGAGAGTTACTGAAGCTTTACGTGCTCTTTCTCTCTGTGCACTTTCCATTGATCAACTTGTTTTGGTGTCTCATCAAGACAACGGACACATTCCCTCGATGTCTAGATCCGAATCAAGATACTGAATAACCTACTTATCCTGTCCCTGTGCAAATACAGCGGATAACGAATGGAAATAATTGCACCCTGACTTTACATTCATCATTCATGTTCTCTGGAGAAGCTAAGGATGCACTTTTACCACAGAGAGCTAGAGAATCAGTGTTACTGAAATTACAAGGATTATTCTATAATGTTACATAAAACTTAGTTGTTGCTGTGATTTATCATTATTCTGCAATTTAAGGTCAATGTTTGGACAGAACAGTTTTTAAATGGTGTTTTAATTGCTCCTGGCTCCAGAGGCAGCTATGTGAACAGCCCAACACTCACAATACCAGTGATATTTACATAGACAATTAGTCTGTGTTTATTTCTTCTTCACCTTGCCATTTGAACATCATCTATTGAAATTGCTATTTTTTAATCTTAACACATTGGCACAAACCATAAACAGCACCTCAGTGTTTCTTTTAGTGGAAAAATTACATTACGTTTGTTCTCTCAGGCTGTCCTGTCAACCATTATGGTCCACTTCCAATGGCCCTTTCACAGCGTTAAGTAGAATGTCATACTGCATAAGGTATCTGCATTGTTGTGCATACCTTTTCGTAAGATATCATATGATGCTGTTGATGACCATATGTTGGTTCTCTCTAGTAGAGCCACATCCAGGGAGGAGAAGGTAACAGTTAAAATAGATAAACTTTGAGGCTTAAATAGGCTGTTTTGAGGGTGAGAAAGCTGAGCTGAATGAAGTGCCTGATGATACAAAGGGCAGTAAAAGTTCAGCAAAATGCACCATAAACAACATGTTTTACCTTATTAGTGAACTACAGATCTGTAAAACATAATGGGACTGTGTATAGGTGCCGACTTGGGTTAAAGCGTGTAGATATAAGTTCTGATGGAATCAAATTCTAAAGAGACTGCGTGCTCCACATGGCTACGTAATATTCACGTCGATGGGTGACCTGATCATGATGCCTGCAGGCAAGATAAACATGATATCAACAGTACCAGTCGAAAGTCTGGACATGCTTTTCTCATGCACCTTTGACTGGATGTATGTGCGTAATTTTGTGTGGACAAAGATCTCATTTTTATCTTATTAAATCACCTGAAAACAATAGCAGTCTGCTACAGTTAAAACACAGAGGCCTCCTGTGTAACAGCCATGTCCAGACCCATCAGCTTTGATTTTGTATCATGCGTTAGGCACAGCTTTTTAACCCTCAAAAATGCCTTATTAAGCCTCAAAGAAGAAAGATTATTTTTTGACAGTTTTTCAAGCCTTATTACAGTGGACAGATATGAAATGGGGTGAGAGAGAGCGAGTCATGCAGCAAAGGGCCGCAAGTCGGCGTCAAACCCGTGGCCGCCGCCTCGAGGACCTTTAGCCTTTTTACATGGGGCGACTGCTCTAACCACTGTGCCACCAGCCGTGCCGCCAGCTGCTTTCTAATGAAGTGAAGTCGTCGTAGTTAATTAAGGTTGACATATCGGTCCCATTGGTAACTTTTTCATTTTGATGAAGAAAATAAAGCTCCCAGTCAGAGAATCATTGCAACCTCGACCCCACAATCCAGCAAGGCTGCTCCCAGCATCAACAGTAGTTAAAGATGTTGTACTTTACTGTTTATTAGCACTTCTGTCTTATTTGTGTTTCATTAACTCATTCGTACACACAGTGCTGTCCATTTTCTTTCTGTGGTAATTAGGGCTGGGTATTGTTAAGAAACTCACGATTTGATTCGATTTCGATTCGTTGGGCCACGATTCGATATTGCTTGGACTTCCTCGATATCGAATCAGTATCACGTAGAAATACACACGTACCAGAGCATTTTTTTCAAATAATTTATTTTGTTTCATGCCTTATGAACAGCTGTGGTATAACTCATAGCATGATAAAACAGGACACTGCTTAAACACTCAACTACAATGCATGTAAATTTACATTGTGCATTTCTTTCTTTGTAAACTAACTCATAACATTGAGTCATAAAATAAAGTACAATAATACTAGTACATGCATGTATTTGATACACGTACATACAAAAGTATTTAAAAAATGACAGTGCTGTATTAACACTGAACTAAAGTGCATGTAACTTAACTTATCTATTTCATAAACTCATGGCATTTTGGTCAAAAAAACAAACTGAAAAAATAACATCAGCACAATACCAGTTTAAGGTGTACAAAAGCAAACAAATAAAACATGACAGTGCTGTATTACATGTAATGTAATGTCAAGTAACGTAGGCCTATGTAAACTTTTGTAAACGTTTTTTCTTTCTTCTGATATCACAAAACACATAACAACCAGGTGCCATCTGGTTACATACTAGATGTGCACATGTAGATTTTTGTTTAAGAAAATCAGCTGGTCTACATGTTCTGGATTAAGTGCACTTCGCTTGGCCGTGACAATATCACCCGCTGTGGAAAAGATTCTCTCAGCAGGTACACTAGTTCCTGAGATACATCGGTATCGCTTTGCTTGGCATGACAAAAGGGGAAATTCCCCCTCATGTTCTCTCCACCAGTTGAGTGGATTGGTGGAGAGTGGCAGTGGCTTTACCTCTTTGTACCTCATCACCTCATCTAAAGCTTTGTCACTTGTGGTTCTGGACACTGCTACTGGAGCATATGTGTTCCCCAGGAGATCAGATAAAGCACAAGAGTCCCTTGCTTTCTTTGATGGGGATCCAGAGTCATCAGCTGGCTCTGCCTGCTGCTCCAACACTTCACCTGCCTCACTGTCTGCTGCATTTATTGGCCCACCCTGTTGTAAAAGTAAATAATTCACATTAAAGTAAAGAAAAGCTTTGTATTTCAATAGTTGCACAGTTAGTTTCAAATCCAATGTGGGAGTGTATGATAGAAGTAAAATTATCAATAATATAAAATGTGCCAGTGTTTAAATAATTCCAGAACTGACTGCATAAGACAATAAAACAAAAATATGTGTACACAGTTGCACACACCTAGTCAGCATCTTCATTCAATATAAATTTGTACTTACAGAGTCCGTCCTTCTCAGTTGCTAATGCATCAGTGATAGTGGTGAGATTGGCAAAGATTTCCTCACGCTCATCATCAGACAGAAAAGGCAGGGCCTTGAAGCGTGGGTCCACAGCTGAAGCTAGGAGAAGTTCGTCCTTCAGGCCCATGTACCTTGAAAACAAATTAAAATGAATTAATTCACATTACAATAGCCAAAAAAACAAACCAACTGAATGAAACAGGCCTAACAATGTGATGTGATGTGATGTGATGTAGAACAATAAATACCTTTTCTGGAGATCCTGGTGCACCGCAGATTTAATCCCAGAGTCATTGGGGGTCAGTTGCATTTCCTCCAGAAGTTTTGCTTTAAGGGGTGCGATGACAGAGAGAGTAGGGGTGACTTCCTGAGACATCACCAAGGTGGCTTTCTTCAGTGGCTTCAGAGCCTGTGCAACGTCCTCTGCTGCCGTTATGTCTGCCTCTGTAAGGGTGCACAGATCCTTTTCCTGTTTTCGTACTTCAGGGGACAGTAGTGCAGCGGACACAGCTGGCTGCTGCTCCAAAAATCTTTCCAGCATTTCTAATGCGCTGTTCCAACGCGTTGGTACATCAGTCACTAGTTTATGCTGTGGGAGATCCAGCAACTTCTGTTTTCTCTTGAGTGCATGACTAGCTAGCGTGCTTCGGTGGAAAAAAATGGAGATGCGCCTCACTCTGCCGAGAAGCCGTGAGACAACAGGGATTTTAAGAGCAGCCTGAGAAGCTAAATTGAGTATGTGGGCAAAGCAGCCAACATGCAAACACTCAATGAGACTGACAGCAAGCAGCATGTTAGCAGCATTATCTGTGACGATTGCCGGCACTTTCTCCACTAACTCCCATTCGTTCATTGCCTCCTTCAACAGGTTCGCTATATTGCTCCCGGTGTGGCTTTCGTGCAGGGCTCTAGTCTGCAGGACATTTGACACAAGTGCCCAATCGTTGGAAATGAAATGAGAGGTAATAGTCACGTAGGAGTCCGTCGCTCTCGACGTCCAACCATCACATGTAAGAGCCACTCACTCTGTCGATTTCAACAACTCCAAAACCGCGGTCTTTTTCTCTTCGTACAGCTTCGGGATGGCGACTTCTGTCATGTGTTTGCGTGTTGGTATGGCGTATCGTGGTTCGAGCGTGTGTATCATCTTCTGAAAACCCGCGTTTTCGACGACACTGTACGGCCGCAGGTCCTTGCATATAAAGACAGCCACCGACTCTGTTATCTTCTGTGCCCGGACAGAACCTGGTGCCAGTTTGCACATAAGGGATTTGTCGAGTTGCGTTTGTTTTGAATCCGCGGATTTAGCCACGGGTTGCTGCCGGACGTCTGCATGGTGTCGGCTCAGGTGGTTTCGCAGGTTAGTCGTGTTGCTGCAGTATTTAAAGTTTGCACAATGCAGTATTTAAAGTTTGCACAATACCTTACTTTTAGGTTTACAGGTTTACAAGGGAATACAAAATGAATCCATACATCTGCTTTCAGGTTTGAAGGCGCTGGCTTAACGCTGCTGCTGCTGCTACTCACATCGGTCGCCATATTGTTATGGTTTGGTCTAGTGCGGTCCCCGTCCGTGCAGCGCGAATCACACGAAGGTGTTGGTCACAGCGCCCCCACTGGCCAGGTGCTTGAATCGATTCAGAAGATTGCTGAATCGATATTGAATTGCGGGGAAAAGAATCGCAATGCATTGCTGAATCGATATTTTTACCCATCCCTAGTGGACATGTTGTGACAGTGTTTGTTGCAACAGTATTTGTACGCGCAAAATACAACATGATGTGTTGTTAATAACTGGTATTGCTAACAGTGGCTGTCTAGTTGTCTAGTCCCCACCACCCGTTAAAGATAATGAGCTTTTGACTTGTCACTGGAATGCGGTCAACTCGGGTGTGAAGTCATTCCCAGTTTCAACCTCTGACTTCCAAGGTAAATGTAACACAGCATTTGAAACAAGTGAGGTTGTCACACCCTGAGTCTTTTCAGTTTGCGTTACAGCTCACAGAGCTGCAAATGGTCTTAATATAAGCAATGCACTGTAGGTACTTTAGGTTAATTGGATAAAAAGTGTGACTATCAAATGAAATATTTGAAAAAGAAAATGTATAAAGAAAAACTACTAAAAAGTAATAACTTTAATTTATTAAAAACTTCACATGGAGAACCAATTAAATGTAGGGCCTTGACTCACGTTCAGATTATGAGATTGAGTATTCTCAATAAACTTATCGTAAATCACGTAAATATTAGCTATCATAATTATCAAAGATAATAATAAAAATTACTCTAGTTAAACCAGAGTTCCTCAGGGAGGGGAGAGTTGCATGGCAGGCCTTTGTCTGTGACCATGCCCTCAGGGACAAAGGCTGCCAGGCTTTTGGGCCTAGTCTTTCCCTTTGTTTGATCAGGCTGAGGCCTTCTCATAATCAAACTGAAAGTTCACGTTAATCCAGAAATGAACAATCATCTTTGGGATGCCGGTTGCACCTACAGCACCATCAGGCCACTTCATAAAGTGTTTCACCACCTGCCCGACAACATATTCTCATTTACAGGTTTGTGTGATATCTTATGAAAAGCTAAGGACAAAAGTTTATATAATATCCTATGAAATATGATGCTACATTTAAGGCCATGAAACAGGCCTCTATGTTATCTTATAAAATACAACGGGAACCGATTCATGTGATATCTTACGAAATATAACACTGAAACAGTGACCAGAGGTGGACAGCAGGGTTAACGTCTAGGCAACAAACAGTGGCGGTTAGGTTTAGGCATCCAGAAGACTTGGTTAAGATTTGAAAAAAGATTGTGGTTTGGCTTATAGTACTTCCAGGACACGAACAATCGCAGGGACATGACCTGCCTCCGTACGTGGAGATTAGCTGCCTTCTTTGTGATGTGATTTCTAAAGTAATAAATATGTAGAATACACACACATTACTGCGCGTTACATATCATAGTTATATGTAAGAGCCTGTGAATGGACATTCACCAACTGACAGCTGCAGCATACAGTCAGAACAAACAGTCAAGATATGATAGCTGAAATGTGCCTCTGGGGATTGAATGTGATAGAATTGCTTCCTTTCCTATGAGCTGATCCATGTCAACTCAACTCTTTACTCTTATTTTATTATTTTTATTGGAAAGATTTCAACAGAAGGTAAAGCCTGTTCAACATCAACAAAATCCTTCATCATCAGTCTCATACTAACATGCAACCATAATGTAAGCATGATTTGTTTCCCCATTAGTTACAGCCAAGAAACCAGTCATCAGTTGATCACAGCTTTATGCATCAGCAATCAACATCAGTACAGAAGCATCCCAAGGAATATGCTTTAATGCTGCAGCTGCTCTTGTCATTAGATCTATTTTCGATTTTGTTGCTGAGTAAACACAGCTCAACTCGTGGTGCGGCTGATAGCAGAGACAGGTGTGTGTCGATGTGGAGCTCACTGTGTTTTTGCTTACCTGCAGCATCAGCTCTTACAAATGTGGGCTGTTATCACCTCATTATTGTGGACCCCTGGGATGGCACATCCATGGACTATCTGGGTGTTATGAAGCACTATGAAACCTGATCAGCACAGATCATCAGGCGTGTTGTGTGGAAGGGGCTACTGATTGCCACTGATGAACACATTCAGATTCCTGTGAATGTCAGGAGTGCTTTTGACCGTGTGAGAATATTTATACAGGAGTTCACTGTGTCAGTCATGTGGCAGGATATGGGCTTAGATTGCGAGGATTAGTGGAGGAGCACATTGCAGCTATGACTTCCTCCATAGCCATCAAGACTCTAATTAGATTTATGGCCATTCGATTCTGTGCTTTGCATTGTCCCTGTGCACACAAGATGCTGAATATCAGATTGCGTCATACAGAGGTGTACATTAGGGAATAATTACCAGCCTGGAGCAGTGAAAGCTGTCTGATGTACTGTAGTCTATGCTGGAGGGCTTTGATGGTCTTTGCTTGACAAATATCTGATGCTGATTAAAATAGTTTATAAGATCACGTATGCTCTTATCAATAAAGTGCTGGAGAAACTATGGAACAGAAATAGAAACCACACTCAAATTTTTTTAATCATTAAGTATAGAAGTCAATGAGAGGTGAGCCTATTTCTCACTTGATTTATTTCCTCAGTTAACATTTTCCTAATGAGTTTGTCTCAATCGCTAGTTTCAAGTCTTCTTCAATACAGCATCATGTTCATTTAGTCAATGATGGTCCCATTTAGAGTCAAATAGACCATAAAGCAGCCGATGCTTTAGGTACCATGCTAGTGACTAGATAGAGGCTAAGCAATATTTATCCACAACACTGTGTATATTAAAATCTGGCCACCAGTAAGTGCGCTAGACTTTGATGCCAATTTGACATTGCAACTACTGGGTCTGTCATGTGATGCCTCTGGCACAAAAATACTTTTTCTCATTGACTTACATGGGGAAAAAGATGTCTTGATAATATCAGAATAATATCTGGTTCTCCTGAGACAAATTCTCAGACAAAACTGCCACATAACACACAACACAGAAGCAAAGTTTGTCTGTCCATCAATCTCAGTATTTTTAGACACTGCCATTTAACTCTTTTGGGTATGTGTCTCTACTCAGACCTGCAGTTTGTGTTCTATTTTAAACCGTAACCACAATTCATTCCCTGAATGTTTTAGTTGCCAAATATTAGCATACATAAACCACTGTTTTTTATCTTTCACTAACATGAATCATTCTATAGTTGCCACACGCAGACAGATATTCAGAAAGAAATAATCTTTTCAAAGTTGGCATTAAACATTAAAAAATCTTGTCATGGAACAAAGCCCAGGTCAGTGTTGGATGCTGGGAAAATAGTGGTGCAGTATAGAGTGTACAGTAGTTAATATGTACAGAAATTAGAGACTTAGACTTCAACTTCGACTTCTCTTTATTGATCCTTTGGGATGACTCCCGCAAGGAAATTAAGATTCCAGCAACTTACAAAAACACAAGGGAGGTATACAAAATACAGTAACGGGTAACCAATAAACTCTTATTGGTTACCCGAACTTGCTTCCTGCTTTGCTACAGTGCGGACGCTTTTCTGCTTGCTCTCGCCTTTGCTTGCATTTTTTGCTACTATCTGCTACTATTTGCTTCTCCTCAATAAGAAACAAAGAGCAACAGCTCCTGGATACTTACAAAACCAGTGGGATTATATTTCTTTTAGATAACAGAGGCATTTTTCAATATTTTTACGACTTCCTCAACGCTAGGCAGGGAGGCCTACCATTCAAGATAAGCCTGAGCCTGTGCTACAGTGCTAAAGGTAATCACCAGAAGATGCCTCCCTTCTCTATGGAAGATTACCACAAACTACTACAGAAGATTTTGCTGCTGGAAACAAAAATTAATCGGTTAGAAGTATTTATAGAAGTGAATGGATATTGTGACAACAATACCACCCTAGCACTGACTGAAAACAGTGGACAGGGGCAGGCCAGAGCCCAGCTAACTAGCAGCGATGAAGCTACGAGGAAACGGGAGGTCCCTGTACAGGGTAATAAATCTACCAGCGATAATCCTCCCTGGAACACACTTGGGGCAAAGCCAAAGAGAAGACCACCTCCCTGCGACAAGGGAGAACGGATAACCGGGAGGACCCAGCGCCCCGATATCTCTGATCTGACCGGTTGGCCTGCGCTACCATCTCTATCCAGGCATAGCGCTTCATCAACTCCCCTGCCACGGAGGACACAGCAGCGGACAGCTGAGAAGAGGAAAAGTACCAAGAAACTTCCCCAGCAAGCAAGTGTTCAACTAAAGAACAGGTTTGCTCCACTGTTGTCGGACAATGGATCCCCCTCTGATTGCCTGAATAACCCACCATCACCACGCAGAAGGGTAAGACCTGCTAACTTAAAACCACCGAGAAAGCTAACAAGTGGGCCTGAAAATCTGATTGTGGGTGACTTTTCTGTAAAAGATATGAAAAGCAATAATAACACCAAAGTACTCTGCTTTCCGAAGGATACGGTGTCTGACTTGGAAAAAAGAATCCTGGATATTGTGGCTGCACACCCAAATGTGAAAAATATCATTCTGCACATTGGTTTTAATGACATTGAAAAACAACAATCAAGTGAGCTGAGAGAGCACTTCAATAAACTCTTTGAAACAGTCAGCGCTGTGAATGCTGAGGTGTTCATCAGTGGTCCTCTACCTCCGATCAGGAGAGGAGCTGAGAGATTCAGTCGACTTTACTCGCTGAATGAGTGGCTCTCCAGCGTTTTTCTTGCTAGTTCGATGCATTTTATTGACAATTTTAGCTTTTTCTGGGACCGCAGGCATCTTTTTAAGGCAGACGGACTTTGTCTAAATAAGCTGGGAGTAAAGCTTTTCATGACCAACATGTCTTACTTCCTGCGTCATCCATCTATCATCACTTCCAAGGACAACAGACAAGAGGAACCAACGGAAAAGACAGACACAACACAGCTTATCATGAACGTCGAAGGAGGACCGCCATTGCAAAAGGAGAGCGCTGACCATGAGAGACACCAGAGCAAAGAGGAGACGTGTCCATCCCCCTCTACCTCCCCTTTCATTTCAAATGGGCGTGAAGATCCCTCCCCCACACCCCCCAAGCCTAAATCCAGGTCTCCATCCTTCTCCCTTCCTCAAGTAAGCCTTTCTCCCCCCTTATCCCCTTTGGAGTTCCGGGAGCTACCCCCACCCACTCCCCGCCCTACTCCTATTTTTACTCCCCTTGACCGACCTCAGCGATCCCCCCCTCAGCGTTATCTCAGTGGCACCTCCCTCCCACCTCCCCCCCCCCCTCCACGAAAGTGTGCTTCACAAACCCTCAGCCCTACTCCGCCCCTCTTACGTAAACCCCCTCTACTCCCTCAACGTCCACTTCCAGTAGTTCATTCCAGCTCTGACGCTGCCCACTCCTCCCCCCCCCCCCCCTCATGGCCACCCTCGCCCCGCCCTGACAGCAGTCCTGAATATTATTGATACAAAACAGGGTTCAGCAGTAGACCACATTATCAGCTGGGCCCAAGGCTGCCTACGTCAAAGCTTGGCACCTTCTGCATTCCTGTTGTGATGACCGAGAGAGTGAACATTGGGAAACGTAGACACCCTGCTAACCTGAACAATCTCATTCCTATCCTCTCCAAATCAAAGTCAACATCGAAGCCTGTCAATAACACCATCAGGATGGGTCTGCTCAATGTTAGGTCTCTGAATAACAAATCATTTTTAGTCAACGATTTTATTACTACTTCCAAACTTGATTTTATGTTTTTAACTGAAACATGGCTGGAGCAATATAACAGTGCAAGCATTCTGATCGAGACATCACCCCCCAACTATAACTTTATTGATGTATGTAGATCTGGGAAAAGGGGGGGAGGGGTTGCTGCTATATTTAAAAACATATTTCAGGGGAAACAGATGTCACTTGGTGATTTTACATCATTCGAATACCTGTGTGCTGTGTTGAAATGCTCTCCCAAAATTCTTCTGTTAATTATTTACAGGCCACCTAAATACTCAGCAAATTTTTTCGATGATTTTACCGAATTATTGTCTAGTATCTCCACTGACTTTGACTGCCTAGTTATAACTGGTGACTTTAATTTTCATATTGACGATTCGAATGGCAAGGGTGCAAAGGAACTTTTTACTATTTTAGATACATTTGACCTGTCTCAACATGTGAAAGAGGCTACTCATTGTAAAGGACACACCCTGGACCTGATTATCACAAAAGGTCTCAATGTTTCTGATGTTCTTGTGACTGATCTTTCATTGTCTGATCACTTCTGTGTTTTCTTTAATATTTCTTTAATTCCGGAGACACAAACAGAATCAAAGAATGTCAAAAAGCGCTACATCAATGAACATGCTAATGTACTCTTTAAAAATGCCATCTCCTCGCTACCACCTCTAAACCCATGCCATGCTGATGATCTTGTAAACAACTTTAATTCCAAAATTGTGAATATCATAGATGTCATTGCACCGGTTACAGTTAAAACGATTTCTGGTAAGCAAAAGGCACCCTGGAGAAAAGCTGCTGTTGTAACAGCCCAGAGAAGAGAGTGCAGGAAGGCTGAACGAATCTGGCGAAATACAAAACTTCATATTCACCATGACATCTATAAAGAGAGGCTCCAGGCCTACAATTTAGTCTTAAAAAGTGCTAGAGAAACATTCTTCTCCAATATCATAAACAGCAACACTAATAAGGCCAAAACCCTATTTGCAACTGTCGACAGACTGACCAACCCCCCAACACAAATACCAGCCGAACTCCATTCCACACAGAAATGCAATGAGTTTGCATTCTTTTATACTAATAAAATTGAAGGCATCAGACGTGCCATCAATATCTCAAACAAAAAAGTTGGATCACCACCCCGTTTAGGCCAAAATAACACAGCAATGATGGCAAGCTTTAATGCCATAGACTCTAAAACTCTAGTGGAAACAGTGACGGATCTAAAGCCAACCACCTGCTGTCTCGATGCTTTACCTACCAACTTCTTTAAGAATGTTTTTGACTGCCTATCAACAGACGTATTGCAAATAGTTAATAACTCTATTCAATCGGGCAATTTCCCAAAGGCGTTCAAAACTGCAGTCATTAAACCTCTTCTAAAAAAGCGGAGCCTAGATGCCTCTATTATCAACAACTACAGACCAATTTCAAATCTACCATTCATAAGTAAAATAATTGAGAAAGTTGTACTCCAACAACTAACTCACTTCTTGGCTTCTACTGGCTGCCACAACAACCTCCAGTCAGGATTTAGACCTTTTCATAGCACAGAGACGGCCCTTATTAAAGTTATAAATGACATCCGTCTTAACAAAGACTCTGGCAAAACTTCAGTACTAATGCTATTGGACCTCAGTGCTGCATTTGACACTGTCGACCACTCAATACTTTTGGACAGGTTGGAAAACTGGGTGGGGCTCTCAGGCACAGTCCTAAACTGGTTCAAGTCATATCTACAAGATAGGAACTATTTTGTTTCCATTGGCGACTTTGTATCAGAACAAACCAACGTAACGTGTGGAGTCCCCCAAGGTTCAATCTTGGGGCCGACTTTATTTAATATCTATATGCTCCCACTAGGACAAATCATGCAAAATAATAACATTGACCACCATTGCTATGCCGATGACACCCAAATCTATGTAGCGCTATCACCAAATGACTATCGCCCCATAGATCTTCTGTGCCAGTGCATTGAGCAGGTCAAACACTGGATGTGCCAAAATTTCCTTCAACTAAATGAGGATAAAACTGAGATAATTGTTTTTGGTGCTAAGAAAGAAAGGTCTAAAGTCATCCAACACCTTCAATCACTGTCCCTGAAAACCTCAAATAAAGCCAGAAATCTTGGGGTTATTATGGATTCTGATTTACATTTCAACAGTCACATCAAATCAGTAACAAAATCTGCCTACTATCACCTTAAAAATGTAACAAGACTTAGAGGGCTCATGTCAGCTCAAGACTTAGAAAAACTTGTCCATGCCTTTATAACCAGTAGGCTAGACTACTGTAACGGTCTCCTTGCAGGTCTTCCCAAAAAAACTGTCAGGCAGCTACAGCTCGTTCAGAACGCTGCTGCTAGAGTTCTAACAAAGACCAAAAAATGTGAGCACATTACACCAATTCTTAGATCATTACACTGGCTTCCTGTACGTCAGAGAATTGATTTCAAAATCCTCCTGCTCACATATAAATCACTTCATGGTCTAGCGCCGAGGTATATCACTGATATGCTCCCACTACATAAGCCTTCTAGATCACTGAGATCCTCTGAGACCAATCTGTTAGTGGTTCGCAGAGTAAACTCAAATCAAGGGAAAGCATCTTTCAGTCATTATGCAACAAACAGCTGGAATAAACTTCCTGAAGATTTGAGACTTTCACCCACTCTGACCACTTTTAAAACTAGACTGAAAACTTTTATGTTCACCTTAGCTTTCTGCTAAATCTTCGCACTTCTAACGTCCGCACTGTTTTGATTATTGTCTATGTTTTTATTCTCTTTGTCTTTCTGTAATGCATTTGAATTCATGACATGTTGTGCTGTGAAGCACTTTGAGTCTGCCTTGTGTATGAAAAGTGCTATACAAATAAAGCTGCCTTGCCTTGCCTTGCCTTAAATACATACAGAAAGTATAAAAAAAACAATAAACAGTAAGCAATAAAGTCTTAGTCAAATATATGTGAGGTAGATGTAAGAATACAGGTCAAATAAAATTCACGGAAAGTTAAATCACATAAATTAAATGTAGAGGAAATGTATAAGATGAAATATGTATGACTGTATATGAAAGAAATGAGCAGCAAGATTAAATGATTGCACTTAAGTGGTGGATAAAGGTATTGCAAAAAAAGAAGATAAATGTCCAGGTATGTAAGAGTAAGAGTATTGCAGGCAGAAGGAATTTTAAAGACATTCTCAAGGAATTTATGCAGGGTTTCACAGATTTTTTGCATACCAATGGCTTGGATTATGAACAGGGTTTAGTCAGTTGAAGGCTGCAACCATCACAGACTAGTTTTAGACAATGTTTTACCATATTGGAGGTTTAACTTTCCACATTTTATCACATCATAGGTGTTCTGGGCACAAAACAATACTGATTAATGTTATTGATTTAACCTCAGCTGGTGGATTTGTTCAGTTTCTTGCTGTGAGATGAAATCCAATCCAGAGAAAACGGTTTGGGTAGTGGCTCCAAGAGATGGAGTAGGGATGGACAGTATAAATGGTATAGAAATTACACCTGTATGAATTGGCCTTACAGTATGAATGCTCACCAGTAGAGCGATAAGTACAGCAAAACACAATAAAGACTCTCACACACTGAAATGGAAGCACTGAGCTGCAACACGTCAGTTGGTTTAATTAGAGGCATTGTTTTTAAGGATTTGGTTATTCTACAGAATTGAAAAAAAAACTCAAAAAGATTAAACATCCAAATCCCAAAATTGAAAATTGAATACCTACCCAGCCAAAAAAACATCTAAATATTGGAATATCCGGATCAGACCTACTCTGTACTATGTAAAATATGTCCTAGTAATACAGTATGAGTACAGTGATAGCAGCCATTCAGTTGCCATACAAGTCTTTTATCCCTTCAGAGCATTTATGTTGAAATTTCAAGAAAATCAAATATACTATGGTATGTATATATCACAGGTATACGGTATATCATACTGTATATACTTTTCATGCTTGAACCATGATATACATTTTAGGCCATACCGCCCGGCCCTACTTTAAAGGCCTTTAAAGGCATTACACTGTGGCACAAAAATCTGAGTCAAGTTATACTTTTTGCAGGTTTTTTTATTTTTTTTATTTAGTCCTCTGCTTTTTAAATGCAGTAGCATATGCATCTGGGAACTCTCTGGTTGCTGATTGCTGATTGGATAAACCATCTGTCTGTCACCAACATACGGGCCAATCAACCAATCAGATCACGAAGCATATGACATGCTAACAGCATTAAGGCAAAGCTCAGAAAGTAAACAAGATGTTGGTAAAGGATATTTGCCGTAGAATAACATGAATTTACGGATAAAAGGACCAATTTCAGGTGCCCGGTCCATATTCAACAGAAGGATCCCAGAGAAAAATCGTTTATTGAGCAGCTTGCTCCATAGCTGTGCTCATCATACGTGGAAGCCTCCATGTTGTTTACACTGAACAGTCGCTTTTTTGTTGCGTCACTCTTAAATCCGCCTCAAAATCAATGCTGATTGGTTCTTTCGCTTTGCAAACTTCTCCAAATTTCTCTGTCGCACATTACCAGACTAATCTGAGAGTAAAATTCAATGGAGCTAACCAGATCAGGATCGTCTCACGAGGTTAGTCCAGAGCATCCATGCCTATGTAAAACAGCTATTGACCGCTCACAAACATCACTAAAAGCAACATAATGATATCATATGCATGTATATGTATGTTTTGTGTTTATGTCCAGAGCAGCTCTTTCATTCATTCATCTTCAACCGCTTATCCCGGGGTCGGGGTCGCGGGGTTGCTGGAGCCAATCCCAGCTGACATCGGGCGTGAGGCGGGGTACACCCTGGACAGGACGCCAGTCTATCACAGGGCACATAGAGACGTACAGAGACAGACAACCATTCACACCTACGGGCAATTTTAGAGTCATCAATTAACCTAATACGTGCATGTCTTTGGATTATGGGAGGAAACCGGAGAACCCGGAGGAAACCCACGCAGACACGGGGAGAACATGCAAACTCCACACAGAAAGGCCCAGCTAATTCATTTAGAACTCTGGGAAGCAAAGTGTTGTGGAAACAGGTGTTATTGGACATCGGCATTGTGCGCGGCTGAAACCTTTAGACAGACCTTTAACTAACTAACTACAAATACCGCCTCAGGTGGTATTTGTAGTTAGAGAATGAAATGTTAATGCATTTGTGGAGGATAATGGCACTGCCCAGGCATAAATCTCCTGTGTCTGTACTAATCTCATGAAGCAATGCAACCACACTGATAACTGTCAGTATGTCCTCACTGCAGAATGCCTTCCATGTAATCGGTAGACCAGTGCATTTTGTGAAGACCTTTTATATTGGAATGGAAACCTCAGTATCAGGGATGGTGTTTTTTTCTTTTTACATATCACGTGTCCTGCCGGCACTGTTTTCAGTGAATGGCACTTCATGACAATCGAAGAAATATGCAGATTTAAGAGTTATTATTTCAGTAATTCCACTTACAACAATCTGTACAGCTGCATTCATCTCAGCAATGCTTGTCATCACATTTGTGGCCATTTCTCTGTTGCTATTTTCATGGATCCAGATACTTTAGTTGCCCTGGCACCAAAAGATGACATCACCGTGATGCTGAATGCTGATTGGCTAATTTTTGCCAGGATTGTTGGGAAACAGTGCACCTACGTCATTTGTCTACGTCATCTACGCATGCGCAGCGCAGCGTCGCTTTTCACTGGATTTCCCGCCACTTCAGCTCCGGAAAATATTGTTTTTAACTTAGTTTATCGTTTCTAGATTTGGGATCACTCGTGCCCAGCATTTATTATATTTATTTCTTCAAACCATGGACCGAAGCTTTTAACCATCGGGCCTGTGGTTGCCTCTGATTACCACGGAGAAGTAAAACACTGAAGCTGTGACGCCGAATCGCATTAGCGAGGCGGCAATTTTTAAAGAACTTCTTCAACTCAGTGGGATCTAAAACAATTGGTGAAGTGGGCTGCCTGCCTAGGAGTGAAGATCTCTGTAGGCATTCGGCTCCAGGGCCGGAATTAAACTCATCACCCTGTGGTGACGGATCCCCAGCACAGGCTGCGATATGATGGCGGTATGCGAGTCCCGTCTCCCCACGCTCTCATAACTGAGGGAGAACGTCTCTGGCCTGAAGGCTGACCTCATGGAGAAGAACAAAATCCTCCTGGATTTCTCCAACGTCGCCTTGACTCAGGCAAAGCTCCTTGCCCATCTTAAGGCTTCAGGCGCTGGTGACCGGACCATGACGGCAACACCACCCTGCCGTGGACTGGCTCCATCACCACCGGATCTCCGGCACCACCAGGGAGCCAAGCCCAAGTCATCGGCACCCTCCACCTCCTGCCTTCGCCCCGCGGAGAGGCAGTGCTCCACCAGGGAGGACGGAGCGGTGGCTCTGGGTCTGGTGAGCTCAACTCCACTCAAGCTGAGTGAACCCTGGTCAGTGATGAACAGGGGCATCGGGGCTCGCCCTTCTCTCCCTCCTCCGCCTCCAGATCTACCACTGGATAACAGGTTTGACGTCCTCAGCCAGCAGGATTTCCCTCCTCCGCCTCCAGATTTCCCGCTAGATAGCAGGTTTGACGTCCTAAGCCTGCAGGATTTCCCTCCGCTGGGTGCGCACTCCAGCTCGTCCCCGGGATCCGTCCATACAGCCGGTCGTGGCTCAAGCCGACCCATGAGCCGGGGTCCACTCGCTGAACAGATCCCTTCCTTCCGTCTCGGTTAGGAGTAGCCATGGGCCGGCGCACCTCTAGGTAGCCGGGTCACACATTCCCTCCGTGCTGGTCATGGGGACCTCGATGGTCAGGCATGTGAGTGTACACGGCGGCCAGACCTTCTGCTGCCCTAATTATCTGATACCAGATAATCATATTGATCCACTCTGTCTGACTAATACCTGGTTGTGTCATGAAGAATATGTTAACATAAATTAATCCACTCCTCTCAGTCATATATATTCCTTGAGGCAGTGAACGAGGAGGAGGCGTTGCAGCCATTTATGACTCAGACCTATTAATCAACCCTAAACCTAAACTAAATTATAATTTATTTGAAAGTCTTGTTCTTTGTCTTTCACGTCCAACCTGGAAAACTGTGCAGCCAATTATACTTGTTATAATATACCGTGCTACTGGTCCTTATTCTGAATTTCTATCTTAATTCTCAGAGTTTCTGTCAAATTTAGTCCTTAAATCTGATAAAGTAATCATTGTAGGAGATTTTAATATATTAACGAGGACGTTGATAATATTAGCCTTAGTATTGCATTTATCTCTCTATTAGATACGATTGTTTTTAGTTAGAGTGTACATAAACCTACTCACTGTTTTAATCACACCCTCAACCTTGTTTTGACTTATGGTGTGGAAATCAATTGCATAATAGTCTTATCACAGAATCCTATTTTATCAGACCATTATTTAATAACTTTTGAATTCATATTACAGGACTACTTACCTCTGGGCAAAAGTTTCTACACTAGATGTTTGTCTGATTGCGCTTTAACTAAATTTAAGGAAGCGATTCCATCTGCATTTAATTTAATGCCATATCCTAATATTCAAGATTCCTATACTAACGTAAGTTTCTCTAAAATTGATCACCTTGTTGACAGTTTTGCAGGCTCACTACGAACAACACTCGACTCTGTTGCTCCGTTAAAAAAGATAATAAAACTGAGGAAGTTAGCCCCATGGTATAACTCACAAACCCGTGAATTAAAACAAATATCGCGAAAATTGGCGTTCCACTAAATTGGAGGAATCTCGCTTAATTTGGCAAGAAAGTCTAAAAAAATATAGGAAGGCCCTCCATAATGCCAGAGCAGCATATTACTCATCTTTAATTGAGGAGAATAAGAACAATCCTAGATTTCTTTTCATCACTGTAGCTAGGCTGACAGAGAGCCACAGCTCTACTGAGCCATGTGTTCCTATAACCCTCAGTAGTAACAACTTCATGACCTTCTTTAATGACAAAATTATAATTATTAGAGACAAAATCAACTCGCTTGGCACCAATTTTTCTTCAAACCCGAGAACCTAAGAAACAACTGTGCGACCTGATATATTCTTGGACTGCTTTTCTACAGTTGACTGTAACAAATAAACTTCTACTATTTCGGCATCAAAGCCTTCTATTTGTCTCCTAGCCTATAATCCAAACTAGCTTACTTAAAGAAGTGTTACCTTTAGTTAGCACTCCTGTATTAGATATGATTAATATGTCTTTATCAGCAGGTTATGTATCACAGTCTTTTAAAGTAGCTGTAATTAAACCTCTTCTTAAAAAGCCCAGAGGTACTAGCCAACTATAGACCTATATCTAACCTTCCTTTTCTCTCTAAAATCCTCGAGAAATTAGTCGCCAATCAGCTGTGTGACTTTTACATAATAATGAGTTATTTGAGGACTTCCAGTCAGGATTTGGAAGAATCATAGCACTGAGACAGCACTGGTAAAAATTACTAACGACCTTCTAATATCTTCAGAAAAAGGACTTGTCTTTGTACTTGTTTTACTAGATCTTAGTGCTGCCTGCGACACTATTGGCCATCGCATCCTGCTACAGAGACTGGAGCATCTAATTGGCATTAAGGGAACCGCATTAAGCTGGTTTAAGTCGTATTTATCAGATAGATCTCAGTTTGTACATGTTAATGACAAATCCTCCATACACACTTAAGTCAGTCACAAGGTTCCACAGGGTTCTATCCTTGGACCGATTCTATTCACCTTATATATGTTTCCCTTAGGAAATATTATAAGGAAGCACTCCATACATTTTCATTGTTATGCTGATGATACACAATTATATTTATCGATCAAACCAGAAGAAACCGATCAGTTAGATAAACTTCAAATATGCATTAAGGAAATAAAAAGCTGGATGACCTGCAATTTTGTTAAACTCAGATGTAACTGAAGTTATTGTACTTGGCCTCGAAGGGCTCCGAAACTCAATAGCTAAAGATATTGTTATATTCCCTCATAAAACTAAAGACAAGGACTGCATATTTCACGAAAATCAGGAACATGGCGTCTCAGAAAGATGCAGAAAAACTAGTCCATGCATTTGTTACTTCTAGGCTGGATTATTGCAACTCCTTATTAACAGGCTGCTCCAATAAGTCTGTTAAGAGTCTTCAGTCGGTCCAAAATTCTGCAGCTTGTTTACTAACCAAAACAAATTGACCAACAATTGAACAAATGTATTCACATCCTTCACATTTTAGACTCGCATCTAAAAAGAAACGATTGAAATGGTGGAAAAAATAATGTTTGACAAACACACACACCGGTTGTCAGAGTTTGTTATTTTTAATTATCAGCTGTCAACACACACACACACACACACGCACACACACAAAAAAGAAATTAAAAATCACACTGATCATAAAAAAAATTAAAAGTTAAAAAAGAAAGTTATGAGTATGAAAACTCGTGTTGTATTCATTGTTGTAAACTTGTGTAAATAGTTTGTTTGCTGTCGTGATCAAAACCATTGATCTGAAGCTCAATGCTGATGCTGTCCCGGAAATTGTTTTCTTATCAGCAATAAATATATCTATTTCTGATCAACCCCTATCAATTGCATGCTTAAAATTACATACTGGTTAAAGCCCTTGCCATTTTAAGACAACCCGACCCATGTCTGGGTTAAATCCCGCCCACTTCCGATATAGGTCCCGCCCACTCTGACTACGGATACGGATAATTCATACGGTAAACGGATACAGATACAGATAATGCTGTACTCACTCAACCCTAATATTAAGCACTGCCATGCCACAATGAGAGTACCCAAGCTTAAATAAAGAGAACACTTTACATTGTCCATTCTGCCTAAGATTTCACATTCTGTATGACAGTCCAGACCTGAAGACATCTTCACACACATATTGAGCCACCTTATACAACAGCAAGTAAAGCTTATGTGACAGACATCGTCGATTTACATGAAATTTACATCATGCGACCTACATCTGATATACACCAACATGGTGTACCGTTTGGTTACTGTTTGTTCTCTGGTGCCACATAGTGGACATCGGAAGAGATACAAAAATTTAAATCCATAATTTGCAGTGACCAATGATGCAGAAAATAATGTCTTGGGTCATGCATGCAGTGTGTGATGGTTCCGGGAATGTATGGTTGGGTCTGCCAGAGTCCCGCCTTTAAAAGCCAGTTACAGGCTCTGAGGAGGATCTTCTCAGTCTGCTGCTCATCAAGGGGTCTCTCTGATTCAGCAGCTGCAAAGAAAATCTTTAAAGGGATTTGTTCAGGGTTCGTAAAGCCTATCTGTTTCATAATTAACTTCAGTCTCTTTCAAAGAGCTGTTTCACCCTTGTCATTTTTAGTATTGTCAGTCAACTGTGATGAAAACCATTTCTTGTACAATACTTAACCAAGTCACTGTATGTTGTGGCACAAATTGGATTTCTGCCCATATTTCTTTTTCAACCAAACACCAGTTACCAGATAATGCCTCAATTCAATTCAATTTTTTTAACAGTGCCAATTTATAACAAAAGTTATCTTAAGGCACTTTGCATAAAAAGTAGGTAAAGACCACACGCTATTACTTTTTCATGATTTACATAGACCCAATAATTCCCCCATGAGTAGCAACAGCAATCTTGCGCACACAGTGGCAACGGAAACCTTCCCATTAACAGGCAGGAATGTCAAACAGACCCAGCTCTATGGAGTATGGCCATCTGTCTTGATCGGTTGGGGAGGAAGAAAAAGAGAGAGAAAGAGAGAAGAGACAGACAGATGGACAGAGAGAGACAAATACAGACAGAGAGACAGTCCTAGAGATGCAAGCAACCACAAAAGTAACAGTAACCATAATAATCTATAGCATGGGTGTCAAAGTCAAGGCCCGCGGGCCAGATTCGGCCCGCCAATGAATTATCTTGGCCCCCGTGATGATATTTGCACGCCAAAGCCGCCTGCTGGTGTTTTTCACGCAAAAACTACATTACCCACAATGCAACGGTAGCCGCGAACTCACTGTAGCGCCGCAAGTGGGCCGCCCCGTCTTCAATATTCGTAAGCATTCAGGGCAGATGTCAACGTTCAGCATGATCAATGATGAGTAGTGGTAATAACAGCTGTGATGTAATGAGATAAATTACTGATAATATTTTCATGGATACAAATTTTATAACTTCTAAAACTAATGATAGTATACAGTATATGAGTAATAGTAATAATAGCAGCAGGAAGCGTCATTGTAGGAGAGTGTACACGTATTATTATTATTTATTTTTTTTTTTTGCTATGGCGCCGTACTAGGTTGCAGCCTGTAACAGCAGCTCCCGTGGGTTTTTACGTTTTTAAAAAGTTTTTGTTGTGTTTGTGTTCTGGTTTTTGCTCAACTTTTGGCTACTCTTCTCCGGAGACTGGGAGAGGACGAACCCTTTTCTCTTCTTGAACTTTCACTGCACTTTTTGTGTTGTTTTTGTTTTTGTGATGGTTTTGCTAACCCTAGCAACGGAGTGTCAGGAGCGCATCACTGAGCGCATTGTTTACACATGGGACCAGCTGATTGCGCTGTGTAAACCTGTACTGCTACCCGGAGCCAGACCTGAGGTCCTGAAGGAGCTGCGGAGGAGACGCCGTGGCTGCAGAGCTGGAGTGAAACGGAGGGTGAAGAGGAGGAGACAAAGACCGGCTGTACCGGCGATCGTCATGGGAAACGTGAGGTCTCTGGGGAACAAGACGGACGAGCTTGCCGCGCTGATAAAGGCTCAGAGGGAATATTGTGAGTGCAGTGTGTTGTGTTTCATAGAGACATGGCTTAACTCACACATCCCGGACCACAGCGTGGCGATTCCCGGTTTCAGCACTGTTCGGGGAGACAGGGACGTGACAAGCAGCGGAAAGAAAAAAGGAGGAGGGATTGCACTGTACGTGAGTGAGAGGTGGTGTAATCCCGGACACGTTCACGTGAAGAAACATCTCTGTACCCCGGACATTGAACTGTTGACTGCGGGGATGAGGCCTTATTATTTGCCCCGGGAATTCACGTCTGCCATCATGATCGGTGTGTACGTTCCTTCTTCAGCTGATGCAGCGCTGGCCTGTGACGTCATCCACTCCGCTGTTGCCCAGATACAGACGCTGCATCCTAACGCATTTATTGTCATCACTGGGGATTTTAATCACGTCTCACTGGATAAAACCCTCCCAACATTTCACCAGTATGTTGACTGCCCCACCAGAGACTGTAACACACTGGATCTGTTGTATGCAAATGCTAAGGATGCATACAGTCCCACAGCCCTCCCCCCTCTCGGAAGATCTGACCACAGCCTGGTTCTGCTGACCCCTAAGTATATTCCCCTTGTTCAGCAGCAGCCTGTCCACACTAGGAGCGTGAGGAGGACTGCTTTGAGTCGACAGACACTGTATCCTGAAAATGTCACTTTGTCACTTTATACCATCACTGCACCACTTTATTCAGTTGTACTTTATTCAGTTGTACTGTCACTTACTTCAGTAAGTAATGCTGCTATACGACACTGTCTCTTTATATCACCACTACATCACTTTATTTATTTATTAATGGTTTACTGTAACTATCTGCTGATACACTTACTGTGCTTTAGGACATGCTGCTACATTTCACTGTGGTTTACTGTAACTTACTTAAGTACGAAATGCTGCTACACTCCACTGTGCCATACTGTCACTTAGTTCTGTAGGACATGCTGCTACATTTTTAACATTTTTAACACTTATAACGTATCGCTCCTTCTCACTTATCTAGTTTGTACTTATTTTATTTCAATCTGCTGCTAAACTGCACGCTGCGTATTGTTGTATATTGTATATACCTACGCTTAACCACGACGTCTGTTGCACTCTGTCACACTTGGTTCATTGCTTGATTTATCTGACGTTAGCTTTATTTTGATTTGATTTATGTTTATGCTTATTGTTACTCTGATCCTTTTCCGCCTTTGTATCGAAACTGTTGCACAATAATTTCCCTCGGGAAAAATAAAGCTTCTTGAATCTTGAATCAGACTAGGATGCACTTGTTGAGCCACATGGAGAGGATCTGGACAGCATGACCGACTGCATCACAGAATACATTAGGTTCTGTGAATACACCACCATGCCAACCCGGTCTGTGAGCTACTTCTCTAATAATATGCCGTGGATCACAAATGACCTGAAAGCCCTTCTTAACAAGAAGAAGAGGGCGTTCAGGTCTGGAGACAGGGAAGAACTGAGGAGAGTGCAGCATGAACTCAGGGATATGCTGAGGACCTGTAAAGACGCCTACAGGAGGAAGCTGGAGGCCAAACTCCAGCAGAACAATGTGAGGGATGTGTGGACTGGTATGAAGCAGATCACTGGTTGTAAGGTGAGCGGCAGACAGTCTAACAGCCTGGAGAGGGCAAATGAGCTGAACAGATTCTTCAATAGGTTCAGCTCACAGCCTTCTGTCATCTCTATGACACCTCCAGACCCCCACACACCCTCACTGCCCCAAATACTTCCTCCCCTCCCCCCTCAATCCCCTGCTATGAGCTCTCCTGTGCAACACCTCTCCTCCTCCTCCACCTCTTCCTTCTCCATCTCTTCCACCTCAACCTCCTCCTCCTCTGCCTCCTCCTCCTTCACCTCCTTGTCCTCCACTGAAGACACCAGCAGCCTCCCCCGCATGACTGTGACTGCAGGCCAGGTTTGGAGACAGCTGGAGAGACTCCACCAGCATAAGGCTGCAGGCCCTGACGATATCAGCCCCAGGATCCTGAAGACATGTGCCATCCAGCTGTCTCCTGTCCTACAACACCTCTACAACCTGAGCCTTGGTCAGGAGAGAATACAAGTGCTCTGGAAGACTTCCTGCCTAATTCCTGTTCCAAAGAAGTCGACACCATCAGACCTCAATGACTATCGACCAGTGGCCCTCACTTCTTACGTCATGAAGGTGCTGGAGAGACTAGTTTTGGTCAACGTGAGGCCGCAGGTGAGAGCCCTGCTAGACCCTCTGCAATTTGCTTACCAGCCCCACTTGGGAGTTGATGACGCTGTCATCTACCTGCTGCAACAAGCCCATTTGCACCTGGATGGTGGAGGAGGTACTGTGAGAATCACATTCTTTGATTTCTCTAGTACTTTTAACACCATTCAGCCACTGCTACTGGGGGAGAAGCTGCGGGTGATGGGAGTAGACGACACAATGATCTCCTGGATTACTGACAGGCAGGCCACAGTTTGTCCGTATGGGCAGTGTTCTGTCTGATGTGGTGGTTAGTGATACAAGAGCTCCACAGGGGACTGTATTGTCTCCATCCTGTTCACCTTATA
Organism: Echiichthys vipera; assembly: GCF_963691815.1. Classification (NCBI taxonomy): domain Eukaryota; kingdom Metazoa; phylum Chordata; class Actinopteri; order Perciformes; family Trachinidae; genus Echiichthys; species Echiichthys vipera. The sequence continues at coordinate 35,125,610 of NC_139828.1, read as the reverse complement.
CACCACTGACTTTCAGTACAACACTGAGTCGTGTCACCAGCAAAAGTTTTCTGACGACTCGGCTGTTGTTGGGTGTATAAGTGAGGGACAGGAGGAGGAGTACAGGGCACTGGTAGACAACTTTGTGAAGTGGACTGGACAGAATCACCTGCGGCTGAACATCAGCAAGACCAGAGAGATGGTGATAGATTTCAGGAAGAAGTGGGACACGGCTTTCCAACATCTGTGCATTCTGGGAAGGGATGTGGAGGCGGTGGAGGATTACAAGTACCTGGGTGTTACCATCAACCACAGACTGGACTGGAGATCTAACACTGAAGCTGTTTCCAAGAAGAGGATGAGCAGACTTTACTTCCTGAGGAAGCTGAGATCCTTCAACGTGTGCAGCAAGATGTTGGAGATCTTTTATCAGTCTGTGGTGGCCAGTGTACTTTTCTTTGCTGTGGTTTGTATGGGAAGCAGCATCGGAGCCAGAGACACCAACAGACTCAACAAACTGATCAGGAAGGCTGGCTCTGTGATTGGCTGCAAACAGGACACTCTGGAGGCTGTGGTGGAGAGGAGGACACTGAAAAAATGTTATCCATCATGGATAATCCTCTCGACCCTCTCCAACTCACACTGGTCAGACAGTGGAGCACCTTCTCCAAAAGGCTGCTTCAGCTTCGCTGTCGTAGCAACAGATTCAGGAAATCTTTCCTGCCACAATCCATCACTTTTTATAATAACTCTCTCACCTCTGCTGACAGAGAACTCTGCTCTCTCTATTTTTTTTGTTTTGTATATACTATTATAGTTATAGTATATTTTGCATATTTTGTTGTATATATTATAATGGTTTATTGTTTATAGCACACTGTGCACTGTATATATACACTATGTATATATTTGATTCTATTTATGTTATGTACAAAGTTTTTATTTGCTGACCCACTACTGCTGTTACAAAATAATTTCCCAGTCTGGGATCATTAAAGTAATTCTATTCTATTCTATTCTATTATGGCTCGAATAGATTAATCACAGAATTAATTGTGAATTAACTCGACTAATCAAAATTTAGGATTTAATTTACCCCGAGATAGGGCACCACACCAACTAAGATGTTTATTGGGGCACCACACCAACTAAGGTGTTTATTAAACTTTGGTGAAGGTTTAATACATGTTAATTTAGAAGAATACCGTTAGCAACTTAACGTAATTGATTACTTAAATTTCATCAGTCTCGTCTCGAACATGTTAGTTTGTACCGTAACAGTGACCATTAAATCTGCACAGAAGAGAAGATTCTCACAATGACGTGAAGTTATATGCATTTATTTGATTAACTGGCAAGGATAATACAGAATAATGCAGTACTGAATAGACAAGGAATAAATGGGTTAAATGTGGATATAACAAGCTTAAGACCAGAGTAGTTCAAACCTAAGGGGCTGGTTTATAACATTACTGGTGGACTTAAACTGGCTCTAATTAGCCTCTCAACAGAACTTCGAAGAACCTAAATATCACCAACAGTCTTAACCAGGAGCTGTATTAAAAGTGCCAACCTTACTCTCGGCGTTGAGGTGGTACAGTCGCCGAGGTGTCTCACAGTGAGAGAGCAGCTGGGTCCATGGGTCACCGAGGCTCGGTGTTGACGGCTCTGCAGTTCGGCTGTGGGCTGGGTCGACTGTCGGACTGGCGCAGTTGGAGCAGCGGGACTGCTGCTGCTTCACGGCCCTGCACTGATTCAGGCCCTTCAGGTGGCTTGGCTCTGGCTTTCATTGGTGGTCCAAAAGAGTTCTGACTGATTCTGTTGAGTTGGTATCGCGCAAAATTCAATGCAACCAGCCGGCCTGACAGATGCAACAAAGATCAGCACGAAGTGGCTTGACTATAGTTACAAAAGGAAGATAAAAACATAACATAGAAGACTTACAAAGTCGCGCGATAAAAATAGACTAATAAACAAAAACACCTTAGTAAGAACGTTTCTTGCGAACTTTTGAGCAACGAAGTTGAACAAAGGAAAATTATTACTTTGATGTAAAAGAAGTGTTCTCCACGGGGAGAAAAGACTAGGTGCTGCAAACAAAGAAAAGAAGAAGAGAGAGGAAGCGAGAGTAAAAGTCGCCTCCGCTTGTGATTTTATCCAAAGAGGCACAGAGGTGTTGCTCGGGGCGGATCGACTTTCTTGTTCGGAATAAGATAGTGGCGTCTATATCCAGCATTCTAACAAGGAAGATTAAACTATCTCTGAGTGATTTTTCTTTATTAATCTTTCTCATATCCAATTTAACTAACACCTTTAGAAATGCAGTTTAACAGATAACCTTACTGAGTGAATGGAAGCATTATTTAAAACACAGAATATTCAGGAACTAAACAGAGACTTTGCGCTTCTGAAACTACATAAACATAATCTTGAACAAGATACTAATAATGCATGCACAGTTACCTATTTAAGAGAATGTCTTTAAACAGCCAGTTGCGATGAAACAGTGAACTTAGCTGTTTTTCAATTTACCAGGAGTCCTTTTTGGCTTTGTTCCTTAATTAAACGTCTTTTCCTTGTCCTTACCCCGTCCTGTCACTGGGTGTCGCTCTGTCTCCTTGGGCGAGACAGTCCCTTAGTTCAATTAGCGGTCAGATGTCCTGCTGATTTACACACTTAAGTGGGTCTTCATTTGGGGAGAAGGTGTTCTGGAATGCACTTTTTACTCATCCTACGCACAGGGCAAAAGGTGTAAAACTCCTTATCTCACATCGCTCTCCTGTGAGATTTAGCAGATGGCCAAAGGGGAAATAAGGAATGAAGGTCACAAAGGAGAAGTTCACACCGAGGTTCCTACATCATGCAGGACCACAGCAGCAGGCACCACCACGATCAGCAGAGACCTGTGAGATGACAAAGCACAAACAACTCCGGGGAAGAAGTTGAATTAGTAACATGGCACAGCAAGATGTTGTGGAGAGTTTTGTTCATGGAAGAATGGATTTGAGCAGGGCAGTTGTTTGGACAATATATCTCATTCATTAGAGCTTCAACCATGCTGGATTCTCTGGCTCTTGGCTCCTCCAAATGTCAGCAAACAGATTTGAAAGTTCAATTCCAGCAGTGTTCCTAGGTGTCCTGGAAAACAGTTGACTAATTTTCCAGCCAAGGAAAACACTTAACTTTTATACTTTATGAACTGCCATAACATATAAGTCATATTTACATTACTTGTCATGAACGATGCGGGGAAATAACACTGGGAGACTGGACCCAAATGACACAGGGGCATGGTACAAACAAAACGTTTAATATAAACGACAAACAAAACGTGAAACAACTACAGGGTAACAGAAATACTAACACTAGACAGGCGAAGGAAAACAGGAATGGGGAAACGACGGACAATCAGGGAACAGGACGAGGAAACAGTAACGCGAGATACTACGTAAAGAAACAAAGAAAACATTGATTAATAAAACAAATAACGAGAAGCGCAAAACCAACGAACAAGTAACGGGAGCCAATCCGACAAAGAGTTTACCAGTGGAAGGATAACAACGGTTTGGCGCTGCATGTCTGTCAGCTCAGGGTCTTTATAGTTGTACAGGTGATTAGCGTAACAGGCTGCAGCTGGGGGACACAAGCCTACCGGACCTGGACAACAAAACACAAGGGGAAGACACATGCAGGGAAAAACAGACAGAGGGAGACAAACTCATACAAAAGGGATAGAGGGGAGCACTGACAGAACCAACTCTTGACATTACTATAGATATTATTATAGTTACTGTTACTTTTGTGGTAGCTTGCATCTCTGGGATTGTCTTTCTGTCGGTCTCTCTGTCTATCTGTCTGGGAAGGGGAAGTTTTCATTGCCACTGTGAGCACAATATTGCTGGCTTATGCTGTATGTAATAAATATAATGATTATAACTACTATTATGAACTACTTTTATTAAAGATAGTGCGTCTCAAGGGGGAATTATTTGGCCTATGTAAATTATATATAAGTAGTTAAGGAATTCTTCTTCTAATATAAAATAACTTTTTTTTAAATCAACATCATTCTATTGGGATTAATGATGATCAATTCTGCATTTGGCATAGTTATTTTTAGACAATATCCAGAATCTTTTCACTTACAGATTTACACGATCTGCCATTTTTTTTAAGCCAGCACGCCTTTATAATGATTATGATGGTGAGTTGCGATTAATTCTGATAGTGAAGTGAGCCGCAGCACAAACCAGACGGCTTGGTTATAATTTGACATGTTTAACTTGTGCCTGTTGAACAGGTGTATTGATAAGGTATTAAATGCTTAGCAACGCACGCTTAGCAACGCACGCTTAACAAAGCACGCGTAGCAACGCACGCGTAGCAACGCACGCGGAGCAACGGTCCCTGGTGCAGATGCAAGTGACATAAAACCTTTGTGAGTAAAAAGCCAATACTTTTTTAGGCTACTACTCTTTTCAACAGGCATACACGTGTAAGAAAGAAATATTTCAATCTGCTCTGTCTACATGCAGTGTGTGCTGCGGCTCATTTCACTATCAGCATTAATCGTGCGTCAGAAATAATAGTGACGGGGGCCGGTGGCTGAGTGGTCAGAGCAGTCGCCCCATATAAAAAGGCTGAAGGTCCTCAAGGCAGTGGCCGTGGGTTCGACTCCGACCTGCGGCCCTTTGCTGCATGTCTCCCCCTCTCTTGTGAACTTCAATTTTCACTTTATTATTATTTTTCATTTAACACATACACAGGCCCGAAATAAACACAAGAACAGACAGGACCTATATACATGCAATTATGGAGAGATGTTAGAGCGAGGGGGCTGCCAGTGACCGGCGCTCCGAGCAGTTGGGGGTTCGGTGTCTTGCTCAACAGCACCTCGGCAGTGCCCAGGAGATGAACTGGCACCTCTCCAGCCACCAGTCCACGCTCCATTCATGGTCCACACAGGGACTCGAACCAGCAGCCCTCCGATTCCCAGCCAAGTCACCTATGGACTGAGCTACTGCCACCTATTCCCATTTCAGGGAATTCAAAGGTGTAATACACCACATTGGCCATAATTCCATAACCTTTATTGAATAACCTTTCCATGTGACATAAGAATTGGATTTTTTTAAACTACATATAAATGCACATCACATTGAAGACGAACCCCACACGCAGAATTAAGACTGACACGCTGCCTCCACTCTTCCACTGTGTCACAGAGCCGGAGGTTTTTCTTTTACATGAAACACTATAAAATTCTTCCTTGACAGTTTGAGTGGTCGAAAAGCTCTGAAACTTTACAAACATGTTGCACAATGAGTTGAGCACAGCTACAAGCCTGTAGATAGCAGGGCACACTGTATTTTTGCTCAGGGTTACGGCATAACCGACTGCATGCAAATATGAACCTGTGGCAATTGCCAACATAAGGTCCAACAAGGACAATCAAATGGTGAATACCCTCTGAAGAGAACCTGTGTTTCTCATAAAGGAAGTCTAGGAAGCTGCTCTTAGCTTTAAGTAGCCGATCTAACCTGAAAGTCTTGATCATAGCTATAAGTCTTCAATGAAAACCTCCTCCTGACTAGGTTTGGTTCATGGTAACTGACCAGGCTGGGACTGGCCTGGTCAGATGCGTACATGATCTGATGAAGCCTCTTGGATGAGAGGTGAAACGTCTTCCTAGACAAACAACCAGTCCAGTTGCTTTTGACTGAAATTGTTTTGAGGATAACGATGACCTGGACGAATGAGAACATTCACAGGCTTATCATAGTTATACAAGCACACTCAACCAAGCATACAATACATCCCACAGGACTGCACTAAAAAAAAAAAAGGTTTCTTCCATAAAGTGAATTCCATGAATTCAACAAAAATTCAGTACTTCACTACAATCCAAATTTAACAAGACACAACCCAGGACAGCATGGTCTGGCTGGAAGTTAGGACAAAGGTAGAGGGGGAGACATCTCCAGCAGACATCCTTTTAAAGATGGCCTGATCAGCTCCTGGCCAATCCGCATCTCCACTCACCACCTGCAAAAACAAGAGAAACAACACAACAGGGCGGCACCTCCCTCTGGCAATGAGGATTAACTACATCCCTGAAACCTGCCTGTGTATACACATGTGCATAGATTTTTATTCACCACTTCAAAAAACAAAACTTTTTTAGGAAATTTTTAGTCATGCCGTTGTGGGAAAATAAAAGAATGTCAAAATAGATCCCCCAGCCATGTACATGTCTCCCTGGTGTGGTAAAACATATCTCCTTTTTATAGTCTATGAGTATCTGTCTTAAAACATAGTCCTGTTTTCATCATCTGCAGTCACTATGGCAACCGCAGAGGCACTCAGCTGAAAGTCTCCAGTTAACAGAGTCACTGTTAAACCGAAACACTGGCAAGTCAGTCTGCTTTAAGTTTGATTCTGAAGTTATCAAGTCAGTCTGCTTTAAGTTTGATTTTAAAGTTATCTAGTCAGTCTGCTTTAAGTTTGATTCTGAAGTTATCAAGTCAGTCGGCTTTAAGTTTGATTTTAAAGTTATCAAGTCAGTCTGTTTTAAGTTTCATTCTGAAGTTATCAAGTTAGTCTGCTTTAAATTTGATTTTAAAGTTATCAAGTCAGTCTGCTTTAAGATTGATTCTGAAGTTATTAAGTCAGTCTGCTTTAAGTTTGATTCTGAAGATATCAAGTCAGTCTGCTTTAAGTTTGATTTTGAAGTTATCAAGTAAGTCTGCTTTAAGTTTGATTTTTAAGTTATCAAGTCAGTCTGCCTTAAGTTTGATTCTGAATTTATCAAGTCAGTCTGCTTTAAGTTTGATTCTGAAGTTATGTCTGAAGTTAGTTAAGTCAGTCTGCTTCAAGTTTGATTCTGAACGTATCTCTTGTCAGTGTGGACATGTCAGAATTTTGCACTTTTCACTGCTATAATGTTACATCTGTGGCTGCTGGTAATGCAATCACATAAAGGTCTACTGTACTGGGCTATTTTCATCATCATTATGTTTTTTTTCTATTTGACGGCACGAGGTCCGGGGCTACAGCCCAGAATGCCCAGGTCTAACAACGCGCTTTCTCTTGGAGATTTGGTGTCTTTTTTTTTTTTTAACTGTCTGACACTTTCTTTCTGTATTCCATAAAAAATAAACGTAGTAGTGGTATAAATATTACCAATTAATACAACTGCACACACACACACTCCCTCTCCCTGCCGGTCGTCTGAGTTTGTTTTTTTCAAACCCTCAGCTGTTCTCTCTCTCTCTCTCTCTCTCTCTCTCTCTCTCTCTCTCTCACAAACACACACACACACACAATTAAAAATCCCACTAATCATAACAAATTTAAAAGTAAAAAAAAGAAAGTTATGACTATGAATGACTATGAAAACTCTTGTTCGTTACATTGATGTGTTGTCTTCATTGTTGTAAACTTGTGTAAATAGTTTGTTTGCTGTTGTGATCAAAACCATTGATTTGAAGCTCGATGCTGATGCCGTCCTGTAAATAGTTTTCTATTCAGCGATAAATAGAACTATTTCTGACAAACTCATATCAATTGCATGATTATAATTACATACTGGTTAAAGCCCTGGCCATTTAAAGACAACTTGACCCCTTTCTGGGTTATATTTGCTCATTTCCTGGTTAAGCCCCGCCCACCCGAGTACGGATATGGATAATTATATGGTAAAAGGACACAGATACAGCTTTAAAATGACATCGGACTTACAGGTTCCATATGCACAGTGCTGATTTACTCTAAAAGCTAAACAGGCCCGGTTATGCAAATTGGTTATGCAGCAATTCACATAAAAGCAGAAGTCAACGACAACATCAACAACACAAAAACACAATAAACCGGGAAATGGAAATCTTTGATGAGTATATACAAGAGTGCAAATTTTCTTCAGATGTGCAATTAACAAGGTGAGTGCAAGAAATTCAGACAAAGTGTTATCTGCTATTAAGCAAATCAGTGGAATGAAGGAGACATGGAACCTCTTGGTTTTCCTGTTAGGTAAACCAAGACCAAGCAGTTCCATGAAGCAGTTTCCTGAGGGCAGAAGCTTAAACTCCTGCAAGAGTGGATGATCCTGGCAGTCTAATACAGCATGGCACCTGCCTGTTATAGATGTCCAGGAGCTTGGCCTGCTTTCGCCCTGAAATCTTACTAGACATTTTAATTAAACTTCCCATCCATCCTTGTTGAACAGATTTAGCTTTCCAAACCAAGCAAAAATACAGAAGGTTTAAATCCGTTAAATAAAACATTTGTAAAAAGGAGAGCAATCATCTCCATAGAAACAGTAAAATAGTTCATTTTCCTAAACAAAAAAAAAGGTCTTTTCTGGACCTTTTTAGAGGCTGAATCAACATGGGATACAAAACACAGTTTGTTGTCAACAATGCCAGAATATTTGTAGCTATCCATGTTAGCACCTTTATTAACTGTAGGCAGTAGGCTGGTCGTCACCTTTTGAAAGTAAGTATATTGTTTTCCCCTTTTTCTACCTTTCTACCATGATATTCATTATTTATATCAGTCAAGATCTATTATGTCTCTGAAGGCTATTACTTTAGCTCTGGTGTACCATTCAGTCTTATCATTACCTTACTGTTTCTTGTCCAAGTGTCCTGAATCTACTTCCTTTCTTTCAGGATTCTAGCTTGCTTTGCAATTTCTGTGTTTCTCTTTGAGAGATGCTAGTTTACATATACCCCTGTACCCTTTAGTTAATTTCCAAGCTTTAGAACCAGGACTTTGTGTTTTTGTGTTTTCTGAATGACATTGTGTGGCCTATTGTATGATAATGTTTGCAGTAGTGCAAAAGCATCGCTGAATGCTGATGAGTGATGACCCATAATAGGCCTAGGAATGAAGAATGTTTCCTGTACATCTGCACTCTATGTGATATTAATTGTTCACATTGGGATAACTGGCCCTGTGAGGCCCAAGGCCCCCTTTTGTGTTTCACCACCTCTGTTTCCATGTTGTTGGTGGCCTTGCTGCTGTGCAGTGTTTCACAAAAGTTAAGAACTGCAGAGGTTTTGGGTTGACAGCACACCGACCCTTGAAGAAATTGGGCTGCTACGGCAGTAATTGGCTGAGAGTTGGCTTTTAGAAGGACATCAATTATTCACCTGAGCCATCTCTTTCATCCTGGAAATATGTAGGAAACTGACTTATGTTGTACTGAAAAAGCATAGCTCTTTTTGTTCCTCCAAACGTTTGTCAGTATGACATGTTCATACTTGGTTGGACCTCGATGGTGACCACCATTACCCAATTTTACTTTTGTCAACACAAACTATGACTGGAATGGAACATAAGTATAAATAAACACATAAATAAACAAGTGTGAAAAGATGGACCTAATTATTTTATTTAATGTAAAACCATCTAAAATCGAGGATGTGACAAAAAAGAACGCCTGGACTAAATTATTGAAGACGATACTGATAAGCTTGGAGGATACCAGCTCTTTTTTATTGTACTTTTAAAAACAATTTAAGCGTAATTATTATCATGCCGTAGCATTTTCTCTGTCTGCGCCGGTACTGAGCTGCTTCAACTGCACTCTGCTGTCATTGCAATAAAACCTTTGCAGCGTCTCACTGCACTCCTCAAGTGACTAGAGAGGCAGACAACCACTCCGCAGGCACTATTATTGTTGATAGCTAAATTAGCGTATTATTATTATTATATAATTATTAGAGTCCTAACTTAATTGGATAGCTCAAGCAAAACAAGTCATAACTATAGGCTATAGCCCTATTCGGACAGGATTGCTTTAACGTGGGCTAAAAAATTCTTACCTCAGGACGTCTGGAATATAAATGGCCAATTCTCACAGAATTAAGAAATTCCTGTCTAAATGTGTGTGCTACGAAACTAAAGGACAGAATCAATTATCAAAAAGAGTGATAAGAGTGCTTCTTCTTGCGCCTCCGTGCTCAAAAAAATGTGAAACAGGATATGATGGAATATCTACATAGATTTTAAAGAGGGTCGTATTCGGACGGAACTAGTTTTACCTGGGCTATCTTTTGTTTTTTTACAGAAGGTGAAAATCGCCTTCATTTTTAACGACATTCTCCAGAATAATTACTGACATGATGCATTCAAACAGGACTAAAAATGACCTTACCCCACAACCCCACATTAAACTAATCCTGTCCAAATAGGGCTTAAGTAACAGCTGATTCTAGTTGCCTTTTTCTGCAGTCTCTAATTTCCCTGCACATAGCTTATTAATATGCACGTCAATTATGTAATCGGACCATGATGGTGATAGTAGTACTGGGACTTAATTTTTTCTAAATTTCACTCAGTATTCAGGAATATTATTCATTTCAGATTAGTTTCCAGTTCAAGCAGTAAGAAGTGCATAGTGCTATCCCTGAAATAAGAGATCAACAGGGACATATGAGTACTATTGGCATAGATAATAGTTTGTTTTTTTCCAAAATGACTTTATGGAATTTTTGCAGACAGGCAAAGAGAGGTAAAACAATTGAAAGATCCCTTCTGTGAAAACCTTAACTTCTCTAACCGTAGACATTGTAAAATTTCACGTATCCAACTGTTAAGGAGAATGGTAGGTCTGGCGAGCAGGGTAGTAAAGGCAGAATTTTAGACGGGAGGTCTGTTTGACGGTTTGAAATATATCAGACCAAAATTCAGCAAGAACGTGTGTGTGTGTGTGTGGTCGGCTGGGGACTGCTTACCAACGGTTACAAGCGTCACTGTGACTAGGGTATATCTTAGCCAATTCAGCGTTTGTGAAATGGGCTCTATGAAGCACCATCAACTGTAATAGGCCGTGCCTGGCACAAATTGAGGATGAGTGGACCAGTTTTAGAATGTCCCTCCACTGGACCTCACTAATGTCTACTCACAAATCCTTTTCCCATGCATTTTTAGGCGATACACACTCACAGAAATATTTAGGCCTAATATTTATGTATTTCAATTGCATATAAAATTTCCATTCATTTGAATTACTTAGATTTAACATAAACAGGCCAATAAACTTTATGTACTGCATATTTGTCAGTCAAATGTAAATGCAACAATTAAGAATAAGATTTATGTAATAATACTAATAAACCCAATGTGTTTTGAATAAACAATGACAGACTTATGTATTCATTATTAATAATTCCAATTTGTTTCAAATACTTAAGAACAAGTGTATGCATTCAATATGAATTACTCCAATGCATTTTAAATAGGTTTATGCACTTTAAATGAAATGCAGTTTATGTACTTGAAATAATAAACCCAATGCATAATTTTAGCTATATATATATATGTATATATATATATTTTTTTTTTTATTATTTTATTTACCCTCTATTTAGCCTGTACCTTCAGTTTTATCTACAATAATAATACAATGAACAGTAGATCAGCTTGTTTAACGTTTTATTAGGCTTCTCAAGGCATGTGGCAAGTTAGGGCACTGAAAAAACAAAAAGGCAGCAACATTTCTGCATCAAGAATCTGCTTAACTGTATGAAACTTCAGGACAGGAAAAATCAAGCAAGATAACTGTATGCTTACAGTACGCCAACATTTCAAGGATACCCAGACGTTATTTTTAAATTTGAGTCATTACCTGTTTAATCAAAGACACTGCCATAAAGCTTAGTGGTTGAGTGGCTTTGCACCACCCCACTGACATGTTTAATTATAAGTGCATATAGAGACATTCTGCAGCAATAACAACCAAGAACTGTAAACACATTGCAAAATTTGCAAACACCCCAACAAGCACTGACAAATGTATAGCAAAGCGACTGCAATTTTCAGAGGGAATCAGGTATCAGGCCCATCACTGGAACATCTTAATTTTCAGTGCTTGGACCTTTGGTGAAAGCTTGGTTGTGTCCAGTTCCATCAGGATTGTCTGGAACACTTCAAATGTGCTCTTGATGTCGTTAGGGTAGCTTAAGTTAAGTGCATAAATCAGTCCAAAAAGCATCACGCATCCAAGGGTGACACTTGGTAGGTTTTGCAGAACTTCCACACCTTCAAGTACAACACCTGCATACATCTCATCTCCAGGATCAGCACCATCCACCCGAATGACGTAGATGCCCATTGTTGTCTGTGCAATACCCAACTCAGCCTCTGCGCACTCGCTGTCCTGGAGAATAAACAAAGAAAATGAGTTGAATTGTTCATTCAGTTTGAAAAAAGGCATGTGGTTTTAAAAACTTTTAAAACGATATGGGCTTGAAAACTGCCAAATATAAATATATACAGGTCCTTCTCAAAAAATTAGCATATTGTGATAAAGTTCATTCTTTTCCATAATGTAATGATAAAAATGAAACTTTCATATATTTTAGATTCATTGCACACCAACTGAAATATGTCAGGTCTTTTATTGTTTTAATACTGATGATTTTGGCATACAGCTCATGAAAACCCCAAATTCCTGTCTCAAAAAATTAGCATATCGTGGAAAGGTTCTCTAAACGAGCTATTAACCTAATCATCTGAATCAACTAATTAACTCTAATCACCTGCAAAAGATTCCTGAGGCTTTTAAAAACTCCCAGCCTGGTTCATTACTCAAAACCGCAATCATGGGTAAGACTGACGACCTGACTGCTGTCCAGAAGGCCATCATTGACACCCTCAAGCAAGAGGGTAAGACACAGAAAGAAATTTCTGAACGAAAAGGCTGTTCCCAGAGTGCTGTATCAAGGCACCTCAGTGGGAAGTCTGTGGGAAGGAAAAAGTGTGGCAGAAAACGCTGCACAACGAGAAGAGGTGACCGGACCCTGAGGAAGATTTTGGAGAAGGACCGATTCCAGACCTTGGGGGACCTGCGGAAGCAGTGGACTGAGTCTGGAGTAGAAACATCCAGAGCCACCATGCACAAGCGTGTGCAGGAAATGGGCTACAGGTGACGCATTCCCCAGGTCAAGCCACTTTTGAACCAGAAACAGCGGCAGAAGCGCCTGACCTGGGCTACAGAGAAGCAGCACTGGACTGTTGCTCAGTGGTCCAAAGTACTTTTTTCGGATGAAAGCAAATTTTGCATGTCATTCGGAAATCAAGGTGCCAGAGTCTGGAGGAAGACTGGGGAGAAGGAAATGCCAAAATGCCTGAAGTCCAGTGTCAAGTACCCACAGTCAGTGATGGTCTGGGGTGCCATGTCAGCTGCTGGTGTTGGTCCACTGTGTTTTATCAAGGGCAGGGTCAATGCAGCTAGCTACCAGGAGGTTTTGGAGCACTTCATGCTTCCATCTGCTGAAAAGCTTTATGGAGATGAAGGTTTCATTTTTCAGCACGACCCGGCACCTGCTCACAGTGCCAAAACCACTGGTAAATGGTTTACTGACCATGGTCTTACTGTGCTCAATTGGCCTGCCATCTAGCCGGACCTGAACCCCATAGAGAATCTGTGGGATATTGTGAAGAGAAAGTTGAGTGACGCAAGACCCAACACTCTGGATGAGCTTAAGGCCGCTATCGAAGCATCCTGGGCCTCCATAACACCTCAGCAGTGCCACAGGCTGATTGCATCCATGCCACGCCGCATTGAAGCAGTCATTTCTGCAAAAGGATTCCCGACCAAGTATTGAGTGCATAACTGAACATAATTATTTGAGGGTTGACTTTTTTTTTTGTATTAAAAACACTTTTCTTTTATTGGTCGGATGAAATATGCTAATTTTTTGAGACAGGAATTTGGGGTTTTCTTGAGCTGTATGCCAAAATAATCAGTATTAAAACAATAAAAGACCTGAAATATTTCACTTGGTGTGCAATGAATCTAAAATATATGAAAGTTTCATTTTTATCATTACATTATGGAAAAGAATGAACTTTATCACAATATGCTAATTTTTTGAGAAGGACCTGTATACAGTGGGTACGGAAAGTATTCAGACCCCCTTAAATTTTTTACTCTTTGTTAAATTGCAGCCATGTGCTAAAATCATTTAAGTTCATTTTTTTTCCTTTTAATGTAAACACAGCACCCCATATTGACAGAAAAACACAGAATTGTAGACATTTTTACAGATTTATTAAAAAAGAAAAACTGAAATATCACATGGACATAAGTATTCAGACCCTTTGCTGTGACACTTGTATATTTACCTCAGGTACTGTCCATTTCTTCTGATTATCCATGAGATGGTTCTACACCTTCATTGGAGTCCAGCTGTGTTTAATTCTAATGATTGGACTTGATTAAGGAAGCCACACACCTGTCTATATAAGACCTTACAGCTCACAGTGCATGTCAGAGCAGATGAGAATCATGAGGTCGAAGGAACTGCCTGAAGAGCTCAGAGACAGAATTGTGGCAAGGCACAGATCTGGCCATGGATACTAAAAAATTTCTGCTGCACTTAAAGTTCCCAAGAGCACAGTGGCCTCCATAATCCTTAAATGGAAGACGTATGGGATGACAAGAACTCTTCCAAGAGCTGGCCGTCCAACCAAACTGAGCAATCGGGGGAGAAGAGCCTTGGTGAGAGAGGTAAAGAAGAACCCAAAGATCACAGTGGCTGAACTCCAGAGATGCAGTGAGGAGATGGGAGAAAGTTCAAGAAAGTCAACCATCACTGCAGCCCTCCACCAGTCAGGGCTTTATGGCAGAGTGGCCCGACGGAAGCCTCTCCTCAGAGTAAGACACATGAAAGCCCGCATAGAATTTGCCAAAAAACACATGAAGGACTCCCAGACTATGATAAATAAGATTCTCTGGTCTGATGAGACAAAGATAGAACTTTTTGGCCTTAATTCTAAGCGGTATGTGTGGAGAAAACCAGGCACCGCTCATCACCTGCCCAACACCATCCCTACAGTGAAGTGTGGTGGTGGGAGCATCATGCTGTGGGGGTGTTTTGCAGCTGCAGGGACAGGACGACTGGTTGCAATTGAAGGAAAGATGAATGCGGCCAAGTACAGAGATATCCTGGACGAAAACCTTTTCCAGAGTGCTATGGACCTCAGACTGGGCCGACGGTTCACCTTCCAACAAGACAATGACCCTAAGCACACAGCTAAAATGACGAAGGAGTGGCTTCGGAACAACTCTGTGACTGTTCTTGAATGGCCCAGCCAGAGCCCTGACTTGAACCCAATTGAGCATCTCTGGAGAGACCTCAAAATGGCTGTCCACCAACGTTCACCATCCAACCTGACAGAACTGGAGAGGATCTGCAAGGAGGAATGGCAGAGGATCCCCAAATCCAGGTGTGAAAAACTAGTTGCATCATTCCCAAGAAGACTCACGGCTGTATTAGCTCAAAAGGGTGCTTCCACTCAATACTGAGCAAAGGGTCTGAATACTTATGTCCATGTGATATTTCCGTTTTTCTTTTTTTATTAATCTGTAAAAATGTCTACAATTCTGTGTTTTTCTGTCAATATGGGGTGCTGTGTTTACATTAAAAGGAAAAAAAATGAACTTAAATGATTTTAGCACATGGCTGCAATTTAACAAAGAGTAAAAAATTTAAGGGGGTCTGAATACTTTCCGTACCCACTGTATATATAGCTTTGAGTCCATTCTCTACAGTGCACACTACACACACGGATTGTGATGAATATGTGAAAATGAACACAACTACCAATGTAAATATATCTGTAACTATTTAAATATAAAGAAAGCATGTTGACATACACTTACTTGGTACTCTTTGATGAGTGTCTCCATGTCTTCATTGAGGTAGACACTAAGGCTCCTCAGGATACAGTCACACTTGACATTGATGTCTTCATTCTGAAACAAATATACCAACAAGATCACAGATCAAATTACATTAGCTACTGCATTGATGTACAGTATAAGTAAAGTTGAAAAGCTGCTGTGCTTTAATTACTTTGGAGTCACTAGAAAAATAAATATAAAAAAATTAGAATATGCGCTTTCTGATTGTATAATAAATGTTTTACATGAGAGAAAAAAATGTATTTGTGTGTACTAAGCTTCATTAATACAACGACCATAAAAGGTCTCCAATAACCAGAAGGTGGTGAATGTTTGGCTATGAAATCACAAACCCATATTTGCTACATTAAATCAATAGAAATTTCAAATCAGTTTAGCTATTAAAAAAATGAAAGGAGGGAACAAGAGTGAAGAGAGAAAAATGAAGAATGACAAACACACTTACTTTAGCTGTCAATGCCATTATGGCACAGATTTTCTTTCCTGCAGATCCTCCTTTGGCAGAGAAAACCTTAATAAGGTCATCGGTGTATCTGTCCAGTTGTCCAATGAATTTTGATATCAGAGGGACAGTTGTTATACGCATGAACTCCAAATTGACCTGAAAGAGAGGTGAAAAGACAGGATATACCTCACTGTAATAAAGATTTAAACACTGAATGCAAGTTACATCAATGTTTGTTGTAAATGGGTTACTACACTTACTTCACCAACTTCAAACAGTGCTGGCCATCTGTTTCGGGCCTCTGTAATCATTGGCTCCTGAAGAATTTCTTGTCGTCTGTACGAGAAGGTACGCTGCAGCTTTCCTTGATCATTGCCTCGTTTTTCTTTTTCTTTACCTCAGTTAATAGAGCAACCCTTTCCACCTCTAGGCTTTCAGGCGTTTCACCTCTTGGATGGCTTGGACAGAAATTAACCTCTGCCTTCCTGGGCTTCTTTATGTTTGCAGCTGGTTTCCCCTGACCTTTTTGTTTGTTCTTAAGTGAGCTGACATTGACTTCTGGGTGTCCAACTCGGCCAAGCTTGGTGCGGAAGTTCATCATCTTGATTTTAATGTAGTGTTTCTATCCACAATAACCATTGCGAGTTCCTTTCTCACGCAAACACGGGTGAGTCTTTACCAAGGCCTCAGCATATTCTTCAAACTGTTCATCCCTTGGATATGCTGTGTACTTGATAATTTCTTCTGCAAGGCCTTCAAGAATATCAGATCTGACTTTCGGGGTAAGAGAAAGAAGAGTTCCATTTGCATTGAAATCATCATTTCCCTTCTGGAGCACCATCTCAGCACAATATGAAAACCGTGGCACGACAAAGGCTTGAGGCCAAGAGCAGGACCGAGACTCAGGAGATGACAAAATTATGGTATCATTGCTGCTATAGGAGTCAACGGATGTTGAATCAGTTGTTTGTTGTGATGAGGAGCTAGTAGATGCATCGTGGGTGAGTCGCTGGTATTGTGGACCAGATGTTTGTAGTGGGTGAATCTGAGGAGATCACTGAGCTGGTAGCCTCACAGGGCAAACATACCACTTTCAGAGTACTTCGATCTTGAATGTCAGAAATTAACACAAGGTTCATAAAAGCATTTCCAAAGTCTACATCTTTGTATTGAAGCCTGATCTGCTCCATCACAAAAAAGAAAGTCTTAATTTCAAGAGCCAATTTATCCATAGCTGTCGGCATTCCAGATTGAATGATTAGTTTTCTTGCATCGTCGTCACCTCCAAAAAGAACTCTGAAGCTAACTGGTTCTGCCATCCGTCTTTATCAATCTAGAGTGAAGACACAAACACACAAAGATGACAATTATTAGTGAGTGAAATTTTAACATGATAAGTTCTTATCCCCCACAATTGTTATAAAATAAAGATGTTCCATAGATTACTAAGCGAAAATGTGATTTTGATTTGGCCTGCTGTTAGTGCTAAACATCAAATTCAAGGATTTTAATAACTTTCCAGGGCCAATTCCCTCAAATTCATACAGCTATCAACTTCTAGGTTTTTGTTTATGAAGAATTCAGAAAGACTGTTACAAGTTACAGGCACAGTACTTAACAAGTAGTGTAGTTCATCAAGTAATCCATTTATTGCTGTAGATGGAACATGATAAATGTTTCCTAACTTCAATAAAATTAAAGCTATTTTTATATCTACTACTTTTGAATGGTCCTCTGAAGTATCAACATCACTGTCTGCATCTGTATTGAAATCTATGTCAGCAGAAGACAAGGCTACCAGATTTGTTAAACTGAGCAGTGAGTTTAACAATACCTGCTTTAAAATCTTTCAGAGTGTAGGGATTATGTTTACGATTTTTATTAGAGTTAAACGTACCATATATGTTAGTCTGAAATGAACATTCTTCAAACATGCCAGTTATATTTTCATACTGCTTAAGATGATGGTTTATATGAATAAAGTATTCCTTCTCAGTTGAAAGTTCTTCACATCCACACCTCTAACATAAGAAGGTAGTTACCTGAGCGTGTGCTGTTGACTTCCTGTGTGTTTGGTATGTGACTCAAAAGCTTCTAACAACTTGTGAATGTACATGGACAATCTGGATATATACATGGATACCGGCGGCCATGGTGGATGTGTTTCAACCTAAAATGTTTTAACAATTCATACCTGGTAGATAATGAAATGTTACACACTTTACATGGCCAAATTCACACATCTGTGAACAAAGACAAAAAAACATTATAAGTTGTGGAGTCCTTAACAACAGTCTTTCAGCTGGATGGTTAAACACAGCCAGCACACCCTTTAGACAAAGGGTCATGTAACTCAGCTATGAATTGTTATGTTTTTTATATAGATTCATCTGAACATCAAAACTAGTTTCACTGGAATGTTGAGTTTTCTATTATCAATATCTTTGTAGCCTCCATACTTACAAAAACAAAGAGGCATATACTTGATGTAAGAGGATGGTTCTTAGAATTATGTAGCTGTAAAAGGCAAACAGTTCTCATTAGAAACTAAATGCATTTAATAAATTCTACAACTCCTTCCTTGCTAATGGAATCCAACGATAAGTTTTTACATATTTTTAGTAACAGTAGTCATCCATTAGTCCAAAATTGTATGAATTTACTGACTACATCAGCTTGTGTTTTTGATCATGTAAAGTTTTTAATAGTATAGTAGTATTTTAATTGTTTTTATAGTCACAGTTGCCCATATTTGTTTTACATAATTCAAAATAGATTATGTTAACCTGCTGCAAAATTGTGAGGCCACACAATAAATTTCACAATCAATAACATACGTTTATTAACACTGACAATTTGCACATGTAGTTTTGAATATCTTGAGAGTAAGACCTTGTGATGATAAAACAGTGTGAATGCTCTAATCCGTCAGCGCGAAATTAATAAAAACAACATACTCCGCCATGCACAGTCACGCGCGCTGCAACCTTCCCACCAACAGACCACCGGCACCGTTAAAGTTCGACCGGACGTGTTGCGCTAGTGAGTGGAGCAACATGTCTGAACATGAAACTGGCTGCCTGAGCCCTCTTTAGCTTAGACTCACCTGAAGTCTGCGTGCATGGCTAATTAACTGCCCTCATGCTTATGACAATATCTCTTTAAGCACAAAAGTCAGTGGCTCATTTTAAATTAACTAAAGAGTCATTTTAATTACTGAAATTAGCCGTGTTGGCTAAACAAAAATGTCATACTAGCTAGGTTGAAGTTAGCAAGCTACTAGACTACACGGAATTGTTTACAATGATGTAGGCTATATTTGATAGTCGATATATTTCAAGGAGTGTGATGTGAGTTGCACTAGTACCGTACAAACACTGATAACTAGCAGGTTATACTAAGACAAATGCACATGTAACTTACCAGTCAGTGCAAGACGCATAAGTAATTGCTTCAACTTGCTTGACCGTAGGTTTGAGCGGCAGAGTAGACCATGGATGTATCGGTGCAGACGGCGGGGAAAAGTCCTTCTTCTTCTCTAGTGAGTGACTCTGAATTTGAATTTCAAAGGCCGTTGACAAACCAATTGCATTACCGCCACCTACTGGACTGGAGTGTGTGGAGCGTGGTTACACAAATCTGGAAACCAATCTCATAAATTTTAACTAAATGAATCTTGGTTGACCCACAGCTCGTCATATTCAAACTATATCCATACGTTTTAACTGATTACATTTCAATTGTTTTGAAATGAAGAGATTTATGTTGATTTTAAGGGATTTGAATAACTAAATTCTCAAAATTGTATTATTTAAATAAAATCAAATGGATGCAAATACTTAAAAATTAACTATGCCATGATTCAATTTTCTGAGTGCAGTGAGGACTGGGCTCAGAAGAGCAATCTTGTTATAAATGACAGATATCAGTCATTTGTGTTGTACGTTGAGAGACAGGAATTGGTCCATCTCAGCTTTAGGGAGGTGGTTCAGAAAATGTGGGAATTGCTTTTGGATAAAATGTCTTATTTGAAGGTACCGAAAACAGTGGCTATTGGGCAGGCTGCATTTGACCGACATAAATGCAAACGACACAACATCTTCGTCATACAGGTCATTAAGCGTTTTGAGTAGGGATGAGCGAGTACAGCATTGTCTTTATCTAACATATGAATGATCCGTAGCCTTACTCGGCGTGGGCATGACCTAACCAGGAAGAGGGCGGGATTTAACCGGGAAGTGAGTGGAGTTGTCTTGAAAGGGCCGTGGCTTTAACCAGTATGTAATTTTAAGCATGCAATTGATAGGGGTTGATTAGAAATAGTTATATTTATTGCTAATTAGAAGTGTGTAAGAGACAGAGAAAGAGAGAGTATGTGTGTGTGTGTGTGTGTGTGTAGCGGAGGGGGAGACAGCAGCGGAGCGGCGCTGTGAAAAACATATCATAGAACGCAGACAGACATGAGGATTATCTGAGTATCCGGCTCATCTCTAGTTTTGAGGCCCTTATCTGACCATATGCGAAACGTATGATCGGTGCAGGAAGGGAGAAATGCATAATTGTTTAAAACTGGGGCAAGGTATGAAACCCTGTGCAAGCCATGCTGCTTCCTGGACTTGATCCAGATTCTAATGGTATTGGTAAGGACTAGATTAGGTTAGACCTTATGTGCAGTTATGGGGAGCTGTGAGCAAATCGTAGAATCCAAAAAAGCAGGAAGAAGATGTTCTCTCAGTATGAGCCCAGGGCCGGCAGACGTCTGTAACGGAGCCAATATAAAAGTTTATTAATGTTGCAGGCCCAGACGTAGTGGCAGAAATTAGGGAGTACTAGTCCCCCTTCAGGTTTAGGGAGTTGAAGAATATATATATTTAATTTTTTTTTATATTTTTGGAACAGGCTGGTTTATCCTGCCAAATAAAGGCGCTAAGTAGTCAAAAAATGATTTATTAAGACAAATGGGGAGATGTTGAAAAAGATACAGAAACTTCGGTAGAAGGACCATCTTAACAAGATTAACCTGGCCTGCAAGGGACGGGGGGAGGCCCGCCCATCTAGACAAGTCTGACTTGCATGTATCTAATAGCGGCTGAAAGTTCTTTTAAATAAATCACCCCCAAATACTTGAACCCCTCGTTAGCCTATGTTACTGTTTATCATCTATGTAATATTTTGTTTAACCTTTGATTGATGTATTAATTATCTATACTGCACAGCTGTTGCAAACATTATTATATACTAACATATTATTAACAACTGTTTAGCACTACTCTACAATACATAGTTTTATTATTATGACATTTCAGTGTCACTCGAGTTCCTTAGAGGTAGTTTGGTTACTTGTCATTAAATTAAACCACCAGAAACATATTATAAACTATTTATCACAAACTTGTGCCAGCCTGTCAGTGTCAGTGATGGCCAGTGATGCCTACTTAGTAATGCTACTCTAATCTGACTCCCTTTTTCAGATTGGGCAGAAGTTTTAAAAAAAAAAGGAAAGACAAAAAAATATATAATCTTTTTTTTTTTTCATTAACTCAGACAAGATGACATAAGGGACAAATACATCACACCATGTGGATTACAAATACAGACAGTGGACATAAAGTACAGATAACAACAGATAACAGAATAAACAGAATGCGATGTAAAGTTACAATATGTGTACAGTTGGTATATGAGTGTATGTTTGTGTGTGTGTGTGTCTGTGTGTGTGTGTGTGTGTGCGTGCGTGTGTATGCGTGCATGTGAATGGGAGGCAGGTGGTGCAGTAGTTATGAACACATATAACATGGCACAGACTGATGATAGAATACAGATAAAAAGTAAATAAGGTAATGAATAGTCAAATGAAAATAAATAAAAGATAAATAACCCAATGTGAACCAATATATCACGATTATGACTATCATAAGAATTATCATTAATTACATATAGCAGTGTTCATATATTGCATCATGATTCATCACGATTATGACTATCATAAGAATTATCATTAATTACATATATTGCAATGAGAGGTGAGGACAGAACAGGGCATCCAGGGGTAAGCAGGGGGTCCCCACCCATATACACACACACATATATATATCTATCTATCTATCTATATATATATATATATATATATATATATATATATCTATATATATATATATCTATATATATATACATACATACACACATAATTCATTGCCTTTATTAGATTGTACCTTGGGTTGCAGCCGAATCATAAGGCAGCTGTTAGCCCGTTGTAAACCTAGCCTCCTGTTCCACTTCCTGGTCTGGGCAACTTCCAGACCCTTGGGAGGGATAATATAATAATAATAATAATAATAATAATAATAATAATAATAATAATAATAATAATAATAATAATAATAATTTAGTAAACAAGTCAATGATAGATAAATAAATAAGTAAATAACACATTATAATTAATGGCTCCAACAGCCATCACCCCCGAACCCCAGCCAGCCCCAAACTCTCTCCGTCTTGACTCCCCATTTCTGGATTTCCCAGACAGGATGAAAGGCCTCGTCAATACTGCAATTCAGCACCACGCCAAGATGTCAGTGCCCTATGGACTTCAGGCAGCCTTCTCAATCCCTGTGATGACAAGTAACAGAAAAGTGTTCAAACTGGTGAGAAATAAAAAAGGTTAATTTCTGTGTTCTTTGACTTGCAGATAACTCCAAACATTCAGTTGCCCTCTGTGCCTGTCAAGAAAAGGTACATAAATGAGAATACCAGTGTCAAGTTTTGGGAAGCTATAGCAATGTCACCAACTGTGAGTGCAGAGACAGTTGATGAACTCCTGGATAATTTCAACTGTAAAAATCTCAAATGTCATTCCTACCATTCCCCATATTAAAACTAAGATGACCCTGACCAGACAGAGAAGACCATGGAGGAACACTATTATGGTAAATGCTCTGTAAACAGAATCTAGGAAATCAGAGCGGAAATGGAGAAAACCTAAACTTCAAATTCACCATGACCTCTATAAACAAAGTCTTTACAATTTTAACCATGGGTTATTCAAGGCTAGACAGCAACACTTTTTTGAAATGATCAATGAGAACATCAACAACACAAACGCTCTATTTGCTATGGCTGACAAGCTTACATCCCCCCCAAAAGAGATAGTTTTAGAACTCTCCTCCTTAGAAAAATGCAATGAATTTACTTGCTTTTTCAAGGAAAAAAATCTAATCTATAAGGCTAAATTTCCACACAAATCAGCAAAATAATATGATGATGCAATCCCTAAAGTCACCTAGGAATAAATCAACTGTAATGTCAGATTTTAATACAGTTGACCAAAAAAAGGTAGAAGAAACAGTTTAGCATCTTAAATCATGGACATGTCTTGACACAATGCCATCTGACCTTTTTTCAAACTACTTTAAGCTCTGTCCAAACAGATCTGCAGCAATTAATAAATTTCTCACTTTGTGCGCAGGCACATTTTCTAAACCCCTAAAGGTAGCTGCCATCGAGCCACTCTTAAAAAAAAGAATGTTGGATACCACCATTTTAACCAACTACAGATCTGTCTTAAATCTTCCCTTTATAGCCAAGAATGTTGAGAAAGTGTTTTTTAATCAATTCAGAAACTTCTTGAACTCCAATGGACTTTTTGAAAAATTTCAATCAGGCTTCTGACCTCACCATAGTACAGAAACAGCTCTTATTAGAGTGTTAAATGACATAAGGTTGAACACTGACTCAGACTAGGTGTCAGTTCTGGTCCTGTTGGATCTCAGTGCTGCCTCTGACACTGTGGATCACAGTATACTGCTGAACTGGTTAAAAACCTGGGCAGGACTCAGCAAGGCAGTCCTAAAACGGCGGTTATTTTGTGACCATTGGTAGTTCGAGTGGCGATGACATGTGGAGTTCCTCAGGGGCCAGTGCTTGAACCCCTTCTGTTCAACTTATATATGCTGCCTTTGGGTCAAATTCTGCAGAATTCTAATGTCAACTATCATAGTTAAGCAGATGACAAAAAGATATATCTCACACTGTCTCCAGATGACTGCAGTTCAATAGAGTCATTATGTCACTGTTTAGAGAAAGTCAAAAAGTGGATGAACCAAAATTCAGTTAAATCAAGAAAAAAATTAGATCATTGTTTCTGGCAATAAAGAGAAGAGGGTTGCTGTCAGTAAACAACTTGAGTCACTGTATTTAGAAACTAAAGACAAAGTCCGAAACCATGGCGTGCTGATAGACTCAGATCTGACCTTTAACAGCCATATCAAATCAGTCACCAAATCAGCCTTTTATCAACTTGAGAATATATCCAGAATTAAGGGTTTTATGTCCCAAACTGATCAGGAGAAGCTGATTCATTTTTATTTTATCTCCAATAGACTCGACTACTGTAACGGTCTGGGGGGGGGGGGGGGGGGGGGGGGCAGGACTCCCCCAAAAAAGGATCAAACAGCTGCAGCTCATTCAGAACACTGCAGCTCGAGATTTAACCAGAACAATGATATCAGATCACATCACCCCAGTTCTTGGGGGAAGTTTGCAGCTTCAGACCTGGTGTGACTTGAAAATTCACAGATTACCATGGATATATTGATTCTCTCTCTCTCTCTCTCTCTCTCTCTCTCTCTCTCTCTCTCTCTCTCTCTCTCTCTCTCTCTCTCTCTCTCTGCGACAGTGACTTTGGGGTGTCAGAACACGGCGAAGAGAGAAGAACTGTTGGTCGCCAGAACTGTCAAAATGCTGCACAGCAGACTATACTTATACTATGAGACAGGATTTTGAAATTCTACATACTCTTCAACCAATCAATTTGTTGATGGAAAAAAAAAACTAGATTAGATTCTAGATTAACTAAATCGTCCACAGTTCACTGAGAACACTTTAATCTAAATCACTAATATTTTAGGTGTCTTTGAGCAAGGAACCGAGGCTCTGGGCGCTTCTCATGAGGGCTTGTGCCCTCTCGCTCTGACATCTCTCCATTAATGCATGTATATAGGACCTGTTTGTGCATGTTTGCATATTTTAGGCCTGTGTGTGTGTGTGTGTGTGTGTGTGTGTGTGTGTGTGTGTGTGTGTGTGTGTGTGTGTGTGTGTGTGTGTGTGTGTGTTCATGTTCGTGTTCAAAACAGCAAAAAAAAGAAAAAAATGAAAAGTGAATTTCCCCTTGCGGGACTAATAAAGGCATGCTTTCTTCTTCTTTCTCAGCTGGAAAAAAATGCGGTGCAGAACATATTGACCAAACAATTCTGTTTATATGTCTGTCTGTCTGTCTGTGGCCAGAATTTTGTCTCTGCAATATCATTGCAAATGTGCCATATACAGTCATCACACTTACAGGTTGGTACAATGCCTGAGTGGCCACTGTGAACCATCCGACTCTGCACAATGCAATATACAAATAATCAATAAATAAATTGTAAAAAGGTGCATCCAACACAAGATGCTGTCTAATTTCTATTCAAAACAAACTTTAAAAAGTGGCTAGAAGTATAGTTGTACATTATTTACGACTTTTCATCTTTATTTGGCTTTTACTGCCAGGAGAGTGACAGAAATTGTCCAAAAAGAGAGTTAGGAGGTCCAGATAACCAGTGACCATTTTATTCAGTTTCTCTCTGTTAAATTACTGTAAGCCTCATTCTGAATTCACCTTCATCTCAGCAATCGGAACCATTCAATCTCAACTGAGACAGTTCCCATTCTGCTCGTTTACATGACATGACATTTATTTAGCCGATGCTTTTATCCAAATTGACTTACAATACCTGCATTCAACCATAAAGATAATACTCAAAAGTGCAAGAATCGTGCAAGCACATAAGAAAGATTAATTAAGCGAAAACCGATTCAAGTGCCACATTTGAGAACGTTTTTTTCTTTTTAGATATATATTTTTATTGATATTTCCTTTCTTTCTTCCTCTCTCTAAGACTGAACAAATAATTTCCACTTTAGAGCTGATTGACTAAATGAAACCCCTTTCTGAGATTTTCCAATGATGGTTTTAGCCTCATTATGGAAAGAGTACAATAGCAGTCCAACAGCACTTTATGTGAAGTGTTCTGCATCTGCAGCTAAGTGCCACTACTGTCTAATAGAAAGACATATCCAGAAGCTTTTCTTAATTAACCCTTATTTAGAAACAGAGGGGATAGGAAAAACGACAAAGCGTTAGACAATCCACTCTGATTACCTATCACTCATTACCTTTCTTTTGTTATTCTACACTAAAGAGAATTCATGAAACTTCAAGTCAATGTTGCATGATCTGTAGCAGAACATTTCTTGAAGTCTTTGCTTCAGAAAGCTGTGGCTCAGAGGTAGAGTGGGTCCTCTTCCATTTGGGAGATCAGCAGTTCGATCCCTAGCTCATCCACTCCGCATGTCAAGGTGTCCTTGGGCAAGATACTGAACCCTACATTGCTCCTGTGCTTCATGTGACTGTGGTTTTAATGATTAGATGATGGGCAGGTTGCCACTCCCATCAGTGTGAATGGGTAAATGTGACGAGGTGTGTAAACGCACCATAAGTGGTCAGAAGACTTGAAAGGTGCTGTATAAGTACAAGTTCATTTACCATTCAAAACACGAATGAAAGGAAAGAGTTTAAGTCTTGTATAAATCTTAGTGATGGGGAAACACAGCTTCAGGAAGCTCTTTAAAACATTTTCTGAGCCCACAAGATGACCTTGACCTCTGACCTCAGGATATCTGAATGAAAATGGCTCCGAAGCTGCAGCTGCTCATTTGGGAAAGAAACCGGAGTGACAGAACAGAGTCGCCAAACAACGCTAGTCGTTTTTTCTTCTTTGCTCTAGATGTCATTTGTACAGTAATACATACCTTATGTTACTATGGCATGCAATTACTGCTTAGATGTATAACAGTCTCCTAATTTTTGGAAGAGTCAAAAACCTGACAGGCAGCTTGATGAGCTGACCTGACTGATGCTGCAGTCAACAGTGATCACTATGATGGCCCTCAGGGCTCGAAGTATGCACGTTATTTATTGTTCCTTTTTACAGTCCAGACATCCAGGAGTCTGGAGACTTAAAAAGCAGAAAAAACACACAGGATATGGAGATAGATAATGTTAACATCAAGGTTTTCACACTTTATATGCTGTTGCCCAATACTGCACACACATTTGTTGCGATCTGTGCTTCATAAATTGCTGTTTGTAGTTTGTAGTAACATTCTAATCTTTTATTTGTACATCAGTGAAAATTTCAAAAGTTGCGGGAGCGAGACTCGACACGTGTCTACTCAATCTCAAACCAGAAGCCCCGTGTTTGTGTTACGGTGCTGACGGCACCATCTTCTTACACTGCTTACATATTGTTCCTGTCT
Source organism: Echiichthys vipera (assembly GCF_963691815.1). Lineage (NCBI taxonomy): Eukaryota > Metazoa > Chordata > Actinopteri > Perciformes > Trachinidae > Echiichthys > Echiichthys vipera. Next base: position 35,098,119 of record NC_139828.1, on the reverse strand, counting down.
TATCTGTCACTCTGTTGCTGTCAAGCCACTTACATGTTGATATAAAGGTCAGGTTTAAGCAACTTAAAACACCCAAAACTTAACAAAAGAGAGAAAGACAAGAGTTATTTTACTTGCAAGGAGAACGGACAGAGATGTGTTCAGCTACAGTTTCCTACCGCTCTGAAGCACACACTGCCGAGCTGCCTGTTTTATTGGCTTTTTGTGGTTACAAAGTTTACAATGAATTACCATTCTTAAGGTGAGGGTCACATAGCTGCAACTCAAGACATATGGACAATTCATTGTCTTTATGACTTTACAACTCTAAAGAAGCTTTAAAACATGTCCTGTCATTAATCAGTTGAGCAGGGTCTGAGCAGGTTTTCACAGACCCCCTTTTGGTGACTCATCAACAGTCACGCTTATCTGATTTCCTTGACCTGCAAAGCACCTCTGCACAACTTGGCTATACACACACACACCAAGTAATGTTAGTTAAAATGTAAAGGCAATTTGAGTAAATATGAGATTACTTTATGCACATTTATTCCAACAATGGCGAGACATCTGTGCAACCAGAGGAAAAATTCAGTCCCACACTCTCAAATTTTGGTCGCAAAATGCGATCTGGAGCCCTGGTCTCAGAAAGCAGTACACACATACAGAGTTTAGAGTGTCTTTGCTGGGGCTGCTTGTTATTTCCTCAGTTCAGGTAATGGGTTCTTTTCTTCTCCTTTTGCATGTCGTAGAATTCTTAGAAGTTACAGAAAACTTGATACAGTATGTGTAGGAATACTTGTCATAATAGTGCAACACATTAAATGTTACAGAAAACATCAAATAACGACTGAAAATCCATAATGATTTTTATGATTTTACTGGGTGAAGTCCAGACATGAGGACTGCATGGGTGCTGCAATTGGGTGCAAATAAACCCTATGATGATTGCATCCGAAAACAGACGGAAAGCTTAACAATGACGAAGTGAAATATGTACTGCTCTGTGTACATTTCATTGTCGAAATATGAGCTAGAAAGCCTTCATCTTTTGCTCAGAATCAACTACTTATCAGAGGTAACCGGCGCAACTTCCTTCTCATCCATCCCCACAGCGCTTTACACAGTTGGACGCTCAGCTTCTACTGATTTCAATTGGGAAGCGTAGAGTGGGTTGTTCCACTGTAGTGTAACTATTGATCATTGGATAAATGCTGGGCTTTGTCCCGCCCATCGGACGCTCAGCCTCTCTGGGTTTGGGCTGGCCCGGACGCTCGGCTTTTGCATGATGATTGGATGAGCTGTGTGTGGCGGAATTCTTTTTTAATTGACAGCTAAATGAGCGAATCAGCGATCTTGAAAAATAGACATCCACCGGAGCATTTCATTCCGTTTTACTGAACTGATCCGGACACTTAACCGATCACCAGCAACTTTGTCTTTGTTAAAAAGGACTAGCGCTGTGTTTGAAGACTCTGTTCTGTCACTCTGCGGTTTCTTTGCCCAACGAGCAGTGGCAGCTGCAGAGCTTCTACCCCCATCACGATCACTCACACTTCACAGTAGCCTGGCACAGCAGCTCCAGCTGGGCCAAGGCCGTTTAAGAAGCCGAGCTCTGCTGCCCTTTGAGAGGACACTGGTCAAGTCCCTGGAAAAGACGTCTTGTTGGTATGACAAAGTCACAGTTCATTTTCTTGAAAAGGAACGAAGGGTAGAATTTACTTAAATAAACAAAGACATTTATGATGTATGCCGGAAAAATGAGCTTCCCCTCCTTGAAAGACCAGCAGCCGCCACTGCTTCAGACATGTCTGCCGCAGGATGTAGTGATCGCATTATCGCAGGATCGCAGGATGATCACAGCCGGATTGCAGCATGATCACATGATCGCAGCATGATCACAGGATGATCGCAGCAGAGTGCGTCCCCATGTATTTCGGCCGTTAAACTACAATTCTACTAAATAAAGTGGCAACTGTTTCTGATTTCACATCACAGATGTGAAGAGAATGGGGCAGCTACTCTATGGCGGTGCTGGACAGTAACTGTAACTGGGCAGAAGCCCTGAATAATATACTTCTCATAATTGTAAGTTAGGTGTATTAAAGGAAGAAAATAGTAATGATGTTGAGTATTCATAAAAAGAAAACATCTCTATAGAACAGAAAAAGCATGATATAAAGCACATGATAAATTAAAATAGTGAAGAGGACCTATCACCCCCTCCAGATGTTCAGAATGATGGGGAGCCTTAATGAGCCAGGTTGAAATGCAGATTCAGAGGCTTCACATGAGCACACACCTGAGCTTTAATGAACTTCTGTCGTTAACATCAGTTCTCTTGTCTCTTTGCAGGTGTCACTTTATGATTGTGTGAGGTCGTAGCCAATCAGCAGCAGTGTCAGGACCAGAGAAGAGTTTACTAACAGTCAGATCATGGACCTTAGATTCAGACGGCTGTCACCTCTCACCAGGGGAGCTCTTCATCTCCTGCTGCTGGCCAGACTGGTGCTGCCTTCTCACACAGAGAGTGAGTACTAATGTTATCCACACAGCTCATAGCATTGCCATGTGTCAACAGTTTAACAGACAGGTAGGATCCATTAGCAGCCACAGAGTCTTCAGAGAGCTGTTGCTTTATGTGACTAAGATACATCACTGCTGTTGAGGTTTTACATAGATACATTACTGTATTATTGCATCAGTTTTAAGATGAATGACTATTTACAAATTACAAAAGCATCACTGACAGAGTTGGCAACACATTCTTCTGCGTTTGGAAGATTTAAAGTGGAATTTAGAGGTCTATAGAAGTATTTGTTGAGCCAAAAGTACACTTCTATCTGAAAGATATTCAGAGAATTCCTGTGCGCCGCATTGGTTTGATCTGTTCATCAGATTGGTGTTCATGAGAGGAGTCCCATTAACAGATAAAAGCTCCTTGTCACACTGTCATCTTACTGATTTTATCTTATATACGTACTTATAAGCCGGCAAGCGAGAACTAAATCTACTGATACATTCCACAAATAATAATAATAATAATAATAATAATAAATGGGTTTTTTATATGACCAAGACTATGCATAATTAGGCTAACAGACTTAAAAAATAATTTGTTAAGAAGTGTATAGAGGGCTTTAATAATAATTCAAAAAGACACCTCAAATATTGTGAGGCCCAAGACCCCATGTGATTACACCATTGTCACATCCCTTGGATCAGCTCTTATTACATAAAAAGTTAGACATATGAGGATTTAGGAAGAGCAATATCATAGAAAAACCTGGGTCGCCAGGTCGGAGTTGCACGGGGGGCTTGGGCCCCGTTGATACCTGCTTGCAGGTCTAGATATTAATTAAAACACTTAAACCTCAAAAGTCAAAATAGAAATCTATTTTTGTAAAAGTTGCTGAGCTTTATAGCTACCTAACATGTTATTAAGTACAACGCAAATGACCCAGACCTGGTGAAGGTCTGTGCTCTAATCGGACCATTCTCTACTAATAAAAATTACAATATACGGTATATAATACATTATTTACAGTATGCTGTGACTATATTACCAGTACTTATTGCCTTAAAATAGATCATTAATAACTGGTGTTGTTGATCATACTTTTGAACACCAGCTCATGTTCTGGTAAAGTTAATGTCTCCAGATTGAACTGTTTGCATACAGAGATGTGAGAGCCACATTGGACAGTTAAACAGTTAGCTTTACCCCTAACTGCCTCCATCAACTCTGATGGTGAAAAAAGTTCACTTGTCACAAAATAAACACTTGCTTGACTTTACATTACATTGGGGAATATTTATGTTATCTATCATTAACCCTTCCGGCCCCGGTGCTGTGTGGAGCGCCAGCCAGCAACAGTTGCTCTCTCTCTTTTCCGCACTTTTAGCTATTTTATTTGATTTATTGTCTTTTTATTGGTGCTTTTTCTCTGTAAGTTGTTTTTTGTCCGTGTGTCTTATTCTTGGGACTGTTTTTGCCGACCGTGTCTCCGTCTGGACGCAACAATGTGGCGGGTCTATTGTTTACACCCGTGAACGAACAACTGTTAACACCATCTGCGCTGATGCGGGAGAGGTGTGAAATCCCCCATAGAACTTAGGAGAAAGTACAGGGGATGTAAGGCTGGACATTAACACCGGGAAAAGAAGAGGAGATATAAATCATCTCTCCCTTCCATCACCATGGGGAACGTGAAGTCGCTGGCTAATAAGATGGACGAGCTGGCGGGCCTGGTGAGGACTCAGTGGGTATATCCTGAGAGCAGTGTGCTGTGTTTCACGGAGACGTGGCTCCACGAGGACATCCCGGACTCTAATGCAGCTGTGGACGGCTTTCAGACTGTTCGGGCGGACATGAATCACCATTAGAGTGGCAAGAGGAAAGGTGGGGGACTTGCTATTCTTAGTAACAACAACTGGTGTCATCCTGGTCACGTTACTGTAAAGGAGTGTGTGTGCAGCCCGGATATTGACCTGCTTGCCGTGAGTCTGCGGCCATACTATCTGCCAAGGGAGTTCTCACACGTTATCGTCCTGGTTGTTTACATTCCTCCGACTGCAAACGGGATGCAAGCGACGCACGCGATTGGCGTCATCCACACCGTCGTCGCGGGTCTTCAGACACGGCACCCGGACGCATTTATTGCAATATCTGGGGACTTCAACCACATCACTCTGGCTGCAAGACTGCCCTCTTTCAGGCAGTTTGTGGACTGTCCCACCAGGGAAAACAAGACACTGGACCTGCTGTATACCAATGTTAAGGAGGCTTACAGCTCCACTGCCCTTCCTCCTCTTGGAAGATTGGACCACAACCTCATCGACCTGCAGCCCCTGTATAAGCCCCAAGTCCAGCGGCTTCCTGTGACTGGACTGTGAGGAGATGGTCACAGGAGACCGATGAAGCTTTGCAGGGCTGCTTCAAACTTACAGACTGGGAGTTGCTCTGTGATTCACATGGAGAGGACCTTGATGATCTCATGGACTGCATAATGAGGTACATCAATTTCTGTGTGGACAGCATTGTTCCTACAGTGACTGTACGCTGTTTCCCCAATAACAAGCCGTGGGTCACCAGAGACATCAAGGTCCTGCTGAATGAGAAGAAGAGGGCCTTCAGAGATGGGGACAGAGAGCAAATGATGCAGGTCCAGAGAGAGCTCAAGGAGAGGATTCAACAGGACAAAGACAGCTACAGGAGGAGGCTGGAGCACAAACTCCAGCAGAACAATGTGAAGGACGTGTGGAGCGGCATGAAGAGCATCACTGGCTACAAACCATCTGGTAGCCAGACAGTAGCAGGTGGTACTGAACAAGCCAACGAGCTGAATCTGTTTTTCAACAGATTTGATGAAAGGGCTCTGGACCACCCCTCCCCCAGCTCCTCCACAACCATCCATCCTGCTGACCCCCCCCCCCCCAAATTCCTTCCTGTATTTGCCCTACCTGTCCCCCCCCCGCCATCACCTCTCTCCACCCCCATCAGCGCACATAGCAGACAGACCTTCACTGCAAAGCAGGTGAGGAATGAGCTGTGCAGACTCCGCCCAGGCAAGGCAGCAGATCCCAACGGTGTCAGCCCGAGGGTCCTCAAAGCATGTGCGACCCAGCTGACTGAAGTCCTGCAGTACATCTTCAACCTCAGCCTGAGTCTAGAGAAGGTCCCTGTGCTGTGGAAGACATCCTGCCTGGTACCAGTACCGAAGAAGGTGTGTCCCAGCACCTCCGAAGACTACAGACCAGTGGCGCTGACGTCACACTTGATGAAGTCCCTGGAGAGACTGGTCCTGTCACATCTTCGGCCCCTGGTCAGCTCATCACTGGACCCTCTACAGTTTGCCTACCAGCCGAGACTAGGTGTTGAGGACGCTATCATCTTCCTGCTCCACCATGCCTGCGCCCACCTGGACAGACCGAGAACCACTGTGAGAATCTTGTTCATGGACTTCTCCAGTGCGTTCAATACCATCTGGCCTGCTCTGCTGGGGAGTAAGCTGACGGCGATGCAGGTGGACCCTCCCCTGGTTTCCTGGATTACGGACTACTTGACGGGTCGACCACAGTATGTCAGACTGCAGAACGGAGTGTCTGACACTGTGGTCAGCAGCACTGGGGCTCCACAGGAAACTGTTCTTTCCGACTACTCTGCGATTGTTGGCTGTGTCAGTGAGGGGAAGGAGGAGTACAGGGGCGTTGTGTTCTCCTTCGTCGACTGGTGTGCAGCTAATCAACTGATTCTCAACCCCACCAAGACTAAGGAGCTAGTGGTGGATTTCCGCAGGAGGAAATCTGCCCCCACACCCATCTCCATCAACGGTGTGACTGGATGTTGTCCAGGATTACAAATACCTTGGAGTATACCTGGATAACAAGCTGGACTGGTCCAAGAACACTGAGGCTATTTACAAGAAGGGCCAGAGTCGTCTCTATTTTCTGAGGAGGCTCCGGTCATTCAATGTATGTAACACCATGCTGTTCTACCAGTGGGTGGTAGCCAGTGCCATCTTCTTTGCTGTTGTGAGCTGGGGCAGCAGACTGAGGGCAGCAGACACCAAGAAGATCAGTAGGATCATCAGGAAGGCTGGCTCCGTCCTGGGGGTCCAACTGGACTCTTTGGTGGTGATGTCTGAGAGGAGGATGCTGTCTAAACTGCACAGTATCCTGGACAACAACACTCACCCTCTTCACCAGCTTCTGCTGACCTCGAGCAGAAGCACCTTCAGTCACAGACTCATTCTCCCTCGGTGTAACACTGAACGCCAGAGAAAGTCTTTTCTTCCGGTGGCCATCAAACTCTATAATTCATCTACCTCCGGTCAGGTAAGGAACAGTGGAGACACTGTGTCCTGAGCAAATAGGCTAGATGTTTGTTCGAGTTGGTCTTGTTTGCTCCCTTGGTCTGTATCAATTTAAAGCATCGTTTACAGATGTACTGTGTGGTGTCTGTGGGCTTGACACTGTCGGCTACGTTTTTGCTCCATGCGTCTGCTTATAAACAAGTCTAGGACGGTCAACAGGAGCACTCATGCAACCTTCAGCCATGTCTGTCTCTGTGAATGTCTGTCACACAAAGTTCCTAAAGAACAGATACTAATTTAACCTGAAATAGTATTGTTTTTAACGGCTAATCCAGAAATGGGCAATCATCCGTGGAGTGCTGGTGGTACCAACACAGTGCAGCAACATAATTCTAGCCTACTATCAGTACTTTATTTCTATGTGTTTATTCATGCTTTTAAAATAAAACATGAACCTCATCCAGAGCACCAGTGGTTGTCAGCCTCATAGTTATGAGTTAGAAGTAGCTTCAGAAGGTTATTATCATTGATTCATGTGTTAAGCATCACAGTTAAGACCATAGACATATATACGTATATACAGTATGTCTATGGTTATGGTTTTGGCTGAGTCAAATTGTGAATTCCAACAAAATGGATGTTATTTTGTTTAGTTTAGGCAATAAACTACATGGTCTGGGTTCATCCTCTGCTTTGTCATCTTTTTTTCACTGAATGGGACAGTAATTTAAATGAACATCATGCTGTATTGAAGAAGATTTGAAACAAGACATTGAGACCATAAACTCATTAGGAAAATGTTTACTGATGAGGCAACAAATCAAGTGAGAAGTAGGTTCATTTTTTCATTGACTTTCTATACAATCAGAGCCAGTGCAATGCCCCCTGCTGGACATTAGAAAGAGTGCAGCTTTAAGGCACTTCACCATTGGCTTCACTTTTCAGACCCTGAAAATAGGCCTGGATTACTGATCGATGTTACAGCCCTCAGCTGCTGCTGTTTCATTACACAAACACACATGACAGTTCTGGCTCATAGAAGCAGAGCAGTGCAGTGCGCACATCACATTAGGCTAGGGAGGCACAGGCTAACGTTACTGCAAGACTAGTCTTGCAAAGCCCTACCTATCTTCACAGCACTGTGTCAGTGCTGAAATATGGTCCGGCTGCACAAGTTAACAATTCTGGGATAGGGGAAAAATGTAAAACTAGTTCTTCCCAAAGTAAGGGTCGGGTCTTGTTTACACGCCCTCTGGCTGAGTGTGACTATGATTCCCTCAACCTCACTCTTTAGCATGAATTCATTTTAGTTTTATACAGTATGTTTGGGTTCTGGGAAGATGCCAAATTTCTCTTTTGGGTCTCATGCTTCAAAAGTTTGGGTGACACTGATTCAAACGAAACATTCATCTGCAAAATAGAGAGTGTGAGAGACACTGATGTGCATCTCTGATGTATGGGAGAAGTTGGTCTTCAGGGCCTTTTGCCAGGAAACCTTTTCTGACAGAAATCTTATGCAACAAAATTTCTAGGTAAGGTTTAGGAAAGGATACTGGTTTGAGCTAAAATAAATAATTTATGGCAGAAAGCCCCGAAGGCAACTTCTCCTGTGTATGCCTTATCAGCACTGTTCACCGGCAAGACGACTGTTGGGTTTTATAAAATTAGCAGTAGCATCCTCATCCTGGCGTTGACTCCAAACTGTTTTCTCCAAACTGTGATCAGCATGGATTGTTGGAAAGAGAACAGGTCAGGATTTATTATATGAACAGTGCATTTAGGAACAATATGTTAAATGTATACAGTTATTCCAGGTCAAATACCTTTTTATGTGAACAGTTTTCTAATAAAAAGCAACAACCCTATTCAACACCACACCCTAGCTTTGAGTTACCTAAACAATTCAGTTCATTTCAATTTTATTTATAGTGCCAAATCATAACAGAAGTTATCTGAAGGCGCTTTACATATAGAGTAGGTCAAGACCACATTCTGACTAACTCATGATAAATAGATCCATAAGAACAGGAGTGAAGCTTTAGTTTCCAGGAGCAGATTCTGTAATGTTATGAAATAGGTTGACAGTGAGTGTTCTGCAGATACATTTCGTGTTGTTAGTGAACAGTTTGCAGATACATTCAATATAAATGCCTCCTCTTTGTGTCTGTCCATCAGTAACATTGTTAAAACAGAGCAGCAAATATTGGTAGAGAGAGCAACAAGTTAGTGAATTGCTAAGTGGCTCCTGCAGCTCCCTGCTGCACCTGTACCAGCAGGAGGAGAGGAGAGAAACAGACAACAAAGGACAGTAAAATGGAGTAACAACTCTCACACTGAGCTGAAATAGAAACACTGAGCTGCAACACATGTCTTTTGGTTTAAGTAATTATTATTTATTAATTATTTATTCTACAGTTTTGAAAAAACAAAACAAAAAAGAGAAACAATATCACAATCCCAAAACTGAAAACTGAATATCTTGCTGACAGATATACAAATAAGCTAATATTCGGGTCCTGAAAAATGTAGCTGCTTCCCTGAAAGTGCTAGTGCTCTGTAACTCGAGTTGCAGTAAAAATGCCTTTCACCCCTGCAAGACTAGAGATTGACATCATCTGTGTAGCCCCTGGAGGTAACAAACGTAGCTTCAGCCAGTTATCAGTTAAGACCAATGCTAAAATGCTTGACCTGATGCACATGTGAATGATGCATATCCAGGTACTACATTACACACTATGTGTGGCAGTCATCCAGAGAACCATACTTCCCTGCACAGTTTGTTAAAGACCTGTCTGTCTAGATTATATGCATGAAGACAACATGATGTGTAAATATGATTTTTGAATAACACTGTTATCAACGCACAACACTTATTTGCAACACAGCTTTGCAACCAACCTTGGATCTGGGTTTGACTAGTTGTGGCTACAGGCATGAGACATCTTTTGAAAGAGCCTATTGTTAATGCAAGACCTACAGAAGATGTGGAGCTGTAACAAGCCTGTAACCTGCCTAGAGCTGTTTCTCTGTCAGGCCTCATCTGATACTGGTTATCCTCTCTTTTTCCTCTTGCCTTTGTCTCGCTGTCTCTCTACCTTAGGCATGCCCAGCTTCATCAAGTCCCCAGACGACCAAACAGGGATTTCCGGAGGGGTGGCATCGTTCGTATGCCAGGCAGTGGGTGAGCCCAAACCTCGCATCACCTGGATGAAGAAGGGGAAGAAAGTCAGCTCTCAGCGCTTTGAGGTATGACTTGGGAGCAGGCCTTAAAGCTCCCTGTCTGATGTGTTTCTCACACACTCACTGCTCATTCATGTGTCTTATGCTGCAATCATACCAAAAGCGATGGAGGCGTTTAAATCGCCAAGAGCGTGAGTAATCGCGTCACTTGCTCACATTTGTCACATTTTTGATCATCGCTTCGAGGCAGCTAGCTAACTGGAGCTAACCCCCAGCGCAGCCTACTCTATTGTGTGCTAAATGGAAGTTATACTAGTGCTAACAGGGATCTGAATGCTTTAAAAGAACAGAAACAAGCTCTCAGATGAAGTGTGTTGTTCCTAAAAGAGCTGTTGTGTTGTAGTGAGATCAGGCCGTCAGTTATTTAACCTCCGAAGCTGTGCAGACTGCTGCCAGGTCTGCTGTAGATCAGACCAGGATACGCTTCACTCTGCACTGACGGCTTCTTCTTCTTCTTCTGGATTTCTGGCAGAATAGATGCCTAAAGACATCATTGCCATCCACAGTTCATAGTTATATCCATTATATTATATCCACAGGAACAGACTGGTTTCCCCCAAGTATTGCAACAATGCAATGCACTTTGGTGAGCCCCTGGATGTTTCACAGAGAACTTGATGACACTTACCGCGATCTCAACACTGGTTGGCTGTCGCAGCACAGAATCACACAACGTCGCTTGAAAATTTCAAATGTTTTAACTTCAAGCGACACACGTGATGAGGCGATGGATGCCATGGACGTATCATTCACGCCACATCTCGCCATGCTAGACATTCCAGTCGCACCATATCAATTGAGTCCCTCACATACTATACCTCTTATCCACTCAGGCTCAAAGTTTACATCCTCCTCCAGCTGCTCTGAGGGTCAGGACTCCAAGCAACATAGGCAAACTCCTACTTTCAACATCTCAGGTCCAGGGGGTTATGATTAATTGGGGTAAATTATTTTGGAGGTTGTGATGTTCATTTTTATGAAATAATAAACTAAACAAGTTGCTGAGATCTGTAAATACAGTAACAACACTAGAAAGAAGGCCAACACGGCAAGAAACATGAGCAGTCAGGACAGACAGCTTAGAATCTTTCACACAGTGTGTTACATGCATTATAAAAACCTGATTTTATCCGGGTTAAGGGCATACTCCGGTTTCTCAAACACCATGTAAACACCGTACCCCGGGTCCCTAGCATCATTACTATAATGACGGCAGTACCAGTGAGTAAACTAAGAATCTACTTGCTCTGGTTGTGCACACACCTTTTTACTCAGCAATAAGGGACTAATATAGTAATAGTGACATTTCAGTTGCACTAACTTTCAGATTGACATCCAAATAAAGAGTTTTTTTCGTTAAGGCCAAGGACTCTCTTAGCTAAATGAAAGACAGTGTTGTATAGAATTGTGTATTAAACTGGAACTATAATATAGAGCGACCTAAAGCCTATACACATATCTTTTAGTGGTGCATACAATGTTAAGCTATTACAATAATAATCATTGTCATATTCAAATTATCATACATAATTTTTTAATGTTAAACGCACATGTGGAAGGCACAGTGAATACCTTGCCTATAGGCCAGTCAGTAGGTAAAAGTTTGTGTTCTTTGTCACACATTGGCTGATTTATCTTTGCTGATAATATGTGGAATCCATGTATATTTTCAGACATATTTCAATAAAAAAAGAAAATGATCACACAATAATTTACTATGAGGATCCTCCTAGGAGTTGTGGACCCTCTGTTAAAAATCTCTGGTTAGGGCCTATTTCACAAAGCAGAATTAAGAAATGCAGAATAACAGCTTAAGCCAGGCTTTACCAAGTGTCATCGGTGCATCCTGGCATAATGTGTTTCACAATGGCCAAGCCAGTCTGAGGAGGTGTAAGTAATGTGTAAGTAATGTGTAAGTAATTCAGATTAAAGTGAGAAGTGGAAAATTTGCCATGAAAATAAATTTCAACCACTAATCCAAAAATATTAGAATAGGCATTGCGACGAACCTATAGTATCTCTCTCTCTCTCTCTCTCTCTCTCTCTCTCTCTCTCGTTCTTATAAAGTGTGTATACACTGTATATAGGCTATAGCCTTGTGGGTACACTAGGCTAATTGGTTCTTTCATCATCATTTGATGGCTAAGTGTGACTATCAAATTAAATATTTGCTGAAGAAAAACGAATAAAGAAAAATTAATACAAATTAATAACTTTAATTTATTAAAAACCTCACATGGAGAACCAATTAAATGTAGGGCTTCACTTTCAGATTATGAGATTGAGTATTCTCAATAAACTTATCGTTAATCAAGTAAATATTAGCTCTCACCAAAAATTATCAAAGATGATAATAAAAATGACTCTAGTTAAACCACAGACGGAGTGACAACTGATATGAAAGTCTCATTAAATATACTAAACTACTTATTAAGAGTTGAACACCAATTAATGTAATATTAAATAAACAGACATATCGTGAACACAAACATTTATTTACAAATTAATACATGTAACAAACAAAACACACAATAAACTAACTAAAACTTAACAACAAATGTGTGTGTGTGTGTGTGTATTTTAAGGAGGGAAAGCAAATTTTTTCGGCCTACATCATAAATGTGTTTGTTTATTTATATGTAAATTCTACCCTTCGTTCCTTTTCAAGAAAATGATCTGAGAAGATGTCGTACTAACTAGGCTTATTTTCCAGGGATCTGACCAGTGTCCTCTCAATGGCCAGCAGAGCTACCCTGCTTTAACAGCTTTGGCCCCTTGTGTTGCGGGTGTGTTGAGCCGCATTTTGTAATAACGGTGCATTTTGTAATAAACGTCCAAAATGTAATAACTTTTTCATTTCATTTTGTAAAAAAGCCGCATTTTGTAATAAACTGCCGCATTATGTAATAAGTTATTACATTTTGAGATGATTATTACAAAATGCACTTGCAACTTTTTTATTCTCTAGGAAATGTAATAACATGGTGCATTATGTAATAATACCTATTATTGTTGTTTGTTAAACAATGAATTTATACAAGGGTGACTTTTTGTTGTTTTTTATGCAATTTCCCTTAGAGCTATGTAGCCCAATAAATCTATGTATGACTGAACACGTTTTGAATTATGGGGGCCAATAACTTGTGGCCAATTTCAAAGCTCTACATGGTCTGTCACTCAGGGCTGTAATCTGATTGGCTGCTGCATCAGTTCTACAAAGATCATGCACTGCTTGCATGCTTAATTGAGACAGCCAACAGAGTTCAACATGATGCCAGGTATGAAAAAACTGTGTCAAATATTATCTGTGTAATTGAATATATGGAAGTATAAAGTAATTCTGCAGTTGATCTAAAGTTATGTAGATGTTTTGCCCTTGATAAGAAATTATATGACTGAATTTAAACCTGCATTGTCCAAGTTATGCTCACTGCATTAAAAACAGTTTGTAAAGTAAAACTGAAATCTATGCCTCTAAGTACATATTAAAAGTTAATAACTTTTAATGACCGACAGGTAATAACACATTTGAAGGAAAACTGTGCATGTGCAAAAAACTACACACAAACAAACACACACACACACACACACACACACACACACACACACACACACACACACACACACACACACACACACACACACACACACACACACACACACACACAATAGTACACTGCTCAAAAAATAAAGTGATAATTTAAACAACACATCCCAGATCACAATGAATGTCATAATATGCAAATTAGATACATTAGGTACATTTACTCCCATCACAAACTTAGGGTTGTGGTTAAGGTTTATCTCATTTACAGCATAATTTTATCTCTAACCAGTTTCAAGTTACAGCCTTTTGGAAAATTAATATTAATATTTCATAATTTTTTGGAATATCTTTGTCGGCCAAAGGGTTAACACAGTCATAAATAGTAAGCAATAACTATTAAAAGGCTAAAAATGTTATAACAGGTGTGAAAACAATACATTTGTTAAAACCTTGTTTTTCAGTATTCCTACAAAAGCAGCGTCCTCTTTAATGATAGCATCCTTTATTGAGACAAATCTAGGGCTATAACATAAGATCAACATTCATAAATCAATTTGAATTACTGTGATGCTGCAGGTGGAGGTGGGTTATCAAAATTGTAATAATCAAAATACCTTCTTAAATATTAATTCAAGATAAAATATTTTGGTACTTGAAATGAAATTCCACAAATAAAATAAAAGTGCAAAAAAAAAAGGCACAAAATGCAGTTTAGTTTTGGGAGTTAAACATTTTCCCTCTTTTGACACCCTTGTAGGTCTGCTAATTATAACCCTGACCTGCACCCTGCTGTTGCTCATTGTGGGCCATAGACAAAAGCAAGCAATGACCGAGGAAATGTACAATGTCATAGTTCGCAAGTTGAGAGGAGAGTTTCATGTTCCAGTTTCTGAACGCACAAGAATTCAACAAAATGCCTTGGTGCGTCTCTGGAGAAATCAAGGGGTCTATTCTCTCAGTGAGGATGGGCAGACACTGCTGTGTGCCGGCAAGCCAGTCATGCTACAGTCTAATGTTGATTGTGTTGTTAAAAAGGGTCTAGATGATACTAAGGGTACTGAAAATGCATCATAGTGGCATAAATGAAAGAAAGGTGCAGGAAATTTTGAACAAAACTGAGTGGTACCAACTTCAAAATGCAAAGTTTCTGAATAAGCCCCCTTTGATGACCATTCAAGCCAAAGAAGCAAGATCGACACCAAATTGACCTATTGGACATGGGAAAAATTAAAATGAGTTATGGTCAGGCTTTATACCGTTTCATTCTCACAGTGATGGATGTGTTCAGTCGTTACATGTGGCTGAAACCATTGAAAAGCAAAAGTAGTGTTGAAATTGCCAAACACCTTAACAAGATTTATCGTGAACATGGACCACCCAAAGTGTTACAACATGACAAAGGGACTGAGTTTAAAGGGGCAGTGAAAATTCTAATGACATCTCTGCAAGTGAAAATAATTGAAAGTTCAGCATATCATCCACAAAGCCAAGGAAAGATTGAGAGGACACATAGGTGGCTAAGAAAGAAGATCATGTATGATCTGGTGAAATTTCAACGGAACGGAGTTAACTGGGTCAAGCACCTACCTGTATATTCAAGAGTGCTAAATGAGGATCTTAAAGAAGTTTTAGGTTGGATGTCTCCATTTGAAGTATACTATGGAAGAAAAAGCAACAGCATAATTCATCCTTTATGCGGTTCTCCATCTTCTGTTCGTAAGGAGTCTGTGAGGAATCAACATTCAACTTTACCATCCTTGAGACATCGAGAAAAATTTGATACTAAACGAAAAAGGGTGAGAAGAAAGGCACGGAAGGCCTCTGAGCACTGTGCTAAACTAATGATCAAGCGTGAATACAAACAAAACCTATCACAACACTACAATGTTAAGGACGCTGTTTTGGTTAGAATGAGGGATGGTGCCCATCGAGTCTCCAAAAAGTATCACGTAAGGCGTGGTCCAATTGTGATAAAAAATCGAAAGCTCTCAAAATACAAAGTGAGTTTTAGGGACCCAAAGACCCTCCGACAAACACAAAAATGGTTCTTCGTGTCGGATATAACTAGTGCTGCCCGGCTGCGAAAAAAGACACACTCTTAAAAAACCCAAGACAGCACCATCAAAGAGAGGCCTAAACCCTCTTTTGTTTCAGTACACACACACAGACAGACTAGAGGAATTTATGTCCATGGAGTTAAGCATTCGCTATGACCCTGACCCAGATGGAAATTGTCAGTTTGCAGCCATGGCTGACCAGCTATCCACCCTTGGAATATTTCGATCACCAGAAAGCTTAAGAGATGAAATTGTCCAAGAGCTCAAGAATTATCCATACAATGGAAATGGAACACTCTTGTTCAACTTTGTCGAGGGCAATGACTGGGATGGATACTTGGAAAGAATGGCCCGAACTGGAACCTATGGTGACCACATTACATTGCAAAGAGCATCTGACATTTTCCAGGTCCAGTTTCTTGTAATTTCCTCTCTGGGAATCAATACCTCAACTATTGTATCAGAGTCAAACATATATTGTCACAACAATCCAGTGCTAGTACTTGGTCATGTGGCAGAGGGGCATGGAGAACATTATCTGAGTTTGGAGGGACCAGTCACACCATTTATAGAGCATGTTTTGGATGCTCAAGCAGGACAGTTATATGACAACAGCACACTTTCACCACTGCAGCCTGCCTCACCAGATGAGTCTGACCCACCTATCAAGCCTGCCTCACCAGATGAGTCTGACCCACCTATCCAGCCTGATGAGCCTGAGGACCCTGTTCTGACTACACCCCCTGTTCAGCCTGTCCTACCAACTGAAATGTTTCAGTCTATTATCAAAATGACCCTTGAGGATGACATGTCAATGCTTGGGACGTTTAACAGAGTGTCTCAACATTTTAAAGACAATGCAGATCGATTCCATCCATCAATCTATCTAAGGGAAACATTAAGCCAAAGCCTTGGGTTGGACGTCGTTGGAAAGCACACAATTAGTGTACAAAGGTTGTACAAAGCAGCAGGGCGCTTTGGTGGTGTGGCCTTAAAACTCAAGGAGCTGTTTGGGAAACATTCCAAGTGGTTTATGGCTTGGCTGGTAATTAGACATATTAGACATGGACAATTTGAAATTACGAATATATTTTGGAAATAGAAATTTTGTTGTTTGTTTAGCCTTTTGAGGCAATTTCATATTTGTTTAAAATTAATCTTAGGGGAGAAATTTGCTGGTCATAGCAGCTCTCTAAACAAGCAGAAGACACTTACGTTGTTTAAGGTAGAACTTATATTCATTTGTTCATTATTATTTTAAATTGGCCGCAAGCCTGCATGTGTTGGTTGCATTTATTGTTGTTGAAAGGTTCAATAAATGCATAAATAAAGCTGTCCTTTACCTATTCATCAGCGTTTCTATTTTGTATGTGCATATATTAATGTTTACGAATGGATTCAATTTTGATACCCAGAGTTTTGTTCTGTATTATAAGAAGCATAATAGATTTGTTGGATGTTTATAACTATTCTTGACGTGGTTTTGGTATCCAATAAAAAAAATCTGGAATTTACAGAATATTCTCTGTTAATGCAACCTTTGAATAGTGTACTGATAGTAATTGCTAAGTACTGCTACTAGGCTAATACAGTGATACTAATAATAGGCCTAACTTTTACAAATACTTTAAAGTAAAATAAAATACAATTCATAAACAAATATACAATGCTTTAGAATTGTTATTACGTAATCCACCATGTTATTACATTTCCTAGAGAATAAAAAAGTTGCAACTGCCTTTTGTAATAATCTTCTCAAAATGTAATAACTTATTACATAATGCGGCAAAATTTATTACAAAATGCGTTGGGGCAGTTTATTACAAAATGCGGCAGTTTATTACAAAATGCGGCTTTATTACAAAATGAAATGAAAAAGTTATTACATTTTGGACGTTTATTACAAAATGCACCGTTATTACAAAATGCGGCTCAAAATGCCCTCAGGGTGGCGTTACCTTGCACCCCCCCCCCCCCAAGGAAGACAAACAGATTTGCAAATTAATTTATTCCTTCAGCCATCAGGCTTTTAAATGCTGCTGACAGCTAATGAACACAGGCCAGGCATTGTACACCTGAGAGCCTTAATGTGTATATTTATTCATTATTGATTTATTTCCTATTGTTACGTGCTGCTAGCTCCGGTTGCCTCTGCCAACCTGCAGTACTGACAGAGTGGATGCTGTATGTGTCTTGTTTTTGTTTTTTCTTGTTTCTATGTGACTGAGGCTGCAAACTGAATTGCCCTGTGGGGATAAAGAAAGTTGTTTAAATTGAATTGAAATGAATTGAATTGAATTGAATTGAATTGAATTGAATTGAGATCTGAGGACTGGAGTGATATGATCAACTTTTTTGGTCTTAGTGAGGACTCCAGCAGCAGCATTCTGGATTAACTGCAGCTGTCTGATGGACTTTTTAGGGAGACCTGGAAAGACACTGTTACAGTAGTCGAGCCCGCTGAAGATAAATGCATGGACAAGTTTTTCTAAGTCCTGCTGAAACATAAGTTCTTTAGTCCTTGATATATTATTTAGGTGATAGTGGCCGACTTTATAATTGTTTTAATGTGGCTGTTGAAGTTTAGGTCCATGATTACTAGGTTTCTGGCTTGGTTTGTGGTTTTTAGCATTACTGTTTGAAGTTGGCTTCTCCGGGAACCATCACCTTATTGTGGTGGAGAGGTTTGTGTGTCCCTGTGAACCTGAGGGCTGTGTAGTCTGGAGCCTAGTACTCCTGATAGGGTCTCCCATGGCAGAGTGGTCTCAGGGGAGGGGCCAAACTAAGAATGGTTCACAAAGACTCAATGGACAAACAAGGAAGAGGAAGAGAGACCCTGCCCCGAGGAAGCCCAGAGCCCCCATCTGGAGCCAGGCCCAGACGGAGGGGTCGGCGGCGAGCGCCTGGTGGCCGGGTTTGCCATGGAGCCCGGCCGGGCACAGCCCAAAAAAGTGACGTGGCACCTCCCTCCTCTCCATCCTGTGGGCCCACCACTCGCAGGAGGAACCACTTGGGTCGGGTGTGCTGCTGCACGGGTGGCAGTAAAGGTGAGGGGCCTCGACGGACCAGACACGGGCAGCAGAAGCTGGCTCTGGGGGCGTGGAATATCACCTCTCTGTCGGGGAAGGAGCTGGAGCTTGATCTGGTGGGGCTTACCTCCACACACAGTCTCGGTTCTGGAACCGTACTCCTGGATAGGGGTCGGACCCTATTCTTCTCTGGAGTTGCCTAGGGTGTGAGGCACCGGACGGGTGTGGCGATACTCACAAACCGCGCGGCGGTGTTGGAGTTCACCCCGGTGGACGAAAGGGTCGCCTCCTAATGCCTGCGGGTGGTAGGGGAGAAAACTCTGACTGTTGTTTGTGCATATGCACTGAACAGCAGTTCAGATCATTCGGCCTTCTTGGAGACCCTGAATGGAGTCCTGCATGGGGCTCCATAGTTCTGCTGTGAGACTTCAACGCCCATGTGGGCAATAATGGAGACACCTGGAGAGGCGTGATTGGGAGGAACGGCCACCCTGATCTAAATCCGAGTGGTCGTCAGTTATTAGACTTCTGTGCTAGTCACAGATTGTCTATAACTAACACTATGTTCGAACATAAGGATGCTCATAAGTGTACGTGGTACCAGAGCACCCTAGGCCGGGGGTTGATGATCGATTTTGTGATAGTATCATCTGATCTGAGGCCGTATGTTTTGGACACTTGAGTGAAGAGAGGGGCAGAGCTGTCATCTGATCACCATCTGGTGATGAGTTGGGTCAGAGGATAGGGGAAGATTCTGGACAGACCAGGTAAGCCCAAACGAGTAGTGCGGGTGAACTGGTTACTGAGATCTTTAACTCACACCTCCAGCGGAGCTTTTCTGGCATTCCTGTGGAGGTTGGGGGCATTGAACCCGAATGGGACTGAAGAAGGAGGCCTTCCGGGATATGTTATCCCAGAAGACTCTGGAGGCAGTGGCAAGGTACCGACAGGCCAGAAGGGCTGCAGCCTCTGCTGTGTCAGAGGCAAAGCAGCGGGTGTGGGAGGTGGTCGGAGAGGTCATGGAGAAGGACTTTCGGGCGGCACCAAGGTGCTTCTGGAAAGCCATTCGACATCTCAGGAGGGGGAAACGGGGAACCGTCCAAGCTGTTTACAGTAAGCCGATTAGTTAATCAGGCGGTGGAAGGAGCACTTTGAGGAACTCCTTAATCCGACTAACATGCCCTCTTTTGTAGAGGCAGGGCTGGAGGCTGATGGGGAATCCTTGTCAATATCTCTGGCGGAAGTCACTGAGGAAGTCAAACAACTCCACTGTGGCTAGAACCAAGGGATTGATGAGATTCGTCCAGAAATGCTGAAAGCTTTGTGTTTGGAGGGGCTGTCTTGGCTGACTCCATGGTAACATGCTCTTTGAACCTAACCAGGTTTTTCTCAACTAACCTCGAGTTTCTCTCTGTGTCCACCCTCTTTCAGCCACACACGGTATTTGATTTCCTCATTCAATCAGTTAGCAGGCGAGTTTTGGCGTAGTATAGTTCTGTCATCTGTTTTTTCAGAAAATCATTGCAAAAATCAGTCATTATAAGTTATATTAGGTGGCGACTATTTCCACTATCATGGCATGTCCTTTTGATAATGATCCCGTGGATGAGGGTGCAGCATTACTGCGCAGAGAATTAAATATTCGTTGGGAGATGATTATCAGACTGCGCATAGATGTTCTTGCATTTCAAGACAATTATCTTTTTGAGCGGTACCTTTTCACGTCACAGTCCATGGGCAGGATATCGAGGCGTAGTCGTGGTGGGGAGGGGTTGCAGTTCGGTGGGCTGAGGATCTCGTCTCTGCTTTTTGCAGATGATGTGGTCCTGATGGCCCGGGAAAGGGAAGTTTGGGGTCCCCTGCTTAAGCTGCTGCCCCCGCGACCTGACCCCGGATAAGCGGTTGAAGATGAGATGAGATGTTTGAAGTTGGGTGCTCCACAGGTGTTTTCTGTGATATTACAATTTGTGATGACTTTTTTTTGAACATCACTCTGCACAGAGATAGCACTCTCAAATAAAACACAGGGATGATCAGAAAGAGCACCATCAAGCACGGCAACCTTAGAAATGCTCACACCCTTGGGCATGACTATGTCCAGAGTGTGACCTTTGTTATGTTTCGGCTCGGTTACATGTTGAATGATCCAGTTATCAATGACACAATAAAGTTCTTTAGTCTCCTTGTCATGAAGTTTGTCAACATGAATGTTAAAATCACTAACAATAACTACACAGTCAAAGTAAATTCAGATCATAGACAGCAGTTCAGAAAATTCTTCAAAAAAGGTTGCACAATATTTGGGTGGCCTATAGACATTTAGAAACATAACTCTGTAGGAAGAATTCAACTTTAGAGCCACATATTAAGATATCTGCTTTCATTGGAGGGAATCACCAAAAAGGACAGAGAGTAATTTGAGGGATGGAATCTAGGAATCAGGCGGGGTGTAAATATGGTCCCATCTGTGACCAGGAGTCCGTTTCACAAAGCAGGTTTAGTGAAAACTCTCCATGGTAACATGCTCTTTGAACCTAACCAGGTTTTTCTCAACTAACCTCGAGTTTCTCTCTGTGTCCACCCTCTTTCAGCCACACACGGTATTTGATTTCCTCATTCAATCAGTTAGCAGGCGAGTTTTGGCGTAGTATAGTTCTGTCATCTGTTTTTTCAGAAAATCATTGCAAAAATCAGTCATTATAAGTTATATTAGGTGGCGACTATTTCCACTATCATGGCATGTCCTTTTGATAATGATCCCGTGGATGAGGGTGCAGCATTACTGCGCAGAGAATTAAATATTCGTTGGGAGATGATTATCAGACTGCGCATAGATGTTCTTGCATTTCAAGACAATTATCTTTTTGAGCGGTACCTTTTCACGTCACAGTCCATCATTTACATACACAACCTAATCCGTCCTTACATTTCCAACATAACTAGCCACAGTCATGCTCTAACATCCCAGCAGATATTGTGTGTTGCGCTGCGTTTTTTTGCAAATGGGAGTTTTTTGTACAACGTCGGAGATGCGGAGCACTTGAGTAAGGCAACTGTGTGCCGAGCGGTCAGAAAAGTGTGTCTCGCCCTGAAACAGCTACTACCCATCTTTCTCATTTTACCTGGACATAAACCTGTCCATCAAGGAGGAGTTCCACAGGATTGCAGGTGAATGATGTAGAGATCTATTAAATGAATATCAAATGATATTATTTTAATGACGTGCTGCAACCTTAGACTGGGATTATTCATTTTAATTTCTTTCAGGATTTCCCAGTGTGATTGGCTGCATAGATGGCACACACATCCCCATCATGGCTCCATCACATAATGAACCAGATTATGTGAATAGGAAGTCCATTCACAGCATAAATGTGCAGGTACATGTGGACTGACTACTGTTTATCGTATGTGATGCTGCATATATCATTTCCAATGTGGAGGCCAAGTGGCCTGGGTCTATTCAGGACTCAAGGATTTATCGAGAGTCTTACCTGAGCAACAGACTGCAACGTGGTAAGCAGCCTAAAGATTTGCATAATACTTCACTTCTTCATCTAGTGCATCCACTATACATTACAGGAGAGTTCGATGGCCATCTGCTGGGTGACAGGGGTTACCCATGCCAACCTAGGCTGCTGACCCCTTACCCTGACCCTGAACCAGGCCCCCAACAGAGCTTCAACCAGGCTCACTGCCCTACAAATTGAAGACCCCGATGATGACCCCATCCACCTGTCAGCTATGCAGGACGGCAGAGCAGTCAGAGACGCCATATGCCATCATCACTTTAGTGATTGAATCACCATCACCACTACCACAGCAGTCAAATAAAGACATACTACACATTTCATTTGGTCTTCTTTATTTCCTGCAAATACAAGAGCTAGTTTAATTAATGTTCCAATATAGTTAACATAATTAACATGATTCACATGTGACCATGCACCTACCTCTAACTTGTGCTCCAGTATTTCAATTTCTATGTCTGCCTTCCTAATCTGCCGGTCCAAGTAGTGCATTTCTTTGTCGGTTTTGTGAATTTTGTAAATGTCTTTGACTGGTAACTGGGAATACATACAAGGAGGATATTATACAGTTGCACATGAATTCCACAGAACGAATCTCTGGTGTTTACTGAACATCCATCTCACTGTGCAGTGGAAGTTGAGGGACCCTCCTGCTGCTGCCTAGCCATGCCCTGTTAAAAAAGGATGAGAATGTGTGGATACTTCAGTGTAGGCTAAATGTCACTCTATATTCCACCAGAATGTTAAGAAATGTAAATCGGAAGAGAGCTCAGTAACATCAGTAAGATCAGTAACATATCAAGATGTTACCTCTATAGGCCTTTCTGGATTCCCCTCTGGAAAGGCAGCAGATAGAGTTTCCGTATATTTAAACTACCATTTAACAAAATCTTTGAAGTATTGCCTACTTACACTTACAAGGTATGTTGTTGCGGGAGGGGGCTCCACCAGGCAGATAGCACCATCAGAATCTGTTGGAACAAAAGTTAAAAAAAAAGTCATGAAAGGGAAATATATATATATATAGGTCTAGGCATATTATATTATATAAAAGCACTTGTGTCTTGGGGGGTGAGCTCAGAGGATGAGCTTCGTCCAGGGATTCCCTGAGTCACTTGCCTTCCTAAATTCTGGCTTAGGGCCAGCTCCTCTGCCTGCGTTAGAGGTGGCAGTGCTGGGCCACCACCCGTTTTACGGACGTCTGCTTTCTTTCTGTTGGCTGAGTAGAAGTCTGTGTTAGTTTAAATAGGCTTGATTATTTAACAGAAAATGATAGAGATGAGAAGACATTTATGTATGTGAAATCAGCATTATTTGGGGGATAAAACAACTGTACAGTCAAACAGCCACTTACTATTTACTTTACAATGTAAAACATGATCAAAATGAGGTACCCCCATGAGATTAAGCCAAGGTCTTACCTGTTTGAACAATGTTTTTATGTTTCATCTTAAACTGCTGCCAAGTGCGCTTCTGCCCCGCGGGGTTGCACCTAAATGAAATTAATTAATAGGCTACCACTCAAGCAGTTTCCCTCTGTAATATTATTGTGATTGCAAAGGACTACATTTAACTTACGCATTGACCCGAGCAGCAATGTTCTCCCACTCTCTCTTTTGCTGCTGCAGCGCTGTTACACTTTCTTCTAAAAATGGGCTCAAACTCAATGTATGAGCGCATTAATATTTCTAATTCCAGTGGGGTGAAAAACGTAGGCCTCCTCTTCCCCGTTGCCATGGTGACTCGTGGAATCGGGCCTCAATTGATGCTGTCTTTTAATACTTGTGGCGCACGCACTTAACTCAATGTGAAACTACTCCAAGTTGATCAAACTAACTCAAATCAGCTGTTCTGGAACCAAAAACTCAGAGTTTCCTATCTCAGAGTAGATCAACTCAGAGTTCAGGGTTAGACTCAGAGTTTGTTGAACCTGCTTTGTGAAACGGACCCCAGCTCTTTCATGTTGTTTAGTGAACTCCAAAAGAGGGGAGGAGGGGGACAGGGTGGGTGTAGAGAAGGGGGAGCTGGATAGTGTTTGGGATGGGGGCGTAGGGGTTGGGGGGCGAGGGACTTTTTCTCCTCGCTGATCATGCTCAAAGCTCTCTTGATGCTGAGCCTTTGTTTTGGCGTGTTTGTGTGCCGGTGGTCACCAGCTTCAGCTGGGAGACGTGAAAAGTGGGATGAATCTTGAGGGAAGCAGGGAGCTTGAGCTTGAACGGCACTGGGGTTGATTGCCTCAATCTCGAAGGGACCAATGAACCTGGGAGTGAGCTTCTTAGAGGGAGTAGAGCTCCTCGAACCTCTTTCCAGATCCAACGGCCCTCCGGAGATGATGTTTAACCGAGGGTACCGCGATCTCTGACTCCTGGGCAGGAAAAAGAGGAGGTAAGTATCCTAATGAGGTCTTGAAAGGGGACATACCTGTGGCGGAGCAGGTGAGCAAATTGTGGGACTATTCCACCCAGGACAGTTGAGATGACCACGATGAGGGATTGCGGGCACAAACACAGCAAAGAGCGGTTTCCAGATCCTGGGTAGCCCTCTCCCTCTGTCCGTTTGACTGCCGGTCAGGTTCAGTACGTTGTGCCTGTCTTACCACCGTCTCTAATTCCCAGGTAAGGGCTGCCATAATGCAGGAAGAAGGGATGGTCCAAACTGTCGGAACAGGGCATCTGGTTTGACGTTCTTACTTCCAGGAATATACGTCAAGGAAAAGTTAAATCGCTTGAAGAATAAAGCCCACCGGGCTTGACGAGACTTCAGTCTCTTAGCTGACTGAATGTAGGACAGGTTCCTGTGGTCCGTCCATACCACAAACGGAGTCTCTGCTCCCTCCAACCAGTGCCGCCACTCCTCCAAAGCTAACTTGACGGCAAGTAGTTCACGGTTCCCAACGACGTAGTTGCATTCTGCTGGGGACAGTTTCTTGGAGAAGAAGGCACAGGGGTGAACCTTGTTGTCCTTAATTGCTCTCTGTGACAGTACTGCACCCACTCCTAGATCAGAAGCGTCCACCTTCACAATGGACTGGCATGAGGGATCAGGCTGGACCAAAACAGGGGCAGAGAAGAAGCGCTTCTTCAGTGTCTGAAACGCATCCTCCGCAGCAGACAACCACACAAAGGGAGTAGTATGTGACATCAAACTGGTCATCGGGGAAACCACCTAACTATAATTCAGGATAAACAGGCGATAGAAGTTGGCAAAACCCAGACCAGATGGTACGCGTTGCGGAGATCCAGTTTAGAGAAAACGGTGGCACCATGCAGCGGTTCAAAAGCAGAGTTAATAAGTGGCAACGGGTATTTGTTCTTAATCGTAATGTTATTCAGACCGTGATAATCAATACAGGGTCGTAGAGTCTTGTCCATCTTTGCCACAAAGAAAAGACCCGCTCCCAGCGGAGGGGAGGAAGGACGGATAATCCCAGATTTAAGAGAGTCATTAATATATGTCTCCATTGACTCATGCTCAGGTCCTGATGGATTATATAAATGACTGGTAGGAGAAGTCAACCCGGATAACAAATCGATAGAGCAGTTGTACGGACGGGTGAGGTGGCAAGGATTAGGCCTTCGTCTTGCTAAACACCTCGGCGAGGTCATGATACACTGGTGGCACGGAGGACAGATCAGGAGGTTCAGGCAACGAGGGACTCGGGTCACTGATGCATCTAGCCGGGGCCAAGCGAAGACAAGATGAATGACAACTGCTACTCCAACTCACAACCCTGCCTGTAACCCAGTTAATTACAGGATTGTGAGTTATAAGCCAAGGAAGTCCAAGAACTACGGGGGCATTAGCAGAGGCCATGACGTGAAAGGCTATGGTCTCAGTATGATTACCAGCTAGCGACAGAGTCATGGGAATTGTCTCGACAGAGATCTGGGCTAGCTCTTAACCAATGACACCATTAACCACTAGCGGAGAATCTAAAGGCACGGTCGGGAACTGGCTACGTACCAACTCGGAATCCAGAATATTAATATCCGCCCCTGAATCGATTAAAGAGGATAATCTCCTTCCTCACAGCTCAAAACAATGTCGAGGTTAATACGTTTCCGAGGAAGAGCAGGGACAACAGATCGACTCACCAGAACCCTGTCTGCGACTGGTGAGCCTGGGAGTTTAACCGGACCGGGCAGGAGGCCAGTTGATGGTTAGGAGCCCCACAGTAAATACACAACCTAACTCTGAAACGACGTTGGCATTTTGCCGGGGATCAGACGACTACGACCCAGCTGCATCGGTTCCTCCCTGGAAAGAGCGGAAGACTGAAGAACACT
Organism: Echiichthys vipera; assembly: GCF_963691815.1. Lineage (NCBI taxonomy): Eukaryota > Metazoa > Chordata > Actinopteri > Perciformes > Trachinidae > Echiichthys > Echiichthys vipera. Next base: position 35,071,636 of record NC_139828.1, on the reverse strand, counting down.
GGAGTTAGCTGGGTTGCTAGGCCGACTAATAACAGGGTCGAGCTGTACTGCGAGTTGGATATGAGATACGGAAGGTAATGGCAGACACTTACAGCGTCTCTCACAGAGACAATTGTCTATTTTAATGCCTAACCCGATGAACTATGGGAAGCTACTGGTCTCAGATCTACCCCCTAAGCAGTCCTTTACCTCCTCATTAAGACCCTTGAAGAAAATGCTTTGTAGTGCTCTATCATCCCACCTTAACTCTGCCGCCAGGGTACGAAAGTCCACGCAATAATCCGTCGCACTGGCGGAGCCCTCGCGCAGGTTGAGCAACTGGTTCCTGGTATCACAGTCGGAAACAGGATGATCAAACACTGAAAGCATCTCACTAGAAAACTGCCGAAAGGTATCTTATTGTGTCTGAGGGTTAAGCCAGAAAGCTGCTCCCCAGGCACGGGCCCTACCTGTAAGCAAACCTAACACGTAGGCTATCTTAGAGCTATCGTTAGCGTAAGTGAGGGGCTGTTGACTGAACACTAGTGAGCACTGAAACAGGAAATCTCTGCACTCACCCAACTTTTCATCATAATGCTCGGGCATAGGTACATAAGGTTCGCGGGGCAGAGGAATATTCACTGGGGTAGCAAGTGACTCAGCGTTAGCAGAGGAAGCTAGGGAAGGCCTAACCTGATTAAACTCGATACGGGAAACACAAGCAGTGGCTTACTCCGGCTTTCCAGGATCCCTTGTAGTGTCTGCGAGTGTTGACCGAGTAGGACTCTCTGAGCGGACAACACCTAGCGAGCAGAAAATCCTGGAGGATCAGGTGTGGGGGATAACTCAGAGGAACGGGACCCAAATGCAGAGACGAACACCGAGAAAGATTTTTACAAATATTTAATGAAAAAACAAGTACAGGATCCGGGTGAAGACAAGGGGAAACCAATGTGGGGATCAAGAGACAAAACACGAACGGGTAGTAGAAAACAGGAACTCGGGAAACTATAACAAAAGAAACAAAGAAACGATTAACAAAGAACAGCGCAACACGGATAGAGAACACGATCATAAAGCTTAGGTAGCCAACCAAGAGAGAGACATGAACCGCGGAATTGTAACAACAGTCTGGCGCCGAATGTGAGCCACATCCAGCTTTTTATCCCTCCAGTGCTGACGAGGTGATGAGCCACAGCTGGGAGGGACCACCCCTACCAGCAACAACAGACAAACAGAAAGGGAAAGACACAAGCAGGGGAAAACAGACAGAGGGAGACAAACTCACACAAAAGGAAGAGGGAAGGGCCTGACAGGACAGAAATTCTGACAGTTTTGCTCATTTAGCTGTCAATCAAAATAGGATTCTGCCTCAGACAGCTCATCCAATCATCATGCAGAAGCCGAGCATCATATCATCATATCATATCATAGATATACATATGATATATGTAGTATATATATATATATATATATATATATATGCAGTGGTGGAAAAAGTACTCAGAGCTCTTACTTAAGTAAGTAGTGGCCCATTTCAGAATATTGTATTATAATTATGAATAGATTGATGCAAATATCACTTTAATATTGCAGCTGATGTGGAATCATTTTATTTATTTTATATAGTGCTGTGTAGCTTAATCTCTAACAATATATGGTATTTCATTTGTTAATAATAATATTTAATATTTACATAATATTTTTGTAACAATAACTGAATCTATGAAATAGTAACCAAATGAATTTAGCGGAGTAAAAAGTACAATATGTCCTCTGTAATGTAGTGGAGTAGAAGCATAAAGTAGCATAAGTTATTTTATTTATTAATTATTAATTATTAATTTATTAATTACTCAAGTACCTCAAAATTGTACTTAAGTACAGTACTTAGTTACTTTACATGTGTATATATGTACATACATACATGGACACATACATATCTAGGGCATGGTGGTGTGGTGGTTAGCACTGCCGCCTCACAGCAAGAGGGATACTGGTTTGAATCCTCTCTGAAAACTCTGTGTGGAGTTTGCATGTGTTCACCATGTCTGTGTGGGTTCTCTCTGGGTTTTCCGGCCTCTTCTCCTTAGGTTAATTGATGGCCCTAAATCGCCTGTAGGTGTGAATGTGAGAGTGAATAGTTTTCTGTCTCTGTTTGTGCCCTGTGATATTATGTTGTGGGCTTGTTTCTCTTCAGCAGGAACTGGGAAATTGGTCAGGATTGAAGGGAAAATGGTCCCTTCAAAGTCCACCCAAATTCTTGAGGAAAACCTGCAGCCCTCTTTTAGACACTTGAAATAGGCAGGTGGTTCACCTTCCAGCATGACAACGACTCAAAACACACCTCCATAAAAACAACACAGTGGCTTAAGGACAGGGAGGTGATTGTCCTAGAGTGGCCTAGTCAGAGCCCTGACCTGAATCCTAAAGAACATCTGTGAATGGACTTGAAGAGGTCAGTCCATCACCGCTGACCACAGAATTTGACTGAACTCAAACAGTTCTGCAGGAAGAATGGGGCAATATTTCCCAATCTAGGTGCGCAAAGCTGTTAGAGACAGATCCAAACAGACTGATGGCTGTAATTAAAGCAAAATGTGCATCAAAAAAATATTACATCTGGGGACTCATCACTTTTCCAACCCTGCTATTCTAGCTTTTATTTTTTTATTAATTTTCAGAAATGTTGAAAAAACTTTTTCACTTGAATGTTGTAAGGCAAAATGTGTAAATCACGGTGGAATTTTTTGTATCATCATTGAATATTGAATATGTATTATCATTTCAGGCTGTAAGGTTTTGGAAGGGTATCATAACTTTCTATAGGCACTGTATAAACACACATATATGTATGTGTGTGTGTGTGTGTGTGTGTGTGTGTGTATACACACACAAAATGTATCCCTGGTACTTTCATATCTACTTAAAATGTAATCAGGCTAAAAGATCATGGAATAGTTGTTTGATTTGTGATCGCAGTGACGGCTGACTGAACAGATAAAGCAGCAGGATTAATCAAGCCTGGCTGTTAACATGATATGGACCTGGCAAACAGCACAGAATAAATCTCCATGGTAACTTATATGCGTGTGCTTTCGTGCAACCGGATCATAGATCAAGTAAATCAGGATAACCGGAATATCCCGGCTTAATCCCCACAGGTGATGATTTTAATCTTCCTCTTCTGTCATCTTGCCAGGTGATTGAGTTTGATGATGGCTCGGGCTCGGTACTGCGTATCCAGCCTTTGAGGACCCACCGTGACGAAGCCATCTATGAATGCACAGCCACCAACAGTATGGGAGAGATCAACACCAGCGCCAAGCTTACTGTGTTAGAGGGTAAGACCTGACTGCCTGTCTGCCTTCCTCCCTGTATCACTCAAGTTCCACACGTGCTGTTTTACTCCTACCCCTGCCTTCTTTCATCCTGTCCTCCCCTCCCTGACTCTCCGAAGGGGTTTTTCATGTTGCCTGTGTTGCACACAGCACATTAAGCACTCTTATTAACTATTCCCAACATGCCTAGGTCAACCAGGCACGCGGGAAGATGTTTTAAGTATGGGGGGCTGCCAATCATATTTTTTTTTCTACTGCTGTACCCTAGCGCATCGTACTAGAGCTTAGATCAGGCCCAGAAAATCAAGCCAGACCCTACCCGTGCCTGTGCATGTTCGGTCCGAGCCCGGCCCGACACATTAACAGTAATTATGAGCCAGAGCCCAATTTCAACCTGACAACTGACAACATTCTTCAGAGTTGTTTGAACTTCCGAATGGAAATATTCAGAATGGAATTGATCACAAAAGGATCTGACTGAAGAAACGTGAATTGCACTTAATGCACTGGACAAAGCAGACACATATGTTGTCATTGCGACTTGTTTGAAATGGTTCCATACCTCAGACTTTCCTCCAGACTTCATCAAAGTTCATGCTCCTGTTTTTATTTGATCCTTTACATCTCCAAGCTGAATGTTGCACTTTACCTTACTGTCTTCTGCTAAATATATATAGACCTATAATGTTTCTGTTTATGGTATAGCTTTCTCCTCAGATAAGTCCAATAGAGCAATGATTTAAAAAACAAAACAAAACAAAAAAAAGACACAAGCGCTAGATCAAAGACCCGGCCCGACCCCTGAGGATAGTGATGGGAAATATAGGCTGCAGAGAATCTAAACTCAACATCGCACACTACTAGGCTGCCCACACTACTAGGCTGCCCACTGGCTGCCAAATACTACACGCAAAATAAAACATAACTGAATAAATAACTAATAAATAAGGATTGTTTCCAACTTGTGTAATTCAAACATATCCAAAAGCAAAATGTTTGACAAAAAACAGATGTCATCATTTCCAACATGCAAAACACATTTTTTTTCCACACATTTGTTGGCGTTCAATGTTTCAAGTAAAATAAAAATCAAATCAACACTTTCATACTTTTTACAGTAGCACAAAGTGCCTTACAGATAATAAAAGCAAAACAAAAAATGAAACAAAACATGAACAACAAAGAAACACAATGAAAACCCCAACCTCCCACCCCCAAAAATATACACACAGAGATACACAAAGACATACATTATACTACACTATACTCTTAACCTCCTGACTACCAGGGGAAAAAAATTGTCCAATCACATTTTTTTTAAATCCCCCAATCTTTGTAAGGTAATTAGAATACTGCAAACATTTTTTTTTATTTTTTATTTTTAATTTTTAAGATATCATGTGTCCACTACAGTGGACTTCAGAACACCATACATGTGAAACGGAACCTTGATGGCAACTTGAGATGGAGTTTAACATCAACATAACTGCCTATCATCACTTTTGTTGTGTTTTGCTTTGTTGTGCTCATTTGGTATGATACTTCAAAAAGTAATTCCTCTTCTTGGAAACACAAAGGAATACCTTGCACTTTGTGCGCATCACATAGGTTTTGCTCATGCAGCCGGATCTGCGACACCTTGATGCATGTGTTTCATCCACCACTTCTGGAAGATGGATGGCGCCATAGTGTCTCACAGCTGCATTTGGCTGTGGTTTCCACTTTTGACATGGGGGAGTGTAATCATCTTCACTGTCACTTTCGACTCCTGCTTGGGCAAGAGTAATCAGGTCTTCACCAAGGAGAAGTTTAAAGCCAAGGAACTTCAGTGGTTTCTTCCCCAGAGACTGCTAGTCACTGAACCCATGAGTTGGTGATTGCCAGGTCAAAGAAGTGGAAAACTGCATGCACTGTCCATATCCGAGTGTGAAAGGCCATCCTGTTGAAACTCAACATTCGGTCAATTAAGTCCACACCACCCATGTTGGTGTTGTACTCAGCATATGCCTGTGGCCTTGACACCTGGACAAACCTTTTGTCTTTCTTAGACCATCTACTGCGTGTGTCCTGAGGTTTCAATGCCATAGGCAGAGGATGTCATGGCAACTGGCTTGTTGTCCAACCACTTTATGACAGCAAGTTCAGGAGGGCTCCATCTGACTACCATCTCTGATGCCCCTCTTCCTTTCTTTTTTAAGGGTTTATCCCCTATAATCTTGCAGTCCTTTGGAACTCTGCTTTTCATGAGGGTTCAAGTCCCTGTCATCCCTTTTGCCATCAGGGTGTCGAGGAGGTTGATCGTTGTAAAGAACCTGTCAAATAACAGATAGATTCCTTGGGGAACAGACTCTGTCAAATAAAGAACAGCTTGCTCTCAAATGTCCTTTCCTTCTGTAACTTTAAAGGTAGTCTTTCCTTGGTAGACCACAAAGTCTAATACCAGACCAGTGGGTGCGGCCAAGACAAACACCTTCAATCCAGTTGGGTGTGGTTTGCCCGGTATATACTGGTGCACTTGGGCATCGACCAGTAAATGGAACCATTTGCTCATCAATGCACAATTTTCCTGTTCTAGGCAGACTTAGACATCCTTTCCTTACTTTGGTCAAGAGGGGCCTGAGTCTGAAATAGTACTTTGAATTCTTGCACTACAGTGGAGGCCGATCGGACATAGATGTAGACTGTTCTGCCTCACCTGATGCCACAGCCTCTGCTTGCCCTGCCTGTGTTTCATCCCCAGAGTTCTCTGAATCACCCTCCCCTGCTTCTGGCTCAAACACTGCATCTTGATCTTCTTCAGACAACTTAATATCTGAGTTTCTATCAACAATTTGCAGTAAAATTCTCTCTGCTTCTGAGAATGACTCCCTTTCTTTCATTTGAAATAAAACAGAACTAAATGGAGGAAATAACTACAAATGTCCACTACGGAGGAAATTTTTTAAATACTTAAATACTATGCTAAAATAGACCTAAAATAATTCAGAAAATGTTTTAATGTGTTCTTAAGAGACTCATATAAAATATGCCGACAACATTTTAAGCCAAAATTTGCTCAATAAAAAGTATTATGCACTTACTTTTCCTTTCCCCGTAAAATGTGCTTGGACTGACGGACACCATTTTCCTGAATGTGGAAGTTAAATGTACCAAAGCCCCACCCCTTCACATTTGGTATCATTGAAAAGCCCTAAATGTCCTCTCTAGATAGCAAAGGGAGTTAATGCAGTAGTATGCAGTGGGTGAGAGATAGTCAGGTTTACAAATGTCCTCCACAGAGGACAAATTTGAACTACTGGTAGTCAGGAGGATATCATGGTAAAAAGCTATCTCTGTTTGTGGATACAGGCCGGTAGTTATTTAAAAACATTGGGGTCTCATCACTTTTCTTCAGAAGGGGCTTCACCACCATCGTTTTTAAGGAGGTGGGGAAGACACCCGTCTGAAGAGAGCAATTCACCAGATACAACAGCTGTGCCTCAAAGAATCCATAGAGTGTTTTAAAAAATGGTGTGGGAATTGGATCTAAAAGGCAGGTTGTGGGCTTTACCTGGGAGAAAACTTGAGCTAGTGTCCTCGCATCAACCAGGGCAATGGGATATTGGGATAAAAAAAGTGGATCTGATGTCATTGATTTTTTTCTGAAGTGGTCTGCAAAATCCTCACAAAGGGCCTTATCTGGTGTCTTGGAGGAGCTTTTAAAATATGTGTTAGTTAAAAGATCAATCGTGAAAAATGGGAATTTGGGGTTATTTTTATGGTCATTCATTAGTTTTTGGAAGTGGGAGATTCTTGCTTGTTTGACTGTGTTATTATAAATTTTGAGGTTTCAATGTAAAATTTAATTGGGAACTGTTACATTTGATTTCCTCTATCACCTCTCAGCACTCCTGCATTCCCTTTTGAGTTATTTAACTTCCTCAGTTCTCCATGGGGGTGTAGGTCTCGTTTTAATTGTTTAATTAAAAGCGGAGCCACTGAGTCCAGTGTTGTCTTAATTTTATTGTTCAGTTTGTCAGTGATAAAATCGCAGGGCGGCAGAAGGTTTGGCCGCCATGTACCCTTACGTGCCTGACCCGCACGGAGGAAATGCGCTGCTCCACGGGCTGCCTGGAGGTGCGCCGGCCTGCGGCTGCTCCTAACTGAGACGGAGGGGAGGGATCAGGTTGGACAAGAGGACCGATGGACGGATCCCGGGGGGCGAGCTGGAGCGCACACCCAGCGGAGGGAAACCCTGTAGGCTTAGGAAGTCATACATATTATCCAGTGGTAGATCCGGAAGCAGAGGAGGGAGAGATGGACGAGTCCAAGTGCCCCCGTTTACCACTGACCAGGGTTCACTTAGCTTGAGTGGCGTTGAGCTTACCAGAGCTGGAGCTAAATATAAAAACGAGAAACTGTGTTAAAAACAATATTTTCCGGAGCTGAAGTGGCAGGAAAATCAGTGACCCTTTCAAAAAAAATAATTCGACACTTTGTTTTTAAAAACTTGCCACACACAAAGGGAGGCATGCATGCACCATGAATAACATTTATTCAGCGGATCTCCATCGTGCATTCGCACCACTATGGCACTGCTCTTACACCTGGTGTAGCCGGTGTTGCATTAGCCGCTCTGCGAGCAGTCAGCATAGTACGTGTTCAATGTAACCTCTCCACGCACATATTCACTCGAAGTAAAGATGATGTCATCAGTACTGTTACAAACTGGATTGAATAGCGTATTTACAGTAGATCATCCCCAGTGTTATAATCTGACAACCTGACAGACGGCCGTCAGCCATGATGATCTACAGGACTTATTGTACAGCCATGTCAGTATATATTTAAAGACGAAAACAGGGCTGTCCCTCATTAAATAATGTGTTTGTTGACATAGACTCATACAATTTTGTCGCCCAAACAATTAGTTGATTTAATTGACAGATCTGTAAAATGTAGTTGCTCCACAAAAACATTTCTTGGAATTAAACAGTCATGTTAAACCTGCAGCCACCACCAGGGGTGCAGTACCCCCTTGCTTCACTAGTGAGGTTTACTCAATTCAGTTAGAGTGTAACAGTGTTGCACTGAGTCACGGTACCTTAAAGGAACATGATCTGACAAATGGTGTGGGTGAGTTGTGGTGAGAGCTGTAGGCTGAACCTTTTCACAGACCCAAGAAGCATTAGTACAGTGCAAACTTTAAGAAGGAGGTACAGACATTACTTGTCATTTTATTGACATTAAAACAAGGTTGATTAGTCTGCTTCCTGACGAGTCAGATAAAAAAAAGGGTGTGTGGACAACCTGGAGGCACAAGCAAAGTAGTGAGTGTGCATGAAACAGAGTGGTTTCAGTTGGTTTTAGTAAAATAAAACATATTATGATATTTCAAAGTAAAAACAGGAGCGAAACTAAACTTCCGACCACAGAGAATCAGTTAGAAGCTACTAAAGTACTGAGAGTTGAACACAGAGACTTTTAAAACTGTCTTTCTTTCTTTCTGCTGTCCTGCTGCACATACATGAGTTAAGTTTCCCAACACAGCTTTCTTTGAGGGAAAGAAGTGAGGTCGTCAAGGTGAGGTTGTTGCTGGCAACACTCACTGTGGCCGGTTGGAGGCAGGGTGGGCTTGCTTTGGCCCTGCTCTGGAGATGGTCCATCTCAGGTGCAGCTTGGTTAAGTTCAGTGCGCTAAAACTGGTATCAGAAGGGCATGGTTTGGCTCAGCGTGGCCAAAAGTGGCAACAGAAAAGGCGGAATTATGTTGTTTGTAAAGGGATCCCATTCTATTCTTTTTCAGTATCATATCTGTATTTTATGTTTCTACTTGAACATGTTAACATGCTTTAATGTTCAAAAAAGCACTTCTAGAAAAACCCAGTCTGCTCTGATTGGTCAGGCACTTCCTGGTCTCCTCCCCACTGTTCCTTATTACTGCCATTAGCAAGTAGCTACATGTAGTAAATAGTGGACTGTGGGGCAATAAAACAGCATTTCTACCGTCAGAAATCACAAATGATGATATGTGTAACAACATAACAATGTGTAACAAACCAAACACAACCGGACATTCTGCAGATGTGTGCTCTCAATTTACGGAGTACTGAACAACACAAGCAACAAATATACAGCTTTCTCTGTCGCTAGCATGTAGCTACAAACAGCAGCACATTCTACTGGAACAACATCTGCTGCTATCCAAGCAACGTCTTATTCAGGGAAGTCCCTGCTTATTTCAGCAAGACAATGCCAAGCCACATTCTGCACGTTATAACAGCTTGGCTTCGTAGTAAAAGAGTGCAGGTACTAAACTGGCCTGCTGCAGTCCACATCTGACAAAGCTTCAACAATTAGTGTCCTCAGTTCCCAAACTATTATTGAGTGTTGTTCAAAGAAAAGGTGATGTAACACAGTGGTAAACATGCCCCTGTCCCAGATTTTTTGGAACCTGTTGCACGCATCAAATTCAAAATTTGTAAATATTTTGCAAAAAAACACGTTGATAATGTTAATGTCTGTATGTGGGCAGACAGCAAATACACTGCATGTCGCGATTAATTTGATTTGATAACGAGTTTGAGAGTCCTAATGAGGACTAGAGTTTCACAACATTTCAGAGAGAGCTGTTAAACGCTAGAGATAACCCAATAGCCTTAGTATTGCGTTTATCTCTCTATTAGATTCGATTGGTTTTAGTCAGAGTGTACATAAACCTACTCACTGTTTTAACCACACCCTTGACCTTGTTTTGGCTTATGGTGTGGAAATCAATGACTTAATAGTCTTTCCACAGAATCCTATTTTAACAGACCATTATTTAATAACTTTTGAATTGGTATTAGAGGACTACTCACCTCTGAGCAAAAGTTTCTACACTAGATGTTTATCTGATAGTGCTGTAATTCAATTTAAGGAAGCCATTCCATCTGCATTTAATTTAATGCCTTATCCTAATATTCAAGATTCCTGCACTAACGTTAGTTTCTGTCATGAACGGTTCAGGTTAACACGAAAATGGACTTGATGCAGACACAGACAAAACTAAAGTTACAAATAAAACGTTTAATAATACAAACGGACAAACGCAAAAACACTACAGATAAACAAACACAAGACTAACTAAACGAACACGGGAATACAGGAACGGGGAGACGATGGGAGATCAGGAGACGGACGGGAAATGGGAACACGGGAAACTACGGAGAAAGACAAAACACAAACACGATTAGTAAGCTTACAACGGGGAGCGTGAAAATCACTACGAGAAAGGGGATGCCAGTCCGGGGGGAATAGTTTTACCAAGGTTGGGTCGACGACGGTCCGGCGCTGCATGTCTGCCAGCCTCAGGCTTTTAAGGTGGTGGTGTAATCAGCTTAACAGGCTGCAGCTTTGAGGAACGCCTACCGGACCTACAGACAGACAGGTGGAAGCACAGGCAGGGAAACGCAGACAGGGGGAGACAAACACACACAAGACAAAGGAGAGGAGGGCACTGACAGAGCCAGATCTTGACAGTTTCTCTGAAATTGATCACCTTGTTGACAGTGTTGCAGGCTCACTACGAACAACACTCGACTCTGTTGCTCCTTTAATAAAGAAGATAATGAAATAGAGGAAGTTAGCTCCGTGGTATAACTCACAAACCCGTGAATTAAAACAAATATCACGAAAATTGGAAACAGAGCAGCCTATTACTCATCTTTAATAGAGGAGAATAAGAACAATCCTAGATTTCTTTTCAGCACTGTAGCCAGGCTTACAGAGAGCCACAGCTCTACTGAGCCATGTATTCCTATAACCCTCAGTAGTAACGACTTCATGACCTTCTTTAATGACAAAATTATAACTATTGGAGACAAAATCAACTCCCTTGGCACTAGTTTTTCTTCAAACCCAGGAACCTTAGAAACAACTGTACAACCTGATATAATCTTGGACTGCTTTTCTACAGTTGACCTTAACAAATTAACCTCTACTATTTCGGCATCAAAGACTCTATTCCTACTCTAGACTCTATTCTCAGACTCTATTCCTACTAGGTTACTTAAATAAGTGTTATCTTTAGTTAGCACTCCTGTATTAGATATGATTAACATGTCTTTATCAGCAGGTTATGTACCACAGTCTTTTAAAGTAGCTGTAATTAAACCTCTGCTTAAAAAGCCCAGTCTTGATCCTGAGGTACTAGCCAATTATAGACCCATATCTAACCTTCCTTTTCTCTCTAAGATCCTCGAGAAATTAGTCGCTCTGGCCTAAACAAAAATACGGTCATAATATTTGGTCATTTTCTGTACATAACAGCAGCAAAAGACACAATTTAATTCATCCATTCAGTTCTGTTTAACAGAATTATGGTTTAGCTGCAAAGGTATTTGTGGGGTTAACCCAATTGTTTTTCAAACATCAAATGATATTTATTGACAAATGTCAAGCCCAATTACCAAAAATCTAATCAAATAAATAAAACAAAGTGCATCCTCAAAAATAAAGCGCATCATCAACCAAAGGTTTACAGAATGGTTAAGACTTTGGGGAATAGTTGAGATTTCTCTGAAATCTTATAGTTCTAAGAAAAAAAAACTTAAATGATTTCTACAACATTTCTTAACCTCCCCCAAAACTATCTTTTCACGTGTCTTTTCTGTTTGTTAGTTGAGGGCATCAGTGGAAAATTTTTCATCTATGCCTTCTCACATCCAAGAAGGTTGCTTTGTCATCAATAACATTTGCAGCAGCGGAAAACAAACTTTCACTGTCTATGCTGGTACAAGGAGAGGACAGGTATTTCCGCGCAAGTGAGGCAAGGTCCAGGAACCGGGTTTTGTTGCTTCTCCACTACTCCATGGCTCTCGGCTCTCGGCATCGTGAACTCTGAGAGATTGGCTTGAATCTAAAGTAGAATAACACTAACAAAGAACAAAAACAAAATTATATATTTAACATTGCTATGTTTTGGTCTTTTTTATCGTAGATATCCAAAGCTTTATTTAAACATTAAATGAATTACTATCTGCTGATCTGTTTGGCTTTGGTTGAGCTCTTTCGTGTTGTTTTCTTGAAGGACGTCTTCATACATAGTCAGCAGGGAAACATTGTTGTTGTCATCTGTCTTGCCTTTCTTTTCTGTTGGCTCTTCAACATTTTCTGCTGATGCTACACGTCTCACCTTGGCCTGCTTCCCTTTTTGTTGCTTGGACAAAAAAGCAGTCCTTATATCTAGGGTCCAAGATTGTAGCAAGCCAAAACAAGGACTCTGTCTAGATGTGACTGAAACGCTGCTCTATGGCTTGCAGTAGGATGCTCTTTGAAGTTTTAACTCCATGATCTGTTGCAATGGTCCTATTTAACAGACGTTTTAAGGCTTAAATGGAGGGGATGACATCAGCCGCGGTCACTGTAGCTGAGCTAATGTCTTTTGTCAGATGTTCACAGGGGTCAAGTATAGTGAGCATCTCCACTGACGGGTCAGACAAGCAGGTAAGTCAAAATTTGGCCTTGCCTCTTTCATGCCTAGTTGTTTATGTAAGCTTTGAAGACAGGAGGTGATGAGTTGGGAGTGTTTGAAGTGCCCTACTATCCTCCTGCTGATCGAAACACAGTCTGTTTTGCTTCTTTTACCTCAGCACAGCCTCATTGACAGTGAGCTGTTACATGTGTGCCATACAGCCCAAGCTTGCAAGCCCACACTCCTCCATAGCCTTGGTCATGTTTTGTGCATTATCACACAGCATGCACTTGTTTTTTTGTTATTTTCCACAGTGCGCGAGCATTGTTTCAAAAGCTTGACATAACATTGTCCCTGTATGCGACCCGGGGCACTCCTGTGCGTGCAGCATTGCTTTTTGCTTTTTGTTAAAATCTTGATCCAACCACTGAGCTGTTAAGCTTAGCATGCTGACCGGACCAACATTCAATGTCCATATGATTGTGGTAAAACTCACGTGTAGTCCTTTTTTGTCAGGCTTGGGTCCTTCTGATAAGGCGCGAGTAGATGACGTGACGTCTCTGGCCTGTTTTGGGGCTACTCGCCCTGCAAACAATTCCCCCAATTTCATTAATTTATTGGATCTTTTTATCAGTTAAAATGTACATATCAAATCGATAAAAAAATGACGTAATAATCCCTGAAATCGGTCGATATTTTGTCGGCCCGATAATTATCGTGCATCCCTACTTTTAACTGTACAGGTTTTTCCAGCTCCTTTCAATACAAGGATCTTTGGTAGGTCTATCAATGTTATCCAGGAAATTATACATTTTGGTCTTATTTTCAGGAGGTTCGGATTGATACTGGTTAGGGTAATAGGAAGCAAAGGTGGAGTTTATTTCAGCTGGGCTGGTAGTTAAGGAGTGGGGGGAGTTGTATATTTGTGATATGAAATTTTAGGCGGACTGACGCTTGAGTTGGAGGGCAAGGAGACGGCTGGCTTTATCATCATATTCATAGCAAGACCCGCCTTAAAAGGTACTCTGCTTAAATTGTGGGGAGAAGGTCATAATCACATTGTAATTTGAACCTTTTATCATATAATTCTAAGGATGAGGATCGCATCAATAAGCTCTTGCTGTTTCTGTTTATTTTTCCTAGCCAGAGTTGTACTGTATGATATAATATCTCCCCTAATTACTGCTTTTGATGTTTCCCATATTTTTTTTAAATACTATAATCACAGAACTATTCTGAAGCTAGTAGCCCTGTATTAATCCTCCTCTGCTTTGTAGTTTTAAGTGAGAGTGCTCAAGGCTAGTGATGTTATCCGAGTGGCCTTCCCTATCCTTAACATAAACATTAACCTACTCAGTAGGCCTGCCCGACAGGAGTCATACATGACCATTGGTCTTTCCTTTGCTTCTCAAACTATGCCACGATTGCATGTTCATCAGTTCAGTCTGATAAGGACTCTAACTTCTGGGCTACAGCCTGAATGTTTTCACTAGCTAGCGTCACCCATGCATGAGAGGAAAGAAACCTTATTAGTTTGGGGGTGAAAGTAAATGCTGTCTACTCTTAGCTGAGGCATTGCTGTTGCAGTGGAAGCTTATTAAACGCCTGCACTCATAAGGAAGGTGTTGCTTCACTGGCATTGCCAGTTCTTCTGCAGACCTTCCAGGAGTGTACAGACTGGGAGAATGAAACCAACTTTCACTGCCATCCACTACAAAAAATTCAGACATGTATTTTAATAACAGACAGCATGGTTGCTAGAAAATGGAATATTTTAGTCAGGGGTGAAAGTGTTTTTTATTTCTTGCCAGTACTATCATATTGATCAACAGAGTGCATAGCGCGCGCCGGGCGGGTCGCTAGCTAGTGAGAGCATCCAAGGCTGTATCCCAGAAGTTATTAGTTAGTCCCATTTAGATGGGGGTTTGAGGGTTCCTCCCCTGGGACATTTTTAAAATTGGGCAGATGAACATGCAATTGGAACATAGTTTGAGAAGGAAAGACCAATGGTCATGTGGGACTCCCTTTGGGCAGGCCTACTGAGTAGGTTAATGTCTGTTAAGGATGGAAAGGTCAGCACAGACACCAGCAGCCAGAATGAGACATGAGAACAGCCTACAGCCTCAGAAACACTGACATGCACCAACCTGATGTCAAGTGGACCGGGTTGAATCCACTGCAGGTCTCCTGAAACTGTGCAGACTAAAAGACATCACTGCTCCGACAGACGTTTTCTCTTCCGACCGTAGTTTGGGTTTAACGAGTGACCTGTTAACACGCCACTTCCAGCTGAAAGAGTCGAAAGTTGCCATAGTGACAGCAGATGTCAATAACAGAAGAGAATGCGCAGCTGTCGTGTGAATACCTCTATGTTTCGTTTTTCATTACAATGTTAAACATAACGTTACCTACCTGATCAGTCTTTATAGCTTTGTTAGAGTAAATGTGTCAGTGATGTTTTGTATGTTGCTTGTTGTTAGGGTAAACAGGAGCAAGTTCTTCCTAATCATTTCTATCTCTAATTAATTTTCTAAATCAATCATTTGTCATTGAAACGTGTGCGTAGAATTTTATTAACCACTTTAAAAAACTTTTTTTGGGAGATTTGTAGTCATCCCGTTGTGGGAAAATAAATGAAAGTCAAGAGATTAACTCGGTGCGCCACCAGCCATGTACCTGTCTCCCTAATGTAGTAAAACACATCTCCTTTTTATACAGTCTATGAGTATCTCTCTTAAAACATAAATTGTTTTCATCATTTGTAGTCACGATCGCCACCGCAGGGGCACCAGTTAACAGGGTCACTTGTTAAACCCAAACACCGGCCTCAAAGTTATCAAGTCAGTCTGCTTTAAGTTTGACTCTGAAGTTATCAAGTCAGTCTGCTTTAAGTTTGATTCTGAAGTTATCAAGTCAGTCTGCTTTAAGTTTGTTTTTGAAGGTATCTCTTGTCAGAGGACCCATCAGAATTTTGCAGTTGTCACTGCTATAATGTTGCATCTGTGACTGCTGGTAATGCAACCTCATAAAAGTCTACTGTACTGGGCTATTTTCATCATCATTATGTTTTTTTTGTTTTTTTCTTGACGGCTAAGAGGTCCGGGGCTACAGCCCCGAATGCCCAGGTCTAACAACGCGCCTGGCATGCGCACACCGAAAAATACACTTCATTATTTATTATAGTCTACTTATCAAGCATTCACCTGGGGCCTGTTTCACAAAGCAGGTTTAGTGAAAACTCTGAGTCTGTTAACCCTAAAATGAGGGAAACTCAGAGTTGTCCGTTTCACAAAGGGAGGTAACTCAAACCAGAGACAGAGGGGTAACTCTAGCCTGTTTCACAAAGAGAGGTAACTTAACCTCTCGGTCAGTTACCATGGTAACATGCTCTCTGAAACTAACCTGGTCGGGACCAGGTTTTTCTCAGAAAACCTTGAGTTTCTCTCTGTCTCCGCCCTCTTTCAGCCACACACGGTGTTTGATTTCCTCATTCATTCAGTCAGCGGGCCAGTTTTGGCGTAGTATAGTTCCGTCTGTTTTTTCAGAAAATCACTGCAAACATCAGTCATTATAAGTTATATTAGGTGGTGACTATTTCACTACCATGGCGTGTCCTTCTGATAACAATCCCGTGGATGAAGCTGCAGCATTACTGCACAGAGAATTAAATATTCGTCGGGAGATGATAATCAAACTATTGATTATAGATGTTCTTGCATTTCAAGGCAATTCTCTGTTTGAGCGGTACCGTTTCATATCACAGCAGATATTCTGTGTTGCGCTGCGTTTTTTTGCAAACGGGAGTTTTTGTATACAACGTATAAAAATCATTCAGTAGGCCTACATTAGAAGTTATATTAGGTGGTGAATATTTAGACTACCATGGCATGTCATTTTGATAACGATCCCGTGAATGAAGGTGACGCATTTCGCAAAGAGAATTAAATATTCGTCGGGAGATGATTATCAGACCGCGCATAGACGTCCTTAATATACTGCAGCCATACTTACAAAATGAATGAAATTGATCTTTTGAGCAAGTTGAATGTATTTGACTTAGCGTTTCTAAATATAATCCCAGCTTTTCTTGCAATTCATAGGTTCAAAAGTGTGTGCTTTTAGTTGGGTTACCGGTATATAAACTACTCCTTTACAGCCTTCTGATCCAGAATATCGCCCATAATGCGAGGGGGCTGAATACGCACAACACCGTTTCATGTCACAGTCCATCTCAACCCTCCTTACATTTCCAACATTAACAACCAGTCATGCTCTCATATCACAGCAGATATTGTGTGTTGCGCTGCGTTTTTTTTGCAAATGGGAGTTTTTTATACAACATTGATATGTTGTATAAAAAACAGCCACTTACGGTAATATTTACTTTACGATGTAAAACATGCTCAAAATGAGGCGTCACCATGAGATTGTGCCGATGTTTTACCTGTTTGAACAATGTTTTTATGTTTCATCTTAAGTTGCGCTTCTCCCCCGCGGGGTTGCACTTAAATGAAATAAACTAATAGACTACCACTCAAGCAGTTTCCCCTGTGATATTACTGTGATTGCAACAGGACTACATTTAAACTTATGCACTGACCCGAGCCGCAATGTTCTCCCGCACCGTCTCCCTCTCTTTTGCTGCTGCAGCGGTGTTAACCTGCTCAAACTCACCGTATCAGCGCATTAATATTTCCATTTCCAGTTGTAGCGTAGCGCTCCGCTTCCCCGTTGCCATGGTGACTCGTCGAATCAGGGCTCCATTGATGCTGTCTTTTTTTACATGTGGTGCACGCGCTTAACTCCAGGTCAAACTACTCTGAGTTGATCAACCTAACGCAAATCTGCTGTTCTGGAACCGAAAACTCAGAGTTTCCTATCTCAGAGTAGATCAACTCAGAGTTCAGGGTTAGACTCAGAGTTTTTTGAACCTGCTTTGTGAAACAGGCCCCAGGACCTCTTATCACTCTAGAACTTTTTAATCACACTGCCAGTGTGAAAGTCTCAGACTTTGTAACAAATGTCTGTCTGCTGAAACACTTTGATAACCCGCTGCGTACGTTGGCACAAGATCTGGTTAAGCCGTACGTGCGCTGCTCGCTCGTTGTCTGTCCAGGGAAACATTGCACATATAAAAACAGAAGATTGAAACATCAACATATTTTTCTGTATATGTTGTTTTTATTTGGGAGACTTTGCAACAAACTTCTGTTTACTAAAACACTTTGGAAACCAGCTGCGCATGTTGCCGCAGGGTAGTTAAGCAGTACGTGCACTATCTTGCTCCTTGTTTGACGAGTGAAGCGTTGCACAGAAGGTTTAGAGACAGTTCCGAGCGACTTATATGCAATGTATAGTGTGGAAAACATGTTGCTTCTGGTAATTTGACGTTAGCAGGTGCGTTGTCATGCTGAAAGTGCAATTTTTTTCAGAGAGTATATTTTTCTTTCTGGTACGGCATACCACCTCAAAATCTTTTAGTGGTACGCCGTACCAGCCAGCACCAGCTTACTTTCACCCCTGATTATAGTAAAGCACATCTCCATACAGCTCTGCAACAGCAGCTTTCAGAAAGGCTGCCATTTCTTTATGTGACTTAATGCAAGTAGTCCTCCAAACTAAATGACTGATAATATGTGACGTCACATTACCTTTAAACGTCTACCACATTTCCTCATGTTGCACCCTCACTCTAATCTGTTAGAAATAACGGACATCCATCCTCATCTTGGAGCTCAGCATCCTATATAAACCATTTGTTACTATGTGGTTTGACTGATATATGTCTGAGTCCCAAATAGAGCCCAGATTCTCTGTTTAATGGTGTTTATTGAGCAGGAATGTGCTGAAAGTGGTTTTGGCTGGGAACCTCCTGTAGGTGTTTTCTCTAGACAGCTCTGTTCTCTGCTAGATATTGTCAGCAGTAAACACAGCCTAAGGCTCAAGAGCTTGTTGCACCAAACCAGCTTCTCTCTCTAAAACTACTCAGGGTCTTGTTCAAGAAAGTGATTTCATAGCATTTCAGTGCATTCATAAATTGAATGAAACCTATATGCATGCCAGTTGATAATGTATGTTGATAAGAAATACTGATTTTAAAAAGATGTTATTGTCGATGAGTCGATCAAACTCACTTCACCTTGGAAAGAGAAATGTGCACCTGATGGTTTGATAACTGGAGTCATGTTGCACACAAGCCACAATTAGGCTACACAAAGAATATCAAAGTTTATTTTTGTTGAACCACCCATGCTTATGTGTACATAAAACGTGTCTTATAAGGAATTTGTCTACAGATGCCTGTTGGAGGCCAAAAAATTGAAAACAGTTCAGTCAACTCCACAAAAAATGTGAATCACTTGTAACTTCTCACTCCATTTTTGACTCTGCTGTCTCACCTGCTGTCTGTATCCTCAACACGAGGCTGGCCATACTGTGTAACATTTTTAATCATGATACAGGTAGATGTATTACAGGTAGATGTCCCTCCAGGCCATGACCTCCAGGAGTTGCTTAGAAGCCCATTTGTGGAAAGGCCGCCTCTATACTGAAATTGACATCAGTCTTCTCACCTGACTCAGTCAGTGTGTTTCCATCATAGACTGTATAAAAAAAAAAAAGCCTCTCCATCAGGGCCTGTTCTCTCTACTTGATCCAATCATATTCGCCTCTGGGAGCCGCCTTCTTGTTAGACTTTGACTCCTACTTATTTCCTCTGACCAAAAAAGGGCATTGATGTGACGTTGGGGGGAGGGAGATACGTCTGTCTGGGAGACATTTACAGAATTAGCCACATTAGCTCCAATTCAATTCAATTCAATTTTATTTATAGTGTCAAATCATAACAAAAGTTATCTCAGGACACTTTACAGAGTAGGTAAAGACCACACTCAATGACTTATTTATGATTTACATAGACCCAACAATTCCTCCGTAGAGTACAGTGGCAACGAAAACCTTCCCTATAACAGGCAGGAACGTCAGACAGACCCAGCTCTGTGGAGGACGGCCATCTGTCTTGACCGGTTGGGGAGGAAGAAAAGGAGAGAGAAAGAGAGAAAAGACACACAGATGGACAGAGAGAGACAGACACACTTCCAGAGATGCAAGCAAAGCCTAACAGTAACTATAATATTTATAGTAATGTGAATATAACGTATATGTTAAGGCAGTTAATACAACAGAATAGTAGAAACAAGCACAGCTAAGGTGACAGAATATGAAAATGATAATAATTATGGTGGCAAACATGATCAATGATGAGTAGTGGCAATAGCAGCTACGATACAGCTACAAATTTTATAGTTTATTAAACTAGTGATAGTATATATGAGTAACAGTGACAATAGCAGCAGGAAGTGTCATGTAGGACCATAGTAGCAAGCACCACCACGATCAGCAGAGACCTGCGAGACGACAAAGCACAAACAGCTCCGGGGAAGAAGCTGAATCAGTAACATGCATTGATGGGACATGAATGATTCAGACAGAGAGGAGAGAAGCTCAGAGTATCAGGAAAAGTATTATCCCCCGGCAGACTAGGCCTATAGCAGCATAATTAAGCAGAATAAAGTCTCATCGTAAGCCCTAGCTGTAAGCTTTATCAAAAAGGAAAGTTTTAAGTTTACTCTTAAATATGGGGACAGTGTCTGCCTCCCGAATAACATTTGGGAGTTTGTTCCACAGGAGAGGAGCTTGGTAGCTGAAGGCTCTGCCTCCCATTCTACTTTTGGAGACTCTAGGAACGACGAGTAGCCCTGCATTCTCAGAGCGCAGAGATCTAGTTGGGTGATACGGTACTATGAGCTCTTTAAGATACGACGGAGCCTGACCAATAAGAGCTTTGTACGTAAGGAGAAGGATTTTAAATTCTATTCTAGATTTTACAGGTAGCCAGTGCAGAGAAGCTAATACAGGAGAAATATGTTCTCTTCGATTTGTTTTAGTTAGTACACGAGCTGCAGCATTTTGGACCAACTGGAGACTCTTAACAGACTTATTGGAGCAGCCTGATAATAAGGAATTGCAATAGTCCAGCCTAGAAGTAACAAATGCATGAACAAGTTTCTCTGCATCTTTCTGAGACACAATGTTCCTAATTTTTGCAATATTACGCAGGTGAAAATATGCAGTCCTTGTTGTTAGTTTTATGTGAGAATCGAAGGACATATCCTGATCAAAAATAACACCCAGATTCCTTACTGTGGTGCTGGAGGACAACACAACATCATCCAGAGTAACAATGTCTTTAGCTATTGAATTTCGGAGGCCTTTGGGGCCAAGTACAATAATTTCAGTTTTGTCTGAGTTTAACATCAGAAAATTGCAGGTCATCCAGCTTTTTATTTCCTTAATGCACATTTGAAGTTTATCTAACTGATGGGTTTCTTCTGGTTTGATCGACAAATATAATTGTGTATCATCAGCATAACAATGAAAGTTAATGGAGTGCTTCCTTATAATATTTCCTAAGGGAAGCATATATAAGGTGAAAAGAATCGGTCCAAGGACAGAACCCTGTGGGACTCCGTGACTAACTTTAGTGTGCATGGAGGATTTGTCATTAACATGTACAAACTGAGATCTATCTGATAAATATGACTTAAACCAGCTCAGTGCGGTTCCTTTAATGCCGATCAGATGCTCTAGTCTGTGTAGCAGGATGTGATGGTCAATAGTGTCGAAGGCAGCACTAAGATCTAGTAAGACAAGTACAGAGACAAGTCCTTTGTCTGACGCTATTAGAAGGTCGTTAGTAATTTTCACCAGTGCTGTCTCAGTGCTATGATTTGCTCTAAATCCTGACTGGAAATCCTCAAATAACTCATTATTATGTAAAAAGTCACACAACTGATTGGCAACTAATTTCTCGAGGATCTTAGAGAGAAAAGGAAGGTTAGATATAGGTCTATAGTTGGCTAGTACCTCAGGATCAAGACTGGGCTTTTTAAGAAGAGGTTTAATTACAGCTACTTTAAAAGACATTGGTACATAACCTGCTGATAAAGACATGTTAATCATATCTAATACAGGAGTGCTAATTAAAGGTAACACTTCTTTAAGTAACCTAGTTGGAATAGAGTCTAGAAGACAAGTAGAAGGTTTTGATGCTGAAATAGTAGAGTTTAATTTGTTAAGGTCGACTGTAGAAAAGCAGTCCAAGAATATATCAGGTCGTACAGTTTGTAAGGTTCCTGGGTTCGATGAAAGATTGGTGCCAAGCGAGTTGATTTTGTCCCTTATAGTTATAATTTTGTCATTAAAGAAGGTCATGAAGTCGTTACTGCTGAGGGTTATAGGAATACATGGCTCAATAGAGCTGTGGCTCTCTGTCAGCCTGGCTACAGTGCTGAAAAGAAATCTAGGATTGTTCTTATTCTCCTCTATTAAAGATGAGTAATATGCTGCTCTGGCATTACGGAGGTCCTTCCTATAGGTTTTAAGACTTTCTTGCCAAACTAAGTGAGATTCCTCCAGTTTAGTGGAGCGCCATTTACTTTCCAACTTTCGCGATATTTGTTTTAATTCACGGGTTTGTGAGTTATACCACGGAGCTAACTTCCTCTGTTTTATTATCTTCTTTTTTAAAGGAGCAACAGAGTCAAGTGTTGTTCTTAGAGAGCCTGCAACACTTTCAACAAGGTGATCAATTTCAGAGAAACTAACGTTAGTGCAGGAGTCTTGAATATTAGGATGAGGCATTAAAGTAAATGCAGATGGAATCGCTTCCTTAAATTTAGTTATAGCACTATCAGATAAACATCTGGTGTAGACACTTTTACCCAGTGGTGAGTAGTCCTGTAATATGAATTCAAAAGTTATTAAATAATGGTCTGATAAAATAGGATTCTGTGGAAAGACTATTAAGTCATCAATTTCCACACCATAAACCAAAACAAGGTCGAGGGTGTGATTAAAACAGTGAGTAGGTTTATGTACACTCTGACTAAAACCAATCGAATCTAATAGAGAGATAAACGCGATACTGAGACTATTATTATCGCTGTCCACATGAATATTAAAATCACCTACAATTATTACTTTGTCGGATTTAAGGACTAAATTTGACAGAAACTCTGAGAATTCGGACAGAAATTCAGAGTACGGACCAGGAGCACGGTACACTATAACAAATATAATTGGCTGCACAGTTTTCCAGGTTGAATGTGAAAGACTAAGAACAAGACTTTCAAATGAATTATAATTTAGTTTAGGTTTAGGGTTTATTAATAGGCCTGAATTATAAATAGCTGCAACGCCTCCTCCTCGACCACTGCCTCGAGAAATATGAGTATTAATATGACTGGGAGGAGTGGATTCATTTAGGCTAACATATTCTTCGGGACGCAGCCAGGTTTCGGTCAGACAGAGTAAATCAATATGGTTGTCTGATATCAGATCGTTTACTAATACAGCTTTAGATGAGAGAGATCTAATGTTTAAAAGTCCACATTTTATTTTCTGATATTGTTGCATTGTCGCAGATTTTGCGTTGATTTGTATCAAGTTTTTCTTTGTAGCTCCTCTTCTGTTCATTTTTGATCTGTTTAATTTAAATGATCGTGGGGCAGACAGTGTTTGTATACTAAACTGAGCTGGAAAATGCTCCACAGGGAGCGCAGAGAGGTGTGTAAGACTGCCACTCTGCTTCCTGGGCACCTGCGATAAGGGCAGCGCAGAGAGGTGTATTAAATTGCGACTCTGCTTCCTGATCCCAACACTGGGTGGTCATGGTTTTAGACCGCTTACAACTGCGTCCAGGTTCTTAGATATGAGAGCGGCACCCTCCAGAGTAGAATGAATACCATCTCTCCTAATAAGACCAGGTTTTCCCCAGAAAGACTGGCAGTTATCTACAAAGGCCACATTATTTACCGGGCACCATCCAGACAGCCAGTGATGGAATGATGACATGCGGCTATACATGTCATCGCAAGTCAAGTTGTGCAGGGGACCAGAGAAAATTACAGAGTCCGACATAGTTTTGCATATGCACACACCGAATCCACATTAATTTTAGTGACCTTCGATTGACGTAATCGGGTTTCATTACCGCCGACGTGAATAACAATCTTCCAATATTTACGTTTCTCCTTAGCCAGCAGTTTCAAATAGGACTCAATGTCACCCGCTCTGGCCACTGTGTGGAGAAAACTTGTTTGAAACGTGAACATGCGGATGGTTAACCATGGGCTTCGATTTAGAACTATGCTTTCCTCTCCCAGTCACCCAGGAGCACCCTGGCTGCTCAGGGATTGCCGGGGGAGGACTAGCAGAAGCTAACTATGTGGCTTTGCACTAGCTAAAGTTACAGGTGGCCGGCTAGCTACCGTAGCACAAGACTGAGCTTCCATGGTGTGGAGCTGTGCCTCTAACTCCAGTGCTACAAATACACTACACATATTACATTTACCATTATCACTAAAGGAGGCAGAGGAGCAGTCCCGGCGGCATGTCGATCATACAATTCAACCTATCCAACTAACAAACGAAGGTGGTGGGGGTACGCTGTTAGTACTTGACATTCATGGTCTCAGTACATTGTCGCTAGTTAGATGTAGTGTTCGGTATGGATATCCGTAATTTTTTCCCAAAAAAATACACGGACAAGCAGTGACGACGCGAACAGGAGCGAGCAGGAAGCAGCGCCATTGACTTCTTCTGGAAACATAATGGCTGAGGTCAACAGTGACACTGGAGTTAACATTCATGCTAGGAGAGGTAGCTACAGCAGCTAGGGAGCACAAGGAGCAGCACCTAGCAGTGTAACTCATCTGCATGGAAGAAACGTGCCACTCTACTAAAAGTGGTTAAACCTTTCTTTGTGTCTCACACACACACACACGCTTGCTTGCTTGCTTGTGGTTGTCCATCGAGTGGTTGTCCACTTCTTCCACAACGGTGAGTTCTTTGATGGCTAAATAGCCCTATCCTGGACCCACAGGTTCTGTTGCAGGTGGGGCATGTAAAATGGTGTTGATGTTGCTGGCAGCCATGGATGCATTTCTTCTTAAGCTTCGTTGCTGTTTCCTTGCAATCCTTTCCCCTTCCAGTGATCGATCTGCCGCCAGGTGTTACGATCAGCCGCAGTGTCTTCCAAATCGTCAGGGTTCATTCTGCACCTCTTAAGTGTTGTCTTAAGTTGGTCTTTAAAACGCTTCTTCTGGCCTCCTGCAGGGCCTTGGTGTAACTGTCCTTAAAACACTTTGCGGGGCAGACAGGTGCTGGGCATTCTGATGACATGCCCAACCCAACGCAGTTGGTGCCGGGCGATTGTGGTCTCAAAACTTGAGCAGCCGGTTCTCCTGAGGATCTCAGTGTGGGTCACTCGGTCACGCCAAGTGATTCCCAAGATATGCTGGAGACAGCGGATGTGAAACTGTTCCGGGGACTGTGATGGCTGTAAGTAACCCAGGTTTCAGAGCTGTAAAGGAGGGTGGTGATGCAGACCGCTTGGTAGACAGAGATTTTTGTGCTGACATGGAGGTTCTTGTTCTGAAACACCCGGCGCCTGAGACGCCCAAATGCAGCTGATGCTTTTTTGATTCTGTTTGGATCTCATTATCGATGGTACCATCTTCAGATATGACGCTGCCCAGATATTGGAATGATGGCACAACTGACAGCTTTTCATCAGCGAGAGTGAAGGTGGGTGGTTCAGGTGGGATGGTGGCACTCCATTGGCAGATTATTTCTGTTTTAGCAGTGTTGATGGTCAGCCCCATTCTACTGTATGCCTTCACTGCTGCCTCTAGGACGGATTGGAGGTCTTGTGGACAGTGGGATACAAGAGCACAGTCATTTGCGTACTGGAGTTCAAGTATTTTCACTCTTTGCAGTTTGGTGGTTGCCTGCAGCCTCCTGATATTAAAGAGCTTACCATCCATCCTGTACACCACAGTCATCCCACTGTTGCCTTCAATCTCTTGGTGGAGGAGCTGGGTGACACATATAAGGAAGATGTTAAACAGTACAGGTGCTAGTACACAGCCTTGCCTTACACCTGTGGTCACAGGGAAAGCCATGGAATCTTGCCTTTGAATTGTCACGGTAGCTGTCATTCCATCATGAAACTAACGGATGATGTTAATAAACTTATTGGGGCATCAGATCCGAAGGAGGACATCCCATAAGAGGTCTTGCTTCACGATGTCAAAGGCTTTGGAGAGGTCGACAAAGGCCATATACAAGTCTTGGTGTTGTTCCTTGCACTTTTCTTGAAGTTGCCGAGTTATGAAAACCATGTTGATTGTGCTCCTGTTCTTTCTAACACCACACTGTGATTCAGGCAGAACTGACTCCGCAATGTGGCTTATCAGCCTCTGAAGCATCACTTTGGCGAGGACCTTTCCAGCTACAGCAAGAAGGGAAATTCCCCTGTGATTACCACAGTTGGCCTTGTCACCTTTGTTTTTGTAAATTGTGACAATTCTCGCATCTCGCCATTGCTGTGGGATGTTTTCCTCTGCCCAAACATTGGTAATGCAGCGATGTAGTGCTTTAGTGCAGAGGTACCCACCCTGCTTAAACAGTTCTGCCGGAATGTTGTCACAGCCAGGAGACTTGTTGTTCTTTAGGGACCGAACTGCTGACAGGACTTCCAGGAAAGTTGGAGGCTGGTCAAGGCTTTCAATTAGGGGAAATTCAGGCAGTTCATCCAGGATGGTCAAGTCCACATCAGAATCCTGATTTAGAAGGGTGCTAAAATGTTCAACCCACCGCTCAAGAATGCTATCCTGGTCTTTTAGGACATTCAGCCCATCTGCTGTTTTCAGAAGGGTGATCCGTGACTTGTTGGGCCATAGATAGATTTGACTGCGTTGTTAAAGTTATGCATGTCATTTCTATCAGCAAAAGTCTGAATTTCGAGTGCTTTCTCCTTCCACCACCTGCTCTGAATGGTCCTTAGCGTTCTCTGCACATTTTGGCGTTCTTTCTGCCATTGTCCTCTGGGGGTGATAGATGAGGGTTTTCTTAGGCTTTCCTGGTGTGCTTTGTACATGTTATTGAGCAGGTTCTTGATTGACTCTGAGTTGTTATCAAACCAGTCTTGGTGATTCCTGGTCTTATAGCCGATTGTTTGGGCTGCTGCCTCATGAAGGGCGGTAGTAAAGTAGGCTACCTGCTGTTCAGTGGCATCTTCACTGCTTGGAAGGGGCTCAAGCTCTTCTAGCTTCCCAGCCATGGAGCGACGGAACTCGTCCTGAGCAGTGGTGTTCTCCAGGCGGGCACAGTCCAGACGCCTCCTGCTGGATCCACTCTTTCGGATGGGGGGACGCACCTTCAATAAGACCTTGGCCATGATCATGCGGTGGTTTGTCCAACACTCTGCCCCTCTCATGGCTCTGGTTAAACAGACGTCACTGATGTCACAATGTCTCACGATGACATAATCAATCAGGTGCCAATGCTTGGAGAGTGGGTGCATCCATGATGTTTTATTTTTGGTCTTCTGTTGAAATATGGTGTTGGTTATGGTAAGGTTGTGCTCTGAGCACAGGCTAAGTAACCTCATGCCATTTGAGTTTACCTGACCAGCTCCATGCCTGCCAAGTGCCCCCTTCCATACTTCACTGTTCTGTCCAACACGAGCGTTGAAGTCCCCAAGCAGAAAGATCTTATCGCTCTTGGGAATCCGGTGCAAAGTCTCATCCAGTAGTTGGTAAAATGAGTCTTTAACCTCATTGTCAGATGGTAGGGTTGGTGCATATACACTGAGAAGTGTGGCATAGCGGTTCTTTGCCAGAGGGATTTGGGGTGTCATCAGTCTTTCACTGATTCCCACAAGTGTTTCAGTGAGTTGTGACAATAGTGTGTTCTTAATAGCCAGTCCAACCTCGTGTAGATGTTGTCCATCTTGAGGATAGCCTTTCCAGTAGAAGGTGTATCCCAGCCATACCTCTGTTAGAGATCCTTCATCAAGAAGCCTGGTTTCACTCAGGGCAGCGATGTCAATGTCATAGCAGTTCAGTTCGGCTGCAATGAGGGCTGTTCTTCTATGGGGTCTGTCAGATCTATAGGACTCCAAAGGGGTTCTTATGTTCCATGTTGCCAGTTTTAGGTTAAATGATTTCTTTGTTTTCTTTCGACCGCAGAGATGGAATGACCTGACAAGCGCGGTGACCTGTCCAGGTTTCGGTTGAGTGGACGTTTTTTAGGCCACCTTTTCTAGGCCCCTCCTCAACTTGAGATGAGCAGTGTGGTCCCTAAATGGGCTGCTCAATCGCACAAGGGTCTGCCGAGAACAGCTGCCACTCAGCCCCAGCTGTTAGCAACCAGTACCCTGTGCCGCTGACATGCAGGGCTCTGACTAAGAGCTCCCAGTCTATTCAAACCTGCTCCGGTTGCCAGACACCCCATCGCCGTCAGACTTCAACCAGGTGTAGGTCCAGGTAATATTCGGCATGGTCAGAGGTGGATACCTGCGCATAGATGTTTTTAGAGTGCTGTAGGGGGTGCGCTTTCCCCAGTAGCACTATCTTCACCATGATGAGGATTACCTGATGGCATGGGAGGGCCCAGGACGACCAGTTCCCCAACCTGGTTGCAGGAGCCTGCTGGGACCTATTTCTATTTAGGCCCACCTACTGTGCACCACCAGCACCTTGCTTTTCTGTTGGGGTGTGCTCCCTTAGCCTTTGCCTCAAGAGGCTGGCCCACAAGGCAGTGGAGCTATTTGCCCACAGCTGGGGCAGTGGTTGATGGGCACCAGGACATATCCACTATCTGGTGGGCCTTAACACCGCATCTCTGGGGCCCACTGCTACTCCGAGATCCTCTACAGTTTAGCCTGGGACCGCAAGGCACCCAGTTACTGTGTGTGGCCACGAGGAGGCACTGCAAAGGTCTTGGTGAGGGAGAGGCTATGTACTGGCGGAGGAGACTTACACACTCGGCTCCTCTTTTCACTCCCATTATGGGAGCTAGCCAGCGGTGGTAGCTGAAAGCAAAAGGTTACAAGTAGAAAGCAGCATGCAGCATGCACTAAAGGCTAGCACCTCTACACTACTGCACTAGACGCTTCCACACACAACAAGTCTATACGATACACACACACACACACATACACACACACCCTTAGGTTACTTGTAAGCAGATGAGTTACACTGCTTTGTTCTGCTCCTTGTGCTCCCTAGCTGCTGTTGGGATGAACAGCTCCTTTTTAGTATGAGGAAAATTATTTCTCCGCACTGTAGGAGTGGTCGCAGAGCCATTGTTCAGCCTGAAGCAAATAAATTGTAGGTTGAAAAAGTTTGCCCCCCGGAAAAATGCAATGCCCCCTCTTAAATGTTTTTCTGCCGCCGGGTTGGCAGAGGAGTACCTAAACATACGACACTGAATTGTTCAGAATTTCATACAGTATCAGCTGTGGCTATACCACTGCTGTACTAGCATGTTTTTTTAAATAACCGAGGAACTTAAACAAAAACTGCACATTTTAGAGTGGCCTTTTATGACGATCCACACCTGTGCAATAATCATGCTGCCTAATCAGCATCTTGATGTGTCACACCTGGTGGATGGATTATCTCAGTAAAGGAGAAGTGAGAACTTTAAGAGAAATATAACAGAATGTTGCTTCATGATTCCCAATGTCTCTCAGAAATTCTGTTCATAATACCAAATTTGTAGCAGATATATTTTGAAAGATATGCAATGCTGCCCTGATTACATTTCTTATACACACATATTGTTAATGAACAGATCTGCAAAGTCCCAAAATGTCCTTACTCAATGTATTTGCAGAATGTTGTTTGGAAATTTATTTAATTTGTTTTCCTTACAGGTATACTTAGGCACTCAAAGCACAACGTTCATGGTTGAGAATTATATTTCCTTCAAAAATGTCAGAAGCAAAATAAATTAGTATATAAACATAAGGGTGGTGTTTGTGAAATACACATGAAAATAATGTTATTCTTAGTTTAATTTCATTTTTTTAATATATCTAATTCACAAAAATGAATAGGAGCAAAAGTGCACGTTGACGACAATGACACTTATGCATAGCTCCATAGCTACATTGTACACACTGAAACTAAAGCAGGCCATCCCCTCCAGAACCATAATCAGAGTAAAGGCTGTAATCTTGGTTACTGTACACCTGACCTTTGTGTGTATCACAGCCTCTCTTCCTCCTCTGTGCCATACAGCTCGATTGTCCATTGTCCATTGTCAGTCTCAGACTCACATAAGTGAGTCACACTGTTGCACTGGCAGACATGTTTTTTTATTATCATGAACACACACTGTAGTTCATTTTGGCCCAACCACACCCACACACACTCCTTTTTTTTTAAGGTTATTATTTTTTGGTAGTTTTCAAGCCTTTAATTAGATAGGACAGACAGGAAATGGGGTGAGAGAGAGAGGGGGAGACATGCAGCAAAGGGCCGCAGGTCACACACACACACACACGCACACACACACACTCCTGCTACCACAAATACTCATTAGAGAACCAAATTTAAATTGAGCCGCTGCTGAAAATAGTCCTCAAAAATGCAAACAACAACAACAAGTGTCCTCCTGACTATAGGGACGGAGGAACCAATGGGCTTGGAACTGAGATCCACAGACAGGGGAGTAAGAAAGTATTGAGAGACTGAGCAACACATCATTGGTTTGGAACTTCTCTTGGAATTTGTTGATGATAAAAACAAAAGAAAAAAACAGTTGAATATCACCAGCCTTATTCTTTTAAAAAAGTAATTAAAAGTTCAACCGAAAGAGCGAGGTGATCGACACAAAATAATGAAAATTCAACATTCAATTTACTTGTTGCAGATTTTACCACTTACTGCCCTGTCACTAGAACCCAGAACTTTGTCGAACCATTCTAGACTACTAGTGCTGTGAGAAGTTACATAAGTTCAGACAGGACATACTGTATATGTTCTGACAGATTCGTCTGTCATATAAATCATCCAGGTATGATGCACAGCTGCACAATCAAAAAATATTTATTTTTTTTACATTGAATGTGGTCTGGCAGTCACTACAATAACAACTCGATTATTCTTTACTTAAACTTTATGCTCAAAGTTGAGGATCTAATGATCCATAACATTCTATGGACCACCACGGCTGGGTGTTAAAAGGTATCAAGTGAAGGGCTTCTGTTCCCTGGTAAATGTAAAAGGCTCAATATATTCCAGTCTGATTTAGCACCTGCAGCACAAACAACTCTAAGCCCAGGTGATGACCGCCCATTACTGTGTACATTTAACAGGTTCTGGGTCTGCTGGTGTGTCTTTGGCTGATTCTGGCTCTGTGTGTAGAAAAACAGATATGGGGGCAGCATATCCAAGAAGGACACCTCCGGACTGGGTAAACTGTTCAGGCGGGCCGGCTCTGTGGTCGGCAAGAAACTGGACTCGCTGGTGACGGTGGCAGAGAGGAGGACACTCGCTGCAGTTTGGTCCCTCTGGATTGTTTGGAATTGTGTTATACTGTGTTCACACTGCCCCCATCTTGCATAAATTATACAGCACACAGCAACGGCACAAAGTGAACATGCAGAAATCACATCATCAGTCAATCAATATTTTCTGTGCAAGGTGTAACAGTGAGAATTGGTTAGAATTGTATTATTTATATAATTAGTGCTAGAACTTGAACTAGTGGTGTGCTTCAGTTTCTCGTGGCGGAATTTTACTACTGCCAAAACGGCGATACAAATTGTTGTATGTAATGTAGACAGAAAAAACGTCACCTTCAATGCTCATATAGAGATCTGCG
This sequence comes from Echiichthys vipera, assembly GCF_963691815.1. Classification (NCBI taxonomy): domain Eukaryota; kingdom Metazoa; phylum Chordata; class Actinopteri; order Perciformes; family Trachinidae; genus Echiichthys; species Echiichthys vipera. The sequence continues at coordinate 35,040,143 of NC_139828.1, read as the reverse complement.
GGTCTCTCTCTTGCTGAAGTGTCAGTGATAGTCCAGCACTCAGGTAGTGGGTCGTCCTTCACTGAGCTACAGTGTGACTGAGACCTGTGAAAGGGTGATGCACAGCACCTGTGTTATCTGGCTGACGATAATGAAAGCTATGTGAGTTGTTGTGTGAGTGATTCAGAGGGCTTCAGCATGGCTGTCTGCTGCAGTGATGGCCTCTGCTCTCTAGAGATATCCTGCACTCTCCTCATCTGAGCAAACATCCTGCAGTTGTACAGGGGCATCTATGCTGCCTCCTGGCTTCTAGGAAGGAGGAGGCTGAAGTAGTCTACTAAAGCAACAGTCAGTTTGCGTTTTAAGTCTGATATTCATATTTGTTTCATTGTGTAAATTTGCTTGTGGACTATGGTGCTGTGATAAAAATCAGAGTCAAGAAGGAAAAACTGATGAACATTTAACAGTGCACCCTTACCACATCCATGCAGTGGGTACTATGATTAGACTGCCTTTTGACAGAGCAATTAAAAATTGAATGGAGAATCAATCAATAAACCAGTGTTGTGAGTCAACCGGCACGCTGCCAAAACTTCAAACGCTGAAACAGGCTTAAAACGGTGTCAAATGAGAGAGGGAAATGTCTGGGTTGGAATTACTCTGCAGTGGAGCAGAACAGTCTAAAGGGTATCATGTCTCAGGCTGTGGGAAGGCGGCAATGACAGCAGAGCTTTGGAAGTGACCATAGGCCCCCACACTGCTGGGAGTAAGAGGGAAGTGTAGTAAGGGGCCCTGGCCTGACCCTGGCTGAGGGGCCCTTGGACTGTATGAACATGTGTTGGCTTCACACACCTGTTTCCGGGGGAAGACGTAACCTAACAGCCATAACTGCCACTTTCACTGCAAGTCAGATGCTCCTGCATGCTTTCACACACTGCAACATCCTGTCCCTGAGTGTGTGCTGAGGCAAATGTTTAAGTGAGGTGGGACTGAACTTCAAAATAGCCAAGATAAAATAGGTTCATATATTTGGTTGATTTAATAGGGATAGTAACTGTAACTGTAAATGTGTCACATGTGTTAAAGTCAGCATATGGGGTGGTTATTGAAAATAAAAGCATCCAAGGCAATGAATAAAAGGCCTTTCTAATATCCAGAATGAGGTTCTTTTTATATGGGCATGACGGTGGGCATAAGCAATGTCATTTCCATTGTTATGAATGCAATAAACTTGACTTTGATAAAGATAAAGATAATATCTTCATGTACTACAACATCAGATACTTAATTATGTATTCATATTAAACTATGCAGCACAGCAATGTACAAGCAATACATTTTATTTTTCATCTATGACTTATGACATATTTTGTCATTATGAATTCCAGGGTTATCAATTAAACACCTGCTATTATTATTTGACTCCTTATAAAAATGGATTAGAGCTGGATTATTTATGCTGTTGTCTCTTTTTGACTTTTTGCACCTAAAAGATTATGCTTTAGTTAGTTTCAGTCCTAAATGTTCCTTTTTTAAAAATGGATTTATAATAAATTACAGTCATGTTTAAACATTGCAAAGTCATGGAAAGACAATGTAATTGCACACTGCGTTATAGTCTAATGAATACAGGACATTTTGACAGTTAAACTCGTAACACAAGGACCACTTCGGAACCAAAATCAAGTTATAATAAAATCAAGACAATTCCGCAAGAAATTTTAACAGTTGCCTTGACTTTTACCCATTCTGATATTTGGTGAACATCCCAATTCTAAGGTCAAAGTAGTAATAGCTGAAGTTGGATAGTAGTAGTAATAGTATTTTATTGAAGATATTGTAGCTTGTTGCTGCTCATGGGGGAATTGTTGGGTCTATGTAAATCATGAATAAGTCATAGAGTGTCGTCTTGACCTACTCTATATGCAAAGCAGTGGCGATTGCTCTAAGACTGCAAGGGAAGCTCAACTTCCCTAAAATGTCACCAAAAAAAAAAAAAAGTTGTGAAATATGTACTGCTGTGTGTACATTTCATTGACTAAATACGTGCTAGAAAGCCTTCATCTTTTGTTCAAAATCAGCTACTTATCACAGGTAACCGGAGCAACTTCCTTCTCATTCATCCTCACAGCGCTTTACACAGTCGGACGCTCAGCTTCTACTGACTTCAATGGGGAAACGTAGAGCGGGTTGTTCCACTGCAGCCAAACTAGATGCTCATTGGATAAATGCTGGGCTTAGTCCCGACCATCTGACGCTCAGCGTCTCTGGGGGTCTATGGGACAGTGGGCTGGCTCGGACGCTCGGCTTCTGCATGATGATTGGATTAGCTGCTTGAGGCGGAATCCTTTTTTGATTGACAGCTAAATGAGCGAATTAGCGATCTTGAAGAATAAACGTCCACGGGAAAATTTTCCAAGTTTTTCATTCCGTTGTTCTGAACTGTTTCGGAGACTTTACCGATCCCCAGAGACTTTGTCTTTGTTAAAAACAACAAGCATTGTGTTTGGCGACTCTGTTCTGTCACTTTGCGGTTTCTTTCCTCAATGAGCAGCAGCAGCTGCGGAGCTTCTCCCCTTGTTACGATCACTCACACTCACAGGCGGTCACATTTCACAGTAGCCTGGAGCAGCAGCTCCAGCTGGGCCAAGGCCATTTAAGCAGCCTAGCTCTGCTGGCCATCGAGAGGAAATGAAAAGGAATGAAGGTTAGAATTTACATATAAGTAAACAAACACATTTATGATATCAGCCGGAAAAATGAGCTTCCCCTCTTTCAAAGACCAGCAACCGCAACTGATGTAAAGTGTCCTGAGATAACTATTGTAACGAATCGGCACTGTAAATAAAATTGAATTTAATTGAATTAAATGCTGAGAACAATACAATACAGCACATCTTTGTAGCTCATGAACACACAGACTTCCCAGCTCGGGAAAAAGGGCCATCCAATGAGCATGTTTATGAGCAGCATTATCCCAGCTTTATGGCTAGAATATGTTAGTCGCTGAGTTAATTATGAATTAACTCGACTCGTTAAAATTTAGGATTTATTTTACCTCGAAGTAGGGCACCACACCAAAATAAGACAGGATGTTTAATAAACTTTGGTGAAGGTTTAATACCTGTTAGCAACTTAAAGTAATTGTTTATTTGAATTTTATCAGTCTCGTCTCAAACGCGTTAGTTTGTACCACAACCTTATCAGACACCATCAATTTCTGCACAGAAGGGAAGACTCTCACAACGATGTAAAGTTATAAACATTTATTTATTTAACTAGCAAAGATAATACAGAATAGTGCAAAACTGGATAGATGAGTGAAATAGGGTTAAATGTGGATATAAAAAAGATCAGAGTGATGAAGACCTACGGGGCTTTATATCTGCCTATCAACAGAACTGGGATCAGAACTTAATTACCACCAACGTTTTTTTAACCAGGAGTTGTAGTAAAAGGCCAACCTTACTTTGCCGTTGATATTACAGTCGCCCTGGTGTCTTACAGTACCGATGCAGGTTCCGTAGGTCCGAGTCCCGGTGTTTGGCAGACCTGAGTTCTGGTCTGTAGACTGGGTCGTCTGCACAGTTGGATCAGCGGGGCTTGTCTGCTCCCATCCTGGCTAGGATTCAGCTCTTCATGTGGCTGCAGCTCTGCACGTGGCTTTTGTTTAGTGGTCAAAGAAGTTCTGACCGGTTCTGTGGGGCTGGTGTCGTGAGTTTGATGCAATTTGCCGGCCGGACAAAAAGGCAAAGACAGCATGAGGGGTTTGACTATACTTATAAAAGATAAAAACGTAGCGTAGAAAACTTATAAAGTTGAGCGATAAAAATAGATTAAAACGAAAATATTTTAACAAGAAAACAAAATATAAAGTAACGTCTCTTGCAAACTTTTGGATAACAGAAGTTGAACAGAAAATACAAAAGAAAACAAAACGCAATAAGCGCAGAAGGGGGGGGGGGGGGCGAGAAGAGAGAAGAGTACAGGAGGTGAAGAGTGGAGAAAAAGGGCAAGAGGGTGAGACATCTCTGTGTCGACTCTTTATCTCCCCGGAAGAGCGAGAAGGGGGGTCTTGGCCTTACCCAACCCTCTGGTTCTTAGCGAATTAACTGCTTTATATTCCAGAATTCTAACAGGGAAGATTAAACTATCTCTTATTGATTTTCCGTTATTAATCTTTCTGATATCCAATTTAACCAAAATCTTTAGGGAGGCAGTTTTAACAGATAACCTTACTGAGTGAAGGGAAGTATTATTAAAACACAGAATATTTCAGGAATTAGACAGAGACTTTGCACTTCTGAAACCACATAAACATAATCACAACAAGATACAAATACTGCATACACAGTTACACATTTGGAAGAATGTCTTTGAACAGCCAGTTGCGATGAAACAGCGAACTTTAACTGTTTTTCAAACTTTCCAAGTAATGTTTCTTGTCCTTATCACTGAATGCCACTCTGTCTCCTGGTTGAGGGAGAGACTGACCCTTCAGTTCAAATTGTGGTCAGATTTGACGTTGATTTAGGATAAAAGGTCCTCCTTTCTGAAGGAAGTGTCCTGGAGTTCTGGGTTTTAATTACCCTAGGAGGGTTTGAGGTTGTAAAACACCTTATCTCACATTGAAACAAGTATAAAAACGTCTTATGTCCCACTCTCTTCTTGTGACACTGAGCAGATAGTCAGACAGGAAATCCAAAGTGTACTCCTATCTGGGTTCCTATAACTGTGACTTAATCTAAAACCATATAACTCTCCTATACCTGCAAATAGCAGTATTTTAAAATTTATAAAAATATATATTTTTTTATTTCAAGTTTGTCTCGTGTAAGACCTGCAATTGGTTTTGGAGAAAATCACTGTTAACGAGGAGTGTTAGAGTAAACATACTATATAATACTGAAAATATAACTATGTAACGAGAAAATTCTACAAGAAATTTTAACTGTGGGCTTGACTTCTACCCTTTCTGGTTTTGGTGCACATACCAATGCTAAGGTCAAAAGTAGTAATACCAGAAGTGGGCTAGTAGTAAGATTAGTAGTAGTAGTAGTAGTAGTAGTAGTAGTAGTAGTAGTGGCAGTAGTAAAAAAGGCTGTAGTAGTACATGATAGACTAGAGGTGTCCAACCCTGCTCCTGGAGAGCTACTGTCCTGCGTAGTTTAGGTTTCTCTCTGCTCCAACACACCTGAGTCGAATGATCTGCTCTTTATCAAGCAGCTAGCTTGATAATGCAGGAAGGAGAGCCAAGGTAAGAGTCACGGTTCACTATTAAATACTGTATAATGGGCTTTTTTTCCTCATATGCTACCTACCCAACATATTCAAAAATCGTATGTAATATTCTGCACAAAGATTAGTAACTACCGTTACCTGGCTGGGTTTAGCCTACAAAAGGTGACTGTTAGGGTTAGGCATTAAAACAACGTTATGATTAGAAAAAAAGCTTGTAGGTCTGGTACATGAACACTAAATGGAGACGGGCTTTTAATATGTAGATACATAATACACGCAAATTACTGCAAATTACTTTCTGTTGTTATATCAGTGTTTCCCATACATACACCATTGTGTGGCGCTGCGCCACAGAATCAACACCGAGCGCCATAAATTGATTCCTCGTTTTTTTTACGCAATATTGAAATGTAACTATAGTTCATATTTATTCATCTTTTCATAGCACTCATTCTCCCTGCCATCCTTGTTCACAGAGAGAGAGAAAGAGAGAGAGAGAGAGAGATTTTTTTTTTTTTGATTTTTGAATCAACTTTATTTTTCGTTCTTTTTTCAAAAACATAATAACGATATATTATATTTAAATCTTTACACTCTCACTCTTAGAGTAAATAAATTAGTGAAAGAATAAATAAATAGATAAATAAATAAATACTTGATTCACATGAGCACATCTCCAAACTGCAGTGTGTGGTTCTCCACAGAACACAAGGCCTGATTAAAACATCAAACCTGCTGGAAGGAGTCCAGATCTCCTGCTGCGTTAAAATACTTAAAATCAATGAGGAGTCTGGACTTCACCATATGAACACACACAGTGACAGGTTCAACAATAAAACCATCCTCCACCTTTCTCCTCCGGCTAAAATACACCGCCATCTTGGCCTGCCCTAAAACAAAGTTTAAAAGCTGGCATTTGTTCTTGTGTTGGCGAATGTATTTAAAACCTAGGATAAAAAGCTGCTTGGTAAAAACCTCCCCACATTTGGTAAAAACAGTTTGTAAAAACAGAAACAACGGTAAAAGACGAAGACACTCATAAAAACAGTGAAACACAGTCTCTCTTTGGTCGCAGTAGGGACACTTGTCCTCTACTGCAGAGTTTATGGTGGACACAAAGGAGTTTACTGCGATTACTCCATGGAGGAGTCGCCAGTGAATGTCTGCATGTCTTTTGGAGAGTGGAGGCTTGTAGAAGGACCTCCACTCTGGTCTGGTTGCAGGAGCCAGTTGCAGATAACTCCTCCATGGAGTGTCAGGTCTTCTGTCCAGTTTTGTTTTGTTTATTGCTTTTACCAGTATTCTGTAGAATGTTTTTCCTGTTGTACCATCCAGTGGTGCGGTGTGTGTGTATTCCATTAAAATCCCAGAGCAGTCTTTAAAATCCGGTGCCAGGAAAATGACTGAAAGGGATCGTCATCTTTCACTGCTGGATTAAAAGAGGAGTTTAAAAGCAGGCGATCGTGTCCCGTGAGTCTCTCTCGCCAGTGTTGCAGGAGTCTCTGTGTGACCCTCACTGAGGTCAGTCCCAGCTGGGCAGCGAGTCTAGAGGGGTCATCCATCTGGGGCCCAGTCAGCGCCACCACCTGCCCCAGAGTAACAACCCCCGCAGTCTGCAGTCTCGTAGTTAAATTCTGACCTGCCCAGCTGGGAAGGTCCAGACGGGTCCCCCACAGGACCGGCTCTTGAAGGATCCAGTATAGGGAGTCCGCTTTATCTCTCCTCTCCTTCTTCAGCAGGCTCCACACTCTAAAAACACTTTTATAAAAAGCAGGCAAAGGAGATGTGCTCATGTTTGGTATGTTCATTAAAAACAAATTAAAATCATGACCAAGGCCTTTAAAACCCTGCAGAATGCAGCGGGACAGGGGTCTCCACAGAGTGTTCTTTGGCCTGGTCAGCAGTCTTTGAATAAACTGGAGGCGGAAAGCCGCTCCCCTGCTGGCCACATGGACCAGGCCTTGCCTCCCCTCTTCTTTGGGTAAAAAAAGGACACTCTGTGGGACCCAGTGTAATTTGTAAATAAAATCAACTAAAACCGACTGAACTTTTGACAGGAGAGAAACTGGAGGATCGACGCAGGCCAGCCGGTGCCACAAGGAGGATGAGACCAGGTTGTTGGCTATTAAGGTTCGGCCTCTATATGACATTTTTGGGAAGAGCCACCTCCACTTCTCCAGCCGACCTTTCACCTTCTCCAGGACATTGTCCCAGTTTTTATTTTTATTGGTCTCATCCCCCAGGAAGACTCCAAGATATCTGAAACCTCCTTTTTTCCAGTGTAGGCCACCAGGCAGCCTGAGCCGACCCCCCAGCTCTCCCCCAGCCATCAGAGCCTCGCTTTTCCCCCAGTTAACCCTAGCAGATGAAATAAAACCAAAGTCTTTTACAGTGTTAGTTAAAAAGTCAATATCTTTTTGTGATTTAACTAAAACAACGAGATCATCCGCGTACACAGACAGTTTAAAAGACACGGGACACTGGGGGAAACACACACCTGTCAGTTTAGCTCTGAGTTTGTGGAGCAGAGGCTCGATGGCGATCGAATATAACATCCCAGATAGAGAGCAGCCCTGCCTCACCCCTCTCTGGATCTTAAACGGTGCGCCCAGCCCGCCGTTAATTTTCAGAACGCTTGCAATGTCACTATAGAGAACCCGGACCATGGCTATGAAACCAGGGTTGAACCCAAAAGCAGCCAGTGTCTCCCACAGGTACTGGTGTTCAACCCGGTCAAAAGCCTTTTCCTGGTCTATTGAAATCAGACCAGTCTCTATACCCAATGAACTGGAGAGCTCCAAAACGTCTCGAATTAAAGTGACGTTGTCACTGATGAGCCTGCCGGGCACACAGTAGGTCTGGTCAGGGTGGATGATGGACGCCATCACCTCCCTCAGTCTAAGGGCCAGAGCTTTGGACAGGATCTTATAATCCGTGCACAGTAGTGAGACCGGCCTCCAATTTTTAAGTTCCTGCAGGTCTCCCTTTTTAGGCAGCAGGGTTATTGCGGCCCCCCTGCAGCTCAGAGACAGTCTGCCGGTCTTTTGACTTTCATTTAGGACCTCTAGCAGATCTGGTCCTAGGGTGGACCAGAAGGACTTGTAAAAATCTGCAGGAAGGCCGTCCATGCCTGGAGCTCTGCCACTCTGCAGGCTCATGGTGGCAGTGTGGAGCTCCTGCAGCGTCACCTCTGCTGCCAACTCCCTGTTGTCAGCCTCGCTGACCTGAGGGAGACCGCTGAGGAAGCTGCTGCACACATTTGGATTATTTGTCCATTCACTCTTAAAGAGGCCTCTGTAGAAACCGGCAGCATACTTCCTAATCTCAGTTGAGTCTGAGACTTGGGAGCAGCTACCCGTGCGTAAAGAGTGAATGGTCTTCCTTTGTCCATTTTTTCGCTCCAGCCCAAAGAAGAAGCGAGATGGGGCGTCCATCTGTGTGATGTTCATGAACCTAGACCTGACCAGAGCCCCCTGTGCTGAGGCGCCCAGCAGGTTGGCTATGGCCGACTTTTTTGACTTGAGGGAGTCTAAAAGCCCTCGGTTTGCTGTGGAGTCTGCTAAGGTCTGCAGCTCCACCACCTGCGACTCCAGATCTTTCATGGACCGGGTTAAGTCTGTAGTGACACCACAAGTGAACTGCTGGCAGAGCTGCTTTATCTGGGTCTTACCAAAGTCCCACCACTGTTGTATGTTAGTGAAGGCAGGCCTGCTCTCTCTGTGGGACTCCCAAAAAAACTTAAAAGCAGTTCTAAAAGCCTGGTCATCTAAAAGGGCCGTGTTAAAATGCCAATAGGCGCTCTTAAAATGGATGTTTTTGATAAAAACATGACAGGAGACTAAAAAATGATCACTAAAACCCACAGGCTGAATAAAACACCTCTTAAAAATATTTAAATGGTGTTTAAAACAATAAAAACGGTCCAGTCTGGCCAGAGATAAAACCCCCTCCCTACTGTGGCTCCAGGTGTGCTGTCTGTGCTGACTGTTAAAAACCCTCCACACATTACTCAGCTCATGGTTCTCCATAAGTTGTCTGAGTGTGTGAGATGAAGGAGGGTGTGGCTCAGGATGGTTCCTGTCCAGGGTTGGATTTACTGTGCAATTAAAATCCCCCCCTAAAAACATAAAACCATCATCCTCACAGTTCTTAACACAGTCACTTAAAATGTTTAAAAACACTACCCTGTCCACTGCTTTAGTGGGAGTGTAGACATTTAAAAACACAAGTTTTACGTTTTCAAAGACAGCTTTTACTTTCAATAAAACACCTGGAACGACTTCATCAATAGTAAAAGAAAAAGGTCAAAAGCTCTGAGCAAATAAAATCCCCACTCCTCCACTCAGACTGGACCTGTGACTTAAAACTACCTCCCCTTTAAAAGCCCTCTTCCAGTCACTTTCGTTGTCTACAGTGCTGTGAGTTTCTTGAAGGAACATGACATCAATTCTTTTAGTCTCCATCAGTTTAAAAAGGGCGGCTCTCTTAAAATCAGACCTGGCACCGTTCAGGTTTAAGGTGCTGATGTTAAAATCACACATGGATAAAAAAGAACAACAGTAAAAAGAGCAGTCAGTAAAAGATAAAAACATCTAACAATCCTCTTCATCATTGACGATTTGAGCTCTCACCTTCAGTATTAACTTTTTTAATCTAAATATTTCTTGCTCGGTTGAAATTTCCTCTCCATAGCTCTTCCTGGTGAGCGGCTTGGCTGAACTAATAAAAAGGTGCAGGTCAGGAAAGAACTCACCTACATTAGTCAGCCTGGCTCCTTTCGTTTGCTCCAGGAAGGCTTTCATTTTCTCTGGAGAGTAGAGAGACTGAGGGTCCAGCTGAGTCAGGAGGAAATCACTCTCTGACTCAGTGGACCTCTGGGAACTCGTTTTCTTTACCTTGCTGTTTATTTTTTCACTTTTAATGTTCTTTCTTTTCTGAGACATTTTGAGGAGATCGTCTTCTGACATATCCTCCTCCATCATTTCTTGACACATATCGTTGTTTTCAGTCAAACTATTGTTTATTGACTCATTGGTCGCAACCACGGGGACCGGCGTCGCGGGAGGATTCTCGGCGACGAGGGCCCCACCGGAGCAGAAAAAACGGCCTTGCGACAACAACGGGGGTGCCCCACACGGTAACCGGGGCAGGGGTGACATCCACGGGCGGATCTCCCCCCGGAGCCGCAGCAGCGGCAGCAACGAGCGGATCTCCACCCGGAGCCGCAGCCGCAGCAACGAGCGGATCTCCCCCCGGAGCCGCAGCAGCAACGGGCGGATCTCCACCGGGAGCTGCAGCAGCAGCACCGGGCGGGCCTCCCGCCGGAGCCGCAGCAGCAGCACCGAGCGGGTCTCCCCCCGCAGCAGCCCTGCGCTCTGCAGTCCTTCGGGCAGGACCAGACCAAGTGCCCTTCGCCCCAACAACCAAAACATTTCATCGTCTCTGATGAAACAAAGACGTCATAATTAAAACCAGCAATTTTGAACGAGAAAGACAGGTTCAGATCGTTGTTCCTTTCTTTCAAGACCATGTTAACCTGTCTCCTGTGACAAACAACGTGTTTTAATTTCAGGGATTTACATCCCAGCTAAACCATCCTGATAGGTGAGACTATCTGTCCGTATTTCGACAGTTCCCTCCCCAGCAATTCATTTTTGAACGGGGGAGCGTTTAAAATCATAATCTTCGTGGCCGGGTTGACCAGAGGGGAGACGGGAGTGAAGGTGTCTCTGATAACCGCTCCCCTCTCCACCACCTCGCCAACCTTAGCCGTACTGTCTAAAAACATTGCAATAGCCCCGTTCATTCGCGAGGCAGACCTCACACTGTCGTACCCTACCACTTCTCCTACAGCCAATCCAGCCTCCTCCACTGAGCACTGCACTGCGGGGAAAAGCTTACTCGCATGCCTGCGAGTAAGCTTTTCAAAGTCCGCTGCTAGAGCCTCAGCGGCCGGCATTATGCTATGTAGCACGCTGCCCCTCCAAACAATTCCACACACACGTTCACACACACACACACAAACAACCCTTACACCCAAAAAGGACAAACAAATAAGTCATAAACACACTCACACCGACGAAAAAGGAAATGGTTTTTTAACAAACTTACGAAAATTTGAAACAAAAACCAAACTCTCTCAGCTCCACCATTCACTCGCACTCAGCACACTCACTCCCAGCATGCACTCCGAGAGAGAGAGAGAGAGAGAGAGAGAGAGGCCACCTCACCACAGCAGGTGTGTGCTTCCAGTTTCAGAGTTTCGCTCTTCTGGTTGGTGCTAAAATCTGAGCTTGGGATGTAAGGATGCATCTTGAGACAGTTAAAATCCATTAAAATGTGTGACGATACAAATAGGTTGAGATGAAAAATTATCGCTATCGACTTTTGACTTTGTTTGTTGACATGGGTGCAAAGATAGCGGTGAGCGCAGCAGGTCGCTCTGGTCTGTTTTATCAGAGGTTCTAACTCAGCTTTGTCTTTTGGAAGTGAAAGAAGTTGTGTATCTTCATCCACTGATTTCCTGTCCTACACGCTGTTAATGACACAGGCTGGCAGCGATGCGGAGCATGTTATTACGTAAAGCATTTCAAGAATAGCTCAGTACGCTACACAGGCTAGTCTGTGTGTGTGCCGGTGAAGAGAGACGCAGGATGAACTCAGAGCAGACAGCTGTAGCTGCTGATGGTGGGAGCGGAGAAGAAATTAGCAGTTAAGGTGTTACGTTTTAGTGAAAGGTTTATATTTCCTGACTCTGGTTTGTTTCTGTCAACAGCACCTCTGCTAACAGAATGGTATTCGTCATGTGTACAGGAAATATGGATAACCTGCATTCTCTGTGCTCATGTAAACACCATATCCTGAATATGATCATAAGCCTCATAAACTGGATATTCATGTCTATGTAAACCAGTGACCAGTTTGTTTATTTATATGTAAATTATACCCTTTGTTCCTTTTCAAGAAAATTATCTATGACCTTGTCATACCAACTAGGCGTCTTTTCCAGGGACCTGACCAGTGTCCTCCTAATGGCCAGCAGATCTAGGCTGCTTAAACAGCCTTGGCCCAGCTGGCGCCAGGCTACTGTGATGCGTGACCGGGAAGTGACAGAACAGAGTCGCCAAACACAACGCTAGTCGTTTTTAACAAAGACAAAGTCGCCGGGGATCGGTACAGTCTCCGGAACAGCTCATCCAATCATCATGCAGAAGCCAAGCGTCGGGCCAGCCCACTGTATACCATAGTTAGTACATACCATAAGGTTAATTTTAAGATCAGGAGGGAAGTCAGATTTTGCATTTGCAGACCATGAGAGGTCAAATCCAAGATGGCTACAGCAAACGTCATAGGGTTGCCAAAATAAAACTAATTCATCCTCTAAGTTTCTTAAATGTTCACAGAAAAAGTTACGATTCCCATTAAAACTGGAGTTATCAAGTTTAAAAGGCAGTCCTACCTTATTAATGACCAACTGCTGTCAACTGGAAGGCGACAGCAAAATCACAGATCAAGTCATCCTCCTGTGGTAAGTTATATTAGTTAATTGCTATACAGGTCACCATTTTGGAGTAAACATTTATTAAGTGAAAATTAAGTGTTTTCTTTTTAATTATTACATTTAAAATAGTACAAGGTATGAGGTTTGCAATTTAGAGGTTAACTAGTAAGATCTAGTAAGATAGTTAGCCAACTAGTGCTAATCCACTCATGTTGAAAGTGCAATCAAATAACCACAACCTAGTTATCCTGCTGAAAGAGCACTCTACTGTACTGTAAAAGCGTCATGGCTATTCTCAAGTGTTTCTCAACAGATAGAGATTTCGGCATGCATCCCTTTGTTCGCAGGGGACATATTAGTCAAGATCAGTTGAGATAATCTCCCTTAATTGAAGCGCATACAAAACTGACCCAGGACCTGGACTATATACCACTATATCAATAAAATAATAATAATTTAAAATTCTAGCTAGCTTGTCTTTGACTTACACATTTTCCTTCAAATATCCTCTTATTTTTAAACTCCTGGGACAAATTGTAAGCTCTAAATTGAAGCAATCCAGGCCAACCCCCACCACTAACTGGGATATGTGTCTCCTCTGCCAGGTAACTTCAGATGAACATTTACAATATCCATTAAGATTAAGATCAACCAAACAGACTAATAATGGCTAAGCAGGACGATGGACCTCAACATTGAGCGATCTGATGAGGGTGATGGTATAGAATTAACTCTGAAGGCACACATGGCTAAGTGGCATAAGAAATGTCAGCAGACCTTCATATTGCATCAACCTACAACATCGACACAAAAGTGCAGAAGTGTGCCCTTGAACTTGAAGACACTGCTCTGTTGGCCAGGCTTGCAGCAGGAGACATGATTGCCATTGAGGCAAAGTACCACTTTCTGCGCTCACTGTACAACAGAGCTAGACAGGCTATAATCAAAGCCAATGGTGATTCCTACCTGCATGGCATAGCCTTTGCTGAGCTTGTGGCCTTTTTAGAAGACATGAATAGTGATGAGGATAGTGTGCTTGTGTTTAAAATGATAGACATTACTGAGATTTACAGGATCAGACTAAAGCAACTTGGTCTCACTGTAGAAAAATTGATTCACACTACTTGACTGAGAAACTGACTGCTTTTTGCACTTCCCGATCTGCTGGCACATTAATGTGGAAGAGACATACTTCTTAGTTTTGAGAACAACATTGGACCAGCCCACAAAATGCCTTCTGATCATGACAACAATGCAATGCACCTGATGCAAGCAGCACAAGTTATTGGCAAGAAGATCTTTGACTCAAGTTTTACCTTTGATTTGTCATTCCAGGCAAACTGCACCAGGACCTGCCCTAGCAATATCGCAATTATTGGTTTTTAACAGTGTGAAGCATGCACAGCACTCAGATTCATCTAGGTCAGCACTCCACTCCTACTCTGTCACATAAAATCCATGCAGTTACACAAAGAAAAGGGCTTATCAACACACTGTTCAACCTGGGACCATGCACAACAGGTCACAGCTGCAAGTCTTTACTCACTTTTACAACAAGCATACACTGAAGACTGTACATCTGATCAAAGTGACAACATGCAACTTGAGTCTGCCTTGAGAAGTGGTGTATACAGCAAGCAAAGGCCAGTGTCTACTTTGACTACTGACTTAAGATGGTACATCAGGTCACTTTGTGAAGGTAACTTCCAGCTGTATGATGAGTCCTTGATGCAGATTATGCCCTGGATGTTTGCCCTAGACCCTACACATGAAGTCAATGAAGCTAGGAAACGCCTATTCACATATACTGTAAGTCTAGAACTCTAGATAATATCCCTCTAATTCAGGCAGCGCTTAGGCAGCAAATAAAACGAACCTGCTACCAGACCAACTTTTGGAACCAGTCATTAGTATTAGATCCTGGGATGCCAGACCCAGACCCAAATCGTGCTATGAATTGATCAGCTGTCGGTGTTTCCTTTTCATCCAGTTTCTTCTACTACTTCTCTCAGGTGAACCTGATCAGTAGGAGGCGTCCTGCTGTCATTTAAGGGGCAGTCTGTGGTCTGGTCTCACTCTGTACCTCAGACGTGGCTATTATTAAAAAAAAACCATTAACCAAACAACTTCAACCGTTTGTCCCTAACGGAGTCTCGGTGGGCTGGAGCCGATCCCAGCTGACATTGGGCGTGAGGCGGGGTACACCCTGGACAGGACGCCAGTTTAGAGAAAAACAAAGACAGACAACCATTCACACCTACGGGCAATTTAGAGTCATCAAGTAACCTAACACCTGCATGTTTTTGGAACGTGGGAGGAAGCCCGAGAACCCCCACGCAGCCACGGGGTTAACTCCACACAAAAGGGCCCCAGCCCAGATGCGAACCAACAACCCTCTTGCTGTGAGGTTTAATTTGGGGTTTGTTAGTTAAGGGGGAGGAAGTTCTGGATCCAACAACCCGTTGCATTGCTGGTCCAGACGTCTTCCACTTTTTGTTCCATTTGCCCAATCCTCCAGATGTGTTTCATTTTGGGTTGTCTGATTGTTTTGCAAATAAAATCTGATTATCATTTAAAACTTAAAATCTGGTGCACTGTCCTTTAAACACGCCGTCACAGGAGTATGAGTTGATCAACCGTGACCAACTATGACACCGACTGACAAGCAGATCATTGATAAGTTGGGACTGCCTTTTGAACTTGATAAATCCAACAGTTTTAATGGGAATCATGTAACATATTCTGTGAACAATCAAGATACTTAGAGAATGATTTTATTTTATTTTGGCAACCCTATGACGTTTGCTGTAGCGCCATGGTTGTGCAGCAGGCTGTGGGGCTGTGTGCACAGGCCTGCTACGCTGAGCCGCGCTGAGGTTGAATAAAGGGAGATATCCTGCTCTATCCGTCAAAAGCACCTTGCTCAAAATGATGGATAGCAGCTCCATCAGGCGCATAATGCTCTCTATAGAGGAAAAATCCTCCTTTATTTTAAAACAGCAATGCCAATTACAGCTACAGCCCAGGTCTGCCGACCCACATGCCCCTCTGCACAGAGCTGTGGTTCTGGAACACTGAGCACTGAAACCTCTGACTGAACAAATTCAGATTGGAGGTTTACCTCACTTATTCATGCCTTCAGTAAGCCAAATTTCACAGCCAAGTGTGCGCACGCACACAGACACACAGACACACAGACACAGACACACACACACACACACACACACACACACACACACACACACATTCACAGCTGTGAGTGAGCAGTTGTCTGCAGATGAGGCTGCCGTGAAGAGAGGTTCCAAGTTTCCATCTCCAGAAAGCATGCATCTACTGTATTTCACTAGCTCAATCATGCTTTTAGATCTCTGCATAACACATGCTTATTTCAGTCCTTAAAGCACCCCAAAGAACGGATGCAAGTGTTGTGGGGATTGATTCTCCTTCCTCAATACAGCCTATGTTCTTGTGAAAGGGCATATTTAGCACGAGGTCAATGCTGCTGTAGTGGCTTCTGCAATAAAGAGATTTCAGACTATCAACTATCTACCATCTTCCTCTGTTGTTTATCTCCCCACAACAGGCCTAAAACTCGCTAACACACAAAAAGCTAACACAGGCTCATACTGGCAAATATAGCCTAGAGTAAAAAAGAAGCACAATGACAGAGGCACACACATACACACCCATGCAAAACATGCAACGCCTTAGTGTTGCAGGCTGATAGAGAAGCAATTAAAGCCATCAGATTTAAGTGTTGTGTATAAATAACTGTTATACACCCTTATTGCATATCACTTGCCACTCCCCTCTGCATAGATCCTGCTCAATGCTGACATTGGGAATTACACTATTTATGTGCTTAGACTATGTTCTTAGAAAGAGCTGTGCAGAGAATTTACAGCGTGCTCTTGCCTGTATTTCAGTAAAGTCATCTCTAAGACTTTTTTTAACTTTCTCGTCATGCTGTGAAGACCATCTGTCAGGGAGTTACCTACAGTGGCATCAGAAGACTTAATGACAATCTAATGATCCTCATGGGAAACAACGCCATTTGAGCAGACAAAGTAATGGCTGAACTATACTCTAGTGGTTGTAAGAGATCTCCCCAATGAAGGAATAGATTTATAGCCCAGTGGAGGATTAAACCCATTGAAATTGATGGTACGTATCATGCATTAAATATTGTCTTACCTATTGTCTTAACTGCAGTGAAGAGAAGCTTCATGGTGTCTTCACTGTGCACTAAATCTAATCATAAACCTCTCTATTTCTATAAGCTATCTAGGCTTGAGGTGTAGTTCCATGTTTGATGAGGTGCTTGTCAATCATGGTAGGCCCATCAAAACCAAGGCTGCATACCCAACTATAATTTCTGGTAAAGATTTGTGACAAAATGTAGTAACTTTGGTTTGATATGCCACTCCATTTATTCATAAAGCTTAACAAAGAGCATCTCTCAAACAAATAAAACAAATAAACTTTACCTACTCACGGTCAAAAAAAATAAACCTCCATGTTAGGGGTTTAACAAACCATGTATCAATGTATATTCCTACGATCCGACTACATCGATAGGTGCTCAGCAAGTTGTCCTTCACAGGGGACATAAAGTATATCGATATAAAGGCGATTTGTAACGTAAGTAATCAATTGTCTCGTAACAATTATCACATTTATATGGAAGTGTTTAAGCCCTTTTTTTACAGCTGTAAGCCAAATCTACCAAATTCACTAAATGATTCTGGTGGTCATTGTATGGTTTAATGAAGTTATGTTGAGTTGCCTGGATTAAGTATGCAGTCATACTAAACATCAAGGGCAAACAACAAAACACAAACTAATGTCTGATTTTATTTTTTCTTATTTGGATATATAAATTACATTACGACATCTGATCACAGTCTTATCTTGCTTATCTTGATTCTGTTGATTTTGGAGTTGATCAAAACATGTTAATTAGTGGGTAAAGCTTTGTCAACCAACATGGCGTGTCTCAGTCATGGAAAGTGATGCCAGATGTGCTTAAGAAAAAGGCTACAATCAAAGATTCTCTACTAAACGCACCACATTGCAGGCAGTGCCAATGGAATGAAATGTTGTACACTTCTTGTCTCCTACAGATATTTCCCCTTTCATTTGACCTGAGCTCTGTGTGAATGCCATACTGCAGGGCTATTCAATTGGCGGATCTGGCCCGCAAGGGAGTATTTACTGGCCCTTTGAGTAGAGTGAAAAAGTAATTCGTGACTGCGGTCCTCTCTCGTACCCATCTCAGCGATACCGTCTCTCGCTAAGCTCCACTCTGTGGTTGTTCTCAATCGTTTCTGTCTGTCTTAAATAACCACCAGAATGTCTCCTTCTACTCTGAAAAAACTAAAGGTTGACACAGAAAACCGTCAGTTCACCAGACAATGGACGGATAAGTTTTTGTTTTTGTAACTTTGTAGCCTGTGTATACTCTGCAGCCATATCTGAGTGTAAAGAGGATAAGTCGATCTGGCATTTTCATAAAAATCCTGCTTACCTGCATTTATGTTACGTTAATTTTTGTCAGTCAGTTAAAAGGTTTGTTCATTTAATAATGAATGTTGTTTGACAAGCTTGTTACACTTTGAGGCCTATGACTACTATTTACATTGATAAAATAAAGACAATACATGTACTCCTATGTCGCTGCATTGTTTTACAATATCCATTAATGTGAGGCTCATACTTTTCCAGACCCTCATTTTGGATCATTTCCGTCAACCGGCCCCAATTCCAAATTAATTGAATAGCCCTGCCATAGCATCATTAAGGGTGTTAAAACATGATTTATTCCTGTGTTATTTCACTGGCTGCAGTAGCTGCAGTGCACACCAGGTGGCACTGTGCCATAGTAACGCTAACTGAAGTGCCAATTTTAGTTCACAAATAGCTTGATTTTACACGTGTAAACGATGAAATCCACAGACAACAGGATTGTCATGTCCCGTCTTACCGTTGATTCGCCTTCACAGCGGCGAGGCAGGACACGGTTATCTCAGATTTCGGTTATTGTTTTCAGCCTCTTTGCTGTAGCTGTCAGCATCATGTTACTTCTTCGGCTGCTTATTTCCTGTGGAGTCAACACACAGAAATACGGACAGCGCTACTCTGTCATTGCAATCCACTTTGTGGTCAGAGGGTGTATTTTCCTCCAATCCTGTGAGTGAGCAGATGTCAAGCGGAGGAACAGTTCAAAAGATACGTGAAGGATGGCCATACATGACTTTTAGACTTCAGACTTTATTGTTCCCAAGGGGAAATTCTTTTTCACTTACAGTACAGTTATGGACAGCACGACGACAGATAATAACGGAATAACACATCAAGATAGAGCCCTTTAAGTTCATAGATGGCATGCCATCTTTGATGGCTCCTTTTTTGAATGTCCGTTGTGTGCTGGTCAAAAGTGAGTTGGATGGGAGAGCGAGGATGGCAGTGTCGTCCGAGTATTTGAGGTAGGTGGTGATGTGAGAGGGGCTGGTGCAGTCATTGGTGCGCAGAGTGTAGAGGAAAGGGCTTAGCACACAGCCCTGATGTGGTTGTGCCAACCAAAAAGTTTGCCGTCTGTCACTGAGGAAGACATGCACGCATTTACGTCCATTTACCATTTACCATTTCAACAGTTCAAGAACTTTAGGGATTTCATCATCTACAGTCCATAATATCATCAAAAGATTCAGAGAATCTGGAGAAATATCTGCACGTAAGCAGCAAGGCTGAAAACCACGCTGAATGACTGTGACCTTTGATCCCTCAGATGGCACTGCATTAAAAACTGTCATCATTCTGTAAAGGATATTACCATGTGGGCTCAGGAACACTGAGGACAAAACCATTAGTCAGTTAACACCGTTCATCACTACATCTACAAGTGCAAGTTAGAACTCTACTGTGCAAAGTGAAAGCCACATATCAACAACACCCAGAAACACCATCGACTTCTCTGGGCCCGAGCTCATCTGAGATGGACTGACCCAAAGCTGAAAAGTGTGCTGTGGTCTGACGAGTCCACATTTACAATTGTTTTTGGAAACCATCGGGCAAAGAGGAAAAAGGACCATCCAGATTGTTTTCAGAGCAAAGTGTAAAGCCTGCATCTGTGATGGTAAGGGGATGTGTTAGTGCCCATGGCATCATGGATAACTTTCACATCTGTGAAGGCCCCATTAATGATGAAAGGTGCATACAGGTTTTGGAGCAACATTTGCTGCCATCCAAGCAACATCTTTTTCAGGGACATCCCTGCTTATTTCAGCAAGACATTGCTAAACCACATTCTCCATGTGTTACAACAGCGGGGCATGGTAGTAAAAGATTGCAGGTACTCGACTAGCCCGCTGCAGTCCACATCTGTCTCCCATTGAAAATGTGTGGAGCATTATGAAGGGAAAAATATGACAACCCAAAGTCCCAACTAGTAACAGTTTATAATCTAGTGTGAATAAACAATGTTTTCTGCTCCCTTTACCTGAACTAATTACAGACACACCTGAAACTCCAGGTCCTGCTCTCATTAGAGGATTTTAAGACATTTGATAATAACCTGGAGGCAGATACATATGGCTGTAGACATTTTGCCTGATATATTCATGATTATTGTCAATTTTGATAGATATTTGCTTTTCTTTACTTGTTATTTGATATATTTTCTTGTATTATAGTGTTTTGTATTGGCTGCTCATTATGTTTGCCAGAAACGTTGTCAGTTGTGCTGCTGTTGGTCTCAGGACACTCTGAAAAAAGAGATGTTTAATGTCAGCGAGCTCTTCTTGTTAAATAAACAAAAAATCCTCAAGCCTCTCAGACGCAGTGGGATGGTTAAAGCTAATAACACAGTAACATTAAGGTTATGTGGTCAACAATAAACCTGTAACGTAAATTTGCCTTCGGCTGACATTAATAATTAACGTGTATTTCTCCCGGTTTATTGGCGTTAGCCAGCAGATGGTGGCAGCACCAGCAAGCAAACACTTTTCAGAATCAGAAACACTTTAATAATCCTTGGGGGAAATTGTTTTTGGTGCAAACTCCAGCTATACAAACAACATATTTAACAACAACAATATTATAGAGATAACATATATTTGTAAAAACAGAAATATAAAAAAAGTATATATATATATATATTATATATCAAATTTACAATAGTAATATATACAGATCAAAAGTACTGTAATAATGTGCAAAGTACCGTAAAAATGTGCAAAGAACAGATTGTTTATAACTGAGTCCTTATTACAGAGAGGGGGTGACAGACTCTCCTAGGAATGCATTGTATAGTTTAATGACCACAGGCAGGAAAGATTTCCTGTGGCGCTCTGGTGCATCTGGGTGTGAGGAGTCTTCTGCTGAAGGTGCTCCTCTGCTGGGCCAGTGTGTCATAGAGAGGGTGTGAGACATTGTCCAGGATATACCAGAGCCTGGCCTGGATCCTCCTCTCTGCCACGGGCGTCAGGGTGTCCAGCTCCTCCCCCATGACATCACCGGCCCTCCTGATCAGTTTGTTCAGTCTGTTGGTGTCTGCGACCTTCAGCCCACTGTCCCAGCATGTGACAGCAAAGAAGATTGCACTGGCCACAACAGACTCATAAAACATCCTCAGCATCGTCCGTCTGATGTTAAAGGACCTCAGCCAACTCAGGAAAAAGAGTCGACTTTGGCCCTTTTGTAGACAGCCTCTCCTTTCTAGTCCAGTCCAACTTATTATTGAAGTCCAACCTCAGGTACTTATACTCCTCTACAGTGTCCACAGGGACCCCCTGGATGGAGACAGGGGTCACAGGTGTTGTTACCCTCCTCAGATCCACTACGAGCTCCTTTGTTTTAGTCTCGTCGAGCTCCAGAGGATTGAGCTCACTCCATGTGACAAAGTTGCCCACAACAGTCCTGTATTCACTTTCATCCCCGTTTCCGATGCAGCCAACTATTGCAGAGTTATCAGAAAACCTCTGAAGATGGCAGAACTAAGTGCAATAGTTGAAGTCTGAGGTGAAGAGGGTGAAGAGAAAGGGAGAGAGGACAGTTCCCTGTGGGGCCCCATTGTTGCTGACCACTCTGTCAGACACACAGTTCTGTAGGCATACATACTGTGGTCTGCCCATCAGGTAATCCACAATCCAGGACACGATGTGGGCCTCCACCTGCATAGGAGCCATATTCTCACCCAGTAGAGCCAGATGTATGGTGTTGAATGCACTGGAGAAGTCAAAGAACCTGACTCTCACAGTGCTCGCATGCTTGTCCAGATGACTGTAGACTCAGTTCAGTAGGTAGGTGATGCAGTCTTCAACTCCCAGGCAAGACTGGTTAGCAAAATGTATTGGATTAGTGAAGGGCCTGACCATAGGCCTTAGCTGCTCCAGGACGAGTCTTTCCATGGTCTTCATGATGTGGGACGTCAGGGCCACCAGTCTGTAGTCCTGAGGGCCACTGGGATGCGGACGCAGCACAGGCATGAGGCAGGACGTCTTCCACAGCACAGGGACCCTCTGGAGGTGCAGGCTCAGGCTGAAGACTTGACTCAGTACTCTACATAGCTGGGGGGGACAGGCTTTAAGCACCCTGGGAAATACACCTTCGGGGCCTGCAGCTGTGCCAGAGTGAAGTCTTGTCAGGGTCTTCTCACCAGGTCAGGCGTGAAGGACACTGTAGGGGAGTCCATTGGGGGAGGGCTGAGGTCATCAGGTTGTGGAGGACAAGATGTAGAGCAGGGTGGAATAGGTAGGTGTGAAATGAGGTGGTGAGGGGCAGGTAAGGGGTCTGTTAGGAGTAGGGGGAGGTAAAGTGGCATTAGTTGAGGGGCCGCCAGCAGCAGAGCCATCTGGGGGATGGGCTGCAGTATCAGACCTATTAAAAAATAGGTTAAATGATAAAATATGTAATCCAATGAACACCATCTAAAAGCTAAGCTCTCACAGAGCTAACATTAGCAGCAAGCTAACGTTGATAGTTTATGCAGCTTAACTGAACACAGACGTTGCATTCTGTGATTCTTTTGTTTTAGCTAGTTATCAGTTATTAAAGCCAAAAATATGACACGGTAACGGTGATGGAAATGCAGCAGCAGACCGGGGTGAAGTTAGCTTGAAGTTGGATATTCAGATAGGCTTGGACCGGGGTGGGTTCATTGAATATCCAACTAATCATGTGGGAGAGAATGATATTTTGCTTGTAATGTTAATGCTCCAAAAAGTACATCAATAAAAAGATTGTGCACGAGTCCCAAATCTCGAGTCCGAGAAGAGTCTCAAGTCTTTGGGGGACGAGTCCAAGTCGGGTCTCAAGTCACATTTGTGTGCGACTTAAGTGCGACTCGAGTCCGAGTCTTAAACTTGAGTCCCCATCTCTGGTTCAGAGACAACAACAGTGATACATATTGTGTGTGTCACTTTCCACAATTAAATGAACATGATTAATATTGACATTTAAAATGCTTGACTCAGAAAAACTAGGTATGAAATCAATCACTTCCTAGAATAACAGGGGTGATACAGATGTTTCCACTTAACTTTATTCAGGAAAACATGTGAAAAGCTTTCCTGAATGTTGTGGCTGCAGTCCAGAGTAGAAGAGTAAACTACGACAGAGAACTGACGGGCAAAACCACACTCAAGTGTCAATTTCATTGATATTTTGCTTCTAGGAGATGCACTGTGAATTATTTTGATGAAAAGATTTGTACATAAACATCTTTATACAGTGCTCCTCACTACCATCATCAAAACACAGAACTAAACTGGAATCATGATGAACATACACAGCACATGTGGGATCTGCTTATTCCCTTTAATTGGTGCTGCACTCTGCTAATGGTCTAAATGCCCTGACTGATCTCTGCTCTGTTCTGTCCAGCCTCCTCTCTTCCTGTCTGCTCATACTGAGGTGCTCATTTGCTCTTTTAATTTGCCAGAAAGATTTTATTAAGAGCATATACACTAGCTCCTCTGTAGAGGCAGTCTGGCATCTGTTAGATTATAGTGATGGATAGAGCTGGGTGTCCATTGTCCGGCAATTGCCATATTTTTTACTGGTTAAATCAGTTGGAGTCCAAATTAACATCTCTCTGGTCATGATGTCTGGTCTAAGCTGCATGCTTTACTGATGCGACAAAGGTAGGCTAAAAAGTAAATTCAAATGAGTTAAAGACTTTTTTTTCATTTGTTTTCAAATAACCTAGTTTTAATTCTGTTTTATTTGATCTGAGATCTGGCTTATAGTGAACTGTTAGATTTCCAGAGGCCTGCTGTTATGAGACAAACACAACGGACACCACCGTTTTGCAGGAGCGGAGGATCGCAGAGCCCATCATAGCTTTCATGTACCATTTAAATGAAAGCCTTCCGTATAGAAAACCTTGAGGGTAGCCTACCTGCCAGATGGACTGCTAATGGACCTCACAGCTTTGACAGGACTTGTTTCATTTGGAAATATAGTATAAGCAAAAGTAACCAATTTTCCAACACAAAGTCATATAAATCGACATGCCTTGATGGTGTCATTCTTTAACCCGCCTATTAATTATTTTCAATCTTTGTATAAAATCTGACCAGATTTGGATTTTGGAATTTGGATTTTTGCCATTTGTGTGGGACATTGAAGTCTTCCAGGACCAGTAACTCTGGAATATAGATGGAAACCAGCCATACTGCAATGGTGAGATGTTGACCTTTGCCAACAAGTACCATTGGCCTGAGGCTTATGTTGTGGCACTGCTTGAATGCCAAAAAGTCTGCTCAGTGGTTGGTTGGACTCCGTTGGCTGTCAAGGCTGGTCATTTGCCATCAAAGCTGATAATTGCTTTCAAGCTACTTTGGGGCAATGAAGAGGTGTGCTTTGACCTCTGAAATACATTCAACAGTAAACATCCAACCAACAGGAATTCTGAGAGTGAAAGCATTTAAAATTATGCTCTTTTATCTTTATCCAGATATAATTTTCTATAAATGATCCATGGCACAATTCTCTCTGCAGGATGTTTTGATCTTTTTCCCATCATACCTTGATACCATCGTACATCATCACGGACTGTTTCAAGCCGTATTTTAAGACTTTCTGTCTCGTTCTGTTTCCATTGTAGCAGCCAATAGCTTTGGGTGTTGCTGGTTGCCAGGGTTGTCTGTTGTTGGGTGCAGCTACTCTAGGCTGGCACTGGCTGAAATGGAGTTTGCCAATCCTGCAGCTGCTTCGGAGCCTCATTGAAGGGGCCGTTATTTGTCCCAGCAGCTGTGACCGGAGACAGGCAAAAACCAGAGTCAATATAGGCCAAGCATTCACTCCATGGACTGAGATAAAGGAGTTCAATGGCATTAAAAAGCACGCCCAAATGGCTACGTTTCTCCTTGACTGATAAGATCACTTTCTTGTTTACTTAGCTGGAACGGCTAACGACTAACACTAACTGTCAGTCAAACCCCTCTAATATTTGTTTTCATGGTGTGATTTGCTGGAGGGGATGGGTTCGAACAGCCTCAAACAGACTCTGGTCCCCTGTAGGCTACCGGGCAACGAACCTGGAAACCCGACTGCTGGAATTATTTTTTGTTGTTGCAACTACGATCTTGAGACTCTAGATGGCGGTGTT
The DNA here is from genome assembly GCF_963691815.1 of Echiichthys vipera. Lineage (NCBI taxonomy): Eukaryota > Metazoa > Chordata > Actinopteri > Perciformes > Trachinidae > Echiichthys > Echiichthys vipera. Next base: position 35,014,812 of record NC_139828.1, on the reverse strand, counting down.
CTGCTGCTCCCTTATTGGTAATTTTCCGTTCCTTTCTCTTTCTTTTCTTCTGTCAACTGAGTTTAATGTGACCTTTCAAACATCAGTGGATAGTTGGTTTGTAGCACATGGCACTGAAGTCCTCTTCCCATACAGTATACGGCTTTATTGGGGCCTTTCCCTATGCTATTCCAAAGTCACCAATATCCAATTTAAGATCAAATGTAATCCATCTACATAGTCAGGAAGGTAAGAACAGATTGGCTGTCAACTCATGCTCATGAATCCCACACAGGATTTTCTTATTTTCTTCTTATTGCTTTGTTCAAACATTCATGCATAAAGCCCAATGTGCCTTGCAACAGCACAAAAAACTAAACGCTATACTCTTCCTGCTAAAAATCTTCCCATCATGAAGACCATTGTTTCTTGTCCTAAGTATTCCCTTGCAGCCACAGTCAGTCTGGGAAAGTCCAGAATGTAAGGGCGTGATCACACTGTCCTCCCGGACCACGACCCGGACTTTAGGGTACTTGTCCCCCCTCCCTCTCCCCCCCGCGCCCCAGCCCCGTTTGTACTCACACTACCTGGGCCTCGGCCAATGCTTCTTGCTGTCCATACGCCTTCAAGCCGTAACACGTCACACGCATTGATCGCGTGTGTGTGGCTTTGTTTACAAATCTTTCCGTAGACCTTGGAGTTTTTGTGCGTCTTGTCGACTGTTTTTGAATATTTTCATCCGACCAAATCTGCAGTAAACACAACGTGAACCTTTCCCCACCATTGTTGTTGTTGTTAAATGTCCGTGCATGGTCCGTCCTTCTATTTACATGTCCGAACAGGCGGACATAACGCTACTGCCGTAGGGCTCGTGCTCGTGCTCGTACACGTGCGCACGCTCGTGCTCGTACATCGCTAAAGCCCACCTCTTTCAAGCGGGCCGTGGCGGCCCAGCTGGCCCCAGTTGAGCGCGGAGCGGGTGCGCTCACACTACTTAAAGGTACTAGACTTTAGCTGAAAAACCGGTTTTGGCCGCGGCCAAAAGGATAGTGTGATCACGCTCTAAGTGATCTCATCTGTCATGTCAGGCTGCTGAGAGGCAAGACAGAGAGACAATTTGCTAAATGTTGGCAACATGCAACAGCACTCATCTAAGGCCCCTGGTCTACCACAACAACCTCTCCCAGGACATTTTCAAAGACTCAGTAAGTGTAACCTTTGTATCCTTGGTTTTCATTTTAGTTGACCAAGGTTCACAAAAAATACTCTTAAAAAGGACTGCAAACTATTGACTGCATATTTCAAGTTTGACATTCAAATTATGAAATTAATAATATATTCAAATCATTGGATTATTCACATAATGTCTCTGCTACTGTTTCACAGTAAGAGCCTTGTTAGGAACTTAAGGAATTCTGTCCACTGAAATGCTATAGGGCTTTTAATCTGAAATAGATACAGAGGCTTTGAGGTTAAAGTAACAACAATCCTGGAAATATTAAGTTTAGCAGAATATTGATGGTGGAATGTTTTATTTTCTTTCATGATTATTATTTCATGCTGTGGGGGCACATATATAACCACCAGAAACACTTGTGCCTATGGGGGAACCGAACCAATGGTGTAACTTTATGCTCAGTAACTTCATCAATCACTCAGTCACAGAATTATGTTTATAGGGCTAGCCCCTCTTTGCTGTGGTCCAGCAAAGAAACAAATGCTTAAATGTTATATCACAAATCTGTGTGTAAGGAATGTCTCCAATAATCCTGTCTCCAAATAATCATCATCAGATGCATAGAGGAGTTAAGACCTTCAAATGTGGAAATTTCTCCCCCAAATATTTGTCACTGAGCCATCATGAGATCCCTCCAAAAGATGAAGGAAAGCTAAGTTGTTCCCGGAATATTTAGTGTTAAACCATTACACCACTTTGCTATACAGTATGTTGGTGGTCAAGTCAACCAGGAGCCTGTTTTTGCTTCTTCTGTATCCTCCATGCATCATATACAGATCTCTAATACACCAGACGATCACATAAGCACAGCAAAAATTTGTTTCAGTCCCAGTCTGCACGTTAAATATAAACCAAAGCATTACTGCTCTTGTGATTGTGACATGATCAGGGTAACAGGGTCTAGGATCATCGTCGTTTACCTTTAGAAAACAAGGTCTGTGTTTGGTTTATCACTAAACTCACAGGGGCAGCACGTGGTGTAGTGGTTAGCACTGTCGCCTCATAGCGAGAAGGTTCCTGCTCTCGTGTCTGTGTGGAGTTTGCATGTTCTCCCTGTGTCTGCGTGGGTTCTCCCTGGGTTCTCCGGCTTCCTCCCACAGTCCAAAGACATGCAGGTGTTAGGTTAATTGATGACTCTAAATTGCCCGTAAGGTGTGAATGTGAATGGTTGTCTGTCTCTGTTTGTCTCTATGTGCCCTGTGATAGACTGGCGTCCTGTCCAGGGTGTACCCCGCCTCACGCCCAATGGCAGCTGGGATCGGCTCCAGCCCCCCGCGACCCTGTTAACGGGCCTTCACGTGATAAGCTTTTTGCGCTGGGACCCAGTAAACAGCTAAATCACTGTAAGTATTATAACAACCGTTAGCTTGTAAACTGCCTATTCACAAACCTGGTTTGACTAGTTATAAACCTCCATCATTAAGTTATCGTCCGAGATCGTGAAACTACTTTAATGTAAGATCATTCCTGTGTTTCCTTTTAGAGTGCTGTCTCTGTGCAGAGTGATGTTCAAAGAAAAGTAATTTGTCAGTCAAAAAAGTCAGTCGTGCCTTGTTTCCTACTGTCGACAGGCTAACAAACCCTCCTGTGTCAGTAGCCCCTGAACTTCTTTCCACCAGGGCCTGCAATGAATTTGAATGACAACATTTTAAAAAATTAGGCGAACAGCCAGTGCCTCCACATCAGGTGCTGGACATGTGCTGTCCATGTGTCCGCCTAACGCTTACTCAAATACCATGGCACAATTTCATGTGATTAACCATAAGGCCTGGGAAGACATTATACAACATTTAAATAATAAATCTAAATAATATATCAAGGATTAAAGGACTTATGTCTCAGCATGACTGAGTCCCTAACTTCCCTATGTAGAAAGATAGCCATAAAAGAGAAAAGAAAGAACGAAGAACCTTTCTGAACAGATTTCAATCAGTCTTTCAAGTACAATAGACATTTAACAAAAAGCTACCTGTTTCCTCTGCTGGCTGTGGTGTGGCTGCTCTCCTCACCGTTTCACTCTCAGCAGACTGTTTGGGATGCTGTCTCTTTAGGTGGTTGAAAAGGTTGGTATACCATCCAATGTGCGCACCTTGTGAGACTGTGTGTGTGTGTGTGTGTTTGTGTGTGTGTGTGTGTGTGTGGCAGTAGAGATGGCCTTGCAACCTTGTGAAAAACATGAGGAGTCAGCAGTTGCACAAGACCTTTATCTGTTTTTTAGGCGCATATTTTACGTGTTCCACACATTCTGCGAAAAAATGTGGACAGACAGCGTTGATGCAACGCGATAGTCTGATGCTTGTTAGGACATAATAGTTTCGTTTTCATTTTTTCAGCCATGACTTCCTGCTGTTTTCTGAATCTACCATGATCACGTCACTGCCTGTAGTTCTCTAAGATTAGTTGATCGGGGTGTCTTTACGGCGGTGCATGAGACAGACTACCCAATAGTGTGATTTGGCTGAGGAAAAAAAATGATGATGTGTCTGTGCAGAGCTGAGAAAAGCAGTAGATAGAATGTGGCCCGCGACCTCGTTCTTTCGGTCATGTCTCAGCTTTCATGACCATAGGTTAGGAACGAAGATTGACCGGTAGATCGAGAGCTTTGCCTTCCGGCTCAGCTCTCTTTTCGTCACAACGGTGCAAAAGCAACTGCAATACCAGCCCCGCTGCTCCGATTCTCCAGCCAAACTCACGCTCCATCGTCCCCTAACTCATGAACATGATCCCGAGGTACTTGAACTACTTCACTTGGGGTAAGGACTCATTCCCTACCTGGAGTAAGCAATCCACCGTTTTCCCGCTGAGAGCCATGGCCTTAGATTTAGAGGTGCTGATCCTAATCCGAGCCGTTTCACACTCGGCTGCGAACCAATGACAGTTTGGCCACTTTATCAAATTGGCTTTAAAGCTGATGGGGACCTGTGCTAGATTATTATCACCGTGCGATGAGAAACATATGATGAGAGAGGTCATTGATTAATTATTTACATATTCTAATAAAGTACTCGGTAACCCTTTATTTTACGGTCCCCTTATTACCTGGTATTTACTAAGAAACTAGATGGTAACAAATTATAGTTAAAAGGAAAATTCGAAAATAACTTTGTAGTAATTACTAAGTTAGTACCTAGTAATTACATGGAAACATACCAGGAAACTAGATGTAATACAATCCATGTATTAAGTAAGTACCCATAAAGAAAGGATAGTAAGTGCCACGTTATTACTTAGTAGGTACATGAAAAACTAACAAGAAACTACATGGTAATACAATCTATGTACTAAGAAAGTACCCATCGGAAACCATGTACAGTAAGTATTGTAGTTATAAAGTTAGAACATACTAGGCAAGGCAAGGCAAGTTTATTTGTATAGCACAATTCTACAGCAAGGCAATTCAAAATTCTTCACATAAAACATTATAAGCATTAGGAGAAATAAAACGTAAAACATATAAATTAAAAACATGTTAGAAGTCAATAAAAACATAGAAAAGATTTAAAACGCATAAAAGGTCATTTTTTAAACAAAAGATGGTTACAGTTACAGAAGTTACAGTGCAGTTTACTGAAAAGCAGTGGCAAATAAAAAGTCTTCAGTCTTGATTTAAAAGAACTAAGAGTTGCAGCAGACCTGCAGTTTTCTGGAAGTTTGTTCCAGATATGTGGAGCATAAAAACTGAATGCTGCCTCTTCATGTTTAGTCCTGACTCTTGGGACACAGAGCAGACCTGTCCCATGTTTAGTCCTGACTCTGGGGACACAGAGCAGACCTGTCCCATGCTTAGTTCTGAAATGTAATTTGGTCCTAAACCATTCAGTGCATTGTAAACCAACAGATGTATTTTGTAACCAATTCTTTGACAGACAGGAAGCCAGTGTAAAGATCTGAGGACTGGAGTGATATGATCAACTTTTCGGTCTTAGTGAGGACGGAAGGAGCATTTTGAATTAACTGCAGCTGTCTGATGGACTTTTTAGGGAGACCTGTAAAGACACTGTTACAGTAGTCGAGCCTGCTGAAGATAAATGCATGCTTATGGCAAGTTTCTCTAAGTCATGTTGAGACATAAGTCCTTTAATCCTTGATATCTTATTTAGATTTATTATTTAAATGTTGTATAATGTCTTCCAAGGCCTTATGGTTAATCACATGAAATTGTGCCATGGTATTTGAGTAAGCGTTAGGTGGACACATGGACAGCACATGTCCAGCACCTGATGTGGAGGCACTGGCTGTTTGCCTAATTTTTTAAAATGTTGTCATTCAAATTCATTGCAGGCCCTGGTGGAAAGAAGTTCAGGGGCTACTGACACAGGAGGGTTTGTTAGCCTGTCGACAGTAGGAAACAAGGCACGACTGACTTTTTTGACTGACAAATTACTTTTCCTTGAACATCACTCTGCACAGAGACAGCACTCTCAAAGGAAAGACAGGAATGATCAGAAAGAGCAACATCAATCACAGAAACCTTAGAAATGCTCACACCCTTGGATATGACTAAGTCCAGAGTGTGGCCTTTGTTATGTGTGGGCTCGGTTACATGCTGAATAAATCCATGGTTATCAATGATACAATAAAGTTCTTTAGCCCCCTTGTCATGGAGTTTATCAAATCCCCAACAATAACTTAACAGTCAAAGTCAGTACAGATCATAGACAGCAGTTCAGAACATTCTTCAGAAAAGGTTGCACAATATTTGGGTGGCCTGTAGACATTTAGAAACATAATTCTGGAGGAAGAATTCAACTTAAGAGCTACATATTCAAAGGAGGCAAAGTTTCCATCAGACATCATTTAACAGGACAGCCACTCCTTCTCCATTCTTATAAACTCTTCCTTCACTTTTAAAACTGAAGTTTCGGGGAGCTGATTCAATAAGAACAGCGCCACCGTTACCCTGTTTTAACCAGGTTTCAGTTAATAAACAGGTTTCAGTTAATAAACAATCAAGATTGTGCTTGATAATAAATTCATTGATTAAAATTGGTTTTCCTGCCAAACACCTGATATTTAATAAGGCTAGATTTAGTGTGTTAGCATCATTATTATATGCCCCATGATTTAGGATTGGATGTTATTGACGAGGGAAGGACGCTAGATTTGATACATTTTCAGAATAAGTTTGCTAAGCCTTTGTCGATTACTTACCAAGACTTGAACTGAGGAAGCCATCGACTTAGGCCCTGACTTCTCCTGAAAAAAGCCATGAGTACAGTCTGTCCTGTAGTCTGAGCCCAGCACATATCAGTTGGAGCTTGATGTATTTTGTACACAAGCACGGAACGTGCTGTATTGTTATCAGGCTATTGAGACAGAGGATGATTCTGTCGTCGAGGTGAGGGTGGTTCATGATGTGTCTTTGGTGATTTGGCCAGAACTGGACTTGGAAGTGATGGGAGGGGGGTCAGTGGGGGATGATGCAATGAGTCATTTGAGGTATGGAATCTAGGAATCGGACGGGATGTGAATTTCGTCCCAGCAGTAACCAGTTGTTTCATGTGATCAGTGAACTCCAACAGAGGGGAGGAGGGGGACAGAGTTGGTGTAGAGAAGGTGGAGCTGGATAGGGTTTGGGGTGGGGGCGTCGGAGCTGGGGGGCGGGGGACTTTTTCTCCTTGCTGATCATGCTCAAAGCTCTCTTCATGCTGAGGCTATGTATTGGCTTCATCGTGTTTTGATTCCTCCTGTTTCGTATCCTTGGCAGAGGGAACAGATGAGTGACGTAGGAGATAGGTTTGACATTAAAGGCCTTATTCCCTGTCTGCGGTCCCGAAAGAAGTTGAAATTGTCAATAAAAAGAACTGAGTGGAAGGCACATGCAGCTGAAAGCCATCTGTTAAGACTCAGAAGTCTTGAGCATTTCCAACGGGCCGAAGAGGCCCACTGATGGACACTACAATGATCAGACAGCTGACTGTGTTTAGCAGATCAATAAAGTCTTGCTTCAGTACTTTGTTTGACCCTATGTGCAGTATAATGTGTTTCACCGTTTGGTGCTCCTTCACGTTTTTTTTTATTCATGTCAGATACCATGTCCTTAGGAAAACAGAACGTTGGTGTTCTTACTGCCAAAGTTTCTCATATCTTTCAAGACATCCACAATACTAAGTACATGGAAACATACTAGAAAAGTACATGGTATTTTAATATACATATTAGCAAAGTAACAGAAAGCTTGATGAACTGTCAAATTGCCATGTTCTTTCCCAGTACCAAAATATCACTTTTTGTGTAATAAACATGTACTAGTACTGTAGAAGAAAGCCGTGCATATTTCCCTATAACTACAGAGTACTTTCTGACTAAATACACTTAGTCAACCTTTAGGTGGATATGTATTAGTAAAGTAGCCATATGAAAAGGATAGGAAGTTCAAAGCTATTATCTAGTAGGTACATGGAAACATACTAGGAACATACTAGGAAGCTAAGGTGAAAATATCCTCTTTAGGAAGGTACCCAAATAAATGTTTAGGGAGTACTAAGTTATGTCATGTACGTGATACTTGCTAATAAACACCAGAATCCGTACATGTATATACCACAGAAATAGCAACCGTATGGTTAGATTTATTAAACTGTCAAACAGTCTTATTTAACATTTACACTTTTTCATTAAATCACCCCTTGTTAAAGCTCACACGTGTTCTTTTTATATAACTGAACACCAAATACCAAAAACAATTTGACCTTAATAAACCGACATTCAAGCTTTACTGGCTTGAATTACTTATTGTATTGTGAATTAAGGGGGAAGGGAATGTTATTTCTTGAACTTTTTTTTGTGAAAATCGATTTTGTGCTACATGTTATAGCATGCCCATATAAATATGCAGCCTATGATGCCATTCTTGTCAGGCCTTGCTAGCCAGTGGTTCTACTCAATGAAACCTAAATTCATTTTCAAAGCCTTTGGAGTTGAATTTCTCCTGAATCAATATTTGTCGTCCTTGTAGTTTCTCCATGCCCTTTCAATGTGCTGTTTGTGTGTGTGTGTGTGTGTGTGTGTCTCTGTGAACAAGTCTGTGGCTGTCTGTGGTTGACTTGGTAGTGGATAGCCTTCCTGGGATAACCTTCGATAGGCACTGATGACTTCACTCACAGGATGCACATGCATTCTTATAATAGGCAGTAGTTCTCTGCTTGCTCTCTTTCTGATTAGTCTCAGCACTGTCTTCTTTGCTGCCCTTTGACCTCCAGCATACCAAAAACCTATGACCGTCTCCTCCATGTTCCTCCAAAGCGTCTGCGAGCATACTGTACATACAATAAAAAACAACATTAATTGAGTTTATATTCTCATGACGTGAAAATATCAAGAGTGATATTAACTAAGAGTAATACTGTAACGAAATAGTTAATTTACCTTATTTTTATGCCTGAATTTGCTCTAATCAATAGCTATAAAAGCACATCTCCCTCCAATTCTCGTGGCCCGCTGCCTCTCCAGACGTTTGACTGCTTTGACAGATTTTACATAGCACTGTCATCTTTGTTATTGAGGTGCTGCCGCCACAAACACCATCCTTTATCACGTCCACTTGTCTTTTCCTCAATCCCTGAGCTAAACTGTTGGAGAGACAAGGCAACAGTCTTTGAAATATAGCATGTTATCACCTTCAGCCTCACTTCTCTTGCATATGATGTTTTCAAGTTTTAATGTTTATTGGGTGAGTGTGGAAAGGTTCAGCAACTGTAGATTACATAGGTATTCATTAATTGCATAAACGTTGCAATTGTTTTTCTTTTTAAAATTGTGAATTCTCAAATCATTTACTTAGACATTTCTTTTGATAGCTACAGTAGGCAAACTGTAAAATCTAAAGGAAGAGATGATTGCTTGCTTTCAATATGATGGCTTTTCTAGGCATTAACTTGAATAGGTTAGAAGCTTGATATTATATCACAATAGAGTGCTGTATGGTTGTGTGAGTGTTAGTGTGTATTTTTTATGTGTATGCAACAAAGGAAAATAGAATACTAACATGTGCATATATTTTAACCATGATGGCAAGGTTAGATGAGATCTGTAAGTGACTGAAGCAAAAAGCACAGAAGCAATTACTAACAGTTTCACGGTGAAGTGTAGAAAAAACTGAATACATAAGAAGCCAAATAAATAAATAAAATAAATTACAAGAACAAATAATGAAGCTGATGTTCTAAAGTGAAGTTGCTGGTGCTAGGCACAACCATAGTTATTAAGCTTCCACATACCATCTATATCCATCCTTTCACTAACAAGACCACACCATTGTACGATATTGGAGAAGTTTAATTGGAATAGCCGGGGAATGCAATAAGGTGGGATGCAGAGAGGGGTCGAGGGAATGATGAGAGGGTTGATCGCCAGGGATGAAGAACGGAGTTGACCGCCAGGGATGAAGGCTGTGGGTCGATCGTCTGGGATGAAGGACTTGCGTATTGCAAGGTTTTGCGTTAATGGGACACAGGTTGTTAATAATGAGGCATGAGTGGTGGAATTAGTGAAGGGAGAGGGGTATGGTCTTGTTCCTGAACCTTAGTTAAATTAACTACATTTCACTGACAAGACCACACCATTGTACGACATTGGAGAAGTTTAATTGAAATAGCCGGGGAATGCAAGAGGTAGGGATGCATTTAGATGGGATGAAGAGAGGGGTCGAGGGAATGATGAGAGGGTCGATCGCCAGGGATGGAGAACAGAGTTGATCGCCAGGGCTAAAGGCTGTGGGTCGATCGTCGGGGATGAAGGACGTGGGTCGATCGTCGAGATGAATGGTGCGAAGCGGGTTGAGGTGTGTATGGATGTCACGCCAGTCCGGGGAGCGTGGCTCTGAGAATGGACCGTTCAGAGTGTTGTTGAGGCTTGCATGTAGCGATGAGTTGAAGGTGGTAAATGCTGGACGTCTGAGGACACCAAAATTGCTAAGACGAACATTAATTCACGAGTTGGGTTGACGGCGAGTTGTTTGGGTTAGTATATGCAATTATTTGGATTAAGGAATGAGAGGGGGTTGACGATGAAGTTAGTAGCCCGAAATGTTGGCGGTGTGGCTGAGTTAAGGCTGTGAATGGACATGTGGTGTTGAGCTGCCTTGTTTATGATGTCAACAGTAATTTGGTTGTCTGGATGGATTTATGAGAATTACCACTCATGCCCCCAAAGAATGGCAGCGACAACAATGAGGCACGATTCGAAAGTGCAGGGGGAGGAGAAAGAAGTTCTGGAGGCGGACTGTCTACCGCCGAGGTAACGGACGATGCTGAGGGACAGGGGGCTGTGTCTGCGCAGAGCCAGATGTCGCGGGAATGAGGTATGCGGCCATCGTGGGTGAAGGAAGGAGAAGTAGAAGAGCCCGTGCTGGGAGGGGTTACGGGGGTAGATGGACCTGATGTGGGTGTTGTCGCATTAATTCTAGGGGTGTCCGATAATATCGGCCCACCGATATTATCGGCCGATATTGAGTTAAAAATGTAATATCGGGAATTATCGGTATCGGGTTTTTACAACCGATGTTAGTTCTGTAGGCTTCAGCATTTCCGAGTGTACCTGAATGCAACACGGGCCGTAGGCTTCAGCATTTCCGAGTGTACCTGAATGCAACACGGGCCGTTTACAGGCGCGTGCTTGATGACGTATAACAACAACAACACGCTCACTCGTAGGTTGCTAACCGTGGCTAACAAGCTTCAGCTCTCCCGGTGCATGAGATGTCCGTGGTTTGGAAGTATTTCCAAGTGTCACCTCCTAACAGTAAATGTGCGCTTTGCAATGACTGCAAGGCGTTAGTTATGAGAGGAGGAAGCAAGGCGTCTTCCTTTAATACATCACATTTGATCACCCACCTCAAGAAGAATCATGCGGAGTTATACGCTACATCTGTGCAGCAAAGTGATGAAAAGAAGCAACAGCCGACACCGAGAAACAAACTTTTTCTATCGTTCAAGATGCCGGATTCACCAAACTTGTGTAGTTTCTCGAGCCACGTTATGTCTGTATAACGCCCAGTCACAAGTATTTCTCAGACCATTGTTTACCCGGACTGTACAGTGTTATTTACCGTCACGTCGAGAAGGTAATTTCTGGTGCTGTATCCATTAGATCCAATACAGGTTAGCATGTTGAGCTTGACTGCTAATTTATTGATTGTATTATTTGCCAAGTTACAGCTCAGTCGTTCCTCAGTCTGGGAAAAGAAAACTACTACAAGTTTGTTTACTACTCTGGACTGAAGCTATGCATCTTCCTTGTGTTGATGTTGTCTGTAGTGTTGTTTGAGGCAAAATATTCTCTCTAAAAACACAAACAATTAAATGAATGGCACTTTTTTCAATAACTTATTTTGTACAGACTGTGTTTACATTTGAAAAGCCGTGTTGCATCTATGTATGCATCCAGTGGGGCATCACAATAAAATTAGGCATAATGTGTTAATTCCATAATAGGTGATATGTGATGAATTTTGGTGTAAAAAGGCTGCATATATCGGTATCAGGTGATATCGGTATCGGGCGATATCGGTATCGGGTGATATCAGTAATTAAGGGTTGGACAATATCGGAATATCGGATATCGGCAGAAAAGCCAATATCGAGCATCCCTAATTAATTCGATTAAATTTACAGTGCCGATTCATAACGAAAGTTATCTCGGGACACTTTACCTATGGAGTAGGTAAAGGCCGCACTCTACGACTTAATATGGTTTACAAAGACCGAACTATTCTCCCATGACCGACAACCTAGTGCACACGGTGGCAACATAAACCGACTTCCCCTATACGGGCAGGAACGTTGAACAGACCCGGCTCTATGGAGGACGGCCATTGACTGGTTGGGGAGGAAGAAAAAGGAGAAAGAAAGAGAGAAGAGACAGACAGACAAGGACAGACATCCAAAGAGGGAGAGACAACCTGAAATGTTACGATTCGGAACAACCAAGGGATGCAGGAAGGATGGTTTGAGGGATGATAGGGGTCACAGGGGAGTGGGTCGAAGGGGAGGGTTCAGTTGTTGTGGGATGAAGGATGAAAATTGGTCGAAGGGGAGGGCTGAAAGGAGTAGAAGGTGAGAGATGAGGATTGGAAAAGAGTAGCAGGGGAGGGATGGAAAGGAGTAGAAGGGGAGGGATAGGTCATTGCAGGATGAGGGATGAAAGGGGGGTCGAAGGGGAGGGATTGGTTGTTGCGGGATGAGAGATGACGGGGGTCGAAGGGGAGAGATGAAAGGAGTAGAAGGGGAGGAATGAAAGGAGAAGAAGCGGAGGGATGAGGGATGGAGGGGGGGGGGGTCGGGTCGCTCCAGGCCGAAAAGGGAGGGCAAAGGGGAGGAATGAGGAGAGGAGTCAGCCGTTGCGGGATGAACGGAAAGGGAAGGGGAGGGATGAGGGGAGGGATTTAATCTTCCCAGGAAGTAACTGCTGTTGTAACTGGGGTCATGGGGGAGGGGGATAGGTATAGCACAGGAGAAAATGAAGGGCCGGCAGGAGCTGCGGGTACCCAAACAGCTGCCCAGTGGCTTGAGGTTACAGAAAGCGGGGGCGGAGCTCCAGGTGCGGGTGGAGCCAAAGATGCCAGGCGGACTTGAGCAAAAGGAAGGGGAGGAGAAAGGATGCCGGGATGGAGGGATGCATGTGCAGGGATCAGAAGTGCAGCCTGTGGATAAAGGGATTAAAGAAACGAGAAAACATGGGACAAACCAGATACAGGGAGCAGGCACGGCGGGACATATGACCTGGCCCTTGGGGAGGGCTCCGGGAGGCTGTGACGTGATGTCATTGGCGCGCCCGTGAACTCGGAAGTGGGCGGTCGTGTAGATGATGGAGGCGGTGAAGAGCCCAAATGTCGTGGCTTGTTCGTCTCCCTACAGAGAGGGATGGCTCTCCTTAACGACGTGCTGGAGGAGGGAGGCCGCCCAGTCGAAGACGGTTGTAGCATGGGAAGGAGCCAGCAGCCCGCTGCCGGCTCATGGTGGGTATCTGAGGGACGTCAGGAAGGGCAGCCTCCTTATAGAGGACGGCAGTGGCGCTGTCCCAGGTGAGGTACTGGAGGTGAGGGTGATGCCGGTGGAGCTGCCGGACGTGGATTGTTGGACGAAGCCTACCGCGGGACGCAAACAGTGGAATCTGCGGGTTGAGGAACAGCTTGTGGTCCATAACGGAGCAGGCGTGAAGGCAATAAACGGCTTGGAATATGTATTCGGTCGGGTCTAACCGGAACGAACGGCCCTGGAAAACTGAGACGATTGAGAGAGAGTGGCTAAAACACGAATATATATATATATATATATATATATATATATATATATATATATATATAAATGGTTGCACAGGTAGTTGAGTTAGTGAGACACAGGTGTTGGGTTAATGAGACACGGGTTGTTAATTGTAAGGCGTGAGTGGTGGAATTAGTGAAGGGAGAGGGGTATGGTCCTGTTCCTAAGCCTCAGTTAAAGTAACTACATTTGTGGTATGATTTAACAATAATAATAATAATAATAATAATAATAATAACAACACATAAAGGAATAATGATGATAATAAATTGGTTAAATGATTACTTCAGTATTTTTAAACCTTAAACATAGTGTTCATAGACAGTTCATTCTTTGCAGCTTTTTTTGATTTAGTCTAAAAATTATTTAATTGACGTCAAACTGATATCACATATTTTGGGATTATGTAGTGAAAGAAGCAGGTGTACCTAAACATTTTGGCAGCTTAGAACGAACTGATCGACTGTCCTGCAGTTATTACAGACACCTGAACTAACCACAGATGCCTGACTGTCCTGCAGTTATTACAGACACCTGAACTAGCCACAGACGCTGACTGTCCTGCAGTTATTGCAGTCATGTGAACTAACCACAGATGTTCATGGATTTACGGTGGTGTGTCACTGCAGAATGAAAGATTGATGAATGAAACTGCCAATCAGATTATATTTTACTTATTGAGAAGGTGCTGGAATGAAGTTTTGAAATATTGTCACACACACAAACACACACACACACACACACACACACACACACACACACACAGACACACACACACACACACACACACTCCTCACTGCAACCTGTGTGCTGACAGTCTGCAGTGTGTGCGACCAGTTTCGCTCTAACTTCTGGTCTCAGCTAGGAATGTAACGATGTATCTTGAGACACACAGGCTGGCAGCGGTGCAGAGCAAGTTATTACATAAATCATTTCAAGAATAGCTCAATACGCTACGGAGGCTAGTCTGTGGATGTGCCAGTGAAGAGAGATGGAGGATGAACTCAAAGCGGACAGCTGTAGCTGGTGATGGTTCGGAGCAGAGAAGAAATTAGCAGTTAAATTGTTACGTTTTAGTAAGTGGTTCATATTTCCTAACACTGGTTTGATTCTGTAAACAGCACCTCTGCTAACAGAGGCTAAAAATATATATTTTTAAAAGCTGCAATTTCCCAGCGTGGGATCAATAAAGTATTTCTATTCTAGAATGGTATTCATCACATGTACGGGAGAACACAGGCCAAGCCTTAGTTTCTTTAAGTTTCTTTATTAAAAAATATATACATGTTAAGTTTAAATTTTACAAAGAAAAGGAAATGTGCACTGTTTTGCAGTTCATACCTCAGAAATACTCTTCTTCTTCTTTCATTTGAAAAAGAAAAGAGAAGAGAAGTGGACAAATTCTGTTGTCGTGGCGGCCATCCTTCCCCATAAAACAGGAAGTGGTTGTAACTTCAACATACATTCTCCAATATGCCCCAGATTTCTCATGATTCATATGAGTCCAGGCCTGAACACATCTGCATCTCAATATTAAGTCATAAGCATAGCGCCCCCTACTGGTAACAGGAAAAATGACAATTATCAACCGATTTACATGACACCTACATTGTGGGTTCTACACCTGATGCAGAGAAACATGATGCATGTTTTGTGTATGTTGGGTAATGGCATGGCAGCCATTTTGCACTGCCTGCCATAAACAGGAAGTCCCTCTAACTTTAGCACCAATTGCCCAAACTGCACCACATTTCCCAGGGGACAAGTAGAAAACTAAATTGTATACATATGGAATAAGAGGAGTAGTGTTGAATTGGTTATCCAGCTATTTACAAAATGTCAACATTGTTACAGTTTGTGTTGTTTGCAGACAACTTTTTCTCTTATGGAAATTATCTAAAAGAGTTGGCTGAAAATATTGAAAAAGAAATGATAAAACTTAAAAAATGGTTTAATTACAACAAATAATCTTGAAATTGAACAAAAACAAAGTTCATGATATTTGGCAAAAAAGAAAAGAAAAACTCAAGTCACCTTATCCAGTAACAACACAAACATTGAAAGAGTGAATTAAATAAAATTCGTAGGTATATTGTTGGATGAAAATTTAACATGGAAATCACATTTTACTTGTGAAAAACAAAGTATCAAAGAACTTATTCATTTTGGAAAAATACAAATATATTTTACTTCAAACATCAGTGTGCACGAACAACATTAAAACAAATGTGCTTACCTGTTAAAGGTGTAAAACTGGAATTCCCAGGAGGATGAAAAAGTTGTCTGAATATTTTTCAATTTAAAAGATTGTATTTAACAAAACATATTGAATCATATAAACTTGACGAGTAGCTGGATGTAGATATTTTATAAACTGTTAGATAGGTTTAGTATTTAATTTGGCGATAACTGTGCGAGGGTAGGGGAAATCAGGGGAGGTCATCACATGTTTGTATTATGTTGAAAAGGGCAGACGGATAAAAAAAATTGTGTTCTTTTTATCTGCTCCGTTCCATTCATGTAAATGTTTAAATGTACTGTAACTGTGAATTAAATTTATCATTGTGTGTACAATGTAATGAATAGACATTTTTTTAATGAAAGGAACAATTAAATAAAAAAAAATAAAAAAAACTACATGCCAATATTGGCAGACACAGTGGCACCTACTGGCAACAGGAAATCAGACTTATATGAAAAAATGAATCATATTTACATGAAATTATCAATATCTAAAGCACACTGCCGCGAGTGCCGGCGACCAGCCACCTCCCCGACATACACGAGGGCCCGTTCATCGCTGCTTGCAGCTTTAATTCTGTTTATTATGAATATGGGTACTTCCGGTCTGAGTCTGAAGAAAAAGATAATCTTTGAGGCTTAATTACGCTGTTTTAAAAAGCCCTGCCTGACACACGATACAAAGGGAAGTAAAAGTTTAGCAAAATGCGGCATAAACAACATGTTTTACCTTATTAGTGAACTACACATGTCTGTAAACATAATGGGACTGTGTGTTCCACATGGCTACTTAATATTCATGTGGATGGATGAGTGATCATAATGCCTGCAGGCAGTGCAAACCTACCTAATGTGTATATGATGCACCTGGATGCAAGAAATGCAATATGTAAAATAAATGTAACAACAATAGCAGGTCAAGTTCACACCTGGACATTATTTGTCCAACACAGCTGATGTGTCTGGACATGGCTGTTACACAGGAGGTCTGTGTGTTTGAACTGTAGCAGACTGCTGTTGTTTTCAGGTGATTTAAGAAGATAAACAGGAGATCTAAAGAAGGTGCACAGGAGCAAAAAAACATTCTTTGGGCCAGAAGAATGACTGGTCTCATTTCCTTACTGTGTGGAGTGAAGAAGCTTTTTTCCCTCAACATTTGGAATCTTTCACCAGCTTTCAGCCAGCCTTTGTTCCCTGTAGCTTCATTTTGTATCTATCACCACAAGATATTGCCTCCCCTTCTCACACCACATTCTAAGCTCTTTATTAGAGGTGCAGGGAGCTTGTCACACTGCATGCTGACATTTGTGTAAAATATGTGTCATTATCAAATCTATAATATCAAAGCACACTGAAAGGTCTAATTGAAAAAAAAATACATTTTAGAGCTTAAATGAAAATGAACAAAAGCTTGATATGGAAATAGGTAAGGTTCTATCTGTAATGAAATAGAGAATTTTCATGGTCTGGAAGCTGGCATCATGTTAGACAATTTAACCTGTCCTGGGTCTGTCTCAATAAGACACTTGTTGCTGAGTCTGTTGTTGCCGCAGTAATATTGATGGCCCTGGTCATTTTTCAGACGGAAAGCTGTGGTTTGGTTATGGAGCTATATGGCAGTCATATGATATGAATACAATATGAATATTAATCATCAAATGGAATAGACAGAATATGTCTTTTTCCCTTTCCATTAGATCTTTCTATCTGTGCTTCTCCTTGTAACATTTGATGACCATTTTGATCATTTTCCATTTTCAGTCATTAGTCATTTATTTCAATTCAATAAAGAAAAGGAGAGAGAAAGAGAGAAAAGACGGACAAATGGACACATTGAGACAAAGACAGAGAAACTTCCAGTAACTATAATAATATCTATAGTAATGTGAATAGGACTTATATGTTATGGCAGTTAATACAGCAGAATAGTAGAAACAAGCACAGCTAAGGTGATAGATTATAAGAGTAGCAGGAAGCGTCATGCAGAACCACAGCAGCAGGCACCACCACGATCAGCAGAGACCTGTCAGACGACAAAGCACAAACAATTCCGAAGAAGTTGAATTGGTAACATTTATTTATGAAACATGAATGATACAGAGAGGAGAGAAGCTCAGAGTATCAGGAAAAGTATTATCCCCTGGCAGACTAGGCCTATAGCACCATCATTAAGCAGAACAAAATCAACTTGAAAATAACAACATTGCTAAGGGCTCGTAAGCCCTAGCTGTGAGGAAAGTTTTAAGTTTACTCTTAAATATGGGGACAGTGTCGGCCTCCCGAATAACACTTGGGAGTCGGTTCCACAGGAGAGGAGCTTGGTAGCTGAACGCTCTACCTCCCATTCTACTTTTGGAGACTCTAGGAACGACAAGTAGCCCTGCATTCTCAGAGAGCAGCGATCTAGTCAGGTAATACGGTACTATGAGGAACTATTTCTGTTTCTCAGTCAAAGCTTTCAATTGAGCACCTGCATTGAAACTTTTCCTTTTATCCATTTTCAGTTGTCATATCTAACTTTCATTGAGTGATTCAGTAGGGCAGTCTTAAAGTTCTTATCTGGCCAATAAAAATTGTAGATATTTTATTGATTATAGAGATAAATGTAAAATATCTTGCAGTCATTTTCCTCAGAATCCCCATGCTTGCAGCAGAGGTTAGTAATAAAATAAAATAATTACGACAATTTCTAATGATGCAGTTTTTCTTGAGAAACAAACTAATAGCAGACAAACCAAAATTGTTCATACGTTTTTTTTTTATTATAGACAGTGTAAAAAATCTATTTACCAGCATTAAAGGACAGTTCATATATCTAACTCTAGAATATTTGGTATATTGCAAATTATATGAAATGCTGTAAAGATAGAGTTATTAAAAAGAGAGGAAATCTGTTTAACAAAGTAAACTATAAATGTTTTAAATATGTTGTCACTGTAAAGTAGTTTGTTGATCCCAATAGAAAGTTGCAGGTTTTGCACTCACCTGGCACACTTGTTAGATATTAAAATGTATATATGGCAACATAAATATCAGCTTATCTCACTTTTGTCAGACCCGGGCAGGAATGAGGAGGTTCGCAGATCAAAACTGAAATTTATTCTTAAAGCCAAAACATGAGGCACAGAGCCAGAAAACCACAAACAAAAAGTCGCTCCATACAGGACGAAATAACAATTATCTAAGTTAATAAACAAAGTACAAAACAAAGTCGCTCCGTCCAGGAGGAAATACAGACTACAAAGTTAACAATTAAAACACAAAAACAAAGTCGCTCTGACCAGGAGGAATAACAAAAATCAAAGTGAACAAATAGGAACAAAAGCAAAGTCGCTCCGACCAGGAGGAAAAATAAGGGGGAAAAAAGAGCATTCAAAAAGTGTTAAACTTACGATGAGAAAACAGGGAACACAAACAACTGAGCGAGGATACTAAGATCTCTACGACGTGAACAAGGCTGTGACAAAGTTCTGGAAACATTCGACGTAACGGACAAAATATTCTGGCAACAAGACAAGGGAAGACACGGACTATATACACATGAAGGGAGGGGGCCACAGGTGGAAACAATCAAGGATCAGGGAATGACGTCAGACCGGTGACACGAGGAAGGGCAAGTGACCTGGAACGAGAGGAGAGTTACTTTTCAAAATAAAACAGGAAATTCACAAGACAAAAACCCAAAGACAGGACAGACCTCACCGCGGCGTGACAGTACCCCTCCCTCTAGGACCGACTCCTGACGGCCCAGGGCTTTCAGGATGAGCCTGGAAAAAGTCTTGGATAAGACTGGGGTCCATGATGTGGCGAGACGGGATCCACTGTCTTTCCTCTGGCTGACGTGAAAGGTGGGATGAACACGAAGGCTCCGGGACAGGCGAAGCCGGACCGCTGCAGGGCCGACGAGTCTGGTGACCGGAAATGGGCCGACAAATCGTGGTGCCAGTTTTCTGGAGGACATTCTTATTCAGGATAGTTTGATCGCTTTCGTTGCTCCTTCGGTGTCAGCCGAGCTCTCCCCTACGAGGAGGTCTTGAATCGGGGCTGCGAGTCCTTTCAAAAACACATCGTATAGAGCTGTGGCGTTTTCCACCCTCTTTTCACCTTTATCACTGAAGCATGTATGGCGTATGACAGAGATATACCAGTCTAGGAGACAAACTCATAAAGATCAGAGAAGGAAACGTGTGGACTGGATTAAGTTCAGCGAACATTGAGAATAACTCCAACACACAGTCAATCAAGCACCACCAAAAGCGGTGTGTCCCAGCAACGGGAAACCTGAGACTGTTGTGCCCACATCTTTGGGGACCTGGCTCCATATCATACATCCTAGATCGGGCTGCTGACAGAGCGCAGGACTCCGCTGGGATGACTTTATATTTAACGTTACATCGGTGATGCTTGGTGCTCAAAGTAAAAAGTTAATGGATATGGTTAATGTTACATGTCAATTTGTTATTATTAAGATGACGGCCATATGATCTGCCCTGAAAATTAGAGACTAAAACTGCATTTCATTGTGCAACTCTGTGTTGTAACATTACAATGACAATAATTTAATCTCAGTTTGTAAAGGATTTTTGGCCCCATCTGTTGTTGTGAATTTATGTTGACTTGTAAGATTCACACTGTGGCCTAATGACTGTGTTGGTAGAAGCACTTACTTGACCTTTTAATCTAGATCTTGAAAATAATTAATCAAGAAAACCCCACTTTTTCAGACAGAATTCAAGGAAAAAAACCCTGTCTTATATTTGGGCTAACACTGTAATTATAACGAACCTTACTACTATACCGATTTGCTTGCTATACTACGTCTTGTGCTTTCAATATGTGTGTATTCCACAAAATAAATTTGTGGAATACACACAACCATGTGTATTCCACTTTAACCTTGGACAGAGGTGTGGAATGGAATTTTCGGCCAAGGATTTTATTATGTTTGATTCATAATTTGGCAGGATTGGCCACACTAGGCATTTTGGATGATGGCAGACCTCTTCTCTCTCAGAATGCATTCCACTCGGAGAGTGAGAGCATTGCAATTTCACCCCATTAGTCAGAGTGCCAATGCTTGTTTGTCTCTGTCTTTGTCACAGAGAACCAGATCCCTCATGGTTTCCCCACCATAGACATGGGGCCCCAGCTGAAGGTTGTGGAGAGAACACGTACTGCTACAATGCTGTGTGCAGCCAGCGGCAACCCTGATCCTGAGATCTACTGGTTCAAAGACTTCCTGCCTGTGGACATCAGCAGCAGTAATGGGCGCATAAAACAGCTGCGTTCAGGTAAAGCACTCATCACAACTTGCTCACACAGGTGTTAGTAAGTGAAGTAACCTTGAAGGATTTGGTCATGTATGCATCTCTTGGAAAAAGGCGGACATTTACAAAATCATGTCCCATATGAAACCCTCAGCTGAATGGCCTTGTTATACATGAGACTCACACTCACTTGACAGGTTGAGGGGTATGGATGCACAAAAAGTATATCAAGGATAGCTGCAGAGCTCCAGGCTTGGACCTGCCTCCTCCATCGGAGCCCTTGGGTCCCCAACTTGGAGAAAGCAGCGATGCAACAAGTTATTTATCAGGATATGATAGCATGTCCCATAGAACATTAGGAGAAGCCACATGACCTCAACCAATAAGTTCAACCAAGGTCACAAATACGACCTCAATATTTAAATATAGCTGTAACTTAGAAGGTTAGGTAATGTAATTTTAATCATATAGATCAGTGGTCCCCAATCCACGAGCCGTGGACCGGTCAATTGGTACCGGGCTGCCCAAGAAATAATTAATTATTTCCGTTGTATTTATTATCTGAGTCTGAACAATCTTTTATTTTGAAAAATGACTGGATTCTCTCGGTTACATCCCGGCCATTTGAGCACCAAAAATTTTACCTACAAGCTAACAAAATGAGCAGAAAACAGACGTCTTTGGAAAGTTTCTTTTCGAAGGGGAAAAGGGCCAGTGAAGAGACAGAAGAAGAGCCAACTTCCAAAAAAAAGAAAGTTTTTAACAGACAGTACCAGGAGTTCTACTTGAAGTATGGATTTATCGCGACAGGGGATTCCCACAGACCAAGCCCGCTCTGCATGATATACGGCGAACGGCTCTCTAACGAGGCAATGAAGCCTTCAAAGTTGCTTCGCCACCTGGAGACTAAGCACCCTGGATTAAAAAACAAGCCCCTGGAGTATTTTGAAAAAAAAAAACAGGAACACGAAGGACAGAAGAAATTACTGGCGGCCACCACATCAATAAATGCGAATGTGCTGAGAGCATCATACTTGGTGGCTAATTGTATTGCTAAGGCTAAAAAGCCATTCACTATTGGTGAAGAGTTGATCTTGCCCTCCACTAGAGACATTAGCCGTGAACTTCTAGGAGAGGCTGCTGTTAACAAGATAGCACGGGTACCTTTGTCGGCTAGCACTGTGGCTCGGGGCATTGAGGAAATAGCCGAAGACATTGAGAAACAATTGTTGGGGAGGATTAATACGTCACCGTGGTACGCGCTCCAGGTAGACGAATCTACAGATGTTGACAATAAGGCCATACTTCTTGTTTATGTGCGATATCTTTATCAGGAGGATGTCCATGAGGACATGTTGTGTGCACTATCGTTGCCAACCAACACCACAGCCGCAGAACTGTTCAAGTTGCTGGATGGTTATACATCAGGAAAACTGAAATGGCCCTTTTGTGTCGGCATATGCACAGACTGCCATGACCGGACGGCTGTCTGGTTTAACTGCTCGGATTAAGGAGGTTGCACCTGAGTGTGAATCTACGCATTGTATCATTCGCAGGGAAATGCTCAATGAATTAAATCTGTCACTTCAGGGGAAAATGACCACTGTCTTCAAGTTGGCAGATAAAGTAGCTGCATTAAAAGCCAAACTGGATTTGTTGGGACGGCACGTGAACAGAGGCATATTGGACATGTTTCAAACATTAGCGGGGATTTTGAGTGAGACTGAGCCTGAGCCTTCATTCTCCCAGCTGGTGCACGATCACCTGTCTTTGCTTTTAAAAGAGTTCGAGCGCTACTTCTCAACCAAAAAGGACCCACGAACTGGCAAGGGATGGATCCGCGACCCATACATCAACAAACCAGGTGAATCCAGCATGTCTGTGCAAGAAGAAGATCAGCTGCTGGAGATCGCAAACAACGGCGGCTTTAAAAGTAATTTCAAGGCATTAACTCGACCGGTCCGCGGTTATAAAAAGGTTGGGGACCACTGATATATATAACAGGCTTATGTTATGGCAGCAACCTCTCTTCCACAATATGTTGATCGTGGTTGCAATAATGGGGTCATCCCTATGTTCCCTGGGTCCTACATAGGACATAGGACCCTCTAGGAACATAGCACCCGGGAAACATACGTACGCTCCTGCAATGATATAACATTAGATAGATACAGTTTAGTTAGATGTGTTACATATTATGTGCTGCTTAACACTCCGTTACCTCATTTTATATCCCATTTAATATTAAGTTTGTATTGTTTACCTTGCTTCTATCGGTGGAGGTCGTGTGGCTAAGCTTATACTAAGCCTACTTATACAGTGGCATGGATGTGATACAACATAACATAACTTTTCAACAATGTTCAACAAACTCGTGAAGTCATTTTTAGTATGATTATTTTGAAAAACAATCAAAAACCGTGGAAAACTGAATTTACCACATAAAATAGCTACATACAGTAGAGTATGGATAGTTGATTCTTCTAATGGTGACGTTAGCAAGTTAGCTAGTTAGCTAGCTAGCACACATCCCTGTCCCTCCTCTTCTCCTCACTTCTCCTAGTTAGCTTTCGCCATGATTAGAGCTGACTTGAGATGGACGGCTAGCTAGTTAGCTTGCTAAATCCACCATGCTTACATGCTAAAATGAGCTGAACAAAGTTGTCTCAAAGGGGGCCAAAACCTGGAGCTCTGCAGCGGGATACTACTGGTTATATTACTTACAACAAAAGTAATCATCATTAGATGAATTGCAAAATATTTGAAGGCTGAAGTTTTTTCTTCATTTAAAAAAAACACACAATAAGCTAATAATGAACACAACTCATTAAGATTTTGAGCAGGATATCAAAGATATCCGCGGTTGCCTGAACAGCACCTGTGTGGGAACAGTGGTGTAGCAACAGTGCTTCCCACTCCACCGACAATGATGGATGTTAAGGCTGAGGCAGCCATGTGAAGCAGCTCTGTGGGGGGGTGGCCAGGATCCAGAGGGGCACATAGGACCTCTTTCTCCTCAAAAGTAGCCCAGACATCTCAAAGCTCCCCTTTCTCTCACTCTTTAGAAATAGAAATGTTTGCTTCTTGCCAAATGTTGCACCTACACAACATTGGAATGGCTGTCCATGGCCAAACTTTCTTGCGAGCTCTTGCAGCAAGATTAAGAAGCAGATTTCCCATTACTGAGGGCCCGGGGCCCCTCCTGTGGTGTGACTGCTCTCATCTCAACAGAGGCACAGAGGAAAGGCTGAGAGACAGGCTGTAGGATATCATTCGCTTTGAAGTCCATTCTGAGGATTTTCCCAAGTCACTGTCTGGGCCTTTAAGACAAACATGCTATCTATTATTAACCAACTGCTATGGCAATTTGTTTCAATTTGTTTCATCGGGCCCCGTCAACACATGCAGTCCCACAGCAGCCAAACACTGATGGCTGACTTCTT
Organism: Echiichthys vipera; assembly: GCF_963691815.1. NCBI lineage: Eukaryota > Metazoa > Chordata > Actinopteri > Perciformes > Trachinidae > Echiichthys > Echiichthys vipera. Next base: position 34,990,385 of record NC_139828.1, on the reverse strand, counting down.
TTAATGAAAAATGTGTCATCCCTATGCCACACAAGGCAAGTGCAATATATAGCTGCACTCTACAATTATTCCATTTATTTGTTACAGTAGAATTATTTTATAGAGGAGTGATTAGATTTGCTCATGAATTAGTTTGTCCTATTAAATTACTTTGATCCATTAAGAAACACTTATAGCTTCATTTTTCAATTTTAGACCTTTGCTCTCCTTTGAAAAAGTGGGAAAAATGTCATCTGGCTTGTGTTAGGCTTCCTCCAGAACTCAACTGTCTGCTAGTCATTACAACCAAAGCTTGTGTTTCGAAGAGTGATGTGACCCAGACCAACGATCGACTCTCTGGATGCTGGACCATACTGGCCCCCAGGATCTGATAGACCAGGGGGATTGGGAAAGAAGATGTGTGCAAAAGGACAAAACTCTTCTGCAGTGAACCAAAAAGTTCATAATTTAGCATCCATATTCAATAACTGTTGTTTACACAGGCTACAGCACCACTATTCACAAGATTTTTTCATTTTTTCTGAGTTCAGAGAACAGAAAACTCCAGTGGCCAATGTGTGGACAAAACTTGACTAAGAAAGGCCCCAGCTGGATTGTTTTTCAGTCATCAGCTCTTAAAGGAGTGCTCCAGTGATTGGTATTGCAACTCAAGAATGTTGGGACTTTCCGAAAAGACGGATAAAAAAATAATGTTAAAATGCAAGCAGCAAAGGCAGATATGTCCTACTCCCCAGAATGAGTTAAGCTGACATTTATTTGTCCTGAGTCATTCAAAGATGTTAATCTCAGTATGTGACTTTCTTCTTTTCGATATGCAAATAATTCCAAACAAAATGAGAAACCAGAGCTGGAAGAAGCTCTGATGTTATTTAGATCTGGTGTTTGGGAGTGTCCAGAATGTTATGATGACCCCTGACTGAGTGAGGGAAATTACGAACACTGTTATCTCTTAAAATTCAAGCAATCCAACATGCTAAACCACTTGCAAACAGTGTCACCTAGGTTAGTCCATCCCAGAGCTTGACCCATATTATAATGTGCTTTCACTTATGCGTCATATAATTGTGCACAAGCTGCAGGGATTATCCATTGTTAGTCACTCTAATTTTGGACGTCCAGGGCTACAAATGAGTTTGGCCGGAGTATCTTCAGCTGGAAGCATAAACTGAAATGCTGGCTCTAATGGTCAAATATCTTCGGCTATGCCGAACACGTAGCCAACCATGACTCCACAACACATACCAAAAAACACATACCACATACATGACAAATCCCAAACCATTTGTACCATTACAGCAATAGATCCAAAACATACTGGATCCAGTTATGCATACACGTTACTTCTGCCTGGTACAGTAAAGAGGACATGTCTCCCAGTATGTAACACAAACTTTCTGTAAAAAAGTGTAGTCTACAAGCCCAAGCCTGGATAATGACATCAGTGATCTCTGACATCACCTAAGGACACATCAGTATGACAGCATCAGGGTTATTTTCTAGGATTTGACAAAGCTCCTCCAGAGTGATAGAAGACATCATACACGTGGTCTTAGAGGCTCAGTTGCACTGGTGGTGCAAACAATCAATAGAGGTCCCCTTTAACAGCCAATCACATTTCCATGGTAAAGGGACTGCATTTAAAAATGATTCAAAGAGCTTTGCAATTTTTGCCTCTTGTTCACCTCTTGTTTAAGTGGTGACAACCCACTCTACCTCCTGAGCCACAGCTGCCCCATCCATGTGATTCTCCTTTTTTTTGTTTTTATTGGCTTGGAAAAGACAAATGCTGGATACAACAGTTGCATTTCACACCACACCCCATCAGTTACTCTAATTCTTAGAGTAGAATAGAATTGATTAGTTCTCTACTGATATATGAGGACTGCCAATCCATTATTTCATGTTTTTTGATGAACACTACTTTAGAAAACAGCCCACACATTGTGAAAATATAATAAAGTCCTATTATTTTTCACAATGAAACCCCAAAACCTGCCATGACACCTGAATTTCATGCTTAAATGGTGTGGGATTCTTGTAGATATGAGAAGGCAGTGGAGGGTCATGGCAGGCCTCAGTATTACCCAGCCAGGTCCTCTGATAGCTGCTGATGTCCCCTTCATCAGACCCCAGGGGCCACACAGCTTCCAGGGCCCCCCTTCTGCTGTCTTTCACCACCTATCTAGGCGGCTTGGTTTATTGTCCAGATCACTGGTATCTGGAAAGTAACCATCCCTACCATTTGCTGCATGTGACCTGATATGCCCAAATGGTGCCAGTAATTAGAGATGACCTACACCAGGGACATTATTAAAGGACCAGTTTTAAGCAGGAAATGTCACTGATGTGTGTCTGTACTCAATAGCAGCTAGCAGCAAAGTTAATTTTGTAAGATGGCAGCTTGTGTTCTTATCTGCCGTGTTATAGCAGGATGCAAGAGAAATCCTTTGGGTTTAAACCAAAACAGGCCTGCTGTTGGTGGATGAGGGGTCAAGTGATTGGTACCAGGTGCTGTCAGGGTAAAAATGCAGGTGTGGGGTATAAGTAAACTTTATGATCACAACAGGATGCCAGGTCTGTGGAGGAAATAGCCAGGTGTGTACGCAAAAAAGCACCACCTGAAAATAAATAAGCAGGTGCACAAATGACACATTAGCAGAAGTTGAGGAATTAATTTACTTCATTATGGAAACAATCTGTGCTCATGAAGAGCGTGTGGGAAAATAACACACATTTGTTCAGAAGAAAGATTACATTTTGCAGAGCTGCCATTCAGGAAATTGATTTGAAATTAAAAAAATTATCAGCAAGTAAATTTATCACTATTAAACATTAAATATTACCATACATATTTATGGAAATGTTATTTAAACAGGGCGAGAATACAGTAGCAGTCACTTTGTTCTCTGTGTTTTCCCTCTCTTTGCTCTCCTGCCATTCTTGTCTTTCTCTGTTTCACATTTTCTCTTTATGCTAATGGTTATCTCTGATCTTATTTTCATTCAAATTACCTCACCAGGTGGTACACCAATCAGAGGTAAGAATGTTGGGAACAGTAAACGTCTACTCATTCTCCCGCCCTCCTCACTGTCCCCTCTCCTCCATCATCTGTGTCCTTCTCCTTCTCCTGTCACTTCACAATGTTCCATTTCCAGCTCTCTGTCCACTTGCTCTGCCTTCACAACATTCTTCAGAAGCGTGGATGGTCTTGGAAGAGATTCAAACAATAGACAGGTCACACCTGCTAGTTACAGTGTTCTCAGTTCAAACCACTCATAAAAGCTGACTTCAACAACTTACCAAGTGACGTTCCTGTTAGCTAACAGGCAGCAGTGGGCTACCAAATGGTTAGAACTGTGCTAACAAATAGCAATACAATCGAGACAAAATAACTAAAATGTATCCGTTAAATTATTTCATGAGCAGATCAGAGCAAATAAATGTCTACTGGGTAGATTAACTTCCCATCAGTTGTTTTCACACATGCTGTCTCATGTTTGGTGCCGTTGGTTTCATCTCAGTAAAGTGGTCTGTGGTTCACCTCTCCCTGTTGGAATTAGTTTAGAGTTATATAATGTAATGCTAGATATGACTGATAACAATCACTTGCACATTTGTTTGTGTTATTGGTAAGTATTAATACTCCTGCCTGTGCTATTATTCCAATACTAGTTTATTTATTGCCTGGTGTAACAAGAATGTTTTGATGAAGGCCACTGTCTCCCCTCTTGCTGGTATCATATGCGTGAAACTCTCCAACCTGGCAACCCTGGGCTTCCTGAGAGCTGTCAATCAAAGTCCAGTGGTTTCGCCCGCAAAGTGTCAAAATCTTTCTCCGTGGGCGTAGAAAGCACTCCACGAGCGAGCCAAAAGCACTCCACGAGCGAGCTGAGCGGCCTCTCTGGCAAGTGTATAATGTGACCACGAGCACAGAAATAACCCTCGAGCAGCAAGTGAGAGCAGATCCTGTTGAGCTCAACGGATTCAAATCTGCTCACGATGGGTAATATCTGTGTGTGTGAAATCAAATACATCGCTCGTGAGTCATTGTTTTGTGCCCGGAAATTTTAAACCAACTTAAGCTCCATAAGGAACAGTGTGAAAGGCACACTGAGAACACAGTTGCATATCAACCCACACTGTAATGAACATCTTTAAGAGACAAACTGCTGCTGCATTCTGATATACCTGTCTTGCATGTTATCAGGACAAGGACAACAACTTAGAAGAGACGAGATATTTTGGATCTGTTCTACCGCACAGTATGGCTCGGCTTTTTTTTTTGGTTTTTCATTTGCAAAAGTAGTGGATAGTACGTGGCACCTGTTAATTTTTTTAGTACTGCCTCAGTCAAGGTTCCAAGCAAGCTGAGCAAATTCTACGGTGGAGTTTAACGTGTGCTGTAAGATTCAACTGATGTTTATACATGAGGAGAGAGAAGACATTTTTAAAAGTATTAAGTTACTGCTGATGAAAACCCAACATTTCTTAATTTAGCTGGGTTAGCTGATTTATGTCAGCTTCTAAATAGCAACCGCAAAAGGTGTGTCGTAACAGAAATGTCTGTATCAATACCCTATATATTCCTATATTTAGGTACATTACCTACTGATGGACTTCAGTGCTGACACTGGTACCTTTTCTCAGACAACAGCAGCACATACAGCTCCAGATTATATGAAAGTGACATCCATAACACAGGATTCACTCTGAGTGGTTTCTGTTACATGAAAAATACTTCACACACAGCTACAATAGAGCTGTAGCCCCAAAAAGGGCGCACTCACACTGTTCATCCTTGCCGTGCCCAAGCACGTTTCACGGCTAAAGTCTAGTTCATTTGACCAGTGTGAGTGCAACCGTACCGCGCCTAGGAGCATTTAAAACAATGGCGGCGAAAGGTTCGCGTTGGTGTAATGCGGAGGTGGAGTGTTTACAGCAGATTTGTACAAGACGCACAAAAACTCCGAGGTCAGGTGGTCTATGTAAAGATTTGTAAACAAAGCGACGCATCGCGATGACGTCAATCAATGCGTGTGACGTGTTATGGCGTGATGACGTATAGGCAGCAAGAAGCATTCGCGCGAGGCCCAGGTAGTGGTACACCCAGTGTTGTTTGATCTGCTTTGCTTTCACAACACAAAGGAAATTTACCAGAATCGGATTTGAAGTGGACCCAGACCTGCCTCAGGTGGTCTCAGTCCAGTTGTTTCGTCCAGACCACAGTACAAACCCAACAGAATGGACAAACTGCACCAAACAGGTTAGATGTGGAAGCGACCTAAACCAAACCATATTGAAACACATCTGAACGTTTATCTCAGCATCACTCAGTTCTCCATATTGCTGCCTAGGTCATGTCATATAAGATAATTTACCTCTTGAACAATTACTGATCTGCAAAGTGGTTGTCTTTAAGGTGTAAAGGTTCAACCTCTGTGTCTGCATGCTGCTTTTGGAAGCTGCAGAGAGGGAATAATATTATTCTGTTATTGAAGGCTCAATGTCTGAAGGGCAAAGTTAGTTCCATCAGCTTCTAACATTTTATTTAAGGCTTCATTGTCTTCATCTGTAAGAAGATACACCTCCTCTGGCAGCACTGATTAACCTTTTTAGGCCAAGTGCATAAAAAGGCATCTATTTGCAATTCTCAGGAGAGAATGAAGCCTCTGCCATGTAAAGGTGATAAATGTGCAATGAGATAGACAATCATCACAGAATGGAATGCTGTGAAAAAATTGAAAAAGATATTCAGCTGCTGCTGCTGCACATCCTACACTTCAACACTCAACAGTATGAAGATTGGTCTACAGTCTCCTGGACTGACTGTGGGATAAAAAAATTAAGATACACAGCTCTTTCATTATCATTTAGACATGATGTTGTGCTATATGTAGGAAAAAGGCTTATCTGCATGGTTTGTGTGTGTGTGAGTGAGTGAGTGAGTGAGTGAGAGAGAGAGAGAGAGAGAGAGAGAGAGAGAGAGAGAGAGAGAGAGAGAGAGAGAGAGAGAGAGAGAGAGAGAGAGAGAGAGAGAGAGAGAGAGAGAGAGAGAGAGAGAGAGAGGAGATGGAGGGATGTCTCTACACATACATTGTTTTAACCGCAGGTTGTTTTCTTTCTGAAATGTTTCTTAACATTGTGTTATACATCCATCCCATGTTGCATTTCAGGATTGCATTCTGAAAAATGTACATTGTTAACCTTTTATTTGTTATTGTCCACTGCAAAACTGCATGATGTATGTCACATTCACAGCCAATATATGATATCGCCTAGTCACTTAAAATGCATTCATGTTTTCTATCTCAAACCTAACCTCTCTACTGACAACTGAATATGAAAATGTTTGTATAAATGCTTGTTCTAGAATCAATGAATTGAAATCATGGAGCCAGGTATGTTTTGTCTGTTTTCCTCCCAAAATAAAAGGTTCTTGAGTCAACTTAAAGTAAAATCCCGGTGTAAAATCATCCCAGGCTCTTTTAAGGCAAATACACTCATCAAATAAGCCATCGAGACATTTTGTTTTGTGCACGAACCTAGAAATCCGGGACAAACGCTAACAGTCTCTAACAGCCAAATGCAGCTAATACGGATTAGCTTGGGGCGGCAAGTTGAACGCAATAAAACTTATTTAACCACTAATATTGCTCCAAATAACACCAAACCTCTGCAGTAACATGTTAAGAGTCCTTTCACATTAACTGAAGCATCAACAACGTAGTTAGTGAACCCGGAATTTATTAGTGAGTGTTTTAAAGACTTACCTACTGGCCCCCGGCTTTTAAGATTTTGGATTTAACCAATCCAATGTCTTTAATTCATTCAACATTCCATCTTATTGCATGTTTCTGTCTGCATGTTCTCATGTTGTGAGACACAGGGAATGTCCAAAACAATGTTTAGAGTACCCTGAGAATTTCAGACACTCTTCTGAAAGCTATTGGGACAATATCTTCTCCACAATGGTTCTTGATTTGTGAGGGCTTTTGATCGACATTCAAAATCCAAAATTAACCACGGACTGTCACTACGGAATAACATTATGCAGCAATCAAAACCATCCTGGTTACCAGAAAAAAAATGTTTGCATTGCTTGTTTCTGCAAACCACAGAAATGTTTAACGTATTTAACGTCCTTGGCACCCTTTTTTATGTTTCTGCAAAGTATCAGCTATTAACTGACTGAATCCACTGGCTATCATAGTTTATATATGAATGGTTGGGCCAAACACACACCGAATTTTGAGACTGTGATTCTTGTCCTATTATATTTCAAAGTTAAACTTAATTACACCACAATTTTCCTAAACCTAATCAAGTAGTTGGCTTTAAACGTATTACGACTTTAATGTTTTGATTTATTTGATCCAGGTGGTGTTATCAGCACATATAGCAACTATTAACTGTTTCATACAGTGTATATAAAATGTAATGCTTATTTGAAACATCTGAGCCAGTGAGCACCTAGATCAGTCAATTTCCATCATGCATTAAAGCATAAAGCTGGTGGTATTTTTATTGTCAACAACTTCCCTTTAAATACACCAACAATGTGTGAACTGTGTTTGAATAATTTCTCTTCCCGCTCTGTGGCTCTGAGCCCCAAGCCCAATGCTGCTAAAAAATGGCTCACAAATATTACTTTTCATCCAAAAAAGGTAACTAATTTTTCAATAGCCATATGCTAGATGCTCTTAGACTATTTTCAGTTCAAGATTAATATACATGCTGGAGTGACTATTTATGTAATCCAGTTCAAGAACAAGGAACATGAAGAACATCACCAACATCATTAGTGTGACAGAAATTAAATTGGATAGAAAGGACATTTCCATTCAAGTCAGCGTTGAGTGGTCAGAGTGGAGGCCATTTTTTTGTGTACTGTATTTTCTGTGACCAGTGTGGTGTAGGGGCACGGAGGAGTTAGCAAGCTACTACCTAGCCGTCCACTGGTTGGTTACTGGCTTGCTGGTTCTGCCAAGTTTTCATGCTGCATTGGCTATAGAATATGAGCCAAACAGCAGAAAACGGTCCTCAGACCCTCTGCTGCTGTGTCTAACAGTCTGTCATCCTCACTCCAAGCCATTCTGGAGAACGTCTCCTGCGCTGCAGCCAAGCCCCCATCACAGCGACTTCCTGGTTGATCCAGTCAGTGCCAAAAACGTCAGTTCTCCGAGTGTCCACTAGGAACAGGTTTCATAATAGAGCAGTTCCCCATTGCCCCAATATTAAACAGGTTTGACAGATACATTAAATACAGTCTATGACTACAACGCACTGTATAGCTCCACTGACATGTGTCACCATGACAACTGACAACAATCACCATTTTGTTTTGTTTTAGTCAAATTTACACGGCAAAGGGCTCAATGCCCTTTCTCTCCAATTTCATTTCTATGGTGTGACACGACAACAAATAATGAGCAAGTTGTACAGACTTCCTGGACTATGTCAAATAAACCTGATCATTTGGTCATCAACATTAATAATTAGATTAGTAATTAGTGTAGGCCTCCAAATAAAAATGATTTATTTTTTCTTTGGTATGGAATGACAATCTGTTTAGAATTTGGGTTTATTTAGGAACGAATATGGACAGCTAAGGACTATTGTCTTTGTCTCTGTGTGAATCCGATTACTCCACCCCCATTTCTGGGGGCGTGTGTTTTTTGAATGTGCGTTATGCAGACCTGAACTCTGACATTTTGGCCTCCCTCACTAGGAGCACTTCAGATTGAGAACAGCGAGGAGTCGGACCAGGGCAAGTACGAGTGTGTGGCAGTCAACAGCGCTGGGACTCGCTACTCTGCCCCGGCTAACCTTTATGTTCGAGGTAAGATCCCTTTTGACGTCGCCTGACCCCTCCTTGCTGCCATTCAGGTTGCCTCCTCCAACAGTGCGGTGTACTCTTGCCACCTCCTCTGCACCAATGCTCTGCCTCCTGACTGCTAATAGGGAAACTCGCCAGATTCAGCTGCAGTGAAAGTCAATCTTGGTGATGCCCGTCTGGTCATTGCTGTCACTCTGTCATTTCCTGCTCTCTCTATCCTCCTTTCTGTCTTGTCTTTGTCTAGTTTTTAGGTCCAATGCCCTGTTTGTTTGCTTGACCTGCCTAACCTTGTGGTGGGGTGGGAGGGTGTTGACTCATCAGGGTGAAAGAGAGGTTGGCTACGGTTTTTCCGGTTTGTTTTGAGGAGATGGAGGTTTACATGTGGAGTTTTGCTACAAAGAGAAGCTGACACCATTAGCCATTGTACATCCAGACATGAAATTTCCCCAAAGCGGGCTCCAGTCGACTGGATGTGCTGTAACAAAAGCCAGCAGGGTGAAAGCATGCCCCAGGACTTCTCATAAGTAGGCCGTGTCTACAAACACGTCAGTCTTCACCAATATCAGGTTCTCAAAGGCAATTTTCAAAGCATAGGGGTGATTCATTACTGCTTTAGTCTCTTGTTCATTTGACATTTTCATTGACAATGCTCTTTGATGAAGGTTCCCTTTTAACAAAGTGTCAATGCTTCTGCATGCTAAATACATTTAAGATCTACCTAATCTTTGGTGTGGATTTACTCGAGCTGTTTTACAATATTTTCTGATATTTTGAGCATTTCTTCATAATTCAGGGCTATTGGCCCATTGTCACAAATTCCATTATAACCTCTTGTCTTAGCCCTAAAGAACATGTAATGCCATACTTACATATTTGAAGGTGTTGACTTTTTTCATGTCTATTGTAAAACCATATTCTCATCAACGGGCGACCGGAAGATGACCATGACAGATAAATTTAGGCAACAAAATGTTAAGATTAGAAAAAAGTTTTTGCTAAAAATTTTGGGGACATTAACACTGGTACCTCAGATCCTGTGTTTTGGGACCCATCCCCGAAACACCGACCTCACCCTAACCACCTACGATGCTCATTTCCCTCTTTGCTCCGGGCATAACTTCTACAGTAATTAATACGTGGGTTACATACAAATTCCAGTGCATTACATGGTTGTTATACTGTATGTGCAAACAGTGAATGGGGACAGTCTGATCACATGCCATGTGTACGATGAAATCATTTTTAATTGCTGTAACCATTGATGAAGCAATACCTTCAAAGAACATCGACATAAGAAATGAGACAAAATCTTAGCAAACATTTTTAAATCTTAACCAAAACTAATACATTGCTTCAGCCGATGTTGCATGGAGTGATTGTCTTTATGCTAGAAGTTGTAAGTGGGTTACAACAAACAAACCTTCATGCTACTGCTAGTAACTGCTAACTTCTTTGAAATGGCCCTATAAACCTCACTCACTCACTCACTCACTCACTCACTCACTCACTCACTCACTCACTCACTCACTCACTCACTCACTCACTCACTCACTCACTCACTCACTCACTCACTCACTCACTCACTCACTCACTCACTCACTCACTCACTCACTCTTGACAGAAGAGGAAGAGAAACCCTGCCCGGAGGCAGCCCGGGGCCCCCGTCTGGAGCCAGGCCCAGACGGAGGGCTCGCCAGCAAGCGCCTGGTGACCGGGTTTGCCATGGAGCCCGGCCGGGCACAGCCCGAAAAAGTGACGTGGCGACTCCCTTCTCTCCATCAGGTGGGCCCACCACTCGCAGGAGGAACCGCTGGGGTCGGTTACGCTGCTGCACAGGTGGCAGTGAAGGTGAGGGGCCTCGACAGACCAGACACGGGCCGCAGAGGCTGGCTCTGGGGACGTGGAATGTCACCTCTCTGTCGGGGAAGGAGCCAGAGCTTGTGCGGGAGTTGGAGCGCTACCACTTAGATCTGGTAGGGCTTACATCCACACACAGTCTCGGTTCTGGAACCGTACTCCTGGATAGGGGTTGGACCCTATTCTTCTCTGGAATTGCCCAGGGTGTGAGGCGCCAGGCGGGTGTGGGGATACTCACAAACCCCCGGCTGAGCGCCGCGGTATTGGAGTTTACCCCGGTGGACGAGAGGGTCGCCTCCTTACGCCTGCGGTTGGTAAGGGGAAAACTCTGACTGTTGTTTGTGCATATGCACCGAACAGCAGTTCAGAGTATTTGGCCTTCTTGGAGACCCTGAATGGAGTCCTGCATGGGGCTCCAGTAGTGGACTCCATAGTTCTGCTGGGAGACTTTAACGCCCACGCGGGCAATGATGGAGACACCTGGAGAGGCATGATTAGGAGGAACGGCCTCCCTGATCTAAATCCGAGCGGTCGTCTGTTATTAGACTTCTGTGCTAGTCAACTAGTGAACTGGGAGCGTCTGTAGGAGGCCCCTGTCCGAGAGATCTTCAACTCACACCTCCGGCGGAGCTTTTCTGGCATCCCTGTGGAGGTTGGGGGCATTGCCGAAGCTTCCATTGCCGAAGCTGCAGCGGTGAGCTGTGGCCTCAAGGTCTTAGTTGCCTCAAGGGGCGGTAAACCTAGAACACTGTGGTAGACACCTGTGGTCATGGAAGCTGTCCGACTGAAGAAGGAGGCCTTCCTGGGTATGTTATCCCAGAAGACTCCGTAGGAAGTTGCAAGGTACCGACAGGCCAGAAGGGCTGCAGCCTCTGCTGTGTCAGAGGCAAAGCAGCGGGTGTGGGAGGAGTTTGGAGAAGTCATGGAGAAGGACTTTCGGGCGGCACCAAGGTGCTTCTGGAAAACCATTTGACATCTCAGGTGGGGGAAAAGGGGAACCGTCAAAGCTGTTTACAGTAAGGACGGGACGCTGGTGACCTCAGCCGATGAGGTAATCAGGCAGTGGAAGGAGCACTTTGAGGAACTCAACTGGGGTTGCAGTTTGGTGGCCTGAGGATCTCGTCTCTGCTTTTTCCAGATGATGTGGTCCTGATGGCATTGTCAGTCAGTGACCTTCAGCACTCAATGGATCATTTCGCAGCCGAGTTTTAAACGGCTGGGATGAGGATCGAAATGGGTTTTCTCAGGAGGGTGGCTGGAGTCTCCCTTAGAGATAGGGTGAGAAGTTCAGCCACCCGTGAGGAACTCGGAGTAGAACCGCTGCTCCTTTGTGTTGAATGGAGCCCGTTGAGGTGGTTCGGGCATCTAGTAAGGATGCCCCCTGGGTGCCTCCTTAGGGAGGTGTTCCAGGCACGTCCAGCTGGGAGGAGGCCTCGAGGAAGACCCAGGACTAGGTGGAGAGATTATATCTCCACACTGGTTTGGGAACACCTCAGGATCCCCCAGTTAGAGCTGGTTAATGTGGCCCGGGAAAGGAAAGTTTGGGGTCCCCTGCTAAAGCTGCTGCCCCCGCGACCCGACTCTGGATAAGCGGTTGAAGATGAGATGAGATGAATAAATCCAGTTATTAAAGGTTGAATATGGAGAATGAGCAAAGCACTGGCATCTAGTGTCTCAAGATTGTGGTCGCAACAACACGTGTGTCAAGCAATCAGCCTGCTCCATGTCAAATGATGAATCATACAGGGTAACCACTTATTTGGACTAATCAATTAATTTGACAATAGTATTTAACGTTAGCCTTCAACTGAAAGTCTTGCTTTGAGTGGTGAGTAATAAATTAGCTAGCTTGTTTCTGTAGCAACAACAGACAACCCTGGCAACCTGCAATGCCAAACGCTATTGGCTGTTACAATGGAAACAAAACGGGACAGAACAGAAAGTCATTATCAAACCCGTAAAACATGTTCAAAATATTAATTTAATTAAACTAAATTTTAAATTTTAAATATAGCTTTACAAAAAGATTCTACATATTCAACCTTTAACTACAGTGACCAGTGACCCGGAAAAATATGCTGACAATACACAGACCTAATGAAAATACAAACTTACAGGCCAGGCAAGCACACTTGAAATCACTGAAATCTGTGTGTGAGTGTGTGTGTCTGGGATATGTGTGGGCAGATGTACAGATGCATCCCTTTGCCATTAAATGATCCCAGAGTGCTTACAGCCAATAGGAAATTGCCTTTGAGAACAAAAAAAACCCTCTCTCTAGATATTTTCTTCTTCTCCAAATCTCAACTTTTTATGCAAGAAGCATCCCCACAAAGCAAACAGAGCCGTAGCCAACAAAGTCAGATGAAGAAGTGTATGATTTGTTATTTCTGCTTCTCCTTTCAAGGTTCCTGTCTTTGTTGCTTTAACGTTTAACATTTCCAGGTGTGCTGGTAGCTCTGAGCTTCTTTGCTCCAGTGCACAGTCCCTCCTTCATGTGTCACTCATATACACATACTGTATATGTTTCTGTTCATCTCTCAAATGCTTATCCTTCTATCTTCACATGATGGCAGCTGTTTTCCATTGTCCACTGCTTTGATTGCACTGTTTCTGGACATGAGAGAAAGTGTTTGAAGTTCGCTCTATTGTTGTGAGAGGATGTGTTTAAGGATGTTGTTCATATATGGATGGACTTGTACTTATATAGCGCCTTTCTAGTCTTCTGACTACTCAAGGCGCTTTCACAGTGTTTGTCACATTCACCCATTCACACAGACATTCACACTGATGGCAGTGGACATCTACATACCATCTAATCTAACCATTCACACCACATTTACACACCCATGCGCAGCACGGGGAGCAATTCGGGGTCCAGTGTCTTGCCCAAGGAAACTTCGACATGTGGACCGGGGGAGGTGGGGATCGAACCACCAATCTCTCGAATGGAGGACGACCCACTCGGTCACTGAGCCACAGTCACCCCATATACAACACTTTTAGCCGTTAGAAGATTAGAATAGTAAATAGTTTTCCCCAGTGCCGGATGATATCATTTTAACACACTAATTACATTTATAAAAGGCTCCATGATAACAGTTTAGTAAAGAATGTATATATTCTATATTTGAAATCTGAGAAAATTACATTAAAATACAAACAACTTCAAAACTAAATGGTAAGAGAGACTCTGACTGAATTTTGCTAATTCATTTCAGCTTCAGCTCCAATCACTAGCTTTTCTAGAGCTTTTAATTGCATCTCACAAGATGGGAACAAAAATCCACTCTCCTCTTTTTGTCCAAAGATGCATTGTAAATCCAATGTCAGTTAGTGGGTATGTTCATTCTGGCAACAAACCTACAGTGACTAGTATCTGTCTGTTATGTCTGTGGAAAGGAAGAGGCTTAGGAGATCAAAAGTATAATGAAGCACTTGGATAGCAGGCAGAAAAAGTTATTATATGACTAACATTTAAGTGTGAAGCCTGTGAATGTTCTCATTTCAGTGTTAAGTGCGTCCTCATCAGAGTGAAACAGGACAAAATGAATCACTTCCTTAAATAACCTTCACTAATTTAGGACTGACAGGCTAGAAATGTTGGGAGGGGACAGCAGGCTACATGTAGGTTTACTGTAAGACAAAATAGAAAAAGTATGACCCCAGTCACCTTGTTTAATAAAATTTAAAAATTTGACATTTAAGTACCACTTGACTAATAAAGGACATTAATAAATAGTATGTATCAAACAGAATCAAAACAATTGATATTTAGAAGATGCCAACTGACTTGGCTAATTCAGAATGCTGAAGCCCTATTTACCTTTAAGTTGATTCAGTTTTAAGGACATTCAATCACACAGAACTACAAAAATGTAAATCCTGACCCAATAAGGTCCCCATATCCCATTTAAAAGCACAGGTGAAACTTATTTTGTTCACGATGACTCAGATCCATCAAGTGTCCTGTCAATAAGTCCTGCCAGTGAGCCAGCATGCCCAATGCCAGGAACCTGGAACTGTATTTTTTAATTCTATCAGTTACTCCTGTGAAAGGATGTCTGCTGTGAAAAGGTCAGTTATGTTCCTGGATGTAAAGAAAGCAAAGATGCAGGTCCAGTTCAGTGTAAACAACATGGAGGCTTCCACATGTCAGATGAGCAGCTATGGAGCCGCTCACTAACTCTTTTTTCTCTGTGATCCTTCTGTTGGAATATGGACCGGGCACCTGAAATTGGGCCTTTTATCCGTAAATTCATGTTACACAAACAGAAAATATCCTTTACCCACATGTTGTTTACTTTCTGAGCTTTGCTTCGGTGCTGTTAGTAAGTCATGCGCTTCGTTGATCTGATTGGTTGATTTGGCCCGTATGTTGGTGATAGACAGATGCCCTCAAAGCAATTTCCGTCAAAAACAACTGGACTGGTTGTTTGTCTACTGGTGTTGAGATCTCCACACCAGTTAGTTGGACCAGTCCCAGCCTGGTCAGATGCGTACATGAACTGATGAAGCCTCTTGGATGAGAGGTGAAACGTCTTCCTAGACAAATAACCAAGTCCAGTTGTTTTTGACTGAAATTGCTTTGAGGATAACGATGACCTGGACGAATGAGAACATTCACAGGCTGATAGACAGATGGTTTATCCAATCAGCAACCAGTATTTTCACCCCTTCCCAAAAGATCTCCAAACAAGAGTTCCCAGATGGATCTGCTGAGACAATGAGAATCATGAGAATAAATCCATCTAGTGGAGTCAGGTTAGTAGTCTGGGGGGTGAGATGGCTAACTTTTTAGGCTTCGGTCTGGCCCAGCACTACAGAAAAGTCTGATCGTCAACCCCTGATATGGAAGCCCATACGTTCAGACAATATTAAGCCCGATGCAGTTTAGCCTAGGGAGATAAAATGTGGACATGAGGCTGTGTCAAGCAGCTGAGTATCTGCTATTTGCTTGTTGGGTGAATGGAGGATTGCAGCCTAAAGGTATGTTACTGTAGGTCAGGGCTAAAGAATGGTGTTGCCTGTCAGACGGCTCAGTAGATATATGAAGACAGTTCCAGTGACTTAAACCACAGCAAAATTTGCACAGCAGTTTATCACTATACTCAACAAAAACACATCTGGCTTGATGTTAAATTAGAAATCTCAATCATTAATCAAGCTCTCCTTGGAAGCACGGGGATGATTTAAACAGCTTCATGGGAATACAGGACAATACTGGCACGGTTGAAATAGTCAGGTGACTGTTGTCCACAGTCACTGCCAGATCAAACATTGATTAAAGTTGTGTGAAGGGGGGTACGTGGACCAACAGGACAGTCTCAGTGTGCTCCTTCTAATGCAGGATTAGATGACCAGTGTTTCTCCACACAAATGAACCTGTTCTCTGTTAGGACTGTGCACATAGTAAAAGAACTGCAAGTGTCCAAGGTGAGTGTTCGACTGATCCTATCAGGTGCCATTTTTATATGCTCTTTCATTTCAAGGCTTGGTGGCTGAGCTCGCTCAGAATCAACGGACAGAATAAATGGCATTAGCACTGTCTGCTTTGTTCGCATAACGAAGTCTGGTTTACAGCAAGCCTCAGCCTCTTTAATGCTGCCTCAATGTGTGTGTGTGTGTGTGTGTGTGTGTGTGTGTGTGTGTGTGTGTATTGGAACAGTGCTGTTTTTTACAGAGTTATTGAGTACTAATGTTCTTACTATGTGTATACTTCATGGGTGTTTGCTTTGTGTGTGTGTGTGATAGGTTTGCGCTACAATGTTATGTGCCATATGATGAGTGTGTGTGTCTCGTTACAGCACAGGCTGTTGTCTCTACTGTGATTTTCTCACTCATTAGAGGATAAGCAGATATTTGCCTGTTTTACTCTCTCTGTTTCTCCTTGTCTTCTTCCTCCTACTCCTTTTTTTGCCCCTCTTGTTGTTTTTTTGTTCACTTTACCTTAACTCCCCCCATCATCATTGCACCCCATCATCCAAAAAATACAATCCAAATCTCACCACTCAGATCAACGTGAAGGTTGGTTTTTTCACTCTTTACCCTCTTAAAGCCAAGGTCTGGCAGACCGGAGCCGTGCTGCGCCAGCATCACGCTGGGCGCCTTAGGCCCGTCCCGGCCTCTCTCAGGACCCCTAATCATGCAGTGCATCCCCTCCCCCCCCCCACTACATTATATGCTGCCTTGCACCATATCACATATTGCTCCATGCAGCCTGTTTTGTGACATTTTGTCAAATATGCATGCCTTAAATACCAATAATGTGCGTTTGCACAAAACATTATTTCCCCAGCTGGAAAGGATTACATGGAGGATGTGACACTTACAATGAATGAATGAATCTTAGGAGTCCTTCAAAGTCAAACTCAAAGGTAATTAACCTTTGGTTTTTCAAATCGGACAACAGCGTTATTGCTGATATCACCGGCTGATCAGGTCTCAACACAACAGATTATATCCTCACTGTAATATTATTTACGGTTGAACAGAATCCAACATCAGATACAATACAATAATAATATACTGTAGAAGAAGAAGAAGAATTCCTTTATTAGTCCTGCAACGGGGAAATTCGATTTTTTCACTCTATTATTGTATGTACTAGTTTTTCATCAGACATCAGACATAATTATTACATAGACATAACTAGTCAACTCTGTGGAGTGTCTGGACCCGGGTAAGCATGTAAGAAAAGGATAAATGTTCAGAGGCCTATAAAGAAAATGGATGTTAACTATATCTTCAAGACAAACCAATTTGTCAGCAGCAAATATTACATTTCAAATACCTCTCCTGTTCTTACTTGAATGACTGCAGATGGTGACCAACTGGTTGCCCAGCTACTGATTCCTCACACCCCTGAAAACATTGGAGCACATTTTCAAACCGGCAATAGTTTGACAAATTCATCACATATTCCACAATCGGACAGATTTTAGCTCACTGGCTGGAGTGTTAGCTTAACATGGATACAAAAGAAAAGATAAAAATATCTGGTTGTTTGATAAAAGGTGTCAAACACTCCTGTGTTTTTTATGTTGAGAAACATTTGTTGTTGTATTGTCCCTTTGAGGACTGATTCAGCCTGGTTTAAGACATCAAGTGCACAGGAGATAGATGCAGTGGTACCGGTTGTTTTCAGCCCGTTCTCATTCCCAGCACATCACATATCTCTATTTTGTCACGACCCTCAGCTTTCAACTGTATTCCTGTCTGCTGTGATATTAGATCCTCGGAGCTATTGCTTGAGGATTAACAGCCCCAATCTCCGCATAAGGAGGTATGTTTGGGACTTCACAGGTTTGTTTGTGTAAAAATGCAAATGCGCTTATTTTAACCCCACCCTCGATCTTTTCCTAACCCTAAACATGTTAACCACATGTTTCTTGTGTTTGATACAGTGACTAGTAGAGCAACATGTGTTTGACAAGCGGGGCTACCCAGAGCATTGACGCCAAAGGGTCCTGACAAAACGACCATTTGTGATGAGCTGGAATGAGGCTGGGTTGTCGTTTTGAATTGATAGAAAACAACATTTAAATCAATATAGAGTTTTCATCTATGTGAAAAACTGTCCCTAGCAACCACAGCTGTCAGTGTTGACTGACTGTGATCTCAGCAGGATGGATGCCACTTGCTGTACCTGCAGGTTTGGCATCCTGTTGTTACCATTCCACATGTGAGGGAAGCTTAGCCTCATTTTGACAAAAGCTTTGTTACTTGCCCGAACAAAATCTTATAATTGACAAAAATATCACAATTATGAGTCCAGTATGTGCTGTTGTCACAGACTTCACACCTTTCTTGGTGAAGGAACACACTCATTGCAAAATGTATGCCCACCACATCATACAAGTTCAGAGTTTGTGCTCACAAAATGTTGCCTGTGTCTGTCCCATGTAGTCCTCTCCAGCATGCTGATCATGTTTTTATTGTCTTGGCTAATTCAAAGGCATGGCTCGTCTCAGCTCTCATCTGCTGCCTGACCATAACGACACTACATCTGTGTCTCCTAGAAAACTAGTACAAAATAGCCTCAAACATGTTTATAGCTTTTTTTCAAGACTCTTACTGCTAGCTCATTAATAAGATAATTTTGAGGACCCAGAAACTGAGGGGGAGTGAAATGCTATTGGAGAGAATCACAGCCCTAGCTGCCCTAGTTTGTCTTTGATGTATGGATTTGCAGACTTGTGATGCAGCTTGCTGGTCATCTTTTCTTCAATAGAAACAGATTTTTCTTGTGACTTCATGGCTTTATGTCTGAGATCAGAGAATGTATAGGGAGATGCTGCATGAGCTCAAGGGATTGTATATGTAATTTATAATTTCACTAACCATACTCTTTTTTTTGGAAAATATGTGTTTGATTTTTGTTTCCTGCAACAAGCCATTTTTGTCTAATTGTATCTGCGGATAAAGTGGCTTTGATTTGGGGAGCTGCAATAACAGCAACTAGAGAAACAATGAGAGTCTGGCACTTTCTACACTGTAAAGGAGAATGAACAGATTTTATATTTTTTAAAAGGTTTATCAATACAACGTGTATTGTGTTGCTTTGTCAATTTTCGGACAAATATAATCATGTCAAATCCAATTAAAGGGAGGATTCTAGGAAATATATTAGAATTATTATTTCTGACACAGTAAGAATGTGGAAAAATGTGCAGTAGTTGCAGATGTATGATCAAATATAAAATCAATTCAATTATTTTAATTTAACTGAACAAAATTGAGACTGGGAATGAGATGGGAAACTTCTTTTTGTAATATGGAAACTGAAGTCAACAGAAAGGGCAAAGTTACTCCCCTTCCATCAATGGAAAGTTATGTACAGTAGTGAACAATGAGAGACAGTTAATTCTTTTTAGCCCCATATAAGGCTGGGAACACACGGCTCTGGGAACACAAATGTACATCGGGCTGTGGGAACATAATGCTGTGGGAACATACTGTTGTGGTAACACAAGGCTGTGGGAACATAAGGCTGTGGGAACATAGGGCTTTGGGAACATATGGCTGTGGGAACATAGGGCTGTGGGAACATAAGGCTGTGGGAACATAGGGCTGTGGGAACATAAGGCCGTGGGAACATAGGGCCGTGGGAACATACGGCTGTGGGAAAATAGGGCTGTGGGAACATAAGGCCGTGGGAACATAGGGCCGTGGGAACATACGGCTGTGGGAACACAAGTCAGTGGGAACATAGGGCTGTGGGAACATAGGGCTGTTGGAACATAAGGCTGTGGGAACATACTGCTGCGGGACCATAGGGCTGTGGGAACATAAGGCTGTTTGTTGATATATCCTCTCCTAGTAGTTTTGTTTGCTAATTATTGTTTCTTTGTTCTCTTTTGGTATAGTTTCCCGTGATCAACTCCTCCCCTCATCCGTATCGTCACGTTTTGTTTTGTCCCTTTTCCCCTGTTCTTGGATTCCCTTGTGTAAACCCTTCCTGGTGCTGGAAGTATAGTATGAGATAAGGTTACTAAAAAAAAGGTTTAACAAACTGGATCCTGAGCAGTTGATGGTGAATTCTATTTTACCATTAGATAGTAGATAGTTAGTATCACAGGCTTGTAACTACAATGAAATAAAGAAATAATCGTGCAGTGCCTCCACTGAGGAATAATTTAATTCTCAGTCTGTAACACTGTCCTTCCGCACCGCGCCCCGGGCTTTAGGGTACTTGTCCCCCCCTCCCTCTCCCCCCACTGGCCAGCCCGTTGTACTCAGGGCGCACTCACACTGTCCTTCCGCACAGTGCCCCGTGCTTTAGGGTACTTGTCCCCCTCCCTCTCCCCTCGCTGGCCAGCCCGTTTGTACTCAAACTGCCTGGGCCCTCAGAAAATGCTTCTTGCCTGTCCATACGTCATCACACCGTAACACGTCACACGCATTGATTGACGTCATCGCGATGTGTCGCTTTGTTTACAAATCTTTCCATAGACCTCAGAGTTTTTGTGCGTCTTGTCCGACTGTTTTTGAATATTTTCATCCGCCCAAATCTGAAGTAAACACTCCACCTACGCATCACACCAACGTGAACCTTTCACCGGCATTGTTGTTGTTGTTGTTAAATGTCCACGCATGGTCCGTATTTTTTTTTTCTCTATGTCCGAACAACGCACATAAAAATGGCGTGAGAGCCGCCTTAGGCGTCATGCTCGTTTTCGTACATGTGGAAACACGCTTTACAAAAGCCCACCTCTCTCAAACGGTCCATGGACGGCCAGCTGGCACGAAGTGGTTGTACTCACACTGGTCAAACGAGCTAGGCTTACCCGTAAAACCTGTTTTGGCCGACTGCAGAAGGACAGTGTGAGTGCGCCCTAAGTTATACTGGTATTCCCCCAGAAACAAATGTTAATATTTTAGATATCCACAAACCTCAGTAAAATGAAATATGCAGGACAACCCAATGAAATGTATTACAAAAGTATTTATTTACTTCAATTATAAGTTAGTTTTCTTGTTGTTGTTAGTTAGTTTTCTTATTTGGTTCACTCTCAAATCATCATGTGATAGTCAACATAAACCATTTCTTTCTGTTGCTTTACTGTTCTAAAACAATCATAGTCAACAAAATGCAAACAAGTGTTATGTACCCCTTGTTCTCTTTTTAGCTCAACCAATATTCTTTACTAAGCTGCACTTTCCCATGAAATATGACAAACAATTACATTTTAACACAGTCAACAGTGAATGAAAGTACACCTTGTGGTTGGTTAACCAGTTAAACCTTTGGTTTTAAATGTTCAGAACAATACCAAGCGCTTGGTGCCCATAAGTTGGTGCACATATGAAAAACAAATCCTTGGTTCCTTCTGTTAAGGCGACACACTCTGTGTCCAGTAGAGAAAACACCTTTGTTACTCATGCATCCACGGTAATGAAGAAGAAGAAGTGTGATAGAGTCGGTGAGCTGAGTAGATGGTGGAACAGCTTCAGTCGAAGTTTCAACAGGCAAGTGTCCGCGTTGCAACACAGGTCTGGCGGGTCCCCTCACCACAGGCAGTAGCGTTAGCGGCTAACTAGCACAGTCCTCCAGCGAAGTCCTCGTCTTTCCCGGGTCCTTGATGAAAAGCTGCGGCTGGCGTTTACAGCAGACTGTCATGCACGATAGTGCTATCTTAAACCCCCATGTTTTACAGTTCACACTTAACGCCTTTTCAAAGCTAGTGAAAACAACAAACGCATTTAACCTGGTCGCACATCACTCAAAACGGAAAAAACAAGTCCTAAACTGCGAGTTGCACAAGACAGTTAACTGCGAAATGATATTTGTGCCAATACTTTAACAGTATTTAAGTTTACAAGCATCAGTCACCTCGGTATTAATTTAAGTTTTTCTGCTTCGCTTGCTGCACACATCTCTCAGACTCCATTATCACACAATATCCCGCAAAAAAACAAAAGAAGAGGGAAAATGAGGATTCTGGGAAATGAAGTCCTACTCTACTACGTCTTCTATGATTAATATAGAAAGAGAATCTGCATATTCCTACCACCACTAAGATGATAGAAACCCGGAAAATAAACAAGTAATGTTCTTACACATTTTAAGAGAACCCTACAGTTTTTTTCTTTGTTATTAAATATTTGTTTAAACCGTTCTCTGTGTCCTTGTCTGCATTTGGGTCCGGTTCACTGTGTTATTCCCGGAACTGTTCATGACAGAACGGTCTGGCCATAACATGGACCCCGCAGACATGGAAGTCGACCCTCCGAGCTTTTCCGTTGGTCATGCGGTATCCACTCAGGGTGTTCTGCTCGGTCAGCATTCACAGACACTGCAAGGAATCCAAGGGAGTCTAAGCCAGCTGTTCACCTGTGTTTCTTGCATAGAGGGACAGGTTGGGCCTCTCCTTGCTTCCCCTACGAATGCTGAGTCACCCGCTACCACTGTGAGTACCCTTCTACCTGTGCCTTATGTCCCTGCTCCTGAGCGTTATAATGGGAAGTTGGGGGAGTGTAAGGTTTTCTTATTTCAATGCTCGCTAGTGTTCGGTCAGCAGCCCCTCACCTACGCTAGCGACAGCTCCAAGATAGCATATGTGCTAGGTTTGCTCAGCGGTAGGGCCAGAGTCTGGGGAGCAGCTTTTTGGAACAACCCTCTCACACAACATGCTCCCTTTCAGCAAATCTCTAACGAGATCCTTTCCGTGTTTGACCACCCGGCCTCTTATTGTGATATTAGTAACCGGTTAGTCGACCTGTGTCAGGGCTCCGCCTGTCTCATGTCATCTCACCTTCATCCGCTTATCCGGGGTCGGGTCGCGGGGGCAGCAGCTTTAGCAGGGAACCCCAAACTTCCCTTTCCCGGGCCACATTAACCAGCTCTAACTGGGGAATCCCGAGGCGTTCCCAGGCCAGTGTGGAGATATAATCTCTCCACCTAGTCCTGGGTCTTCCCCGAGGCCTCCTCCCAGCCCGACGTGCCTGGAACACCTCGCCCAGGGGGCATCCTTACTAGATGCCCGAACCACCTCAACTGGCTCCTTTCAACGCTAAGGAGCAGTGGCTCTACTCCGTGTTCCTCACGGATGGCTGAACTTCTCACCCTATCTCTAAGGGAGACTCCAGCCACCCTCCTGAGAAAACCCATTTCGGCCGCTTGTACCCGCGACCTTGATCCAACTCATCACCAGATGGTGATCAGTTGACAGCTCTGCCCCTCTCATCACCCGAGTGTCCAAAACATACGGCCTCAGATCAGATGATACGATCACAAAATCGATCATCGACCTTTGGCCTAGGGTGCTCTGATACCACGTACACTTATGAGCATCCTTATGTTCGAACATAGTGTTAGTTATAGATAATCTGTGACTAGCACAGAAGTCTAATAACTGACGACCACTCGGATTTAGATCAGGGAGGCCGTTCCTCCCAATCACGCCTCTCCAGGTGTCTCCATCATTGCCCACGTGGGCGTTGAAGTCTCCCAGCAGAACTATGGAGTCCCCTACCGGAGCCCCAAGCAGGACTCCATTCAGGGTCTCCAAGAAGGCTGAATACTCTGAACTGCTGTTCGGTGCATATGCACAAACAACAGTCAGAGTGTTCCCCCCTACCACCCTCAGGCGTAAGGAGGCGACCCTCTCGTCCACCGGGGTGAACTCCAACTCTGCGGCGCTCAGCAGGGGGTTTGTGAGTATCCCCACACCCGCCCGGCGCTTCACACCCTGGGCAACTCCAGAGAAGAACAGTGTCCAACCCCTATCCAGGAGTACAGTTCCAGAACTAAGACTGTGTGTGGAGGTAAGCCCCACCAGATCTAACTGGTAGCGCTCCACCTCCCGCACAAGCTCCGGCTCCTTCCCCGACAGAGAGGTGACATTCCACATCCCAAGAGCCAGCTTCTGCTGCCCGTGTTTAGTCTGTCGAGGCCCCTCACCTTCACTGCCACCCGTGCAGCAGCGCACCCGACTCAAGTGGTTCCTCCTGCGAGTGGTGGGCCCACAGGATGGAGAGGAGGGAGGTGCCACGTCACTTTTTCGGGCTGTGCCCGGCCGGGCTCCTTGGCAAACCCGACCACCAGGCGCTCGCCGGCGAGCCCTCCGTCTGGGCCTGGCTCCAGTCGGGGGCCCCGGGCTTCCTCCGGGCAGGGTCTCTCTTCCTCTTTGTTGTTTGTCCATTGAGTCTTTGTGAACCACACACAAACCTCTCCACCACGATAAGGTGATGGTTCCCAGAGAGGAACCATCACATTCCCATTATGTCCCCACAACATAATGATGTGGGGACATAATGCTGTTAGAACATAATGATGTGGGGACATAATGCTGTGGGAACATATGACTGTGGGGACATAGGATTGCTCGTCATGCATTTTTTTTTTAAATAAGGTCCCACCGTGGACACTGGAATGGATGGAAAGACAACAGAGACTTGCCTCTTGATTTTAAGTGGAAATGCACTTGGTTTTATTTTCCCCCAAAAAAATCTACAGTGCAGGATGGAATAAAGGCTCTTTTCAGCTTCAGCGCAAAATGTATCATTCATAAAATAGACATACAAACAAACTCCTGAAATCACTTTTGTCTTCAACCAGTTACACTACATTGTGTTACATCTTCCTACTTGCTGTGTCTTTTTTACCTGATGATAAAAAGAGGTATATAATAAAGAAGTCTAGACTCTCGTGATGTATTGCTCAGCTGACAGGTATCACTAGAAATGTTGGCTTACCACCTGCTTTGTCACAATGGACCTTTCCGTGGCATGATCCAGGGCCCAAGGTGCTTTGAATGTAAGACTCCATCAGCTTAACCCTGTACATGTATGATGCATTTATCATGGTTTGTAATTTCCTTTTTGGTTGATGCTTTGGAACAGTGTAGTGACTGGATGTAAAGCAGCAAAGTCTGTACATCAGCACATACTGTATGTGTTCCCACTTCTGTTCTCCAAGTTGAGTTGCTAATCAAAGGGCACCTCATGCTTTTCTGCACCGCAAGCTTCTCACTCTTCAAAGTCACTTTTCTGTTGGACAAGAAGTAATAAATAAATAAAATGTCTTTATTTTAGACAACATCACACTGATGAATGTTTTAATGAAAGAAAGGACTGAAATTGATTGATACTGTTTGCATGATGGTTAACTAGCTGTGTGGATTATTTACAGTATGTCAGGTGAATATTTTGTTTCAATAAATGATAACAATAATGAAATAACTTGCACTGCATAGTTTGCAATAACATGTAGGGTGTCCTAAAGCCTAAATACTAAGCTTACAATAATTATTACAATAATAAGTATACAGTATACATCATGTTCAATGTCAAAGCTACATGTGGAAGGCACAGTGAACTACCTGTAGGCCAGAAAGCCTATCATCAATGTTGTCTAAATTAAATGTTTTTTTGTTTTATTGTTATTCTCACTCTCCCTTTATATATATATATATATATATATATATATATATATATATATATATATATATTTCAAAGTAACCAACAATGAAGTCAAAGGTCACCAGGTGCCAGATTAACACCAATAACTGGGAGGGATCTGAAAGTGGTCTCTGATTTTGATCATTGCTTTTTTCACTAAAGACTTTTGTTGAAGTATCTTAGTTATTTAAAAATCAATATAGCACTGCAGTGTATAGTGTATAGTCACAGCTGATATTCTATCAAATTCTGAACAATAAAAATAACATATCAGAATAAATCAAGTATTCCTAACTTGTTCTCCTATTTTGATCTCCATTGTGCATATATTTTTCAAAATTGAAATTAGCTATCATAAATATGGTGTTAGTACACTTTAGGTCAAAAACAGATATAAGTTTTGTTAAATATAGTGAAAAGAAGTATCCTGGAAATTGTATTTCATTTGGGCAAAGAAAAACTTCCAGAACCATCCAGTCATATGTACAGATACATATGTATCTGTCTGTGTTTTACATCCATGCAGGCTGTGCGGAATGTTTTTGTTACTATGGAATTAAAGGAAAATGATACAATGAACATTAGACTTGAAGCTGAGGAGGCATCAGTCCAGTTGAAGACAAAAACTGCTTCTACTTGAACATTTATCAATTCAATATGCTTAATCCCTGTCTGAATCCTGCAATAAGCATACCGCTGCCTCTCCTCTGGTGCTGCTGCATGACTTCCCTGGCAATGCATATGTTTGCTTTCCCACCCATCTTAGCCTCTCCGACAACTCTAGCTTTTTCTTTATTACAACTTGGCTTCCAAAATCGTCTTTACTTGGCCTCATCCTCATTCTCCCGTCTCTTCTTTCTGGCATGCCAATAAAGATATGAGTTTGCCTGCATTCTTAATATCAGCTGCTCCTATGTCATGTTATTCCTAAATATCATTGTGGTAACTGGGTGAGAAATCTTACCCTGTGGCAGTGCCTCAGTCATCCACCCATCAGGCCATTGTCCCGACCAACAGAAGCAATAATAACATCACTTTTAACCTCTGACTCAATTAACTATTGTCATAACATTGTAACCATCTTCCAACTTCATGGTTTCTAAATGACTAATATAAGAATATAATGAGTCTCTCAGCTGGCCAGCGCAAAATCACGATATAGTGCTGTACTAATCATCAACAAGCAAACATCTCAGTGTTATCTGACTTGAATCAAACTGAAGGTACAATTATTTTTATATGAAATTGCACTACACTTACTAATCAGCGTGAGTCTCAATGCTGTGGAATCTCCCAGGAGAAGGTGAAGGATGAGGCAACAAGGGGAGAGATTTATGAGCTATCTTGCCTAGCCTACAATAAAGACACTGTAACCTGTCCCCAGATAAGCAGCAGGCATTGGATGAATGTACCATATGTGCATTGGCCTCTGAGAATCACCACCTTAAAGTTGGTGTTTAAAAACAAAAGAAGATCTTTATGACTCTATGAGTTTTACTTTTCCTTTGAGGTTGGGAGAGAGTCTCTGCCCCCAGTAAAGCATTAGTTGTGAATATTATTGTTATTGCATTTGATCACAGAGGGTTGGGTTTATGCTGATTAAGGCTTGTTGATTGAGCACACATATGTCAGCTTTGCATACTATCAGGCCAATCCAGCCCCATAATCAAACTCCCATAGCCCATTACTGCTAAATTGGCCTAACATTTATTCCAGAGTGGATGAATAGAATTGCTACAAACCACTCACTTCATATTGCACGCATGTCGTGTAAAACTGAAATGTTTGCTAAAGATTCACTAATTTCAAACCAGTATTCAGATTCAGCACATTGGGGAAACAGTGCTGATATAGGCTAACACATCCTATTTTAGTGTCCTACTTACCCCCACTCTGCTGTGGTAAGGATATCAACAGGTAATCTATGTTATCATGTCTCTCAGTAAGATCTCTGATGTATTATTGGCTGTAGTGTTCCCATTTACCAACACACACAGAGCCTTGTCACTCCCCTTTGTTAGCAACCACATTTTATGGATTTCTATTCGCAACCTTCCCTGGTATACCAACATTGAAAATAAAAGCTTATTTATAGACTGATTGTCAAAGCCAATTTTGCTTTACAATGATTCAGTTACAGTATAAGCAAAGGATGCTGGGAAACACTTTGCCACATTAGAGACTGACCGCCTGTGTGTGCTGGAAGATCAGTGGGGATATAAAATGTCAAGGCCTGGCTTTTGCTGTGCATCTACTGAAAAAAAGACCACCGTTATATTATTGTCCCACATACTGCCATGCAATAAAATCTTGACATGAAAGATACAATTTCCCAATAATTTTAGGGTTTAACCCACCCTGATCTGTTAAAATAACCAAATCATTTTTTTGCAGAAACTTCACAGCGAGCAAGTGGCTGTGTTGGTGACGTTTCTGTCATGTGGCTAGTGTGAAACCGGAAGAATACAAACTTCTTAGGGTCATTTATACAAGAACCCTAACAAAAATGTCTCACTGGAGTGACAAAAAGAATCAGGAACTTTTGTCAGTAAGGACCAACTCTGAAATCGTCAGACAAATTCAGGGAACAGAAAGAGACTCGGTTGTTTATGACAAAATTATGAGCTTGCCACAACATGCCCTGTTTCCCACATACTCTACCCAGGGGCCAAAATGCTTATGAGAACCATTTGAATTTGTGATTGTAACTTGTCAAATAAGTTAAAGAAAAATCCACAATGTGATGACATTTCTGACTAAATAAATCAAATAACATGTGACTTTTATTAATCTCCCCATAACTAACTATGCAAACTTATTACAGCAGAGATCGGACATTAACTTCTATTAAAGAGGTGGGCTATTTGGTTCCCAACTTGAATTTTTAAGGTCAGAAGCCTAGGCATGCAGTAACACTGTGTCACTGGCATTGATCAAAAATAGTATTCAACCTGGAAATAAATATCT
Source organism: Echiichthys vipera (assembly GCF_963691815.1). Classification (NCBI taxonomy): domain Eukaryota; kingdom Metazoa; phylum Chordata; class Actinopteri; order Perciformes; family Trachinidae; genus Echiichthys; species Echiichthys vipera. The sequence continues at coordinate 34,961,821 of NC_139828.1, read as the reverse complement.
TTGATGTTGAGTTGTAAAACACGTGATCTGCCACAGTAAAATGATTTCTCCTGAACCCCCACCAAAGTGACCCATCAGCTTGCCCCTAAATCTTCCTCCTCCCTCCATCTTGGCCTCCTTTCCCAGATAAACCTGGCTACACACTTTAGGCACAACCTCTCAATTTACCACACTTCCAAATGAGCATGGTGCTCCCTAATTGAACAGAGAGCTAGCATATCAGGTAATGCATTATCAACATCATGGGAGGGAGTTCTGAGAGGGTAGGCCAATATAATCCATTGGGCCCAGACTGTAGTTAAGAGTTCCTGGAAGAGGGCTTTCAGACCCAAATGCTTCTGAAACAGCAGTTCAGCCATGGGGGGAAAACAACAACCTCCAAGCTAGAAACCTACATTAAGCATGTATCCAATCTGAGTTTGTAGTTGACTAAAACAATGTGTGAACACACCTGGGAAAAGGCTCCATATCTTACTGTGCATTTACACCGAAAGCGATGGAGGCCATCTGCTGTAGATCAGACCGGGATACGCTTCACTTTGCTCTGACTTTCTTCTTCTTCAGGATTTCCAGCAGAATAGATGCCAAAAGGCAACCATGGCGGCTTTGGTGATCCCCTGGATGTATCACAGAGAACTTCGATGACGCTTACCGCAATCTCAACACTAGTTTTCTGTGGTGGCAGAGTGTTATGTGATGCACCTAAAAAAGTTCAAATTTTTCAACTTCAAGCGACAAACGCGATGAGGCGATTGAGGCGGTGAGACGAAGGACGCGATCAATGCTTTGTTGTGATGCTCTAATTGCCCGAATCGCATTGCCGGGAGCGCTATTGCCGGTCATTGCATCCTTTACTTTGGTTTTGAATGGCAGCTTGGCGCTTTTATCGGCTCCATCGCTTTTGGTGTGAATTCCCGGTCAGGAGTCTCATGCCCGATGTTGATCCATTTTCTGACACCAGCGTCTGTGATAACAGTTTAATATGTCTCTGCAAGAGCGATGTACAGCAAGCAAATGGTCTATGGTTTCAGAGCTATAGAATAGGCAGGCTTCACCTCTAGGTGACTAGATTCAGCCTGATCACGTCCATCTAGTGTTGTGGTAGGAAAAACTGACCAAAGTCAAAACCAGCTCGTAAGAACCCGGAATGAACCTACTGTGTTAAGTATAAACCCAGCTTTAGTAAATCAGGTGGTAATGATACACAGATTACACATTCAAAGTATACAGTAATGTCTTTTAAAAAGTTTGATTTATTACCTTTCTGGTAGTAATGTTATACACGACAGTGAACATAATGCCTTCTGTAGTCAAACTTACATCAGCTTTGCATGGTGATGCAACTGTAAAATTAGAATGAGTTGAAATGTCTGTGCTGTTTTTTTAATATATTGTATTTATGGTTTTGATACGTGGGGGAGGAAGCCTTACATAATGTCATGTACTAAGTATAATGACATTAAAGAAAATTCTGATTCTTCTGATTCTTTAAGCAATATGACAAAATGAAAATTAGACATGATGTTCACTGATGATGTATTACAATTCTTAACAAATTGATTTTCAATAATAAAACCTCTGGACTACTAATGTTTTCTTATAAACAACCAAACAAAACTCTCTCTAAGTGCATGGAGACCAAAACCCTCAGATGTAATAACAGTGAGACACAGTGAGACAAGAACTCTACTTAGAAACATTAAACTAATAGATTTATCTAAAAACAGCCACTGTAGACATTGGATGCTAGATTAGACATACATTTACAATCTTCTAATGAAGAGTAGTTATGTAGCAGGAGAAAACAACTGACTTTAGAGCATGATGGGACATGTTTGGGAAAACAGCTGTTATTTGGGCTCATCTGCCCTGAGCAGTTCAAATGAACTGGTGCACAGTACAAGCCAGGCCATTCAAACATGATGTCAGCCCAGTGGTCAAGTGATCAGATACGTTTGCCCCCCCCCCCACAACCCGCCTCTGTGTCCTCTCAAACTCCCTCTCTCTACCCCTGCAGTTCGTCGTGTTCCACCCCGTTTCTCAATCCCTCCGACCAATCACGAGGTGATGCCCGGTGGCAGCGTCAACCTCACCTGCGTTGCAGTTGGTGCTCCCATGCCTTATGTCAAGTGGCTAAGCGGTGAGGTGGAGCTGACCCGGGAGGAGGAGAAGCCTATTGGCCGCAACATCCTGGAGGTCACCAACATCAGGCAGTCTGCCAACTACACCTGTGTGGCCATATCCTCCCTGGGCATGATCGAGACCACGGCCCAGATTACTGTCAAAGGTCAGAAACACTGTGGAGGGTGTGAAAAAAAATTAATGAATGTTTGAATAATTTGTTTGGAGAGAATGACAGAGGAGGAAAAGGGTGAAGGTTAACTGGTGTCTGGATGCTTTTGGAGGATTCTGCTCCCTTTTTTATGTCCACATAGAGGGAGGGTCTAAATGCTGAATCGCCCAGTGCCATTTATGCCACACTGTTCTCATTAGTTTTACTGAGTGTGGCTGGAGCTCTCTGTAACACAAAATGCTTGACATTAGTACATTACAACATGTACAGTAGGTGCATGCCATCATCCCACAGACTCACCTGCATGTTTCACAAAGCAGCACATACAAGGGCTCAAATTATCTTGCTAACATATTCACTTATGAACGAGTTCTGCAAATGTCACCAGGGGCCAGTTCCATAAAGGATGCTAAGAAAAGTGGGACTTGAAGTCCAAAACATGTCTTGAATTAACCTAACTAATCATCATCATCATCATCATCATTCATCTTCAACTGCTTGTCCCTATCGGGGTCGCGGGTGGGCCGGAGAACACAGAAGGGCCCCAGCCAGGATTCGAACCAAGAGGCACTGGCCTAGATACTACATTTTTGTAATTGTATTTCAAGTTATTTAGCTCTTTATGTAGCTATTTTCATTTTATTGGGGTGATTTAGACATTTGATATCACATAACATATGATTTAACACATGTAGGTTCTAAACTATATCTTATAATTTAACATTGTATAATTTGTTTCTTTTATCTATTTTAGGTGACTTTCTATAAAAAGTGGTTAATAAAGTCAAATAATATGGCAGCATGGCTGAAAGTCTTTGGCTCAGTGTAACAGGAACTCTGTCTTAGCCTGACAGTTATCCTGCTCCAGACCTGGCTAATTTGCCAGCATATGATAACATAGTAACTGAGCTTGAACTATGCTGAACTTGCTTCATGAATCAGAAAATAAGTCAGACTTACTGAAATAAGTAGTCCGCTTCTCGGATCAGCAAAGTCAAATAAACATAAGTTTGTTTTCTGTTTATTATTATTATTATTATCATCATTATTTTTCCATTCCTCCATTGCTTGTGTCAATTCCTGCACAGATGAGTGCCTGTTTGACTTTGGTAGAGGGGAGCACCAGACTTCTCATCTCCCAGTCTGCTGTGATGAAGTGAGCGTATAGCTCATAGCTCTGCGTTCCCCTAGACCCGTGACCATGCTTGATGTGTTTCCACTGCCATATGGCTTTCTTGTGCCACAGTGCCTACACACCATCACGGTTTTATCCACTAACCTCTATCCTTCATCATTATACTTGACAGGGAAGCCAAAATGCTCCCATACAGGGGATTTAAGTGACGCGGGGCGTTCAAGCTCCTCCGTTCCTCTGCTTTTCCCATTTTTCAACTTTTTTCTTCATTAATCAATTTGCAGATCACATGTGTGCCGAATCGCAGATATTGATCCGAATGGATCATGGATCAATGATGATCCGTTGCACCATGAGGTTTATTTGGTAAGCTTGCTTCATGTAACAGGCCTCTGGACATACAATGGAATATTAAAAAGAAATTAAAAAAATAAAGCTCAACCCCTTTCCTCAGCTTGAAAATGAAACTGCAAACCTCTAACTAAGGATGTCCTGCTCATTTCTGATCACAATAAAATGGAAATTACCTTCTTTGTTAGTCAGTTTTCATTAAGGCCAAATTCTCTCTGGCCTCTTCAGTGAAATCTGTCAAAGCCAACCTTCAAAATGACAGGGTGGTTGTGACATTGCATTTGTGAAGGGTGGTTTTGATTTAGGGCTTGTTTTTCAAGAGTTGTATTGCATGTATGAGAAATATGTATTTCCGACTGCAGGAGCCTCCACTGTATGCATGAGCAGGGGCTCACACAAAAAGTCTCAGCCGTAGTGCTGTAGATTCTCAGGGCAGGGATGCCAGTCCACACATTAGAAGTTTCTAACTTCATTATGAGGCAAACTAATGTAATGCAACAAAGCATTTTCAATTTGCTATGATGGACAGTCAAGTGTGTGTATTAGAGTGCATTACCTCTCTTCATGATGGTCTTAGATTACTAATAAAGGTGGACTCATTTTGTCTGCAGAATTGGTTTTTAGTCATTGTGTTTCTATGAGGGGACCTGGATGTCTCTGTTCCTTTCCTCATCTTTCTTTTTAGCGGTTGGGTTTTATCTGTGAAATAAGGACTTGGAAAATGATAGGATAAGATCTGGATCAGATTCAGACTGAGACATCCCACTGTGTGTCCGGTCTAAAAACCCTAAATAATGTCAAAACATCAAACTGTCAGGCCTGGCGAAATGAGGACTCAGATGCAGTCAGTGAACGAGTATGACAGGCTTTTATTCTGAAACTCTTGTATCTCCTTCCGAAGAAGTGGCAACAAAACGGCTTTAAACTCTAACTCGTCAACAGACAGAGGATAGACAACAAAACCATAAACAGGGCTAGAAACTGAAATTCGCTCCCGAAGGAGGAGAAACCAAAAACTCTACACTGGTCTAATAATGAATAAACTAAGAAACGTTACAACAGAAAATCACTCTCGAGGAGGAAAAGGACAAAAGGCTATAAAATTATCTACTCTTCACTGTGCTGAGAATAATTACAAAATCAAAGCGCTCCACAAGGAGGGAGGAACAAAACAAAAGGCTATGACTATCTTGAAAACAAAAAGGGTTCACAACTGACCAAAAAACTTTATCAAAACCAAAATCACTCTTCGTCAGAGGTATACAAGGAAACAGAAAAACAAGCAAGGCAATACTTATCAATTTACAAAGGCAACTCTGTGGCAAGGCTGTGAAATGCTGGAGCTTCATGACACGATGAAATACTCTGGCGACGTGACAGGGGAAGACAAAGACAATATATACACCAGGGGAGGGAGCACAAGTGGAAACAATCAGGGATTAGGGGAGACACCAGACCTGTCACGGACCAGACAGATGAGGACCACAAGTGCGTCACGTTTTAAGAGTTTTATTGAGGGTTCCAGAGAGGGAAAGGGAGTGCAGTTCAGGGTGAGGCAGTGATCGTAGTCAGGCAGAAAGGCAGGTCGGTTTACCGGGGCAGAAGATCATACAGGTCCAGAGGAGAAGGCAGGTCGGGTTCTCCAGGGCAGACGATCAGGCAGGTTCAGGGGCGAAGGCAGGTCGGGTTTTCCGGGGCAGACGATCAGGCAGGTTCAGGGGCGAAGACAGGTCAGGTTTTCCGGGGCAGAAGATCAGGCAGGTTTACAGGCAGGTCCGGGTTGTACAGGAGTCAGGGAATAAAGCCAGTGAAGCACGATACTGAAGCAACTTCGCAGATGGTCTGACAAGGCTGAGCTGAAAAGCAGGACTCTTTATGCTGGAGGTGGTGAGTGGGAAATGCACTGCAGCTGGCAGGTAAACGGGAGCAGAGCAGAGACAGGTGAAGCTGATGAGTACAATTAGTGAGTTGCCAGGCAGAGAGAGAGAGCTCATGACACAGACCGGTGACACAAGAGGAAGGGCAAGTGACCTGAAATGAGAGGAGAGTTACTTTTCAAAATAAAAACATGAAATGCACAAGACAAAAAACCCAAGACAGGACATTCCTCACCGCCGTGTGACACAAACACTATATGCACATGTGACTTCCTGCAAACTGCTTTAGTTTCTTTCTTATTTGTTGAAAGAGATAAATATGCAATATTCCTTATCTGCAATACACTGACATATCCAAGCATTAATGGATAAAAGTGGGATCAAGAATAACTTCCCTAGTTGTACATCAAAAACAACACAACACTTCACAGACAGATATATTTCAATTCAATGTGTTTTAATAAAAAAAAAAAACAGCTACATGGTAGGATCATCGCAGTATTCTGTCTCATATGGATTTACCACTCCTATCTGTCAGGGGTGTAACGATACACGTATACGTACCGAACTGTCATGATACAGGCACTTGTGGATGGGTACAGAGGTGGACCGTGGTCTGTAAATGTGGCATACATAGCGTTAATATGGCGAATGTACAGTCTTGTTTTGCACTGCAGAACTTAAAGCTTGAAGTTGGAGTTCCTCCCACACCGTTGAGCCTCTGGCTTGGCTTGCACGTGAGCAGTAGCAGCCAGCCAGTGAGAGTAGCAGGCATTAGTGATGTCCAAATGAAGCTTCTAGGAGCTCTCTGTTCAACAAAGGGTTGAAAACACACTCAATCATCATTCATTGAGCCCTTTTCTTCAAGAGCTCCATCTAGTGGACTCAACAAATAAAACTAATGCTTCATGAAGCTTCATTTGGACATCATTAGCAGGCAGTCCCAGTGAGTCTCTGTGAATCGATGGCTAGCGAACAGAGAGCAAACTGCGTGCCGAACGACAAGATGAAACCGGAGCTTGCAACTCCGGGGAAGAAGTTGAATTATTAACATAGATTGATGAGACATGTATGATACAGACAGAGAAGAGAGAAGCTCAGAGTATCAGGAGCAGGATTATCCCCCGGCAGACTAGGCCTATAGCAGCATCATTAAGCAGAACAAAATCCTTTTAAAAATAACAACATTGTTAAGGGATTGTAAGCCCTAGCTGTCAGCTTTATCAAAAAGGAACGTTTTAAGTTTACTCTTAAATATGGGGACAGTGTCTGCCTCTCAACACTTGGGAGTTTGTTCCACAGGAGAGGAGCCTCCCATTCTACTTTTGGAGACTCTAGGAACGACAAGTAGCCCTGCATTCTCAGAGCGCAGTGATCTAGTCAGGTAATACGGTACTATGAGCTCTTTAAGATACGATGGAGCCTGACCAATAAGAGCTTTGTAGGTTAGAAGAAGGATTTTAAATGTTCCCAATTTTCGCGATATTACGCAGGTGAAAATATGCTTTTCTTGTCGTTAATTTTATGAAAAATCAAAGGGCATTTCCTGATCAAAAATAACACCCAGAGGCAATATCTTCAGCTATTGAGTTTCAGAGGCCTTTGTGGCCAAGTACAATAACTTCAGTTTAACATCAGAAAATTGCAGGTCATCCAGCTTTTCATTTTCTTAATGCACATTTGAAGTTTAGCTAACTGATCGGTTTCTTCTGGTTTGATCGACAAATACAATTGTGTATCATCAGCATATAACAATGAAAATGTATGGGGTGCTTCCTTATAATATTTCCTAGGGGGAAGCGTATATAAGGTGAATAGAATCGGTCCAAGGACAGAACCCTGAGGGACTCTGTAACTGACTTCAGTGTGCATGGAGGATTTGTCATTAACAAAGTGAGATCTATCTGATAAATAAGACTTAAACCAGCTTAATGCGGTTCCTTTAATGCCAATTAGATGCTCCAGTCTCTGTAGCAGGATGCGATGGTCAATAGAGTTGAAGGCTGCACTAAGATCTAATAAAACAAGTACAGAGACAAGTCCTTTGTCTAAAGCTATTAGAAGGTCGTTAGTTATTTTTACGAGTGCTATCTCATTGCTATGATTCGCTCTAAATCCTGACTGGGAGTCCTCAAATAACTCATTATTATGTAACAAGTCACACAGCTGGTTGGCGACTAATTTCTCGAGGATCTTAGAGAGAAAAGGAAGGTTAGATATAGGTATATAGTTGGCTAGTACCTCAAGATCAAGACTGGGCTTTTTAAGAAGAGGTTTAATTACAGCTACTTTAAAAGACTCTGGTACATAACCTGTTGATAAAGACATATTAATCATATCTAATACAGGAGTGCTAACTAAAGGTAACACTTCTTTAAGTAAGCCAGTTGGAATAGAGTCTAGGAGACAAGTAGAGGGCTTTGATGCGGAAATAGTAGAGGTTAATTTGTTAAGGTCAACTGTACAAAAGTAGTCCAAGAATATATCAGGTCGTACAGTTGTTTCTAAGGTTCCTGGGTTTAAAGAAAAAAATTGGTGCCAAGCGACTTGATTTTGTCTCTAATAGTTATAATTTTGTCATTAAAGAAGGCCATGAAGTCGTTACTACTGAGGGTTATAGGAATACAGGGCTCAATAGATCTGTGGCTCTCTGTCAGCCTGGCTACAGTGCTGAGAAGAAATCTAGGATTGTTCTTATTCTCCTCTATTAAAGACGAGTAATAGGCTGCTCTGGCATTACGGAGGGCCTACCTATATATTTTTAGACTTTCTTGCCAAACTAAGCGAGATTCCTCCAATTTAGTGGAGCGCATTCAAGAAGCACAGTTTGACACATGGCCTTATCCGACCTACATGTTCTTGGGGAGGTGTCATTGTACTCAATGAGGTCTTTCTTCCAGAGAGAACATTATCACAGAAATAATGTCTTTATAGTAACAGATTGGTGAGAGCACTATGAGGCAGAAAACTTCAGCGTCATGCCTGCTGGGTCTCACATGTCTGATACAGTGCATGTTAAAAAAGCAGATGTCAGGACTGGAGCAGCAGAAGGCCTGGGCAAAAAGCCTCTGGTTGCAACAGCCTGTGAACATTTCTATACTCTAGGAGAAAAACATCCAGGTCACCACTATTTCTGTATATTTACAACTATTGATTTAGTTTGATTCACTTTACACGCAATATTTAGAGAAAGCTTTTCCATCATCTACAGTATGACTGTATCTACTGTATCATGTGGAGCAAAAAGATGAATTAATTGACTGTCTGGTATGATGAATTATAAAAACTTTCTGAAACTAGTCTCAACTGTGGAAGGTAGTCATCTTTTATCAAAAAACTACAGGTATGCAATAAAATAAGTATATGGAAAGACTGTACACAGAGTGGATAGTGATAGTTAAGTGTGATGTGTGTGAAAATCACTGCCTTATGAGTAAATGCACACAAACACCCACACCTTTTTATTACAGAAAGGTGGGTGCACAGCAGGTGTCATAGAGAAACCAAAATATATTTGTGAGCAGAAAATCCATTAATCACGTTTACACATCATTTCTTCATTCATGCTCTTAAATGAATAATTCACATGCACAAATGAATGTGAGAGGATCATTAAAATTTGACAAGGTTAAGGTTAAAACAGGCATCTTAAGCACTGTTGGGACTGTGTTCAAATTAACTTTCAGTTTGTTGTAGAAAGTGTTTGCAGGTGAGGAAAGAAATGAATTAAGGCTTAGCATGTGAAACCACTACACGTAGAATTGTTATACATTTTTTCTATGGAGCAAATGGAGAAATGGAGTCGCTTCAATTCTCTCAAAAGAATGATTCAAGACTTCCGCTTCCGGTCGCATGGGTAGGTTGCAAGTAACGCCAGCTCCGTCAAATCTTTCTCTAAAAGAATTTTCCAGACCATCTTTAGACAAACTGAGGTGTTCTAGGACTGATCCGGTAAGACCGTGTGTCCGGTCATGTGAAGCAGAGTCGCACTTTTACACACCTCTCTGCACTCCCTGTGGAGCATTTTCCAGCTCAGTATAGTATACAAACGTTGTGTGCGCCGCGATCATCTAAATTAAGACAAAAATGAACAGAAAAGGAGATACACAGAAAAACTTGATACAAATCAACACAAAATCTTAATCATACAATAAAATGTGAACTTTTAAACATCAGATCTCTGTCATCTAAAGCTGTATTAGTAAATGATCTGATATCAGATAATCATATTGATTTACTCTGTCTGACTGAAGCCTGGCTGTGTCATGAAGAATATGTTGGCCTAAATGAATCCACTCCTCCCAATCATATTAATACTCATATTCCTTGAGGCAGTGGCCGAGGAGGAGGCGTTGCATCTATTAATGACTCAGGCCTATTAATCAACCCTAAACCTAAACTAAATTATAATTAATTTGAAAGTCTTTTTCTTTGTCTTTCACATTCAACCTGGAAAACCGTGCAGCCAATTATACTTGTTATAGTGTACCGTGCTCCTGGTCCGTACTCTGAATTTCTATCTGAATTCTCAGAGTTTCTGTCAAATTTAGTCCTTAATTCTGATAAAGTAATCATTGGAGGAGATTTTAATATTCATGTGGACAATGATAATAATAGCCTTAGTATTGCGTTTATCTCTCTATTAGATTCGATTGGTTTTATTCAGAGTGTACATAAACCTAGTCACTGTTTTAATCACGTCCTCGACCTTGACCTTGTTTTGGCTTATCTGTGGAAATTAAAGACTTAATAGTCTTTCCACAGCAGGCATGTCCAAAGTCCGGCCCGGGGGCCAATCACGGTCCGCGGTAAGATTTCATACGGCCCACAACTTCGGTCTTATAATATATTATTTATGGCCCGCTAGCACAATCTAACAGAATATATAAATAACAAAACTTTAAAATGTAATTTCTCCTTCCACCACATGGTGGCAGCACCACTAATTAATGCTTCCTGGCTATGCATCCTTGTGGCAAACCCTTCTCCGGTCATTACTGCCATGGCAACTGCAAAGAAAAAGAGGAAAGTTGATAGTAAGGGGCGCTGCTTTCAGGAAAGGTGGGAATTACAGTACTTCTTCAGTAAAAATCGAGGCAATTGTGTTTGTCTTATTTGTCAAGAGACTGTTGCCTTGTTTAAAAATTTTAACATAAAGAGACACTACCAAACTAGACATGCTAACACATGCAACAAGCTAACAGGGAGTGACCGCACTGAAAAAGTGAAACAACTGCAAGCTGCTCTGGCATCACAACATATATATACATATACATATCTATATTGTACATTAGTTCTGCCATACCTTATTTACTGTGTAGAACTTTTGGGGCAACAACTATATGACTACGATACATCCACTTTTCATTTTACAAAAGAAAGCAATACCGATCATTGATGGGGTTGGATACAAGGATCACACAAACTCACTATTCTTACAGTCAAAACTAATAAAATACAAAGATATGGTGGATTTTTATACAGCACAAATACTATTTAAAGCAAAAAATAATCCACTACCAGACAACATTCAGACACTATTCACTGGAAGGGAAGGGGGAAGGGGGTTATAATCTAAGGGAAAATTTAAATTCAAAACACTGAAGGCTCGCAAAACGAGAAAAGCTTTTTGTATTTCAATATGTTGGGTTAAATTATGGAGCAGTCTGGAGGGGACGCTTTGGGAATGTCCAAACATAAACCAGTTTTAAAAAATATATGAGGAGATGATTTTTATAAGGTACAGAAATGAGGAGGGTGTATGATTATTACTGTGTGTATATTGTTTATTTACTTTGTCATTAATGTATCTATGTGTTATCTTCAGTATGTATGTACTTATGTATGTATGTATATGCGTATGTATATGTGTATATATGTGTGTTTGTACGTCTGTGTGTATGTATGTTTATATAGGTAGCTATATTGTACTGTGTACTGTGTGTATGTTATATATTATAATAATATGAATAATAATATAATATTTTATTAAGATAAATATCTTTGTAATAGAATTATGCTTAAGGATAATTGAGGAATGACAAATGGAGGTTATTATTATTGTTATTATTACTATATAGATAGAAGGGAAAATATTTCAGTAATAATTATTAAAAAGGGGTGGAATAAAATAAGTTTATACTTCTTCCCACTCCTTTTTGGATATGTAAACAGAATTAATATTTTTTCAGTTTACTTAGTTATACTTTGTTATTGTACATTTATTTTTCTCTCTGTTTTCTTTCCTTTTCTTTATGACTGCCCCCTTAATGTATGATAATACATGTTGTTGTGTTTTTTTCACATATTCGAAATAAACTATCTAAACTAAACTAAACTAACTAAACTAAACTAGATTACGCTGCAAGTCAAGACAAATATTCCACTCTTCATTTACTGCAATACGGCACTGCAATAATAATTAGAAAATCAATACCTTTTACAATGGCTGAGGTTATATCTGACCCCAAAGGGAGATTTGTGATAGCAACGGGAAAGCTACATATATGCACCCAATGTTGATGATGAGCAATGTACATCAACTTTTCTGGCCAAACTACCCAATATGAATTCTAACCGACTAGTAATGGGTGGAGATTTTAATTTGGTTTTAGACCCCAAACTCGATAGATCCTCACATAAGCCTATAGCTTTATCAAAATCTGCAAGGAGAATCCAAACATTTCTTAGCACATATAAATTAGCAGATCCATGGAGAACCCAGTTCCCCAATGCACCACAGTAGTCTTAGTTCTCATCTGTCCATCACACTTATCCAGGATATATCTCTTTCTAATTGATAAGGGACATTTACCCCTGATGAAGAACTGTGATTACAAACCAATTGTTATATCTGACTATGGCCACTAACATTTCAGTTAACATTTGGATGGGAATACGCTTCAAAGGTATGGTGTTTCAATAATATCCTATTATCAGATAAAAAAGTGGTAGAGAAACTGAAAAATGAAATAAACCTCTGTCTTTCATTTAATGACATACCTTGAGATATACATTTTGGGAGGCACTGAAAGTTTACGTTCGTGGGCATATTACTTCTTTTAGCAGTGAAATTAATAAGCATCGTAAGGAGAGAGAAGACAACTAGACTTAGACTTCAATAAACTCTTAGTCCAATATATGTGAGGTAGATTCAAGTTTAATCAGATAAGCTAAATGTAGAGGAAATGTATAAGATAAAATATTGTCTATAAGAAATTATAAGATGTGTTGAAAGTTTAAAGTTCAATAAACAGATTTTTTTTTAAATATTCAAGAGCAGGGATGTCAAACACAGTGTTTAACAGGCAAAATGCCAAAGTATGTAAATGTATTACTGTCCAAAATCAAAATGTTTTTAATATTTTGTTTTTTAATATTATTAATGCCATTTGAACTCTTTTTCATACAGTTGTTCTTGTTGATTCTTTATTGAAAGGTTGTTTCAGCTGACACTGCAGTGACAAATTGCATTAACGTAGCCGGCCAATCAAGATGTGCCTACCTGAATACGTGCAAACCCAAAGTTTAAAAGGCAGTACATAACACTGTCTGCTATCCTGCACCCTCTTCAGGAAGCGGTATCAAAGCGATAGGGCCCTACGTAGAGGGTTCTGCCTGCGAAAATAGAACTAGGGTTACAATATCGTGGCCTATTTCTCACACAGGCTCCGCCTCTTCTGGTCTCTATGGGCACAGTGGGTGGAGCCAGATAAATTAACACACTATTGCTACCAAGCACCAAAAACTGCAGTTCTCTGAGTGTCCACCAGGGGTAGGTTTCACAATAGAGCAGTTTCTCATTGAGCCCCATGTTGAACAGGCCGTTTTCACAGTATAATTAAAGCTATTTAAGGCCTGGTACAAAAAAAACATTCTAGTCTGTATGTTTAGGTCATATCTCCATGACAACACTGAGGGGGTGCCAGGCTAGTTTTTTGTTTATTGGAGGTAAACCTCAGCCACATGGACATATCTCCATACCCCCAACGTCAATTTGAGAGAACATACCCGGAGTAGACATATATATAAATATATATGAAAAAGGGAGATTTCTCATTGAAAATTCAATAACATTATTTGCAAAATTAAATATGGAAACATTTAAAAGAAAAAGTATGTTTAGTTATGTTTGCTTCAACAACAACGTGTCAGTCATTATCTTAAAACTAGGTTTTTGAGGTTATTGATAGGAACCAAATAGGAAAAAAAGGACTGTGTCTGTGTACATTATATTGACACACAATCTTCTCACTGTTTCTGAACTGTTGACAAAGCCCCCCTTGAAATAAATTCCACCGGCTGCCACTGGCAGACAGTGATGTGTACTGCCTTATATACTGTGGGATTTGCACATATTCAGGTAGGCACGTCCTGAATGGCCGGCTATGTTTATGCAAATTTCAGTAGAGGGCGGAGTCTGTGTGAGATAGAACTTTGTGTTATCTGTGTCATCCCTTAATCAACTGTTATAAAGTTCTGTTCTGTTCATTTGTATGCACAAATTACTGTAAGTCAGCCATGTCCACAATTTCTGGCTCTCCTGATTGCCGAGTAGGTGTTCCTTCAGAACTTTGTCTGACTCTCTTGTCTGTCTCTGCTCTCTAACAGCCCTGCCCAAGCCACCCACTTCCCTCATTGTGACAGAAACCACGGCCACCAGCGTCACCCTTACCTGGGACTCTGGCAACGCAGAACCAGTATCCTACTATGTGATCCAGTACCATGCCAAACTGTCTGACAACGGCTTCCAGGAAGTAGACGGAGTAGCCACAACCCGATATAGCATTGGCGGCCTCAGCCCCTTCTCTGAATATGAGTTTCGTGTTATGGCTGTTAACAATGTCGGCCGGGGGCCTCCCAGCGGTATTGTAGACACCCGTACAAGCGAGCAAGCACCCTCATCACCTCCTCTTCACATCCAGGCGCGCATGCTGAGCTCCAGCACCATGCTGGTCCAGTGGGAACCCCCAGAGGAGCCCAACGGCCTAATCCGGGGCTACCGGGTCTACTACAGCTCAGAGCACAACGCCCCGCTGAGTGCCTGGCGGAAACACAACACAGATGACAGCCATCTCACCACCATCTCAGGCCTCACCACAGATGTCACCTACAGCCTAAGGGTGCTGGGCTTCACCTCTGTGGGAGACGGGCCTCCCTCTGATGTTCTTCAGATCAAGACCCAGCAGGGAGGTGAGAACACGACTGTCATTGCACAGCAATGGCACGAGAGAACTTGACACATTACATTTTAAGCAGCATGCTACTGGGTCCAATTTGTTCTGGATTGTTTTGTAGCAAAAGGAGTATTGCCACAAAAAGATGGAAGGATTATTCAGATAATTAACTTCAGTTCAATCCACAATGTAAAAATACACCCGTACACTTTAAAATCCTTTATTCAAAGTGCTCTATTATTGCATTATTTCTGGCCACACAACATTGACATCTTCTTATAGAGCTGTGATGGCATACATGATAGCAAAGTGTTGCCTAGTTACACATCCAGCATCTTTCAATTGTGTCTGCCTGACAAATGCACACTAAGTCTAACATTCACTCTGCTTTTGATTTCCACTGACTTTTAAGAAAATGCTCGTTAGCCTTAGTCACTAGGTCACTAACTATATAGTGTATGTATTGTCTTCACACTAAAAAAGGGACTCAAGAAATTATATTTCAAGCAGTCCATATGCGCTTGCTTTGATATACACAATTATACAATACGCAACATGCAGTACTCAAAGGAAATTGAAGGGTTTTGCAGCTTCAAGAAATTAAATAAATTATGGATTATGGTCAGACAGTGACACAAAAAATAACAATTGACTTCCTCTTTGTAGTTTTTAATTAGCAGTAAGATTCCAAAGTATATTCCAGCTGTAATGTGAAACACTAGTCTGTCAGATATTCTCATGCTGAGATAAACGCAACGGGTCATTTATTGTATGAGGATACTCGGGAGCATACAGTGTGCGTATTTCATTGACAGAGAGGCTTTTTTTCAATGTTTTCAGCTCACTGTGCTTGGCTGGAACAAACATGACATCACAACAGGGCTGCTATAGAAGATAAAGCCACCTATATTCAGCTGGCCCACTTTCTTTATTTTTGGAATCGAGTTCAGCACCCTTCCAGGCTGACATAAATCATTTTGACTTAAAATGCATATTCTAAGTCTAGTAACTAGTATCAGGATGAGAAGCATAGGGTGTTTCTACCTGTTGTTTTATGAGCACATCACTGTGATTAATGTAACATTTTCCCAAGTAATGCCATCTATTATGTGGCGTCTACTACGATGTATCATATCCCCAGGAGCAATGGGCTGCTTTCCTCAACTCGGGCAAAGAATCACTGGTTTATTAGTATTGGTAGCTTTTATAGGAGCCCTTAAAGCAACACATGCATTAAAATACCTTTTTGGCACCCTTTTATGTCTGCATGAGACGTACCATGCTTTCAACTGACATCAGTAGACTATTAATATAACAGGACCAGAGCAAGTGCTCTGGAAGTCAGGTGACATTGTACAACAAGCCCCAAATTCTGCTGAGGGAAGAGGTCTGGGTCTGGATACTGGCTCTGGATACTAAAGTTGTTGCAGGAAAACATGTCTCTGTGTAGATGGGCCCATCATCTCTCCACCAAGTCCTGTGTCTTCACCGAGGCATCCTCCCAGCTGGACGCACTGCATGAAGCCCCAGATTATCAGCCCAGTGAATGTCCGATAATGCCCGCAAACGCACATGATTACTGGCAGTTATCAGCAGTTTACTCCGAGGTTCGCCTGTGCCCCATAATTTTCAGAAACGAACTCATAAGGGGCGGATGGCGGGGACGTCAGGGGGGAAAGCGGCTCCTCCGCTTAGTGAGTGGCTCCAATTAGCATTTCAATGCCACAATTGTCTTGCCTGACTGAGCATAGACAAAGATGAACTTACCATCGCTTTACCAGCCCTTAAGAATAGGAGGGTGGAGTTATAGAGAGGACTAGGCCAAATTGGATTGAATTAACCTTCAGTCTTCTGACACATTTTTAGTAGAAATAAAGTTTATAGTTATAAAAAAATGAAAATATTAAACTACATATTTGACTTGATGTGTATAGGCGGCGGCCCCCAGATCGTTAAGGCCGCCTCTGCATATGATATTGAAATATATTAAAGTATCCATTCTTTTGACAGCCTTACCTCCTACTAAAAATTTACTGTAACACAACTCACAATGGGAGTTCCTAGTAAACTTGGGGAAAATCCATGAAAATCCATCTACCCTGACTTCATGAAGAAGCAGTTGTCTGATGTTACACAATAGCACCGTTTGAAGAATATATTAAAAATTATGAACTATCAGCTAAATGGCAACATAAAGTGTATTTTCCTGTATTTAAGAATAATTAAAAAAAAAATACATTTGGCGTTGTGAACCTGGAACACCTATAGGTTGAAAGTTGTACATTTCTACAGACTTTAACTGGAACCCAGTATAAGTTCATCAACCAGCAAGTCACTAACCTGCCTGTTGTTTGGCGTCAGTGTTGACAGTGATTTTTAATAGAATATGGCTTAACTGTGTAAAAACTTGTGGGAAAAAAAACATAAAACAAAAGTTATTAGTTTTATTTCTTCTATGTTTTGAAACGTGTCTGGAGGGGATCTTTGATATAAAAAATAGTGCTGCTTTCAGAAAGAAGATTATTCATTTCTTCAATATAAAAAGGTAAAGTGTGTTTGGAAGTGTACTTGATTGATTGATTGATTGATTGATTGATTGATTGGTTGGTTGGTTGGTTGGTTGGTTGGTTGGTTGATTGATTGATTGATTGATTGAAGTCTAAGCCATTTCCTGATCAGGTGTGATGGTTTGGTCTTTTTCCTTTGTCATACTTAGGACTTTCAGTAACTGAAAAAGATGGTACACACTGGTTTGGCTGTAATGGTGCTATCTGGAGAAGCCAGATAGTTAGTGGCCTGCCATAGAATTAGACTTAGGCTTAGGCTTAAACTTAGACTTCTCTTTATTGAACCCTTTGGGATGACTCACGCAAAGAAATTGAGTTTCCAGCAGCTTACAAAAACACAAGGGAGGTATAGAAAATACAGTATAAGATAACCAATAAACTCTTACCTAAATAGATACAGAAAGTATAAAAAAACAATAAACAGTAAACAATAAACTCTTAGTTAAATATATAAGAAGTGGCTGTAAGAATACAGGTAAAATTAAATTCACGGAAAATGAAATTGAATAAGTTAAATATAGAGGAAATATATAAAGATGAAATATGTATGACTGTATAGGCTGTCCGGACCTGTTTGTACTCACACTACCTGGGCCTTTTCCTTGCCTGCCTATACGTCATCATGCAGTAACACGTCACACACATTGACTGACGTCATCGCGATGCGTCGCTTTGTTTATAAAAGCGCGCAGCCTTTTGGCCACATAATGGAAAGCATCGCAGAAAACGTGGTAACGTTTTTGGCTTTGTGTTTTTTTTGGACTCGTGATGCGGCACGACCCTTTTTAGTCGATGGTCCGTCCTTCTTTTTTCTATGTCCGAACAGGCGCACATAAAATTACGTCAGAACCGCCGTAGGCCTTGTACACATGTACACACGCTCGTGCTTTTACATGTGAGAACATGCTTTACAAAAGCCCCAGCGTATGGACTGCAGCGTTTCACCTAATTTTTCTGGATTCTCTATGCCCTGCCTCCCACTCCGCCTCCTGACTCCCTTACTTTGTATGTCCACCTCTAAATACAACCTTCACTGGCTCTGTATCTTCTCCTGTCTTTTAGCCTTGTCTTGTCTTTATTTCTGCCTTCAGTTCCAGCTCAGCCGTCTAGTTTTGAGGCTGAGGCCGAGCTGGATTCACGCATCATGCTGTCATGGCTTTGGCCTGTACAGGACCCCATCATTGGCTTTGAACTGCTGTACTGGGAGGACAACAATCCTACAGGCAAGGTAAATACCAACTTAAAAACAGCTTCCTTCCAATGAGTCATTACACAAATAGCGCCATCTTGGGAATTGCGGAATGCATTGTGGGAATATGGTGATGCATCGTGCGATTGAATTGGAACAATCACAACTCCGTGTGATGGCCGTAGACAATTCCAAGTTAGATGTGGGCATTATTTGCCTCCCAGTTCCTGATACCCTCCAATATGGTTGGGAAGACAGCCTTACAAGCTAACCGCATCTGTTACAGAGTAGTATGATTACTTACTTTACTTTGGCTGTTCATCTGTCTAGCCACTCAAATTTGTATTTATTACCCTATACATCCTAGCCTTCTGTAATGCAATATTTCCTAGTAATCATCACAAACTTAAACTATGGATATACTGTATGTATTTATACTATCGATTTTAACCGGCATGTTACATTACTATCATTGCTACACATGTACACTGCAAGGTGACCAGGGTTGCCAACCATCCCTTAAAAAACGGAACCGTCCCGTATTCAGAAACAAAAGTATGCATCCCGTATTGAGCTGAAAAGGGACGCACTTTGTCCCATATTACAGTGAGAAACAAAAATAGTATGTAAAATGTCAATAGAATGAATTAATAAATGGCGCCTTATTAGAAAATTTATGGTAAACTTATTCTCAGCCTCTCCTGCTCTGTGACCAATGAGCTGACAGCACACTCACACACGAGTATGACGATCCAGAATCCCGTTCATCTCATTGGTCGAGGTACTGTTGCTTGCGAAGAAGATACCGGAAGACAACAAAGCTTGGACATGGATGGCAGTGACGCTGACAGTACTTTACAGGTCTTCTTCTAGCATTAATGCAACTACTCCTCCGAGAAAAAAACAGAAAAGAATGCAAAAAGACAGAGAGGAATGGTTAGAAGGAAAAACATGGGTGGAAAAGGTGCACGATAACATCTATAAAGCATACTGCGCTGTGACTTTTCCCATAGCCCATGGTGGACATGGCCTTAATGATTTAATGGTTTTCCTTTCCATAGCGTCATGCCATCTTCGACCCAGCAGGCTCCTATGCAGTTGATGGTCTAAAGTCGGACACACTCTACATGTTTTCCCTGGCAGCAAAATCTGAGATGGGTCTAGGAATCTTTACTCAGCCTATTGAAGCCAGGACTGCCCAGTCCAGTAAGTACTACAGCCTACTCATTTGCTCAGGACGAAAAGAAAGATGATGTATTGTTGCCTTTTAGTTTATCTTTGCACTACGTAACTCATAATTACAAATGGGCCAAGAGGAGTAAACATGAAGTCATATTGACTGTCAGGTAAGGGATTGGACATATTGGTAATGTCATCTTGCATCATCAGCTCAAAGATATGATTTGCTTGTAACATTAGTCAAGCATGTTTCATTTCTTTCTCGACTAAACTTAGGTGGTCTTAGCTATAGCCTGACTGTTATTAACAGGATGTGTTATTGAGGAACTGTGAAAGCCCAACACACCTTTGTTGTAACTGCTTTCCACTGTTTTAGACAAGTGGAATACATGTGTAGCGTGAGTGAAGTAGCTGATTCCGTCAGTGTCTACTAGTGTTCGGAAAATGAGGTGTCATGAAGCTTCATGCGCTCATAAAATAAAGAAAATGCGTCATATTGCTGAATGAAGCTCCATTTACATGAGTATAGCATGAGTGAAATGCAAGCTGTTAAGGCTTGTTTTACTTGCGTGAGATACCGTGGCTTGGCTTTCTGTGGTGTTTATGCTCAGTGCATTGTTCTTTGCAGTATCCTCTGAAACGCCAGGAAACATACAAAAAATATTTAGTGAAGAAGCAAAACATCAGCAAGTGTTACCTGACGAACGGCATTGACCAAACATACAACTCAATATAATGGACTGGAAATTAAATTAAAAACTCTCTTATTCTACCCTATGAGGAGAGAACCTTCAGTATTCTGCACTTTAATTCTTGTGGGGACCAGAGTAGTGACTGCAGTAGTGGAGTGATGGCCCATTAATCTTTAATTAAACTGTAGTGACTGTAGTCATGATTTTCTTGTTGCCTTTAAAGGCATCAAGCACACACTCGTTAGATAATGGGTGTTGTGGATGTATTTTAAAGAGAGGTAGGAGCTTTGGATGTCTGATGTCATTTTTCTTTGTCATTTTGCAGAACTAAGTAGAGATTTGTTTTATATAAGAGCTAATACTGACTCCCACCTGAATAAGGGAGCAGTACTCCTATTCTGAACCAGCTACTTGTGTGTGGTATGGTATTACACAGCAGCAGACGGGCTGTGTAATTGCAGTTTCAAACTTTCAGAATGTAATTACCAGTAAAGCATTAATTATATTCAATTCAATTCAATTTTATTTATAGTGTCAAATCATAACCAAAGTTATCTCAGGACACTTTACAGAGTAGGTAAAGACCCAACAATTCCCCCATAGAGTACGGTGGCAACGAAAACCTTCCCTATAACAGGCAGGAACGTCGGACAGACCCAGCTCTGTGGAGGACGGCCATCTGTCTTGACCGGTCGGGGAGGAAGAAAAGGAGAGAGAAAGAGAGAAACACAAAGATAGACAAAAGACAGAGAGACTGACACACTTCCAGAGATGCAAGCAGCCAGCGTGTAACAGTAACTATAACAATATCTATAGTAATGTGAACATGACCCACATGTTATGGCAGTTAATAGTTATTGAAGTAGCAGGAAGCGTCAGCAGGCACCACCACGATCAGCAGAGACCTGCACACAGGACCAGGGCAGCAGGCATCACCACCATCAGCAGGGACCAGCACACAGGACCACGGCAGCAAGCACCACCACGATCAGCAGAGACCAACAATCAGGTCCACACCAGCAGGCACTAACACCATCGGCAGAGACCTTCATACAGGACCACAGGACCAAGGCAGCAGGCACTACCACTGTCAGCAGAGACCTACACACAGGACCAGGGCAGCAGGCACCACCAGCACCAGCAGAGACTAGCACACAGGACCACGGCAGCAGGCACCACCCCCATCAGCAGGGACCTGATATACAGGACCAAGGCAGCAGGCACTACACAAAATCAGCAGTAACCCACAGGACTACGGCAGTAGGCACCACCACCATCAGCAGAGACCTCGGAGATGACAAAGCACAAACAACTCCGGGGAAGAAGTTGAATTAATAACATGCATTGATGAGACATGAATGACATAGAGAGGAGAGAATCTCAGAGTATTAGGAAAGGTAATATTTCCCCTTGCAGACTAGGCTTATAGCAGCATCATTAAACTGAACGGACGCAGCTTTAAGAATAACAACAGCAACACAGCTGAGAGCTCGTAAGCCCTAGCTGTAAGCTTTATCAAAAAGGAAAGTTTCAAGTTTACTCTTAAATATGGGGACAGTGTCTGCCTCCCGAATAACACTTGGGAGTTGGTTCCACAAGAGAGGAGCTTGGTAGCTAAAGGCTCTGCCTCCCCTTCTATTTTTGGAGACTCTAGGAACGACAAGTAGCCCTGCATTTTCTGAGCGCAGTGATCGAGTTGGGTGATACGGTACTATGAGCTCTTTAAGATACGACGGGGCCAGACCAATAAGAGCTTTATAGGTAAGGAGAAGGATTTTAAAGTCTATTCTAGATTTTACAGGTAGCCAGTGCAGAGAAGCTAATACAGGAGAAATATGTTCTCTTCGATTTGTTTTAGTTAGTACACGAGCTGCAGCATTTTGTACCAACTGGAGACTCTTAACAGACTTATTGGAGCAGCCTGATAATAAGGAGTTGCAGTAGTCCAGCCTAGAAGTAACAAATGCATGGACTAGTTTTTCTGCATCTTCCTGAGACATAATGTTCCTAATTTTTGCAATATTACGCAGGTGAAAATATGCAGTCCTTGTTGTTAGTTTTATGTGAGAATCGAAGGACATATCCTGATCAAAAATAACACCCAGATTCCTTACTGTGGTGCTGGAGGACAACACAACATCATCCAGAGTAACAATGTCTTTAGCTATTGAGTTTCGGAGGCCTTTGGGGCCAAGTACAATAACTTCAGTTTTATCTGAGTTTAACATCAGAAAATTGCAGGTCATCCAGCTTTTTATTTCCTTAATGCACATTTGAAGTTTATCTACCTGATGGGTTTCATCTGGTTTGATCGATAAATATAATTGTGTATCATCAGCATAACAATGAAAATGTATGGAGTGCTTCCTTATAATATTTCCTAAGGGAAGCATATATACGGAGAATAGAATCGGTCCAAGGACAGAGCCCTGTGGGACTCCGTGACTAACTTTAGTGTGCATGGAGGATTTGTCGTTAACATGTACAAACTGAGATCTCTCTGATAAATATGACTTAAACCAGCTCAGTGCGGTTCCTTTAATGCCGATCAGATGCTCTAGTCTGTGTAGCAGGATGTGATGGTCAATAGTGTCGAAGGCAGCACTAAGATCTAGTAAGACAAGCACAGAGACAAGTCCTTTGTCTGAAGCTATTAGAAGGTCGTTGGTAATTTTTATCAGTGCTGTCTCAGTGCTATGATTCGCTCTAAATCCTGACTGGAAGTCCTCAAGTAACTCATTATTATGTAGAAAGTCGCACAACTGATTGGCAACTAATTTCTCGAGGATCTTAGAGAGAAAAGGAAGGTTAGATATAGGTCTATAGTTGGCTAGTACCTCAGGATCAAGACTGGGCTTTTTAAGAAGAGGTTTAATTACAGCTACTTTAAAAGACTGTGGTACATAACCTGCTGATAAAGACATTTTAATCATATCTAATACAGGAGTGTCAACTAAAGGTAACACTTCTTTGAGTAACCTAGTTGGAATAGAGTCTAGGAGACAAGTAGAAGGCTTTGATGCTGAAATAGTAGAGTTTAATTTGTTAAGGTCGACCGGAGAAAAGCAGTCCAAAAATATATCAGGTCGTACAGTTGTTTCTAAGGTTCCTGGGTTCGATGAAAGATTGGTGCCAAGCGAGTTGATTTTGTCTCGAATAGTTATAATTTTGTCATTAAAGAAGGTCAGTCGTTACTACTGAGGGTTATAGGAATACATGGCTCAATAGAGCTGTGGCTCTCTGTCAGCCTGGCTACAGTGCTGAGAAGAAATCTAGGATTGTTCTTATTCTCCTCTATTAAAGATGAGTAATAGGCAGCTCTGGCATTACGGAGGGCCTTCCTATATGTCTTTAGACTTTCATGCCAAGCTAAGTGAGATTCCTCCAATTTAGTAGAGCGCCATTTACTTTCTAATTTTTGCGATATTTGTTTCAGTTCACGGGTTTGTGAGTTATACCACGGAGCTAACTTCCTCTGTTTTATTTTCTTCTTTTTTAACGGAGCAACAGAGTCGAGTGTTTTTCTTAGTGAGCAAGCAGCACTGTCAACAAAATGGTCAATTTCAGAGAGACAAACGTTAGTGCAGGACTCTTGAATATTAGGATAAGGCATTAAAGTAAATGCAGATGGAATCGCTTCCTTAAATTTAGTTACAGCACTATCAGATAAACATCTAGTGTAGAAACTTTTGCCCAGAGGTGAGTAGTCCTGTAATATGAATTCAAAAGTTATTAAATAATGGTCTGATAAAATAGGATTCTGTGAAAAGACTATTAAGTCATTGATTTCCACACCATAAGCCAAAACAAGGTCGAGGGTGTGATTAAAACAGTGAGTAGGTTCATGTACACACTGACTAAAACCAATCGAATCTAATAGAGAGATAAACGCGGTACTAAGGCTATTATTAACAACATCCACATGAATATTAAAATTTCCTACAGTGATTACTTTATCAGTTTTAAGGACTAAATTTGATAGAAACTCTGAGAATTCAGACAGAAATTCAGAGTAGGGACCAGGAGCCCGGTACACTATAACGAGTATAATCGGCTGCACAGTTTTCCAGGTTGAATGTGAAAGACTAAGAACAAGACTTTCAAATGAATTATAATTTAGTTTAGGTTTAGGGTTTATTAATAGGCCTGAGTCATAAATAGCTGCAACGCCTCCTCCTCGTCCACTGCCTCGAAGAATATGAGTATTAATATGACTGGGAGGAGTGGATTCATTTAGGCTAACATATTCTTCGGGACGCAGCCAGGTTTCAGTCAGACAGAGAACATCAATATGGTTATCTGATATCAGATCATTTATTAATACAGCTTTAGATGACAGAGATCTGATGTTTAAAAGTCCACATTTTATTCTCTGATTTTGTTGCATTATCGCAGATTTGGTGTTGATTTGCATCAAGTTTTTCTGTATAGCTCCTCTTCTGTTCATTTTTGATTTAATTAATGTAGATGATCGTGGGGCACACAGCGTTTGTATAGGATACTGAGCTGTAAAGTTATCCACAGAGCTCGCGGAGAGTTGTGTAAGACTGCAGCTATGCTTGCTGTATGCTTGCGGTATGGGCAGCGCAGAGAGGTGAATTAAACTCTGACTCTGCATCCTGATCCCAACACTGTTTTTTTGTCAGGAGGTGGTGGAGGTGCAGGACTCGATAGTCAGGTCAATGTTTGCAGACAAAAGTCTTGACCCTTCTTGGTTAGGGTGCAGGCCGTCGCGTCTAACTTTTTTGCCATATGTCAGTCCTGCTTGATTTAGCTGAACATGCAACTCAATTACAAAGTTCAAGCATCAAGGCAACAACAAAAGAAAAAAAGTAATTTTAGAGATTTTCTTTGTCAGGTGTAAAATTTATTATTTCACCAAAACCATCATTCAGGCACACTAATGTTTCTTGGTATTTATATATTTATCTGCTTTTGGCTGCTTTTGCTTTACAAATCACCAGGCATTGCACATCAGACATTTTGACAAATAATCTAATAAAGGCAATGAGTCGATACGTACAGCATATTATGATGTAAGAGCAAGAAAACACAAACAGACTGTAGCACAGAGACAGCTTTTATCATAAATGTCACGTTCCTTCAAAATGATTATACTATTGAATTACTATCAGTGTAAACAATTATGTTCATACTTGTGTTCACGCCATTATTACACATCTTACACTAAACTATTTAATTCAGAGCTTGACTGCATTTCTAACATTAGATCTCTGGCATGCTGGGAGGTATGGACTATAACCTGCAGTATTTACAACCCTGTTTCCAAAAGAGTTGAGACTCTGTAAAATGTAAATACAAACAGGATGTGATGATTATCAAAACATTGAAACCTCATATTTAATTGAAAATAACCCAAAGACAACATGTTGAAACAACAATTTGAATTTGCCTGAAGGCAAAGGCCAGGAAACTGATATTGGATGTTGGTGATGTTCATTAAAAACAGACAGATTGTGTAGTAGACATCAGTGCATGGGCTCAGGAACACTTCCAAAAACCATCGTCTGTGAACACAGTTCATCGCTGCATCCACAAATGAAAGTTGTAACTCTACCATGTGAAGAGGAAGCTGTATATAAAGATTCAGAAACACTGCTGCCTTCTCTAGGTCCGAGCTCATTTAAGATGGGCTGAGGCCAAGTGGGAAAGTGTCCTGTGGTGTGACGAGTCAACATTTGATATTGTTTTTGGAAATCATGGACGTGGTGTGGTTTAGTCCTCTAGGCTAAAGAGGAGAGGGACCATCCAAATTGTTATCAGCGCAGTTCAACAGCCAGCATCTGTGTTACCTGCACATTAGTGAAGGCTGCATTAATCCTGAACCATATATCCAGATTTTGTAGCAACACATGCTGCCAAATACACATTGTCTGTTTCAGAGAAGGCCTTGCTTATTTCTGCAAGACAATGCCAAACCACATTTTGTACATGCTCCAACAACATGGCTGCTGAGTAAAAGAAACCTGCCTGCAGTCCTGACTCATTCAAAATGTTTGGTCCAGGCTCCTCTGGTTTGCATGTTGAAGTGTCCTTGGTCAAGACACTGAGCCCCGAATTGTTCCCTGTACTGTGCATGGATGAATAGATTAGATGAGAGCCTGCCATCAGTGTATGAATGTGAATGAATGTGGGAAGTAGAGTCCCAAACGCTTACAAGAAGAGGTGATACAACAGAATGGTAAACATGACCGTCCCAACTGTTTTCAAATACTGTATATTGCTGGTATCAAATTCTAAATGGGCATTTGATTTTCAAAAAACAATCAAGTTTCTCAGTTTCAAAATATGAAATGTTGTCTATTTTCAATTGAATATGGGGTTTCAATGTTTTGCACATAATCACATTCCATTTCTATTTACATTTTCTCTTCTCTTTTGGAATGAGGATTGTAATACAGCTCCCAGGAGGAATCTAAACCCTCTCTCTTGTTTTACCTGTTAAGAATGAAATCCCTATGCCAGAGGTCACGCTGCTAAGAAAAACAATTTAAAACTAGTCTCTTGGATTTTTTAGTCTACCATCCCTCATCTGACAGCCAAACCTATTGTGTCAGTAAACTTGCTAAAACAGGTCTAAAAATCCTGACCACTGTTGTCGCTTACTGCTCATCTAAAACCCTCCATCTTTGCCAATACCTGTCTTCTTTGTTCTGTTTATTTGCAGTATATATCTGGAGCTTGTCAGATTATATTTTCTAACACTGACAGACCATCAGAGGAGACTAAAAATAAGGTGATCTCATGATCTCCTGTTTTGTTTTTAGCAATGGCATATGACTGTCACATCACAAGACAAGTAACTGTTGTTAAAGTCAGATAATAATATTAAAAACAATCAACTTATTCTTTCACATGGACCTCTGTGCTGCTAAAAAGGAGGTTAGAACCCCCTTGGTGGTGTTGGTCTTCAGTGTCCTTAGAGTGTGCCCAGTCCACCAACATTTCCTCCGCCTGATGGGGTCTTCGAACCTTCTCCTCTTCTGTGCACTGCCACAGATCAACGTTGGCTATTACATTCGGCCAGAAAACCCTTGAATGAAGCCGAGACTATGATTGATAAATGTCTGTAAATTTGTTATGACGTCCGAGGTCAGTTGCCATATTTTTAAGGTTCCTGAGAACGAAACTTTAACGTTTATCTCTTACGTAGGAGATACGTATGTCCTACGTACAAGATAAACTTAGGTTTGGGCCAACAATGCCGGACAAAAAAAGAAATTCACCTTGTCTTTCAGGGCTACTGTAAGTCCAAGTTTTGGTATTTTTCATAACCCTGTTTCTTTAATTGGCTGCAGTGCGTCTCCCTCTCATGGATCCTTGTCTTGGAATTACGGCTGTTCTTGTGCATCTCTTATACTCGTCACAAGCACCTCTGCTGCAGGCAGCAAACAAACCTCCAATGCTGTTCAAACATAGTTTATGTCGACTGACAGGGAAGGGTTCTTGAACTGGCTCAGTATTATTTGAACCTTGGTGCTACCAAGCGAACAAGATCACCTTTTCATCAGTTGTGTGGGAACCAATGTAATCAAGGATACGTCAGCAACTGAGGGCGTTGCACAATGCACAACGGCAGTAAATGTATTTGCACAGTGAGCCTGATGTGTTGTTTGTGTTATTGGGTGCATAGATGGCCTGATTGTGCCATTACGCAGCACCATTAATATGGAGTGCTACTTATTATTTTGTTTCATGTAAAAGTTAATTTGAAAGTGGGGTGACATCCTCTCATCAACCAGTCACATTGTGCTGTTTACTTTTGGGGAACAGAGGTCTGCTGTGTGCATACGGAAAACTATTTCTCTTCTTTAACCTCGACAAAAGCTGTACAGATATCTTCACTTCTTCTGTTCTTACCTTTCACAATAAAAGCTCTAGACACACACTACTTAGTTAACTGTTTACCAGAGGGAACTTAAATTCATTAGCATTTCACTAAAAGGAAACTCAATAACATATCTTCAGTGTTAGCTTTTCCTGGTCAGAAATCACAGGAGGAGAAACTTTTATTTTGTCCTCTGGAAGGAGTCTCCAGAGCTAACCTCCGTCACTTCACTCAGCAGTAGAAACCGCACACAGGACTCCTCCACAGGTCTTTATTTGTTCTCAAACTCAAAACTGTAGCTGCTGTACATTCACTTGATATCTTCACACATATCTTGATAAACTGTATTACACACCCCCGGAGAAGAAGGTTGTGTTGCTCTATCTTTTGATTGGCACACCCACTGATGTTGTCACTGTTGAACCGGTTCGGACTGAAAAAACCCCCAGCTATTTTCAGGCTGCAGTTCATCACAAACTTTTCAGGTTCTGAACGCAGTTATTTTTGATTGAAATGTGCCGACTGGTTCAAACTGATGCCGTTCAGCTACAGCCTTACTCTGTACACAGAGAAGACCGGACTGCTGCGTCTGGTAAGATCAAACGGGGAGGTGTGTGTGTGTTTATCAACAACTCATGGTGTGGGGACATACAGACTGTTTATAAACACTGTGCCCAGATGGCAACAACCCTCAACACAGACAACACCAAGGAGATGATAGTGGATGTGACGATGAAGAGGACACCTCATCAGCCACTGTACATCCGGGAGCTTGAAGTAGAGAGTATGAGCTGCTTTGAATACCTTTGCATTTACACCATTGAGGACCTCACATTTAACACCACACAGCTGGTAAGGACGACCCTACAGTGGCTGTATTCTGAGGTTGAGGAAGTTCGAAATGTGGCCTGGGATCCTAAGCAACTTCTAGAGCTGCATTGTGGAGAGCGTCGTGACCAGCTGCATCACTGTGTGGCACAGCAGCACTACTGTTGTGGACTGCAAATGCCTGCAGAGAGTGGGGAAGACTGCTGAGAAGATCACCAGGACTCCACTGCCATCTGTGCAGAGCATCTACCGCCGCAGGGTCCACAGCAGAGCCGCCTCTATCCCCAAAGACCATACCTACCCCCAGCACGGACTGTTCACACTTCTGCCCTCAGGCTGGAGGTACAGAAGTGTCAAATGCAGGACCACCAGACTAAAAAACTGCAATCAGACTCCTAAACAACTGATAGGAGTATAATCATCATAGACTACATTCAATTCTATAACTGCACAGTGCACATGCATAATTACACTGTTTACATTGACATTTGCGTTTTTTATTGTTGTTTAATTTATTTCTGAAATAAGCTACCTTTTAAATTTTCTTTGTTTTTGTATTTTATGTCTTTTCATTTTCTTATACTTAGATTTTAACATTGTTTGGCATTCTGTTGAAGCAAATGAAGAATTTCAATCTATATGGCAACTTGTTCCTTAATTGTGCACATGAGAACAAACACTTTAAATCTTGAATCTTGTTGGAAAATTATAGCTAAGCTAATATAGGCCAACACAATAATAAACTGTGGCCTGAGGAAGTATGATCAAGCTACATTGTAAATATGGACAACACTACATAAGAAACCATAGTACTTAGTAAAAGTATTATAAATGGTTATTTCATCCATATAATGATCACACTCTTTTCAGCCCACTAACGTTAGCTGAATGTTTACCACAGCTCTGGCAACAAGTACCAGCTGACTTTAGCTTAGCTTAACCTTCCAACAACAATTAGACGTAAAGATAAAATTCAGCACATCTGAACAAAACCAATTACAACTACCAACAGTCATACCCCTCAGGACCTTACCAATGTTTTGTTTCAAGTTATAATGTCAACATTATTGGTTGAGTATTTTTGATAAGGTTGTCACATAAAAAAATCCAAGTGTGCAGCAGAAATCCACAAGCAGACAACGGGAGAGCACACAGGAGAAGAGCTGAAGCTGGGAGCAGGAACTCTGTGTGAGCAACAACAGATCTTAGTGCGAGCATCAATATATTTGTGCCCGTATACAGTTTAGGCATAGGCAGAATAAATGTGACTGCAAGAAGAAACTATTTGAGCACAAGAAGGAGCTATTTGAGTGCAAGGGCAGAGTTTGAAGGAAAGAATGAAAAATCTGGACATGAAATCAGTAAATAATGTGCTCAATCTGAAAGACCCCGCTCTTGAATAAAGATAGTAACTCCATATATTTCAGGCTTTCCAGCGTAGCCAGCGGATATCTGGGCCAAGATGTTCAAGTGATGGCCACTGTATATGGTCCAATTAGCAACTTGCAACGTAAGAATGAGGTTGAAAGACAGCATTCCTATAAACCGATATCTGCATATGAATGCAGATAAAATGATAACAAAAAGCTAAAGAAAAACTAAATTGTAGTCAGATGATAGCCAATTGGTTCAGAGATTGCATTACAGCCAGAGCCTTTAGTGTCAGAGTCCTGAGATGTATGTGTGTGCAACACAACCATCCACCTGACCTTGTGCGACTGTGTAGTTCAAAGATGTTAGACTTCCTGGATTAGAAAAATACTGGCGGGGAACATAAAACGAGCTGCAAAAATAATGGTTAACAAAACAACATGCTTACTACGACCTCAGGAGTGTTCGACCCAGGTGAGAATATAATGTTGAGCAGCCTTCTGGTGTTGAAGAATGGGTGTCTCCCTAAGATGAAGCCTGTCTGGTCTAGTGAAATTATCGATGACATCACACTTTGGAGGCGGAGGGTGAGGATCTTAGCAAGGATCTTACAATCTAAGTTTAAAAGTTAGACCGGTCTGTAGCTGCCACATGAAATAGGATCCCTGTCCTTCTTCAGGAGCAATGAAATAGATGCCTCATACAAGGTCATTGGCAGTCTGCCTTCAGTAAAGGAGTGAAGGAACATTTTCACAAGGATGGGGGCTAATAGCATCGAGTATGCCTTAAAGAGGAGGAGTAAATTCCATCAAGTTTTTAACAGTTCCTCCTAAGTTTCCACCAGCCTAGCCCATTCAGTCCTTCTCATTTGAGCAACACAGGATATCACTTGTCCCCGGACAGTAGCTTTAAGCGCTTCCCACAGAGTGCCACTGCTGACGTCACGGGTGTCATTAAGGGCGCGCTCACACTATCCTCCCGGACCGAGACCCGGACTTTAGGGTACTTGCCCCCCCTCCCTCTCCCCCCGCGCCCCAGCCCCGTTTGTACTCACACTACCAGGGCCTCGGCCAATACTTCTTGCTGTCCATACGCCTTCAAGCCGTAACACGTCACACGCATTGATCGCGCGTGTGTGGCTTTGTTTACAAATCTTTCCATAGACCTCGGAGTTTTTGTGCGTCTTGTCGACTGTTTTTGAATATTTTCATCCGACCAAATCTGCAGTAAACACTCCACCTCCGCACCACACCAACATGAACCTTTCACCGCCATTGTTGTTGTTGTTAAATGTCCGCGCATGGTCCGTCCTTCTATTTACATGTCCGAACAGGCGGACATAACGCTACTGCCGTAGGGCTCGTGCTCGTGCGCGTACACGTGCGCACGCTCGTGCTCGTACATGTGCAAACGGCTCCGCTAAAGCCCACCTATTTCAAGCGGGCCGTGGAGGGCCAGCTGGCCCCAGTTGAGCGCGGAGCAGGTGCGCTCACACTACTTAAAGGTACTAGACTTTAGCTGAAAAACCGGTTTTGGCCGCGGCCGAAAGGATAGTGTGATCACGCTCTAAAATCTATGTAAGGGAGTGTTTGAGTTGCGACAAAATCTTTAAACTTACTATCTGACAGTAAGTGTGAGCTGAACTTCCACGTTGAATGTGGAATTGTATCCCGTGGAAAACTAAGGTCAACTGTGGTAGGAGCATGGTCAGAAGTGACTATTGGGTGATATTCTCGTGAAGAAACGTCTCTGTACCCCGGACATTGAACTGTTGACTGTGAGGATGAGGCCTTATTATTTGCCCAGGGAATTCACGTCTGCCATCATTATCTGTGTGTACGTTCCTCCTTCAGCTGATGCAGCGCTGGCCTGTGATGTCCTCCACTCCGCTGTTGCCCAGATACAGACGCTGGATCCTAACGCATTTATTGTCATCACTGAGGATTTTAATCATGTCTCACTGGATAAAACCCTCCCAACATTTCACCAGTATGTTGACTGCCCCACTATAGACTGTAACACACTGGATCTGTTGTATGCAAATGCTAAGGATGCATACAGTCCCACAGCCCTCCCCCCTCTCGGAAGATCTGACCACAACCTGGATCTGCTGACCCCCAAGTATATTCCCCTTGTTCAGCGGCAGCCTGTCCACATTAGGAGCGTGAGGAGTTGGACTCAGGAGGCCGTTGACGCACTACAGGACTGCTTTGAGTCAACAGACTGGGATGCACTTGTTGAGCCACATGGAGAGGATCTGGACAGCATGACCGACTGCATCACAGAATACACCACCATGCCAACCCGGACTGTGAGCTGCTTCTCTAATAATAAGCCGTGGATCACCAATGACCTGAATGCCCTTCTTAACAAGAAGAAGAGGGCGTTCAGGTCTGGAGACAGGGAAGAACTGAGGAGAGTGCAGCATGAACTCAGGGATATGCTGAGGACCTGTAAAGACGCCTACAGGAGGAAGCTGGAGGCCAAACTCCAGCAGAACAATGTGAGGGATGTGTGGACCGGTATGAAGCAGATCACTGGGTGTAAGGTGTGTGGCAGACAGGCATCAGGCAGCCTGGAGAGGGCAGACGAGCTGAACAGATTCTTCAATAGGTTCAGCTCACAGCCTTCTGTCGTCTCCATTACACCTCCAGACCCCCACACACCCTCACTGCCCCAAATGCTTCCTCCCCTCCCCCCTTAATCCCCTGCTGTGAGCTCTCCTGTGCAGCACCTCTCCTCCTTCTCCACCTCTTCCACCTCCACCTCCTCCTCCTCTGCCTCCTCCTCCTCCACCTTCACCTCCTCCAGCACCTCCTTGTCCTCCACTGAAGACACCAGCAGCCTCCCCCGCATGACTGTGACTGCAGGCCAGGTTAGGAGACAGCTGGAGAGACTCCACCAGCATAAGGCTGCAGGCCCTGATGGTATCAGCCCCAGGATCCTGAAGACATGTGCCAGCCAGCTGTCTCCTGTCCTACAACACCTCTACAACCTGAGCCTTGGTCAGGAGAGAATACCAGTGCTCTGGAAGACTTCCTGCCTGATTCCTGTTCCAAAGAAGTCGACACCATCAGACCTCAATAACTATCGACCAGTGGCCCTCACATCTTACGTCATGAAGGTGCTGGAGAGACTAGTTTTGGTCAACCTGAGGCCGCAGGTGAGAGCCCTGCTAGACCCTCTGCAATTTGCTTACCAGCCCCACTTGGGAGTTGATGACGCTGTCATCTACCTGCTGCAACGAGCCCATTTGCACCTGGATACTGTGAGAATCACATTCTTTAATTTCTCTAGTGCTTTTAACACCATTCAGCCACTGCTACTGGGGGAGAAGCTGCAGGTGATGGGAGTAGATGACACAATGATCTCCTGGATTACTGACTACCTGACAGACAGGCCGCAGTTTGTCCGTATGGGCAGTGTTCTGTCTGATGTGGTGGTTAGTGATACAGGAGCTCCACAGGGGACTGTACTGTCTCCTTTCCTGTTCACCTAAAACACCACTGACTTTCAGTACAACACTGAGTCGTGTCACCTGCAAAAGTTTTCTGGTGTATAAGTGAGGGACAGGAGGAGGAGTACAGGGCACTGGTAGACAACTTTGTGAAGTGGACTGGACAGAATCACCTGTGGCTGAACATCAGCAAGACCAGAGAGATGGTGATAGATTTCAGGAAGAAGAGGAACACGGCTTTCCAACATCTGTGCATTCTGGGAAAGGATGTGGAGGCGGTGGAGGATTACAAGTACCTGGGTGTTACCATCAACCACAGACTGGACTGGAGGTCTAGTACTGAAGCTGTTTACAAGAAGGGGATGAGCAGACTAATTCCTGAGGAAGCTGAGATCCTTCAACGTACACAGCAAGATGTTGGAGATCTTTTATCAGTCTGTGGTGGCCAGTGTACTTTTCTTTGCTGTGGTTTGTTGGGGAAGCAGCATTGGCGCCAGCAACACCAACAGACGCAACAAACTGATCAGGAAGGCTCGCTCTGTGATTGGCTGCAAACAGGACACTCTGGAGGTTGTGGTGGAGAGGAGGACACTGAAAAAACTGTTATCCATCATGGATAATCCTCTCCACCCTCTCCAACTCACACTGGTCAGACAGCGGAGCACCTTCTCCAAAAGGCTGCTTCAGCTTCGCTGCCGTAGCAACAGATTCAGGGAATCTTTCCTGCCACAATCCATCACTTTTTTATAATAACTCTCTCACCTCTGCCTGACAGAGAACTCTGCTCTCTCTACTGTTTTTTTTGTTTTGTATATATTATTATTGTTATAGTATATTTAGCATATTTAGTTGTATATATTATTATTGTTTATTGTTTACAGCACACTGTGCACTGTATATATACACTATGTATATATTGGATTCTATTTATGTTATGTACAAAGTTTTTATTTGCTGACCCACTACTGCCGTTACAAAATAATTTCCCAGTCTGGGATCATTAAAGTAATTCTATTCTATACTATTCTATTCTATTCTATTCTATTCTACATTCACATGCATTCACACAGTCAAGGAGATTGTTATCAAGTAAAAATAAATCAATTCGGTAGAATCTGTGGTGTACATGGGAAAAAAGAGAAAGCTTTACCACGGGGATTTCTAAACCTCCAGGGATCTGAAATTTCCAGCTGTGATGCATATGTTTTTACTGTGCCTGCTGATTTGGATAGTGTAATCTGTGTAGGAGAAGATCTGTCAGGAGTCACATCCTGCACCAGATTGAAGTTCCCACCCATGATAATGCGATGACAGCGTTTGGGATTTTTGCAAATAGCTTTATGAAAAACTGTTCATCGTCCCAGGTTGGCGTAAAAACCGAAACTAAAACCACATGTGTCTTCTGAAGTGTGCCCGAAACTATGACATGATGGCCGTACGTATCTAGGATTACATTTGTCGGCTCAAACAGGACCCTTTTATGAATGATGATGGCTGCCCCTAACTGTATCTGTAAATTTGGAATGGAATAAGTGGCCCATCCACACCCTCTTAATACGTGGGGTGTCAGCTGTTTTGTCATCACATCCCCCTGAAGTAGCTCCAACTGTCAGGACCTTAGCGATTTTGATCGCTTTGTTCTTTCCCTTAGTATTCCAGGAAATCAGAAGCACCCCAGTACCCTTACAGCATTAGTCATAGGAACAATAATAATAAGTTAAAATGACACTGCATGACCTTAAGTAGTCTGTAGTAGTGGAGGAAGAGAGAGGGGGGAGGGATAAACAGGAAAAAAAAGGAACCCAAACACAAATAAAACAGAACAGAACAAAATAAAGGGAACAAGACAGTAACACTGTAACCAATCTGAAAAAACCTTCCTGAGCTCTCCAGCTTGCAACTAACAGCTAAACTGAACTTCCAGGGTCTCCTCCCTTAACTAACAGTGTTTGACCCCTTAAAGTCACATGGAAATAATAATAATAATAGTATACAATTAGTAATATTGATGATTCTGAACTTACAGACAGCCATGTAAAATAAATAAAATCAGCCAGCAAAAGGACGGCAAGATGCCTTAGGGCGGGCAGGCTATGAAGGCATATCTCCATATCAAACAGGATAAATAGACCGGAATGCATATGCTGCACTGGTGCAGGTCGCCTGCGATAGTGCTAGGCTGCAGCAAAACCCTTCGACCGAATGAGTCACAGACGATAAAATACTTCAGATAACCCTATTGCGGTGGGTGATAAACATCCAAAACTAAAATAAAGCTGTTAAGAAAATATATAATGATGAACTGAAATCTACATGTGAACGAGCTTCCAGTGGGCACAAAGGCTGATTAAAGATTGTCTGGATTCACTTGAGAGTGTGCGCAGGCACAGAAAGAAAGATGAAAAAAACAAAAAAACAAACAGGAATTCAAAAAACATCAGAAAGCACTGGATCTCAAGTCAACATGTCCACAGTGTGTTAAAATGTCCATTTAGCGATTTCTGTTCAAAACTCTCGCAGACAGAATATCAGCAGCCTGTCAAGACTTTAACTATTAGTGCTGCAGCCAGTCTGGGGCTGTTAAAGCACAGCTATACAGTTAGCAACACACAAACTCACAGTCAGTTATGTATACTGTATATAAGTATACAACTGTAACTGTATATGGCGATGGGGGAACCTCTGTAATGCGGTTTCCCTCTCCTGGCGTGGGCCTCGCGTATGATTTTCTCCTTCACCTGGTATCTGTGCAGCCTGATGATGACTGGCTGTGCTCTCTGGTCTGGCCTAGGCTTCTAAGCTAGTGTGCGGTGAGCCCTGTCACATTCTGGTTGTGATTCGAGGAAGCCTTCACCGAAAACCTCCAGCTTTGCAAAGAAGGCTGTCGGCCGCGGGCCCTCCACTGCTTCAGGTAGTCCAACCACTCTGATATTACTGTGCCTGCTTTTATTTTATTTATTTATTTTTAAAAGGGAAAATGCACATTACAAGCGGCAAAAATGGGTTTTCTCAGGAGGGCACACAGTATTAGCAGAGACAAAGAGCATAAGTGCCAAAATACAAGTAAGGACAGAGTAAAGTACATTAATCCTGATTATGGCAGCATGTCAGATTTTCAAATAGCCATTGTTTTAGAGATTTAGAAAAAGATTTCAAGGATGTGATATTTCCTTAGTTCTGCGGGTATAGTATTCCAAGTATGTGCTGCTCGATAAGAGAAGACTGACTGA
This sequence comes from Echiichthys vipera, assembly GCF_963691815.1. Lineage (NCBI taxonomy): Eukaryota > Metazoa > Chordata > Actinopteri > Perciformes > Trachinidae > Echiichthys > Echiichthys vipera. Next base: position 34,924,627 of record NC_139828.1, on the reverse strand, counting down.
CCAAAACAACTTTTTTTACAAGGAATTTTACAATCCCCTCTTGCAGATGCGCTTGTAGATGCATTTAGATTTTGTGTGATGAATTCATTGAGTGGAGGGGGAGTCATACTATGAAATATTTTATATACAAGTAAGATATCGGCTAATGTAATTTACTTTAGCCAGCAGCTTAGCATTGCTCTCTATTAGCGTGGCACAGGAGGCCTCCAGCATTAGCAGAAGCTCGTCTTGTAAATTTGCATTTACCTAGAGGAAGCCTATTTTCTGAGCGTGTTCGGACACTGTGGCCTGGACGTGGTCACAGCTTGATTATAAGTCACAGCACAAGCGTGTGCTCATTTCAGATCATTTTGTGAGTCTGCTTTGTGAGACTTTAGCTGCCACTGTCCTCCTGCCTGCCTCTCTCTGGCAGTCCATGTCTTAAGTAACAACATGACATGCCCTCTCTTTGTCTTCAGTCAGATAGTAGGTCTGAATAATTCAGTCCATACGGAGGCTCTGCCATTTGTAGAAGCATATTCATTATATCTGTCAACAGCTGGAGCAGAACGCAGCACAGCCCGATGCACACAGCTAAAGAGACACCATTACAACACATCCTTACAAGAGGATTTACCTTTTTATGAGGGTACAATTGGCCATAGCATGAGCAATGAGAGCAAAGAGTAATGAGCTCTATTCTGGAGCCACTAGAGAAAATCAAATTATGAAAGAATAAGTCCTGGACAATCACAGGGATTTTTAGGAAGCCTGTGGACCCTCTCCTCTGCTAAAACTCACTGTTCTGACCAGCTCAGATCTCTTTCACTCAGTTGCGTGCACAGACTTTTTGAAGGGCAGGAGCGAAATGGGAAAAAAGGGCAGCAGTGGCGATTGCTCTAAGACTGCAAGAGAAGCTCAGCTTCCCCTAAAATGTCACAAAAAAATAAATAAGTGGTGAAATATGTACTGCTGTGTGGACATTTCATTGACTAAATACGCGCTAGAAAGCCTTCATCTTTTGTTCAGAATCAGCTACGTATCACAGGTAACCGGCGCAACTTTATTCTCATTTATCCCCACAGCGCTTTACACAGCTAACAGCTAAATGGGCGATTCAGCGACCTTGAAGAAAATATCCAGCAGAGAAATTTCCAGGTTTTTCATTTTGTTGTTCTGAACTGATCCAGAGATTTTACCGATCACCAGAGACTTTGACGTTGTTAAAAACGACTAGCATTGTGTTTGGCGACTGTTCTGTCACTCTGCGGTTTCTTTCCCCAACGAGCAGCGGCAGCTGCAGAGTTTCCCCCCCGTCATGATCACCCACACTCAAAGGCGGTGAGGCGCAGCAGCTCCAGCTGGTCCAAGGCCGTTTCAGCAGCCTAGCTCTGCTGGCCATTGAGAGGACAATGAATGAATGAATGAATAAATTAATTAAAAAAAATGTATTCATTATTTTTATTATAAATTTTATTTTGTTATTTTGGTGTCTGGTGATGTATCCTGACCCATCCCATACAGGATTACACAGACACCTAAACATATTCAACAAAAACTAAGCATTACAGTATGCCAGAGCATACGTCCACAACAGCCAAGAACCAAGCATATAAATTTAAACACAAAAATAAAATCAAAATAAAGTAGAATATGTGCAGATTTACAGACATGGCCCCATTAATAACAAAACAAAACAATTCATGAGCCTAAACACAGGAGTTTTTTTCATTTTTATCTCTCAAATGTCAGTTTCCTCCTCCAGACTTTGGACACATATTCAGAAAATGCATACACGTTATCAAAAAGAAGTTCAATCAAAGCTCAATCCTTCAAACCTATTAAATCAACATCAGGAGCATCTTTTTTAAACAACTTTTGGCGTAAATCATGATATAAAGGGCAGTATAAAATATGAACGTTCAAATCTCAGTATTCCCGGTCTTTCCTCCGATACTCCTCTATATCGGCCTGTTTACATGTGCAGTGGTAATATGCCACACCGTAACTGTGCACATAGTGATCTGTAACTTTTTGATAAATTGTATTTGACCAATTTTCCGCACTTATATTCTTTCTTAAACAAACAATAGGTTCTCAGTTTTGTTTTGTTTTTAAATTTCTTCTGTCCAACGTTTTTTACATATCATTTCAGAAGGATTTTGTATTTGTGTTTCCTTCCTCCCTCCAAAGCACTAACTCTGTCCATCTGTTGCCCTCCTCTCTTCATCTTCATTCTCTCTCTCAGTCTCTCCCTCCACACTTTATTATTGCACACCCACTGAATTTTAATCTCACACTCTTTTCATCTCTCTCCATCTATCTGCACTTTGAGCTCTTTGCTTTTTTCTGTAGAATCTCTCCATTCTCCACATAGACTGTAGCAGCTTTCTCTGTGCTCTCTTCAAAAATTCATCAGTGTCAGCCCGGCATCTGACTATCACTACACACTCTCATTTTGCTCCCAGACACCTCCAGAATCTTACAGCACAGATCTGAAGGCTGCTGGCTCACTATTAATATATTTCAATAAAATGGGCCAATGTATTCTCATCAATATGTTCCTATGATATTGTGAAAGTACTGAATAAGTTCTGCACAAAAATGTGTATAATATCGTAATAAAGGGCGAACGAAAGTTGATCTACAAAGCGCATGACGTACTCACAGCATCGAGGCAAAGCTTAGAAAGTAAAAAACATGTCGGTAAAGAATATTTTCCATTTGTGTAACGTGAACTTACAGATACAAGAAACAATTTCAGGTGCCTGGTCCATATTCCAACAGAAGGATCACAGAGAAAAAAAAAAGTTAGTGAGCATCTTGTTCCACAGCTGCGCTCATCTCATCCGTGGAAGCCTCCATGTTGTTTAAACTGAACAGTCTCTTCTTGTTGCGTCACACTTAAATCCACCTCAAAACCAACGCTGATTGGTTCGGTCGTGTCATGAACGGTGCGGGGAATAACACAATGAATCGGACCCAAATGCAGACAAGGACACAGTGAACGGTTTAAACGAATATTTAATAACACAGAAAACAAGGGAATTCAAAAACAGGGGAAAAGGGACCAAACCAAACAGGAACGGGATCTCGGGAAACTCTAACAAAAGGGAACAAAGAAACAATCGTTAACAAACAAACAAATAAGCACAAAGATTTAAACAGACAAAGTACGAGAGCCAGCCGACGAGAAGTACTATGTACGGTCTGGCGCCGAATGTGTTCCACATCCGGCCTTTTATGCAGCAGGACAGGTCATCAGTGAAACTGGATACAGCTGGGCGGAACCACGCCTACTAGCTCCAGACAGACAAACACTGAGAGGAAAGACACATGCAGGGAACAATCAGACAGAGGGAGACAAACACAGGCACAAAAGGAAAGGGAGAGGCTGGCAGAACAGGGAACCTGACAGGTCGCTTGGCAAACTCAACCAAATTTTCTCAGCCACAAATTACCAGACTAATCTGTGAGTAAAATACAATGGAGCTCAGAGATCATGATGGACTCCCGAGGCTATGACTCAGTGTGACTGAATGTGAAATTGAATTGAACAATTACTTGTGTACAAATTACTAGCTGCTGCTTTCCTTACTGTATGGTGTTCAAAGATATGAATAAATGCAAATCAGTCACAGCAGCATTTTGAGGTCTTTGAGGTTGTGGAGTTCTTTAGGGTCGGCAGAGAGAAGAGAAGGCTGTCACACATGCTGGACACTGAAAGGGATACACAGGAGACAATTAGTGGTTGCTCCAGCATCTCACAGCTGTTGCAAAGAATCCCCAGCACCCACAGAGACGTTATTTAGCTTCATACTGTCACTTATGGACTCGTATACCTCACAAAGTCTCCACATGACGGTCAGAAATAATAACAAATAAAAGTGAAAAGAGTCCACACCCATGGTCCAGCTATGTTACATATGTGGGAAAAAGTGTGTTTCCCAGCAGTTTAAAAAACCTAAATACATTCAGGTTAAGGGCATACTCCGGTTTCTCAAAGATGATGTAAATATCGTACCCCGGGTAAAATCAGAGTTCTCATACACCTAGAGAACTCCTTCAGTACATTGATTATTCGTGCATGTAAACAGCTTTCCGGGACTACTATCTGGTTTCTCGTCTGTGCATGCTCCATGGGTTAGAACTTCCCTCACACTCCACAGCAGTGGCTTTTGACCCGACATAGAATAAACCAGGAAGCAACAGTGCCAAAACAACATGAAAAAAACAACAACAATAGAGCGTAACCTTTAAACAGAGGGAGGACTTCACCATGAAACTCACATTACTACCAAGAAGACCTGTTTCTGTGGTAATTCAGACCAATGTGGGCTGGATGTGATTTTGACGGAGGTCAAGTTACTTCCGTCATTTTCCCATTCAACCCCCTTTCATGTATACAAGGGAAACTTCAATGCTCCGATTATTCCCTTAACCGGGGAAAGGCCATTTTGAGGTTACTGCTGTGCATGAAAACAACTGACTGACGCACTACCTCACGTAAAGGCGGGACACAACATTTTTTTGACCTGCTACACAGACGTTTTGTATCAGGTGGCTGCTGCCAGCCTAACTGTGTGCTAACTGAGTTTTACCAAGTGATTCTGCAGTTGTTTCTGCAGGGTTTGGAAAATGTAGGCTATGTTAATTCAATTCAATTCAATTCAATTCAATTATTGAATATTTATAGTGTCAAATCATAACAAAATTTATCTTAGGACACTTTACAGACTAGGTATAGACCACACTATATGACTTACTTATGATTTACATAGACCCAACAGTTCCCCCGTAAAGCACGGTGGCAACGAAAACCTTCCCTATAACAGGCAGAAACGTCGGACAGACCCAGCTCTATGGAGGGCGGCCATCTGTCTTGACTGGTTGGGGAAGAAGAAAAGGAGAGAGAAAAAGAGAAAAGAAGGACAGATGGACAGTGAGAGACAAAGACAGACACAAAGACAGGCAGACACACTTCCAGTAACTATAATAATATCTATAGTAATGTGAATATGACTTATATGTTATGGCAGTTAATACAGCAGAATAGTAGAAACAAGCACAGCTAAGGTGATAGATTATAATAGTAGCTGGAAGCGTCATGCAGGACCACAGCAGCAGGCACCACCACGATCAGCAGGGACTTGCGAGATGACAAAGCACAAACAACTCAGGGGAAGAAATGAATTGGTAACATGCATTAATGAGACATGAATGATACAGACAGAGAGGAGAGAATCTCAGAGCATCTGGAAAAGTATTACCCCCCAGCAGACTAGGCCTATAGCAGCATAATTAAGCAGAACAAAATCAGCTTAAAATTAACAACATTGCTAAGGGCTCGTAAGCCCTAGCTGTAAGCTTTATCAAAAAGGAAAGTTTTAAGTTTACTCTTAAATATGGGGAAAGTGTCTGCCTCCCGAATAACACTAGGGAGTTGGTTCCACAGGAGAGGAGCTTCGTAGCTGAAGGCTCTGCCTCCCATTCTACTTTTGGAGACTCTAGGAACGACAAGTAGCCCTGCTGTTACTAAATTAATTAACTGGATGGTTTTAACTACAACATCATGGATACACATTGATTTGATTGACTGACTTATAAATAAAAGAAAACCCACAAGGTTGCTCTGCTGCGCACATTGTCTCTGGTACAATGAGGTATTTATCTCAATCATTTTCAAATTGGACAGCTTGTCCTCATCTTTACACTCACAGTGTAAAGCCGTGTAGAACAGAGTTGAGCTACGCAGCATGGTTCATGTAACAGCTTCAAATGGATATAATAAATATGATGATAATGAAACTACAACATGACTAACGAACTGGGAGAAGTGTTAAGCTAAGAGAGAGGGAGGGTATGACTCTTGCGAGGGCCTTGACTTATCAGATTATGAGACTGAAAATTCTCAGTAAACCTATCGTTAATCAATTAATATTAGCTATCACCAATAATTATCAAATAATAACAAAATGACTCTAGTTAAACTAGAGGACCGCGGGGCACCACCTTCAAATTATAAAGGGAGTGATAACTAATGTAACAGTCTCATTAAATATACTAGTAGAGATAACAGGGAGATGGAATCACCTGCTAGGCATTGCTGCCTGTCGCAGCTCCTCCAGTGCCCACGGGTCAGCTGCAGGGTCATCAGCCAAGAACCACCATTCACCAAGATTTAGCTCCTTTAATCATGTAAGGTCCCCCCCTGCAGCTGATAGGTGGTCCCCCCCTGTAGTTGTTGTTGGGGTTAGTTGTTTGTTCCCCAGTGCTTGTCCTTCCTCCTTAACCAGAGTCAAAAGCTTCCTTTCTCAGCCTCCTCTGTCAGCTATTTGGTTGCCTTCTTCAGGTCATGGCGCCGGCTGTAGCATCCCTGGGAAAGCGTGATCTTACAGCCTGACAGGATGTGCTGGAGGTTTGCATTAGGGGGGTGTTCCAAGGACAGGGAAGCGTGTCATATGTTGAGATAACTTTTAATAAAAGAGATAACTTTTATTATGATTTGGCACTATAAATAAAATTGAATTGAATTGAATATGTTGCACAAATAAGGAAGCTGAGCCTTGCCTGCAGGATCTTCCAAAGGTCTGCCCAACTCATGTTTCAGTTGATGTCCAGCTCCCTTATCGGCCCTGTGACACAGCCTTTATCTTATAGCGCTCTTCCTCCAACCTTGTCACCTCTGCCACCACCATCTCCTTCCTCTCTTTGCGGTTGGCCTTGTACCAGAACAGTGGTGCTTCTCCCCACCCTACCCTGCCCTTCCTGCCTAGACTTTGCCGACAATCTCTTGATGCTGCGGGCGACTGATGGCTCTGTCGACCTCAGTTTGGGCATTCCACTTCCGGCCTGTCGGAATCTTGATTTGTTTGTTTGCATTCCTTACAGCCTGGTCGGTGGACTCTCTTAACTCAAGAATGAGCCTGGTCTTTTCCTGATTGTAGCCCAAATTGATGGACTGGAGTGGAAGTTGGAGGTTGTTCTTTCCGAACAGGCCCGTTTCAGAGAGGCATCGTGGCAACCCCAACCACATTCTGATGAATGAGCTGGCCTTTCTATCCATCTTACTTGTGGTGGGTGAGGGGATTTCACTCATTTTCAGCGGCCACATTACGTATGTACTGGTAGCACCAGACTTTGTACTTACCTAGGAGTTGGCTTTGGTCGATCTTTGCCAGGCCTTCTGAGAGCTGTTTCAACATGGTTCTCCCCATCCGTTAAACTAGAGGGCCTCGGGGCACCACCTTCAAATTATGAAGGAAGTGACAACTGATGTAAAAGTCTCATGAAATATACTAAACTATTAATTAAGGGTTAATCCCATCCATCCATCCATCCATCCATCCATCCATCTTCAACCCCTTGCCCCGGTCGCGGGAAGGCCTGACAGTTAGGATCCTTGGAGAGTTTTCACACCTGGCTGTGATCTGTGTGATCCTCTTGGGTCACAGGGCAGTTCTTTGTCTCAGGAACAAAGGGCCATGCGACAGGCTCTCAGGCCTGGTATTATTCTTTTGTTTGATCAGTTGAGGCCTTCTCATAATTGGACTAGAAGATCAAATTAATCCAGAAATGAACAATCATCTGTGGAATGGCAGTTGCACCTACACCCTGTTGCTATGGTTTATTGACATTACCCCTCCAAAGCCTGGAGCTTGAACTTAGAAGCTTGTGCTGCGACCTAGAATTATTTGGGAATTGGCATATTAATTATTTAAATTACAGTAGGCTGAAATAGATTTAATATGTTGAAGAGGAAGCTATTCTTTGTTTTTCGTCATATTTTGATTTTGTTAATATAAAAATATATATGTATATATATTTTATATATATATATATATATATATATATATATATATATATATATATATATATATAATCCTGATTAATGTTACCTAGTGGAGGTCAGAGTTCAGAAGTGATATCAGTAATGTGCGCCGTGGAGAGAAGAAAAAGGTACAGTGGAGTCATGGTGTTTTTTTACGGCCCTTGTTTAGTGATGAGCTGCGGGCCAGTTTTCTTTCTTGGTGTAAAACCACTATAACTAAGGACAGAGGTGAATAAAAGTTGCCAAATGGAAGAGACGAAGTCATGTCTGCACTGTAAAAAAAAAACTGTCGTTTTTACAGGAATTTAAATCACGGCTGAATCACATTAAAAAACTGTTAAGTCTACAAAAAAATTTTGTTAATTTCGCATAATGGTATTGTATATGAATAGACCATTTCCTGTATTTTTGACATGTAATATTTGCTTATTGTGCATCAATAAACGGTAAAATTAACAGGGAAATATCAAACAAAAAACTAATTTAAACTGGTAGAACAACAGTAAAACTTTGCATTTTAAATGGAGCCGTTCTGTATATTATACGTAAAATCTATTCATAATATGCTTTATTTTTATGTTTTAATAATCAAGTTATTTTGTCAAATTTACTTATAAACCTGCAAAATGATAACTACTACGCCTACACCAAAACATGCAAAAAAGACATCTTGAGAAAAGACAAGAGAGGAAAATATCACTTTTGGGAAATTTATTTAACAGCCATCGTCAATAATTGTAAACAATTGGATGCATTTTTTGTTCAACGTATACAACATCCAAAGAAGCTACATGTAATTGTTCTTTTAACTATGACTGAACCCAAGTTGAAATACTCCAGAACATTAGCCTCTTTAAAATCAGGACATTTTTCTGTCACTTCTACAACTTTAAGTGCCAGGCACACAACAACAACCCAATTCACAACAACAACCCACATGCTCCCTTATGGCATAAAACAATTGGATGCATTTCTTTTCAACGCATACAACATGCAAAAAAGCTACATGTAATGGTTATTTTAACCATGACTGAACCCAAGTTGAAATACTCCAGAAGATTAGCCTCTTTAAATCTGGACATTTTTCTGTCAATTTAACAAAGTTGAAGTGCCAGGCACACAACAACAACCCACACTCCCCCTGTCTGGAATCTTCCACAGTATGGCATAAAACAATTGGATGCATTTCTTTTCAACCTATACAACATGCAAAGAAGCTACATGTAATGGTTCTTTTAACTATGACTGAATCCAAGTTGAAATACTCCAGAAGATTAGCCTCTTTAAATGTGGACATTTTTCTGTCCATTTAACAAAGTTGAATTGCCAGGCACACAACAACAACCCACACTCTCCCTGTCTGGAATGTTCCACAGTATGGCAATTAAACGTATCTATCTCCATGGAGACAATCAGGTGATGCCGACAAGCCAAGTCACAGGTCAGATCTGTGGAGAGGCAAGCCACCTCACAGTACGAATGCACGTTTGATAAGGTATTTTTTTTGCAATAAAAACAGTTCTAATTGAATAAATGCAAGATAGATAAGTTTTATACCATACTGTGGAACATTCCTGCAAAGCAAGAACATCTTCATGAAACAAGCAGATGGCGGGCCCCTACCAGAAAAAGTTACACTGTGCACCTTTAAGACTTAAACAAAAATTACATATTGTGCCTTAATTACCATAATACACATTGTGGACAGTACCTCTTCTCAAACAAACAGTCAGAGACCACAGAAAGAGTCCATATTTAGGCTCGCCACTCATGATCGGAGAGTTCCTGTATCAGTGTGAGGACTCGAGGGTTCACGTTGAGACGGCGCTTTGAGTTTTTGTTCTCCACTTTGGTTCCTTTTTCTGGGTTTATCGAGAAAAAACATCTATAGAATAAAAGCATATTAAGCATTTTAATTGATCAGTTAAAAAGGAAAGAGACAAGAAAATATATACACACACACACACACACACACATATATATACATACAGTACACGTGTATATATACACACACCTATATAAATATACATACATACATACATATATATATATATATACACACATACACACACACACGCCTTAGTTAAGGTCCGGATTAAGACTAGGACCTCGGAGCCAGACTCCAGGTCCCACAGTCCCAGGTCTGATATCAGGTCTGACAAATGAGTAAGCCATGTTTACTCACCTTTGAAGAAACTCCAGAGTTGAAGCCAGCTCTGATGGATAATGGACGTTGAAGCAATAGTAGCTCCCGAACATGAGGCACAACGCAGAAATGAAGGAGGAGATGTTTGTGTTGACAAGGTTCCGATCTAGACTCAGCATGTACCTTGTTGAGGAATAGCAGGACTGTCCTATGAACAAATTATTTAACAGGTTATATTAATAAGTGCTGTACTCGCATGACAAGTTCTATAAACAGTGCAATTTAAAAAAGAGATATGAAACAGACTTACCACAGACAATAACAGCGGGTGTCAGAGGCACTTGCTCCAGTTGGACCTCTTCTGCCAGACATGTATCGTCTACGTAGAAGAACATGGACTCCTCCTTCTCATCAAAGTAGCTGAGCAGTAGCAGGAGCATCTCTTTCACATCATCTGAGCAGCCACTCTGCAGTCCTCGCATCCTCTGAAGCTTTGCATAAGTCTGAAGAAACTTCTTGCTCTTGTGGACACCAACTGTGGTCATGTAGTTGAGAAGTCTTTTCCCCTTCAAATCCAAATTTCGTGTGAATGTCTCTTTGAGGTCAATCCCAGTGAGTTCCTTGAAGTGGACTGACATGCCAAGTTCATTAAACCATAACGGCCACTCCTCTCTAAGGCATTTGATACTTTTTCCCTGGTTGACATGTTGACGCTGTGTGTAAAAAGTGGACTTCATTAGACATTTTACCTCCTCTGGATTGGCATCAGAGTGTTGGCACATCACCTTGAGTCTTTCCATCTTTTGCCGCTGGCTCTCTTCAGTTTCTTCACGGGGCAGAAATTTTACATTCCATTTAATGCATCCGTAAGTGTCCTGCATTGCTGCTCTCTCTTCTAATGGGATCTCGTCTGTGTGGTCTGAGTTATCAGTCTGATGTTTTCTTTTTCTGATTTTGGGTGTTGAAGTGCGCCTCACATTTTCAATTCTGTTTTGCAACTGTTTGACAAGGGAATGGTAGCCTGTTCCAACAATATCGCCCTCTATTACATCTTGCAGAGAATTGGGATATTTTGCCACCATTTCTTTTGCAACGTCAGTTGAATGCTTTTTACCTACATGAGGGCATTTTTCCATCATCTCGGTCACAACAATTCGGACCATTTGCTTCCTCAGTTTTGGGCCTGGCCTTTTTCCCCTCTCCAAAGAATGCATCACTTCCTCAGGAAATTTACTCCATGGAATTTCAAAGTTGTCGTCCCATTGTGTGTCAAGTCCTGGGCTGCTGGAAGAGGTTGACGTTGAACTTTGGGGTGAAACAGAGAGTGATGACAGCAATTGGGTAGGCGAGGCTTCCACAGATGATAGTGAGCTGTTCTCGGGAGTTTGGTCTTTAAATGACAAAAAATAAGATCATGATTCACAATGTACAATATTATACAATGTCCACATCTGCTTTTGAATAGTCGTGTGTTGGTTTTTCTTACATTTCAGTTTCCAAACAGAAAGAAGCTTTCTGGCTTGTACAGGTCTTAATGCTGTCATCAAATCAGCCTCTGTTACGAAGCGTAGATCATCACACGTCTCGACTCCAATGGACTGCAAGTGCTCTTCCAGGATGTTTTTGTTTACTGCTTGAAGTTCTGGTAGGACTTCCATGATGGCGACATCTAGGAAGGTTCGCTCCGAGTCACTCATATTTGCACTGACGAAGAAATGCCACCTTCAAACAGAACAGAAAAATTATTCAGTACATACACTTAACAGACCAGAGACTTGCATCAGGTAACACTTATATTAATGTCAAACTATTTACAGTGAGAAGTAAGTCAGCTTTAACTAGACTTTATTTTGCCACAATACTGTGTTTTAGTGGAATGACTTGGTATCCATCAAGAATGTATGATACCAAAGGATAGAAATCGGGCAGGTCATTGATGTTGATACACTGTAACCCAAGACTGTCCTTTGTTACAGAATACAGATGGTATTCTGAGAGGAAGATGCCTTTGTTGATATCCATCAAAACATACACAGATGTGTAATTTTGAATCAAGATGAGTAGAAGTTCACCAAATTCCATATACTCATCATTTCTGTACACAAGAAACTGTCCTTTTTTATATGCAGTGCCCTTGTACTGAATGTCTGTAGTAACTGTGGTATTGCTTTCTGAAAAGGCTAACTCCCTGACTGCATGTTTAATAGTGTCACTGTAGAGGTTGGGATAAAACGCACAGCTATCCTTCACTTGCAGTAGTTTACTGCATTCTTGCCCAGCTAAAAGATATGCCTGATACATCTGATGACGCTCTGACAAAGTTTGACAAATGTTTTTGAAGTTTTTCAAGTGTCTGGCACATCTTTTGAAATAACTGTGTTTACTTTCAAACCTAAGCGTCCATAACCTCATCAACGGACCAAATTTCAACAACAGTGCTGAATAATGGCGCAAAAAATGGTGCTTGGGTTTTAGTTGAATTTCAGGAAACAACATCTTTCTCGACTCCAAATATTCCTGGATCAAAATGTCAACATATGCTATCTGGGACAAGGAAATGTTCTGAGCACAAATAAGATCCACAATGTCTTTTAGCTGGAGCGCTAACTGCCATACTTCATCCTCATGGTTTTGCACTTTGTCACCAATCAAAACTGGTAGCAATCTCAAAAGGTTCCAGTTTTGAATGGCTTGCCCTGATAACTTGGCTCTGTCAGGGTTGACAGCACATGGCTTTGTGAGTGCTGACTATCATTCTCTGGCATTTCACTGGCTGCACTTGCCGTTGGCATGGCATGGTTTCTGAATCATCTGTACTGGCAATGACATTTGGGGGCTGAGGGCGAGTTTCCCTGTACATGTCATCAATACCATCAGGGGAGCATGCTTTATGCTTCCTACACATGTGAGAAGTAAATGATGACTTTTTTGTAAACACGTGCTTACAACCACTTACTGGACATGACACAGACCTGCCCTCTCCAATATGATCATTTAAGTGAGACACTAGCTCTTTCACGGTGTGAAAATGGCTGGCACATAATGAAACTGCACATTTTAAATCCGCAACAACAGCTTTAGGAGCAGCTTTTGGTGCAGGTACATTGTGCACAGGATAAAAATGGCCCTTGAAAGCTGAGTAAGTGGTAAATGTTTGAATACAGTTGGCGCCGACATATTTGAAAAGACAACGAGGCTCATTCCTGTGCACTCTGCAATGTAGTACATAGCCTCTTAATGTATCCAATTTCTTTTTACAAAAGACGCAGGTGATCATTTTTAGGATTTCAAGTGTTTGCAGCCAGGTGCTTTTCAGCTGAACTAAGTTATATCAGGCGTTGATGTAGCTGCTACTGGTCTTAGCAGGCTAGCTAAATATCAACTTGCGCTAGCTTACACCATGTGCTTTCAGCACAAATTTTCGTTTGGTCTCGAAAAAAAGGAAATGTGAAGCTTACCTTGCAAACTTTCGATTTTCTGATTGAACAGCCATGGACCCTCCAACAAACTTCTCTTAAAATCGTTGAATTGGCCCAAAAAAATTAAAATGACAGTCACCCGAAGATTTCTGCTCTGCGACTGCTTTCTCCGCTCAGCAGACGGTGCGGCTCGTTAACGATGTCAGCGCACCTGTCAAGGAGGAGCTCATGCTTCTCCCGCTCCGCCCGCCCTCACGTCATTATCAAATCAGGTGCTTCAGATGCACACTTCGAACTTCAAAATTAGGCGGACTCAGTGCACAATGAGAGAGAGTACAAGTACCAGTCTGTGGTTAGAGGAGGCACTGTTAGGTTGTTTAGCCTGTGATAATGATACAATGCTTAAATTATTACTTTTATAAATAAATATGAATAGAACACCAGTAGGCTAAGTATTACATTAAAATTTAAAGACAAAAAGAAACATAAAGCATACAAGGATTATGGTTAGTATAATACAGAAACATAGGCTATCATTTTAATTTCATATACACACACACTCCACAATAGGCTACAGATAGCCTTAATTATAAAAACAATCTTATTATAATTGTATATTTTTATATATAAATATAAACCTCTCAGGTTCACAATGAAAGTTTTTGTGAAAACATTTTTATTACCTCAACTTGCATCGTTTCATTAATCATTTTAAAAGTACAGCATAAACTTGTAAAGTGACTTACATATATTTTTTTTAATTTTTAAAAAGAACTGACTAAAACTCTAGTTTTAACAATATTTGCATGTCAAATTAACAAAATTATTTTGTTATGAGTATTACAGTATTTCTCTGTGTTTGTTACCAATATTTGTAGTTTTAACAAATAAATTTGATTATAATCACATATTGCTGTTGTAAATACAACAAAAACATTCTGTTTAATAGTTTACAAAAGTTCACTGTGATTTAAACAAAAAATATATGTTTTTGGGTTTACAATACTATTCTGTAGGGATTTTACATAGTTTTCATGTAAATTTCACGGTCATTTTTTACAGTGTGCTTGAGGATACTTGCTGACACTATATGAGGTTAAACGATTCTAATTAATCTAAAGTGCATAGTGCTGACACCACATTACTGAGCTTTACCTTCCTGCTGTGCTTCGTGATACTAGAGCTGCTTTAAAACGGTTCTCTCCCTGTCTTTCTCTCTTAGTGCAGGACATGTTAATCTTTAATGCTTCCTTTCCTCTCCTTGTCTCCCTTGAATTCCATTATTATTTGCACAACCTCATCTCCTCATTTTATTGAAGTCAAATTTATATTCTTTTACACCTCCCTCTGAAGCTGACCAAGCATTCTAGAGGAATCTTCATGAGCTAATTTCTATATTCTATAAAGTAGAATTAACCCTGCTCCCAGCATCCTCATGGGGCTCCATGTGACAAGCTTTGACGTGTATAACCTGCAAATATAGTGAGCAACCTTCAAGCAACCTAGATGTATACGAGAGAACAGGCTAGCATAGCGGTGTCAATCTAAGTTTAGTTCATAAGCCACATATAGCCCCAAATTTGTTCCTTTCTTTTAGTGTAAAGAAGTGCAAGCACATTATGAAAACACCCACAATTAATTAACATCTATTTACAAAACACATGATGAACAGCCTTAAAGAAATATCCTAATAATTGCAATTTCTACAATTTGTTGTACAACTGTACTCTGGTCAGGGTGGAACAAGATATGAGTGTGATGGTGGGGTCCGTGCATCTTTTGGTCATTCGATTTTCCAATTCACAAATGGATAAAATAAAAAACAAAAAATTAGTGGTTATTTGATTTTGTTTTTTTCAAATACTGAAATCAAAATTAAATTACTGTCATGTGTGATGACGGAGAATACGTGGAGGAGGGAACCCAAATGCAGACACGGAACTCAGGAGACGGTATTAACAAATTTAATAAAACTTATTTACAAAAGGTGGACTAACACAAAGGAAAAACATGAAGAAAACTGATACGATGAATCGACACAAGAGGACGGGTACACAGGGAGACATCAGGGTATGTTGACGGTATGATCCGGCACTGAGTGAGGCTCAGTACCGGGTTGATATACAGAGTGGCAGCCAACAAGAATCACCTGCCAGGAAAACACTCAAACCAGAAAACAGAAAGAAAGCACATACAGAAAAACACAGACAGAGGGAGACAAAAACAACAAGTAAATAGGAGAGAGAAACTGTCCAGAACCAATCACGACATTTACAAGGCTTTTTTCTTTGTCATGGCCAAAAAGGGATGGACATTGTTTATTTATTTTCTAGTTATGATAACAAAAATTAAAATCACTCGAGACTGAAACTAATAATGCCTGTTTTTTTCATATTGTACGACCGGAAGTTGCCGTTTACACAGTAAGAGCGCCTATTAGGCCGTAAAGTGAACCACAAAAGTACTTTAGAAAATGATTTCCGCTCAGCAGTCTGGCATCTACACAATCTTTAGTTTATAAAAGAGAATGAGCAATGCTAAGCTACCAAAAAAAAGTTTGTTGCTGAAATTCCAGTCGATTATCCATGCGTCTATGTTTTATACAGAACTAGGTTTTTTTTTCAAAGCGAAATAAGATTTTGGTTGCGGATGGTGGCACAGTTTAACACGTGATCATGCTACACCAATAAGGTAGCTGCTTTTTGTCAACAGAATAGAAAGATGGCGGCTCCTGTGACTTCATCGAGCAGTACCGATGCACTCCCTCAAACACCTGCTGGATATGGTTGGAAAATAGAGGATGGGAACTTAAAACTAAAAATTTGAGTGTGTAGTGAATATGTAGTCTTCATGAGCCATTTACATCTACGTGCCTGCATGCAATTCTTTCTCCAAAATCAGGTGTATACCATGGAATAAAATGTTTTCAGAAAAGAGACTTTGTTAAGCTTCTTATACATAAACATGATAAGAAGGCCTATATACAGTATGTAATCATGCAATCTGCATCATATCCATCATAGCTGAGGTAAATTAAACAGTCTGGGCCATTGTTTAGCATAAGGACAATATTAGCAAAATACAACTCCTGAGCATCACAGTCTACTGTGAATGTGAGGGTTAATCAGCTCTGTTTTAATTTGATTGGTGGTGCCTGGTTAAAGCCACATATTTTCCTGATCCTTTGTTTACTGTAACCCCGTTAAATGGATGCAACCATTTCCTAGCAGCAAGTAGTTTTAGTGAGTGATCCAAACTGACAGTGTGCATCACTGAGACCACTCCACATCTCTCTTATGTTAATGCTGGAGATGAAGAGAGGCTCCTACCACTGAAACGTCTTTCTCTATGGTTATAATAGAAAAGACTATTATTATATTATAGGAAACTGGTAAAGGAATGCTGTAATATAAACCCTTTCCCGAAAATACAGAGCTATTTAAATGTCAAACTTATATTGTGGCTAACAGATACTGTATAAGGACACACTTGATCAGTAAATCTCTATAAAAAAATGTTGTACCCTCAAAGCCTGGACCGGACAGCATACTGTGGCTGAGCTCTATGAGTGAATAGGATTTGTAAACAAAAGGGGAATGCAATTACATGAAAGAGGAATTGCATTTTAAACTTTCCTTACCAACTCTAGAGTTGAAGTTGTGTGTGCTGTGTTGTGCTGCAGTGCATGGAGCCCCTCCCAGGAAGGTGGAGTCAGAAGCCCTCAACTCCACTGCGCTCAAGGTGACCTGGAAGCCTCCCCTGTCTGTGAAGCAGCACGGCCTGATCAGAGGCTACCAGCTGGTCTACTCCAGGCTAGAGAACGGGGATCCTCTTGGCCAGCCAGTTATCATGGACATCTCCGACCCAGAAGCCCAGGTACTGTCACACTCTTTCAGTTGAGTCCAGTGACATGTTCAGCTGGTGGTTCTTGTAAAACTTTGGCTGTTTGGTGCCACACAAATGCAACTCCATAATTTTCACTGTGGACATGCAGGTGGAACATGTGCCCCTCATGTTTCTGCCCTCTCACTATATACTATTATCCAGTTCACCAAATTTGGAGTTGATCAAATTGTTGACTTATTGATTGACTTATTGTTGTTTATTACTATATACGCACAGCTCTAATTTTCAGGAATATAAGTGAGTGTATTGAGTCTCTCTGCCCTGGTCTTTGCCTCACAGGCTACATGACTGATTGATTCTTTATTTTCATGTGCAACCCTCATAGGTTTACACAACGCCAACATTTCTGTGGCAGTGTTCAAATATTGAATTACATTTAATTTCATTACAAAGTATGGAAGCCCTAGAAGGAAAGATGACAACATATTTTACCTTATTAGTGAACTACACAAGTCTGTAAACATAATGGGACTGTGCATAGGTGCTGTCTTGGGTTAAAGAGTGTAGATATAAGGTCTGATGGAATCATATTGTGAAGAGACTGTGTTCCACATGGCTACTTATTATTCATGTGGATGGATGACCTGATCATAATGCTTGCAGGCAGTGTAAACCTACCTAATGTGTATATGATGCACCTAGATGCAAGAAACGTTAAGTACACACCTGGACATTATTTGTCCATCACAGCTGATGTATCTGGACATGGCTGTTTCACAGGAGGTCTGACAGTGTTGGTTTTGACGAAACGAGAAGTGACTGTTCAGTGTAAACAACATGGAGGCTTCCATGGATGAGATGAGCCCAGCTATGGAGCAAGCCGCTTACTAACTCTTTTACTCTTGGGTCCTCCGGTTTGAATATGGACCGGGCACCTGAAATTGGGCCTTTGATCCATAAATTTGCATTACACGATGGTTTATCCAATCGGCAACCAATATTTTCGCCCCTTCCCAGAGTTCCCAGATGGATATGCTGAGATAATGAGAATCAATCCATCTGGTGGAGTCAGGTTAGGAGATTTGTAGATAAAAGTAGAGCCACATCCTCTGCATGAGCAGCTGTGATTTCAGCCCTGTGGCAGACAAACTGCACTTGATCCGCAGGACACGGCCATTCAACAGAGGTGTTTTTAAGAGTTGCAAATCTTTAATTAAATCAGAACTTGTTTCATTCATCCATCTTTCCATCAAGAGTGGTGAGGTGAATCACCATTTCCTGTGGTTGTTCACATTAAAGTTAAACACATGAAAACACATCCACGAAATGTTTGCATCAACAGTAGCTTTATCTTAAGCATAGCGATTATTAGTGCAGAAAAGAAAGTCGGCTCATGCTGTGACAGTGTACTGGTAATAATAAAGTAAATAAAGTAAAACTTGTACAATGGGTTGTTGTGGTACCACACCTGAATATAGTGGAAACTGTAATTATATACACATATACACATCAACTACTATAATTGCGGTGATTCCCCCTGGGATAATTAAAGTATTTCTGATTCTGATTCTGATACTTGCTAAAATCTGATTATCCACAGTAGTCAACTACTGCTCACAGTGCCTACTAGTGATTGTATAGGTTGACTACAGGAATTTTGAATTAGATGAAACCTCTAAAATGAAGAGCCCCTTTTTAAGACCTCTGCCCCTTTACTTTAATCTGGTGAAAATTTAACATGTTGATCTCATGTCTGAATAAGCCATTCTCACATTTACTGCAGTGGTGGAAAATGTGTTTTTGAAAGAAAGGATTGCTCCACTGTTTGGTTTCTCCCAATAAGTCATGATATACTGTAGAGCATTTTCTGGAATACATGTTAATCAGAGCACTCACATAAGAATGTAGCACTAGTACAGCATTAAATATATTTGAGTTGAATGAATAATTCTTTGTCAAAATCATCAGGGGAAGATGCTTAGAAACAGCTGTTCGCAGCTGGCAGTTGACTCTCGTTGACTGTCCCTTCACTTCCTGTCGTTACCTTCTGTCTGTGGATTACTACATTCAGAGGAATTGAATTCGGGCTGAAAGTTATATTTACAACCACAAAAAGAAAGCAGCCTGGCAACATTACTTCTATATATATATAAACAGGTATATATAAAGATATATATATAGATAGATAGGTACACAGAAATTGTTCTATAAGAGGCTGTGTCATTTTGAGGAAGTGTGTTTATTGTAAGTTATAGCACAGCAAATAGAAACAATCTATTTACCCAGAACCCCAGCTACAAGTCTTTGAAAAGTTTGATTGACATGCGATATCAAGCTGTGAGGAAAATTAAGCCATTTTCGGGTGAGTCATAGAGCTCCAAAAAGGCATGCAGCTGGTCTGCATCTTCCAAAAAGTGCAGGGGAACAAACCATAGAGGTGAAGATATCCCTGATGAGGTCAATAAATGAGAGACTTGGCAAGTTGGATATACTGATCAAGCTGCAGAACGATCTCCACAACACAAGACAAAGTTTGAAATATAGCCTAATTGATGATCTGAGGAAGAAAAATTATAAATTGAAAGGCGGTTAGGTAATCTATAGAAGTTCCGTGACTGTGGAGAGCGAAGGTTCGTTTCTCACTGGATTTGTCATCTATAAAGGTTAAAGAAAAAAGCGAGCCAGGGTGCCCCTCACAAAAATGTGGAGAAATGTTGTGAGAGCCCTTAAGACTTAGTCTTAGACTTAGACTTCTCTTTATTGATCCCTTTGGGATGAAAAGAGCTCATAGTACCATATCACCCGACTAGATCTCTGTGCTCTGAGAATGCAGGGCTACTTGTCGTTCCTAGAGTCTCCAAAAGTAGAAATGGAGGCAGAGCCTTCAGCTACCAAGCTCCTCTCCTGGGGAACAAACTCCCAAATGTTATTCGGAAGGCAGACACTGTCCCCATATTTAAGAGTAAACTTAAAACTTTCCTTTTTGATAAAGCTTACAGCTAGGACTTACGATAAGATTTTCTTCTGCTTAATTATGCTGCTCTATGCCTAGTCTGCCGGGGGATAATACTTTTCCTGATACTCTGTGTCCTCTCTGTCTGTACCATTCATGTCTCATCAATGCATGTTACTAATTCAGCTTCTTCCCCGGAGTTGTTTGTGCTTTGTCGTCTCGCAGGTCTCTGCTGATTGTGGTGGTGCCTGCTGCCGTGGTCCTACATGACGCTTCCTGCTGCTATTATCACTGTTACTCATATATACTATCACTTGTTTAATAAACTATAAAATTTGTAGCTGTATCGCAGCTGCTATTGCCACTACTCATCATTGATCATGTTTGCCACCATAATTATTATCATTTTCATATTCTGTCACCTTAGCTGTGCTTGTTTCTACTATTCTGTTGTATTAACTGTCTTAACATATACGTCATATTCACATTACTATAAATATTATTATAGTTACTGTTAGGCTTTGCTTGCTTGCATCTCTGGAAGTGTGTCTGTCTGTCTCTCTCTGTCCATCTGTGTGTCTTTTCTCTCTTTCTCTCTCCTTTTCTTCCTCCCCAACCGGTCAAGACAAATGGCCGTCCTCCACAGAGCTGGGTCCGTCTGACGTTCCTGACGTTAAAGGGAAGGTTTTCGTTGCCACCGTACTCTACAGAGGATTGTTGGGTCTATGTAAATCATAAATAAGTCATTGAGTGTGGTCTTTACCTACTCTGTAAAGTGTCCTGAGATAACTTTTGTTATGATTTGGCACTATAAATAAAATTGAATTGAATTGAAATTGAAATTGAAATTGAAATTTAATCGAATTGAATTGAATGACTCCTGCAAGTAAATTGAATTTCCAGCAACTTACAAAAACACAAGGGAGGTATATAAAAAATACAGTATAGGATAAAAAATAAACTCTTAGCTAAATAAATACAGAAAGTATTAAAAAAGCCATAAACACTAAACAATAAACTCAGTCAAATATATATGAGGTAGATGTAAAAATACAGGTTAAATAAAATTCAAGTTAAATGTAGAGGAAATGTACAAGATAAAATATGTATGACTGTATATGACAGAAATGAGCAGTAAGATTATATGATTGCACTTTAGTGGTGGCTAAAGTTATTGCACAAAAAAAGAAGATAAGTGTCCAGGTATGTATGACTAGATTATTAATTGCATACTGAGTGGCTTCCACTCCTTCCCTTCTGTCCTCTTTATTTCCTCCTCTTCCCCAGTGAGGAGTTGTAGAGGATGATGGTCTGTTGGTCCTACACTTAGGCAGGAGAAACTCTTCTAGTTTGTCAAGTGTCCTCCATTCTGCCACCTTCACCAGTGAGTCCAGTTACATGCCGACTACAGAGCTGGCCAGCCTGATTAGTTTATCCAGTCTGGAGGTGTCCTTCTTGGATATTCCCCCCCAGCACACCACAGTGTAGAAAAGGACAGACTGGTAAAACAGTCCCCAGCCGGCACCTCAGCTCCCTCCAGCAGGACTGGTCGCGGTCTTGGTCTGGACCTCCCAAAGCATGTGCGAGCCAGCTGTGTGGAGTACTGCAGTACACCTACAACCTCAGCCTGAGTCTCGAGAAGGTCCCTGTTCTGTGGAAGACATCCTGCTTGGTACCAGTACCAAAGAAGGTGCGTCCCAGCGCCTCCGAAGACTACAGACCGGTGGTGCTGACGTCGCACCTGATGAAGTCCCTGGAGAGGCTGGTTCTTTCACTTCTTCGGCCCTTGGTCAGCTCATCACTGGACCCTCTACAGTTTTCCTTCCAGCCAAGACTAGGTGTGGAGGACGCTATCATCTTCCTGCTCAACCGTGCCTGCACCCACCTTGACAGAGCGGGAACCACAGTGAGAATCTTGTTCATGGACTTCTCCAGTGCGTTCAATACCATCCGGCCTGCTCTGCTGGGACGTAAGCTGACGGTGATGCAGGTGGCCCTTCCCCTGGTTTCCTGGATTACGGATTACTTGACGGGTTGACCACGGTATGTCAGACTGCAGGACGGAGTGTCTGACACTGTGGTCAGCAGTACTGGAGCTCCACAGGGATCTGTTCTTTCCCCATTTCTGTTTACCCTTTACACCTCAGACTTTCAGTTCCTCTCTGAGTCCTGCCACCTGCAGAAGTTTGCTGGCGATTCTGCAATTGTTGGCTGTGTCAGTGAGGGAAAGGAGGAGGAATACAGGGGTGTTGTGGACTCCTTCGTCGACTGGTGTGCAGCTAATCACCTGATTCTAAACGCCACCAAGACTAAGGAGCTAGTGGTGGATTTCCGCAGGAGTAAATCTGCCCCCACACCCATCTCCATCAACGGCGTGACTGTGGATGTTGTCCAGGATTACAAATACCTTGGAGTATACCTGGACAACAAACTGGACTGGTCCAAGAACACTGAGGCTGTCTACAAGAAGGGCCAGAGTCGTCTTTGTTTCCTGAGGAGGCTCCGGTCATTCAATGTATGTAACACCATGCTGAGGATGTTCTATCAGTCGGTGGTAGCCAGTGCCATCTTCTTTGCTGTTGTGTGCTGGGGCAGCAGACTGAGGGCAGCAGACGCAAAGAGGATCAGTAAGATCATCAGGAAGGCTGGCTCCGTCCTGGGGGTCAAACTGGACTCTTTGGTGGCGGTGTCTGAGAGGCGGATGCTGTCTAAACTGCACAGCATCCTGGACAACAACACTCACCCTCTCCACCAGCTGCTGACCTCCAGCAGAAGCACCTTCAGCCACAGACTCATTCTCCCCCGATGTAATACTGAACGCCGGAGGAAGTCTTTTCTTCTGGTGGCCATCAAACTTTATAATTCATCTCCCCCTGGTCAGGTAAGGAACAGTGGAGACACTGTATCCTGAAAATGTCACATGTCACTTTATATCATCACTGCACCACTTTACACAGTTGTACTGTCACTTACTTAAGTGAGAAATGCTGCTATACTTTACACTGTCATTTTATACCACTACATCACTTTATTTAGTTATAAGGTGGTACTGTAACTTACTGCTGCTACACTCTTTACTGTGGTTTACTGTAACTTATCTCTGTAAAAGGCTGCTACACTGTACTTTACTGTAACTGACTGTAACTTACTCCGGTGAGAAAGGCTGCTACACTCCACTGTCACTTTATATCACCACTACATCACTTTATCTTGTGGTATTGTAACTTACTGCTGCTACACTTCACCGTGCCATACAATCACTTAGTTCTGTGGGAAATGCTGCTACATTTATAACACTGTTATCACGTATCGCTCCTTACCACTTATTTATTTTATTTAGTTTGTACTTATTTTATTTCAGTATGCTGCTAAACGGCACGCTTCGTATTGTTGTATATTGTATATACCTACGCTCAACCATATTGTCTTTTGCACTCTCTCACGCTTAGTTAATTTTTGATTTAGTTTATGTTAGCTTATTTTATTTTATTTATGTTTTATGCTTATTGTTACTCTGATCCTTTCCCACCTTTGTATTGAAACTGTTGCACAATAATTTCCCTCGGGATAAATAAAGCTTCTTGAATATTGAATCTTGAAAATCAATGACCAGCTTCTTCGTCTTGGAGGTGTTGAGTTCATGGTGGTTAGTGTGGCACCAGAGAGCAAAGACCCCTACCAGACGCCGATACGTCAGTAGTTGACACAGCTCTGAGTTGTATCAGAAGTCTGAGGTGTACAGAGTGAAGAGAAAAGGGGCCAGCACTGTACCCTGAGGGGCTCCAGTGCTGCTGACCACAGTGTCAGATGTGGTGTCCTTCAGCCTGATGTACTGTGGCCCGTCCACCAGATAGTGGTCCACTCCCATCCTGTTCAGTTTGTCCTGAAGTATAGGGGACTGGATGGTATTAAAGGCACTGGAGAAGTCTAAGACAAGAATCCTCACTGTGCCGCTTCCCTTATCCAGATGGGAGTGGACTCGGTGCAGCATGTAGAGGATGGCATCCTCCACACCAACATCTGGCTGGTACGCAACCTGCAGGCGCTCCTGGGGGTGTTTTACCTGGGGTCTGAGGAGGCTGAGGAAGAGCCGCTACAACGTCTTCATCAGGTTCGAAGTGAGTGCAACCAGACCTAAGTCTACTTCTTGGGAACCGGGACGATGCAGGATGTCTTCCAGAGGGTAGGCCCTCTCCCTAGCTGCAGGCACTTTATCCGGGCCTGCTGCTTGCCTGGGCCGGAGCTTCCTCGGATGTCCTCTGACCTGGTCTGTGGTGATATGAGGCGGAGATTGTGTAGAGGGAAGAAGGAGAGATGGCTGCAGTGAGGATGAGGGTGGGAGGGACAAGGGCTGGTTAAACCTGTTGAAGACTTCATTCAGTTCATTCGCCCTGTCCATTGTCCCCCCTAGCTCGGGTCTTTGACCTCCCTCATGTTGTTCTCTGTAGGTTAAAGTTGTACTTTATAAGATTCTATTTAAGATTCTGTTTAAGATCTATTTAATTGTCTTTTAAGTTCCTATCCATCACAGAGCGAGTTAAAACAAAGATTGATCATGTGACCCACTAATGAAAGCACTTGTTGCCTTTTTAGCTGCGTATTCCAATATCTGTGTCTGTGGAGACATTGGTTCTCTTTATGTGAGTAAGTTGCCATTTTAGTGACGCTGCTGACAGCGGTTGGTCTGTCAGCACAGATCGTCACCAATGGTTATGCTGTGTTCACTTGTAATCTGAAATTCCAACTTCTGAGTCAGGCTTGTAGTAAGGGCAGGAGTGTAAGAGGAACGTGTGTGTGTGTGTGTGTATGGATCTAATAGGGGAACATATAGGGGACGGACCGGAAGTAGAGGGGTGAATGTGTTTTAATAAAGTTTACAAAAGAGCAAAAAAAAGTCAACACACATAGTGACCATGATCGTGACAAGATGGAGGCTCTGAAAGAACAGGCTACCCTGCATTTACATCTTACTGCCAAAAAGGCGACTAGAAACCAGGGATCTCAAATCTTATGGAGTACAACTTTAAAATGTGAATACAATGCATAGTCTCATCTGGATGACATTCATAGCATTGTACTTGGTGGTGCATGTAAAGCTGACAGAAATAGTAAAAAAAGGAAAGTTAAAAGAAAAAGAAAATAAGAGGGAAACACTTCAGATGGAGAGAACAGAATCCTCTTAACAGTGTAGAAAAGCAGCAGAGAGATTCCAGGTTTGACTGTGTGACACGCTCTTTGTTTTTACATCACACATTATTTGTGATGAATGGAATCAGACTACTCATCAGTGTAATGATGAGGCATTTCAAAAAGAGGCACAGATCTCTGTGCCAGCCGAACCAGTTGTATCCCGACTGCTTGTGTGTAGCTGTGTTTGCAGCCCATGTGGCCTTGTCACGATGCTTGACAGCAGCATCCAGCTCTGCTGATGATGTTCTCTCCACCAGTTTCACAGCTTCAATGTGAAATAACTAAAGCAAAGACAAAAAAGCAGTATTTTTAAAAGGGCCATGAGTGCTAAGCTGTGTGTTGTCGCCAGTGAAGTTGTCTGAATATCACTCAAGGATTGGTTTGCCAACAGTCACCGATTACCGCTTTTTGTTACAAAAAAGACCTTGTTGGCAGACAGGGAACAAAGCTTTAATTGGCTGCTCATTCCCAGTTTGGGCTTTTCTCCGCTGTTTGCTTTAGACCCAACAACTTCCAACTGTGTCGCTTCTCAGCAGGCAAGCTTTTGGGTTTTAAGGTCTCAGTGAGGCGTGTTTCTGGATGGGTGAAGAATGCTTGAAGGAGCCTCTTATCCCTCACAACACTGATGGCTGTGAAGCATGAGCATAACCTGATCTGATAAGATATGGCAACCTCTCTGTGGCTCATTTGCTTTTGTTGTAGTCCAGAACAAAACAAAATGTCCTGAGCGAAAGGCAGAGCACTAAGGGAGTTGCAGGAGACAATGTCTTGTCAGTCTTTTTGGTCACCTAAACTAGTAGCACCAGAGTATTTCACATGCTTTTTGTTTATTTATTTTTAAATTAATTTAGTCAACGTACTGAATCTGATTTTTATTTATTTTTTAATTAATTTAGTCAATGTACTAAATCTGCTTTTTGTGTGTTTATTTTTAAATTAGTTTGGTCAATGTACTAAATCTGCTTTTTATTTGTTTATTTTCAAATTGGTTTGGTCAATGTACTAAATCTGCTTTTTGTTTGTTTTTGAATTCATTTATTCAATGTACTAGATCTTCTTTTTGATTATTTTTAAATTAATTTAGTCAATGTACTAAATCTACTTTTTAGTACATTCATAAAACAAAATCAATAACGAAGTTGCCGTAGTGATGGATAAACAGGAAGAGACTGGGTAACGTTAGCTTTCCTCCTGGATGCCTCTATGTTTAGTTTTTCATGACGGTGTTAAACATAACGTTACCTATCTGATCAGTCTTTTTAGTTTTGTTTGAGTAAATGTGTCAGTCGCGTTTTGTTTGTTGCTTGTTGTTACGGTAACATGAAGAGAGAGAGTAACCGCTTAACATTTAAACATCCACTAGTTTTACTCAAGCACTCTCAGCTCTCCTTCTTTCAGCCGCTTTCACGCTAATTCCATAGTGTTAAAGCCACTTTAGCTTAGCAGTTAGCTTCACGGCTGGTGATGGCTTCCCCCGCTCTCTCTTGCTCGGAGTGTCTTATGTTTATGTAGCAGGTAGATGGCAGCCGTAGGGTAAAATGTCCCTCGCCCATAGCCATACTTTACTTCCGGGTCTTAATTGACCAGCTGTGCATCATACATAAGCTGTGGCATGTCGATGCTCTCTCTCTTTTTTTCCTCCTTGGTCCGTGACTGTGTGAGCGTGCGTCTGCGGTCCTGGTTCAGCGTGGTGCGGGCTTCTCCTTTCGTCTCTGACGGTGACGGCGTGTGTGAGTCTGCTGTCCTTGTCCAGCGTGTTGCCGGCTTCTCCCATCCTCTCCGACGGTGTCGGCGTGTGCGAGTCTGCAGTCCCTGTCCAGTTTGGTGCCGGCTTCTCCCCTCGTCTCTGACAGTGTGTGTGAGTCTACTGTCCTGGTCCAGCGTGGTGCGGGCTTATATGAAAAACTTTGCGAAAGCTGGGCAGCGGCAAGTGGGGCCGGTCTGTGGTGGAGGGTTAGGGGACAGAGTTTCTCACCTGTACTTCACACCCCTTCTGATTTTGTGTGCTTGGTAATCATCTTGCACGTCCCTCACAATTTATAGTTGATCCCTTTTTTTTGTTTGGTTTTGCTGTGTGCATGTGTGTAGGACACAGGATTGGGGTGAGTGCTCGGTCCCTCTGCTCCCTGCGGCCTCGGCCGCTCATCCTCAGTACACTCCTAGTCATTTTTTAACCGCTAGCTTTAACAAATTGTCTCTTTTACTATTGATGTTGGCAGCTCTGTAAGTAAAATTGTAAGTCTTGGTGGGAAACACCCAGATTACACCCTCTTAGACATCAGAGCAGAGGCCATACGCTGGGAGCGGGAGGACAGACCTGAGGAGCCTCGGGGTAGGAGTTTTTCAGTCCCCTCTTTTAGCGCCATGCAGGTGTCTGAGAGTAGAACACCTAGTTCACGTAATTTGGAGATGACAGAGTTGAAACAGATGCTACAAAAGCAACAAGAGCAGCTTAACCAGTTGACCCAGAGCCTCATGGCATTACAAGCATCTTCCAGACATCCTGTTAATTACAAACATCTAGACTCTGTTATATGTAGGCGTTGTCGTAAACCAGGTCACTATGCTTGAGAGTGCCATAGCCAACGTGTTGTTTCCCAGGTAGCCCAGCAGCCCAGGCCCCCACATCCCACCTCAGCAACCTCAGTGGCTCAGGATGTGGGAAACTTCTTCCCCCTGATGTGAAGAGCCAACCATCAGGAGGGGAGGATGCAGGCTCAGACGCACAAGAGTTAGATACTAAGACTATGGCCCCTAATCTAGTAGCCCCCTGCCCCAGGGTAAGAGTAAGCCTTGGAGGTGTACCTACTAGCATCCTTCTAGACACAGGGTCTATGGTTACGACCATTTTTGAAAGTTTCTTCACGCAGCATTTTCAAAATGCTCCAAAGTCATGCTGCTGGCTTCAGTTGCATGCTGCGAACGGCCTTGAAATTACCTATGTAGGTTATGTGGAGCTGGATGTTACTGTGCTTGGTAAGGTTGTACCACAGTGAGGTATTCTAGTCGTCAAAGATCCCCCAGGCCAAGTGCTACCCTCAACCTTTCCTGGTGTTTTGGGCATGAATGTGATAAGGGAGTGCTACCACCAGTTGTTTAGTCAACATGGCTCTAAACTTTTTGATCTCCCGTGTGTGCAGCAGGCTCCCCCATCATGGCAGCAGGCTTTACAGCAATGCCATCAGACCCAGGCTCAAGCAGCTCGAGTCATAAAAGGGTTGGCGCGGGTGAGACGTAGGTGTCCCGTGACTATACCAGGGGGTACGGTTAAGTGGGTGACTGCAACGTGTGCTTCTTATTTCAGTGAGTCCTCAGGTGCTGCCTTGATTGAGCCCTTGGATGACGGTCAGTCCCTCCCTGAGTGTGTGCTCATCTCTCCAGCCATGGTTACCATCACTAATGGCACAGTGTATGAGCTTTTGAGCCAGGCTCAGGTCATTAGCTTGCCAGAGGGCGTGTGTGAGTCTGCTGTCCTGGTCCAGCGTGGTGCCGGCTTCTCCCCTCGTCTCTGACGGTGACGGCGTGTGTGAGTCTACTGTCCTGGTCCAGCGTGGTGCGGGCTTATATGAAAAACTTTGCAGAAGCTGAGCAGCGGCAAGTGGGGCCGGTTGGTGGTGGAGGGTTAGGGGACAGAGTTTCTCATCTGTACTTCACACCCCTTCTGATTTTGTGTGCTTGGTAATTATATTTGCACGTCCCTCACGATTTATAGTTGATCCCTTTTTTTTGTTTGGTTTTGCTGTGTGCATGTGTGTAGGACACCGGAGTAGGGTGAGTGCTCGGTCCCTCTGCTGTCTGCGGCCTTGGCCGCCCATCCTCAGTACACTCCTAGTCATGTTTTAACCGCTAGCTTTAATAAATTGTCTCTTTTACTATTGATGTTGGCAGCTCTGTAAATAAAATTGTAAGTCTTGGTGGTAAACACCCTTGCCTCGGTCCATCATTTTTGTCGATCTGTATCAGTAAAAGGATCTGTGGCTTTATTGGGCGATTGAAGTATTTAAAGTGCTGATAAGATTTTCAAATAAGTGTTGAAATCGCGGGCCTTGCCACGGTCCGGTCACATTCAGCTACTCCTCTGCCTCCTTTAGTGATAATGGTAAATGTATTAAGTGTAGTGTATTTGTAGCACTGGAGGCGAGGCTCAGTGAGTTAGAGGCACAGCTCCGCACCATGGAAGCTCAGTCTTGTGCTACGGTGGCTAGCCGGCCACATATAACTTTAGCCTGTGCAAAGCCACATAGTGTAGCGTTAGCTTCTGCTAACCCTCCCCCGGCAATCCTTGATCAGCCAGGGTCCTCCTGGGTGACTGTGAGAGGAAAGCATAGCTCTAAATCGAAGCCCATGGTTAACCATCCACCCGTTCCACTTCACACAAGTTTTCTCCACTCAGTGGCACACCTGCTGAGGAAATAACACTGGTTATTAGCAGCTCCGTTCTGAAAAACGTGAACTTAGCGACACCAAGGACCATATTAAAATGCCTCCCAGGGGCCAGAGCGGGCGACATTGAGTCCTATTTGAAACTGCTGGCTAAGGATAAACGTAAATATGATAAGACTGTTATTCATGTCGCCGGTAATGACACCCGATTACGTCATTCGGAGGTCACAAAAATGAATGTGGAGTCTGTGTGTGCATATGCAAAAACTATGTGGTCCCCTGCCCGACTTGACTTGCGATGTCATGTTTAGCCGCATGTCATCATTCCGTCACTGGCTGTCTGGTTGGTGCCCGGTAAATGATGTGGGCTTTTTAGATAATTGGCAGTCATTCTGGGGAAAACCTGGTCTTATTAGGAGAGATGGTATTCATCCTACTTTGGAGGATGCCGCTCCAGATCCCAGTGTTGGGATCAGGAAGCCGAGTCGCAGTTTAATACACCTCTCTGCGCTGCCCTTATCACAGATGCCCAGGAAGCAGAGTGGCAGTCTTACACACCTCTCTGCGCTCCCTGTGGAGCATTTTCCAGCTAAGTTTAGTATACAAACGCTGTGTGCCCCACGATCATCTAAATTAACCAGGTCAAAAATGAACAGAAGAGGCCCTATACAGAAAAACTTGATACACATCAACACCAAATCTGCGATAATGCAGATTTGGTGTTGATGTGTATCAAGAAAATAAAATGTGAACTTTTAAACATCAGATCTCTGTCATCTAAAGCTGTATTAGTAAACAATCTGATATCAGATAACCATATTGATTTACTCTGTCTGACTGAAACCTGGCTGTGTCATGAAGAATATGTTAGCCTAAATCAGGGGTGTCCAAACTTTTTGCAAAGAGGGCCAGATTTGATAAAGTGAAGATGCCCGGGGGCCATTAGTTCCTTCTGATTTTTTTTTAAACAACAAAAGTCACACGCAAATGTACACTATTATCAAACAATTTTCATTATAACAATTCTCTTTATTTTTTAAATGGCAGTGTAACCAAATATAAGCCACTCAGGCAGACACAATTCTAAAAACACAATTCTGCCTTTAATTCATATCTGGAGAGTCAGATAACATTGAACATTGAACTGTATGGAATACCTTAATTTTCCTTGAGTTTGATAAAAATCTTTGCTTCATGGACATTTTAAACAGGAGTTATATGTAATGCAAAGTTGTCTGTTATCATTAAAGTTTAAAACAAGTTATTTTTGCTCTTGTCTTTAACAAGATCTTTCAGAGAGTACACATCTACAGGTACACAACATCAACAGTTATAACCAAATCTTATTCAAGATGTTTAATAAACTAAAAAAAAGTGCCATAAGTCCAAGTGCATAAGTATGCTTTTGGCTTTTCACTGTTAATAGTGACAGATTCAAAACATTCAATTTCAGATTGATCAAGAAACCAATAACTTGCTGTCACTAATGAGAAGGGTGATACTGAGATCTGGATTTCAGTAAAGAGGCCAGGTTTGGTTTGAGGGAAGTCCTTGAAATGCGTAAAATGTCACGCAAGTGGGGGTCACTTAGTCTTGACCTCATTCGGTTCTTGTTTAAGTTCATGACAGAGAATGTTTGGAGCCGAATAAGTAGCAAATGTTTGCATTTCTGGAAACCTGCCTTTATCCAGCTGCCTGTAAAAGTCAACAGGAGTAAGCTGCTGGTGTTTACCGCGCTGCTCATCATCACACTGCAGCTCAATGAGCTCCAGCTGTAGCTGTGGAGGAGCATCGTCAGGGCCCACGAAGAAGGGAGAAGAGAAAAGCAACATGTCCTTTTCAATAGTAGCAAAATCCCAAAGAGATGCGATAGCTGTTGCATAACTCATCATTTGCGCACCGATGTTGTCCTGTGGGAAACTGTCGATGACCTCTTTCAAAGCTGGGAAGTGCGCAGTGCAGGGCTCTGTTTGGGACAATTGTCTTTCGAAAAGTTGCAGCTTAGTTCTAAAGGCCTTGATGTGAGCGTACAGCTGGCTCACCACTGCATCTTGTCCTTGCAGATTAACATTCAGCGCATTCAGATGCTTCGTTATGTCAACCAAAAAAGCCAAATCTGCCAGCCATACAGGATCGGACAGTTCTCCCAGCGGTTGCCTCTTTTCACATAAAAAAATGTCCAATTTCCTCTCTGAGAGAGAAAAATCGCTGCATTGCGGACCCCCGACTTAGCCACCTCACATCGGTCTGATATATTACGTCTCCATTTTCAGCCTGAATGTCAAGCAAGGACTGAGGAAACTGTAGGTGGTGTAGAGCTTTAGAGCGAATAGAATTGATTGCCTTTACCGTTGGTTTCATAACATGATCAAATTTGAGATGTTTGGCGCAGAGAGCCTGCCGGTGAATTATACAGTGAAGTTTAATAGCGTTACCTCCTTCTTTGCTCACTTTATTGCAGATCAGTGTGGACAATCCACTTTGCTCACCAGCCATGGCAGGCGCACCATCGGTAATGATCCCAGAAACTTTACTCCATGGTAGTTTCAGATCAACAGCTTCACAAACAGAAACGAAAAAATCTGTTCCTCTGGTTTGGCCTTTGAGGCTTTGGAGGTCAAGCAGCTCCTCTGTTACGTTCATGTTGTCATCAACTCCTCTTAAAAAAATCAAGAGCTATGCAGTGTCGGATACATCGGTGCTTTCATCACGGGCTAATGAGAAATAATCAATGATAGGTCCTCGACTCTCCATGCCACGGTGTTACGTGCCAGGCAAACATTCATAAATTCTTCCTTCTTTTCGGGGCAAATGTTCTCCACCATTTTCAGGACACAGTCTTGATAAATGTACCTTCAGTGAAAGGTTTGCCATGTTTAGCTATTAACATGGCCACTTCGTAGCTTGCCTTGGTGGTACTTTCCTTTGACTCACAGGCCCGCGTGAAAAATCGCTGTTGTGATGCCGGAGCAGCTTGCAGTTGTTTCACTTTTTCAGCGCGGTCACTCCCTGTTAGCTTGTCGTATGTGTTAGCATGTCTAGTTTGGTAGTGTCTCTTTATGTTAAAATTTTTAAACAAGGCAACAGTCTCTTGACAAATAAGACAAACACAATTGCCTCGATTTTCACTGAAGAAGTACTGTAATTCCCACCTTTCCTGAAAGCAGCGCCCCTCACTATCAACTTTTCTCTTTTTCTTTGCAGTCGCCATGGCAGTAATGACCGGAGAAGGGTTTGCCACAAGGATGCATAGCCAGGAAGCATTAGTTAGTGGTGCTGCCACCATGTGGTGGAAGGAGAAATTACATTTCAAAGTTTTGTGATTTATTTATTCTGTTAGATTGTGCTAGCGGGCCATAAATAATATATTATAAGACCGAAGTTGTGGGCCCTATGAAATCTTACCGCGGGCTCATTCCAAATGCATGCAGGAAGAAACTAGAAAAATACAAATAATAGAAAAGTGGCCTGCTGAAAGATGGGTGCAGTCACAAGTGGCTGTCATTTTTGGATTAGCGGAGCAGGCGGAGTCAGGCAAGCAATTACCAGAGCCACCCACAATGAGCTTCACAGTAACTCTTCAGAAACCTATGGGTGACATCCGAGACTACGTCCATATTCTATACAGTCTGTGCTTGTCCACTGGCTCTGATTACCTTCTTATTGGGAATCCACACCAAAAGTGAGATGTGTGCAGGATATATATACAGGAAGAAAACAGCATTGTTTTTCCCTCATTCAATTCAATTCAATTTTATTTATAGTGTCAAATCATTACAAATGTTATCTCAGGACACTTTACAGAGTAGGTAAAGACCACACTCAATGACTTATTTATGATTTACATAGACCCAACAATTCCTTTGTAGAGTACAGTGGCAACGAAAACCTTCCCTATAACAGGCAGGAACGTCGGACAGACCCAGCTCTGTGGAGGACGGCCATCTGTCTTGACCGGTTGGGGAGGAAGAAAAGGAGAGAGAAAGAGAGAAAAGACACACAGATGGACAGAGAGAGACAGACACACCTCCAGAGATGCAAGCAACCAAAGCGTAACAGTAACTATAATAATATCTATAGTAATGTGAATATGACGTATATGTTAAGGCAGTTAATACAACAGAATAGTAGAAACAAGCACAGCTAAGGTGATAGAATATGACAATGATAATAATTATGGTGGCAAACATGATCAATGATGAGTAGTGGCAATAGCAGCTACGATACAGCGAGACATACCACTGGTGGTGTTTTTATGGCTACAAATTTTATAGTTTATTAAACTAGTGATAGTATATATGAGTAACAGTGATAATAGCAGCAGGGAGCGTCATGTAGGACCACGGCAGCAGGCACCACCACGATCAGCAGAGACCTGCGAGACGAGAAAGCACAAACAACTCCGGGGAAGAAGCTGAATTAGTAAATTGCATTGATGAGACATGAATGATACAGACAGAGAGGAGAGAAGCTCAGACTATCAGGAAAAGTATTATCCCCCGGCAGACTAGGCCTATAGCAGCATAATTAAACAGAAGAAAATCTTATCGTAAGTCCTAGCTGTAAGCTTTATCAAAGAGGAAAGTTTTAAGTTTACTCTTAAATATGGGGACAGTGTCTGCCTCCCGAATAACACTTGGGAGTTTGTTCCACAGGAGAGGAGCTTGGTAGCTGAAGGCTCTGTCTCCATTTCTACTTTTGGAGACCCTAGGAACGATGACTATCCCTGCATTCTCAGAGCGCAGAGATCTAGTCGGGTGATACGGTACTATGAGCTCTTTAAGATACGACGGAGCCTGACCAATAAGAGCTTTGTACGTAAGGAGAAGGATTTTAAATTCTATTCTAGATTTTACAGGTAGCCAGTGCAAAGAAGCTAATACAGGAGAAATATGTTCTCTTCTATTTGTTTTAGTTAGTACATGAGCTGCAGCATTTTGGACCAACTGGAGACTCTTAACAGACTTATTGGAGCAGCCTGATAATAAGGAGTTGCAGTAGTCCAGCCTAGAAGTAACAAATGCATGGACTAGTTTTTCTGCATCTTTCTGAGACACAATTGTTCCTAATTTTCGCAATATTACGCAGGTGAAAATACGCAGTCCTTTTCGTTAGTTTTATGTGAGAATCGAAGGACATATCCTGGTCAAAAATAACTCCCAGATTCCTTACTGTGGTGCTGGAGGACAACACATCAGAAAATTGCAGGTCATCCAGCTTTTTATTTTCTCAATGCACATTTGAAGTTTATCTAACTGATCGGTTTCTTCTGGTTTGATCGACAGATATAATTGTGTATCATCAGCATAGCAATGAAAGTTTATGGAGTGTTTCCTTATAATATTTCCTAAGGGAAGCCTATATAAGGTGAATGGAATCGGTCCAAGGACAGAACCCTGTGGGACTCCGTGACTGACTTTAGTGTGCATGGAGGATTTGTCATTAACATGTACAAACTGAGATCTATCTGATAAATATGACTTAAACCAGCTCAGTGCGGTTCCTTTAATGCAGATCAGATGCTCCAGTCTCTGTAGCAGGATGTGATGGTCAATAGTGAAGGTCGTTAGTAATTTTCACCAGTGCTGTCTCAGTGCTATGATTCGCTCTAAATCCTGACTGGAAGTCCTCAAATATCTCATTATTATGTGAAGGTCACACAACTGATTGGCAACTAATTTCTCGAGGATCTTAGAGAGAAAGGAAGGTTAGATATAGGTCTATAGTTGGCTAGTACCTCAGGATCAAGACTGGGCTTTTTAAGAAGAGGTTTAATAACAGCTACTTTAAAAGGCTGTGGTACATAACCTGCTGATAAAGACATGTTAACCATATCTAATACAGGAGTGCTAACTATAGGTAACCTAGTTGGGATAGAGTCTAGGAGACAAGCAGAGGGCTTTGATGCTGAAATAGTAGATGTTAATTTGTTAAGGTCAACTGTAGAAAAGCAGTCCAAGAACATATCAGGTCGTACAGTTGGTTCCTGGGTTTGAAGAAAAATCTGTGCCAAGCGAGTTGATTTTGTCTCTAATAGTTATAATTTTGTCATTAAAGGTCATGAAGTCGTTAGTACTGTGGGTTATAGGAATACATGGCTCAATAGAGCTGTGGCTCTCTGTCAGCCTGGCTACAGTGCTGAAAGAAATCTAGGATTGTTCTTATTCTCCTCTATTAAAGATAAGTAATAGGCTGCTCTGGCATTATAGAGGGCCTTCCTATATGTTTTTAGACTATCATGCCAAGCTAAGCGAGATTCCTCCAATTTATTAGAGCGCCAATTACTTTCTAATTTTCACGA
Source organism: Echiichthys vipera (assembly GCF_963691815.1). Taxonomy (NCBI): domain Eukaryota; kingdom Metazoa; phylum Chordata; class Actinopteri; order Perciformes; family Trachinidae; genus Echiichthys; species Echiichthys vipera. Next base: position 34,888,579 of record NC_139828.1, on the reverse strand, counting down.
TACTTGTTTTAATTCACGGGTTTGTGAGTTATACCAAAGAGCTAACTTCCTCTGTTTCATTATCTTCTTTTTTAACGGAGCAACAGAGTCGAGTGTTGTTCGTAGTGAATGTACAGACAAATAGCCTTGTACTTATCAACTTACAGTAAGGGGACAACAACACAACCTACAGGTTAGTCCAACTTGTTTGTATGAGGATAAATTAAGTCAAACAGTAAAATTACCATCCATTTGGTCTTAGTCCATCACAGTTTAGAGACCCACTTCCTGCTACAGCTCACGCACCATCTAACAGTACCATCAAGGAGCAGGAACAATGACATTCAGTGAGGGTTTCATCTAAATGCAATCCAGGTTGACATTTATGACTCTCACTTGACTTTTGTCCTCAAAAGCAGTTGAAATACCTTAGGGCTGTTGGAAATGCATGTTGTGTGTGCTGGATTTGTCTAATGTGCCAGAGTGCCTTGTACTTTAAACTGGCTGACAGGTTGTTTCATCCTGAATGTTCTTGCCCTTTTCTCTCTGTCTTTTCCTTTCTCTTCCCCTCCTTGGCCATTCCTTTCTGTGGCTGTCCTCCTTCTCTCTTCTTCTCTGTCTCTCTACCCCACAGGAGGCCATTATAACAGGTCTGCTCCCAGAGACAACCTACTCTGTGACTGTGGCTGCATATACCACCAAGGGCGATGGAGCTTGCAGCAAGGCCAAGATGGTTTCCACCACAGGAGCAGGTGTGTGCTGTGTGCTGCATCCACCACATTATGAAATTAATGTTTAATTATTTTCCCATTACCTTCACATTTTTGGAAAAAATAAAATCACATTCAGTGGTCAAGTGTGACAAGACAAATTACATTTTAAAAGAAGGAGTAACACATTCTGCCTCTTTCAATGGAAGGTAAATTAATTTATTGTATATATGTAGTTCAGGACCATGATCCCATGGTATGAGTCACAAACACCACATACAATAATAACAAAACAATGGCATGGCTTCAGTACAACAAATGTTACGTTCTTCAGAAAGGCAAGGGTCATAAGCAATAAAACACAGCCGTGCTCAATTTAATATCCTCTGGGGTTTACTGCTACAGCCTTTCTTGTTCGGGTGCTTCTGTTGACTGATGTTATCAACCTGTCGATGAATATTGCAGTATAACCGACATTACCAACAGGTCCACAACCCAAAGTAATGTTTTCCGATCAGGCGTCACTAGAATGACTGACTGTTTGTCGGTTCATTCTAAAATCACAACAAATCATTGTTACCAAGAGGATTTGTGTGACTGTCTCCTGATCTGCCAATGCAATGGCTAAGGTTTCGTTAGGCTTGGGCAAAAAAGCTACTTAGTATGACTTAAAAACAACAACTTTGTTAAGGTAAATGAGCTTTAGAGGTTAGTCTTATGATTAAAGAACATCTGTGTTTTATTTTTAATTGTTTCAGCCATTTCTGTTATTGTTCAGCAGTGATTTTGGTATGAAAATCGGTTTGGTACTTAATTGATATTGTCATTGGTTATTTTTTATTACTTAAAGTGAAATTCCGGCGTAAAATCCTCCCATGGTCTTTTTCGACACTTGCACACATCAAATAAGCCATTGAGACAATTTTTTTGTGTATAAACTATTAACGGAGGAATCCGGAAGAGTCGCTAATAGCACTGATTAGCTCGGGGCAGTATAGTAAAGGCATTAAAACGTCTTTTTTAACCACTAATACTGCTCAAAGTAACACCAAACCTCTGCAGTAGTATGAAAAGAGTCCCTACACATTAAACCAAGCACCAACAACATAGTTAGTGAACCCAGAGTTTATTAAAAGAGTGTTTTAAAGACTTACCAACTGGCCCCTGTACCAGCACCTCTCATAGGAAAGTCCATTCAAGTGGATTACCAAAGTCAATCCAAAGAGAAGGAGCCCCTTTTTTTGAGCAGTAATAGTGGTTAAAAAAGACGTTTTAATGCCTTCACCGTACTGTCCATAATGTCAGGCTGTTAGCGACTATACCGGATTTCACCGTTAATAGTTTACTCATGAAAAAAACTCTCAATGGCTTATTTCATGTGTGCAATTGTTGAAAAAGACCATGGGATGATTTCAATTTAATAATTGCTTTTTAAAATATATCATTTCAAAAAGAATAAATTCAGAACAGGATTCGAATGTATATATATATATGTTAGCCTAAATCTAAGTAAATGTTGTTTCTAGAGCAAACAACTGCAAAGTCACTTTATAAATTCAGTAACATCTCACTGAAAATGAATCTGATCAAATAAATAGCATTTCTGACATAATACTGAGTAAAGCTTATAATGAATGAAGAACACCGACATCGGTGAGTATCAGTCCTCCCTCTGCTGAGGTGAGTCAGGGAGGCTACTATCACCTCTAGGTCCGGTGATGTCATTGACTTGCATATTAAATAGGCATGTGCAGATATTGCGCTGAAAGAGGGAGGACAGGCAGGTTTGTCTCCAGAAGCTGAGTTTACATAAATTTACCCAATTTACTTTTAGATTTTAAATCTCAATGGGAATATTCCTGGTTAAATAAAGGGTAGTGCAAAATACTTGCAAAGGAAAACTAAAAAACATCTAAAAGACAGACTACAGACAGAATAAAGCTTTAGCTTTTGCTAATAACAATTTGTTATTTGCAGAATCAAATCAAATCAACTTAATTTATATAGCACTTTTCATACGTATAAAAATGCAGCCAAAAGTGCTTTACATTAAAATAAAAGAAAATAAAACAAAACCCCTTGACATCCCCACTCCCCAAAACTCATTTATGTAACACACACACACACACACACACACACACACACACACACACACACACGCTACACTGTTAAGTAATCAGTGGCCCTAAGGCCCTCCGGCAGGCTGTTCCACAGGCGAGGGGCGTAATGATAAAATGAGGCTTCACCAAAGGTTTTGGTTCCACATTTGGAACAGATAAAAGACCAGTAGCGGAGGACCTCAGGGTCCGCGAGGGCCGATATGGTAAAAGCAGTTCAGACAGATAAGAAGGCCCAAGGCCGTTAAGACACTTAAAAACTAATAAAAGAACCTTAAAATCAATCCTGAAGCGCACAGGGAGCCAATGCAGCGATTCTTAAACTAGTGTAATGTGAGCCCGCCTTCTGGTCTTTGTTAGAACACGTGCAGCTGACTTCTGGAGCAGCTGAAGATGGGAAATGCTCTTGTTTGGGAGACCAGAGAGCAGGGCAGTTACAGTAATCTAACCGGCTAGAGATAAAAGCATGCATTAGCACCTCTGTGCCGGCCAGAGAAAGAAACTGGCGAACTCTGGCTATATTCTTAAGATGGTAAAAAACAATATTTGTAGTATTTCTGATGTGTGGAATAAAATCAAGCTCAGAGTACATAAGACCGCCCATGTTTTTTACACACTGTGAATGTTTAAAAGCATTTAGTTTAGGTAAAAGTTTCTCTCTCTCGCCTTCAGGACCAATAATTAAAACCTGTTTTGTCCTGGTTGAGCTGTAAGAAGTTCTCTGCCATACTTGACTTGATATCTAAAATACAGTTAAAAGGGAATCAATAGGCCCTGTGTCATCAGGAGACATAGAATAGTGCACCATGCTTGTGTAAAACACAGCTGAAAGACTGCAAACAGACCCAATTGAAATATTGATTTCTACATAGAGATGCTTGATGCTTGTTGAACAGGTGTATTGATAAAATATTGGCTATAAGGTTTCATTGCACTTACAGTAACATGCAGTGAGCAGCGCACTACCAATACATGCCATGCTTAAAGAATAATATATAATGTATAAGATACATTTTTTCCACTTTTAAATAGAGCCCAGTGTTATTGTTGGTGCTGCTGTCACAAACACAGCTAGATAGGGATCTCTTTCTTTTTTCTTTATAGCTAAAGTTCCAAACAACACAGGACACACTGCATTTGTTTACAACAAACTGAGCAACAGAGAAACTGATAACATATTTAGTTGATATTTAATTGTTGAATTTTACATGAACAAGTAGATGGAACTAGTCAGGCTGGCTCTCCAGTCACTGGATCCATCATTTACTTCATATTAGCAACATGGCTACTGCTAGCAGCCTGAATACTGTCCAAAGTACGACACAACTGTAAGAATCCCAATTTGAAGCAGAAACTCTGATCTCAGTGGTCTAGCTTAGTAGAAAGAGCGGTTCTGATCACTCTCCCCTCCATCTGCAGGGCTCTTTTTCTTTTGTTCCACCGTCCATCATTCAAGCTACCTGATGATAGCTACTGTAAGATTTTTGTTGTTTGCTTCTTAGTGAAATGCTCTTTGGTAAGCAGTGATGGTGTAACATTGACGTTATATATGTCTAGGGATTTTATTGTGAAAGGTTAAAATGAAGTTGTGAAGCTGTGAATCTGTAATGCTGCTGTGGTCAATGTGGAAGGCAATAAAGAGTTTTCCATCTTGGTGTAATTATTTTATTACCTTCCTAAGTTCAGGCCCAGCTCAAGCTCTTTCCTCTTCCTTTGTGCCGTAAAGCGAGTTGTCAATTTTCCCGGGAGTTTGTGCCCGGGGCAGACAGTGACAGCAAGGCCTATATAGTTCTGTGGTGTTAGTTTTCTAATGCTATTACATTGTGCAATCAACATTTACTTCATAATTATAAGTTCAAACTGAAAAGTTATCTATTGTCACTCTAACGTACAATATCAGTCCCTCTTTAGCTAGCTAGCAAGACGTGCACAACCTTGCAGTAAAATCAACCAATTGGATGCTTTTAGAGGCACAACTTTCAGGCTCCACTCGCAAAATAAGAAGTTCACAAACAACACGAAACTAAAGGACATAATCGATTATCTAAAATAGTGATAAGAAGGAAAAAAAACACTGTAATTTTTACTGAAATTCTCCGGAATAATTACTATAATTACTGACCCCATATCCCCACATTATACTAATCCTGTCCAAATAGGGCTTCAGACACATTTACACACACTACAAAGCAATATTTTTATGGAGAAGAAATATGATGAAAAATTGCCAACATTTTTTGAAGTAGACAATGTTGACCTTGCTCCTCCTAACTTAAGCTCAAAACATAATTGTGTCTGATACTGACCTCATCTGTACAGCGGCACCTTCTGGTGGGGCCATGCAAAAACACCCCTGTTACTGGTTATGATAACATTGTACTCACATCAGTTATTGTTAAGATCTCACAATGAAGCCACATAGCAAAACATAGGTCCAAGTACCAGTTTTATCTCCACATAAAGTGGCAGCTAATCTTTTACCTTGTTTACAGCCTGTATGATCATCTGCCTGTTGGTGCTTGTTGTGGCCACAGCAATGGCTTCCCAATTTCTCCACCCAACTGAGAAAGTACAATTAGAAAGAAAAATACTAGTCAGGGAAAGAGGACATCCATGTGTTATGAGGTTGGTGTTTTTAGCTAGTTTCATGAATTGAATGTAGGAATTTTAGTTTTAATCAAGATATTGGAATGTCTTCCAGTGCCTGGCAAGCCCACTATGATGATCAGCACCACCATAGGGAACACTGCCCTCATCCAGTGGCAGCCTCCTAAAGAGATGGTGGGGGAGCATGTGGGATACCAGCTGCAGTACAAGAGAGCAGAGGAGGAGGCTTTCACCATTAAAGACTTCAAAAAGGCAGATGATCATTTCACAGTCACTGGCCTCCACAAGGGAGCCACCTACATCTTCAAACTGTGTGCCCAAAACCGAGCAGGCAATGGGGAGGAATACGTGAAGGAAATCAGCACCCCTGAGGACATTCCCAGCAGCTACCCCCAGAATCTGAGTGTGGTAGGCCTAACCGCCGCCTCCACAAAGCTGGCCTGGGAGCCCCCTCCTCTGGCTGAGAGGAATGGGAAGATTGTCAAGTATGTGGTGGTGTACCGTGATATCAATAGCCATCAAAATATTACCAACAGTACCACGGAAACACAAATGACCATCCAAAGTTTGCAACCAGACACAACCTATGACATCAGAGTCCAAGCTTTCACCAGCAAGGGGGGAGGACCCATCAGCCCCAGCATTCAGAGTCGAACCATGTCCACTTCCATGCCAGGTGAGAACCAAAGGACACTTATCAGTGCTGTATTATGCTTGTAGACTGCTTACTGCTGATTCATCTTACATAGCACTCTATACATTACTCCATGATTTGGAGGAATACGTTAAAGGTAGGGCGAACTTCAGTAATGACCAATCACAGCTCCTCTCATCCCCTTTAAAAGCAGGAAAGGGTGAAATGGTTTAGAGCAGCTGAGGTGTCTGGGAGACAGAGAGAGATGTTTGTCTCTATAAAGCACCTGAAATTCCACCCCAAAAATGACACAATAGCCATAATCTTAAATTAACTTGCCCCAGTGTATATTGGTGCTGGATTAGAGGGGCAGCTGAAAGTTATCCAAACAATTAATTAAAGGTTGAATGTGGGGAATGAGCAAAACACAGCCATCTAGTGTCTCAAGATCATAGTCGCTATAACAAAAAATAACTCCAGCAATCGGGTTGCCATGTTCGTTGTCAAGTTTTTCAAGCTATCAGCCTGCTCCATGTCAGTGATGAATCCTACATGGTAATGACTAATTTGGACTAATCAATTCATTTGACATAAGTATTTAATGTTAGCCAGTCTTCAACTGAAAGTCTTTCTTTGAGTGGTGTGTAATCGATTAGCTATCTCTCAACTCAAAATGATTCCTTGTTTCTGTAGCAACAACAGACACCCTGGCAACCTGCAATGCCCAATGCAGCAACAATGGAAACAGAATGGGACAGAAAGTCATTTTCAAACTCGTCAAATTTTTAAGAAAATATGAATTGAGACTAAATATATTTTTTTATGAAAAGGAATACTTTCATTCTTTATCCCTCATGGGTGAATTATTTAATATATTATTATTTAATTTATATATATATATATATATATATATCTTTTAATAAAGATTCTTCATATTCAACCTTTAAGCTTCAAAGACTCATGTATGTCTTTAAAGTCAACAAAACATAAACAAGTCCAAATGCAAAATATCAGTCTTTATTTATTCAATGGAAACGGAAAATGAATCAGTCCTTGTATCTTTAAAAAAACAAATGCAACATCAAGTTTGGAGATTTCCTAGTTAGTATTTAGAAACAAACAAGGTGGGTCATCAATAAATTCCAGTGTCTGTCAGAAGATATGAATAGTGTGTAAAGTGTTTTAGAGAGGGTGAGTGCAACCCTCTGCCATGGAGTGGGTTCTGAAGTGAACATGGTGTTTGTGAGACCCTTACTCATTCTGTTGCTGTCAGGATATTTAAATAATCAATGAAATTGCTGCTGCCGTGTCATCCTGTTAGATTACTCACAGCCTCTCTATTTTATTTTTATTGAACCTTTATTCAACCAGGAAAAAGACTCATTGAGATTAAAAAACTATTTTTCAAGAATGTCCTGGCCAAGTCAGAAACAACATCTTCTAAGATTTCAAAACATCATTCAACATACAAAACATCTACAGCAAGATGTGACAGCTTCCAAGTCTTTTATCATCACTTTAAATGTGTCCAATGACAGCAGCTTCTGAATATTCAGATGGTTTTGAGCTTTTTTGAAGGATGTAGATCTGAGGTCAAAGTGTAGATGAAACACATGTATGATGCTGGTGTTTAGTCAACTCCACAATTTGTTCGAAAACATCAGTATTGACTGAATGAGTATTTATGTGGAACTCCAGGTCACTGGATTACACTGATGTGGCTATTAGTATTAGTAAGACTCATCCTCAATCACATTATTGTATTGTATTATATGACAATATTAATGGTATTTTGATGTGCATATCGATCTGCAGTTGAATAGTAGCAGAAGGAACCTTACCACACTACATGGAAGGTCTTTTGGAAAGGTGTATGGAGGTAAAATTGTCTCAAAAAGATGAATACATATCTAAATTATATATATATATATATATATATATATATATATATATATATATATATATATATATATATATATATATATATATATATATATATATATATATATATATACATAGATTTATAAATAAACTAATACAAATATACAATAATATATAAATGTAATATATATATATAATAATAAATATACAACCTCTCCGGGAACCATCACCTTATCGTGGTGGAGAAGTTTGTGTGTCGCTGTGAACCTAAGGGCTGTGTTGTCTGGAGCCTTGTGCTCCTGGTATGGTCTCCCATGGCAGAGTGGCCTCAGGCGAGGGGCCGGACTAAGAATGGCTCACAAACCCCCGGCTGAGCGCCGCGGTGTTGTAGTTCACCCCGGTCACCCTGACTCTGACTGTTGTTTGTGCATATGCACCGAACAGCAGTTCAGAGTATTCGGCCTTCATGGAGACCCTGAATGGAGTCCTGCATGGGGCTCCAGTAAGGGACTCAATAGTTCTGCTGGGAGACTTCAACGCCCACATGGGCATTGATGGAGACACCTGGAGAGGCGTAATTGGGAGGAACGGCCTCCCTCATCTAAACCTGAGTGGTCGTCAGTTATTAGACTTCTGTGCTAGTCACAGATTGTCTATAACTGTTCAAACATAAGGATGCTCATAAGTGTACGTGGTACCAGAGCACCCTAGGTCAAAGGTTGATGATCGGTTTTGTGATCGTATCATCTGATCTGAGGCCGTATGCTTTGGTCACTCGAGTGAAGAGAGGGGCAGAGCTGTCAACTGATCACCATCTGGTGAGGAGTTGGGTCAGAGGATGGGGGAAGATTCTGGACAGACCAGGTTAGCCCAAATGAATAGTGCGGGTGAACTGGGAACGTCTGGAGGAGGCCCCTGTCCGAGAGATATTCAACTCACACCTCCGGCGGAGCTTTTCTGGCATCCCTGTGGAGGTTGGGGTCATTGAACCGGAGTGGGCAATGTTCAAAGCTTCCATTGCTGAAGCTGCAGCGGTGAGCTGTGGCCTCAAGGTCTTAGGGCGGACTCACACTGTCCTCCCGGACCGAGACCCGGACTTTAGGGTACTTGCCCCCCCTCCCTCTCCCCCCCGCGCCCCAGCCCCGTTTGTACTCACATTGCCAGGGCCTCGGCCAATACTTCTTGCTGTCCATACGCCATCACGCCGTAACACGTCACCCGCATTGATCGCGTGTGTGTGGCTTTGTTTACAAATCTTTCCACAGACGACGGAGTTTTTCATCCGACCAAATCTGCAGTAAACACTCCACCTCCGCACCACACCAACATGAACCTTTCACCGCCATTGTTGTTGTTGTTGAATGTCCGCGCATGGTCCGTCCTTCTATCTACATGTCCGAACATAACTTCATAACGCTACTGCCGTAGGGCTCGTGCTCGTACACGTGCGCACGCTCGTGCTCGTACATGTGCAAACGGCTCCGCTAAAGCCCACCTCTTTCAAGCGGGCCGTGGACGGTCCGCTGGCCGCAGTTGAGCGCGGAGCGGGTGCACTCACATGGCTTAAAGGTACTAGACTTTAGCTGAAAAACCGGTTTTGGCAGCGGCCAAAAGGACAATGTGAGCACGCTCTTAGGTGCCTCAAGGGGTAGTAACCCTTGAACACCGTGGTGGACACCGGTGGTCAGGGAAGCTGTCCGACTGAAGAAGGAGGCCTTCCGGGATATGTTATCCCAGAAGACTCCGGAGGCAGTGGCAAGGTACCGACAGGCCAGAAGAGCTGCAGCCTCTGCTGTGTCAGAGGCAAAGCAACGGGTGTGGGTGGAGTTCGGAGAAGTTATGGAGAAGGACTTTCGGGCGGCACCAAGGTGCTTCTGGAAAACCATTCGACATCTCAGGAGGGGGAAACGGGGAACCATCCAAGCTGTTCACAGTAAGGACGGGATGCTGGTGACCTCAGCCGATGAGGTAATTGGGCGGTGGAAGGAGCACTTTGAGGAACTCCTTAATCCGACTAACACGCTCTCTTTTGTAGAGGCAGAGCTGGAGGCTGATGGGGAATTATTGTCAATATCTCTGGCGGAAGTCACTGAGGTAGCCAAACAACTCCACAGTGGCAAAGCCCCAGGGATTGATGAGATTCGTCCAGAAATGCTGAAAGCTTCGGGTTTGGAGGGGCTGTCTTGGTTGACACGTCTCTTCAACATTGCATGGAAGTCTGGGACAGTGCCAAGGGAGTGGCAGACTGGAGTTGAACTGGTGGTTCCTCTGTTTAAAAAGGGGGACCAGAGGGTGTGTGCCAATTACAGGGGTATCACACTACTCAGCCTCCCTGGTAAAGTCTACTCCAAGGTGCTGGAAAGGAGGGTTCGTCTAAGTCGAACCTCAGATTGAAGAGGAACAATGCGGATTCCGTCCTGGACGTGGAACAACGGGCAAGCTCTTTAGTCTCGCAAGGTTCCTGGAGGGGGCTTTGGAGTATGCCCATCCAGTCTAAATGTGTTTTGTGGATATGGAGAAGGCATATGACTGGGTCCTTCTGGAGAACCTTTGGGAGGTGCTGTGGGAGTATGGGGTGAGGGGGTCACTTCTTTGGCCATCCAATCTCTGTACACCCAAAGCGAGAGCTGTGTCCGGATCCTCGGCAGTAAGTCGGATTCGTTCCCGGTGGGGGTTGGCCTCCGCCAGGGGTGCGCTTTGTCACCAATCCTGTCCATGATTTTCATGGACAGGATATCGAAGGGTAGTCGTGGTGGGGAGGGGTTGCAGTTCGGTAGGCTGAGGATCTCACCTCTTGTTTTTTCCAGATGTGGTCCTGATGTTATCGTCGGTCAGTGACCATCAGCACTCACTGGATTGGTTCGCAGCCGAGTGTGAAACGGCTGGGATGAGGATCAGCACCTCTAAATCGAGGCCATGGCTCTCAGCAGGAAATCAGTGGATTGCTTACTCCAGGTAGGGAATGAGTCCTTACCCCAAGTGAAGGAGTTGAAGTACCTCGGGATCATGTTCACAAGTGAGGGGATGATGGAGAGTGAGTTTGGCCGGAGAATCGGAGCAGCGGGGGCGGTGTTACAGTTGCTCTACCGCACCGTTGTGATGAAAAGAGAGCTGAGCCGGAAGGCAAAGCTCTCGATCTACCAGTCAATCATCGTTCCTACCCTCACCTATTGTCATGGAAGCTGGGTCATGTCCGTAAAAACGAGATCGCAGGTACAAGTGGCTGAAATGGGTTTTCTCAGGAGGGTAGCTGGAGTCTTCCTCAGAGATAGGTTGAGAAGTTCAGCCATCCGTGAGGAACTCGGAATAGAGCCGCTGCTCCTTTGCGTTGAAAGGAGCAAGTTGAGGTGGTTTGGGCATCTAGTAAGGATGCCCCCTGGGCCTGAGGTGTTCCAGGCATGTCCAGCTGGGAGGAGGCCTCGGGGAAGACCCAGTACTAAGTGGAGAGATTATATCTCTACACTGGCCTGGGAACGCCTCGGGATCCCCTAGTTAGAGCTGGTTAATGTGGCCCTGGAAAGTGAAGTTTGGGGTACCCTGCTAAAGCTTCTGCCCCCGCGACCCGACCCCGGATAAGCGGTTGAAGATGACATGAGATATATATATACAAATATAAAAACGTGACATACAAAAATAAACTAATTTGTAAAAAAAAAATTATTTGTAAAAATATTTTTGAGATTTGAAAATTAATGTGTTTGCATTTTTGCTTTTCTCTTGATGACGTAATTTTGAGACGTTCCTACCGCAGATCAGATTCACAAAGAAATGCTGCTGGATTTGAATGTGAAGGGAACGCTCCCTCCCTGTTCAGCCAGCAGGGGCACTGTCGGGAAGCTGTTGACTATTGTTGACTCAGCATTGATTTCAGTCAAGTCAACTCAAGTGGACACGTGATGAACATGGATGAAGTGCAAGATCAAGGATCTACTGTAAGTATTACATATCATATTTTGGATTAATATACACACATTACACTGATATGAGATCATTATCTTCACATAGAGAATGTCATTATGTTATAATTGTCATTATTGACACAATGAGCAGCTAGCACTGTCTCTCAGATTCACTTTTGGATAGGTTAGCAGCAGCTAATCTAATGTTAGCATTAGCTAGCAGCTGCTCAAAGTAAAAGATCCTTTAATGTTAGATCCTTTAGCACTATTGACATCTGTGGTAAACTGCTAACTGTCCACTCCATAGATAGTATCAGGGTTTGTACTGATGCTTGAAATCCTTGAATTTTAATGTTGTGTTTTCAAGGTTTATAAAATGTTTGGATTTGGATCAAGTGCTTGAAATTGCTTGAAATTGTGTCTGCATTTCTTTCACAACAAATAGACACAGAGTAGACTTTTAATTTCATTTCTTATCCTGTTGATATTATCAGACACAATTTTAGTTGTTTATAGCGTAGTACCGACTCTTTTAATGTGATAAAAAAGTTAAATAATAATTTTTAATATGTAGGCTATGTATTCGTAGAAATATGTAATTGGCCACAGCTGAAAGGTGCTGGTAAAGCTTGAAAATGGACCTTGAAAGTGCTTGAATTTGACATTGGTGTACGAACCCTGTAGTATATAGTAAAGAAGAATTCCTTTATTTATCCCGCAAGGGGAAATTCAATTTCACTCTTTTATTATTCAGGTTACACACACACACAGGCCCGAAATACACAGACATGCACAAACAGGACCTATGTACATGCAATTAATAGGGAGATGGGCTAACAATTGATCAGAGCCCTGAGCAGTCGGGAGTTCGGTGCCTTGCTCAACAGCAACTCGGCAGTGCCCAGAAGATGAACTGGCACCTCTCCAGCCACTGGCCGACCTTCCAGTTCCCAGCCAAGTCACCTATGGACTGAGCTACTGCCGCGAAGGATCTATTTAACAGGCTATGGTCACCTCAGTGATGTCTGTGACTTTTATAAAGTTTGTGCTCATACCAGTTGGGAAATCATGTCACATGTAACAAACTGTGATGCTGATGCTGTTCACTTTGATAATTACTTATTTAGACTGATGTTAGCGCTGTGGTAGCAGCGAGCATCTTATGAGCTTACACTGACTGGTGTGACTGTTGTTTTTGCAAAGGAGGACATGTTCATTCAAAGGATCTACAAGGACCCAGAGGTGACTGCAGTCATCAGGGAAAAGGGGGATTTTTTCTTTTTCTACTTTTACTTACGATGTTCCAGGAAAACGTGAATCACTCCATTCTCCCTTGGTACAAACCTCTACAAGGTCCCTTTTTTTAAGTGTTCAGCTCAGACAGATGCTGTTATTCCTGTGTGCAGTTAAATGTCAACAGTTCTCTACAAACCCATTATGTTCATCCAGTGGTCTACCTCAAATGTTTTGCAAAGAATTCATTACTTTATGAATTTGTATTTCAATATAAGAAAAAGTTATCCGAAGGAATGAACCACTACCTAAATGTTGTATAAAAAGTTACTCTGCTTTTACCAAAACTAAAATCCTCTTGATAAGTTTTATGACAGATTGTAAAGACAAAGCTCATTAATACGATTAAACAAATTAATGTACAAACATAACTAAAATATACATCCCTGCTTGTTTATTTAGTTATCACTACAAATCTATACATGGTGCCTTATGTTACTGTTGGGAGTTAAGCCCATTTAAAAATGCAACTATTCATTTATAAAAATGTCTGATGTATTTGTGGCCCAGCCAGAGGCAATAAAATAAAGGGTAAACATCAAGTGAACGTCTGATCATTTATTGGAAGGTTTATAACATGTTAGAAAACAGTCCAATCAATAATACAATGTGTCAAGGCACAAAGACAAAGAATAAACCTTGCGATGCAGACGCAGAGAAGAGGGGGTCTGACAAATGTGTCTCTGCAGTCCAGGATCACTGTGTGTCAGGAAATTAAGCAAATTCAGGTGGGCGGTGTGCTTTGACATCTTCTACTGGAATCCACGGGTGAATGGAACCCAGCAGTGGATACAAGAAGTGAGTCCATGATGTTCTAATCCAGCTGACGTGGTCCGCTGAATCAAAATCAATTTGCTGGATCCCTGAGACAGGCATGCAGAAATTTAATCAGAAATAGCCGCAGTTCATCAACAAACAGTTTTTTAGCTTGGTGTGGGGTGATACCTGAGGCAGCATTGGCAGAGGAGATTCTGACAAAGTTTGCATTTGCCGCTGGCTCCACTTTCCAAACGAAAGATTTGTACAATGCAAAGCTAAAATGAAATAAAAACAAGACATTTGGGTTAGAATAAACAATGATAATAAACAGAAATTAACATTAACAGATCTGTGGAGAATTGATAGGGTCTGTTGGATAGGCTGCAAAGCTAAAAACTTTTTCCAACACACACACACACGCACACGCACACGCACACACACACACACACACACACAGGGAGAGGTGGATCCTCGTGGGATCCGGCGATGCGTTGCATTGTAAATGTAGACCGCTAAAGGGGACTTCCACAGGCTGAATGTGGTCCTCTTCTTCAGACATGCCCTCCATCAACAACTCTGGAGGTCTCGGGCCACACAGCCTTCACCTCTTCATTCACAAGGAAACGATGGAAACTCAGGGTGGGACTAAACCGCAATGAAGTGGTACACAGTGGTGGAGATAAATCTTTTTTACTTGGCGCTGAAGCTTCAAACGCTTACTAGCTTTTATAACAGCGAGACTTATGTTTTCACACTACGCTGGTCGCTCTGTCAGTAGCAGGTAAGCTAGCGTTATTACCGGAAGTGGCTCAGCTCACCACAGATAACCAGGAAAGGCACCGAGCGAGCCTCCCAACAGCGCCCCTGCTGGTTGAACAGGGAGGGAGCGTTCCCTTCACATTCAAATCCAGCAGCATTTATTTGTGGCTCTCGATCTGCGGTAGGAACGTCTCAAAATGACGGCTCAAACCCCAAAATCAATCTTCAAAAGTGGATGGGGATCACCCACTACCATTTGTTGCTTAAACTCAGTAGAGCTGGAATGAACTGCAGAGGTAGATATAACTATCTGTAGGATCATCACTATGAGTTACCCCTATAACACATAAAAGTGGTTGCCAAATTATCACAGAAAATAATCAAATCATTAAATGGCGACAATACAATGTCCAAATGATACAGACTGTGCTTTCATTTTTATATTAGTGCATAGTGTACAATTTGTTCGCTAATTTCAGTTAACAAATGCCTTTGTTTTTTGCTTTTGTGCACCAACTCAACTTTCACTCATCTCAGTCATATTTGCAATTAAATTAACCACCTAATAATCATCTAGACCTTCCCTCAGTGTTTACCCAGAACTTTGATGTGAAGGCTGTGATGAAGACCTCTGTCCTGCTGACCTGGGAAGTGCCAGAAACCTACAAATCTCAAGTGCCTCTCAAGGTAAGATCAGCCCATGCTTCTACCCAGATAACAGCTGCAGCACTGAGACAGCCACTGAGTTTAACAACCAATAGAGGCTTCTTATGGATAATCTAGAACCAAGTAGTAAATGTTTGTGAATAACAATAATTGTGTCGAGGCAGTAGTAACCAAAGAATGAAAAATAGGGTCTGCACTTAGGTGTCATCTCAAACTGCTTCTGAGACAATAATATGGGCCACTATAGAAATTACCAAATTATAACAACAGAGACCGACTTACTTAATGAATAAGATAACTGTAGTGAATAAACTGTACAGTATATGCAGTGCAGACCCGAGACGGAAGCTTTAACACAATATAATTTATAATATGAATATATATACATACACAGGCATTTTTCATGAGATACTGGAGCTATTCTCTTTTGTATTCCTAACCAAACAGCTGCTTCATAAATCATCAAGAAAATAAATGGGCACCATATTAAGTTCAACTAAACTTTATGACTGTGCAACTCTGATGATAAGCTAAAGTGCAGAAGCAAAAGTGTATGGCCATGTATCACCAACTAAATAATAGTAAGAAAGTACCTCATACTTTATTTATATAGCACCTTGTAACACAAAACAATGAGCTATGGTGTGCTTCACAAACTCAAAGGCAGAGAAAACTGGAGGTAGGAAGGTCATAATGTTTCACAGCACTCTTAAAGAGACACATATACAACTGATACAAATGATTTGGAGCTACCCATCACAAAAATTTATCATATATTGCACAATTGAATTCTAATGAAAGTTTTGATAGGCCGAAAAACAAATGAAAGATGCATTTTAAATATTATGATACACTCTATTTGATCTCTCATAGGAAAGCAGCTTCACAGCCAATCGCTCAAACTGCAACATCACAGCCATCTTATCAGAGAATACCTCAAGATTTATGGGCATGAAATGTGCTTAATCCCTGTCTTTCCAAGGGAGAGACTGGTCTCATCTCGTTTTATATGCAATAATATAATGAGCTGTAATGAGGACATGATTAGCTTAGCTTAGCAAAAAGACTAGAAGCAGGAGGAGAGCTAGAATGACACTATTGGGCCCGTCACCATTGGGCCTGTACAGAGACTAAAACCAAAATCTGTCTTCACAGTATCTGAAAGTGCTGAGCCAGCCAAACTTAGAAAAATGACTGCTGACTCAAACTTAAAATGTAACATACAAATCTGAGAGCAGGATCAATCTTATCATCTAACTCTGGATGAGAAAGGGAATAAGCACATTTCACACAATGTTGAACTATTCCTATGAGGTTAGAGAGTAATTAGTCAAAGGGGCAAATCCATAGTGCAAGGAAGAGATGGGGGAAATCTTTACTGTATCACTTTATGTTGATGATATTCAACTTTCAAGAACGCAGGCTTCCAAGACACAAATATTTAAATGTTTAAACGGTATTAATTACTCTTTTTTTTTTTAAATTAACGTCATTTAGATAATGGAAAAATGTTTGCTTAGAATCTGTTCTGTAGACATCCAGTGTAGTATATTATGTAATCAATTAACACTGTCAGTGTTGGTAAAAATAAAAAATAAAGCTTCATCTTGGCTTTAGATCCTGTACAACCAGCAGAGTGTGGAGGTCCAAGGCAACCTGAAGAGGAAGCTGATCACACAGCTGCAGCCAGATACGGAGTATTCCTTTGTGCTTATGAGCCGGGGGAACAGTGCCGGCGGCCTCCAGCAGCAGGTTTCCATTCGAACAGCTCCAGACCTGCTGAAGATGAAACCAGCTCAATACCAACACGGTGTGGAGAAGGGTGGTAAAGTGACCATCAGTCTGTCCGGGGTACCTGCTGAAGCCTCTGTCAGGTCTGTGCTGTTTGTTTGTCTGAGGGGACTTCATATGATATGATAGTCTGAACAGTCTTGGAAAGTAAATAAGGTTTGCTTGTTAAGGTTTTATTGGCTTTTACATGCATTTTATTTCTGTTATTTTAGGTTGCCTCACAGGCAATATCACGAAGAATGGATTGTGGCTCACTTGCAGTTGCTATCTGCTCTGTCTCAACGCATGACTCTAAAAGTATTGCTTATGATACTACATCACAGACACGGCCATGAAGTTTTTCAGCTCATTACATTTAGCATTTTTTGCATCTGATTGCAGTTATCCATGTGGCAGTGAAAAAATGTTGCTTTACAGAACAGTGGAGAGAAAAGAAAAATTAATTTTTCCTTGAAACTCCAAGCAAGGAATTTAAATGGGACAGAGATTAACCATAATAATAATAATAATAATAATATTAATAATAATAATAGATTTTAATTTGTAAATCACTTTTCATTATTAAAAATAATCACAAAGTGCTACAGAGTATGACAAGCCATATATATTGACTTCAGTTACCAGAAGCTAGTGATGGACAAATTAGGCTTGATGAAGCTTGATGAAGCATTTTCTTTATTTTCTGAGCCCACTAGATGGAGCCCTTGGTGTAAAGAAAAACACTGGCAATGGCAATTCAGTGTGTTTTTCAACCCTTTGTTGAACAGAGAGTTCCATCTAGTCATCAATATAACAGTCTAAAAAAGACATAAAAAAGTCTGCCCCGGATACAGTTTGGGATAAACTCACAGATGAAAAGCTTTGCATCTGTAAAATCCAATTTATTTGTATACAATTAATAGGAGAGGCTATTTCTTTATTTAGAACTGTAACCAATATGATATCCAGAATGGTTCCTGCACTCACTGTCACAACAGTTTCTCCTCTCATCCAAGAGGATTCATCAGTTCATGTACGCATCTGACCAGGCTGGGACTGGTCCAACTATCTTGTGTGGAGATACAGCTATTTAACCTTTCACAAGGCCAATGATGTCACTGGAGCCCTTTGTGCTCCAAGTGCCAACGACGTTAGTGTGACAGTCGTTGGTGGGAAGTTGGTTTTGACTTCGTTAGTGCTCTATTGGGTCATAACGACAAATCGTTGGAATCACAGGAGGCAATTTGTGAAGAGTTGTTCTTTGGGGTTAGATTGTTGAATCTACTTGGAAGGGATGAAAGGGCAGCATTGTAAATTGGAGATCAGTGGTGTCTCAGACCGCCTCCTCTGTTTAGTGATGGTTTCTCTACTTTTGCATAGATGGCTTCTTTTACTCCTCTTTCAAACCATCTGTCCTCTCTGTCCAGGATGTGGACATTGTTGTCATCAATTGCGTGGGCTTTCTCCTTGAAATGTAAGTGGACAGCAGAGTCAGGACCTGAGGAGTTAGATCTCTAGTGTGGGCCATGTGTTTATGCAGTAGTTGTTTTGTTTCTCTAATGTAGAGATCTTTGCATTCCTCATTGCATTGGACAGCATAAACCAGATTGCTTTTGTGGGTGTGTGGTGTTCTGTCTTTGGAATGTACTAGTCTCTGTCTGAGTGTGTTACTGGGTTTGAAATACACAGGGATGCAGTGTTTGTTGAAGATCCTCCTGAGTTTCTCTGATACTACAGCCATATACAAGATTACTATGTTGTTTCTCTTGTTTTCTTTTTCTTTT
This sequence comes from Echiichthys vipera, assembly GCF_963691815.1. Classification (NCBI taxonomy): domain Eukaryota; kingdom Metazoa; phylum Chordata; class Actinopteri; order Perciformes; family Trachinidae; genus Echiichthys; species Echiichthys vipera. Next base: position 34,869,721 of record NC_139828.1, on the reverse strand, counting down.
TCAAAAAAAAAAATTGCTCTGGGGCTAACGACCTGGACAAATGAGAACATTCACAGGCTTATTTTCTCATAATTATATTATATAAGAGAAAGCATAACAGCGTGTCTGCCTTAAAGTAGAAAAGGAACAGAGAAAAAATAACCCAACACCAATCCCACCATATCTCCCAAAAACCCCTGTGAGACATAGCCACAACAACCAACCAACCAAACAACATAAGGTATAACATAAGTAGGTAGGCAAGGTAAAAAATAAATAAATAAAACTAAAAGCAAAAATAAATAAAATATTCAAGGAGGAATACAATAAATAAATAAAATTGAAAAAGGGGGGAGAAAGGGAAAAGAGCCAGCAGTGGGTCCCAAGTTTTGTGCTCCTCTAAATTAGACTTAAACTTAGACATCTCTTTATTGATCCTTTGGGTTGACTCCCGCAAGGAAATTGAGTTTCCAGCAGCTTACAAAAACACAAGGGAGGTATAATAAAATACAGTATAGGATAACCAATAAACTCTTAGCTAAATAAATACAGAGAGTATAAAAAAACAATAAACAGTAAGCAATAAAGTCAGTCAAATATATATGAGGTAGATGTATAAGTACAGGTCAAATAAAATGCACAGAAAGTTAAATCAGATAAGTTAAATGTAGAGGAAATGATCAAGATAAAATATGTATGACTTTATATGACAGAAATGAGCAGTAAGATTAAATTATTGCACTTAAGTGGTGGATAAAGTTATTGCACAGAAAAGATGAAGATAAGTGTCCAGGTCTCTAAGAGTAGATTATTAATTGCACAGTGAGTGGCTCCCACTCCTTCCCTTCTGTCCTCTTTATTTCCTCTCCCCCCCGAGTGAGGAGTTGTAGAGTGTGATGGCCCGAGGGACAAAGGAGTTCTTGAGCCTGTTGGTCCCAAACTTGGGCAGGAGCAGCCTTCCATTGAACAGGCTCCTCTGGTTGCTGATGACGTCGAGCAGGGGGTGGCTGGCATTGTCCATAATGTCCAGCCAGTTTGTCCAGTGTCCTCCTCTCTGCCACCATCACCAGCGAGTCCAGTTTCATGCCGATCACAGAGCTGGCCCGCCTGAACAGTTTATCCAATCTGGAGGTGTCCTTCTTGGATATGCTGAGAGGTGTTGAGCTGTAGGTGGTCACTGTGGCACCTGAGAGCATAGTCCCCCACCAGAATCTCTGTCACCCCTGATACATCCTAAGATGTCTGTGTCATCGGCGTACTTCTGTATGTGACACAGCTCTGAGTTGTAGCAGAAGTCTGAGGTGTACAGGTTGAAGAGAAGATGGCCCTGTGGGGCTCCAGTGCTGCTGACCACAGTGTCAGACGTGGTGTCCTTCAGCCTGATGTACTGTGGCCTGTCAGTGAGGTAGTCTCTGACCCAGTCCCACAGATAGGGGTCCATTCCCATCTTGTTCAGTTTGTCCTGAAGTGTAGGGGGCTGAATGGTATTAAAGGCACCAAGAAGAGAATCCTTGATATGCCGCTTCCCTTGTCCAGATGGGAGTAGACTCATTGCAGCATGTAGAGGATGGCATCCTCCACACAAACATCTGGCTGGTACGCAAACTGCAGGCGGTCCTGGGCTTGTTGTACCTGGGGTCTGAGGAGGTTAAGGAAGAGCCGCTCCAACATCTTTATCAGGTGGGAAGTGAGTGCCACTGGTCGGAAGTCATTCAGCTCGATAGGCCTGTTCTTCTTGGGAACCGGTACGATGCAGGATGTCTTCCAGAGGGTAGGCACTCTCCCTAGCTGCAGGCTACGTTGTAGTGGTTCCCCTAGCTCTGCAGCGCAGGTCTTCAGTAGTCTCAGACACACTTTATGATGCTTTTGTAGGCAGGAGCTTCCTCAGCTGTCCTCTGACCTGGTCTGTGGTGTCCTGTCCTGTCCCTGCTCCTGAAGGCAGCCTTCTTCTCTTTGAGGACAGCCTTAACTTCCCTTGACAGGGGAGACCACGTCTGCACAGAAGTTCAGGTACTCCGTCAGACAATGTGTCATCCCCTCTATGTCCTCACCGTGCGGGTCAATCAACACATCCCAGACTGTGGTGTTGTAACAGTCTCTCAGGGCACTTTCCATCTTCGGGGACCACCCTGATGGTGCGAGTTGTCACCAGCTGATTTTGGACCAGGGGGGTTACAGTGGCTGTAGGTGAACCAGGTTGTGATCAGACTTCCCCAGTGGGGGGAGGGGAGTCACTCTGTAAGCATCCCTTGTATTAGCATACAGGAGATCAATTGTCTTGTTTCTGGTTGGACAGTCTACAACCTGGTAAAAAAAACAGCCAAAGTAGAATCCAAAGTTGCATGATTAAAGTCCCCAGAGATGATCATAAATGCCTCAGGGTGCTGTTTCTGCATCCTTGCAGTGACTGAGTGGATCTTGTCACAGGCAGTGGCTGCGTCCGCCCTCGGAGGGATGTCAACACAGACAGTGATCATGTGACTGAACTCTCTCAGCAGATAATATGGCCGCCCGGCAACATGTGACTTTCTTTATGGAGATATGTCCTGGGTTACACCAGCAGTTGTTCACATACATGATGAGTCCCCCACCTTTGCTTTTTCCGCTCGCTTCTTTGTCTCTGTCGGCTCTCAAGGCAGTGAATGAATGAACAAGCTGCTCTTATGGTAGATCCGCTGTTTGTTCATCATGGACAGCTCGTCGATCTTGTACGGCAGCGAGTTCACATTCCCCATGATTAAGGAGGGAATCGATGGCTTGTAGCGCCTCCGATTCGGAGCTCGCTCTGCCTTTAGCTTCGCCCCGGCCTTGCAGCCCCTAGATCTTCTCCTCAGCTCCGCTGGGAGGGGGTGTCGTATCCCACCTCGTCCCTTTGTGCGTAGAGCAAGCAGTTCCTCTCTTGAGTAATTGAGAAAAATTGGCTCTTTGTTGCATTTTAACATTAGAAATATCCATAGGATATATATAAAATACACAATCTTTTCACAAGAAGAGTAAAAAAGTAGCAAGAAAGAGGTCAAAATAGGGTAAAAGAGCTAAAAACCGGGAGTTTCTGGAGAGGCAGCCGTCTCCTACAGCGCCAGCCCAACATAACCTTAGACATTGTAAAATTCCACGTATGCAACTATTATGAGTCGGTGGAGAAACATGGAAAACGTTATGTCTGGCGAGCAGGGTGGTAAAGGCCATGACACATTGTGTAGTAATGGGCAGATTTTTACACAGAGGGAGCCCAAAAGCGAGCAGTCAGGGGATTGGGTTCCAAATTTGTGTTAAGAGCCTGTTTGAGGGTTTGAAGTATATCAGACTAAAATTTAGCAAGCTTTGGGCACGTCCAGAACATGTGTGCGTGGTCGGCTGGGGACTGCTTACAACGGTTACAAGTATCACTGTGACTTAGGAATATTTTAGCCAGTTTAGGGTAGGGGAAATGTGCTCTATGAGGCACCTTCCACTATAATTGGAGGATGAGTGAACCAGTCTTAGACTGTCCCTCCACTGGACCTCAGTAATGTCTACCTCCAGATCCTTTTCCCATGGTGATACAGTGGGGACTGGGCTCAGAAGAGCAATCGTATTATAAATGACAGATATCAGTCGTTTGTGTTGTACATTGAGAGCCAGGAGCGGTTGGAAGTTCTTTTGAAAAACAAAACACCCCCAAATATCTGAACTCCTTGTCAGCTGTTTTAAAGGGGAATATGGATTGTGGAAGCGATCTTGCCAAGTTGACAAAAATAACTCACTTTTCTGAAAATCCACCTTTCCCCCGATAGGTGCCCAAACTGATCCAAAATTGATAAAACTGGGGGGAGGGAGGATGTGGGGTTTGAAATAAATAAGAAAAGGTCATCGGAGAGAGATGAGATGTATTTCCTGCAGAAACATCACATCCCCCTTAAGGTGCTGTAACGGTGTCAGGACCTTATCAATTTTGATCGCTTTGTTCATTCCCCTAGTATTCCAGGAAACTAGACGTACTCCAGTACTACCCAAAGTATTCTGTAGTAGTGGAGGAAGATAGTGGGGATGGAGGGTAAAACAGAGAAAAAAAAGAAAATAGAAAAAAGGAACCCAAACACACATAGACCACAACAAAACAGCATAAAAGAAACAAGACAATAACATTTGTGACCAATCTGAGGGCTACTCCCATAGAAAATCTGAGCTCTCCAGCTCGCAACTAACAGCTAAACTGAGCTTACGGGGTCTCCTCCCTTAACTAACAGTGTTTGACCCCTGGAGTCACTTGAGGATAAAAACATTCATACACCAACATGCCTTAGTGCAGGCAGGCCATGGAAGCAATTCTCCACATCAAACGAGATAAAGTACAATGCCTGCCTATATGAGGCCCCACCGTCCACTCTGGCCCAGGACGCCTCCGCACATCAGCCCATTATAAGGGCCAGGCTGAAGTAAAACACTTTGACCGAATGAAAATAAAATACTTTAAATAACAAAGAAATAAGAAAATATACAATAGCAAACTGAAATCCACACGTGGACGGGCTTCCAGTGCTTGGCACGAAGGCCGATTAAAGTTAATCTTAATTCAAATAACAGTGTAAACAGGCACAGAAAGAAAGATGAAAAAAAAAACAGGAATTGAATCACAACACTGGATCTCAAGTCAACATGTCCAACATGTCCGTTAAAATGTCCATTTAGCAATTTCTGCTCGCTGACCGTAGAGAGCATTTTCCTCCCCCGTCCTTCATCATGATGACAAGCCTGGCAGAGGACAGCGGCGTGCGTCTGAAGCCCAGGTTGTAAAGCTCTGACATCACCTCTTAGTATTTCTGGCGCTGCTCCACCTCCTCCGGCGCGTAGTCCTTGTATGTGGCGAAGGTGTTGCGGCGAGACTTCAGCCTCCCCGAGTCTGTTGATGAGAAGAGATTCAACCAAGACGGTAATTCAAACAATCAAAGTGCATACATATCTAGGTTGTTGGTCAGGAAGTTCCCTTTTGCATTTACTTATTCCTGTTGGGAGATATACCATACATACTGAATGGGTCCAGACTGCTCTCATGCTGGGTAGGAGACTGCTTATTCGACAATGGAAGTCACCTTATCCACCATCAGTCACGGACTGGCATAATCTGCTTGCTAGGGTGTCAGCATATGGACGGGTATCCTTCTCTTTGCTGTGTAGGATGGAATAGAATTATTTGAAATGGGAAAGATTTTTTACTACAATAATGACCCTTAAAGCTCCCTTCCACGTAAACACACATGCATTTGCTCATCTGGTCCCAAAAATGATGTGTAGTAGTGGAGATTAGTTACTGTTTTTAAGAAATCAATAACACTGGGACATATCAGATTTAACACAGTTGATGGACTTTATTGGCTTCCCGGGAATCACAATCAAAAAAGCATGGAGGATCTTTTACATAGAGTTTTTAAAGGGATAGAATCAGTGTCCAGATTTAAAACAATAAGGCACTGGTTTATAAGAGCACAGTCATCGTACCACAATGGCAGCCTATGCAAAGTTTCTGGGTTCAAAGCTCTCATTTTTTTTTCACAGCTGGGAAAGATACAAACACGAACCATTCTGTCTCTCTTCACTTTAAGTTGCAGGCTAGTCATCTTTCCCTGTGTGTCTTCCGGCAACACACGTCCCTGGACCCCTGCCTCCTGACCTCTGAGATATGAGTAATGTTTCGGTGCTGCGGGAAAAGCTGTGTGGGACATTTTGCCAAACTGCCACAAAACACCCTCTCAATATACTCCGTGTTCACATTATACTTTGTTGGTGCTTCAATTAATGTGTCAGGACTCTTATCATGCTACTGCAGAGCACTAAAAAGACCCTGGGATGATTTTACACCAGAATTACACTTTAACTGTCTTGGTCTGCTGTTTTTGTCATGTGCAGTCAGGTGCATATTTTCCTTTACTGTCCTTGCTTCATGTCAATTTACACTCAACGACCACTTTATTAGGTGCACCTTTCCAGCTGCTCGTTAAAGCGAATTTCTAATCAGCCAATCACATGGCTGCAACTCAATGCATTTAGGCATGTAGACATGGTCAAGACAATCTGCTGCAGTTCAAACCAAGCATCAGAATGGGGAAGAAAGGTGATTTCAGTGACTTTAAACGTGGCATGGTTATTGGTGCCATACGCACTGGTCTGAGTATTTCAGAAACTGCTGATCTACTGGGATTTTCACGCACAACCATCTCTAGGGTTTAAAGAGAACGGTCTGAAAAAGAGAAAATATCCAGTGAGCGGCAGTTCTGTGGGCGCAAATGCCTTGTTGATGCCAGAGGTCAGAGGAGAATGGCAAGACTGGTTCGAGCTGATAGAAAGGGAACAGTAACTCAAATATCCACTGGTTCAGCAGAGGAGAGCATCTGTGAACACACAACACAACCTACTTTCTAGCAGATAGGTAACAGCAGCAGAAGACCACACTGACACTTTATTAAGCACCAGGTATGCCTAATAAAGTGGCTGGTGAGTGTATGTTCTTATGACAGTAAACTGTTTATTAAAAAAAAAATCAATAATATGTTAATCATAAAAAATATTTAACCCTAACAAAATCAACAATGCTCACAGTACAAGGAAGTTGTTGATCTACCGCTGCCTCAATCAGTTAGTTTGTTGGTGTTATTGTGTGACTTGTGAATTCGAACAAACCCGTTAAAACACCAATCTTACATTTTCAAATACATGTATTGGAGCAGAAGGGCAGTACAAAGTAACAGGAGGTACTGATGTCCAAATGAAGCTTCATGAAGCATTAGTTGTATTTGTTGTGTCCACTAGATGGAGCTCTTGGTTTAAAAAAAAAATGCTCAATGAATGGTGATTCAGTGTGTTTTCAACCCTTTGTTGAACAGAGAGCTCCATCTAGTAGACTCAACTACAACTAATGCTTCATGAAGCTTCATTTGGACATCACAAGTTAAATACATGTACCTGATAACTGTTTGTAAAGTTCATTCATTCATTTTTCATTCATCTTCAACCGCTTGTCCCTGTCGGGGTCGCGGGGGGCTGGAGCCGATCCCAGCTGACATCGGGCGTGAGGAGGGATACACCCTGGACAGGACGCCAGTCTATCACAGGGCACATAGAGAAAAACAGAGACAGACAACCATTCACACCTACTGGCAATTTAGAGTCATCAATAAACCTAACATGAGCATGTCTTTGGACTGTGGGAGGAAACCCAAGCAGGCCATGCAAACTCCAAACAGCAGGGCCCCAACCAGGATTTGAACCAGGAACCCTCTCACTGTGAGGCGACAGTGCTAAACACCAGTCCACCATGCCACCCCTGTCTATAAAGTTGCATTTATTTATTTATTTGGCTTCTTGGGAGGAGCAGAACAAACTCTAAAAAAATGTTTAAATATTATTACCGAATGACATTGCAAACATTAGAAAATAGACAGAAAGGAGCTTACATCTAGGGGCCACTTTGCATATCGAGTATACTGTACTTTGTTGATGATACTGTACCTTCAGTACTATACTCTACTTTTCACATAGTTGACACTGGCTATTGCTTCCTTCATTTAAGTTCAGAATCTGAGTATTTCTTCCCCCACTGCAGCTCACCGATGAGAGAAGTGGAGACACACAAAGATTCACACAGACAATGTTTTTTTTATGTTAAATCAGTAGTTCATACACAAGCCGCAGCCATTACAGGCCTGGTTTATTTACTTATTGTCCTGTTGTAGCCACTTCGTAACCAGCCAATTATCCACTGCAGCAGATAGTTCTTTTAGGTCAAAGTAGTTCCAAAAGCAAACAAAACATTCGGTCCCACAACACAACAAAGCCATGATTATAACCTATAACGACATGAACCTGCTAACAATAGCCCCCCTGACACTCCTGAGTTCTTTCCTGGCACTAGAAAGCAATTCATGAAAGAGTTGAGCTTTAAAAAATGCAATTAATCAACCTGAGAGAATCCCAATGCAAAGGCTGCAATTCAGGAGAAGGTTACTTTCTTTTTATCACCCAGCTCAATCAAGAAGACAGGCACCGCAAATTACTTGGACTTAATAGTGTTTCTCTGCAGATATCACCAACAAGTAAGCTGTTAAAAGAGAAGTGGTGCTGATGGAGAGAAAACAAGTAATACCATGCTGGACCCAGGTCTTTTTAGTACTCCCAGAACAAATTTATCCCATCTGTGATTAGGAGTAGATGAGACATTAATGTATAAGGTTTAGAACCAAGTCCTTAAAGACATTACATTAGTAATAGATGAAACAGCATGTAATTCACATTGAAGGTGTGTTTTCTGTGTATGTATGCAAGGTATATGGGTGTGTGATGCAGTTATGTTACTGTGTTTGATACAGGTGGTACTACATAGTGGTTGTCCCTGTCACCCCAACTTCTCTGAAAAGATGGGAGAACCCTGAAGACATGGACATACATGAGGTGGGTGGAGATATACTTGTATTCGCCACGTAAAAGGAACAAGGTCTGTTCACACAGTCCCTTTTTAGTCCCTTTCAGAAGACCGTTACAGTAGTCGAGTCTGTTGGAGATGAAAGCATTAATCAGCTTCTCCTGATCAGTTTGGGACATAAAACCCTTAATTCTGAATATGTTCTTAAGTTGATTTGGTGACTTATTTGATATGGCTGTTGAAGGTCAGATCTGATTCTATCAGCACGCCAAGGTTTCAGACTTGGGCTTTTTTTTAGGGGGGGGGGGGGGGGGGTTGTAAGCTTTTACGCTCTGATTTCCTGCATTCTGTTTTCACCATCATAGTTTTCCTCCATGGTGTTCTCTGTCTGGTCAAGGTTATCTTAGTTTTAATTGGTGCAATGGTATCAATGACATTTAAGATTTTGCAAATTAAAATTATCCAGGAGTTCCTCAATTGTCTCTGCACTCACTTCCCTGAACTTAACACTGGTATTCTCATTTATGTACCTTTTCAGGCAAAGAGGTTGACTGAAAGATTGGAGTTATCTGTAAGTCAAAGAACACACAAATGGTCAGAGAGAGCCAAGTCCTTGATATCAACAGAAGTAATGTCAACACCTCGAGAGATAACCAGATCCAGAGTGTGGCCTCGAGTGTGTGTGTGTGCACTTTCACATGTTGGAAGAGGCCAAAAGTGTCAAGAAGAGAACAAAGTTCTTTTTCATTTGTGTCCATGTTATTGTCGATAGACTTTGAGACTTAGACTTAGACTTCTCTTTACTGATCCCTTTGGGAAGATTCCTACAAGGAAATTTAATTTCCAGCAGCTTGCAAAAACATGTGAATGTTAAAATCCCCTGTTATGATAAAAAGGTCATAGTCAGTGCAGATAACTGACAGCAATTCAGCAAACTCATCAAATAATTTTCCTGGGTATGTTGGTGGTCTACAAAAAATTAGGAAGATAACTTTTGTCTCCCCCTTTACTAAAAAAACAGAGATATTCAAAAAAGCTAAAATCACCAAATATAGTTTCCTTGCACTAAAAGATTTAAAAAGTGTAGCAATCCCCAGTCGTTTTTACCACTTCAACACTTGAAAAACTGAAATTTGTTGTTGCTGCCTCATTGAGAATGGTACTACAGTCAGCCATGTTTCACTAAGAAATAAAAAATGTAGATTATAGGTCATGATAATGTAATTTACTAACAAGGATTTGTTGCCTAGCGATCTGATATTGGGTAAGGCTAATGTTGTGAAGATAACAGGAGACACTGGTGAGTTTCGAGGATTGATGAGGTTTTCTGGATAGGAGTGGTATGGTGAAAGAGGCCCATGGTGCCCAGGTCCAAATATATGGGTCAGAGGAGAACATGCTAAACTGAACTGGGGAGAGGAGGATGTCTTGTTCTGGAATTAATTACTTGTTATGAAGAGGCTCCAGTTTTATTTTACTGTGATTACCTTCACATGTATAGTATAATGACCATATGTGTCTTTATCTGTAATTATAGCTAGAGATGTACGGTATATATACAGTATGTATATATCTATATATAAAAAAATTATATACATATATATCCCACCATCCAAAAACATGCACGTGTAAAAATTGCCCTTAGGTGTGAATGGTTGTCTGTCTCTGTTCGTCTCTATGTGCCCTGCGAAAGACTGGCGTCCTGTCCAGGGTGTACCCCGCCTCAGGCCCGATGTCAGCTGGGATCGGCTCAAGCCCCCCGCGACCCAAACAGGGACAAGCGGTTGAAGATGAATGAATGAATGAATGATATACATGTGTATATATATATATACATATATATATATATATACACCAATAGAACATGCAATTATATATATATATATATATATATATATATATATACGTATATATATATATATATATACATACATACATATACACACAACAGTGTAAAAGAGAACACTAGTGATCACAGACTGGTAAAACATCCACAGCAGTTTGCTACAGATGTTGAAGGACTGCAGTCTCCTCAGGAAGTACAACCCGCTTTGTGTCTGCCTGTACAGGTGGCTGGTGTGTGTTCTCCAGTCCGGTTTATTGTCCAACCACAGCCCAAGGTATGGTATATGTATGAGTCCACAGCCTCCACCTCAGCTCCCTCTAGCAGGATTGGTCGCAGTCTTGGTCTGGACCTCCCAAAATCAATGACCAGCTTGTCTGTGCACCACTGTAAAAACTGTGTTATTGACTGTTGGTATGCTGTAATGGAATTGTTATAACTAAGATGACCTACTATGGCTGTGTCGTCTGCATATTTGTAGTATGTGGTGATGGGAGATGGGCTGCTGCAAACATTTGTGTAGAGAGGGTAGAGAAACGGACTGAGAACGCAGCCTTGGGGGTCTCCAGTGTTGGTGATGAGGGGTGATGATGTTGCTGTGTCTACTCTCACTGTCTCGGGTCTGTTGCTGAGGAAGTTGCATGTCCTGTGAATGTGGAGTGGAATAATGTAATGTAATGTAATGCTGGATTGTGTTGAATGCTGAGCTGAAGTCGACGAATAGGATTGATGCAAAGTTGTTTGGTGTCTGGAGATGGTGAAGGAGGGAGTGGAGGAGGCATGCCACTGCATCCTCTGTCCCCCGTTTTGGCCTGTATGCAAATTGCTGAGGGTCTAGTTGTGGTCTGCTGCTTGGCAGGATGAGGTGAAGCATTATCTTTTCCATGCACTTCATGATTATGAGTGAGTGCAACAGGACGGAAGTGGTTGGGCTCTGACGGAAGGGTTTTTTTGGGTATTGGTGCAATGGTTGAGGTTTTCCAGAGGGCTGGAACTTTAGCTGTTCTGTAGGATTCCCAGAAGATGGAGTGGAAGACTAGAGAGAGCTCCATGGCACAAAGCTTTAGCATCCTTGCCGGGATGCCATCCGGCCCTGGTGCCTTGCCAATTTTGCATCAGGCCAGCTGCTGCTGTACATCCTCCTGACTGAATGGTGGGTACTGGGGTTCTTCCAGGGGGAGCGAACTGAGTAGCTCTTCACAGGAGGCGGATCCTGGGTGTCAAACCTGTTAAAGAAACTTCTTTGTTGTCCTGTCAATATTTTTACTCTTTGGAAGGCTTGTTTTGTGTACATGTTGCTAAACTCTTGCTGTCTGTCTGTTGAGCACCTTGAGTGTGGCCCAGTCATTTTGCTTGAATGCAATCTGTTTTTCCTTTATGGAGTGTTTGATGTGGGGGTTGATCCAGGGTTTGGAATTTGGATATTTTGTGACAGTTTTAACAGGGATGGTGCTGTGAATGCAGAAATTGATGTAGTCTTGGATTTGTGTCTGTCCTGGAAAATGTCCCAATCTGTGTGGCTGGGTGGCGCTGTAAGTTCTTAGTTTGATGCGTTTCAGTTCCGGTTTGTACTGTGGAAGAAGGTGGATGATGTTGTAATCACATCAAATGAGCCGAGTGGCGGCGTGAGCTTGCACTGAAGGTGTTGGGAATATTGCCGTAGCACAAGTCTAGGATGTTTTCCTTCCTTGTGGGCATGTCCACCTTTAGGTGGTAGGAAGGCATGACATCGCTGAGCCTACAGTTGTTGAAATCACCCAGAATAAATGCTGGAGCCTCTGGGTAGGCAGCGAGCATTATGTTGGTGATCTCGGCTACTAGCCCTGCTGCTGCCTTAGTGTTAGCACTGGGTGGGATGTAAACACAACTGATTATCAACTTCCAGAATTCCCTCGGGAGATAAAAGGGACTCAGGGTCAACGCCAGCATCTCCACGTCTGGTGTGCAGATCCTTTTGTGGATCTTGATGTTTTCACACCGTCTGCTGTTAACATAGATGCAGATACCACCACCTCTCTCCTTACCATATTGACGGGTGCTGTCAGCTCTTATGATGAAAAAGAGAACTTGGAACTGGAACTTCATCGTCAAGCCAGGTTTCGGCGAGGGCCATTATGCAGACGTTGACACAGAGACGGGACTTCACGATACGTGGATTAGACACTATACAAGCAGACTGAAGACAGACAGATGTGACGCCGCCATGAACACTGACTGACTGTTTGCTGTCGCAGCAGAGCGTGCGCCGAAAAGCAGAGAAAAGAATCCTCGCTGTGCCGCTTCCCTTATCCAGATGGGAGTTGACTTGGTGCAGCATGTAGAGGATGGCATCCTCCACAGCAGCATCTGGCTGTTACGCAAACTGCAGGCGGTCATGGTTGTGTTGAAACTGGGGTCTGAGGAGGCTGAGGAAGAGCCGCTCCAACATCTTCATCAGGTGTGAAGTGAGTGCCATTGGTTGGTCATTCAGCTCGCTGGGCCTGTTCTTCTTGGGAACTAGAACGATGCAGGATGTCTTCCAGAGCTTACAAACTCTCCCTTGCTGCAAGCTAAGGTTGAAGATCCATTGAAGTGGTTCCCCCAGTTCTGCAGCGCAGGTCTTCAGTAGTCTCGGACACACTTTATATGGGCCTGCTGCTTTCTTGGGTCGGAGCTTCCTCAGCTGTCCTCTGACCTGGTCTGTGGTGATGTTGTTGAGGTGGAGGAGGAGGAGGAGGGGGGTGTTGTGGTGTCAGGGGGGAGGTGTGTAGAGGGAAGAAGGAGAGATGGTTGCAGTGAGGGTGGGGGTGGGGGTGGGAGGGACAAGGGCTGGTTAAACCAGTTGAAGAAGTCACTTAGCTTGTTCGCCCTCTCCATTGTGCCCCCATCTCACAGCCACAGCTGGATGACCTGGTGGTGCAGTAAACCGCCAGAAACCTGCAGCCTTTGAGTAAAGTGGAAAGCCCAGCTTTCATAAAATTTTATGAAAATAAAAATTTCAAGTTCAACCTTTATTTCCTACCTCAGCCTGGTTCCTGGTTTTACTATTCATGTAACTTGTTTGTTAAACCATGATTCCAGTATTCCTTTTAGTATGTACTGCAATGGAAAATTATTAAAGTTGAAAAATATTTGCACCTTAAGGATTACTTCCCTCTTCGGGAACCATCACCTTATCGTGGTGGAGAGGTTTGTGTGTCCCTGTGAACCTGAGGGCTGTGTTGTCTGGGGCCTAGTGCTCCTGGTAGGGGGTCCCATGGCAGAGTGGTCTCAGGCAAAGGAACGTAATAAGAATGGTTCACAAAGACTCTATGGAAAAATGAGGAAGAGGAAGAGAGACCGGGGGCCCCCGTGTTGGAGTGGACGAGAGGGTCGCCTCCTGGTGGTAGGGGGGAAAACTATTATATTCGACCTTCTTGGAGACCCTGAATGGCGTCCAGCATGGGGCTCCAGTAGGGGACTCCATAGTTCTGCTGGGAGACTTCAACACCCACGTGGGCAATGACACCTGGAGAGGCGTGATTGGGAGGAACGGCCTCCCTGATCTAAATCCAAGCGGTCTGTTATCAGGCTTTTGTGCTAGTCACGGATTGTCTATAACTAACATCATGTTCAAACATAAGGATGCTCATAAGTGTAAGTGGTAACAGAGCATCCTATGCCAAAGGTTGATGATCGATTTTGTGATTGTATCATCTGATCTGAGGCCGTATGTTTTGGACACTCGAGTGAAGAGAGGGGCAGAGCTGTCAACTGATCACCATCTGGTGATGAGTTGGGTCAGAGGATGGGGGAAGATTCTCGACAGACCAGGTAATCCCAAACGAGTAGTGCGGGTAAACTGGGAACGTCTGGAGGAGGCCCCTGTCCGAGAGATCTTCAACTCACACCTCCAGCGGAGTTGGCATCACTGTGGAGGTTGGGTTCATTGAACCGGAGTGGGCAATGTTCAAAGCTTCCATTGCTGAAGCTGCAGCGGTGAGCTGCTGCCTCAAGGTCTTAGGTGCCTCAAGGGGCGGTAACCATGGAACACCATTGTGGACACCGGTGGTCAGGGAAGCTGTCCGACTGAAGAAGGAGGCCTTCTGGGATATGTTATCCCAGAAGACTCCAGAGGCATTTGCAAGTTACCGACGGGCCAGAAGGGCTGCAGCCTCTCCTGTGTCAGAGGCAAAGCAACGTGTGTGGGAGAAGGACTTTCAGGCGGCACCAAGGTGCTTCTGGAAAACAATTCGGCACCTCAGGAGGGGGAAACAGGGAACCGCCCAAGCTTTTTACAATAAGGACGGGACGCTCGTGACCTCAGCCAATGAGGTAATTGGGCGGTGGAAGGAGCACTTTGAGGAACTCTTTAATCCGACCAACACGCTCTCTTTTGTAGAGGCAGAGCTGGAAGCTGATGGGGAATCATTGTCAATATCTCTGGCGGAAGTCACTGAGGTAGTCAAACAACTCCACAGTGGCAAAGCCCAAGGGATTGATGATATTCGTCCAGAAATGCTGAAAGCTTTGGGTTTGGAGGGGCTGTCTTGGTTGACAGGTCTCTTCAACATGCCAAGGGAGTGGCAGACCCGGGTGGTGGTTCCCCTATTTAAAAAGGGGGACCAGAGGGTGTGTGCCAATTACAGGGGTATCACACTACTCCCTAGTAAAGTCTACTCCATAGTGCTGGAAAGGAGGGTTCGTCATATATTCAAACCTCAGATTGAAGAGGAACAATGCAGATTCCGTCCTTGGCGTGGAACAACGGACCAGCTTTTCACTCTCCTAAGGATCCTGGAGGGGGCCTCGGAGTATGCCCATCCAGTCTACATGTGCTTTGTGGATCTGGAGAAGACATCCACAGTCCCCCGGGAGATACTGTGGCAGGTGCTGCGGGAGTATAGGGTGAGGGGGTCACGTCTGTGGGCCATCCAATCTCTGTACATCAAAAGCGAGAGCTGTGTCCGGATCCTCTGCAGTAAGTAGGATTCGTATCCTACAGGATATCGAGGCGTAGTCGTGGTGGGGAGGGGTTGCAGTTCGGTGGGCTGAGGATCTCGTCTCTGATTTTTGCAGATGATGTGGTCCTGATGGCATCGTCAGTGACCTTCAGCACTCACTGGATCGGTTCGCAGCAGAGTGTGAAACGGCTGGGATGAGGATCAGCACCTCCAAATCTAAGGCCATGGCTCTCAGCAGGAAACCGGTGGATTGTTACTCCAGGTAGTGAATGAGTCCTTACCCCAAGTGAAGGAGTTCAAGTACCTCAGGATGTTCACAAGTGAGGGGACGATGGTGCGTGAGTTTGGCCGGAGAATCGGAGCAGCGGGGGTGGTATTGCAGTTGCTTTACCGCACCGTTGTGACGAAAAGAGAGCTGAGCTGAAAGGCAAAGCTCTCGATCTACCGGTCAATCTTCGATCCTACCCTCACCTATGGTCATGAAAGCTAGGTCATGACCCAAAGAACGAGGTCACGGGTGCAAGTGGCCAAAATGGGTTGTCTCAGGAGGGTGGCTGGAGTCTCCCTTAGAGATAGGGTGAGAAGTTTAGCCATCCGTGAGGAACTCGGAGTAGAGCCGCTGCTCCTTTGCGTTGAAAGGAGCCAGTGCAGGTGGTTCGGGCATCTAGTAAGGATCAGGATCCCCATTTTGAGCTGGTTAATGGGGCCTGGGAAAGTGAAGTTTGGGGTCCCCTGCTGGAGCTGTTGCCCCAGTGACCCGACCCCGGAAAAGCGGTTGAAGATGAGTGATGAGTGAGTGGATTACTGTCCTCTTTTTCTTTTTATAATTCCCCATTAAAAAAAGACCATTCAAGCAGCAAGTTTTTCCATGGTTTTGAGAATATACTGTAGGTGTCAAAGCTGCAGCTGCTCATGTGTGGACTGAATGGACAGCAGCAAAGTATTACAGCAACAATGTGGAAACGATGTTCCCTAAATTCTATTGTAAACCCTGGTTGGATAAGGATTCAAAATTGGATATGAAGATGAAATATGACGCATAGTTTTAGTGTTGAAACTGTTAAAATAATTGCTGTATATGGTTTTGTATAGACTGGCAGTAATTCAAAAAATAATAGCTTGCAGCAACATATTGAAAAAAAGCACTATGAACTAGTTCATTTTTTGAACTGTGAACTTTCGAATTATGAACTATGAACTCAGTCAGACAGTATGTGAAAATTATATTGGCTGTAGTCTACCAGTTACGAACAGACTAACATGCTGATGGATTGTTGCTTGTCTTTTCAGTTGAGCTAAACCAGAGAATATTGGGTTAAAACAGATGCTGTTATGCCCTCATTGTTTTCTGAGTGAAGTTTGCAGGAGCCACGCAATGTAAAGTGAGCACTGAGCTTTTTAAATGCTATATTGTTTGGCAGCACAGACTTTTTTTTTCTCTTTTGTAAACATTATTGAAACACATTCACCTCTCTACTTCCAGTTCGTCCCCTATATGTTACCCTCTTCAATACAAACACACACACACACACACACACACGTTCCTATTACACTTCTGCCCTTACTACAAGCCTGTCTCAAGTTGGAAGTTCCTGATTTCCGATAACAAGTGAACGCAGCATAAAGTTAGTGACGAGTTAACATTTAGCCCGCAAATGTCTCCACAGACATTGATATTGAAATAATCATGAAAAAGGCAACAAGTGCTTTCATTAGTGGGTCACATGATCAATCACCATCTGTGATAGATAGTAGCTAAAAAGACAATTAAATAGAAGAAAATCTAACAGAGTACAACTTTATCTCATCAGTCATGATTTAGTTTGAATAAAAACTCGACTCCTTGCATTGTCCATCTTTACTCCTTTTCCCTACACTAGATTTTAGAGTTTGCCCACCTGCCAAATCACACTTTAACCCCTAGAGGATGTTTGAGAAACAGCTGTTGCCCCAGTGACCCGACCCCGGAAAAGCGGTTGAAGATGAGTGATGAGTGAGTGGATTACTGTCCTCTTTTTCTTTTTATAATTCCCCATTAAAAAAAGACCATTCAAGCAGCAAGTTTTTCCATGGTTTTGAGAATATACTGTAGGTGTCAAAGCTGCAGCTGCTCATGTGTGGACTGAATGGACAGCAGCAAAGTATTACAGCAACAATGTGGAAACGATGTTCCCTAAATTCTATTGTAAACCCTGGTTGGATAAGGATTCAAAATTGGATATGAAGATGAAATATGACGCATAGTTTTAGTGTTGAAACTGTTAAAATAATTGCTGTATATGGTTTTGTATAGACTGGCAGTAATTCAAAAAATAATAGCTTGCAGCAACATATTGAAAAAAAGCACTATGAACTAGTTCATTTTTTGAACTGTGAACTTTCGAATTATGAACTACATTATTTTAAAAAATGTGAACTGAACTTTGAACTAGTTCATGTAGAACATGAACTTTCCCAACACTGACTTTCTATAGGCACTGTATATCACCTAGCACGATATCAATTGTTAATTGACACGCTTTTGACAGTAGGATGCTATTTTTTTTTTTTGCTTCAAGCTGCAGCAATAACTGCAACAGCAACATGTTGAACTCACTGCATTTTATTTAGATTGTGACTAAACTGCCATGACCAAACTATTTGAGCTTTTCTAACCTCCACCTCACCACAGGCACCATTTCGGTCAGAAACAATCCTTTCTTGACCGTTGTTGCCATGATTCACCGTAAAGAGCCACTGATCAGCAAGCTCATATCTTATCGATCAATATTCATATGGTCCTTTGCATTAATAATTTATGAAGGAATGGGTGTGTAGTGGACATAAGGTATGTGAGGACAATTCCAATTTGGATTTGGGTTTTATAAAAGAAAAACACATAGTAGCAGGTTTAAAGTGAAGCGCAAAATCATCCCATAGTCTTTTTCGGCACTTCCATACATCAAATAAGCAATCTAGACAGTTTTTTTCATGTAACAACTACAAACCGAGAAATCCTAGAGAGTTGCTAACAGTCTCTAAAAGCCGGACATGGCTAACACTGATTAGCTCGGGGCAGTACGGTGAAGGCATCAAATTGTCTTCTTTTAACCACTAATACTGCTCAAAATAACACCAAACCTCTGCAGTAGCATGATACGAGTCCCTACACATAAAACGAAGCACAAACAACATAGTTAGAGAACCTGGAGTTTAATAATAGAGTGTTTTGCAAGATTTAACTACTGGCCCCTGTACCAGCTCCTCTCATAGTAAAGTCCATTCAAGGCAATTACCAAAGTCAATCCAAAAGTTGTGTTTTTATAGCTACATGTTTTTTTTTTTAATTTATAAAACTGAAGATAGTATCTATGAGTAATAGTAAGCAGGCACTGCCACGATCAGCTGAGACCTGCGAGTCGACAAAGCACAAACAACTCCGGGGAAGAAGTTGAATTAGTAACATGCATTGATGAGAAATGAATGATACAGGCCAAGAGGATAGAAGCTCAGAGTATCAGAAAAAGTATTATCACCCAGCAGAATAGGACTTTTAGCAGCATCATTAAGCATAACAGAATCAGCTTATGTCCCGTACATGCAGGCTCTAAGAGAAATTGAATGCCAATAACAACATAGCTAAGTTTTAAGTTAACTCTTAAATATGGGGACAGTGTCTGCCTCCCGAACAACACTTGGTAGTTGGTTCCACAGGAGAGAAGCTTGGTAGCTAAAGGCTCTGCCTCCCATTCTACTTTTGGAGACTCTAGGAACGACAAGTAGGTAATACGGTACTATGAGCTCTTTGAGATACGACAGAGCCGGACCAATAAGAGCTTAGATTTTACGGGTAGCCAGTGCAAAGAAGCTAAGACAGGAGAAATATGTTATTTTCGATTGGTTTTAGTCAGTACACAAGCTGCAGCATTTTGGACCAATTGGAGACTCTTAACAGACTTTATGGAGCAGCCTGATAATAAGGAGTTGCAATAGTCCAGCCTATAAGTAACAAGTGCATTGACTAGTTTTTCTGCCAGGCCACAGTGAAAAATGTCCGTCTGTTGGCAGCATAAACCTTATTCTTCAGTGGCCATGGGCTCACACTACCCACAGGCACACCAGAAAATGCCGTCACACCAAAACTGATACCATGTGTGATGCTACCTCTAGGGTCTGGGACTTTTTCTAACCCTTTACATCTATTATTAACTTATATTTCACCAAACTGACATAAACCACAAAGTTTACGTGTTTTCCTGGAATAAATCATCAAAGGGCTCCCATCACGGAGTGTCACCAAAATGATCAAGTTTCAGTTTGTATTGGCAGAAGCTCTAAAGAAGGGCTCTTTCTCCTGCAACTGTATACTGTAATTACCCGCTGTCATTGTAGTTTTAGTGTTTCACTTCTAAGTGCTTCCTAACCTACAGGTGAACAAACTGCTGTTGTTGTCATTTATATAACCAGCCCTTAATGAGCGACTGCAAGGATCAAATTCTATAGAATCTTAACTGTGTAAGTATTCAGTTACTGTATCTTAAGACAGTAGCACCTCAAGGAGAGGGTGACATTTTTTCTACTCCCCAGATCGTTAACAACGCTGCATAGTCATGGATTTATGTAGTTTGGACAGGCCATAAAACCAGCACATATAGGCACTAATCATTTCATGTTAACATTAGCCTTTTATGTGCGTAGGTGTGCTGGCCTCCCTGTTTTTGTAGCTTGTCCCAGCTGATTTGTTGAAGCGTCCTGTTTAACTTTCAATGGGACAGTAGATGAATGTAGTTTATAAATCTGTTACTCTTTTCCCACCAAAAGCTGGTAATTTTACAGCTAACATTACGGACACAAATAATGTTATTGAAATGTAAGAAATGAGTACAGGTTTAACAACAGAATCAGAAATTAAATAGGATTAGGAATAAAACATGGTGGGTCCACCAAACCGGCACATTAAAAGATTGATATCAATCTCATGTCTGTGTGTTAAGTACAGAGTTGGAGTCAGGACAGCTCAGCTTAAAGACTGGAAGCAGAGGGAAACCTCTCATTCTGTGGCAGACAAAATGTCAGGTCTGATGACCTGTTTGTTGAAGAACTGTTATACTCAAAATGGGAAGGAATAAGAATTGAAACAGGATCAGAATTAAAAGTCACAGAATTCGGCTGGACCTTGGCAAGATAAATAAACACACTTAGTAAGGCACAAGAAAAAACACCTCCTACAGAGATCCGTTTTGTTGTGTTTTGTCATGTGATGATATGCCTGTTCCAAAGTCACCTGTTGTGTCGTCCTTCTGGCAGCTCCTGGAGGCTGGTTCTGACAGCAGTCTACAGAGAAAGAAGAGACAGAGCCAGGACTTTTTGCAGCCCTACATCACTGCCAAGCTGGACACTCTGCCTGAGATATTCACACTGGGTGATGGGAAGAAATACAACGGCTACTACAACAAAGCCCTCCCTGGACAGCAGCAGTATCGCTGCTTTGTTCTGGCTGACTTGACGGACCATGAGTCTGTGAGTGACCTCTATGTATTTATAAGACTATGACCATGAATTGCACCTTTAATATACAGTATTTTAAAGCTTCTGTGGTTGAACTCAGGGTGTTTGGCCATAATACCTTCATTGCATTTTTTTTGGCCAATCACAAGACTCTTTGGCCACTTGTTATGTAATCACAAGACAATCATCAGAGCCAGTGTTAACCAGAGTAGGTGGATGAAGCAAAAAAAGAGAATGGTAAGGAATTCCAATGTTCACCTTCAATGTGTCCAATTTGTTAATTTTGCTTATTTCAGCCAGCTTTGGTAAATTATCTGTTGTTAATGGCCTACATGGTTTGAAGTTCAGTGCTTACACTGTATGTTGATTCATTTAATTGTGTAGCTTACCTGCAGAGAGCCATGTTACGCTACACTTCTGATCAGAGTTTGGCAGCAAACAAGTATAAGATCTTTGAAAATAAAATAATTTGCCTTTTCGAGGATATTTCATTAGCTGTGACTTCTTCATAGCTGCAAGGATAACACCATCATGTCCATTTCCTCCAGAGCAACCAGGTGTAATCAAATCATATAAAAATAAATGAGTAAATTCAACTTATATGATTAATATACGAATAAACCAATGTGAAGAACATTAACATTGTTCATTATTTCTAATTTTATATTTATCTACTTGATGTGTTTTTTCACTCAAGTTTTCTCTTTGGCTGAGCAGGTGAACCCTGTTAATGTTTGATCATTTCAATATGCCTGTGTTCCGTCTGTTTTTGCAGTGAGGTTCAGATGTGTTTCTTGTTTAGAATACAGTCAGCCACGAATACTACTCTAATAATACTGAAATAATCTCACTACAGTTTACAACAGCTCTTTGACAGCAACCATGTGGGAAATCAAGCTGCTCATACTGTAGACCTGTCAGAAATCCATCTGATCATCCAACAGCCAGATCATCTATCCTTCAAGAATTTAATCTGCTGTCAAGACTGCCCTCAAACTGAAGGTCAAACAACAGCCAATTTGAATGATTGCCTAATTCATAGAGCATCTGCCCATCTTTACAACAAACTGATAAGATACAGACATAACACAATAACAGGGAAACTTGTGTGATATAGTGCAAGAGCCTTGCAATGAGTACGACCTGTGAAAATTAATGATACTTTATGATACTGTATGATTGTCTGCCCAACCTAGCACCAATTGTTTTATGTCATGTACTCCTGCATTCTTATAGAAGTTAAAGCTAGCTATAACCACGTGAGAGAGAAGCAAAGTTGAATATTAGACAGGATACCTTGTATGCAGCAGTACAGTGTCAGGAAAAGTTCACCAAAACCAAGGCTGAGCTTGACACCTTTTGCCCTTTAATAAATCATAAAACTACACCAGAGGACGAGGGGAAGGCTGATGCAACATGTATAGGTTTTTAATATGCAGATCTATTGCTGTATTGTCTGCATTTGTGGTCTCTTAAAGTGAAATTATGGTGTAAAATCATCCCATGGTCTTCTTCGACACTTGCATACATCAAATAAGCGATCGAGACAGTTTTTTTCGTGTATGAATGGAAATCTATTAACGTTCCTGGCACGTCCAGCTGGGAGGAGGCGTCGGGGAAGACTCAGGACTAGGTGGAGAGATTATATCGCCACACTGGCCTGGGAACACCTCAGGATCCCCCAGTTAGAGCTGGTTAATGCGGCCTGGGAAAGGGAAGTTTGGGGTCCACTGCTAAAGCTGCTGCCCCCGCGACCCGACCCCAGTTAAGCGGTTGAAGATGAGATGATATGAGAGATTGACATTGGTTTCATACATTAGTGTCCTCTGCAGCAGCACATCACTGTGAGTTCACGAATGAGGCAAGTGTGTTTGGTTAGTTGTCTGTAATAACTGCAGGACAGTTGAGTGTCTGTTATTTAAACTAAAATCAGTCAGACAGTATGTGAAAATTATATTGGCTGTAGTCTACCAGTTACGAACAGACTAACATGCTGATGGATTGTTGCTTGTCTTTTCAGTTGAGCTAAACCAGAGAATATTGGGTTAAAACAGATGCTGTTATGCCCTCATTGTTTTCTGAGTGAAGTTTGCAGGAGCCACGCAATGTAAAGTGAGCACTGAGCTTTTTAAATGCTATATTGTTTGGCAGCACAGACTTTTTTTTTCTCTTTTGTAAACATTATTGAAACACATTCACCTCTCTACTTCCAGTTCGTCCCCTATATGTTACCCTCTTCAATACAAACACACACACACACACACACACACGTTCCTATTACACTTCTGCCCTTACTACAAGCCTGTCTCAAGTTGGAAGTTCCTGATTTCCGATAACAAGTGAACGCAGCATAAAGTTAGTGACGAGTTAACATTTAGCCCGCAAATGTCTCCACAGACATTGATATTGAAATAATCATGAAAAAGGCAACAAGTGCTTTCATTAGTGGGTCACATGATCAATCACCATCTGTGATAGATAGTAGCTAAAAAGACAATTAAATAGAAGAAAATCTAACAGAGTACAACTTTATCTCATCAGTCATGATTTAGTTTGAATAAAAACTCGACTCCTTGCATTGTCCATCTTTACTCCTTTTCCCTACACTAGATTTTAGAGTTTGCCCACCTGCCAAATCACACTTTAACCCCTAGAGGATGTTTGAGAAACACAGGAACCTACCTTGCCTTTCTTCGCGACTATCAGGATAGATAGGAGTTCACTAAGCAGCATTACCAGTATCAATAGGACATGGAGTGTGTAGCCTTTGACAATGATTGTTTTATTGTGTTAAGAACAGAGCAGCAAAGCAGAGATTCATTACCAACACTTGGCTGAATGTGATTGAGGCCCGTACAAAAATAGAGCTGGTATCGACGTGACTGAGAGGATGGCTTGCTGAGCGCTCCTATACACCACTCTCCTCAAAATGTTTGATTTGGCAGTTTGTCATTTAACTAACAGAAGTGCGAGATTCGTGATGATAAAGCTTAACCACAAGATTCGCCTGTATGTCTAAAGCTGGGCCTTCCCGTGAAACAAGATCTACAGTGAAAACTAATCAGCGGCGTGCTGCAATGAAACAAATCGTGGACAAAGAAGAGACACCTGCATGGGCGCAGCACCTTCTGACTGAGTTTGCAAACTTCAGATCTTCGTTTCATACTAAAATGACTGAAGTAACCAACTCAATTAAAGACCTGAAGAAAAACACACGCGCCATGAACAATAGAATCTCGAACACGGAAACTAGGATCAGAAGTCTTGAGTCTGATATCAATTCCGATAGCGAAAAGGTGAAAGCCCTGACCAAGAATGTGGGCGCTCTACAAACAAAAATGGATAATATGGAAGATGATTTTTGGAAGAGAAATCTGATGTTCTTGGGTCTACCCAAAGGTCTAGAATCAACTCCTGGTGTGCTGGATGGCATTTTGAGATACATCCTAGATCTCGAGGACGACACCTGAAGTGGAGAGCCAACGGCGTACCCGGCGACCACTACCGGATCTCGAAGAACTTCCCCGTCCTTATATCGTACGCATTCTGAGATGGAACGACAGACAGAGGATCCTACAATCAGCGGCCAGGAAAAAGAAACTTGCCTGGGAAGAGAAAGCATTCTGGATACAACAAGACCTACCGATGGAGCTCAGGAAAAAACGAGCGGAATATGACAACATCAGAAAGATGCTTCAAAAGGATACGTCACTATCGAGGGTGTGACGAGCATATACAAGAACGCAGTGGAGGCTGCTGAAGACTTGAAAATGAAACTTCCTGAAACCTTCAAGGACTGGTCCTAAGCCTACCACGAAATGACCTGCGAGGCCTTTTCAACTGCACCAGCGCTAGTAAGCCCGCCTCTCTTTATTATACGCCTTATCTGTCATAAACTCCCTATTTAAAAAGGGATGGGAATATGTGAGGGGTTAAGTTCATTGATTACGTTGAACTCTGGGACTTTTTGTAGGCTTGCCTAGTCATTTAGACCCTATTGAACACAGAACTTCATTAACGCTGGTGCTTAAGCGGATTCTCCGCTGGTCAATAATTTGAGGATTGAGCGGAGTGGTTTGGAACAGCGATGCCCTCTTGTTATGCTCACGATCTGGTGATGGACTCTGTATCCATTGCCTTTTTTCTTTTTTGTCTGATGGCATTGGTGATGTTAGTACGTATTTTGTATTGTTTGTGTTTATGTTCTCTTCCCTTACTCCTCTATGTAGCTGCAGGGATGATTTAGAAGAGTTGCACATGTATAATGGGTTCTAATGGTGTCCAATTAATTAGCTGAAACGTAAATGGCATTTCCAATAAAACAAAAAGATATGGAATCCTGTCCCATCTGAAACCCTTGTCATCTGACTTGGCAATGATACAAGAGACTCACACGAATGCATTAGAATCAGCCAAGTTGAGACAAGGATGGGTGGGCCAGGTTTATTCGGCACCAGGCAATGGCGCCTCCAGAGGAGTATCGACTTTGATTTCTAAAAGAATTTCATTTCAATTAATAAAGCAAATATCTGATAAGGAAGGTAGATACTTAATTCTATTCTGTCTGTTGCAAAAGGAAAATGTGTTTTGGTAAACATCTATGCCCCAAACATGGGACAAAATACATTCTTGTCTAAAATGAATATTTTGCTGGCTGAATTTGCAGAGTATCCCATCCTTATGGCTGGTGACTTCAATTTAGTTAGTAATGCAGCTGTGGATAGGTCTGGACGCCCTCTCCCTATAAACAGAACCTTGTCTGGTGCACTGAAAGAACTGCAAGAATTATTTGCATTAGTTGACGTATGGCACACAGTTAACCCTGACAATCGCAAATACTCTTTTTACTCATCCGCGCATCTCTCTTATTCAAGGATTGATTATATTTTATTTTCACAACGTTTGATTGGCAATGTAATTGATTGTAAGATCCATCCCATTATTTTATCTGATCATGCTCCCCTGTCTGCTCGTTTTGTTCCAAATGTAACTAATAGCAAAACAAAACAATGGAGATTGAACAACTCGCTACTAAGGGAACAAGACTTTGTATCTATGATTGAGGAAAGAACGCAAAAGTTTTAATCTTACACCAGATGTTTCTATTCAGACTGTTTGGGAGGCCTATAAGGCAAAGTGTAGGGGCTGGATCATAAGCTATGCTTCGGCTAAGAAAAAGGAGAAAATGGCCAAGAAACAATGTCTAACTAACAAACTCAAAGAGCTAGAATCTAAACACATGATGGACCCCACTAACACCCTGTTAAAAATAGCTGTTGATGGTGCTAAAACAGAACTTAAAGCTATATTACATGAAGAAAACGCATTTGCATTATTCCAGCTGCGTCGTAAAAATTATGAATCTGGTGATAAGGCAGGTAAAATGCTTGCACTTAGATTGAAACAAAGAGAAAACCGCCAAGCAATTTCAAGTATTTACAATAGTAATGGGGCTTTAGTTATTCATCAGCTTAATATTAATGAAGCTTTCACTGACTTTTATAGTTCATTATATCAAACAGAATGTTGTGGGAGTGAAGAGGAAATGGAGCGCTTTTTCAAAGATATTGAACTTCCAACTCTTTATGTGCACGAAAAAGATTCACTTGATATTCCAACTTCGGAAAACGAAATCCAACTAGCTATTAAATCATTATCTACTGGAAAGTGTCGGGAGATGATGGTTATAGTAGCAAATTCTTTAAGTGCTTCCATGGCGCTCTAACCCCCATCATGAAAATGTTATTTGATGACATTGTTTCAAACCAATCCATACCATTAACCATGCGGCAGGCATCGATATCCCGGATACCAAAGCCAGGCAAAGACCATCTCCAAATGGGTAATTATAGACCACTGAGCATCCTAAACACGGATTACAATATATTCGCCATGGTTCTTGCTATGAGAATTGAAAAGGTAATTCCCTCTCTGATCCATTTTGACCAAACTGGGTTTATAAAAGGCCGCTATGCATCCAACAATATGAGAAGGCTGCTTCAGATCATGTACGCGGCGGAGACCTCTCGGCATCCGGCAATAGCTGTGTCGCTGGATGCCGAGAAGGCCTTCGACCGAGTAGAATGGAAATATCTGTTTTATGCTCTACCGAAGTATGGCTTTGGCCCCTTTATCAAGAATTGGATCAGGGCACTGTACCTTAAGCCAACTGCTGGGGACGAGTAGAGACTTGGAGAACAAACTAATAGTAGCCATAAAAAGAAAAGGCACTGTGTCTACCATATATAAATTACTGTCTGCAATGAACCCATGTACAAACTTACAAACTAAATGTCAATGGGAATGTGGCATGGGTTTGCCTATCTCCGAATCACAATGGAATGCAGCACTTAGAAATAGTACAACCATTTCATGTGTCAGATATAAAATGATCCAGTTTAAAATAATTCATAGGGCTTACATGACCCCTGAAATAATGAGTAAAATTGATCCTTTGGTGTCAAATATGTGCTGGCATGGTTGTGGGTCGGTGGGAACACTAATACATATGCTATGGAATTGTCCTGCTGTTAAACAATTCTGGCAAGATATTGTCAATGATATAACATCTATACTCAATACTGAAATTACACTCTGTCCAATTGTGTGTCTATTTGGAGTCGATATTGATGGTATACAGTCCAGAAATATACAGAATATTTTTGCACTTGCATTCTTGGCGGCAAAAAGGACTATCCTTCTTAATTGGAAGGAACGCAAAAACAACTGCACCAGTATAGAACTCTGGCGAAATGACTTTATGGATATCCTTGCTATGGAACAGGCTGCCTTGACTCTCAGTCCTTTAGAGAGGCCTAGTGCCCTGCAAGGCCCCTTGGACTATATGGGAACCTTAATGTGTACTTAATGTGTATTTAACTGCAGCTAACCTTCACTCCCCTTGTCTTTGGGTACAGACTGAAGCAAAAGGGGCACTTCGGCTTTCTGTGGCCCCCACTACTGGTAAACAAGCTTGGACGTGTGAAATTGGATATAAGAAAGAAGCCATAAACACTTAGAGCAGAGGAGGGAGGGGAAAGTGAGCAGTGAACAGCAGCTTCTTCTGAATGCAGGGCCCTGTGGGAGCGACAGAAAGGTGAGGAGAAGAGTGAGATGGAGGAATGGGGGATACATTCGGAAAGAATGGGAGGGGAGTACCTGAGGGATATACATAGACATACTTACTTGAGAAGGCGGGAAATGCTGCAATCATCAGAGAGAGAATAGCTCAGATGCTTCTGATGTAGGAGGGATGCTGGACTTTGAAGAGAAAAGACAGGGAGGAAGAGTGAAGGATGGCAGTGCAGAGGACCAGGGATTGTGGTAATGCTTACTGGATAGCATCCAGTTTGGCGCTGATAGAGGAGCTGTGAGCAGAGGGCTCCGACTGAGGTGAACATCTTCAGAATTCTGAAAATGACAGCTGTCAAAACACATTAGAATCACACAATGTTTCTGCCTATTTTATGAAGCTAATGCACTTCTGTGGGGAGACTATGGACAATGGAAACAATAGTCCTCCCACTGCTATTAATGACACTTTTCTTCTTTGAAAAACCCACCTACTCTCTCCAGCTTGCAGACAGGGGCGCTGCCAGGGATTTTGGGCCCCATGAAAAGATATCACACTGGGTCCCCCAACTAGGCATTGGCCACGCCAACCAAGTGCCATTTTTTGTAACAGGACCCAGAACCCAACGGACCCATTTAAGCTTTAAATAACTTTGAATAACTCTACTCGTGCAGGCTTGTAACTATCTTTAAGTCCAATACTAAAGGCCTACAATATTTACTGACACTGAGTTGTAAAAGTACAACAAATGTGCATATCTCTCCCCCTTATTCAGGGCATTTTAGCAAAGTCTGTCATCTGTGTGTGTGTGTGTTCGGGATGCACATGGAAAGGGGAGGGGCGGCATAGACATATATCCATAGACGCTGTGATGGGACATGCCTAAACTGCCGCCATCTTGGAATAGGGCTAGCAGAAGCAGCATTGCATCAACATACAAAGGAAAGAGGAACTCCTCAATCTCTGAGTAGAATTATTCGCTGAATTTTGGACCAAATTACAAAAGTATTGATTTGTTAAAAACGTCAAAGATGTAGCTATGACGCTATGGTACTTGGATATTTTAAAAATGCTGGTTTTACTACCAAATACAAATTATACTTAATGTTATCAGCAGACGAGCTTCTGAAAGAAGATTTGTGAAGACAGCAGACATAGAGACAACACATCCTATGGCTACAATAATAATAATAATAAGAATGATGATATAGTGATATAATTATAATAATAACAATAATAACATAATATTAATATAATGATAACAACAGTAATAGCAACAATAATATTTTAATACTAATATAATAGCATAATGATAATAATAGTTATAATATTATATATATATACACACTATATTATTATTATTATTATTATTATTATTATTATTATTATTATTATTATACTCAAATGCAATGCATACCCAGGGAGACCATAGGAGGAAAAAAGACTCCTTTTTTTCTATCTCTCTCTCTTGTAATACATGCTACAAGTATTGCAAAATCTGTGTGTTTTTACACGGCCATAGACTGTTTCTCTCTTTATTTTAAAAAACCCTGATGACCTGCTTATCTATCAATCTCTTCTCTCCTCCTTCATCTCTGCTGCCAAAAATGATTTATATCAGACTAATGTATATCCTCCAGAAAACTCTTCTCAATGTTCTCTAACTTCTGCACCCCCCCCCCCCCCACACACACCCCCCACCCCTTCATTCACACCCTACCTACACCAATTTCCTTCTGTTATTCTCTGACATGGCTTGTCCTATCAAGCTATGGTGATGACACCCTGTGAAAGAAATTCTCTGGAGCCCTCAGTGTTTCTCAAATCACGTCTTTACTAAGCTGCATGCATACAGGAGAGACGCTCCCCCAACCGGGTCTGAAATGTTCTCTGCCTCTCTCCAAGTAGCTTCAGCATATATACAGTCACATCACAGCACCTTACAAACACAAGGACATCAAAGTAACAAAAACACACTGGCCAATGTTTATGACCCCAGTGGATGTTATCAGTGTTTTACGATCACCAAATGTCACCATTTGCAACCCCCATGTGGCTCCTCTCCGCAATCCCCCTGCAATTATCTACAGCTCGACTGTTGTGTTAATCAACATACAGAATCAAATCAAATCAAATCAAACTTTATTTATATGGCGCTTTTCATACAGAAAAGTATCGCAAAGTGCCTCACAGAGATGTACAGAAAAAAAGAAACATCAAATAAAATCAGGAGAAGAAAGTTAAAAGAACCCAACCCTCCCACAGTCATGCACAGAGACACATACAAATGTATATACTTTCATTCACACATTCACATAAACACACACAGCCATGCAGGCACACAGATACACAGACTCACACCTACACCAACGCTAGCTGTCACTACAGAGACATGGCCGGGCAGCGAGACCTGAGGTACAGAGGAGTCTAGAGGAAGCTACCTTTTGGGGGGCCAACCACACCGGGAGAGATCCCAGTCCAAGGTCACAGGGAGCACCGCCACAGAGACCACCCCAACCCGAGCAGACAGGAGCCTCCGCACCAAGGTGCAGAGCCCTCTAGCCGCCCGGGCCGGAACCGTCCACGGGACAGCAACCCCCGCGGCCAAGATCAGAGACAACTCCCAAACTGGCCCCCTGAGGACATTCACCATGTATAAAAGCTGATCCTCAAAGAATCCACAAAGTGTTTTGAAAAACGGTGTGGGAATCGGATCTAATAGGCAAGTTGTGGACTTTACTTGGGAGAGGACTCGACCAAGTGTCCCCGCATCAACCAGGGCAAAACTCTCCAGTGTTTCCTCGGGTAAAATCAATGATCCAGGTGTGTCAACATTGGAAATCTGCTGGGGTAAAAGACTCGATCTGATGTCATTGATTTTATTTCTGAAGTGGTCTGCAAAGTCCTCACAAAGGGCGTCAGTTGGTGTTTGGAGGATCTATTAAAATTTTTGTTTGTTAAAAGGTCAATTGTGGAGAAGAGGAATTTGTGGTTGTTTTTATGTTCGTTGATTAGTTTATGGAAATGGGAGATTCTTGACTGTTTGATTGCGTTATTGTATGTTTTGAGATGTTCACGTAAAATTTCATAGTGAACGGTCAGTTTTGTTTTTTTCCATCTCCTCTCAGCACTCCTGCAGTTTCTCTTTAGTTTTTTAGTTTCTGCATTTCTCCACGGGGGTGTCGGTCTTGTCATATTTCTTTTTATTGAGAGTGCAAGTCCAGCGTTGATTTTATTTTATGTTTAAAATTGTCAACAATAAAATCACATGGTGCTGGTAAAATTTCTGCAGGAGTGCTCTGTAAAATCTGGATAAAATTTGCAGCCACTTCAAAAGTTAGGTAGCGTTTCCTCACTGTTCTCACTGGGGCCTCCTGCTGGTTAAAACTGGTGATTGTAAAAAACACACAGAAATGGTCAGACACAACCAGGTCCACAACAGAGGGCGCACCAATGGACAGGCCATAGGTTATGACCAGGTCCAAGGTGCGCCCCCTGCTGTGGGTCGGCTGCGTGACATGTTGATTAAAATCAAGGCAATGGAGAAGGTTTAAAAATTCTCTCGACATAGGATCTGAGGAATTATCAATGTGTAAATTAAAATCACCGGTTATTAGTATTCTGTTATAAGTGCTATGTGTTATTGACAGTAGCTCTGAGAATTCACTGTTAAAAGAGGTGGTATAGCGGGGTGGTCTGTAGACTGTCATACAGAGGATGGGGGGGCCGCTAAAAACAAAGGCATGATACTCAAATGATAAATATTTGTTAAAAAAGACTTCATTTGACAACATGGTGTCTTTGGTTATTGACGCAGTTCCGCCTCCTCTTTGTCCCCCTCTAATAGAAAATAAAAAGTTAAAATTTGGTGGGGAAGCCTCAGTGAGAACAACAGGTGCATCAGTGCCAAGCCATGTCTCTGTAAAGAGAATGCTGTCTAGGTTGTTATCTAAAATGACATCGTTAATGATAAAGGCTTTGTTTAAAAGAGAGCGCACGTTCAGCACAGCTATTTTAATGTCTGTGTTGAACGTGCGCTCGTCATGTCTTTCTAAAGGAACGTTAAAAACACAGTGTGGTCTAAAAACAGTCCTGGGTGTAATTTGTCTGTGTAAGATCCTGGTTTTGATGGTGTGGATTTTCTGTGACTCAGGTGAAACTGAACAGGGGGCGTGTGTAGTGTAGGAGGGGGAGGGTGAAGGTGAGTGAGGGGCAGAGGGGGCGTGTGTAGTGTAGGAGGGGGAGGGTGTAGGTGAGTGTGGAGCAGAGGTGGGCGTGTGTAGTGTAGGAGGGGGAGGGGGAGGGTGTAGGTGAGTGTGGAGCAGAGGTTCCGTGTGCACGTGTATCAGTAGTGAGTCAGTGGGTCGTTTGTCCAGATTGTACAGCGTACTGCAAATTAGCCAAAAGGATGCGGCTACCCAGCGTGCTGGGGTGGAGGCCATCGCTCCTGAAGAACTCTGAACGGCCCCAAAACAGGTTAAAATTGTTGATAAAACCAATGTTGAGGGCTGTGCATGCTGATTGGAGCCAGCTGTGGAGACTGAGCAATCTGCTAAAACGCCCTGCTCCACGGACTACTGTGGGGATTGGGCCAGAAATAAAAACAGACTTACCACAGGCACTTAAAAAGGATAAAAGACCATTAAAATCCTTTTTGGTCAGCTCTGACTGCTCCCGGGCTAAGTCGTTGGTCCCAACGTGAACTATCACCCGACTGATAGTGTTAGGGAGTGAGAGCAGTAGCTCCGGGAGCTTGTCCAGGATGTCTGGCACGGTGGCTCCAGGAAAACAGCGAGTGACAGCATTGAAGAAGCGAATATTCCTGACGATGGAGTCCCCGGTTATCAGTGTGGTCGGGGAGACGAGGGGGCGAGTACGGGTAGGTGACGGCGGAGGACTCCCGTGGTCTCGAGGTGCGCGACCCGCCTGCACGCCGGTGGTCACCGGCTGGAGGTGGTCAGTCTCGGACGGTGTGTGATGTGACGGGGGTCCGGGGGCCTTGAACCCAGATGGAGAATCCTCTGTTGGCTCAGTGCGAGGAAGACGTCCAGACCGTCTGCGTACGGCGTCCCTTAACATCTAACAGCGAGGAGACGCCACTGTTTGGTCAGTGGCCGTCGATCCGGCCTCACGGTGGAGTGGCTGCCCGCCTGGACACTAATTTCCCGCGGTGAGGTGACAGTGTCGGCCGATGTCGGAGCGACAGCCGGGTCATCTGGGTGGGCCATGGCGTCATCGGACAGTACCGTGTAGCGGTTGGAGAGGTCCAGGTGCAGTGGCGATGCAGACCGGACCGCCCGACTGGTACCACCACGGACCACCACCTCAACCCATGACTCCTGATGGTTAGGAGTTGAGCAGGAAGAATGTTGAAGGTTGGCGACGGGGTCCCATTTGATGGTGGTGTCCTGGATAGTTGCGTTGAGGGAAGTGATGTGTTTGGACTGCTGAGATGCTACTTCCATGAAACTGATTTGTTTGGACTGCTGTGAAGCTACTTCCATGAAACCGGACAAGAGGGAGTCCTTCCTTTTCATTTCATTGGAGAGGCGACGGATGTCTTCTTTCAGGTCAGCAATCTTTTGATTTGCCTTTTGAAGGACTGTATAGCCCTCACATGGCGTGGTAGGCATAATAGTTATTGTGTGTGTCTGCTTGTCCGTGTCAAATCACGCTAGTAGCTACTAGCTACACAAAAATCACGCTAGTAGACACTAGCTACACACAAATCACGCTAGTAGCCACTAGCTACACACAAATCACGCTAGTAGCTACTAGCTTCACACAAAACACTCCAGGCTGTGTAAGATCACTGATGCAGATGATTCAAACGGCCTCTAAAGCAGGTAGAGAAACCAAGGATTTACATAATAGACTAAGAAACACTTACTGGAAAAACTCTCTTTTCCCCAGTCTGAGATATTTACAGCAGAACGGATCTCTGCCTGTCTGACTGATATTTCTCAATAGATGTCCGCATACCACCTAGACAAGACAGAGTTGCTTTCTTCCTGGAAAAGACTCTCCCACCCAATACCTCACTGTCACCCTTGACAATTCTGTGGTAGCCCCCATCCACACTGCAAGGAACCTGGATGTGACACTTGTGACAACCAACCAACTCTCCCTTACCGCCAACATTGCTGCAAAATACCAGATTGTGCAGATATATGTTGCACATCATCAGAAGGATACTTCCTCTTCTGACCCAGAAGGCAGCACAGGTTCTGGTCCAGGCTCTTGTCATCTCACACCTTGACTACTGTAACTCCCTCCTGGCTGGTCTACTGTAACTCCCACCTGGCTGGTCTGCCGGCCTGTGCCATCAGACCTCTGCAGCTCATCCAGAATGCAGCGGCTCAACTGCTCTTCAACCTACCTAAGTTCTCTCACACTACACCGCTCCCTTCACTGGCTTCCTGTACCTGCTCCACATCCGTTTCAAGACATTAGCATTTGCTTATCATGCTACTAACGGATCAGGCCCAGCTTACATCCAGGACATGATTAAATGTTAGACCCCAGGCCGCCCTCTCTACTCTGCAGCGGCAAATCGGCTTGCCGCTCCCTCCCCATCAACATTCGGAAGGCAGAAAATCTACACATCTTCCGCAGCAGGCTAAAAACGCATCTCTTTCGACTGCATCTTGGCTAAGAAGATGAGAAGATAGGGGGGAAAAAACAACTTATATTTAGCACTCTATAGATCGGCTTATTTGCAGCTCCCACATTAACTTAATAACTTGCTCTTCTGGTTTGTACCCTAATTGTTGAATGGACTTATTGGAAGTCGCTTTGGACAAAAGCGTCAGCTAAATGAAATGTAATGTAATGGGCTGCAAACCCCACAGTACACTGCCACTGGACAGTTGGTCGCCCCGCTACCCTGTGATCAATCAGTGATCAATCATCTCGCTTTGGACAAAAGCTAAATGTAATGTGATGTACTGAGTGTTAAGTGGCTGTACTTTAAAGTAAAGGTAGATGTGTGCCTCCAGCCCCAACAGGGTCAAAGAGAAAGGTCCTGTAAAACATAGAATATCAATAATATTCAGTGGAATATTCAATCATTGGAATAGAGTGAAAGAAGCAGAAGAAATCCAAATTGCATCACCTGCATCCTTGTGTACATGTTAACCCTCATACCTAGAAGTGCATGTGATACAAACTAAACAGGAAACACTTGTGAAAATATTGCTTATAGCACTACAAAGAAACTCCACAGTACACCTCTAAAACATTTGCTTGTTGATAAAAACCCTTTCATCAACTCAACTCCACCTCCTCCACTACTTAATCCACTTGACTTCAAGCTTCATTTCTCTCACCACTACAATAGTACCTAACAGAGAAGACGAAATAAGCAATGCTAACCAGGTGGCATGCAAAAAAAAAAAATGAGGAAAAAAAAATAGAAAGAAGAAAAATAAAACCCATTTTGACAACCTATGGATTCAAAAGATGCACATGTACTAACGCATTGTATAAACCTCTGTACACAAGTCATCTGAGCCCAATACCATTTCTCATTTTCTCAAGCAACATGGTGGCTTCTGCTGATGAGATGAGAGCAGCTATCGAGCAAGCCACTTGCCACTTCTTCTCTTGGATCATTCTGTTGGAATATGGACCGGGCACCTGAAATTTCCTCTTAGATCCGTAAATTTTTGTTACACAAACTGTAAATATCCTTTACCCACATGTTGTTTACTTTCTGAGCTTTGTCTCAACGCTGTTAGTAAGTCAGACATTTCATTGATCTGATTGGTTGATTTGGCCCGTATGTTGGTGATAGACAGATGGTTATCCAATCAGCAACTAGTATTTTCGCCCCTTCCCTTCTCCAAATCAGAGTTCCCAGATGGATATGCAGAGCAAATGAGAATCATCCAAATCAATACACCTAGTGGAGTCAGGTTAAAGGCGTAGGGACTTATTCTCAAATTTAGCATGAGGGTTTATTCATGCCTGTGCCTATTGGGTGAAATGATTTCCTTGTTGCCTCAGCCATTTCCAGTCCGCCGAGTATTTTCTAGAAATGGCGACTGTCAGTATGTTCAAACACAACTGCTTACCCTTAGCCTTTGACTTGGTGTGATTAAGCATGCAGCACCAGTACAGATCTCTCATCTGACACACTTGCCTCACACACCTTTTATCACACTTATTAGTATAGTCTCACATTCATATATACTCTTCCAAAAACATGCTGTTCAAGCCCAACAAGAACATGTGGTCCTTGCACCAAAGAGTGTGAAAAAAGGCTTTGTATCTGCTTTCTGTTCAAATTTTTATTTTTAGCTTTTAAATGTATTTAATATTTTAGTTTATTATTTCTACGTATTCGTAATATGATAACTGCAATTGGAAATATATTGTGTAGCATGCATTAGTGGCTGGATACCAGAGGAGAAACGTGGTGTCTGTTTCATGGAGAACAATTTGGGAGGGATGGTATTGATCATGGCTGGCTAATGTGAGCGCACCTGGGTTAGTGAACTGAATAATCTGTATGGGTTTTTTAAGGCAAAGTATGGCTTTTTTTTTTAAATCATCACATTCTCACTGGATCATATTGTCTGCTCTGCTCTAATCTACACACTCCTCTCTTGTTTTTCATCTTAAAACCCACCTAACCCACCACCCACACCCAAAGGGATAGGTAGTAGTAAACATATAAACATAAATATGTATGTGTGAAATGAATTAAAACAGAATACAATGATTTGCACATCCTTTTCAACCAAAATTCAACTGAATCCACAACAAAAACAAGATATTTAATGTTCAAACTGATAAACTTTATTGTTTTTTGCAAATATACGAAAGTTGGGACAGGGACAACAAAAGACTGGGACTCAAAAAACACCTGTTTGGAACTTTCCACAGGTGAACAGGTTCCTGGTTGGGTATAAAAGGAGCATCCCTGAAAGGCTGTCTGTGTGAGCAAATAGTTCAGCAGTTCAAGAACTAGGGGTGATTCATAGTTGAATCTTATTCATCACGTCTTGCCTATAGTTGACTAATCGTCAGTTTGTCTTTTTTTTGCTCATAAAAACCCTTCTGATAGAGTCTGGTGAGCCATTGACATGAAGCAGAAGCAGCGGGTGCACATAAGTTCAGCGCTTTGTGGTCATGCGTGTCAGGCAGAGGGTTACTAAGAGATCTGATTTCTGATAGGAGTATCTTATTAAAAATATTTGTTGTTATAACATAAATCTCTTTTGTTTGTATCTTTCTTTGACAATAGTTGAAGGCCTTGAAATTCATTAAATAATCTTAAATTTACATACACGAGGTCTTGCAAAATGAACATGTTATCTAATTAAGCAATAGCTCAGGCCGTGGTATTTTGTTTTTTTATTTACCCGATGCAAAACGATAATCAAATATGGAAATATGAAAGTTATAGACACATTCTATTTAAAATAGATTTTATTAATAAATGTGGTGTAGACAATAAAATAGGCCCTAGTGGGCTAGCTGAACATA
Organism: Echiichthys vipera; assembly: GCF_963691815.1. Taxonomy (NCBI): domain Eukaryota; kingdom Metazoa; phylum Chordata; class Actinopteri; order Perciformes; family Trachinidae; genus Echiichthys; species Echiichthys vipera. Next base: position 34,832,531 of record NC_139828.1, on the reverse strand, counting down.
GCAAGGCAGTTGCTATAGAACGTAGCTGTTGGCCTACACTAGCAGCTAGCATTCACCAAAGTCACGCAATAACACAAACATTTTAACTGATAGAGGCAGCGGCAGACCAACAACTCCTGTATTCTGCAAGTTAAATGACAGTTTTGAAGGCTTTGAAGAGAGCATGGATCTAAAATCTGAAGTCTGATAATGACTTCAATCACTTGTTGTTTGTATTTTCTTAAGTATTTCTCATGTCACAAAAAACAGGAGTGAACGTCTAAAACAGGTCTCTGGGACTCACACATGCGTACGTCTAAAATGGGAGAGACGCCGAGATCCTTTATCAGCCTGTGTAGTTTTAGAGCCTTAAAGGATAATACAAAAAGCCTGATTTACACATTTTGCCTTACAACATTCAAGTGAAATCTTTGTTTCCAAATTTCTAAAAAAAAAAAAAAAAAAAAAACTAGAATAGCAGTGTTGGATAAGTCATAAGTCCCTTTAGAATAACCATCATAAACATTCTCAGGTATAACCAATCACCTTCCAGATTACACAAAGTTAATTGGCCACCTGACATCAACTGTGGTGGTTTTGATTACTTCAGAATAAAATCAGCTGTTCCTTGAGGATTCTACTCCTAGTAGTGCATGGTAACACAAAAAAGTCACCATGGTTGGAAAGATGCTTTCCAAAGAGCTCTAGGATAAAGTTGTGGATAGGCACAAGTTAGGAGTTAAAAAGATTTCAAAGGCTTTAACCATCCCTCTGAGGACCGTTCAGAGTATTGTCCAGAAGTGAAAGGCATATGGCTCCACCCAGAGCTTGCCTAAATAGGGCTATCCTCCAAACTGGATGACCGAGCCAGGAAAAGATTGATCAGGGAAGCTACCAAGAGGCCCATGGCGATCTTGAAGGAGTTACAAGTCTTAATGGCAGAGGTTGGACAATCTGTGCATGTGACAACAATTTCACAAGTTCTACATGTATGGCAGGGTGGCAAGAAAGAAGCCTCTTCGGAAAAAATGTCACACTGATTCTCGTAAAAAAAAAACATAATGAAGATTCTGATGCCATGTGGCAAAAGGTGATATGGTCAGGTGAGACCAAAATTGATCTTTTTGGGGCAGAACTCTAAGAGCTATGTTTGGCAGAAACCAAACACAGCACATCACCCAATACACATAATTCCTACAGTGAAGCCTGGTGGTGGCAGCATTATTTTGTGCGCTTGTATCTCTTCAGCAGGGACTGGACAGTTTGTCAGGACTGAAGGGGAAAGGGATGCTGCCAAGTATACCTAAATTCTTGGGGAAAACCTGTGGCCCTCTGTTAGACACTTGAAAATGGGCAGGTGGTTCACCTTCCAGCATGACAACGACCCAAAACACACCTCCATAAAAACAACACAGTGGCTAAAGGACAGGGAGCTGAATGTCCTAGAGTGGCCTAGTTAAAGCCCTGACCTGAATCCCACAGAACATCTGTGGATGGACTTGAAAAGTGCAGTCCATCACCACTCACCACAGAATTTGACTGAACTCAAACAGTTCTGCAGGAAGATTGGGGAAATATTTCCCAATCTAGGTGCACAAAGCTGGTAGAGACATATCCAAACAGACTGATGGCTGTAATTAAAGCAAAAGGTGCCTCCACAAAGTATTACATCTTGGGACTCATCACTTTTCACAACCCTGCTATTCTAGGTTTTCATTTTTATTAATTTTCAGAAATGCTGAAAAAAACATTTCACTTAAATGTTGTAAGGCAAAATGTGTAAATCATGGTGGAAAAACTATACATTTTTTGTATTATCATTTCAGGCTGTAAAACAAAAAAAGTGACTTTCAAAGGGTATCGTGATTCTCTATATGCACTGTACATATTGTCATGTTTAATTAGATAACATGTTCATGTTATGTCTTAATTGACACTAAATAAGTTATATCACAACATAACGCTGTAAATGAAGGGATGTATACATTTCTCTGGTCCTTTCTGTTGTTAGGATATGTGCGATCGGCTTGTTGTTGCTTTTGAAATTACAGATGCTTTCGAAAACAGCCGGACTGTAGTTAGCCTCCTGAGCTACTTTATGGAATGTTTAATGATGATCGCAATCACACATTACAAGCCTAGTTTAAAAGCATACTTTTATCCGATATCCTACCCTGAATCGATTTGATCGTTTGATTTTATGGTTCTTTTATTGTCCATTATATAGGCCTAGTGCTATACTATTTGTTTTATTTTAATGTATTTGAGCTGGTATTGTATCTAATTTATCTTTGGATTTACTTTATTGTTTTCCTGTAAAGCACTTTGTACTTTGTTTGTTTGAAGTGTTATGTTGTTGAGTATGAAATGGCAAATACCACAGGACATGAGTGGCATGCAAGCGGAAAAACATCATGTGCCAGTATGAAATGTCATATACCATTTTATGTATTCCAGCAGAAAAATGGTATTTACCATGATAAAATGGCAAATACCACTGGATCATTCCAGTATAAAAAAGTTTATGACAATGGATCAGTGTCAAATGATAGGAACCTGTAGGCCTATTTTATTTTTTTGTTTAAACACCAATAAGAACAAATGCATAACATTGTATCACAGCAAAGGGTGTTCTTCTATGGAACAAGTTTAATGATGAACTTTCAAAAATGTATACTTTATCCAATCTAAAAAAAAAAGTTCATTTTTTTTACCTTTATGGACTTTTTGACTGTTCAACTGCTTTGTTTAAAAGAGTTAATTTGTGTGAGCTGACTGAGTTAAACGTCATTGACACACACACAAACATATATATATATATATATATATATATAGAGAGAGAGAGAGAGAGAGAGAGAGAGAGAGAGAGAGAGAGAGAGAGAGAGAGAGAGAGAGAGCGAGAGAGACAGAGAGAGAGAGAGACAGAGAGAGAGAGAGACAGAGAGACAGAGAGAGAGAGAGATAATCTGCTGTAACCACTCCTCCAGCTTGGGGGTCACTGCCCCTACTCTCACCTTTACCTTCCAGGCTCTCTCCAGCTCCTCTCTGAGCCCTTGGTATTTTTCAAGTTTCTCGTGTTTCTTTTTGCGGATGTTCCCATCGCTTGGTATCACCACATCCACCTTTCATCACATCCAGCTTTCCTCTGTCCCTTAATCCAGCACCACGATATCTGGTTGGTTTACCATTACCATCCTGTCAGTCTGTATCTGGAAGTCTCACAGGATCTTTGCTCGCTCATTCTCCAGCACCTTTAAGTTTACCATTTGGATCTTGGGGTTTCCAGTTGTTACTCTGCACAGATGTTTCTGTACACTATGCCAGCTACTTGGTTATGCCGTTCCATGTATGCTTTCCCTGCCTGCATCTTGCCCCCCGGTTATGTGTTGGATCATTTCAGGTGCCTCCTTGCACAACCAACACCTTGGGTCTTGTCTAGTGTGTATCTGGGCCTCTATCTATCACTCTGGTGCACAGGGCCTGCTCCTGTGCAGCCACGATGAGTGCCTCAGTGCTGTCCTGTAGGCCAGCCCTCTCTAGCCATTGGTAGGACTTTTTTAGATCAGCCACTTCAGTGATGTTCCGGTGGTACATGCCGTGTCCTCCAATGTTGGCTCCTCCTCCAGCATCTCCCCATTTGCTCGCCATTGTCTGAGACATTCACTGAGTACGTCATCTGTGGGGGCATTATCCTTCATGTATTCATGGAGCTTGGATGTTTCATCCTGGATATTGGCTCTCACGCTCACTAGTCCACAGCATCCTTCCTTTTGGCTTGCGTACAGTCTCAGGGTGCTGGATATGGGGTGGAACCCGCCATGCATGGTGAGGAGCTTCCGGGTCTTAACATCTGTGGTCTGTATCTCGTCCATTGGCCACCTGATTATTCCCGCAGGGTATCTGATCACTGGCAGGGCGTTGCCATCAGGGAATCTATATATATATATATATATATATATATATATATATATGGCAAACGGGCGAGCTTGTTCAGGACGTGTGTTCTGGGCCAAAAGCGTTGGGATGCGGTGAGCCATTTATTTACACATATACTTTCCACAGCCACAATGTCCATTTCATACAATAAGTCAGGCTCAGCAATGTCAGCCAATCTGATACTTTAAACACTCAATAGTACAGATGAAACAGTAAGAATGCAATTTCCCACGACTCGACACGACACTGTTTGCTGTCCAGTTCAGAGACCTACATGCAATCACTTGGAGTATGCACTCAGGTACAATACAAAATGAGGAGTTGCAGGGTAAAACTCAAAATAAAATAAAACAAACAAAAACCTACCGTTGGCTCAAAGAACACCCTTTGCTGTGATACAATGAAGTTTTGCATTTTTTCTTATTGGTTTAAACAAAACAATAAAATAGGCTTGCAGGTTCTATTGTTTGACACTGATCGAGTGTCATAAACCTTTGTATACTGAATTGATCCAGTGGCATTTGCCATTTCATACTGGCACTCGAAAGTGACAGAATTGATTGAATGCTGATTACTGACAATGAGAGATTTGTGCCACATAGAAAATAAAGATTTGTAGTTTAAATGAACACTACCAGAGCAGAGAGGGGGTGTAATGTATGCCAGTGTCAAAGGGAATAATACAATATTTACAGTGATCTGTTTTACAAAACACTTCAAACAAAGTACAAAGTGCTTTACAGGAAGACAATAAAGTAAATCCGCAAAGAAATTAGATAAAATATCAGATCAAATGCATAAAAATAAAACAAATAGTATAGCAGAACAAACAAATTGTCAGTTCATTTGTTGAATTAGCAGACTTCATTTAGCTATCACTGTTGACTGTAGGTAAGCTGCAGGGGCGGAGTGGCTATCGGGACAACCGGGAGATTTCCCGGTCGGCCGGTGGCCAATAAGCTCAAGTGAACCGCGAGAGACTGCCCTGCGCAGCCGTGTAATGTTCATGACCAGCCCATTGAGTTAAAACTCTTCAGAATCAAGCGCGTTCATGTCAAAATCTCAGAAATCTCTATAAACTGTAGACACAGTGAGTCCAACCACTATATCTAACACTTGTTGTGTCTCTACATCTCACTTATGGTTGCTACAGTGTCACACTCACTCTTATTAATCAAGCCTACTGATTTTTGTTTAGCCTTCTATCTTGATCTAATTATTTTTATTCAGACGTTAAATAACTTTTATGATCACAAACATAAAATGGCCAATGACTGAATTTGTTTTTTTGTTCATAAATTAATGTAGAATTGTCGGAGCAAAGCCTCATTGGAAATGGGAACTGCGTATCGCTCCAATGATCACTCTGCGTTTATCCAATGAACGAATGGGGATGGATGAGCGACTGTCAGACGGAGAGAAAGAGGGCAAGGTTGAAGTAGTGGATTTTCTTACAGTGGAAAAGGAATCGGATTTGTGTGTTTGATTTGCTCAGTTACACCTGATGGAGGGCAAGAAGAGAAAGGAAAAAGGAGGGGCTGAAAAGACCAGAATGAAGAAGAAGCAGATGCTAGAGGAGAGTGACTCAAAGTGGTTTAAAATCACGTATTTATTCCGAAACAACCAGGCGTCAACTAGTGAAGCAGGTGAGTTGACAGGAAAACGGTGATATCACAGTCTGCACCGCGAGTTTTACACACACACGCACACACACACACACACACACACACACACATAGAGACACCCCCTGTCCTGGTGGGATGGGTTGGGCCCGTTGTGGGCCGGTGCAGTCAGAATTGTCCCGGTGGACTTTTGTGTCCCACTCCGCCCCTGGTAAGCTGAATAGGGGTAAGAGAATCACGCAAAACGTCACCTCCTTTGGAGTTTTCCAGAAAAAGTGTCCCAAATTAGGCTTTCAGCCATTGGTAATAAACAAAATAAACATGTTTTATTATGACCAGTGGTCACATTATTCAAGATTTTCATTGCCTACCAAGTTTTATATAATTAGTGTGATGGCTAAACAATACTTGCTGGTGCTGCAGCATCAGGTGGCACAGGATCATCCATTTACATAGAATGTAGCAAAATGAAAAAAGTGAGCAAGCACACAAACATCTGCCCAACACATATCTCCCCTGCAGAGGTTGTAAATGCAGTAAATAGAGTTGTTTCACAATAATGCCATGCTCACTGCAGTGCAACAGTATGTTTTCTTTTAATGTGTTAATTGTTAATTGGCCATGGAGTTTTATGGCACTATGCTCTAGGTGAAATATGCTGTGGCTGCAACATCAATACTTGTGTAGTAATACCTTCTGTAGTTGTAATATTTTTGTTGAGCAAGTAAAGACATAAAATAGAAAGAATAAAACAACAGCAAAAATCGAAATAGTCAAACAATTAGACATTCCAGGCAATATTTGCAGAGCAATGAAAATCGTAAAGCAAAAGTGAAATGTACAATAACTTTTTTTTCTTTTCAGCTCAGAAAGGAGTAAGAAGAATAACATATTTACTCTCACCCCTTGTCCATAACCCTTCTTCCATATTTAATTCATTAATAATGTCATAATTAATTATTAGTCAGTAAAATATCCTAACAGTTAATAGAACTAGGATCTGACAAAACAGTTTCAACACAATCTCAACTTCAACCATATCCCATGGTCTCGATCGACAAAAGTTCATTCCTTGTATTATTCTGAGCACTTTTAGGACTCATCGTCTATGTTGGCTTAAAGTCTGAGCCTGACAAACTGTGTCTGCTGATGATCTCATCTCATCTCATTTTCAACCGCTTATCCGGGGTCGGGTCGCGGGGGCAGCAGCTTTAGAAGGGGGCCCCAAACTCTCCTTTCCTGGGCCACATTAACCAGCTCTAACTGGGGGATCCCGAGGCATTCCCAGGCCAGTGTGGAGATATAATCTCTCCACCTAGTACTGGGTCTTCCCCGAGGCCTCCTCCCGGCTGGACGTGCCTGGAACACCTCCCTAGGGAGGCGCTCAGGGGGCATCCTTACAAGATGCCCGAACCACCTCAACTGGCTCCTTTCAACACTAAGGAACAGCGGCTCTACTCCGAGTTCCTCATGAATGGCTGAACTTCTAAACTATCTCTAAGGAGGACCTCGTTCTTTTGGTCATGACCCAGCTTTCATGACCAAAGGTGAGGGTAGGAACGAAGATTGACGGGTAGATCGAGAACGGTGCGGTAGAGCGACTGCAACACCGCCCCCGCTGCTCTGATTCTCCGGCCAAACTCATGCTCCATCGTCCCCTCACTCGTGCACATGATCCCGAGGTACTTGAACTTATTCACTTGGGGTAAGGACTCATTCCCTACCTGGAGTAAGCAATCCACCGATTTCCTCTGCCTCTACAAAAGAGGGCGTGTTAGTCAGATTAAGGAGTACCTCAAAGTGCTCCTTTCACCGCCCGATAACCTCATCGGCTGAGGTCACCAGCGTCTCGTCCTTACTGTAAACAGCTTGGACGGTTCCCGAGTTTCCCCCTCCTGAGATGTCGAATAGTTTTCCAGAAGCACCTTGGTGCCGCTCGAAAGTCCTTCTCCATGATTTCTCCGAACTCCTCCCACACCCACTGCTTTGCCTCTGACACAGCAGAGGCTGCCGCCCTTCTGGCCTGTCGGTACCTTGCAACTGCCTCTCGAGTCTTCTGGGATAACATATCCCGGAAGGCCACCTTCTTCAGTCGGACAGCTTTCCTGACCACCGGTGTCCACCACAGTGTTCGAGGGTTACCGCCCCTTGAGGCACCTAAGACCTTGAGGCCACAGCTCACTGCTGCAGCTTCAGCAATGGAAGCTTTTAACATTGCCCACTCCGCTTCAATGCCCCATACCTCCACAGGGATTCCAGAAAAGCTCCGCCGGAGGTGTGAGTTGAAGATCTCTCGGACAGGGGCCTCCTCCAGACGTTCCCAGTTCACCCGCACTACTCGTTTGGGCTTACCTGGTCTGTCCAGAATCTTCCCCCATCCTCTGACCCAACTCATCACCAGATGGTGATCAGTTGACAGCTCTGCCCCTCTCTTCACTCGAGTGTCCAAAACATACGGCCTCAGATCAGATGATACGATCACAAAATAGATCATCGACCTTTGGCCTAGGGTGCTCTGGTACCACGTACACTTATGAGCATCCTTATGTTCGAACATGATGTTAGTTATAGACAATCCGTGACTAGCACAGAAGTCTAATAACAAACGCCCGCTCGGATTTAGATCAGGGAGGCCGTTCCTCCCAATCACGCCTTTCCAGGTGTCTCATCATCATGGAGTCCCCTACTGGAGCCCCATGCAGGACTCCATTCAGGGTCTCCAAGACGGCCGAATACTCTGGACTGCTGTTCGGTGCATATGCACAAACAACAGTCAGAGTTTCCCCCCTACCACCCTCAGGCGTAAGGAGGCGACCCTCTCGTCCACCGGGGTGAACTCCAACACCGCGGTACTCAGCCGGGGGTTTGTGAGTATCCCCACACCTGCCTGGCGCCTCAAACCCTGGGCAACTCCAGAGAAGTATAGGGTCCAACCCCTATGCAGGAGTACGATTCCAAAACCGAGACTGTGTGTGGAGGTAAGCCCCACCAGATCTAACTGGTAGCGGTCCACCTCCCGCACAAGCTCTGGCTCCTTCCCCGACAGAGAGGTGACATAATTCCAAGCTCTGGAGCGAGTATGAACTGTCAAGCTCAACGTGGGTCTTATTTTTGTGGGACTTTAGATGTCATCATCTGACACCTTTGGAGACATGTGTCTCCTACAGTAGCAGCACTGTGAGTCCGTCCTATGTGGATAAAGGAGGCTGCCATGTTGTCTAATGATGGTAGGGAAATAAGCAGGGCCTGCCTTGGATTTCGGGTCTCCTGTCCAGAAGGCAAAATTAAGTTACTGATGCAGATCTTCCGCTGTGTTTCTTCCTCCCTGGGCTCAGAGGGGAGCAACCAGCACAGCCCACACAGCAGCCTGTCATGTGGAGGTGTCTACCCTCATGGCTTGCAGCTTCTCCCTCAGTATCAGTGGCTGGATGGAGTTGAATGCACTGGAGAAAGAATGATTCTCACAGCGTAACTGATTCCATCCAGATGCTCTACAGGGAACTTTAAAATTATACCTCTTGGCTTTCTTTTTTGTTGTTACTGGTCTTAATGTAGCTTAATTACTTTAAAAGAAGATGGGACTCATTCACCAATATCTTCCTACGTTTTCTCTTTAATTTGTCCTAAGAAAAGTCTATGATTCATGATGTGTTCTTAAATCACTGAATTTTTTTGTACCTCACATTTCCTTGTAAGTAGAAAGCCTGTGCTACTTGATCCTAATCAGCAGGTATACACCCTGCCAACCCTATAAAAGGGCACGTGACAGCAGGGCTGTGTGCAAACAGCCACACACAGAAATGGAAAAGAAAAGTTGAAAGAATCAAGTCAAGAATATCCAAAGAAAGACTGCAGAGAGTGGAGCACTGGACTCCAAATGGAAAAGAAATCCAAGTGAAACAGTTGAGAAATGGAGGAACTTTAGCAGGAAGTGAACACTCAAACAGCTGTCATGTGAAGTGACGTGTGCTCCAGTAACTAGATTGTTACTGCTGCGTCTGGGGTTTGAGGCCAGCTCTTTGCTGCATGTTGTCCTCTCTCCCCCCTGTCTTCCCTGTTACTCTTCACTTGGACTATTCATGAAGACTAAAATCATCTTTGAAAACACACCTGCTTTGGGTACTTTTTATTTCATTGAAAATACAGAAGTGCTTTATAAAAAAATATTATGAATGCTTTAATGTAATTATCGCAGTTAAAATCATTGAACATTATACAAATTGAATAAAACGCAATAAGCACTTCCACACATCAAATGAGCCATCAAAACAGTTTTTTTTAGTGTAACAACTATTAATGGATATTGTAACAACTGGACGTGGCTAACAGTGGTTAGCTCGGGGTAGTACGGTGAAGGCATTAAAACGTCTTTTTTAACCACTAATACTGCCTAAAATAACACCAAACCTCTGCAGTAGCATGATAAAAGTCCTGACACAAAAAACGAAGTTTATTAAAAGAGTGTTTTGAAAGACTTACCTACTGGCCCCTGTACCAGCTCCTCTCATAGTAAAGTCGAGATCAAGTTGAGACCAAAGTCAATCCAAAGGAAGGAGCCCATTGGTGCTTTGTTTTCTGTGTAGGAACTCTTCTCATGCTACTGCAGAGGTTTAATGTTATTTTGAGCAGTATTAGTGGTTAAAAAAAGACGTTTTAATGCCTTCACTGTACTGCCCGAGCTAATCAGTGCTAGCCACATCCAGCTGATAGCGACTCTCCGGGATTTCTCCGTTAATAGTTCATACACGAAAAAGACTTAAATGGCTTATTTGATGTGTGCAAGTGTCAAATAAGACCATGGGAAGATTTTGAGCTGGAATTACATTTTAAGTGAGAGTTAAGAAGAAATGTCTTCTCGAGAACAGTTAGTGAATGAGGCCCAATGTTCTTAGCTGAATTGTAACAGGTAGCTGTGTTGCATGAAGCACCACCACCATTGAAACCATGATATTGGCTGAACTGATTATTGAGACAGCGACCACACAACCACCTGGTGAAACCCTCTCCTTTGTGGACACCTCAGCTATCTGTCAAGGACACAGTGAGACCGACTGATGCATTGAGTGTGTGTGTGTGTGTGTGTGGGGGGGGGGGACTTAACAGTTCACACTTCATGAAGTACGATACAGTATACTCCCAGTGTCCGGAGTGACTCTGCTCTGTATGTATAACTCAGTCTCTGTGAACTGACTCCTGATCATCTGGTCATTTGCAGCAGAGGACGTTTGCAGCCAGCCCATTCTCTGAGCCCATCATGGTGAAGCTCCACAATGGGATGACCCAACAAACAGAGGACCCAGAGATGCTGTGGGTGATGGGTCCAGTGCTGGCTGTCATTCTCATAATCATCATAGTCATTGCCATTCTACTCTTCAAGAGGTGAGTCTGACAGACACTTTTAAATGACAGTTTTTACGTACAAATCCTTTCTGTCACTCCGGTCTAGAGGTAAGGGAAGCAACATAAGGCTCTGATTACCATTTTTGGCAGTGGTCAAATGAATATTTACAAACTTGAAAAAAGGTGGACAAAAGGTACACAACATAGACATTATAAAGATTGATGAGCCTTCTCCACTTCCTGCCACTGTCAAGTGAAGCCAAAATACGCCAGTCTGCAGAGTATGTGGCATTGGAGGCGTGGTATCGATGTCCAATCTATACACTCACCCAACAATTATGGCTGTCAACACTTTTCACCTCTCTTTTTTTGTGTGTAAGTCTATGGAACAAAATTAATTAACTGGGGTGTGTAGGCACAGGAAAATGTTCAAAAATCCCTTAACTATTGAAACACAAACTCAATTTTCTACACTGAGGTCCAAAGCTATTTAACAAGTTCCAAAAAATAAAAGGGAAAACAAAACATGCATGTCTACTTTAATATCATTTGTCAAAAACGTGCTCTAACAGCTAGCTAGCTTTTCAAAGATGTTCAAAAGGAAGGTAACAAAAAAGTAAATTATACAGCAAAACCTGGCTAACGTAAAGAAGAAGCACAGAGGCGGAAGGCTAATGTTAAACTTGAGGAAGCAGTTTGTTTAGGTTGATGTTGGGCAAAAAATCCATAATAATATTTTATCATATTCTGAGACAAAAATAGACTACTCCACCTCCTCTTGGCTCTGTTTTCTGCCTTTATAAAATCTAGCCCGTGAGACTTTTGCCAAACACAGTTAATTTCAGAGAGGGGAGAGGAGGTGCAAGAAGAGGTCTTACTCTGCTTCAAATACTGGTCTTTTGTTGTTTACTGCGGAGCCCCCTTAGGATCACAGCAAGAAGTTTTTTTATTGAGTTCCCTCGCAAAAGTTTGGTGGTAGGTTGGTTATGACTCAGGACCGATTTAACCTTTAGGCTGGACTGACCGAATAATAAATAAATAATAATAATAAGGTGAAGCAGAGACATAGATAGGATTGCTAGATTTCAGTGGATTTCCCGCCACTTCGGCTCCGGAAAATATTGTTTTAACATAGTTTATCATTTTTATATTTGGAATCACTCATGCCCAGCTTTTATTGTATTTATTTCTTCAAACCATGGACCAAAGCTTTTGACCATTGGGCCTGTGGTTGCCTCTGATTACACCGGAGAAGTAAAACACGGAATTCATGACGCCGAATCACACTAGCGAAGCGCCAACTTTTAAAGAACTTCTTTAACTTGGTGAGATCTAAAAGCAACTGGTGAAGTAGGCCTACTGCCCAGGAGTGAAGAAGGTCTCCCCTGACATCGTCTCCAGGGCCGGAATTAAACTCACTTCCCTGTGGTGGTTCTATGTCCTGGGATGACAGATCCCTATCATAGGCTGCGACATGATGGCTGTGTGCGAGTCCTGTCTCCCCACCCTCTCAAAACTGAGGGAAAACGTATCTGTGTCAGGCCCAGGCAGGAAAGAGGACTCAGATGTGGAGGTTCACGGATCAACACTGAATTTATTAACTTGACAACAGGGACATGGAACAGGGAAAAAGCCACAAACAAAATATCACTCCGCACAGGAGGAACAAAACAAAAGTCGTCAGTAATAAGACAAAGTACAAAATAAAGACGCTCCGTACAGGAGGAAAAAACAAAAGGCAAAGTTAACAAATAAACCTCAAAACAAAGTCGCTCCGTACGCGAGGAATAAACAATTACAAAGTGAACAAAATAATTAATTAAATAAGGCGTACGGACGATGTGAGGGGAGAGATAGGGTCTTGGTCTTGCTGAACACTTTTCGTAGATGATGGTAGTAAGGTGGAACCGAGGTCAGGTCCGGGTTCTCAATGTTTGTGGAAGGGTTAGGAGAAAACAGGTTAATAGAGGTTACATCAGTCAGATGGCTGGACACAGTACAGTCTTTGGCGCACCACTTTTTCCACCTAATGATGTTTCCAGTCTTCCAATCTATGTGTGGGTTGTGCCGTATGAGCCATGGATATCCTAAGATCAATGAGTGCATGGGAGACGTGAATAAATAAAAACAAATGCGTTCTTCGTGACTGTCAATCCGCATTCTTACTGGTTCACTGACATGGGTTATGGCAATAATCTCTTGGCCGTTGAGCGACCTGGCCCGGATAAGTTTGGCCAGTCGCTCTGAGCGGATGCCTAGCTCTTTAGCTAAACCCCAACTCATTAGGCTGTCATCAGCTCCAGAGTCGATGAGGGCTTTCTGATTGAACGAGGCATGATGCAAAATTTGGACGGTGGTTAGAGTACGGGGAGTATGGTGAGAACATTTAACAGGACTCACCGTCTGGGGGATTTTGGCTGGGCATGAGACGACAAGGTGGCTGATCTCCCCACAGTAGAAACACCTCCCCTCCAGCAGTCGCCTTCTTCGCTCCTCAAGGAGGAGGAGCTGTGGCCGCTGGTCGAGCAAGATGCCCCAGCAGGTCCTGTAGCTGTGAGGAAAGCTGTCCCATGTGGTTGGCAGTGGCCGTCTGGAACTCCTCTTGCCGGACGAGGCGGGCCTCCTGAGTACGCAGTGCCTCCGATAGACAACCTGCCTCCGCTGAGTCCATACTGGCCAGATTATACTATCAGGCCCAGGCAGGAAAGAAGACTCAGATGCGGAGGTATGCGAATCAACACTGAATTTATTAACTTGACGACAGGGACGTGGCACAGGGAAAAAGTCACAAACAAAAAATCACTCTGCACAGAAGGAACAAAACAAAAGTCGTCAGTAATAAGACAAAGTACAAAATAAAGACGCTCCGTACAGGAGGAAAAAACAAAAGGCAAAGATAACAAATAAATCTCAGAACAAAGTCGCTCCGTACGGGAGGAATAAACAATTACAAAGTGAACAAAATAATTAATTAAATAAAGACGCTCCAACCAGGAGGAAAAAACAGTCACAAGAGAATTCAAGAATGGAAAACTTACTTGGACCAAAACAAGGATGACAAACACAAGAACAAGACTGTGGAACAAAACGCTGGATACATTCGACACAGGTGAAAACAATCGGGAATCAGGGAATGACGTCAGACCGGTGACACAAGAGGAATGGCAAGTGACCTGGAACGAGAGGAGAGTTATCTTTCAAAAATAAAACAGGAAATTCACAAGACAAAAACCCAAAGACAGGACAAACCTCACCGAGGCGTGACAATCTGGCTTCAAGGCTGACCTCAGGGAGAGAGTCAAAATCCTCCTGGATCTCTCCGCCGTCGGCACAACCCAGGCAAAGCTCGTCGCCCATCTTAGGGCTTCCGGCGCTGGTGACCGGACCATGTCGGCCGCCGACAACACCACCCTGCCGTGGACTGGCTCCATCCCCACCGGATCTCCGGCACCAGCACTCACAAAGTCCCGCTGGCACCACCAGGGAGCTAAACCCAAGTCTTCGGCACCCCTCACTTCCTGCCTTTGCCCCACGGGGTGGCAGTGCTCCATCAAGAAGGACGGAGCCGGGGCTCTGGTTCTGGTGAGCTCAACCCCATTCAAGCCAAGTGAACCCTAATAATAGCCTTAGTATTGCGTTTATCTCTCTATTAGATTTGATTGGTTTTTAGTGAGTGTACATAAACCTACTCACTGTTTTTATCACACCCTCGACCAGGTTTTGGCTTATGGTGTGGAAATCAATTACTTAATAGTCTTTCCACATAATCATATTTTATCAGAACATTATTTATTTACTTTTTAATTCATATTACAGGACTACTCGCCTCTGGGCAAAAGTTTCTACAGTAGATGTTTATCTGATAGTGCTGTAGCTAAATTTAAGGAAGCGATTCCATGTGCATTTAATTTAATGCCTTATCCCAATATTCATGTACTATTGTTAGTTTCACTGAAATTGATCACCTTGTTGACAGTGTTGCAGGCTCACTACGAACAACACTCCACTCTGTTGCTCCTAGATAATGAAACAGAGGAAGTTAGCTCCATGGTATAACTCACAAACCCGTGAATTAAAACAAGTATCGCGCAAAATTGGAAAGTAAATGGCCTATTACTCATCTTTAATAGAGGAGAATAAGAACAATCCTCGATTTCTTTTCAGCACTGTAGCCAGGCTGACAGAGAGCCACAGCTCTATTTAGCCATGTATTCTTATATCCCTTAGTAGTAATGACTTCATGACCTCCTTTAACGACAAAATTAGACTATTAGAGACAAAATCAACTTGACTGTTACCAATTTTTCTTCAAACCCAGAAACCTTACAAACAACTGTACGACCTGATATATTACTGGACTGCTTTTCTACAGTTGACCTTAACAAATTAACCTCTACTATTTCGGCATCAAAGCCTTCTCCTTGTCTCCCAGACTCCCAAAGATTCCAACTAGGTTACTTAAAGAAGTGTTATCTTTAGTTAGCCCCCCTGTACTAGGTATGGGTAATATGTCTTTATCAGCAGGTTATGTACCAGTCTTTTAAAGTATGTTATTAAACCTCTTTTGAAAAAGTTCTGTCTTGACCCAGAGATTCTAGCCAACTATAGACCTTTATCTAACCTTCCTTTTCTCTCTAAAATCCTCGAGAAATGAGTCGCCAATCAGCTGTGTGACTTTTTACATAATAATGAGTAATTTGAGGACTTACAATCAGGATTTAGAGCGAATCATAGTACTGAGACAGCACTGGTAAAAATTACTAATGACCTTCCAATAGCTTCAGACAAAGTTCTTGTCACTGGAGCATCTTATTGGCATAAAAGGAAGCGCAATTTGAATTTGAATTTGAATTTATTGAAAAGGATCCCCATTACCTGACGCCTAGACGACAGCTAGTCTTCCTGGGGTCCACCGAGGTCATAAAACAGTTTTACACACTTAAATTGGCAAGGTCACAATCTTAGCCAAAAATAAGAAACAAATAAAAAAATAAAAACACAACAATAAATAAAGAGCTTAAAATTAAGAACAATAATAAAAATAAATAAAAACAATAAAAACAATAAAAAAATTGAAGGATAAAATTCCGTTCATATATTAATAAACAGGACAATCCTTGCTGAGTCAAACAATTAAAATGAATAAAACCTTCTTAGTCTCTTTTTAAAAGCAAATTTTCCCTTTGTATCGCAAATCATAATAGGTAGATTGTTCCAAATAACAGTTGCCCTATAAAATACAGTCCTTTTCATTGAGTTTGATTTGGGTAGTGGTAATGCCATTTGTCGACTATCCGCTCCTCTAGTGTAGTGCGAATGTGAATCTGAGCAATATGTTATTTTATCATAAAAAGATCCAGGAGTTTTGGTATTAATAATTCTGTGATAGTATATTAAAATGTTTGCAGATAGTCTATGCTCGACAGTCAGCCAACCAAGACATTCATGCATCACAGTAACACTAGTTCTTGTGGAACAACTAAGAACCAGTCTTGCAGCTTTGTTTTGAGCCACTTGTAATTGTTTTAGCAGACAGTTTGATGCAGCAGCCCATACAACAGAACAATAGTCTAAATGGCATAGCACCAATGTACAAACAACACTTTTTAGCAACTGCGAATTGATGAATGGTGCACATTTACTTGTAATTGCAACAGCTCTACCCATCTTGCCCACAACTTTGTTGATATGATCAGACCATGATAATGTGCAATCAAGCCAGAGTCCAAGGAGTTTTACAGTTTTTACTTGCTGAATGTTCTGGCCGTTCAATTGCACATTTATTGTTGGATTATGTGATAATCTAATTCTAGAACCAAATATTATTGCCGTCGTTTTTGATATATTTAGGATAAGTCTATTTGTTTTAATCCAGTTAAATAATTCAGTTATCTCACAAGACAGAACCTGATTAAGTTCTGAGCATGTAGGTGCTGCATAATACAGAGTAGAGTCATCTGCATACATGGTCAATGTTGTCTTATTGAGCACATACGGCATATCATTAGTAAAAATGAAAAATAAAAGAGGTCCGAGGCAGCTTCCTTGTGGGACCCCACATTCAAGAGACTTCTTGCAAGATAATGCACCATTAAAATAAACTTTTTGAGGCCTATCAGACAGATAGCTTGCAAACCACTTGATAGCAGAAGAAGTGAAACCATAACTAACAAGTTTGGAAATCAAAATGTCATGGTCGATCACATCAATGAGCAATGAGCTGGTTTAAGTCGTATATTTCAGATAGATCTCTGTTTGTACATGTTAATGACAAATCCTCCATGCACACTAAAGTCAGTCACAAAGTCCCACAGGGTTCTGCCCTTGGACCGATTCTATTCACCTTATATATGCTTCCCTTAGGAAATATTATAAGGAAGCACTCCATACATTTTCATTGTTATGATATTAAGAGTCTCTAGTTGGTCCAAAATGCTGCAGCTCTTGTACTGACTAAAACAAATTGAAAACAACATATTTCTCCTGTATTATTTTCTTTGCGATGGCTACGTGTAAAATCTACAATAGAATTTAAAATCCTTCTCCTTACCTACAAAGGTCTTATTGGTCCGGCTCCGTCGTACCTTAAAGAGCTCACAGTACCGTATTACCCAACTAGATCGCTGTGCTCTGAGAATGCAGGACTACTTGTCGTTCCTAGAGTCTCCAAAAGTATAATGGAATGCAGAGCCTTCAGGTACCAAGCTCCTCTCTTGTGGAACCAATTGTAAGTGTTATTCGGGAGGCTGAAACTGTCCCCATATTAAATAAATATGGGGACAAGTTCACTTAAAACTTTCCTCTTTGATAAAGCTTACAGCTAGGGCTTATGAGTCCTTAGCTATGTTGTTCTTTTTAAGAGGATTTTGTCATGTTATTATGCTGCTATAGGCCTAGTCTGCCGGGGGATAATCCTGTTGCTGATACTATGAGTTTTTATCCTGTCTGTCTGTATCATTCATGTCTCATTAATGCATTAGCTAATTCAACTCAATGTTTTCCACCATAATTATTATCTTTGCCATGTTCTGTCACTCTAGCTTTTCCTGTTTCTTGCTGTTCTGCCTTATTAACTGGCATAACTTCTAAGTCATATTCACATTGCTTTAGCTATCACTATAGTCACTGTTACTTTTGTGGTTGCTTGTATCTCTGGAAGTGTGTCTGTCTGTCTGTCTGTCTTCGTGTCTGTCTTTGTCTCTCTCTGTCCATCTGCCTGTCTTTTCTCTCTTTCTCTCTCCTTTTCTTCCTCCCCAACCGGTGCAAACAGATGTCCGTCCTCCATAGAGCTAGGTCTGTCCGACGTTCGTGCCTATTATAGGGAATGGGGGAATTGTTGGGTCTATGTCAATCACAAAACAATGGTGTGGTTTATACATACTCTGTAAAGTATTTTTACAGAGTAGGTACTTTTGTTATGATTTGGCACTATAAATAAAATATAATTGACTTGAATTGAATTAAAGGCACTTTTCTGCCTCCACAGGTCATTGACAGGAAAAGTCCAGTTTCCTTGATGTAGCACGGGCGGTTTGATCACAGCATAATGTTTCGTTCACACCAAACACGATTGACTCGAATACAATCGCTTCAAATGCTTGTATCGCGACGCTAGTATTGCGCCACTTTCCATAGTTTGAAAGTTATGCTCGTGCTAACAGGGATCTGAATGCTTTAAAAAAACAGGGATGAGCTCTCAGATGAAGTGTTTGGCTCTTAAAAGAGCCGTTTTGTTGTAGTGAGATCAAGCCGTCAGTGTAAATCACCTCCAAAGCTATACAGGCTGCTGTCCGGTCTCCTCCGAAGCTTCACTCTGCACTGACTTTCTTCTTCTTCTTCTGGATTTCCGGCAGAATAGATGCCTAAAGGCACGTTGCTACCATTCACAGTTCATAGTTATATCCATTATATTATATCCACAGGAACAGGCTGGTTTCCCCCAAAGTCTGCAACAATAGCGGCTTTGGTGAGCCCCTGGAAGTCTCTCGGGGAACTTTGATGACGCTTACCGCAATCTCAACGCTGATTGGCTGTCGCAGCGTGAAGTCACCTGAAAAGTTCAATATTTTGAACCTTATTCCCGACGCGCCAGACGCTCTAGACGCTCCATTCCCGCCGCCTCCGCCTGAATCATGTGTCATCGTGCCATTGACATTGATTTTCAATGTAGAGTTGTCACTCAATTTGCGTCTGTCATGTTTGGTGTGAACGGCCCATAACAGCATTCACAGCTGACATGTTCTACTGTGTGTGACAGGATACTGTATGTGATTACATGGATCTTAATTCACAGTCTTACTAGCGTCTATATCAAATGGGTCGCCTCCTGTCCACAGCATGGGCATGTGTAACTTCTCCCCGGGTACCTGAGATCTAATGAATCAATGATGACACATCATAAGAACGCTAAATATTGCGAGGGGCAATAAAAAAAGTTCTTGCCGTGAGCCTAGGGAGGCTTAAAGATGAAGCAGTAAAGGATTGTGCTGCATTAGCTGCTGACTGGGCTGACAGGGCTGACAGGGCTTCCATATGGCTACTGCTCTGTTCAAATGGCAACACTTGTTTCGTCTTTTTTTCAATCCTTTTTTTGTGTCTGAATCTGTTCAGTAATATTTATACTGGGGAGTCTATGAGGAAAGCTGAAATCACTTCTCAAGACCAAGTTGGTGAAGTTTAGCATCTTCTATTCTTATACATCAAATATCTATTACATTACTGACCAATATGTTCCTAAAAATATACGAGCATTATGGTTTGTTGAATGGGTTTTCCCTACCTTCCCGGCAGCCAGGTTTCCATTTATTTAAATACACTAGGAAAATGAGTTGAGCTTGAGTTCGGTAATGCATTGTAAGTAGTGATGTCCAAATGAAGCTTCCTGAAGCATTTTCTTTATTAAATTATTATATAGGGTATATTATCACTCACTCACCACTCATCTTCAACCGCTTATCCGGGGTCGGGTCGCGGGGGCAGCAGCTCTAGCAGGGGACCCCAAACTTCCCTTTATCGATCCCGAGGCGTTCCCAGGCCAGTGTGGACATATAATCTCTCCACCTAGTCTTGGGTCTTCCCCGAGGTTTCCTTCCAGCTGGACGTGCCTGGAACACCTCCCTAGGGAGCAGCCCAGGGGGCATCCTTACTAGATGCCCGAACCACCTCAACTGGCTCCTTTCAACGCAAAGAAGCAAACTTCTTACCCTATCTCTAAGGGAGACTCCAGCCCCCCTCCTGAGAAAACCGATTTCGGCCGCTTGTACCCACAACCTCGTTCTTTCTGTCATGACCCAGCTTTCATGAGCATAAGTGAGGGTAGGAACAAATATTGACCGGTAGATCAAGAGCTTTGCCTTCCGGCTCAGCTCTCTTTTCGTCACAACGGTGAGGTAGAGCAACTGCAACACTGCCCTTGCTGCTCCGTCAAACTCACCTTCCATCGTCCCCTCACTCATGAACAAGATCCCGAGGTACTTGAACTCCTTTACTAGGGTAAAGGACTTATTCCCTACCTGGAGTAAGCAATCCCCCGGTTTTCCAGAAGCACCTTGATGCCGCCCGAAAGTCCTTCTGCATGATTTCTCCGAACTTCTCCCACACCCGCTGCTTTGCCTCTGACACGGCAGAGGCTGCAGCCCCTCTGGCCCTCTGGAAGAAGAAGAATTACTTTATTAATTTTTTCACTCTATTATTATTTATGTTACACACACACAGGCCCAAATTCACACACATGCACAAACAGGACCTATATATATGCAATTAATGGAGAGATGTCAGAGCGAGGGGCTGCCAGTGGACCAGCGCCCCGAGCAAACCTCTCCACCACGATAAGGTGATGGTTCCCGGTGAGGATAATTTAATAATAATAATTTTAAATGCTTACACTTATTAAAGACGATTAGATTATCGATCCTAAATTACAAAAAATTAGACCAGTATGCCCATACACACAGAAACACACACACACACATACACACACAACTTGAGAAGAGATATGTGTGAAGATATCAAGTGAACGTAGCAGCTACAGTTTACAGTTTGACAACAAACAAAGATGGAGGAGTCACATGTTGTTTTTGCTGCTGAGTGGTTAGCTCAGAAGTCTCCGGCCAGAGGACAACATAAGGGTACGTACACAAGTTTTCTGTCCACACGGCCTTGACTCAAGAAATATCTGCGTCCACAGGAAACCAGGTAAAGCAACTCTAAACTCTGTAATACACATTCCAGGCCTGGATGTGACGCTGTAACTGCCATAGAAATACACCAACAAAGGAGAAGAAGAGATGGGGAGACGCTGTGGAGAATACAAACACCGGAGAGTTTCTCTTCAAATCTAGAGACTTTCCAAATCCTCCTCCATCCTAGAGAGAAATCTGTCCTCTGTTTCTGGTGTTAGTGGAGACTTTTGTGGTGTTTTGGACTCTGATGCACCAATCACTCTATAGTTAGTGTCCTCAAAGAGCAGATGGTACTGCTATTGAGCCCCTTTCCCGTCCCAAAGCACTCACAGGCGGGCACTTGATATAGAGCCTACTCACACTGTCCTTTTGGCCGCGGCCAAAACTGTTTTTTCAGCTAAAGCCTAGTACCTTTAAGCAGTGTGAGTGCACCCGCTCCGCGCACAACTGCGGCCAGCGGGCCGTCCAAGGCCCGCTTGAAAGAGGTGGGCTTTAGCGGAGCCGTTTGCACATGTACGAGCACGAGCGTGCGCACGTGTACGAGCACGAGCCCTACGGCAGTAGCGTTATGTCCGCCTGTTCGGACATGTAAATCGAAGGACGGACCATGCGCGGACATTTAACAACAACAACAATGGCGGCGAAAGGTTCATGTTGGTGTGATGCGAAGGTGGAGTGTTTACTGCAGATTTGGTCGGATGAAAATATTCAAAAACAGTCGACAAGACGCACAAAAACTCTGAGGTCTATGGAAAGATTTGTAAACAAAGCCACACACGCGATCAATGCGTGTGACGTGTTACAGCGTGATGGCGTATGGACAGCAAGAAGCATTGGCCGGCCCTGGCAGTGTGAGTACAACGGGGCTGGGGCGCGGGGGGAGAGGGAGGGGGGACAAGTACCCTAAAGTCCGGGTCGCGGTCCGGGAGGACAGTGTGAGTACGCTCTTAGAGACTTTTCACACCCTCTTAGCAACTTAATTTATAAAAAAGAGACTAGAGACTAATTTAGTCTCCTTATTCAGAGCATCAAGGAAAAGGGAGAAATCTGTGGTCGGCCTAATTCATTCCCATGCATATGGCTCAGAGTCCAGTTCAGTAAACAGTCTATTGGTCCGTCTCTCTCCTCTCACACAGTAGCACTGTTGTTGTTATGTGACACCGCGGGGTTAGAGGTTAGAGGTGGGGTAATGATGGCAACATTAACAAAGTATGAGATTTCTCCGCCATGGGGTGCATTTTCAAATCTTCCCACACTGGAACCTGGTTTCAAAAGATTCCGTTTTCAGGCTCTGATAATGCCGGCTGTGTGTGGATGGTCGGCCAAAACAATACTAAAGCTGTGCATTTACAGGAAAAACCCTGACAACAGCCTTCACTCAATGTTAATGCCACGTTTTAGTATCTGTAAGGTTGAGAAGGGTAGAATTCATCAGCTGTAAGAAGTGACAACACTCATGTAATATTTCTTACTGACCATATGAATGTAAATAGCAATAGAAAAAGATGTTTGTAGGCTAAAATTGTCAGAAGCTGGAAGGAGAATCTGCTCAGCTGGTTAAAGAGTCCATTTGAAGTGAACCCTTTGTCTCTCTCTGCTCCCTTCCTCTGCCTGCTTTCTGTGGATGCAGCAAACAAGAAAGGTTGGTGCCTCTGTGTGTTCTTAGAGCACCTCACTACCGTGGCCCTGAGGGGCAAATGACAACGACAAATCCAAAATGACAACGACAAATTCAAAATGACAACGACAAATTCAAAATGACAACGACAAATTCAAAATGACAACGACAAATTCAAAATGACAATGACAAATTCAAAATGACAACGACAAATTCAAAATGACAACGACAAATTCAAAATGACAACGACAAATTCAAAATGACAATGACAAATTCAAAATGACAACGACAAATTCAAAATGACAATGACAAATTGGAAATCACAACAACATTAGCTCAAACCGGAAAGGGTAAGTTTCTCTGAGCAGAGGATGGGCCCTCCTGATTGGACAGACGGACTGTCTGTCGTATAACAGGAAGAGAGAGGTGGAGAACCCGCTGCAGCTCTACATGGCCGTGTAACGTTAGGGCGCTCTGAATTTCTCAGTGATATGACAGGTTTAAGAGTGAGATATTGAAGCCAAAGCCGACACCGACACACATGTGAGGCAGACAGCTGCTGCACCTCCTTCACTGAACAGCTCCACCAATGCTGTCGACGCCCCGGTGGGAGGGATGGCAATGGCCGTGAAGATTCAGCTGGACCAAAACATGAACTGTGCATCGTAAGCTTAATTTCTTTGTGTTTGTCAGCGTTCACATAAACCAGCGTTAGTGTTTCAGTCATAAGAACCGAAGTGTGGTTAGTACTCTTGCTGTAAAGCAGCCCAAACACACCAGCTAACAAGCTAACGCTATTGTTAGCCCGCATTAGCGGTTAGCATCGGATTTTATCAAACCTAACGTTACAGGTTAACCCGGCAAAATCTGTAACATCAGTTCGCTAATGTTAAAACCCCGAAATGTAGTTACAGAGCGTTAGTTTGAGAGTATGTTTGCACAGTTAATGTATTTATAATTTACGGTTGTAAGGACTGTTATTGCCTGGGCCCTGACAGCCCACAGACAGTTAAACGGAGCTATCAGGCACGTAACGTTAACAGCGATGTTGGTGTGTTAGCGTCAGTTTCTAAGTTTAATGGAGAGACTGTCAGTAACGTTCGTGTAGGGACAGATGCTCCTACAGTTACAGAGCTGTTAGTGTTGTAGATTCATGTGCATTTACTCTGCTATCAAGCATGAACTGTTGACTGTACATGTTCTATAGTAAACAGATATAGCCACTCCAATGACATGATGCTGTGTAAAATAACACCACTGAGTATAATGCAGTCAGACACAACTCTACTAGTCCCTCTGACCTCAATGATCATATTGTATGATAATCTTAATGACATAATGTGATGACCTCATCTCAGTAAAGCTGGACTTATAAACACCTCAAATATGATTCAACTGCAGACTCATAAAAAAACAATAAAGTTAAAGCATCTCTTTAACAGTTTGAACAAACACATTATAAACGTCATGCATATTGAATTCATTGCAGGGCCCTTGTATTTGACTACATTATTTATTTATTGTCAGTGTTTAATACAACAGTTTTATCAGAGTGGTAGTGATCCCCTAATCAGAATCAGAAAACCTTTAATATCCCGCAGACGGGGAAATTCGTTTGTCACAGCAGCAACAGAATATAACAAGCAGAAAATAATACAAAATAAGATAAAAAATACCAAAAATAGGCAATAGTTCAATTTAAAAAGGGAAGAAATAGAAATAGACATATTTACATATCAACATTTTTTTCCAGGCTTCTCTTGGCAGTCCTGCTTTTAAACCATGATGGCAGCTGAGAGGTTGATGGACCAGTGATGGTGACGTCTGATCACCCTATCAAGGAGAAGCTGAATCCCTGAATGTGATCTAAAAGCATGTGTTTGCTTCCTCAGCCTTCACGTCGACCCTAACAGAGTCACAGGTAGATCTACATCACATCATCACCTCATCAAAGATCGCTGTACCAGAGAGCCGTGCTGCCTGCCCTTTCCACATCCTGCCAGAACATCACCGGGGACAGCTGGACAGCCTATCTCTCACACAACATTTGCAGTTTAACACAGGACATCAGTGTGAAAGTTTTAAGCTTAAGATTATTATTCGTCAAGAAAAAGTCAGACCAAAGTCTAAAATTCATATGAATAAAAAAAAATGTTTACGAAAACATTGCAAGATGTTTGCTTTTACCTTTGTCACTATTCACGTTTGCATAATTTACTACGTTGAGAAAAAAATGTTCCATATAACTCATGATTGTCTATGTATTTTGATCAATTAAAATATTTTCTAATAATAAAATAGTTAATTTAGGATCGTACAAATCTAATGAGTGCTTTCTAGTTTTAAATGGATACATCTTTTTTTTTTTTTTCTTTTGACCATTTGGCACATCCACATTCATATTTCAAAAAGATCCAGTCTTGTGTTTTAAGTTTTGCTGGTGCAGTTAAACTTATTTTACATTTGTATTGCAGAATGTTTCTTATTGTTTTAACTGTAGTTCCTGAATATAAAAGTACATGAATAGTTTGTATATTTTGGGATGTTGGTAAATAGTTTCACTTCTGTGTGCAGACCTAACATTACTGGTGTAACTGATCTTAACTGCATAAAATGTTTTTATACAGTATGACACTAAGTATTTTTGTAGACTGTCACCTTAACGGGACATTTCATAATCTAAAGTCCTTCTCCTTCTGGAAACTGTCTCCTGATGATGGACCTAGTGAAGGTAACGGCTTTCTAATGTGCCGGCCACAGGCCGAGCAGACAACCTGCATCCTAGCTGCGTAATAATAGTGCATTGTTTTATGGACCCAATATCTACAGTTAATGAGAGAAACATTTCAAAGGTAGATATAGATAATGATGATCTCATACTTAAAAAAATAGTACAGAAAATAACCCAGATTGTTTTAAAATGGTCTTAAATTTACTGTTTTATTTATAGGATACCCTTTTTTAATATTATTATTCATCTATTTAGTCGTATTTGCAAGTTCAGAGATAAGTCAACATTTCATATAAAACATAAAATAATAAATGAGTTCTCTCTCTGTCCTCACTCTCCTGCTGTTCGTTACAGCCCCATACACGTAGTGTAGCGGTACATAATGAAAGTCACGTCTGAGAGAAGCAGGGTTGTACAGAAGAAAACTGTTCACATCCAGATGAGATGAGACGTGCCGTCTTCACGGAGCTGCGTGGACCAGGGCAGCTACTCGGCTATCTGCCGTTAGCAAAGGTTGCGTTTAACGCGCAGCTGGTGTTTTTGCTGAAGTACTTCCCACATAGTCCGATATACTCATCCTGATGTTTAGGTTGGTTGACAACATATCATCTGTCACGCCGTACGGCTGCCCTGCATCAAAAATAATCCTTAATAATAGCGAAAGTATCTTCGGAAATACTCATGCTTTGAAAATAGGCTCTTTTCCGGGTTTTCCATCTCTCTCTTCTTGTTATACGACAGACAGTCCGTCTGTCCAATCAGGGGGGCCCATCCTCTGCTCAGAGAGACCTACCCTTTCCGGTTTGAGTTAATGTTGTTGTTATTTCCAATTTGTCGTTGTCATTTTGAATTTGTCGTTGTCATTTTGAATTTGTCGTTATCATTTTGAATTTGTCATTGTCATTTTGAATTTGTCGTTGTCATTTTGAATTTGTCGTTATCATTTTGAATTTGTCATTGTCATTTTGAATTTGTCGTTGTCATTTTGAATTTGTCGTTGTCATTTTGAATTTGTCATTGTCATTTTAAATTTGTTGTTGTCATTTTGAATTTGTCGTTGTCATTTTGAATTCGTCGTTGTCATTTTGAATTTGTCGTTGTCATTTTGAATTTGTCGTTGTCATTTGCCCCTCAGGGCCACGGTACCTCACCCCCCCCCCCCCCCACACACACACACACACACACACACACACACACACACACCCACCCTCCTAACACACCTCACCAGTGCTTTCTGACAGTGATGATGTGAATTGATTGAAACTGTTGTTTCGGTTACACATTCAGAATCACACCACCATGCCAGCTTCTCAGAGCTGTGTTCATGCTTCTTTTTCTCAGAGATACAGTATTACCCTCAGCTGACAGCACCTGCATGCATGTCTTGTGTAGCATGTTTGTTTCTCTGTATGCATTTTCTACTTATCAGATATGAGAGCTCAGTTTACAAACCATCCTCCCTTAGTGGTTTGTTCACCTCACACATCTGCAGCTTCATCTGCAAAATCAAACAGCAGACGAGACAATAAATTACATTACAACAACCTGTTCATTCTGTATTTGCATTACCTGCCTGGCCATCATAATACATATTTACTGTCTGCCTCACCAATAGGCATATATAGAATCACTCAACTGTTCTGTTTTAGAAAAACTGATGCTTGAACTGTAATACCTACTGATAAAATGTGACTTTTGTTGCCATAACGACCAACTGCAGTCACTGTCATATAAATACTGGCTTTACTCCACTGAAACTCTTATAGAGCCTGGTAAGTATATGGTGAAAATGTTTTATTAGTCCTCTCTTATCAATTTGCATTTTGGACGGCTGTGGCTCAGAGGAGCGGGTCGCCCTCCGTTCAGAGCACCGGCTGTTCGGTATTCGGCTCCTCTAAACTGCATGTCAAAGCGTTCTTGGGCAAGATACTGAACCCCAAAGATCTCTCGATGGTGTGCATGGGTGTCTGAATGTGGTTTGAATGACCCACGGTCTTCAGCTCTCTCTCTCTCCCCCTGGTCCTGTCGATCTTGAACTGTGCTGTCGCAGAAATTCTATAAACATTGACTTTTGGTTTCACGGGACACAAACTCTGGTCTCCTGGGTGAAAGTCCTGTGTTTGTTTGACCCATTCATCCACCTCAACCTCCCCACTTACGAGTTTGGGGCTCTTATAACTACTTATAACTATAACTACGGCTCTTATAATCACTTTACTTCCTTGTTTGCAAAATACATTTTTTTCTAACATCTTTTTCTAATAACTAATTATACTCTAACTGCACTCAAGTTTTGCCTTCACCTCAAAATATGCCTTTACCAGCGATCATCAGCAGTATGGACAGTGTGGGATATGGAAAAAGACAAATACTAGCTCTGCTACTTATCTCCAGAAAATCTCCATTAATAGTTGTTACACGTAAACAATTATCTCGATGGCTTATTTGATGAATTTATCTGCCAAAAACGACCCTTGGATGATTTTATAACTGACACTAGGAGTCTCAAGATCACTGAAATACCAGTTTTGTAAAAAAAAAAGACCGTTTTCAGGCTCCGAAGAAGAAGAAGAATTCCTTTATCAGTCCCGCAACGGGGAAATTCGATTTTTTCACTCTATTATTTTTTATTCATGTTACACACACACAGGCCCCAAATACACACACATGCACAGACAGGACCTATATACATGCAAATTAATGGAGAGATGTTAGAGCGAGGGGGCTGCCAGTGACCAGCGCCCCGAGCAGCTGGGGGTTCGGTGCCTTGCTCAACAGCACCAAGGCAGTGCCCAGGAGATGAACTGGCACCTCTAACACCAGCTGCGTGTGGATGGTCGGCCTAACCAATATTAAAAATGTGCGTTTATAGGAAAATGCGTTCTTGTGTGGATGGGCCCTAACTCTGCTTCGACAATCTCTGAACCTGTTTGTTTTAACACAGTCATGTGGAATTAGGGATTTTAATAAGCAATGCCTAAATCTGAATCCCCCACTTTAAATCCAGCTGTGAAAACACACAAGTAGGCCGTAGACATTACACAGGAGTGGCAGCCAGCTCCAGCATTCAGTCAAGATGGGAGGTATCCGAACAGGGGATGAAAGCCCTGAACTCCTAACAGTATTTCAGCATTGGTGACCTTACCTGCCCTATTTGAAATATATCTAATGCCCAACCACCTACTGTCTATCCACTGCAGCTATTAACTAATTAATAAAAGAGCTCCCTTAAAAATCACACAATTACAACATACTGTTAAATTGTAAGGGAGAGCCGGGTCAATTGAAACACTTTTCAGTTAAACATATACAAATAATTTTAGCAAGATTCACATGTGTATTCTTTTAGTTACAAGTGTAATTTAATACACAAGTTGGACGCTCACACTGTTTTTTAACTTTGAAGGTTTCATTTGAATAATGAAACAGCATATTTTATAGAAACTATTGACCTTACTCTTGCTTTTATGCAACATACTGGACAACATACTAGTGTACTCATCATTGCTAAAATTTCACATCATTTCTTAGAATATGAAGATTTCCAAAAAAATATTTTTGTCATTGTTGAGATGTACATTGACTCATTTCCCACCAAAGTCATGTTTAGTGATACACTGTTTTACATTCTGTTATTTATTGGCATTTTTTCTCTCTTTGGTGATTAATCTGTTGATGCATGTTATAAACATGTTTGTTCACTAAAAATATGTTATTCAAAGCAGTTGTCATTCATTGCAAAACATTTATTAATTAGTTTATTAATTCATTTATTAATTTGGTCATTTATACAGGTTTTGATCACGCAATGTGACCGCAATTACGCATGGTGGCGCTGTCATCAGCGACCACTGTCATTTAAACCTTTCTTACCTCTAAACTTCTAAACTCCGACACTGCGCACTTTAGGGCATTTTTAAGTACTAATTCATCCGTTGTATAGTCATATTATTATGGCATGTTTAAGTACTAATGCATATGTTTTATAGTCATATTATTATGGCATAAAACCAAAAACACAACTGTTTTTTTTTCCAAATTTCTTTATTGAGTTTTTGCAGAATAAAAATAAAAGTGAAGAGGAAAAAGAAAAAAACCCAACATGAATCCCACTGTCCCTCCCAACAACCCATGTCAGACATAGTCACAGTAAATAACTAGGTAATTAACTAACATATAACAAAAGTAAATAATTAAGGTACAATGAGACAAAATATAGAAAAGAAAACTGTAAATAAATCACTAGTGAATTAGGAAATCCTAGTGGGTCGCATGGCGGCAAAGTCTTCCTCCTCAAGCTTATGCCCCCTGTTTCAAGTGAAGCTCCTCCTGCCTGGTGGTGCCCACTCTCTGCCCACCTTCATAGACTCAGATGCCAATATTATGGCTGAGAGCTTGGCCACACAACTGGGACTAGAGAGAGCTCCATTTAACACCCGCCAAAGCCCTCGATGGCCATCTTTTGGGGGCTGTCACTAACCAGACATCTCCTGTCCACATCCTGATCTCTGTAAACCACCACGAGACCATCCGGTTTCGCCTCCTCTCATCCTCCAACATACCTCTGATCCTGGGCTACCCTTGGCTCCATCGACACAGCCTCGACATAGACTGGGCCACAGGGGCCATTCTCGGTCGGAGCAACTCCTATCACCAGATCTGCCTTAAAGATGCCTCCATACCCCAGCAGACAATGCACCCTAGTTCCTGTCCCAACTTGTCCAGTGTTCCTGCCGAGTACCAGGACTTTCGAGAGGTATTCAGGAAGGCTAAGGCTATGTCGTTTCCTCCCCATTGCCCGTATGACTGCTCCATTGACCTGATGCCTAGCACGTCATCTCCCAAGGGGCATCTCTACTCCCTGTCTGGTCCTGAAGGGAAGGCCATGGAGTCCTACATAAATGATTCCCTGATTGCTGGTATTATCCGTCCCTCGTCGTCTCCTGCTGGGGCAGAATTCTTCTTTGTTGAGAAAAAGGACAAGACCTTGCGCCCATGCATTGATTACCGGGGACTCAATGGCATTACGGTTAAGAACCGGTATCATCTTCCCTTCATGTACTCAGCCTTTGAGGTACTTCAAATGGCCATGATTTTCACCAAGCTAGACCTCCGTAATACCTACCACCTTGTCCGCATCAAAGAGGGGGATGAATGGAAGACAGCTTTTAACCCACCCACCGGACATTATGAATACTTTGTGATGTCATTCGGCCTCACCAATGCCCCAGCAGTCTTCCAGGCCTCGGTCAATGATGTCCCCCAGGATATCATTGGCAATTACTGTATGTTTTCGTCTATTTAGGTGACATTCTCATTTTTTCGAAATCCCTCAAAAAACCATGTCCAAACTTATCTGCAACACCTGCTGGAGAACTTCTTTTTCGTGAAGGCCGAGAAGTGCGAGTCCCTAGGTTACATTGTTGCCTGGGGTTGCCTGGAGATGAATCGTGCCAATCTGGGCGCTGTGATGTCTTGGCCAGTCCCTGAAACCGGTAAGCAGCTGCAGCGTTTTCTGAGCTTTGCCAATTTTTACAGACGCTTCATCCGCAACTATATCTCCATTGCTTCCCCTTTCACAGCCTTGACATCCTCCAAGACTCCCTTCCGATGGTCCCATTCTGCAGATGCTCTCTTCCAGACCCTGCGGGACCGCTTCAGTGCTGGTGACCAGAAGCTTCACCCATGTGCCCTTTTCTCTCGGCAGCATTCTCCTGCCGAGAGTAATTATGACTGTGACCTCCTTGCCGTCAAGCTGGCCCAGGAGGAGTGGCACCACTGACTGGAGGGAACCAAGCAGCCCTTCCTGGTTTGGACGGACCACAAGAACCTAGAGTACATCCGAACCGCAAAGAGACTCAACTCTCTGCAGGCGCACTGGGCCCTCTTCTTCACCAGGTTCAATTTCACCCTCTCCTGTAGACTCGATTCCGGCTATGTCAAACCTGATGCCCTGTCACATCAGTTCCAGAGGGAGGATGATGACGCCAGTGCTTCAGAGATCATCCTTCCATCTTTACATTACATTACATGGGAAATTGAGGAGAGGGTGAGAGCCACCACTGAGGGAAAGCCTGGTTTTAGTCCCTGTCCACCAAGTTGCTTGTATGTGCCTGCAGCCTTGAGGTCGGATATTCCCATGGGCCCATGCTTCAAGGTTGTCCTGTCATCCTAGAATCCAGAGAACCCGGGATGTCCTTCTGCAACATTTCTGGTAGAACCAGAACCCACCGAGCCTCCTGCAGCCTCTCCCAGCGCCACATTGCCCTTGGTCCCACATCTCAGTGGACTTTGTCATGGGCCTGCCACTATCAGATTGTAAAACAGCTATCCTGACTATTGTAGATTCTGTCACAGTTCAGCCTGCTAGCCACACCTCATCAGTCTAACTCTACTCACCTGTGCACTCACTCCTCTGCCGAATTGTTCTTTGCCATGCAAGACTCTCCAGCATTGTCCTGCCTGACTTTCCAGTACCAACCTTGCCTGTCACGGATTCCACTGCTTCGTCTGCCTTCTGATAATTGCCTCAGCCTTCTGTCCCTGACGAAGATTTCAGTCTCTGTTCTCCTTGTTCCTGCTTACTTGTTTCTGACTGCTCGCCCGGTTATATGGTTCCTGCTGCCTGCTCCTTATCAGATTGTCTGCCTGTTCTGTTCTCTTCTTGGTACCAAACTTGTGTCTGCCTTGACCAATCCCCCTGCCACTGTGTTGTTGTACTGTTGTTGAACCATCTCCATTTGTTCTGTGTCTTTTGTGCTGCAATTGGGTCCATACATCACCTGTTACAAGAGATCAGTCACGAGGCACTAGCGGCCAAGAGACTCCCTGCTTATCTCCCTGCTCAAAAAAGCTTTGTTTGGATTGTCGCAGCTGTCTCTCCACTATGCATGTCAGGCCGTGTTCCGAATGTAGTATTAGTCGTTTTTTACATAAGACAGGGGATAGAGAGGTGGAGTAAGTTCCATCAATTTTTAAAAGTTCCTCTGCAATTAGCCTAGCCCATTCAGCCCTCTCATTTGAGAAATATAGGATATCACTCGTCCCCGAATAGTAGCTTTAAGTGCTTCCCACTGTAGGTGCAACCGGCGCCCAAAGATGATTGTTCATTTTCTGGATTAACTCAAACTGTCAGTTTGATTACAGTAGGCCCACAGCCTGTTGGAAAGAAGACCTCAAAATGCCTTCACCCCCACAACAGGTCACACCCAGGTGTGAATCCTCTAAGGCACCCAAACTGTTCATTGGCTGAATTGACCCCCAGGTGATGACATCATCCGGGCCTATATAAAGTGAAGCACACAATCTCTCGCTCTTTTTCTACTGAATCTTTTCTACTGGATCCTTCGACCGGATCCTCCTGCTCTTCTCCAACTCTACGCGTCCCTGCGGATCCAGGAGACCAGCTGCCCGCTGTCCCCTCGGCCCTGGACCTGGCCTATGGCGTGGGATCATCACAAAGGTTAACCAACCGGTTATCCTCAACTGAGCACAGCACAGAGCGATCCGAATCCTCTTTTGCCTAAGAGCCACAAATAAGACAAGAACTACCACGGAGCTTCCTTTCTTCACCCAACCACTGGCATCAAGCAATGCGCAACATCTCCTATCTCATGGACTGGTAACTAATCACCAACTGGGCATTACTACATGTTATAGGACTTTATGAACGACTAGATACCATTGTAACTTTGTCATAAAAACTGAGAGATCAGGCTTCCGGCCTTTGTGTAACAAAGAGAATGTTCACACCTTCTTCGAGCCCCCACCTCTTCTCTTTGTCTCTCTCTCTCTCACACACACACACACACACGCACACACACACACATACACACAAACATACGTTTGCTGTTAGCTTTAGTTAGTTTATTGTGTTTTGTTTGTTGCATTTATTAACCTGTTAATAAATGTTTGTGTTTACCATATGTCTGATTATTTAATATTACACAAAGATGAATGAGCCAGCTTCTACTAAGAAAAGAACTTCTTAAATCCTTCAACTAGTTAAACTATTATATTTATTGGTGTTTAACCCTTAATTAGTAGTTTAATATATTTTACGAGACTTTAATATTAGTTATCACTCCGTCTATGACGGTGGTGCCCCGAGGAACTCTGGTTTAACTAGAGTCATTTTTATTATTATCTTTGATAATTATTGGTGATAACTAATATTTCCTTGATTAACGGTAAGTTTATTGAGAATACTCAATCTCATAATCTGAACGTGAGTCAAGGCACTATATTTGATTGGTTCTCCGTGTGACGTTTTTAATAAATTGAAGTTATTAATTTTTAGTAATTTTTCTTTATTAATTTTCCTTATCAAGTATTTCATTTGATAGTCACTATTGATCCAATTAAACCCAAAGTACCTACATTGGCGCCCCGTGTGAGGCTTAGTTATGTTGGCTTGGCAATAATTCATAATTGTGTGATATTAATATTCGTCATATTTTTGGACATTTTACAATTTTTGGATTTTTCATCCAAAATTTTCCAAAAGTCGTTCCATTTAACCCAACTTGTCTTCCGCAGGAGTAGACATCCAGCTGTACTTACAAACAAGTACAAAGTGGTGTTATTTGATTAATCCCAAATTTAGCTAAAGTGATTTGAGAATATTGATAACCTCTGTAAGCCTGATAGTTACCCTTAAGATTTTGCTATTGCTGCTAGCTATTGAAGTTTGGTTTAGCATTTGAATATCACATATTCAATGCAATCCAATGAGTCTTGTCATAAATTGTTGCTAAATTAAGTGCTCCTTCCCATTAACTCATAGCGTGCCCCCGGCCCTATGAACCCGAGAGTTTTAACTGTTGGAACTGCCTTGCATTTCAACCTGAGTGGAGATAGATAGAGCCACAGTGTGCTACCAGCCCCTGTGAAATAAAGTTACATGCCCAGCTGTTTCTTCCACGTGTCTCAGCTTGAGTAGTACTTTATAGATATTATTCCCTGACTGACTGCCCTGCATCTCAGTTAGTGTAAATTCTGGTCCCAGAACCACATGGTGCTGTAGTTGCCCCTCCCCGCGCAGGAAGCAAGCTACCCACAAAGTGTAGATCAGAGGAACTGTTGTTTTAGGCTAGTGTACTACCCAATTTACATCACAAGGTGTCTGCCAAGCAACACCAGAGCCAAAACAATTGCATTGTTGTACTAGACAACAAGTTTTTATCTCACCTTCCATTTTAAACAATGGAGAACCCATGTGTAGAGAATTTAATTTCTTCCCTAGCACAGAGCCTTAAACCTGGCTACCCTGAGTTCATTAACACATTGAACTTAAGTGAGTGCAGTAAAGAAATAGACTCCCTTCTCAGCGACACATCTAAAGGGTCAGTGTTGAAATGTTTGCTCCTGAACTTCCACCGGCAAATTAACATTGTCTGTCAGAGCAAAACAGCATTAGAAAAGGAGATAGAATCCCTTAAAGCTCAAAATGCTAATCTCATTAGTGAAGTTCAGATAGCAAATCACAAAGTCCTGCGTTATTTAGAAGATTTGCACTCAACAGAGTCACAGCTCTTCTCCCACAAAAAGGAATTGTTAGGGCTTAGATGTGAAACTCTTGCCCCACCAAAGTCGTTCAGCCTTGCTGATTCTGGCTTTTCAAATTCAAATTCCTCCCTCAATGAGAGATTGACGCCCTCTCCAGAGCAGACCAAGGAAGTTCAGTCCTGCTCTACCTCCTCACTGCATCACTTTGAGAGTGATGACAGAGCTAGCATAGTCTTGCCTTCACAAACGGTGACTTCACAATGTCCCCGCCTTGAAGAGCTTGAGCTTCTAGCTAAAGATATGGACGTGTTTGATCCAGACAACTGCGATCATAACATTGAGGACCATTTTAGGGAATTAGATCAAAATCTAATTGACCTGCCCAATGCAACACAGAGAGAGAAAGTTAAACTTGTGTGGAAAACCAGCTCAAAAGCTGTCCGCAAAGTTATACAGTCTCAACCTGCCAGAGTCAGAAATGACTACAATGAGCTCCGTCATGCACTGACAGAAGAATTTGCTTCTACTGCAGACGAAATCGCTGCTTTGGTTGCAGCTAGTCAAATTAAACATTCCCGTCAAGAGAGTCCCAGAGACTATTACAGACGTTTGAGACACGTATACTTTCAAGGAAAGAATGCACCAGGCTTAGAAGAGAACCCAACCTTTAAGTCCCTGTACTTGCAGAATCTTCATCCTTGTATACGTACACACGTTATTCTTGAGACAAGAAAAGATAACCTCTCTCTTAACGAGGTTAGGAAAATAGCACAGGTGGCTTGGGAAACTGTTGTCAATTGCAAAGCAAGGGAAACAACATCTGCTTCCAGCAGCTCAAACACCGTGAGGTCACACAGACCTTCTGTCTCAGAACCCCATCCTCAGAACAGATCGAAAGGGGGGGACAAAACACAGCATAGGGACGCAGAGCGTA
The DNA here is from genome assembly GCF_963691815.1 of Echiichthys vipera. Lineage (NCBI taxonomy): Eukaryota > Metazoa > Chordata > Actinopteri > Perciformes > Trachinidae > Echiichthys > Echiichthys vipera. The sequence continues at coordinate 34,796,683 of NC_139828.1, read as the reverse complement.
AACGCCATGTCCGCCAGCTGCCACGGGATAGTCATGCCCAGAGCAGGAGCTGTAGAAGGCCATACTCTGAGATCCTGGCCCAGCATAATGACCTGCCAAACCACTGCTCAGATGATGACCACAGCATCTCTGACCGCAGTTCAGAACCCGACAGTGACAGCGCCTCTGAGTGTCTTTCTGTACACGGCTACAGGCAGCGTTACAGCCCTGAGCCACAAGTGAAGAAGAACTTCAAACAACAGAGCTCCAGAGTCCGCTCCTCTCGGTTTTGTAGGTAACAGTCCTTCTGCACTAATAGTAAGATTAATGCAAGCTCAGCACCCTTACTTTTCTTACAGTTAAATTGGTAAACTTTGATTTGTTAGCAGCCGCAGCAAACTCAATAAGACCCAAATTGTAATTGGACTTAACACCTTGTACAAACTTTGCAAATACTTTTGGATCAACTCCTTGTATTTTGTAATAAGCTCACTGGTAAACACTAGTTTAGGACACATCTTGGATTGACACACCAATCATACAACTGTCCTCATGCAACTGACAGCTGCATCTCATCTGTATCTCACCCCAAGTCATTTACATAACTAACACTTCTGTTCTCACTAACCTGAAGAGTAGCTGAGAAACAATGTTTATTATGTATTTCGTATAGTGCCATTGTCATGTTTAGATTTTGTTTTGTAGCTTTTGTTCTTGCCTAGTCGAGATATTAGTAGTGTTTAGCCAATTCCCAGTTGGTGAAATAACTGCCCAAAACGTTGCAAACACTAAATGAACTGACAAATGAACTCTGTACATCTATGGACTGTGAAAGATGCCCTTAAAACCGCACATCGGGTGCAGTCTCAAGGACATCGGGGGGGTATGTAGGTGCAACCGGCGCCCAAAGATGATTGTTCATTTTCTGGATTAACTCAAACTGTCAGTTTGATTACAGTAGGCCCACAGCCTGTTGGAAAGAAGACCTCAAAATGCCTTCACCCCCACAACAGGTCACACCCAGGTGTGAATCCTCTAAGGCACCCAAACTGTTCATTGGCTGAATTGACCCCCAGGTGATGACATCATCCGGGCCTATATAAAGTGAAGCACACAATCTCTCGCTCTTTTTCTACTGAATCTTTTCTACTGGATCCTTCGACCGGATCCTCCTGCTCTTCTCCAACTCTACGCGTCCCTGCGGATCCAGGAGACCAGCTGCCCGCTGTCCCCTCGGCCCTGGACCTGGCCTATGGCGTGGGATCATCACAAAGGTTAACCAACCGGTTATCCTCAACTGAGCACAGCACAGAGCGATCCGAATCCTCTTTTGCCTAAGAGCCACAAATAAGACAAGAACTACCACGGAGCTTCCTTTCTTCACCCAACCACTGGCATCAAGCAATGCGCAACATCTCCTATCTCATGGACTGGTAACTAATCACCAACTGGGCATTACTACATGTTATAGGACTTTATGAACGACTAGATACCATTGTAACTTTGTCATAAAAACTGAGAGATCAGGCTTCCGGCCTTTGTGTAACAAAGAGAATGTTCACACCTTCTTCGAGCCCCCACCTCTTCTCTTTGTCTCTCTCTCTCTCACACACACACACACACACGCACACACACACACATACACACAAACATACGTTTGCTGTTAGCTTTAGTTAGTTTATTGTGTTTTGTTTGTTGCATTTATTAACCTGTTAATAAATGTTTGTGTTTACCATATGTCTGATTATTTAATATTACACAAAGATGAATGAGCCAGCTTCTACTAAGAAAAGAACTTCTTAAATCCTTCAACTAGTTAAACTATTATATTTATTGGTGTTTAACCCTTAATTAGTAGTTTAATATATTTTACGAGACTTTAATATTAGTTATCACTCCGTCTATGACGGTGGTGCCCCGAGGAACTCTGGTTTAACTAGAGTCATTTTTATTATTATCTTTGATAATTATTGGTGATAACTAATATTTCCTTGATTAACGGTAAGTTTATTGAGAATACTCAATCTCATAATCTGAACGTGAGTCAAGGCACTATATTTGATTGGTTCTCCGTGTGACGTTTTTAATAAATTGAAGTTATTAATTTTTAGTAATTTTTCTTTATTAATTTTCCTTATCAAGTATTTCATTTGATAGTCACTATTGATCCAATTAAACCCAAAGTACCTACACCACAGAGTGCCACTGCTTACGTCATGGGTGTCATTAAACTCTATGTAGGTCCCATAAGGGGCTGTACCAGTGTCAAGACCTTAGTAATTTTGATTGCGTTGTTCATTCCCTTAGTATTCCAATACCTGTCTTTACAGCATTAGCCATAGGAACAATAATAATAAGTTAGAATGACACTTCATTGCCTAAAGTTTTCTGTAGTCAAGCGGAGGAAGAGAGTAGGGAGGAAGAATAAAGCAGAACAAAACAAACAAATAAATAGAAAAGTAAAAAGGTAACAAAACAATAACATTCATGACCTCTCTGAGGGCTAATACCATAGCAAGGAATATTATCAGAGCGCTCCAGCTCGCAGCTAACAGCGAGACTGAGCTTCCGGGGTCTCTTCCCAAACAATAACAGTATTTGAGTATTAAGTCACAGAGGAAAAAAAACAACAAAGAATTTTCCACTTAGTGGTACGGCTTTTAATGAATACCAGTACATTATTCTGATCTGCACAGATAAGGCACCCTGAACAGATATGAAACCCTCATATAGATCAAGGTTTTCAATAGTCTTCTCATATTAACTTTCCTCCTATTTGAAAAACATTTATGCAATAAGCCTAGAAATAATAACCTAGTTTTTTTCACAATAATTCCACTTTGTGTCAAAGAAAGTTTGAAATAAAGTACTAACTTTTAGTTATTTTGGCCTGTCCTAGTTACGTTTGCCTTCTCTCATCCCACAACTCCTTCATTACCCCAGGAAACGAACGTCTCCAGCCAAGGTTGAGCACATGGCCGGGGTCAAGGACTCACTGCTGGCCCATTCCTCAGACCCTGTGGAGATGAGGAGACTCAACTATCAGACACAAGGTAAGGACACAAACACACACACACACACACACACACACACACACACACACACACACACACACACACACACACACACACACACACACACACACACACATAAGCTCTCTCACACAGACACACACACACACACACACACACACACATACACACACATCATGCAGTCATGCCTGCAAGTAGACTCTTATTGAGGTCCAAATCATCTCTCTGTTGTACCCATGGCCTTAACAATGTAACACTGAAATATATCTACTAAGGTTTGGCTGTATCGATACATACTTTATTATGAATCCTCAAATACAACCTCAACAGCAGAGAGAACCAGGCCATTATTTGAAACATGCTTCTATAGAATTGTGATGTGGGAGGAGCCGTCTTTTGTGCCCCAGTTCAGGAAGTCCCATTCATTTCCCCCATTGACATTGTTATGTGACTCAGAGTTGGAGCATGAAACTGAATGATCAGAACAAGACATTAACAAGTACATTACAAAATATCTAGTTCTTAAAAATTTCAGGGTAAAAGTTAACCATGTCTCCTAACCCCCTAACCCTGTGTGACCGGCCCAGGAAGTGTTTTTCTCAATGTTGGAGACAATGTTGTCTCAATGTCTACTTTGCAGCTCTATTAGATTTGATTAGATCTGTTCAATTGAACAAAATGTAACATTCTGATTAATGGCAGATTGGTTGCGGTTGGTGAAAAAATTCAACATTAAAATAGGAAAAATATGAATCATATTCTCTAAAATGTGAACAGTGCAGAGCTGTTGCTCTCCTGTGTGTATTTACACAAGAGGAACAGTAACGTCAGTGATTATTCACAAGCTAAAATGTTTAGTTCCGTTTCCTCTGTCAAGTTCATTACAGCATTTTTGCTGCTTAAATGCCCCACAATATTTGCTGCAGTGACTTTACTGTGCTGGAATCATTTATAATCACTGAAATCAGCTTTTTTTTCATTAAAGAGATATCAATGCAACAGCCTACATGGACTGGTAGAGGGATAGTTAAAATCATTCATTCAGATGGGCGGTAGGTGGATCATTTAAATGTACGAGTGGAATTGAAGAGCCTCTCAACATATCATGTTTGTCAAACATACAGGGACGTGCAGTGATGCTCCTTCTCAGTTATACAGGTTATCAGTGTATTTGCTCATATGCAGTCAAATGGACTTACTAACAAAGAAATAAATACAACCCATTTGCTGCATGCGCCTTACTTTGATGATGTGCTGTCTAACTAGCAAAGGTAGAGTTGGACTCGCCCTAGTTGCCCTTGGACCTGTACTATAAGCCATGCACTTTAGATCGTCTAAATAGGGTCCACTTTCATTTGGGCTTTTCACATAGAGATTCCATAACAGCACCACCTATGAAGGAAAACCAGAATGTGGCATAATGCTGCCCCAATTGTGATTTCACACTCAACGCCAGCATTCCAGAAGCAAGAGAGACATTGGTGTCTAGTGTTAGTGAGCCGATCTGTACTGTTAATCACACACTTGAACACAAACTGCCAACTTTATTCTGTAAATTTACACAGTTGTCAGTACAGAGAATGACAGAGATGGACTGCAGTGCCCCAGCACCCACACATGTGTCTGAGAGAGGGACAAAGAGAAACGAAAGGGGAAAAGATTTCATATGGACCTTTTATTCATTGAATTACCAATTACAATTTAACTAGAGACAAAAATAACTAGAGACCATCTTGTGCTGGAACCAGCTGCAAAGCCAAATTGGGCCAGGGGTGTAAAGTGGTGGGGTCAACGGCTTCCTACTTCCAACCCCCTTGTGCAGGCCACACCCATCTTTGAACTCAACTTTCATTTTGATCTCATCTACACCCCTGTAAAGGTTCGTGTCTGCATCCTGTGCGGCTCTCATTCCGTCACGGTGACAAAATAATTGACACTTGACAGACATACACTGAACAAAAACACTTTTATTTTGCTCTAGTTTTTCACGAGTTGAAATCAAAGATCTAAGACTTTTTCTTTGTACACCAAAAGCCTATTTCTCTCAAATTCTGTTCACAAATGTTTTTAAATCTGTGTAAGTGAGCACTTCACCTTCCCTGAGATAATCCATCCACCTGACAGGTGTGACATATCAACATGCTGATTAGACAGCATGATTATTGCACAGGTGTGCATGGTCATTATAAGAGGCCACTCTAAAATGGGCAGTTTAGATGAGGTTAGCGCAGGAGACTCCAGCTGGAAGACAAAATAAAAGAGACTTCTGTGATTTTTGACCACAGTCATGAAGCTGAAGCAGGAAAAGCTAAAACTGAGTGACTGTAAGATATTTAATTGCATTTCCTTTTAGTGAAATGCTCTGAATGAATTTAAATTCCCCCTGGTAAACAGTAAACTCAGGTGCCTCAGGAGGGTGAAACAGGCTACATTTTACTAAAGCAAGAATAACGCAATCTATATTTTAGTAGTTTAAACAAACAATGGTGATTATTTTGATTCAAAAATAAAATCTAGTTAACATTGGGTGTTTTTTTTCAAAGCTATTTTTGCTTTGACCTTGATCCGGAAAAGTGAAAGGTTGCTTTTTTGCCGTCCAATAATGGCGTTCTTTGTGTAAGTACTTATGAGAAAAACAACAGTTTGAAAACAGATATTGACTTGCAAAATGCCTTAAGAGGAGAGGGAAGGAGGGAGTAAGGTGAGAGGGGGGAGGAGTAGAGCAGAGGGAGGGACTAAGGGGGGTAAGAGGAGAGAAGGAGGGGAGAGAAAGAGGAGAGGGATGGAGGGAGTATAAGGAGAGAGATAGGAGTAGAGCAAAGAATAAATACTGTTAAAGTTTAAATTGAAGAATTTGATTTCTGGCTGTTTTGTTACCTTGTACTTTTACTTTTCATACTTAAGTACATTTGATGAAAGCTACTTTTACTCAAGTAATTTTAGTATGGGTAATTTGTACGTTTACTTACATGGGCCTATTAGGGCTTTTTTGAGGGCGAGAAAGTCGTACTGAATGAAGGGCTTGGCGCACGATACAAAGGGAATTTAAAGTTCAGCAAAATGCAGCATAAGAAATGTTTAGTGAACTACAAATGTCTGTAAAACATAATGGGACTGTGCATAAACAGGGTAGATATTAGGTCTGATGAAATGTTCCAACCTCATTGGGCTGCTCTTTCTACCAGCAGTCCACATGGCTTCTTAATATTCATAATGACTGATCATGCAGGTAGGCAGCTACATCTGCAGGTAGTAAGGTAATCTAAAGGTGGTTAGCCTACCTAATGTGTATATGATGCACCTGAATGCAAGAAATGCAATATGTTAAATAAATGAAATAACAAATAGCAAGTTAAGTTCACACCTGGACATTATTTCTACATCACAGCTGATGCCATATGATACACATCAATTAAAGTTCCCCATCATTGTAGAACCTTTATTGACTTATAGAAAAGCCACTATAACGTTAGTAACAAGCAAATACGTTATCAATACACCTGTTCAACAGGTATATGTTCAACATGTCACATTCTAACAGAGCTGTCTGGTGTGTGTAGAGGTCTGTGTGCTTTAACTGCAGCAGACTGCTATTGTATTCAGACGAAGAGCTTTGTCACTCTTCTGTCTGACTTTTACACTCAGTTACTTTTTCATCTCTTCATCCATCCAGCTACTTCTCTTATCTCTTTCTCCCACCTGTCTCTCAGTGGGCAGTTTTAGACTCACTGGGCCTCATTTATCAAACTTGCGTGGAAACGGGTGCAGATCTGAGCACATAATTGATTGTAGGAATGGACCCACGTGTGATTTATGAAACATTCGTATCGGACCAATCTCAGCGTATGAATGAGTGGACCTTGATAAATGTGGCGGCTGTATTCGATCATCATTAACATGTCACGCCCTTAAATATTCCTGTTTCGGAGGCCTCGCCCCCTGAGGTCAAACACGGAGAGAAGGAACGTAGGTTAGAAAATAAACTAGACACAGAGATCGGCATCCTGACGTCCGAGATGGAGCAAAATAAAGATGTGCTTTTTGGCAGTGTTAAGAGTGGAATAAAAGGGGCCATAAAAACGCTGTATGGAAAAAAATAACGGAGGGAGTCAAACCGAAGCAGCGCTCCACTGAGACCCGTTTGTGCCTGTGCGCACTGTTGGACAGGTGTGCCGTATTCAGCACCCCTGCCGTGATATGCACCCCCTCGCATTATAGGTGATATTCAAAAGATCCATTTAATTCATTTTATAATTATGGCTGCAGTTTATTTCCACAGAACATACAAAAAGGTGTTTTGTGTCCGCTATTATCCAAGTTTGTGATTTTAAACTCTTTAAAGTTGTTTAAAGACTGTAAGTAACCAATGTTCTGACCGTTGTGGGTTACCAGGATATATATATATATATATATATATATATATATATATATATACACACATATGTGTGTGTGTGTGTGTATATATATATATATATATATATAACTACTCCTATAGGTGGAAACAACAGCCTTCTGATCCAGAACATCACCTATAATGCAAGGGGTGCATTTCACGGAAGGGGGTGCCGGCGCTACCGGTGGGTCTTTAGGTATTCCGGAAGAGGATACCTTTGTCATCTAGAAGAACCATACCAAGATGTTAATCATCTGATACCTTGTTTGATTAATGCAATTTATCGAGGGTAGCCACTTACCGAGTAGATGACTTTGGCTCTGAAGTGCGTCTTGCTGCAGCCGCGCGCCAACACATCCATTCATTAATTCATTGTCGGTGTCGCGGGGGGCTGGAGCCGAGCTGTTTTGATATTTAAAAGAATTGCGTGTGTGGACCACCAATGGATGGTGCCTTCAGACGCACATGAGTACAATAAATCGCTCCAACAACAATTTTTATATATTTTTTATTCGTTTTAAGAATCCGTTTTGATCTGTTCTTAATGTGTGACTGCTTATGCTTAATGACAGCTGAGGTTTGTTCATTATTTTCAGCCAGATTTTGCTGTGCTGCACCGCAAATAGACAGGCTCAAATGTGCGTACACGATCTCAGACCTGACGTGAGATTTGATCGTAGCTCCCGCTCACGTCCAAATTGATAAATGCCGACGTTTGCCAGGAAATGGTCGTACGCACGTTTTTCTGCCGTACGTTGGTTTGATAAATGAGGCCCATTGTGTTTATCCATGTTCCTCTTCTCGATCAGATGGGTAGCATTTACCTAAGGTAGCAGTTAAAGGAAATTTGGCAGATGTTTACACCAACAGAAATGCATCAACGCATTTGACTGCCAACCTTTGTTCCCCCTGCAGTGAAAGCTCACTGGGTGGCCTCTAAAGCCAAACTGAAGAATTGATCTCCAACGTTTTATTTTCCATCAAAAAAATTCCAGTGCTTAAGAAATAACTTTTTAAACTAAGGATTGCTCATTAAAGGAGAACGTGAGCACCAGGCAAGGCAAGTTTATTTGTATAGCACAATTCAACAAGAAGGTAATTCAAAGTGCTTTAAATAAAACATTAAAAGCATTGGGTAAAAACAAACACATGAAACATATAAAAGATTTAAAAGACACAAAAGGTCATTTAAAACATAAAAGATGGTTACAGTTACAGAAGGTACAGTGCCGTTTACTGAAAAGCAGCAGCAACAAACAGAAAAGTCCTCAGTCTTGAATTAAAAGAACTGAGAATCGCAGCAGACCTGCAGTTTTCTGGAAGTTTGTTCCAGACATTTGGCGCATACAAAGAAGAAAGAAGCATTATTATACAGTGGAATAACATTAATGCTGTGACTTATCTGAGTAGACTTGAGTTCCAATTGACCACTCACTCATTCTATCTAAAACTCCCCTGGCTAATGAAATCAGATAATCTCTCTGTGGACTGATGAATGGCTGTTTTATCTAAGGTTGGCTGCATTCAGCTCTCGACTCAGCTTTCTGTACAGATGCTTGGGCCTGCCGACACCTCTCCCCACAAGGACAGCTTAGCTGCAAAAAACACAACATCACTTAAGATGTTAAAGCCAATCAGTTTAGTTTACAATTATCTTCAAGCCTGGAGGGATATTGTTTGGTTTTCCATAAGAAAGGATTTGGTCTCTTAGCTGACGTCTTTGGGAAGGTGACTTTGTCCTAGGGAGTAACACCTCACTCTTTAATATGTGGAAAGGTAGGAGCATTAAGAGATATATTTCAGAAAAGATATTTGTATGTGTATTCTGTGACTTCACCAACAGTTTAATATAAGGAACACATTTTGGTGTATTTGTAAATGCAAATACAGAGATATTTTACAGATACATAAAGCTACACAGGAGACAAAACAGATGTACAGCTCCTTTCTCAGTGCTCCCTGTGTTCTTTTCTTCTCTCTGTCTTCTCCTAACTGACCCGTTGTGTTTGTTTTGCCTGGTCTCCCCCTACAGGTCCCAGTGCCCTCAGTTGCCCGAATACTCCAAGTTAGTTTTCATCCCTCTTGTTTTTTACTAATATTTCCTCCCATTAACACCTCCTTCCCTTTTTTTTTACACAACACCAATTTGAACTAGAGCCCTCTTATTTAACCCCATCACCTTCTCTCATGGTCTTGTCTATGAGCGCGTCCACACAAAGGTGCGTTTTTCTTTAACCGCACAACTTTAGTATCGTTTTGGCCGACCATCCAGTCACAGCCGGCGTTATCAGAGCCTGGAAACTTGAAAACGCCCCCCATGGCGTTGACTCCTGGAAGGAGAAACCGCATACTTTGTTAAACGATGCCGTCGTCGTCCCACCTCCGACCTCTAACCCCCAAGGCGTCAAAACAACAACGCTAGTCTCTTTTTATAAATAAAGTTGCTAAGAAGGTGTGAAAAGTCTCTAAATGTAGTGAGAAAGTGGCGCCTGTGAGTGCTTTTGGAAGGGGAAGGGGCTCACAGCAGCACCCTCTGCTCGTTGAGGACACTGCAAAGGGATTGGTGCATCAGAGCCCAAAACACCACAAAAGTCTTTACTAACACCAGAAACAGTGGACAGATTTCTCTCTAGGGTGGAAGAGGATTTGGGAAGTCTCCAGATTTGGAGAGAAGCTCTCCGGTGTTTGTATTCTCCACAGCGTATCCCCGTCTCTTCTTCTCTGTTGTTGGTGTTTTTCTGTGGCAGTTATAGCGCCACATCCAGGCGTGGCATGTGTACTACAGCGTTTGGAGTTGCTGCACCTGGTTTCCTGTGAACGCAGATATTTATGAGTCGAAGCTGTGTGGACGGAAAACTTTTTAAGAACGAAGAAAAGATTGTTTTCGTGGCACATTCCCGCCCACCTATTGCTTCATGGGATTTCTTTAACCTATCAGCATGCTTGTTGATACTGACATCACCAGTGCGGTTATGGCATGCTATTGAAGACATGCATAGTCATACATCATTACTCTGCTCACAACACACACCCTTACTGTCACCCCATATCACTGCCACCAGTTGCACTGTAGTTATATTGTCCAGTTTGTCTGTGTGTGTTGGACTGCACTTACCACTCCACCTCTCTCTGCAGGAATGAGGGAACATCCTCCCATTGCTATCTGTGACCTTGCAGACTACATAGAGAGACTCAAGGCCAATGATGGTCTGCACTTCTCTCAGGAGTACGAGGTAACTTCCTGCTCTTTCAAGTGAAGCAACACACATTTTTTCAGCCACATTCAAAGTCTTTTGTCGTTTGCCAACTAACTACTTTTTCTCTGAAATACATGAATGATAGGATTTTATTAGTCTCACTTTACTGCACCCTGCTCTAGAGCTGAATATGGAAATATGGAAGATAAAATATTATGGAAACCAGCTTCAAAGTTGTTTTTAGTAAACTCTACAGTATATCAGATGGTTGTGTTAATTACATTTGAGAATGTCTTATTTTTCCAACAAACTTCTACATTAGGTTCATCAAACTTACAGTTAAACCTACTATTCTGTCAGTATCAACTGGTAATAAACGTGAAAGTACACACACTTAAGAAGTTTAGTTGAAGCACTATCAGTTCAGTTGTATTGTTAAGAGTTGTCAGACTATTTTTTCACATCGTCCAAGCTTTAGCTGTGACTTGTTATGAAGACGGTTCTCTTAACTTCTATGTAGTAGTGATACAGTTTTATAATGTTTTAGGATTCAATATTAATATCATTTCGAATATCAAGTATTATGGTAGTTATGTTCATTATTTTACAAAGCATTATAGTCTTTTAAACGCTAATTTAATACACATCAGTTATGTTAAGTGGGAACCATGCCAGCCAATAAGTGACTGATCATGTTATTTATAGGCCCAATACTGACTATTTCTACACCCTAGGCCAGACCTGGGCATTGTACGGCCCGCGGGCCACATCCGGCCCTTTGGTTGACTTTGACCGGCCCGTGTAAGGTTAATTGGAAATTACAAAATAAACATTTTGTCTTATTTTACCTCATGCATGGACTTAAGCTGCGTTGCTTTTATTTTTAAGTTGTTTTTTATTCACGTACATGATGACGCAATACGTATATCAAGACGTGCACGTGCGCAGGATTGGATCATTGTTGCTAGCAAGTCACAAGACGACTTTAGCCCTCAGAAATGTCCGCTGCTAAAAAAAGAAAGGTAGATGCCGAATGCAGGGTTTTCAACAAAAACTGGACTGCTAAGTATTTATTTACTGAAGTCGGAGGTAAAGCCGTCTGTTTAGTTTGCGGGGAGCAGATCGCCGTGTTTAAGGACTACAATTTGAGTCGGCATTACGAGACGAAACACGTGGAGAAATACAAGAACGTGACCGATGCTGAGAGGACGCGGACATCGGAAGCTTTGCTAGCTAAACTGCAAAAGCAGCAAGGCTTTTTTACCAAGCTTCACACATCCAGGGATGCTGCAACCAAGACCAGCTTTGTGATATCGCACAAAATCGCTAAAAACAGTAAGCCGTTCTCGTAGGGGGAGTTTGTCAAAGAGTGCTTGGTGGACTCTGCAGCACTAATATGCCCTGAAAAAAAAGCAGCATTTGAGAAAGTCCCGCTGTCCAGGCGAACCGTGACGAGAAGGGTCGAGGACATTGCGGGGAATCTGTAGCTTGAGCTGCAACATGAAGTGGCAAGTTTTGACTTTTTCTCCTTGGCTTTGGACGAAAGCTGTGATGTCCGTGACACAGCCCAGCTACTGGTATTTGTCCACGGGATAACGCCGGACTTCAAGATAACGAAGGAGCTGGCGGCAATGCGGCCAATGAAAGGGACGACTACAGGGAGCGATCTCTTCAAGGAGGTAAATGCGTGCATGGACACACTTGGACTGAAATGGGACAGACTGGCAGGTGTCACAACGGATGGTTGTCCGAATCTCACAGGGAAAAATGTCGGACTTTTAAAACGTATGCAAGATAAAGTGACTGAAATCGACGCAGATCAGAAATTGGTGTTTTTGCATTGTATTATTCACCAACATGTGTTGTGCAAGTCAGTGCTAAAAATTAACCACGTCGTTGATGTTGTTACTAAAATAGTAAACTTCATCAGGTCACGGGCATTGAATCACAGACAGTTTGTCGCACTTCTGGAGGACCATGAGTCTGAGCATAGTGACATAGGCTACCACACAGCTGTCAGATGGCTCAGCCTGGGCAAAGTGCTAAAAAGAGTTTGGGACCTGAAAACAGAGATTCAAGAGTTTTGTGAGAAGAGAGGCAAAGACATCCCAGAGCTCTCAGATGAGAACTGGATGGCAGATTTTGCATTTGCTGTTGATGTGACTGCACTGATGAATGACCTGAACACCAAACTGCAAGGCAGGGGCCTTTTTGTCCATGAAATGCAATCTCACTCACATGCAAACACTGAAAGAAGTCACACCATCAGCTGATCACCTCCGCAGGTACTCATCCATGTTAGGAGCATTGCATTGTGAGTTTTCAAGGAGATTTGAAGATCTCAGAACAATCAAGGATGAAATGTACATGATTTCCTCTCCATTTACCTGCAATGTGGTTGATGCACCCACTGATGTGCAGCTGGAACTCATTGACCTGCAGTCTGATGCAGTACTGGCAGAGCACTTTAAATCAGGATCTCTGCAGGATTTCTACTCTTCTCTCGAATCAGAATCAGAATCAGAATCAGAATCAGGTTTATTGCTAAGTATGTTGGACATACAGAGAATTTGACTCCGGCTTATGCTTTGCTCACAGTTTCCAAACATTTAACAGGACAAACCTAAACATAACAATAACAATAACATTTACATAACAATAACAGAACAACACAGAACAATAATTTAAGATAAAAAATAGAGGTAATATTAAAAATAGGTTAACAAGTAAATATGAGAAATTTAAAATAGAAAGATAAAATAAGTGTGTAAAGTAAAGTGACCAGGCTGTTATAAATATCTTTGTTATATTATTTTACAATGATATACATAAGGTGCATTAGGTGCATTTGTCCTTGGCATGTGTGTGTGATGTGTCGGGTGGGGTCAATTGTTCAGCAGTGTGACGGCCTGGGGGTAGAAACTGTTTTTATGTCTGGCTGTTTTTGTGTACAGAGTTCTGTAACGCCTGCCAGAGGGGAGAAGTTCAAAGAGGTGATGTGCAGGGTGTGAAGGGTCTGCAGAGATGTGAACTGCCCTTTTCCTGACTCTGGATGAGTGCAGGTCCTGGATAGTGGGCAGTTTGACACCAATGATTCTCTCTGCAGTCCTGATTGTCCGTGTCAGTCTGTTCTTGTCCTGTTTGGTGGCCGATCCAAACCAAACAATGATGGAGGTGCAGAGAACAGACTGAACTAACGAGGAGAACTTTTCAAACATGAAGAGACATGCTCAGAAGATGTTGGTTCTCTTTGGCTCCACCTACATACAGTATGTGAACAAACGTTTTCAATGATGAAGTTTACAAAATGCAGGCATAGATCCTCTCTCACTGACAATCATCTGTCAGCTGTGCTTCGCATCTCCACCTCAGACATTCAACCTGACTTTGATGCACTCATTAAAGCCCAGCAGAGACTAGATTTCTCTCACTGAACAAGAAAAAAGAATTTAAAAATGTAAGAAGGTGGAAGTTTTAAAGCATGTTTTTATGGTTGAGTTGTGCATGATTTTAATTGTAGTGTGGTTATTTTTATTTGCATGTTTAGTGTGTTTTTTTGATGTTGTTTTAGTGATTTATTTATTTCATTACATGCTTTTCTTCAGAGATATTGATTACCTGATTGCCTGCATCAAAGTTTATTGGATAAATGTCACAGATGGTAAAAAAAAAACGTTCACATTTTGTTTACCATTGTTTTGGGAAAATTATATTGAATAAATGACATTTTTTGCAAGGCAAACTCACTTTTTCATTGCTTAATTATGATATATACTCTTACCAGCTTGTCAAAACAATGCTATTTACTGCTTTTTATAAAGAAATACAATTAATAATATGAAGAATTGAGTTCAGCCTTTTAGCCGGCCCTCCACAATATTTTCAGTTTCTCATGTGGCCCCATAGAAAAAATAATTGCCCACCCCTGCCCTAGGCCTACTCTGCACAACACCTCTAGGACCATGTCCTTTGATTTGCAGAGAGTTAGACACTACCAAATATGACTGATCATTTGACGTTCATTTATTGCAAAAGAACCTCCACTTGAGAACTACTGAAGTAAGTGGATAGGCAGGAAGTTTTATCTATGATAGTTTGTATCAACTAGCATGCACTTTGAATTAAAGCGGAAAAGCGGAAAATAGTCATCTCTCTGATCCAAATTAGACCATGATATACCCACTTTATGCAGGTACTCCACCATACTCTGCCTATAAACAGCCATAATGAAGCAACAATTAGATGAAGCGGCTCATAAGAGATTAGATTAGACACTGTTTTTTACACCAGTTGTTTACTATTCTTAATTTAAAAAACAGTATTTTTATTTTCTTGATTTATTAAAGCTTATCACAGTGTAAACTTCTTTTTATGCCTCTGCACCGGTGACAGCTGTGACCAGACTCATGTCCTGGTTGTCTGTCCATCCATCCCATACATGCAAATGTTTTCAATGTTTCAACTTAAGAATTCCTTCACCAACTTTGCCAACATTTGACTCAAATAATGTCTAATAGTATAAAACCAGAATTACAGCCGTGTGGTTGTATTCCTCCACCAACCAGTCAAATGACTGTCCAGGGGTCCGTTTCACAAAGCAGGTTCAACAAACTCTGAGTCTAACCCTGAACTCTGAGTTGATCTACTCTGAGATAGGAAACTCTGAGTTTTCAGTTCCAGAACAGCAGATTTGCGTTAGTTTGATCAACTCAGAGTAGTTTGACCTGGAGTTAAGCGCGTGCACCACAAGTAAAAAAAGACAGCATCAATGGAGCCCTGATTCGACGAGTCATCATAGCAACGGGGAAGGGGAGGGCTACGCTACAACTGGAACTGTAAATATTAATGCGCTCATACGGAGAGTTTGAGCATGTTTTTCACCGAAAGTGTAACACCGCTGCAGCAGCAAAAGAGAGGGAGACGGTGCGGGAGGACATTGCTGCCCGGGTCAGTGCGTAAGTTTAAATGTAGTCCTGTTGCAATCACAGTAATATCACAGGGGGAACTACTTGAGTGGTAGGCTATTCATTTATTTAATTTAGGTGCTTCACACGGGGGAGAAGCGTACTTGGCAGCAGCTTAAGATGAAACATAAAAACATTGTTCAAACAGGTAAAACATCGGCACAATCTCATGGTGACGCCTCATTTTGAGCATGTTTTACATTGTAAAGTAAATATTACCGTAAGTGGCTGTTTTATATGTTGTATAAAAAACTCCCATTTGCAAAAAAACGCAGCGCAACACATAATATCTGCTGGGATGTGAGAGCATGACTTTGGTTGTTAATGTTGGAAATGTAAGGACGGATGAGGTTGTGTATGTAAATGGACTGTGACATGAAACGGTGTTGTGCCGTATTCAGAACCCCTGCCGTGAAATGCACCCCCTCGCATTATATTCACCTATGAATTGCAAGAAAAGCTGTGATTATATTTAGGAAACGCTAAATCAAATACATTCAACTTGCTCAAAAGATCCATTTCATTCATTTTGTAATTATGGCTGCAGTATATTAAGGACGTCTATGCGTGGTCTGATAATCATCTCCCGACGAATATTTAATTCTCTGTGCAGTAATGCTGCACCTTCATCCACGGGGTCGTTATCAAAAGGACATGCCATGGTAGTGAAATAGTCACCACTTAATATAACTTCTAATGTAGGCCTACTGAATGATTTTTATACGTTGTATAAAAAAACTCCCTTTTGCAAAAAAACGCAGCACAACACACAATATCTGCTGTGATATGAAACGGTACCGCTCAAAAAGAGAATTGCCTGGAAATGCAAGAACATCTATAATCAATAGTTTGATAATCATCTCCCGACGAATATTTAATTCTCTGCGCAGTAATGCTGCACCTTCATCCACAGGATCGTTATCAAAATGACATGCCATGGTAGTGAAATAGTTGCCACCTAATATAACTTCTAATGTAGGCCTACTGAATGATTTTTATATGTTGTATAAAAAAACTCCCTTTTGCAAAAAAACGCAGCACAACACACAATATCTGCTGTGATATGAAACGGTACCGCTCAAAAAGAGAATTGCCTGGAAATGCAAGAACATCTATAATCAATAGTTTGATAATCATCTCCCGACGAATATTTAATTCTCTGCACAGTAATGCTGCACCTTCATCCACGGGATCGTTATCAAAATGACATGCCATGGTAGTGAAATAGTTGCCACCTAACATAACTTCTAATGTAGGCCTACTGACTGACTTTTGCAATGATTTTCTGAAAAAACAGACAGAACTATACTAAGCCAAAACTCGCCCGCTGACTGAATGAATGAGGAAATCAAACACCGTGTGTGGCTGAAAGAGGGCGGAGACAGAGAGAGAAACTCAAGGTTTTCTGAGAAAAACCTGGTCCCGACCAGGTTAGTTTCAGAGTGCATGTTACCATGGTAACTGACCGAGAGGTTAAGTTACCTCTCTTTGTGAAACAGGCTAGAGTTACCCCTCTGTCTCTGGTTTGAGTTACCTCCCTTTGTGAAACGGAAAACTCAGAGTTTCCCTCATTTCAGGGTTAACAGACTCAGAGTTTTCACTAAACCTGCTTTGTGAAATGGACCCCTGATGTACATCATATATGTAGTGAAGACTTTGAGGGAATTCCAGCAAAGTTCACTGGTGCTTGCAAAATTGAACCCAAAACCATAACAATGAGACAAATGATTGAAAGCTTACTTAACAGAGTTTTCAGACAAGGTCAAAACCAGGAGATCAGGCTAACAAATCCAAAGAGGATTTTTTATTGTTCATAATTTGATAGAATATCAGCTGTGTCTATACCACTGCTGCATGTTTTTTTTAAATAACCAAGGCACTACAACAAAAACCTTTATTAATCTGGCACCTGGTGACAATTTACTTTTTTGTTGGACACACTATTTATCTGGCAGCTCTCCTGGTTACTGGCAAGCTGCTCTAAGGTGAATCAAGTCAATCAGTTATTATAATTTCTTCTCTAATTTTGATCTCTCATGTGTATATATACGGTATATATATACAACCTGAAAACATAATGAGTCACTCCGGTCACTGGTATGGAGGCATAATGATAGAGTGATGACATTTTATATCCAAGAGGTCAAAGGTCAACTTCATTGTTTTCATTTTGTTTTCTCACTAAAATACCTGACACAGCACATTTTTGAGGCCACTTCTTATCCTGGTGTGTTTCTACTCATGTATCCAGCTAGCTTACCATTGCAGAGTTAAAGTTCAGCATTGGTTTAAAAAAAGGATGCTGCTAAGTATGCATAAATCTCTGTTTCCTTTCCAAGAATAATATCCCACTGCTTAAACCTACTGTAAAGCCAGTGAGGGATTATGGCTTGTTGATGTCCTACAAAGGAAGATGATTTGCATTTAAAGTGGTGAATTTCCAAACAGATAAGCCAGGACAGATGGGTGCACTGTTTATGCAACCCAGCAAGGAGGGGGCATTTAAATTATGAAACAGCAGCTGAATACAGTTCTCTACCATACCAAGTTGTTTTTTTTACCCAGTATGGAGAAATGGAGGGAACTTTGTGAAGACAGGTTGTTGTGGTTGCCAAACAAGATAACATTCAATTTAGTTTTTAAGATGAGCCATGCTTCAAACTAAATATGTCTCAATGGGAATACACAGGTGATGATACTATTCTTACTCGTATTTACTAGTCTCATAATGAAAATGAATACCTGATTATGTTAATTTAAAAAATCAAAAACATACCAGACACGCCTGTATTATGAAGCAGGATTTGTCGTTAATGAGGTAACTTCAGGGTTAACCCTGCGGGAGTTTTCCATCAACAGTGGCTTACCTCTTACTGCGTTACGTCGCCATGGTAACTTATGCTGCACGCCCAACTGGCTCTGGAGCAGGTTATGTTCCAGATAATAGATAAACCATAAAGCACAACCTACTGATCAATCAATTCTCTTAGAAATTAATTCAAGAGGGGAGGGCAGAGAGATGTTCATATCTGTATCAATATCGATAGATAGATAGATAGATAGATAGATGGATAGATAGAGCTGTCAATTAATTTAGATATTTAATCATGATTAATCACAATTGTCCATAGTTAACTCCTGATTAATTGCAAACTAATTGCACACTTATCTCTTATCAACATGGGAGTAGACAAATATGATTGCTTCATGCAAATGTGTGTTTATTATTATTGCAACAACCCAAAACAATGACAAATGCTGTCCAGAATATTCTCCAGAAAAACCTCAATGGTACTGGAGTGAGTGCGCCCAAAAAATATCACTTGCTAGTCAACATCACCTCCTCCCCCTAACCAAAGGCAGACCACGCTGGATAGTTTGCACTACATTGTGGTAGTTTTATAAGTAATGTTACATTCAGGTCAATATGCCCTTTTAACATATTTTTTGAACACTTAACACTTTTGAGGTTATTCTGGAGAATATTCTGGAGAGTATTTGTTATTGTTTGGATTGTTGCATATATGGTAAATGGACTTGTACTTACAAAGCGCCTTTCTAGTCTTCCGACTACTAATGGGGGACGACCCACTCTACCACTGAGCCACCGCACATACATATGTATATATATATATACAGTATATACAGTATAAACTGTATTAAAGAAAATCTTCTCCTCAACCTCCGCCGGTGCGCAGGTGGTTGACCCTCTCTCTGAGCTCGGGTCCTCTTCCAGAGGCCAGGAAGCTTGAGGGTTCTGCGCAGTATCTTTGCTGTTCCGAGATCTGCACTTTTCACTGCCCCTAGTGCTCCAATCACCACGGGCACTACTGTCACCTTTACCTTCCAGGCTCTCTCCAGCTCCTCTCTGAGCCCTTGGCATTTTTCAAGTCTCTCGTGTTCCTTTTTGCGGATGTTCCCATCGCTTGGTATTGCCACATCCACCACCACAGCTGTCCTTTTTCCTTTATCCACCACCACGACATCTGGTTAGTTTGCCATTACCATCCTGTCAGTCTGTATCTGGAAGTCCCACAGGATCTTCGCTCGGTCATTCTCCACCACCTTTGGAGGAGTTTCTCTTTTGGATCTTGGGGTTTCCAGTCCATACTCTGCACGGATGTTTCTGTACACTATGCCAGCCACTAGGTTATGCCGTTCCATGTATGCTTTCCCTGCCAGCATCTTGCACCCTGCGGTTATGTGTTGGATCGTTTCAGGTGCCTCTTTGCACAACCTCGGTCTTGTCTGGTGTGGTATATCTGGGCCTCTATCGCTCTGGTGCACAGGGCCTGCTCCTGTGCAGCCATGATGAGTGCCTCAGTACTGTCCTGTAGGCCAGCCCTCTCTAGCCATTGGTATGACTTCTTCAGATCAGCCACTTCAGTGATGTTCCGTTGGTACATGCCGTGTAGGGGCTTGTCCTCCCATGTTGGCTCTTCCTTCAGCACCTCCTCATTTGCTCGCCATTGTCTGAGACATTCACTGAGTACGTCATCCGTGGGGGCCTTATCCTTGATGTATATATGGAGCTTGAATGTTTCATCCTGGATAGTGGCTCTCACACTCACTAGTCCATGGCATCCTTCCTTACGGCTTGCGTACAGTCTCAGGGTGCTGGATTTGGGATGGAACCCACCATGCATGGTGAGGAGCTTCCGGGACTTAACATCTATAATCTGTATCTCGTCCTTTGGCCACCTGATTATTCCCTCAGGGTATCTGATCACTTGCAGGGCATAGCTGTTTATTGCCCGAGACTTGTTCTTGCCATTGAGCTGGCTTCTTAGGACTTACTCGCTGGAGGTATAGGCCTTGATTCACACAGTGGGAGATTTTTGGTCATTCCTTCATTCAGCAGATGTTTTGTTTTTAGTCTGGATTATGTGTTTAACCTCTTGGTAACCATCTAATGTAATAACAGTTTGCTCTTTGCTCTGCTGTCAGTAGACTTTATATTATTATTTATTCGTTTCAGGGACCATGTACAATTTTCATTGGTTACATAGTGTAAAAAAGATGATTTGTACCAGATTCTAGCTAAAAGCTAATTTCCATCTGCAGCCCCTAGGCAGGTAAAAAAAAAGATTAAGAACACACACACACACACACACACACACACACACACACACACACACACAAAGTAAATGAATGTCATGGAAGTTATGGCCATAGTGCTGAATTAGTGCTGACAAGACTGATTTCTTAATATCCATTTTTTTACCTCACGTGAGAAAGCACAGAAATCTGTAAAATTTTTTAGAATGCTTGGGAGAGTGTTGCTTGCCTTAGTAGCTCTAAAGGAGAAGGCTGTTGCAAATGCAGTGCTCTGATTTCGGAGGCTACATTCTCCCCTTATGATGGATCTAGTAGCTCTACCCATTCGTTCAGAGCAGGGATGGGCAAATTCTTTCAAAGGTGGTGGAGCAGCATTATGAATAATTATGTGTATAAGGCGCATTTCAGAATACAATATGAGATTATCAAGGCTAAGCATATTATACTTTCCCAGTATGGCACAGTGGTGGTATTGCATTGATCTTTAATAGCTTGTTTGTGAAGTGATCTAATAGATTTTAAGGCAGTCTTGTTAGCCTGGGACCAGCTTGACATACAGAAATGCAGATGTGACATAATCATAGCATTTACATAAGTCATAGAAGCATTAACTGTTAAGGAATTTTGAATGTGTCTAAAATTAGCTGTGTTAAATTTCAATGTATTACCCAGATTTTTAATGTGTTTTTTAAAAGTGAGTGTGGAATCTAAGGTCACTCCCAGGTATTTGAACTCATCAACATTTTGTTAGCTTTTTACCATCCACATTTATGTTGGGAATATCACTTTGTTTGTATTTATTTCGGAAGAACATGGTGACGTTTTTTTCAGTATACAGTGCGAGCCAAGAATTACTTAACCACGTGGTGACATTCTACATTGCTAGTGTCAATTTGATAGCAACCTGTTTTTGGGTCTTTACCATGTGTAAATAGAACTGTATCATCAGCATACACTGTGTCAAAAGCCTTTCGTAGGTCTAGGAACACAGCACCCACTAATTCTTCCTTGTCAAGATTAGCCTTAATGTATACGATAAAATAACAGCATGCAGTAGAGTGGTTAGCTTAAAGTCAAACTGCATGGGATGTATTAGGTTTTCTGCATTGAAATGTGCTATCAGCTGTTCTGCCACTGTTTTTCAACCATCTTGGAGATGGCATGCAGTATACTAATCGGTCTGTAATTGTTAACTTCCTGTCAATCCCCAGACTTAAAGATGGGAGTTACTATAGCCGTTTTCAGTGCATTAGGAAAAGCACTCCAATGATTTGTTTACAAGGTATGTAATGGGAGTGGTTAAGACATCCTTGAATTTCTTTAGAAGAAAAGTATCTAGACCCCAAATATATTTTGCTTTAGAGTTAGATTCTGTTGATAACATTTGATTTACTTTCACGTCATCTATGTAATTAAAATTCAGAAAGGTGGATTTATTGGTTACAGCTTTAGATAGTTGCGAGGCCCATAGCAATGCCTGAAGATTCTCCACATTAAAATGGCAAACGGTATCAGTACAAGGCATAACCCTGGCAGTGAGTCCAAGACCCACTGAAAACAGGCGTGACTTCCTGCCAAGAATATGGACACATTAGCTGTGTTCAAAATTGTTCCCTCATTCACTTAATCAATATCCCCTATATAGTGTTTATAAAATAGTGTACTATATAGAATAGAATTGAATAGAATAGGAAACTTTATTGACTGCCCCAAGCAGTGACCGAAATTTGTCTTTGACAAGGCCCCAACAATAAAACACATCCCATATTTAAAACACAACTAAAACACAAGTAAGGACATAAAGGAAATGTTAAACAGAAACAGGAGCCGAAAAAAAAGAATATATGTACAGTCCGGTTTCTTGTTTCATTTTCTTTAGAGTGGCTATTGCATTTTGGGTGAAGGATTTTTTGTAGATGTTTTTACGAGCCAGAGGGTAAGTTCATTTCCCGGAGCAAGTAACAGTAGTATCCTTTATGAGGAACTAGTCAGCGAGGAAGTAGCTTGCGAGGAAGTAGCTTGCGAGGAAGTAGTTTGCGAGGAAGTTGCTAGCTTGCGAGGAAATAGCTAGTTCGCGAGGAACTTTAGCTTGTGAGGTACTAGTTAGCTTGCAAGTAACGGTTGTTGGTAACTGCAGTTAGCTCTAAAATACCTGGCTACCGTGAGCATCTCTTCTGGTTCTTCTCTGGGAAAAGATGACTACATTGCATTGTGGTATAAGGGAGTAAAATGATGTTTACATCATATATACAATCAAATTCAGCAGTGCATTGTGACGACCTGAGGGACACAGTGATTAGACATCTCTAAGGCAGCAACTGCTTGGCTCACATCCAGTTAGTTGTGGCTGCCCTCTAAATATTCGCTAGTAATCAACAAGGAAACCAACAGTCAGAGCAGCTGATGTGTAAGATGCACTGCAGACATCTCAAACTGTCAAACTCAATAAAATCTGATCTGGAGTCTATCAATGACCGAAGCACTAGGTCTAGGTTCCTCACACACACACACACACACACACACACACACACACACACACACACACACACGCACACACACACACACACACAAGCACACAAACACACACGCACACACACACACACACACACACAAGCACACACACACACTGTATGTCCTCCTGTGTCCTGTTGCATTGGACCTACCAGCCATTATTCAGTAGAAAGAGCAGCAGGGCTTGAAATGAAAAGCTGATGGCTGTGTTTAAAATGAGACCTGCCAGAGGATCTCACAGCTTGTTACATCTGATGAATGAGACAGTCAGTTTGGGGACTTCCAGAGAACACTTCATATACTGCATGTGGCCTCTATAACAGTTAAAGCTGGTTTACACTAGTAAAACTTATTTTGGGCTGTTAACTGAGCCTCAGGGCTCCTTAACACAGGTCATTCAGGCTCATCATCAATGTGATCTGCATTGGCAAGAAATTCTGTCTATGCTGCTGCTATTATTGTTATCTATCTTAGCACATTATAGTTGTCTATGCTGGGCTAGGATGAGCTTTAAACCAACAAAATCCAGGCCCATGGTCCTGAAGCGGGGAAAAGTGGTGGACAAGTTTCGCTTCCTTGTTGATGGAACGACCATACCATCGATCACTGAGAAACCAGTCACAAGCTTGGGAAATACTTTTGATTGTAGCCTCAGAGACACAGCTTCCATCCAAGCAACCATCACGAAGCTGGAAGCTTGGTTGTCCACTGTAGACAAGTAACAAGCAACTGTACCAGCACAGCATTCTTCCCCGTATCCTTTGGCCTTTGTTGGTGTACGAGGTGACTATGTCCACGGTAGAGACCCTGGAGAGAAAGATCAGTTCCTACCTCAGAAGATGGCTGGGTCTGCCACGCAGTCTCACAAGTGCAGCACTGTACAGCAGATGTAACAAACTCCAGCTTCCTTTCAGTAGCCTGGAGGAGGAATTCAGGGTCTCTCATACGAGAGAGGCACTAGTCTACGGAGACTCCAGCGATACCAGAGTGGCATCAGCAGGCATTGTGGTTCGGACAGGCAGGAAGTTCAAAGCTCAGGAGGGGCTGGAGCGGGCAGAGTCTCGACTGAAACACAAGGCCTTGGTGGGCACGGCGGTAATCAGGTGAGCAGGGCTGGGCGCCATCCCGCAGCCACGGTACAACAGGGCCCGAGGCAAGGAAAGGCAGGACTTCGTCTTGAAGGAGGTGCGGGCAGGTGTTGAGGATGTGAGGACCAGTAGGATGTTAGTT
The DNA here is from genome assembly GCF_963691815.1 of Echiichthys vipera. NCBI lineage: Eukaryota > Metazoa > Chordata > Actinopteri > Perciformes > Trachinidae > Echiichthys > Echiichthys vipera. The sequence continues at coordinate 34,772,319 of NC_139828.1, read as the reverse complement.
AGTTAGTTAGTTAATTCTTTATTGTCCACGGTGTGGAGATTCGTCTTTGGTCTCAACCAGCAGGACAACAACAACAACAGCAACAACAACAACAACAACAACAACATTTACACACAGACATCTTCAGGGCAAGAAGCAGGGCAGCAGTGACAGTATACACATCAGCGGGATATGGTGTTCAGTACCCCAATCGCTTTCGGAATGAAGGAATTTATAAAAATGTTACGATTTGCCCTTGGCACTTTGTAACGTCTACCCGAGGGAAGAAGTTCAAACTCCCTATGCAGTGGATGGGACGAATCGTTTGCTATTTTGACAGCTTTTTTCCTTAGCACTTCCTCGTACATACAACTTAATTGTTTCTGTTTTGTCCCTATGATTTTTGAGGCAAGGATTATTATTCTCTGCAGCTTGCTTCTTCCTTTTACGTTTAGGTTACCATACCACGTAGCCATATTAAAAGTTAAAATGCCCTCAATAAGGTTCTTATAAACTGTTTCGATAATGCGCTTGCTCACTCTGAATGAGTTGAGTTTGCGCAGTAGATGTAGACGTTGGTTACAGGTTTTAAAAATATAGTCTGTGTTTACACTAATATTTAAATTGCAATCAATAAATGTACCTAAGTATTTGAAACTGTCTACTACCTCTACAACTTGTCCCCTAATTGTAAGGGGCTGCACATGGTCCTTTTCATAAAAAACAAGTTCCTGTGTTTTTGTGATATTCATCTCTAAAGAACTTGCATCACACCACTTATGAAGAGATGCCACATATGTTCTATATGCTCCCTCTCCGACTGTGTCCCCCTTCTTTAATAAGGCAACCAGGGCCATATCGTCAGCATATTTAAACAAACGAAAGTTTTCCAGATCTAATTGGAATTCGTTTGTATATATGGAAAAAAGTAGTGGAGATAAAATGGTCCCTTGCGGGGCGCCAGTATTAAGTACAGTGATGTCGGACCGAGTAGTATTAACCAGAACCTGTTGAGGACGGTCAGAGAGGAAGTCCCTGACAAGGTGGATAATGCCACCGTTTACTCCTATCTCGATAAGTCTTTGCAGCAAGATGTGAATCTGCATGCTGTTGAAGGCAGAAGTAAAATCAATAAACAAGGCCCTAGCAAAGTGGGAGGGGGCTTGAAGGTGCTTTGAGAGTGTGTGGAACATACTGATGGTTGCGTCATCGGTTCCCCTATGGCTTTTGTAAGCAAACTGGAGATGATCTAAGCTGTTAGAAATCGATGCTGTGATTTGTCTGCTTATAACTCTCTCAAAACATTTTCCTAAGATAGAAGTAAGTGCAATGGGCCTGTAATCTTTTAATTCAGTAGCTCCAGGTTTTTTAGGGATAGGCACAATATGAAACATTTTCCATAATTTGGGCATAGTTAAGGAATTAAGCAACTGAAATAACTCCAGCACAATACCTTTAAGTTCATAAACATTTTCTTTTAAAACTCTCCCTCTCAGGCCATCCGGCCCCGGGGCCGAGTTGGGCTTAACACTAGACAGGCTGGCTACAATCTCCTGTTCATTCAGTGTAATAGGGACATATCCAGGAATGGATCTACACACTCTATCACGTTCAGCACTGAAATCATTCTTGTCAAAACGACTGAAAAGACATTTAAATCATTTGCAAAAGATGGAGAGGGGTGTGACAAGGGGGTAGACTTTTTTCTTAGTCTCCCTGCCCATCATCACATTTAAACCTTCCCAGGCTTTCTTGGCATTTCCTGAGAAATAATGGCATTCGACTTTATCCTTATATTCTATTTTTGCTTTACTCAGTTTAGATCTTAGTTCACATCTTTTTTCCTTTAGTAATTCAGTATTACCATTACTAAAAGCGTGTTTTTTCTCACGAATGCATTCCTTAAGATCACTAGACATCCATACAGTATTAGGAAATATACTAACAGTTTTAGTTCAAGTGATTTTACTTTCATTAAACAACAGATAGGACGTGAAAGTGTCAATTAATTCATGAGGGGTGTCACATGAGTTATGAAAGAGCCAGTCGGTGGTCTCCAGCTCGCCTTTCATCTCCTTCCTACAGTCCTCAGTCCAGATCTCAATTGCCTTGGTCACTGTCTTTTCCCGTCTCAACTTAGCCCTGTAACGTGGAAGTAGATGGACGACGTTATGGTCAGATTTCCCCAAGGCAGACCTACAGATGGATTTATAGGCGTCAGGTATGTTGCCATAACACTTATCCAGGGTACGTGCCAGGCGGGTGGGACAGTCCACGTATTGATGTAAGGTGGGCAGATGATCGGACAGGTCACAAGATTTAAAGTCCCCGAGCAGCAGGACGGGTTGGTTAACTGCACGGGACAGAGCAATGTTATAACTCTCGGCTATCCTGGCTGCAGCTCCCACAAAGTCCGGCCCAGGTACGTAGGCCAATATGATTGTAATCTGGCCAAACTCCCTCGGGAGGTAAAAGGGCCGAAACGATACAACCAGGATTTCATAGTCATGTGTGCACACACGTTCCCGGACGGTGTACTGGGTAGCCCAGCGAGTGTCCATGTAGACGCACAAGCCACCGCCAATAGATTTTCGTGAGGAATTAGTGTCTCTGTCTGCCCGAATTATTGTATAACCCGGTAAATTGGGGTCTGGCATCTCCTCTTTCAACCAGCTTTCCGTAAAACAGATGAGGTACTCATTGTCATATTGAACTTTAGCGGTCAGTTCATTCATCTTGTTGCTCAAAGAGCAAACATTAGAAAAAGTTATTACCGGTAGAGGATGTCTGCTGCCGCGCCTCCTTAGTCGTTCTCTCACGCCACCTCTGGATCCTCTTTTCTTTATTTTAGTCCGTTTTCGCGTCCCGGTGTTTTTGAGTTGTGGATACTTGGTCAGCAGCTCCAGACCAGAGTCCTCCGGCTTGATTGAGTGCCTGAGTGACAACAGCTGGACCCGCGTGTAGGTAAGGATGCCGGCTTTTCCGTGTAAACTCCATACTTCAGCGATTAGACTACTGAGAAGGCACACAGCCAGCCAAAGTAATATGCCGTGGCGGAACTTCATTTTGCCACAAGGAGAATGGGGGCACGATCACTTAAAACAACAAAAAACATAGAAACGACAGGAGACGAGACAGACAGGTGAGACACTGGGTCAGCAGCAGAGCCGCGCCCCCCTGTAACTCCATTTGGTGAGCATGCGGCAGCAGGCGGCTTCAACGAGGTGGGAAGGAGCGCTGGAGAGGAAGCTGACCTGGAATGACATCTGGAAAGAAGAGCCCAAGCGCATTCAGTTCATGGTTAAAGCTGCCTATGACGTGCTACCAAGCCCAGCCAACCTGCATGTTTGGGGGAAGAGCGAATTTCCAACTTGCCCTCACTGTCCAGGAAGAGGTACGCTGGAGCACATAATGAGCAGCTGCCCTGTAGCTCTTGGAGAAGGTCGTTACCTCCGGAGACACGACCAGGTGCTGAAGGCAGTGGCCGATACCATCTCCAATGCAGTGGCTAACAACAAACAGGCCAGCAGCCGAAAGTCAATTCCATTTGTGAAAGCTGGAGAAAAGCCACGCTCAAAGCCAACATCATCTGCCGGCCTTCTCTCTTCTGCATCAGACTGGGAGCTGCGAGTTGACTTGGGCAGGCAGCTCAAGTTCCCAGAATGCGTAACATCAACTTCATTGAGACCAGACCTGGTTCTGACATCTGTCTCTTCAAAGCAAGTCCTCTTATTGGAACTGACAGTCCCTTGGGAGGACCGAATGGAAGAGGCCAATGAGTGTTAGCGACTCAAATACCAGGAGCTCACCGAAGACTGCCAGAGGAGAGGCTGCAAAGCCCGCTGTGAGCCAATAGAGGTGGGATGTCGGGGCTTCGCTGCATGCTCCCTGTGCAGGGCCTACAGCCTTCTTGGCATCTCAGGTGCTGCTAGGAGGATAGCCGTCAAGTCCACCACAGAGGCTGCAGAGAGAGCCTCCAGGTGGATCTAGATTAAAAGATCCGAAAAGTGGGCTAAAGCTGCTGGGACACAAGCCGGGGATTGATCACCCCAGCTGGGTTGCCTGGGGGAGGGTGTCTGATGTTGAGAGACCCAAAACGCCCGTCGATCTCAGGTTATAATATCACTGATGATGTGTCCCAGCGCATCCTAGGATGTATCTACACACATAGTTGTCTATGAAAATGTTCATTGGACCAATGCAATGACACATACACAAACACACAATCACAAATATTTTACAAAATAACATAGCCTGCAGATGGTCTCATCTAATTTTGGAAATTAAATATATATTCACAACAGGAGTGGCATGTCTATATTATTCTGAATACTTGCCAAAAGTCTGTTTTGCTGTAGTTCCAGTCCCAAACAAAACCTAGTCACTGTGCTGTGGGTGAGTTTCCCTGTGAACTGTTTATTTCTGGATTCTGCACAGTAGGAGTGCCAGAGTATGTGACAATGGGGGGCTTTGAAAACCAACACAAGCACACTCCATTTCCAGTCCTTTCTTTTTTAAATAATTACAAAAACTAAACCTTTTACCACAGGAGAATACAAAACAAAGAAATGACTGACTGCACATCTGTTATTGCACACACTGATAAATCTATAGCAGAGGCTACTTAGAGGCTGAAGCCTACATGCTGGATTATGAAAATGTGAAGCATGCAGCAACATCCACTCTTGTGCCCCTTAATGCTATCTACCACTCAGCCCTTAGATTTAAAAACATATATGGCACTCATCACTGTACTCTTTATCAAAAAGTGACCAGAGACCAGAAGCTGTTTTTATTTATTTATAAAGGGATTCTCAAAAAGTTTTCCATACATTTGGCATCACTTATTGACTGCAGAGATGGAAGACCTAACTCCCACTCACAGGATTGGCTTTTGCTTCAGGTTTCTGGAGCTAAACCCTTATCTTGACTGAGTTTAGATTCTATGAATCAAGAATCAAAATATTTGTCCTTTAACTTAACCTGATTTATTATGTGACTTTTATTTTATTGTATTATTGTAACTATTAAGATTGGTATATACATTTTAATGTGTTGTTTTGTTTAGTTGTTTTTATGCACTCTGGTCTCTGAAAATGGGATCTTGATCGCAATGGGACTTACCTGAAATAAAGGTTTAAATAAAAAAAAAAGGAACCATTTTATTCAACAAAGCAAATGTTGTTCAATATTGATTCTCCAGTTGATGTTCACCATTTTGGTGCATCTCTAAAGATATCAATCAATATAAGTTTAAATGTAGGCTACGCTAAATTTAGAACGGAGCTTTTCAAAGTGTGAGGCGGGACTCCTTAACACTGGGACTTAGTGAAGAGACTCTGCATAGTAAAAAGTGGAAAAATTACATTAGTACTTACATTAGCTATTGCCAAAAAAGATCACATTGAACAGCCTGGACGTGTGAGATTCAGTTAAATAGGTAGATTTGGGGGAATATTCCTGATTTTCCAACTTTCCCACTAATAAATGTTTCACGAAGGACCTTATCTATTTAGCGTAGTCTGGAGGTATGCCAAACAGCAATATTAGGCTATCTTGGCTCAATTGTTGGGATGCTCAGTCAGGGTACTGTTGGCTCTGACATGGAGGTCTGTGTGACCCTCCAATGATATACCTTCCCTTACCATCACTGACCCTCCACCAAACTGGTCCTGATGGATGATGTTAAAAGTAGCAGAACGTTCACCACAGCGTCTCCAGACTCTTTCCCTTCTGTCACATGTACTCAGTGTGAAACTGCTCTCACCTGTAAAGATAACAGGGCGCCAATGGTCGACCTGCCAATTCTGCTGGGTTGATGCTCTTCTACAGCCCTGGACCTCCTCCATGCTCTTGAGACTATGTATGGAGACACAGCAAACCTTCTTATGACTGAAGGAGGAGCTGGGCAATATGATTGGACTGCGGGTACCAGTTCATGCTACCAGTAGTGAAACCATTCCCTTCTTGGTGGTTGTCTTCCTTTAGCTTTTCCATTGCACATGTTGTCACTTTAATTTGTACCAAAGCAGGTGAAGCTGATTAACACTTCACTTGTGCTTCCTTAATGGACAGGCTGATATATCTGAAGTTTAACTTACATAGAGCTGCAGGTATCGAATCTTTTTGTAATAGCGTATTCTACCAATTATTCCATAGATCAATCAAGTAATCAAATAAAAACAAATGCAAAGAAAAAGTAGTTATAATTTTGCATAAATATTTAATAAATATTTGCGTTATTTTGCAAAAAATATATTATGTCTGGGGTAGGCCTATTTGGTGTGGTAACCTAACAGGGGTGGGTGTGAGAGAGAGAGAGAGAGAGAGAGAGAGAGAGAGAGAGAGAGAGAGAGAGAGAGAGAGAGAGAGAGAGAGAGAGAGAGAGAGAGAGAGAGAGAGAGAGAGAGAGAGAGAGAGAGAGAGAGAGAGAGAGAGAGAGAGAGAGAGAGAGAGAGAGAGAGAGAGAGAGAGAGAGAGAGAGAGAGAGAGAGAGAGAGAGAGAGAGAGAGAGAGAGAGAGAGAGAGAGAGAGAGAGAGAGAGAGAGAGAGAGATGTGTGGGGCAAATACTTACACTACGCAATTTATCATGAATAATTTTACTATTTTAAACAATTCAAGTGGATCATAAATTCTCTGTGACACACGTGTTTAATCAAACTAAAGACCAATAGATTCATTTTGAAAATGAATTTGAGGTAGATATTATCAGGAAGAGTGAGTCACTATCTTCCTGTTTACTGTAACAACAAGCAACGGACAAAACTCCACTGACACATTTACTCAAACAAAACTCTAAAGACTGATCAGGTAGGTGACGTTCTGTTTAACATTCATGAAAAACTAAACATGGAGGCGCTCACCAGGACAGCTAACGTTCAGCATTCTTTTCCTGTTTCTCTGTCCCTACGGCAACCGCCCTCCTAACAACGGGCTGCTTTGGGCCCAGACGCTGAATCATCTGTTGTGGTAGAACAGTTTTAGTTAACACTTGGACACATTAAATCTTTTGGCTCCTTTTCTAAGTGTGAAATGATCCCAAACTGGGATGTAGTGGTGTGCATCTGGGAAACATTGATCCCTGTGCTGAACAGGCCGCATAACACACAAGATAGGAATATAACGAATTATCGAGGCAGAGATTTTTCCTCAATGATTTTTTGTAATCGAGTAACTCGAGTAACTTGAGTAATCGTTTCAGCCCTTATCAGACACATACATAGGTATAGACATTAGGGCCTGAGCACAGACGAAGTCGGCGAGGACCCTATTGTGATAGGAATGATTATTATCCCATCTCTATTCCCAGAGATGATTAGAGTCAAGGCCTGAGGACAACTACATGCCAATTAGGGCTGTGACTTTTGCCCCAAAATCTTTTTTTATTCATTAATATTACTTTTTTAATATATTTGAAAATGTATTAATAATATTTTCATCTCATCTCATCTTCAACCGCTTATCTGGGGTCAGGTCGCGGGGGCAGCAGCTTTAGCAGGGGACCCCAAACTTCCCTTTCCCGGGCCACATTAACCAGCTCTAACTGGGGGATCCCGAGGCGTTCCCAGGCCAGTGTGGAGATATAATCTCTCCACTTAGTCCTGGGTCTTCCCCGAGGCCTCCTCCCAGCTGGACATGCCTGGAACACCTCCCTAGGAAGGCGCCCAGGGGGCATCCTTACTAGATGCCTCAACTTCTCACCCTATCTCTAAGGGAGACTCCTGCCACCCTGAGAAAACCCATTTCGGCCGCTTGTACCCGCGACCTCGTTCTTTCGGTCATGACCCAGCTTTCATGACCATAGGTGAGGGTAGGAAGGAAGATTGACCGGTAGATCGAGAGCTTTGCCTTCCGGCTCAGCTCTCTTTTCGTCACAACGGTGCTTTAGAGCGACTGCAACCCTGCCCCCGCTGCTCCGATTCTCCGGCCAAACTCACGCTCCATTGTCCCCTGACTCGTGAACATGATCCCGAGGTTCTTGAACTCCTTCACTTGGGGTAAGGACTTATTCCCTATCTTTAGACCATTAAATATCTTCAGTTAGAACTATTGGTATCACAATTAAGTTGTATATGTTCTTCTGTCCACCACAGGGCAATGTATCAATGCCACATTGTATTTCTCACACGGAAAAACAGTGTACAATATGCTGCAACTCCCAAAAAGTCTCTGGCCTTGACACAGCAGCACCACGCTCTATTGGCATACAGATCCATCAGTGGGTTAATATAACTATGATATGCCTTCATATACCTTAATGTGATTTGCATTTAGTACAGCTCATGTTTAGAGTGTGGTTGAAATAGGAAAGGTTGGTTTATTGTTTGAAAAATGTAGTTATCTAGCAGTATGCGTTGTCTAAATCCGACCAGCAGAGGGCGCACTCGCTACAATGTGTGTTCAGGGCCATAGGAAGTCTCATGTGAATACGTTCAGAGAACAGAACACACTTCAGTGTAAACCATAGACTATGGTGTGAAGTTACTGTAACTGTGATGATAAAATACATATTTTTACTATTTTCAGGTAAGAAGGGAGTGTTAGAATTGTGTAACTGATGGGTGAATGTGATATGTGGTAGTTTATTATCCCGTTTGGACTTTATGTGGTATGGTTTATGAACGTTACTTGTTCAGCTAACGTAACGCACTAAAATGGCTATCCAGTAGTTGGCACTGGTTTCCTTATTTACCTTGAGTGAGCGGGAGGCTGGAGAGTAGAACTATGAGCCAGTCTAAAGAGACCGGACTGCTCGTGTATAGTTCATAAATAAACAAATAAATACATAAGTTAACTAGTCATGGAAAAATAAACAAATAAATAAATTAAATAGATACATAATTGATTTGAGTTATGTGACAATGTTGCATAGACCTGATTGCCTGACTGTGTACTGGAGAAACAAGTTGTTATTATATGTACACATCCTGGGGGTCCAACTGGACTCTTTGGTGGTGGTGTCTGAGAGGAGGATGCTGTCTAAACTGCATAGCATCCTGGACAACACTCACCCTCTCCACCAGCTGCAGAAGCACCTTCAGTCACAGACTCATTCTACCCCAGTTTAACACTGAACGCCGGAGGAAGTCTTTTCTCCCGGTGGCTATTGAACTCTATAAATCAAATCCCCCCGGTCAGGTAAGGAACAGTGGAGACACTGTGTCCTGTGAAAAATTTCACTTTGTCACTTTATATCATCACTACATCACTTTATTTAGTTGTACTGTAACTTAGTTCAGTAAGAAATGCTGCTCCACTTTACTGTACTTTACTGTAACTTAGTTCAGTAAGAAATGCTGCTACACTTGAACACTGCTATCACGTATCGCTCCTTATCACTTATTTAGTTTGTACTTATTTTGTTTCAATATGCTGCTAAACTGCACGGTGCGTATTGTTGTATATTGTATATACCTACGTTTAACCACAATGTCGGTTGCACTCTGTCACATTAGTTATTGTTTGATGTATTTTATGTTAGCTTTCTTTTGATTTGATTTATGTTAGATTATTGTTACTCTGATCCTTTCCCATCTTTGTATTGAAACTGTTGCACAATAATTTCCCTGGGAATAAATAAAGCTTCTTGAATCTTGAATCATGTAGAAACTTGTCTGAAATAGCAATGCAACAGACAGTGTGTTCCACAATCAACACCGAGTGCCACAAATTGACTCCGGTTCTTTTGCTATTTTTTTAACGCGCTTTTGAATTATTGTTCCGTTTATTCATCTCCGCATAGCTCTCTTTCTACCTGCCATCCTCGTACACACACACGCACAGAGACGCGCACCTCACTGCAGCCTGTGTGCCGACGGGCTGCAGTGTGTGCGCACAATTTCCCTCTAACTTCTGGTTGGTGCAGAAATATGAGCTAGGGATGTTACGATGCATCTTGAGACGGTTAAAGTTGATTAAAATGCGTGACGATTCCAATAGGTTGAGATTAAAAATGAATAGCATCGCGCTATCTACTTTTGACTTTGTTCGTTGACATCAGTGCAAAGATGGCGGCGAGCGCAGAAGGTCGCTCCGGTGTGTTTTATCAGAGGCTCTAAGTCAGTTTTGTCTTTTGGGAGTGAAAGAAGTTGTGTATATTCATCCACTGATTTTCTGTCAGGCTGGCAGCGGTGCGGAGCAAGTTATTAGGTAAATAATTTCAAGAATAGCTCAGTACGCTACGGAGGCTACTCTGTGTGTGTGCTGGTGAAGAGAGACAGAGGATGAACTCGGAGCAGACAGCTGCAGCTGCTGATGGTGGGAGCAGAGGAGAAATTAGCAGTTTCATATTTCCTGACGCTGGTTTGTTTCTGTAAACAGCGCCTCTGCTAACAGAATGGTATTCATCATGTGTACGGGAGAACACAGGCCGTCTTAGTTTCTTTGTATTTTAATTCAGTTATTGCTTTTGTTATTTAAAAAAAATATATATATGTTCAGTTTAACTTTTACAAAGAGAAGGAAATTTGTACTGTTTTTCAATTCATACCACAGAAATCATTCTTTTATTTAAAAAAAGAGAAGAGAATAGCCTGTATATTTTGGAGATTGTATCACTTTTTGTTAGCCTGGTACATAGTTAGCTTGGTATTATTCACGTGATCTTGGAGCTCTGAGCATCACTTTGAGCAGAGTAGGTCATCTCCTGTTTATATTCACAACTTGACTGCTGTAAAAGAATGTCACTCTCTCACTCCCTCACTCACTCACTCATCTTCAACCGCTTATCTGGGGTTGGGTCACAGGAGCAGCAGCTCTAACAGGGGACCCCAAACTTCCCTACCCTGTGCCTTTCATTTGTAAGAGAATGTTGCCCAGATAATAAGCATCAGTTTTTCAATGCTGAGTGAAACCATGGAGATAGAAAAAATAATGACTGAATGAATGTAAACACCCCATTCCTGACTGTTCCTGACTGATGCTAATGTCAACTACAGGAGCCCAGATGGACAATAATTGCCTTGCTAATGAGCTTGCGATTCACAACTTCATCAGGCGTGAAAAAGACTCTGGATCTGAATTGAAAACAACGTTTACTAACAAACACATTTACAAAAAGTAATGACCATAACAAGTGTGAATATTAAGGGCTGCCTAATAATCGTCCAAATATTATTCATTTTTTAATAATCAAATTAAATTTGAATATCGAAGTTCAGAGTCAAAGCCCTAATGCTAATATTTACTAAAGGACACAGCACTACATACTGGTGACAGGAAATCAGACATATGACAAAATTTATCAGATTTACATGAAATTCTCAATATCCCTGACATGCATCGGGTGCGAGGGCCCGTTCATCGCTGCTTGCAGCTTTATTGCATTTGTATTTGTGTGTTTCTTCTAGATCAATACACATTTGATGCAAACATCTGAAGTTACAAAAAGCATCAGATAAAAACCTTTTTAGTTTTTATGTTGATTAATCCTCATCTGACGGTGTGAAGTATACGGTTGTTAAAAAGTGTGTCAGTGGGCTTAGATAAGTTTAGTATTAAGAGCAGACAATTCAGAGCCAAATAGGACTCCTGTAATGTGTTTTACACCGTGAATGATTGTTCTTTATTCAGCAGGTGACTCTGCCGTACACAAATCCACATGCTTCACGCCTGGATATTTCTCTCTCCACGTTTACCTGCTGTGGTTTTTGTTTGTGGAACTGTAGCTCTGTGAGCGTGATTACATTGACATACGTAACTTATCTGCACGTTGGTGGAGCACATAAGCAGTAATGTGAGTGGTTTGTCAGTGGAGAGTGGTTGAAGCCTTACATAACAGGCTGGTAAGTAACATGTGCATTCAACCTCTTTCCATTGTCATTATTATCAGTTGTAGACTGGGGGGCTGAGCAGCCTGTCAGGAGGAAAAGCAGCAGGATATTAGAGTCCTCGTCCGGCTTCATTTAGCATGTGTATGTGTGTAATGTATGTGTAGGGGTGTGTGTTTGTTTTCCCGATGATGTGAGATAAGTAGAAGTGTGAAAGCCCAGTCATGAATAACAATCTTCAGCATGTCATTATCCTGCTTAACCTGTGCCTGCAATCACAGCCAGCAATCAATAGAGGCGAATCATCAGGCAGCAGAGTGAAAACCTGTCCAGCTCATATCAGGACATGCACCAAGAAGTAGAGCTTGAACACAGGCAGGGGGTTCCATCTCATGTACGGGAATGATTTAATTCATAAGACCACAAATAAATGAGTAAATGGACTTGCACTTATATAGTGCCTTTCTAGTCTTCTGACTGCTCAAGGCATTTTCACACTACTTGTCACATTCACCAATTCACACAGACATTCACACTGATGGACATCTACATACCATCTAATCAAATATAACCATTCACACCACATTCACACACCCATGCACAGCACAGGGAGCATGAACACTTTAGAGCCCTGACTTTGTGTTGTGCTAATGTAAATCAAATTACATGTGAGGTGTCATTAGTTTTTCAGACATAAAAAGTATTGGACAAAGGGAAATTTTGTCCTGATGGTGGTGTGAGAAGAATGCCCACATATGTGTGGAACAAGACACATTCTGTCCACAGCTGTACTTTCCATGAGGCTTCTTCCAACTAGTGCTAGTTCATGTTTTTATAGTAACAATCTCAACTGAGTTATCACTGTTTTATCCCTGTCACTCTTGGCTGTGTACTGAAAAATACAATCATTTGTTCACTCAAAAAACATACACCAAGGCCATTGTTCCAAAACCTTTGTAAAAAAGGCTTTCCCTTTATCACTGGTTGTGTTCTTTGTTAATATCAGGCACTGCGCTGTTAGGTGGAAGGCTGTGAGGGATTTTAGGAGTATCCAAACAGTCCAGTGTGTATCTAGGGGGCTTAAAGATCATCCAGGGCTTTCCATATTATAGAGCCACAGGCTGGGGGAGGGATGACAAATTAGTTTTTGTGTCACATTTATTGGTCTGGACTGTTTGCTCCAAGCCCTAACAGGCTTTCAAAAACTGAAAAAATACAGGCACACGTGTAAGAGAAATAAAAATGCTCTCTCTCCCTCCCACCCTTGTATATCCCTCTCTCCCACCCCCCGCTTTCTCTGTGTGTCAGTCTATTGATCCAGGACAGCAGTTCACCTGGGAGCACTCCAACCTGGAGGTCAACAAGCCAAAGAACCGCTATGCAAATGTCATTGCCTACGACCACTCCAGGGTCATCCTCACACCTGTGGATGGTGAGAGACCCTTATTAGCTGCTGTTCAAAAGATAACACTGTTTCCTGGCTATCCTACACACATACAGACTTTTTCCCACTGTAAGTCGAACTACTGTACATCATTCATAAACTTGTAAAAAACAGACCATGAAATCCGTCATGAACTGCAACAGTACACACAAGCCAGTTGCATTTCTATTGTCACTTCTGGTTTGAGATCGTGCCAAAGCGAGGCTATTTTCCAGGCTACCATGACCTGAGGCAAGTCGTGAGTCTCTGGGCGGGGAAACGTGTGCAGCAGGTAATTTCTCATTATCAGTAAAGAACTTGGAAAAATTAAAAAATGGACAATAACCAACAGTACTGCTCAAACAAGGACATCTGGGCTTTTCTCACTATCCAGGCAGAGGAATAATAAATCAGCAGCTATAAACGTGTAAATATGCATTGATGAGGTGGATGAGCAGACACATCAGCTTTATTCACATGATCATGGAGCTAAAATCATGACCAAATTATTTTAAAACACGTTCACCAAAAGAGTAGTGTCTGTTTAAATGTCTGTCTATCAACAGGGGTAGAGCTGTAGATGTTAAACGGTCAGCGGGCCTCTGTTTAAGGTTGAATATGGAGGATGAGCAGAACACCGCTATCTAGTGTCAACAACAAAAAATAATTCCAGCAGTCGGATTGCCAGGTTGGTCAGACCCAGCCCAGTAGCTACAGGAGACCAGAGTCTGTTTGAGCCTGTTTGAACCCATCCCCTCCAGAAATCACACCATAAAGAAACAAGGATTACAGAGGAGTTTGACTGACATATAGCGTTAGCCATTAGCGTTAGCCGTTCCAGTTAAGTAAAGATGAAAGTGATGTTAGCGATCAAGGAGAAACATAGCCATAATGGCGTTTCTCTCCTTTCTCTCAGTCCGTGGAGTAAATGCTTGGCCTATATTGACTCTGGTTTTTGCCCGTCTCTGGTCACTCACCTGCTAGGACAAATAACGCCTTCACTGAGGCTCCGAAGCAGCTGCACCCAACAACAGACAACCCTGGCAACCAGCAACGCCCAATGCTATTGACTGCTACCATGGAAACAGAACGGGACACAAAGTCATCGTCAAACCCGTCAAAAAAAATTAAAATATTAATTCAGACAAAATATATTTTTTACGGAAAAGCCATACTTTCATTCTGTACCCCTCAAAACGCCCCGTGGGTATTTTTTAAATATAGCTTTTAATAAAGATTCTAAATATTCAAGCTTTAAATTAAACAGTAAATTAAACGGTTCTCCTCCAACAGTAGGAAAGGAAAGGAGTCATTTTCCTGATCAGTCTTTTAAAGGGCTGTACTCAACATTCATAACTGCTTTGTGCAGATATAGTGGAGCAATGGCGTCACTCTTTCTCTCTCTGTGTTGGAATCTGAGTTTCTGGGTTGGTTGGTTTGTTTGTTTGATTTTTTGTTTTGATAGACAGTCTGGCCGTGCGTCCATGTGAGTGCCTTGTTTGTTGGTATCAGACTCAGAGGGCAGAGACAAAGCCTCTGTATTTGACGAGTTGGGAAACGGTCGATGAGAGCTGTGTGGAGGCAATATCAGCCCACTTTTCTTCAATATTTTGAGTATAGGTCCTTTAAAATGAAAATGAAATATCAAACTGACTTTTCACAATTCACTCAGTTCTTTTGATAAAGTCATCATGTTTCACAGAGCAGATCTCATTTAATGAAATCATGTTATACTAATCAAATTTACGCTCTGACTGCTGGTGTTTTGGGATGTCAAACAATAATCTTACACATCTTACTTTAGTTTATTTCACTCTGTTCACAGTAGAGCTGGTACAGTCAAACATCTGCTGAAATTAAAAGTCTTCCTTTAGGATTGTCGTGTAGTGTTATCTTTGTAATCTGTTAAACTGAGCAGTGTGTTAACAGAGTCAGTCACTGGACACTGGGGCATTTGGTTTGTCTTTCTTCACTGCAGGAGTTCCAGGTAGCGACTACATCAACGCTAACTACATTGATGGCTACAGGAAGCAGAATGCTTACATTGCCACACAGGGGGCGCTGCCAGAAACGCTGAGTGACTTCTGGAGGATGGTGTGGGAGCAGAGGACCTGCACCATCGTTATGATGACCCGCCTAGAGGAGAAGTCACGGGTGAGCCTCTCATGTTGAGTCAAAATGATACTTAGGGCCCTGTTTCAGAAAGCAGGATTAATGGAAACTGAGTGTGTGTTAGTGCCTGAGATGAGGTAAACTAGACTTTAAGTTCTAGAAAGAAAGATAACCTAAACTCAGACTCTGTGAACCTCACCTGCTCACTGGCAGGTTTTCTTCAACAAAGCCTGAGTTTCTCTGTGTCTCCTTCCTCTGACAGAGTTTATATAGTGTAGATTACTGACTGTCAGAATCAGGACTATCTCATGTTATCGTTTTAATGTGCTAGCAGTCGTTTCTTTGAACAGAGGTTTTTGCCCTCAAATTCAAATATTAAATACAACTGTGAATAAACCCTCAATCCACATTTTTTGATTAGAGCAGTTCCGCTAAAATGTTTATGGGACATTATGTGTAATTATCTTAGTTTAAATAGTCAAAATCTATATGTAGATGAATAATTGACTGTATCACTCGTGATGTGATCGGTCACAACAATGAAACTTAATCCCTTTAATATCAGAGAGCAGCTCCATGGTCATATTTGTGAGTGACAGCATTTCAGTGGCTTGTCTAACATTTAAATCTACTGTATTTTAGCCTGCAGATCACAAACGCATTATTACTGGATCAGAATCCTGTAATAACAATCGTCTCTATGTCGCTAGGTTATATATTTTTTGAATCTTCAACTATATTTTTAGAATAAAACTTGATTGATTAACTCATTAGATTCATTTAAGTTATTGGCCCTGAGTTCAAACATTTAAACTGTTCTACAGGAAGAGAAGAGACAGGGATTTACATTTTTTTAAATAGTCTATGATGAAAAATGCCATATTGAAACATAGTGTGGTATGTATCAAGCGATAAATGACCAATTACCACAGGATTGAAACTGTGAAAATGTATTTTCTATTCCACTGGGACCTTACACAGGCCCAACATCTTCAGCTACTCTCGCTGCAACTTATAACTAAAAACAAAATAAAGAGCTACAAGTTGTACTTTTTCAACAATTATTGTCTCAAAGAGGGCTTTCCATTCCCACATAACAGACATGAAGTAACAAAATACAAATAGGACACAAATGCAAGGAGAGACTGGAAAAAGAGTGCCCCATTCATCAGTAAACTGATCTGGGGTCTCATTTATAAAACAGTGTGTAGGATCCATACATCCATCCGGCTGTTAGCGACTCTCCCTTATTTCTCCATTAATAGTTGTAACACGACAGAAATTGTCTCTATGGCTTATTTGATGAGTGTATTTGCCAGAAATTACCCTGGAAGGATTTTATGCCGGAATTTCACTTTAACTACACCCACATGTCACCAAGTTCTCATAATTCTGTATTGACATGACTTAAATGACATAAACATTGCTCTGCATTGTTGATGACTATTCAAAAAATAGCTTGACTTGCTTCCAAATTGTGTCACTGTGAGTGATCATATGATTTATAATATAGCTGCATTGCTTTTTGGACATGCAAACTGTGAGTCCTTCACATCAGCAAAAACAGTGGACAAACCAGCAGCAGCCCTTACCTCGACCAAAGGTTACAGAGCATCTCATATTTCCTGCACCTCTCGTTGAACCACAGACAGGTGTTATTGGATCCAGCAGAGGGCTGATGGTCTGTGTCACAAATAATAATGGCCAACTGCTTTGGCACTCAGTTCTGCCCCTTGGCGGTGGATTTATTTACAGTGTGAAAGAAGGCTGAAAGCATTACTCATATGAAAACTGTCCCTGCCCTGTGCCTCATACTCCATGTCCACCAGCAGAGTAATGCTGTCGCAGAGCTAAGCAGAGCTCGTCTGTACCGATGAAACTAGTGCACTAGATGAAAAGACGGGGTCTAATTTATAAATACTTTGTATGCACAAAACTGGGTCTGAAAGATGCATATGCCACTTCCTACTCAAAAGTTGTGATCTATAAAAACAAATTTGACAGGAGAATGTGCATACCTCTAAGTAAACTCTAACCAATGCATACGAACATTTTGGAGACAAAAAACTGGCCACATACCCATATGGTGAGGTGGTGAATTTAAGCCAGATTGTAGAGATCAAATTAGATGAATCATTATATATGACATTATGTCTCTCATACTATCATTTCATGACCTAACCCTAGGCCACTGTCATTCTAACAAATGACTGAGGCTGTTGTTCTCCTCTCTTTGATCTCCATCGAACTTCCTGTTTGCCTGTAACAGTAATGAGCCATGTGTAATTTTGTCCAGGTGGTGAACTGGCTTTCCCCACCACTTTGACCAAAGGCCATGTGGCCATGAACTCGTTCACAGGCTTTGCCAAACAAACCCTTTGCTCCCACACTGACACCTGCAGCCAGGTCTATGAAGCGTAATCTCCCCATCTGTTATACTGAGCGCCTACAGCTACCAGTCCCCCCAAGTCAGCACTGATGTCCAAATGTTTGTTGCTTCACCCTGTCATCCTATGCACCCATCCGTCAGCTAATGACTACAGCAACACTAACAGGGCACACGCTGGTTGTACCAATTTGTTCCATGACTCTATGACCTGTTAAAACTCTGTCTCACTTAGTGTTCATTTGCATTCCATCCCAGCACTCTAAAAGTGTATGTATAACTTCTACTTGTGGTAAATTTAATCAATTATGTTGTTTTTACTCTTACTTTACCCTATAACTCCTGATTCCAAATGTTAGTAAGAGGGGAGTCTAAAGCACTCATTAAGAAACCGAGTTTCCACTATGGTCGAATACCCGGAATGAGGCAGGTCTATCTCGCCGAAACACCCCTAATTTGCTTGCGAGTCGCTCGAGTGGCCGTTTTTTTACCCTGTGGGAGAGCAGGGCCGTTTTTCTCCTCTGAGAGAAGCCTGGTTGCTGATCGGATGTAGCTCTCAGCGGGATGTGACGTGAGGTAGTACAGACGCCACAACAAAACGGTGAGGTAGAGTAGACACTTTTATCCAGTGGTGTAGAAGGACACAGCACAGAAAATGATCGGTGCACGTGCATCTTTGCACAGGTTTGTTAAAATGAGTGCTGCAGGGGCCGGGTTGGATTCTGACCTGTGGTCCTTTGCTGCATGTTCCCTCTGTCTCTCTCTTTTCACACACACACACACACACACACACACACACACACACACACACACACACACACACACACACACACACACACACACACACACACACACACACACACACACACACACACACACACACACACACACACACACACACACACACACACTGTACTGCAAGCGGGGTGACAGTCTGTCTGTCAACAAACACTTTTACAGCGCCCAGGATTTTTAAGGTGGAGTGGTTTCTTTCATGTAAGTTGATGTTGTGAATCATACAAGCCACCTTAAATCAAACTACAACTATTCTGTATTTCTGTATTTCTCACTAAAAGCACGGAGCGCCGCTGTATCACTGATCAGCGGATCGGCGATCCAAACCCATTCAGAGTGATGCGTCACCTCCGGAGTCTCCTAAATCTCTCTGGGGCCTTTTTTTGTAATGGAAACATGGCGAGTGAACAGCCATTTGAGAGAAACTTTCCGAGCCGCAACATTTTACCCTAATGGAAACGCAACTAATGGATGCTATATTAGTACTAATCCTGAAGCAGCAGTGGACAGCAGTTTTCAAAGAAAAAGCTCTGATGCAAACAGGACAGGACAGGCTGTGGTGGAGAGGAGGACACAAAAAATGTTATCCATCATGGATAATCCTCTCCACCCTCTCCAACTCACACTGGTCAGACAGCGGAGCATCTTCTCCAGAAGGCTGCTTCAGCTTCGCTGTCGTAGCAATAGATACAGGAAATCTTTCCTGCCACAATCCATCACTGTATATAATAACTCTCTCACCGCTGCCTGACAGAGAACTCTGGTTTCTACTGTTTTGTTGTTTATATTATAATTGTTATTGTATATTTTGCACATTTTGTTTTGTTATATATATTATTGTTGTGTATTGTTTATAGCACACTGTGCACTGTATATATACATTATGTATATATTGGATTCTATGTATGTTATGTACAAAGTGTTTTATTTGCTGACCCACTACTGCTGTTACGAAATAATTTCCCAGTCTGGGATCATTAAAGTAATTATTTTCTATTCTAATTCTATTCTATTCTATTCTATTCTATTCTATTCTAAATCAGCCACTGTCCACTACCCACAGCCAAGACTCCATTCAACAGCTCAGCTTTAATACTTAAAGGGAACTCCACAAACTTTACAGTCTGTTTACAGTTGTTGGGGAGGACTACTGCATATATGGAAAAAAAGTTTTAGAAAGCCTTTAGTGTCTCCATCGGGAGTTGCGTGAAGTACTAAGTGATGTCACTTGAGTCGCCGTGTGGAGTGGAGTTAGAAAGACGTGAGCACCAGACTTCTGTAGCCTTCTACTCATCTCTCCTGCAGGCTGGAGGCTCCAGGCTCCAGTAGCCATTACTAGCTTAGCACATCCCAGTCTCTGACCAAACTGTCAGCAGTTGAGTTGTATTGTGGGTAATGTAGTTGCCAGGTTTTGAAAAGGGAGAAGAATGAGTTCTGCTGCACTCATCCATCTCTTATCCCACAAAGCTGTCATTTTCCCATTGTCTGCTGTATGTTTAAAGGCCAGGGGTCAGGGGGTCAGGGAAATCATTAGGAATCAGGGGAATGCTGTCTGAAAATGTGTGTGTGTGTGTGTGTGTGTGTGTGTGTGTGTGTGTGTGTGTGTGTGTGTGTGTGTGTGTGTGTGTGTGTGTGTGTGTGTGTGTGTGTGTGTGTGTGTGTGTGTGTGTGTGTGTGTGTGTGTGTGTGTGTGTGTGTGTGTGTGTGTGTGTGTGTGTGTGTGCGTGTGTGCATGCTTCTAGGTTAAATGTGACCAGTACTGGCCCAGTCGAGGCACAGAGACGTATGGGATGATCCAGGTGACCATGCTGGACACTGTGGAGCTGGCTACGTACAGTGTACGAACGTTCACCCTCTATAAGGTGAGAACCTTATATGGATGCTGTGTATATGAAGTATGTGTGGCAACAAAGCCACTTCTAACTAACTGACAGCAGAAGCTTTGAGCACTAAAGTCCCTTCTCTCAGATGTGGTTTGATATGTCTCATGCCCTGGTCACTTTTACAAAAGTGAAGACAGCGATCTTAATACATCAGACTTGTAACGGTTTTCTAATACTTTCAACCTGACACCAATCTGAATCACATCTGAAGGCTGCAGGGGGTCTGTTTATTAATGTAGGACATACCAATTTTAAGTTGTTAAATCCAATGCAATTCAATTTTATCTTTAATAAAAATATTTATAATTATTACAGTTATTATATACAGTATTAATCCAGCAATCTTGCACACGGTGGCAACGAAAAACCTTCCCTTTAACAGGCAGGAACGTGGAACAGACCCAGCTCTATGGAGGACGGACATCCGTCTAGACCAGTAAAGGAGGAAGAACAGGAGAGAGAAAGAGAGAAAAGACAGACAGACAGATGGAGACAAAGACAGACACAAAGACAGACTTACAGACAGTCCCGGAGATGCAAGCAACCACAAAAGTAGTGGGAAAGTTGAGCAATGCTCAAAAAACACCTTTCCAACTTTATTGGAAACAGGTGAGTGTCAGGATTGGATATAAAAGGAGCATCCCTGAAAGGTTCAGTCATTAACAAGCGAGGATGGGGAGATAAAGATCTTCCGTGCAAAGTGAAAGCCACATATCAAAAACACCAAGAACATCACCAGCTTCTCTGGGCCCGAGATCATCTGAGATGGACTGACCCAAAGTGGAAAAGTGTGCTGTGGTCTGACGAGTCCACATTTACAATTGTTTTTGGAAATCATGGATGTCATGTCCTCTGGGCCAAAGAGGAAAAGGACCATCCAGATTGTTATCAGAGCAAAGTTCAAAGCCAGCATCTGTGGTGGTATGGGGGTGTGTTAGTGCCAATGGCATCATGGGTAACTTGCAGAACTGTGAAGGCCCCATTAATGCTGAAAGGTGCATACAGGTTTTGGAGCAACATCTGCTGCCGTCCAAGCAACATCTTTTTTCAGGGACGTCCCTGTTTATTTCAGCAAGACAATGCCAAACCACATTCTGCACGTGTTCCAACAGCATGGCTTTGTAGTAAAAGAGTGCAGGTACTAGACTAGCCTGCTGCAGTCCAGAGCTGTCTCCCAATGAAAATGTATGGCACAGTATCCATCCATCAACTTCTTCAACCGCTTGTCCCTCACGGGGTCAGAGGGGCTGGAGCCGAACCCAGCTGACATTTGGCATGAGGCAGGGTACACCCTGGACAGAATGCCAGTCTATTGCGGGGCACATAGAGAGAGACAGAGACAGACAACCATTCACACTCACATTCACCCTAAGGGCAATTTAGAGTCATCAATTAACCTAACAACTGCATGTCTTTGGAGCTGCAGTTGTTTCTGTAAATATTCTGTCATGTCTGAATAAAGTTGTACGGAAAATTAATGTAAAAGACACCTATGTCCAAATGGCACAAAGCCCTCTGTTTAAGGGTGCACTCACAATGTCCATTTTTGTACCATGCCCAAGCATGCTTCACGGCAAAATTCTAGTTCGTTTGACGTTCCACTCCTAGGCACGGCACGCTTGCCAATTGAGAGAGGTTGGCTTTGTAAAACACGGATGCACATGTAGCAGTATGAGAGTGCGCACGTGTACAAGAATGAGCATTGATGGCAGCCCTGATGTCTATTTATATACGTCTGTTCCCTGCGATGGACATTTAAAAAGATGCAGCCAAACAGTTCACGTTGATGATGGAGTCTTTAGAGCAGATTTGGTCAGATGAAAATATTCAAACACAGTCAGACAAAATTTAATCTCCGAGGGGTGTTGACGTATTGAGAATGAGCAGGCACCTGACAACTTGGGAGGGGTCTGAGCCCGTCCACGATGTTGGAATCCCACGCTACTGGATGCCAGGGCAACACTGCATCAGAGAGTGAATAACAACTTGAAGCACATAGAGACGGAATCACTGCGTTTAAACTGAGATATCCATACATCCATCCATCTTCAACCGCTTGGAACTGATCCCAGCTGACATCGGGCGTGAGGCGGGTTACACCTGGACAGGACGCCAAGTCCATTGCAATGTAAACTGGGATATGACAAGACGATTGTAAAGAGATGGAGAAGAATTAGGCCAAAGAAAAGGGTCCTTACAGGGACAAACTTTAAACCAGGGCCGAGCAGAGATATTTAGAATAAGACAGAAGAAAAGGGTCCTCACAGGGACAAACTAACAACCAGCACCGAGCAAAGATATTTAGAATAAGACAGAAGAAAAGGGTCCTCAGAGGGACAAACTTGCAACCAGGGCTGAGCAGAGATATTTAGAGAAGCTGGCAGATAGACGGCGTTGACCCATACTGACATGTCTTGCAGCTTGTAATGCTTATTAATGTAAAGTTGTAATTTTGTTTTAGCCCAGTGGGAGTCTGTTGTGGACTTTGAAGTGGACAAATATGTTCTGGTAAGGCTAGGGCCATGAACAGCGTGAGCATGGGTGAAAGGAGTTTTGATTTCTATCATATTTGATTTCTACCAATAGTGCGAATAGCGCACCAAAAAATACACTTCATTATTTATTATAGTCTACTTATCGAGCATTCACTAGGACTTCTTATCACTCTAGTACTTTTTAATCACACTGCCAGTGTGAAAGTCTCAGACTTTGTAACAAATGAGCACGTTAGCACAAGATCTGGTTAAGCCATACGCGCGCTGCTCGCTGTCTGTCCAGGGAAACACCGCACATATAAAAACAGAAGATTGAAACATCAACATATTTTTCTATACATGTTGTTTTTATTTGGGAGACTTTGCAACAAACGTCTGTCTACTAAAACACTTTGGAAACCAGCTGCCCATGTTGGTACAGGAGGGTTAAGCTGTACGCACACTGACTCGCTGTCTGTCGAGTGAAACGATGTACGGAAGGTTCAGACAAAATTCAGAGACAGTTCAGAAAAAGTTACATGCAGTTTATACTAAGGAAAATGTGTTGCTTCTGGTAATTTGAAGTTAACAGGTGTGTTGTCATGCTGAAAGTGCTTTTTTTTTCAGCGATAGTATAGAAATCTTTTAGCGGTACGCAGGACCGGCCAGTACCGGCTATACACCCCTGGGTGTGAGACAGAACAAGATGTACCAGTGTTAAGTTTAGGGAAGCTATAGGAATGTCACCAAATGTGAGTGCAGAGACAGTTGAGGAACTCCTGGATAATTTCAACTGCAAAATCTCAAATGTCACTGATACCATTGCCCCTATTAAAACTAAGATGACCTTAACTAGACAGAGAAGACCATGGAGGAACACTATGATGGTAAAGGCTCTGAAAACAGAATGCAGGAAATCAGAGTGTAAATGGAGAAAAACTAAACTTCAAATTCACCATGACCTCTACAAACAAAGTCTTTGCAATTTTAACCATGGGTTATTCAAGGCTAGACAGCAACACTTTTCTGAAATGATTAATAAGAACATCAACAACACTCACGCTCTGTTTGCTATGGCTGATAAGTTTACAACCCCCCCAAAAGAGATACTTTCAGAGCTCTCCTCCACAGAAAAATGCAATGAATTTGCTTGCTTTTTCAAGGAAAAAAAATCTAATATATTAGGCTAAATATCCAAACATCAGCTAAATAATATGATGATGCAAACCCCTAAATTACCTAGGAATAAATCACCTGTAATGTCAGATTTTAATACAGTTGACCAAAAACCAGTAGAAGAAACAGTTCAGCAGCTTAAATCATGGACATGTTGTCTTGACACAATGCCATCTGACCTTTTTAAACCTACTGTAAGCTCTGTCCAAACAGATCTGCAGCAAATAATAAATCGCTCACTTTGTGTTCAGGCACGTTTCCTAAACCCCTAAAAGTAGCTGCTGTCAAGCCACAAAAAGAGAATGTTGGATACCACCATTTTAACTAATGACAGACCCGTCTTAAATCTTCCCTTTAAAGCTAAGATTGTTGAGAAAGTGTTTTATAATCAACTCAGAAACTTCTTGAACTCCAGTGGACTTTTGACATATTTCAATCAGGCTTCTGACCTCACCATAGTACACTAACAGCTCTTATTAGAGTGATACTGTTCAACCTTGTGTCATTTGACTAAGACAAGGTGTCAGTTCTGGTCCTGTTGGATCTCAGTGCTGACTTTGACACTGTGGATCCCAGCATACTGCTAAACAGGCTGGAAACCTGGACAGGACTCAGTGAGACAGTCCTAAAATGGTTCAGGTCCTACTTGGAGGAGCGGAGTTATTTTGTGACCATTGGTAGTTATCAATCCGATCGAGTGGCTATGACATGTGGAGTCCCTCAGAGGTCAGTCCTTGGACCCCTTCTGTTCAACTAATGTATGAATTATATATAAATTCTGCAGAATTCTAATGTCAACTATCATAGTAAAGCAGATGACAAACAGATATATCTTGCACTGTCTCCAGATAACTGCAGTCTAAAAGAGTCATTATGTCACTGTTTAGAGCAAGTCAAAAATTGGATGAACCAAAATTCAGTTAAATCAAGAAAAAACGTAGATTATTGTTTTTGGCAATAAAGAGAAGTGGGTTGCTGTCAGTAAACACTTTGAGACAATGTATTTAGAATCTAAACACCAAGTCCGAAACCTTGGGGTGCTGATAGACTCAGATCTGACCTTTAACAGCCATATCATATCAGTCACCAAATCAGCCTTTGATCAACTTAAGAACATATCCAGAATTAAGGGTTTTATGTCCCAAACTAGTATGGAGAAGCTGATTCATGTTTTTATCTCCAATTTTATCTCAATTACTGTAACGGTCTTCTGACAGGATTCCCCCCAAAAAGGATCAAACAGAGCTCGAAACAAGCTCGAGTTTTAACCAGAACAAAGAGATCAGATCAAATAACCCCAGTTCTTAAGATCGTACATTGGCTCCCAGTCAGCTACAGAATAGATTTTAAAGTTCTGCTACTGGCGTACAAATCACTGAAGGGTTTCGGTCCAGAATACATGAATGACATGACTGAGTATAAACCCAGTAGAGCTCTGACATCTATGGACTCAGATAGTGGAGCACTGAGTTCAAACTAGACATAGTGAAGCGGCATTTAGCTGTTATGCTGCACACAACTGGAACAAACTACCAGCAGATCTGAAATCAGCCCGTACTGTGATTACTTTTAGACCCAGGTTAAAAACATTTCTCTTTTCATGTGCTTATAGCTGAGCTCTTTTAATAATTTTAAACATTATCTGTTTTCTTTTCTTTAACTTGTTTTTATCCTTTTTTGCTCCGGCTTTTAACTGTTTTTGTTTGGTTTTTATGCTGTTTTTAAAAAATGTTTTGTCTTTATGTAAAGCACATTGAGTTGCCTTGGTATGAAATGCGCTATATACGAATCATCAAAGAGTCTTAACACAAAATTGTGCTAAAATAAAGAAAATGTGAAAACTGATGTTTCCTGAGAGTTGAGAATAAAGTTACAATGTCTTTACTTTATTTGATGATAAATGGTTTGCCATTGGGGCTACACGGTGGTGTAGTGGTTAGCACTGTCGCCTCACAGCAAGAAGGTCACAGGTTCGCATCCCGACCTCGGCCTTTCTGTGCGGAGTTTGCATGTTCTCCCCGTGTCTGTGTGGGTTTTCTCCGGGTACTCCGGTTTCCTCCCACAATCCAAAGACATGCATGTGTTAGGTTAATTGATGAGTCTGAAATTGCCCGTAGGTGTGAATGGTTGTCTGTCTCTGTTCATCTCTATGTGCCCTGTGATAGACTGGCGGCCTGTCCAGGGTGTACCCCGCCTTACGCCCGATGTCCCCCGCGACCCCGACCCCGGGATAAGCGGTTGAAGATGAATGAATGATGGTTTGCCATTGGGAGTGCTATACCAGTGTCATGTACTCAGTGCAGAATACTACCATTCATCAAAGACTCTTTGAAAAGTATTTTATTCATGCGTTTGAGTGTTGTTTGTAATGCATTTTTGATATATGATAATTTCAACATGTGCTATCTTCCCATAATTCCGTTTGATGATTTATCAACTAGTTACTGTGATGTTTAATAACTGACGATGGCTACATGATCACATCATGTATGTTCAGTTGTCAAATCACATCTTTATAAATGAAAAATGTGTGTCTAATGTAGAGATGCACCGATACAGTTTTTTTTCGATCCAATCCAATATCGATACTTGGGCTGAGCGTATCAGCCAATACCCAATACCGATCCAATCCTACTGTTGAACGAATGAGGCGTATACCTTTCCCTGTGAATGAAGGCATCAGGCTTGACATAAACATTTAGCCTTGTTTAAAAAAAGTAACAAATTAACCCACATTTAAAGCTATTAAATATTATTTATTGACAAATAAAGTGTACATTAGCAGAAAAAATAGATAAATAAAACTTCAATGTGCACTGCAAACAGATATTTTCAAATGTAAACCCAATCGCTGTTGCAAACATAGAATTGAAGTGACTAAATTGCTGTAACTGTATTGCTGTGTATGATATTAATAAAAAAGAAATGACTAGATCGGAATGCTGGATCGGCCTCATTCATCCGATATCCGATCCAGCTAATTTGGCAATATCGGAGCGGATATCCGATCAGGGATTTTGATCGGTGCATCTCTAGTCTAATGTGTGTGTGCTCTAACAGAATGGTTCGGATGAGAAGAGAGAGGTTCGACAGTTCCAGTTTATGGCCTGGCCTGACCATGGAGTGCCTGAGTATCCCAGCCCTACACTGGCCTTTCTGCGCAGAGTCAATGCCTGTAATCCTCCAGATGCTGGACCAATGGTGGTCCACTGCAGGTAATACCTCTGACATAAACACAAAGGCCTTAGTATGCTTCAGACAAAGTGTCGGATCATCTAACATCATCTGAAATCATCTGATATCTCCTTTCCAGTTGGGTTCAACAATTTGTGCAACTTTCTGAAACAGAAAAAAAACCCAGCATGTCCACATTACACAGTAATTGGCCAGGTGTTTTGAGGTATGAACTTTTGAATCACAGATACCTATAATGTGGGTGGTCAGGAGTACACCAGTAGGTCACTTCTGAGGACCCATGGAAAAATCATACCAGGGAAATACATTGTCAAATGAATGGGAGAGAATTAACAACCCTGTCAAAGCTTGGTGTTGACCAACAGTGCAGTAGGTTTTAGAGCACTCACTGGGTTCGTATGCAGACTACTTTCATGTCCAGACCATTGTGAAAAATGGTTACATTGGTTGTACTGTATAAGATTAAAGATACCTTGTTCCTAGCGGTCTCTTTGGAAGTAAGATGTAACTGAACACATTCACCTCTCTACTTCCAGTCCGTCCACTGTATGTTCCCCTCTTAAATCCACACACACACAAACACACACACATACACACACACACACACACACACACACACACACACACACACACACACACACACACACACACACACACACACACACACACAAGTTCCTATTACAAAAGCCTGTCTCAAGTAGGACGTTCCTGATTTCTGATTACAAGTGGATGCATTATTACGTTAGTGACAAGTTGGGCAAGCAGACCAACCGCTGTCAGCAGAGTCACGTTCCCTCATCTAGAGAGGGAATGTCTCCACAGACACAATATTGGAATAATCAGCAAAGAGGCACCAAAGGCTTTCATTAATGGGTCACATGATCAATCCCCGTTGTTTTAACTCACTCTGTGATTGAAAGAAACCTAAAAGACAATTAAATAGATGAAAATCTTACAGAGTACAACTTTAATTAACCTGAAAAAAACACAGATGGTGTCATGATTACCTCTGAGTAAGCCTATGATGCTTACTGGATCTAATGTGTCCGCATTGAATTAGTATCACAAATGCCTTTTAAGAGAGACTGTCTGAAAGTGTGAGCCTTTATCCCCATTAATATTCATTGCAGAGGCTCATGGACAACCATTTGCCTTTAGACATGGTCAGGCAAAAGTTCACAGCCTGGTTCATCTAAAGCATATTTAGGGAGGAACGAAACTAAATACTTTACCAACAATTATGTAGAAATACTTGTACTTTGCATAAACTCTTCGATATCATTGACATTAATGTTATCAACAGAACTGTATTATAAGATATATTCCGTATCTGGATTTTCATCTATGTTATTGCCTTTTAGGTTAATAACATAGTGACGGTCAACTTGACAAGATGGAGGCTCTGCAAGAACAGGCTCAGTACAACTTTAAGAATGTTTGCTGACAATACCACTGTGTATTCACCATGTGTATGTTGATGATTTAAATAATGCATGCAAAGATGGACTAAATAAGATATTTAAATTGGGTAGAAAAAAACTATTGAGCTTTAAATGTACCCAAAACTAAATGCCCTTGTTTTGGCTCAAGCTGCATACCAATGAGGGACAATAAAGTCAGTATAGAAGAGAGCAAGACTAAACGTTTGGGGGTGATGGTTCATGAGCAACTTTCCTGGGGAACATAAACAAAACTGTTAAAATGGGGGAAGAAAAGTTGTATCTGTTATCAGAAGTCTTAGTTTAAGTTGCACCTTGCAGGTAAAAGCTGTAGTATTTTGTCATCACAATCTCTGCTCAGATATCTGGTCAAGTCTAAGAACCAACAGCAAAAAGTCAATAAAGCTCTCAGTGAATTGGAATGGACTAATCTAATTTCCTATGAAGACATAAACCAGAGTGCTGACTCCTTCTCTCAAAAAATTAAGGAGATTCTGCTGTCTTTCTCTAGGACAGGGAGCTCTAGGACCAGGCAATCCAGCTCCCTTCCTTGGTTCAATAATGAGTGTCTTGCACTGTTAAAAGTTAGAGATCAACTGCTCAAAATTTCACTGAAAACTGGTCTATTCATTGACCGTCAAAAATTCACATCAGCACGAAATAAAGTAACATCAGCTTTACGAAAAGCCAAGGCAAACTTCTTCTTAAACATAATTGAGAGTGCAAAGGGAAATCCCCAAAAAATGTGGAAAGAGATCAATTATCTAACTGGCCGTCAGACTAAACAGAAAAGTAAAGGACTGGAACTAAACATTAAGGGCGTACTCACACTGTCCTTCTGGCCGGGGCCAAAACTGTTTTTTCAGCTAAAGCCTAGTACCTTTAAGCAGTGTGAGTGCACCCGTTCCGCGCATAACTGCGGCCAGCGGGCCGTCCAAGGATGACAACAAAAATGCATTCACAAAATCATCTCATTGTCCTCTTTTTCATCTCTTTGTCTTAGCAACAGAATACACTAAGGTAAACACTGAAGTAGCTTTAGAGAAGGTTTGAGAGGTGGGCTTTAGCGGAGCCGTTTGCACATGTACGAGCACGAGCGTGCGCACGTGTACGAAGGACGGACCATGCGCGGACATTTAACAACAACAACAATGGCGGTGAAAGGTTCACGTTGGTGTGATGCGCAGGTGGATTGTTTACTGCAGATTTGGTCGGATGAAAATATTCAAAAAACAGTCGACAAGACGCACAAAAACTCTGAGGTCTGTGGAAAGATTTGTAAACAAAGCCACACACACGCGATCAATGCGTGTTACGGCGTGATGGCGTATGGACAGCAAGAAGCATTGGCCGGCCCAGGTAGTGTGAGTACAAACGGGGCTGGGGCGCGGGGGGAGAGGGAGGGGGGACAAGTACCCTAAAGCCCGGGTCGCGGTGCGGAAGGACAGTGTCAGTACGCTAAGAGTCAATTGGTGAACACTCCTGTCACCTTGGCTACAGAATTTAATTCTTTTTTTATAAATTCTGTTCAAGAAATATCAAGTCTTTTCACTGCACCTGACTGCGTTATCATCCTGTCAACTGCGAACAGCTTGTCTTTAACATAACTGAAATCTCTGACAGAGAGGTAATGGAAATTATTTGCCCCCTTAACAAATCTAATGCCAAGGATGACCATGGGTTTGACACTAACTTTTTTAAACTTCACATAGAGTCTCTGGTTTGCCCCATTACGCAGCTGGTAAATCAGTCGATCAAGCATTCTGTTGTCCCGACGAACTGGAAGGTGAGCACGGTGAATCCAATCTTTAAATCCGGAAGTAAATCTGAAATCAACAACTATAGACCAATCAGTATTCTTACTGTCATCTCCAAAATAATAGAAAAATAGGTGGCTAAACAGTTAGTTGAACACCTCAATAACGGATACACAACATTACATCCGATGCAGTTTGGCTTCCGGACTCACCATTCCACAGAGTCGGCCCTAAGTATGTTGGTAGAAAAAAACAAGTGTCTCCTGGATAGGAACAACTGTGTGGGAGCTGTCTTCCTAGATTATAAAAGGGCCTTTGACACTGTTGACCATCGAGTACTGTTATCTAAGCTGTCAAAATTAAATTTTTCCACAAAGGCCCTTAATTGGTTTAGATCATATCTTGCAGATAGAAAGCAGTGTGTGGTGGTCAGCGGTGTCAAATCCCCCTACCTGGACTGTCCAGTGGGGGTCCCTCAAGGTTCCATACTTGGACCTATTTTGATTTCAGTTTACATTAATGATTTATTTGATGTTGTGAGGGTGTAAATGCACAGTTGTACGCAGATGATGCAGTGATTTTCATCCCTGCGAAAAACACAACAGAGGCTGCTCAAATACTCACGACAGCAATGTCTCATATTCAGGGCTGGCTCACTGATTCATGCCTTTCTTTAAATGTTAAAAAAGTGTCTGTATGTATTTTGCTAAAAGGCCGCCAAATGCTGATCATTCTGGTGTCTTTCTGGGAGGGGAGGAGCTCGCTTTGGTGAGCGAGTTCAGATACTTGGGAGTTATCCTGGACTCGACACTCTCATTTAAGAAACACATCAAAAAAGTGTCTAACTCTGTCAAATACAACCTGGCAAATTTCAAACAGATTAGGAATTCATTACCCACCAGTGCTGCTTTGATGTTTTTACACTGTATGATCCTCTCACATATAGACTACTGCTTCACAAGCTGGTCACTGGCATGTACGACAGCACATAAACCAATAGACAGTCTCTATAAAAGAGCCCTAAAAACTCTGGATAAAAAACCCTTCTTCTTCCACATCTGCAAGACTCTTAAAAAACAAAATTTTTTAAGTTTCCATAATTTTAAAACATTTAGATTTGCGTGTTGTTTATATAAAAGTCTCCATGGTCTCGCTCCACCACCACTGACTGAATTCATAAAGAAAAGGACTCTGCAAGGTATGAGCACCAGGGCCAGGTTAGGGCG
This sequence comes from Echiichthys vipera, assembly GCF_963691815.1. Lineage (NCBI taxonomy): Eukaryota > Metazoa > Chordata > Actinopteri > Perciformes > Trachinidae > Echiichthys > Echiichthys vipera. The sequence goes on along the minus strand of NC_139828.1, from coordinate 34,740,705 downwards.
TACTCACACTGTCCTTCCGTACCGCGACCTGGGCAAATGCTTCTTGCTGTCCATACGTCATCATGCCGTAACACGTCACACGCATTGATCGCGTGTGTGTGGCTTTGTTTACAAATCTTTCCACAGACCTCAGAGTTTTTGTGCGTCTTGTCGACTGTTTTTTAATATTTTCATCCGACCAAAATCTGCAGTAAACACTCCACCTCCGCATCACACCAATGTGAACCTTTCACCGCCATTGTTGTTGTTGTTAAATGTCCGTGCATGGTCCGTCCTTCTATTTACATGTCCGAACAGGCGGACATAACGCTACTGCCGTAGGGCTCGTGCTCGTACACATGCGCACGCTCGTGCTCGTACATGTGCAAACGGCTCCGCTAAAGCCAACCTCTTTCAAGCGGGCCGTGGACAGTTATGCGCGGAACGGGTGCACTCACACTGCTTAAGGGTACTAGGCTTTAGCTGAAAAAACGGTTTTGGCCCCGGCCAGAAGGACAGTGTGAGTACGCCCTTAGAGGAGACTGTGAGATCCCCCACAGGCGCATTGCATTTGGGAAGAATGTGTTGTCTGTTGGGGGGGGGGGGGCTTAAATCAAATCAAAAGTGCGACCACTGACTCGTCTGTATCATATTGAAAATGACGTTTTATTTCATTGTTTTATTCTGTGTGGGTCTGGTGTCCTCCTGATGTAATGTGTTGTGCGGTGTGTTTTAGCAGGGACTAGGGATGCAAATTAGCATCTTTGCTATAATCCGGCACTTTTACAGTGATATGTTGTTATCGTTGTTCATTAATGTGCACAGTCCCTAACAAATAAAGTATTGATTGATTGAAGTGCTCCCAAAAAAGAGCTGGAAGAACTTCAGCTAGTGCAGCACAATTAGCACTCTGCTCTTCAGTAAGAGGTACAGTTAACTTTGTTCAGAAATACAATAGTTTTGCAACAACCATGTATTTTAAAATGTTATTTTCTGGAAATACACACAGTCATCAAACAAGGCAGGTGATGAGGGGATTACTCCACCCTAACCAATAAAACACTAATGTATAGAGCCATACCACACCTTAACAGTAATCTGTGCTTTGCAGCACAATAACCTACAACAAAAGCTACAGAGGTTGTTGAAGTCACGCATGAAAAATAACTTTAAAAAAATCTGGAGGGTGTGGGGCCGCAGGTAATCTTCTTCTTCTTGCAGCCCTTCCCAGCCTGTTAGCTGTGTGGTGCTAGGGAGTGCGCACTAAACAAGCTTTGTGTTGCTCTGCATCAAGTGTAGAACACACAGAAAATTTGATGTAAATCGGATCATTTTTGTCATATCAGACTGACTTAAATTAACTTCATTAACCATACATTAACTTGACAATGTATGGTCAAGTTACAACAACGTTCTGTTTTATGGTGAAAGGCCGTACTATTGTGCTAAGCCACTTCAACACGGTAGAGAGAAAACCCAACCCCAAGTATGGTTTAATCAGACGTGTTTAGATGATACTGACTGATTTTGAAGTTGATCTTGTCAAATCTCTAGGAGTTTGCATGACACGTGTAAATGTTGGAAAATGGCCATTAAATTAAAAATGCCATACTTCCTGTTGCCTTTAGGATATTGCTCCATGAGGCTTTTTTGTACGTCTGGATGAGTTATATATAACTACCGGTTTTCATAAAATTATTCCAGTCTGGGAGTAGGGGCTGTTTTCTAGGGGGCGCTAGCGAGTCAATTTGCCACGCCTATCATTGAAATATGTATTTTCACCACCCCTGAATGATTTGTGAAGTTTGGTGAGTTTTTGAATATGATTAAGCATCCAAAAAGGCGATTCAATTGAGAGAAAAAAATTATATTCAGCGCAACTTCAGCAGTGCCTTCGCTGGCCCGATGTTCATCAGTGCTTGGATCCTAATAACTGAAGAATAACTACCGACTGAGATTGTTATTGATGTTTTATTTTACCTGTCAATCAATTCTAATTATGTTAATGTATATGTATATATGAGTATACACGCTGCCATGTTTTCTCTCTGTGCTGTCAGTGCCGGCGTGGGGCGTACAGGCTGCTTCATTGTGATCGAAGCCATGCTGGAGAGGATGAAACACGAGAAGTCAGTTGACATTTATGGTCATGTGACATGTATGCGAGCTCAGAGGAACTACATGGTGCAGACAGAGGATCAGTACATATTCATCCACGAGGCCCTTCTAGAAGCTGCAACCTGTGGTAACACAGATGTCCCTACCCGAAACCTGTACAGCCACATCCAGAAGCTCACCCAGATTCCTCCTGGAGACACTGTCACCGCCATAGAACTGGAGTTTAAGGTTGGTACCTTTTGTCGTTGATTGTTTTGTGCATGGTGAGTTTCTGCAGCTGATAGCCCATCTAAAGTGGACTACTGTGTTTGTCCTGATTGACAGACTTTGTGACGTTATGATATGAAAGGCTTGTTGGGGAAAATGGTATTGTAAAATAAAAAGCGGAAGTCTAACCAATTCTAAGACTACCCAGAAAATAATGCAAAGACCTGATAACAGGTGAGTTGTGCATTGCATTTTTATCTTTAATAACTAGAGAAATACTGTAAGTAAAGAGGCCAGCTGGAATTTTAATAAAATGACATCACTAAGAACATGAACTCATAAGTTTCTGTTGTGCATATGAAGAATGCAAGTTGACTTTGCCAAGCTTAAAGTGAAATTCCGGTGTAAAATCATCCCATGGTCTTTTTCGACACCTGCACACATCAAATAAGCCATCGAGACAGTTTTTTCTTTCATAAACTATTAATGGCGATATCCCGGGGAGTTGCTAACAGCCGAACGTGGCTAAAGTTCAGTTCAGACCAAAAATTTGCAACGAGATGAATTGAAATTTGCAACTACTTCCAACATGCAGGTCTGCAACATTCTGAAACCTGCAAACGTAGTAAGTGAACCCAGAGTTTATCAAAAGTGTTTTGAAATATTTACCCACTGGCCCCTGTATCAGCTCCTCTCATAGTAAAGTCCATTCAAGTCAATTACCAAAGTCAATCCAAAAGGAAGGAGCCCATTGGTGCTGCGGTTCATGTGTAAGCACTCTTCTCATGCTACTGCAGAGGTTTGGTGTTATTTTGCAGTATAAGTGGTTAAAAAAGACGTTTTAATGCCTTTACCTTACTACCCCGAGCTAATCAGTGTTAGCCGCATCCTGCTGTTAGCGACTCTCCGGGATTTCTCCGTTAATAGTTCATACACAAAAAATCTGTCTCAATGTGCAAGGAAAAGACCCTTGAATGGTTTTACGCTGGTTATTCACTTTAACACACCAAATACACAAAACTCTGCCATATGAATTGTGAGAGCTAAAAAGTCTTTTTGTTATTTTGGATTTGACTTACGTGTTTGCTTGATGAGGATCACATGTTTTACTTTTCCTCCCCGTTTTGCTTTCTTATTTTTGTAACATGTGCCTCAAAGCTGCTAGCATCAGAGCACTCTTGAATTTGAGACATTTTGACTTGTACCGAGAAAGGAAGAGGTTGTACCAGTAACATTAATGATGCTTCATTACAGCAGTAACTGCAATGCAATACAGCTACAGATAATGCTTAGGTTAGTTTTTAATCCATGTCCTTCTAATCTTCCAACTTAATGGAAGTTCACTACTAAATGGCTGGAGTGCCTCTTTAATTACCAGAAGCAGTAAGAGCTAGGGAAGAGGAAGGATTTTCGTCTTCAGCCTGTGTAACAGAGATGAACTCTTTCTCAGAGGAGGAGCTGCCAGAGCTTAAGTTTCTAAACTTCAGATGAAGAAGACTGAACGAGATGAAGAGAGCAGAGGGGGAGAGAGAGAGAGTGAAGGAGAGAGGGCTGGGACAAACAGAATGTCTGACGTCCTAAAGATAAGGGCCCAATGGGTTACATGTTTTTACACAGTTTGATCTGCAGCACTGCACCACCCTCTACTGCTAACTACGGCTGCTCCGCACTGAACTACACCACATGATTTAGCCAGGACACAACAACAACCAGAATTATGCTGCTTGTTCAAGCAAGCAGGGCAGCTGTGAATCTGAACAGAGCATAATTAGATTTTGATTCTTAGTTCACTGCAATTTTCTTTGGCAAATTGACACTTGCCCTTGCAGAACCGACAGAGGAATCACATTTGGGCCTGTCAGCAGAGCCCGCCTAAAAAAAACCACTGAATTGGGATGTTGAAGATTTATTCTCCTAAGTTTGAAATGCATTGGTGCACCAGCTCACAGAAAATGTTGATGAGTTTGTTAATAGTTGTACTCCATAAGATTTGAGATTCCTTGTTTCTAGCGGCCTCTTTGGCAGTAAGATGTAACTGCAGGTGAGCCTTTTCTTTCAGAGCCTCCACCTTGTCACGTTCACGGTCACAATGTGTGTTGACAATTTTTATTGATTTTTTTATTCAAATTTTGCCTCTTTTCTAAACTTTATTATAACACATTATCTTTCTAATTCCATTCCGTCCCCTATATGTTCCCCTCTTAAATCTATACACACACACACACACACACACACACACACACACACACACACACACACACACGTTCCTGTTACACTTCTGCCCTTACTACAAGCCTGACTCAGAATTTGGGATTTCCGATTTTCGATTACAATGGAATGCAGCATAACTGTTGCTGATGATCTAGGCCGACAGACCAACGTCTGTCAGCAGAATCATGGACATGGAGGCTTATTTACACCTAGAGAGGGAATGTCTCCACAGACACAGATATTGGAATACTCAGCAAAAAGGCTACAAGTGCTTTCATTAGTGGGCCATATGATCAATCATCGTTGTTGTAACTCACTCTGTGATAGATAGGAACTTAAAAAACAATTAAAAAGATGAAAATCTTACGGAGTACAACTTAAACTTTTCACTGTCTTCAGGAGTTTGAACACACCCCAGCATCAGGCTTGGATCAAAGTGCATCATTTTAAAGTCAAAGTCAAAGTCAGCTTTATTGTCAATTCTGCAATATGTGCCAGACGTACAGAAATTCTTTCTGACCCACGGTGTAATAGTACAAAATATGTCTTCTAACCCCTTTTTTCCCCTTAATTACCCTCTGGTGATAAATAAAGTTTTCTTGAATCTTGTATCTTGAATATATGCAATAAAACATAAAATAAATTCTAAATAATGCAACAGAAATAGAAACTTGCTCTCTTTAGTTTTTGGAGGAAGTAGAGGCGCCGCTGGGACATCTTGGCCAGTGATGCAGTGTTGATTGTCCAGGAGAGGTCCTCACTGATGTGCACCCCCAGGAATGTGGTGCTGCTCACTGTCTCTACAGCAGCACAGTTAATGGTTAGTTGGGGTTTAGAGGCCTCTTCGGAAGTCAATAACAACCTCCTTGGCCATGTTTAGAGCGGGCGGGGTTATGTGAGCCATGACTAACCTTTCAAAGCACTACATTATGATGGGGGTAGGTGCAACAAGGCAATAGTCATTAAGGGTGTATGGAGAGGGCTTCTTTGGCACAGGTATGATGGTGGTGGCTTTGAAGCATGATGGAACAACAGCCTGATGCAGAGAAGTGTTGAAGATGTCCATGAAGACATCTTTGAGCTCCTCTGCACAGTCCTTCAGCACACGACCAGGAATTTTGTCCGGACCTGCAGCCTTGCGGGCGTTCATCTTGAAGAAAATTCTCTTCACGCTGGCTGCAGTCAAGCACAGAGCCTGGTCATTGAGGGGGGGTGTCTTCTGTGTGGGCATGTTCTGTGCTTCAAACCTGGCAAATAAGCTGTTGAGGTTGTTCAGCAGAATGATGTTGCTGTCACAGGTCTGTGGCGAGGGTTTGTAGTCTTTGACGGACTGGATACCATGCCACAGGCTCTGTGCGTCTCTGCTGTTCTCAAAGTGTGTGGTTATATGTATTGAATTTTCATGTATCAGTAATCCATCCATCCTTGCTAACACACCACATTCCACCAAGACTAGTTGTATTAGCTCTTTAAAAATCCAGGGGCCAGATGCATAAAGGTTGTGGTGTACGTACAAAAAACATGCATACTGTGCATATATAAATTTAATTTTAAATGATTTTTGAGTGAACCATTTGATCATTCTTTATATTAACATGTGAGCATCATCTCCCTGTTAAAATCAATTTAATTTGATCCACTTTATAAAATCAGTTTCAACATGAGCACTATGAAAGAAACATTCATCCTTCTAACATCTAACAAGAACAATGATTGGGATTTGACCGTGATGGTGTTTTTCAGAAATGTGTTGAATTAGTGGTAAAGACACTATAAAAAGCCAAAGTCATGCGTAAAGACAGCAGCACTGTTGGAGAATTTGTACTTTCTTTGTCATGTTTCTCATTTCTAATGAGTGGTCGAGCAGAGAGAAACTTTTGATATGGACACAGAGTTAAAGGGCATTTCTATGTCATTTTATGGCTAACTGTGGGAGTGGAGACGAGGCTTGTGCCCATGTACCTAGTTCCTAGATTGATAAAACATAATCAGGTGTACGTGTAGCTTCAGTCCAACAAAGAGTCTGTCTGCATGTTTCTGTCTTTGTGCATACACACAGTTTTGGTGGTTAATCTACACAGTTTTATGGTGTGGTTGTGAAGCTGCAGTGCAGTCAGCTCTGGGCTGAGAATCAGGTGTCTCAGGAGCATCAGAGACATACTGTACAGTAGGTGTCTAACTTTCTGTGTCTGTAGAAACTGGCCAACTCTAAAGCACATACCTCAAGATTCATCAGTGCCAACCTGCCGTGTAACAAATTCAAGAACCGCCTGGTGAACATCATGCCTTTCGAGTCCACCCGTGTCTGCCTGCAGCCAATCAGAGGGGTGGAGGGCTCCGACTACATCAATGCTAGCTTCATCGATGGATACAGGTGAGTCCATCGAAAACGTTTCACTGTGGTGTGTGATGCACAGGGACAAGATAGAGCGGCTCAGGTGCTGGTTTACATTCAAAATGGAAATGAAGAAGACTTTACGGTTTATTTTGGAGCTGTTAAATCATGTACTTTTATTGGGAAGGACTGAAGTATGGTCCCTTAGGACAACATTGACGTTAATGTGGACGACCAGCAGCTCCAGTGTTTACGGCGAGGAGATCAGGGTGTCCGACTAGAGAGGAGCACACGGCTAATTCAGGCTGTCCTGCGGTTTTCTCTGTAGCACTTCCTTTGAAGATGTCCACTCGCTGTAACCTCCCCACCCACAGGTTCACCTGGATAAATTTTGTATTTTCTGAAGGAAATCTATAAAACCCAACAGTTTTTGCTGTATATCTGGCAGCACAACCCCAAACACAACACGTTTTTGTCATTGCTTCAACTTCAGATCAACAACAATATTTTTAACTATGTAACACACTTCAGGTCAGTGGAAGCCGTTCACATTCTACCACCCGGAAATATCTTGACGCCTATTGTTTACAAACATTCTGAAATGCTGTATAATATCAACAAAAACTGAACATTATGTGTACCTGATAAAGCCGACATTGAGTGCATACAACTGGCATAAAGAAATCAGAACAGGTTACAGTACATGTGGGCTCTTGCAACTGTGGCCTCGACTGCTGTGTTGTTGAATTTCTAGATTATTATCCAATTATCACTTCAAGGGTGGGATGAAGACTTGCATGTCTGTGTGTTACAGTAAATACAGAGCTGGAGTCAGGACGTGGTTAGCGTAGCTTAGCATAAAGACTGGGAGCAGGGAAAAACAGCTAGCCTGTTTCTGTCAACTTTCAAAATAACACCTCTAAAGCTCAATCATTAACATGTTGTGTGTCAGGGGTGTCCAAACTTTTTGCAAAGAGGGCCAGATTTGATAAAGTGAAGATGCCCGGGGGCCATTAGTTCCTTCTGATGTTTTTTTAAACAACAAAAGTCACAAGCAAATGTGCACTATTATAAACAATTTTCATTATAACATTCTCTTTATTTTTTAAATGGCAGTGTAACCAAATATAAGCCACTCAGGCAGACGTGAACAATTCTAAAAACACAATTCTGCCTTTAATTCATATCTGGAGAGTCAGATAACATTGAACATTGAACATTGAACTGTATGGAATACCTTAATTTTCCTTGAGTTTGATAAATATCTTTGCTTCGTGGACATTTTAAACAGGAGTTATATGTAATGCAAAGTTGTCTGTTATCATTAAAGTTTAAAACAAGTTATTTTTGCTCTTGTCTTTAACAAGATCTTTCAGAGAGTATACATCTACAGGTACACAACATCAACAGTTATAACCAAATCTTATTCAAGATGTTTAATAAACTTAAAAAAAGTGCCATAAGTCCAAGTGCATAAGTATGCTTTTGGCTTTTCACTGTTAATAGTGACAGATTCAAAACATTCAATTTCAGATTGATCAAGAAACCAATAACTTGCAGTCACTAATGAGAAGGGTGATACTGAGATCTGGATTTCAGTAAAGAGGCCAGGTTTGGTTTGAGGGAAGTCCTTGAAATGCGTAAAATGTCACGCAAGTGGGGGTCACTTAGTCTTGACCTCGTTCGGTTCTTGATTAAGTTCATGACAGAGAATGTTTGCTCACACAGATATGCAGAGCCGAATAAGTAGCAAATGTTTGCATTTCTGGAAACCTGCCTTTATCCAGCTGCCTGTAAAAGTCAACAGGAGTAAGCTGCTGGTGTTTACCGCGCTGCTCATCATCACACTGCAGCTCAATGAGCTCCAGCTGTAGCTGTGGAGGAGCATCGTCAGGGTCCACGGAGAAGGGAGAAGAGAAAAGCAACATGTCCTTTTCAATAGTAGCAAAATCCCAAAAGCGTTTGCTAAATTCCATAGAAAGAGATGCGATAGCTGTTGCATAACTCATCATTTGCGCACCGATGTTGTCCTGTGGGAAACTGTCGATGACCTCTTTCAAAGCTGGGAAGTGCGCAGTGCAGGGCTCTGTTTGGGACAATTGTCTTTGGAAAAGTTGCAGCTTAGTTCTAAAGGCCTTGATGTGAGCGTACAGCTGGCTCACCACTGCATCTTGTCCTTGCAGATTAACATTCAGCGCATTCAGATGCTTCGTTATGTCAACCAAAAAAGCCAAATCTGCCAGCCATACAGGATCGGACAGTTCTCCCATCAGTTGCCTCTTTTCACATAAAAAAATGTCCAATTTCCTCTCTGAGAGAGAAAAATTGCATTGCGGACCCCCGACTTAGCCACCGCACATCGTTGTGATATAGTACGTCTCCATTTTCAGCCTGAATGTCAAGCAAGGACTGAGGAAACTGTAGGTGGTGTAGAGCTTTAGAGCGAATAGAATTGATTGCCTTTACCACTGGTTTCATAACATGATCAAATTTGAGATGTTTGGCGCAGAGAGCCTGCCGGTGAATTATACAGTGAAGTTTAATAGCGTTACCTCCTTCTTCGCTGACTTTATTGCAGATCAGTGTGTACAATCCACTCTGCTCACCAGCCATGGCAGGCGCACCATCGGTTATGATCCCAGAAACTTTACTCCATGGTAGTTTCAGATCAACAGCTTCACAAACAGAAATGAAAAAATCTGTTCCTCTGGTTTGGCCTTTGAGGCTTTGGAGGTCAAGCAGCTCCTCTGTTACGTTCATGTTGTCATCAACTCCTCTTGAAAAAATCAAGAGCTGTGCATTGTCAGATACATCGGTGCTTTCATCACGGGCTAATGAGAAATAATCAATGATAGGTCCTCGACTCTTCGTGCCACGGTGTTACGTGCCAGGCAAACATTCATAAATTCTTCCTTCTTTTCGGGGCAAACGTTCTCCACCATTTTCAAGACACAGTCTTGATAAATGTACCTTCAGTGAAAGGTTTGCCATGTTTAGCTATTAACATGGCCACTTCGTAGCTTGCTTTGGTGGTACTTTCCTTTGACTCACAGGCCCGCGTGAAAAATCACTGTTGTGATGCCAAAGCAGCTTGCAGTTGTTTCACTTTTTCAGCGCGGTCACTCCCTGTTAGCTTGTCGTATGTGTTAGCATCTCTAGTTTGGTAGTGTCTCTTTATGTTAAAATTTTTAAACAAGGCAACAGTCTCTTGACAAATAAGACAAACACAATTGCCTCGATTTTCACTGAAGAAGTACTGTATTTCCCACCTTTCCTGAAAGCAGTCAAAACCCCTTTGCAAAACTTGTTTTTATGGTGTGATTTGCCGGAGGGGATGGGTTCAAACAGACTCAAACAGACTCTAGTCTCCTGTCTCCTGTCTCCTCGCTTGACACACTCGGCAACAAACCTGGCAACCCGACTGGTGGAATTATTTTTTGTTGTTGCGACTATGATCTTGAGACACTAGATGGCGGTGTTCTGCTCATTCTTCACATTCAACCTTTAAAAGTTCTGAAACAAAAGTGACCTTGATGAGAGAAAGCAGTAAGAGAGTTTGTGCGATGCTCAGCCTGGGCGGCTCAGGTGGTGGTTTACATTCAAAATGGAAATCAAGAAGACTTTACGGTATATTTTGGAGCTGTTAAAGCATGTACTTTTATTGGGGAGGACTGAAGTATGGTCCTGGATGTTTGGACAATATTGATGTTAATGTGGACGACCAGCAGCTCCAGGGTTTACGGCGAGGAGATCAGGGTGTCCGACTAGAGAGAAGCACGCGGCTAATTCAGGCAGTCTTGCGGTCTTCTCTGTAGCACTTCTTTTGAGGATGTCCACTCGCTGTAACATCCCCACCCACAGGTTCACCTGTATAAATTTAGTATTTTCTGAAGGAAATCGATAAAACCCAACAGTTTTTGCTGTATATCTGGCGCCGCAACCCCAAACACAACACGTTTTTGTCATCTCTTCATCTATGTAACACACTTCAGGTCAGTGGAAGCCGTTCGCATTCTACCACCCAGAAATATCTTGACGCCTATTGTTTACAGTTGGCTGGCACTGGGCAAAATGGAGTTTGCCAATCCTGCAGCTGCTTCGAAGCCTCAGTGAAGTGGGCGTTTTTTGAGTGACTGGAGACAGGCAAAAAACCCATCCCCTCATGGAAAAACATACAAATCATCATAAAATCTCACTGGAAAGAAATATCTTCTTGGTATATGAAGCTCTGGCTGCTTTTATTTCACTGACCCCATGGTTTACTTTCTTTCAAGCAGTTCCTTGATGTGATAAAATGATCACATGTGATTTTATGACCATTCAGTCTTCCAGCCATGTCTAGTACCACCCTCATGCTCTGATTCTCTTCCAGTGCTTCCCGATGAGCAACCCATAGTAAGTTTGCAAGGTCCAAGTCTTTCCGACTGTCCCTATACAGTTCAAGCAGGGAGAAGGAACATGATAACTTGTAAGAAAACGTGTCCACTGGAGACTGAGAGAGAACAGAATCTGCTGGTGGTTGAGGGAAAGAGAGAAGGTCAACCCCAGGGCCTCATTCTCATCAGAGGATGCCTCATAATCAGGGTCTTCCTCAACATTATCCTCAGTCTCACAACATTCTCATCCATGTCACTTTCACTCTTTTATCTGAGACGGAGTATAGCCACAAAATAATGTCAAGCTCTTCTTTGGAGACATTAAACACTTAAAGGGGTCAAATTCTAATAGTATTATAGGAGGGTTCAAATAAGTAACAGTAATACACTGAACAAAAATATAAACGCAACACTGAGTTTCTGAGAATCTGAAGCCCCTCAAAATGCAATGAAGTTTGACACATAAAGCTTACTTCCTGTTGTCAGTAGGTGGCGCTATGACTATGACTCAATTTCAGCATGTACATGTCTTCAGGCCTGGACTGTTATCCAGCATTTGAAATTTGGGGCTGAGGTTCAGTGTCTTGCACAGGACACTACAACATGTAGACTGGACGACCCGCTCTGTCTCTGAGCCACAGCTGCCCTGGAACTGGAACATGCTGTTGTATATGCTGATCATCCCAAACATGCTCAGTGGGTGACATGTCTGGTGAGTATGCAGGTCATAGAAGAACCTGGATGTTTTCAGCTTCCAGGACTTGTGTCCACATCCTTCAACATGGAGCCATGCATTATCATGCTGCAGCATGAGGTGATGGTTGTGGATGAAAGGCACAACGATGGGCCTCAGGATCGTTACACAGTATCTCCCCCCTACCACCATGAGCCACTCTATTCACAACGCTAACATCAGCCAACCGCTCACCCACATGACGCCATGCACACTGTCTCCCATCTGCCCGGTACAGTGAAAACTGGGATTCATCCGTGATGAGAAGAACACTTGAGCAAAGGTGAGCATTCGTCCACTCAAGTCGGTTATAAAGACAAACTGCAGTCAGGTCAAGAGCCCAGTGAGGATGACGAGCGTGCAGATGAGGTTCCCTGAGACAGTTTGTGACAGTTGGTTCAGGAATTCTTTGGTTATGTAAACCAATTGTTGCATCAGCTGTCCGGGTGGCTGGTCTCAGACAATCTTGCAGATGAAGATGCCGGATGTGGTGGTCCTGGGCTGGCGTGGTTACACATGGTCTGCAGTTGTGAGGCCGGTTGGATGTTCTGCCAAATTCTCTGAAACAACTTTGGAGACGGTTTATGGTCGAGAAATGAAGATTCAGTTCACAGGCAACAGCTCTGCTGGACATCCCTGCAGTCAGAAAGCCGGCGGTTCTGACGTCTTTTTATGTGCACCTGTTCGGACATAGAAAAAAAGAAGGACGGACCATGCGCAATTTAAAACAATGGCGGCGAAAGGTTCACATTGGTGTGATGCGGAGGTGGAGTGTTTACTGCAGATTTGGTCAGATGGAAATATTCAAAAACAGTTTTACAAGCCGCACAACAATTCTGAGGTCTATGGAAAGATTTGTAAACAAGGCGACGCATCGCAATGATGTCAATCAATGCGTGTGACGTGTTACGGCGTGATGACGTATAGGCAGGCAAGAAGCATTCGCGCGAGGCCCAGGTAGTGTGAGTACAAACGGGCCTGGGGTGCAGGGGTAGAGGGAGGGAGGACAAGTACCCTAAAGCACGGGGCACGGTACAGATGGACAGTGTGAGTGCGCCCTTAGAGTTAGACTTAGACTTCTCTTTATTGATCCTTTGGGATGACTCCTGCAGGGAAATTGAGATTCCAGCAGCTTACAAAAACACAAGGGAGGTATAAAAAAATACAGTTTAGGATAACCAATAAACTCTTAGCTAAATAAACACAGAAAGTATAAAAAAACAATAAACAGTAAGCAATAAACTCTTTGTCGAATACATCAGGTAGATGTAAGAATACAGGTCAAATACAATTCACAGAAAGTTAAATCACATAAGTTAAATGTAGAGGAAATTCATAAGATAAAATATGTATGACTGTATATTACAGAAATGAGCAGCAAGATTAAATTATTGCACTTAAGTGGTGGATAAAATTATTGCACGAAAAAGAATTGTCCAGGTATGTAAGAGTAGATTATTAATGCACAGTGAGTGGCTCCCACTCCTTCCCTTCTGTCCTCTTTATTTCCTCCCCCTGACTGAGTAGTTGTAGAGTGTGATGGCCTAAGGGACGAAGGAGTTTTTGAGCCTATTGGTCCTACACTTGGGTAGGAGCAGCCTATCACTGAACAGGCTCCTCTGGTTCATGACGGTGTGCAGGGGGTGGCTGGCATAATGTCCAGCAGTTGGTCCAGTGTCCTCCTCTCTGCCACCGTCACCAGCGAGTCCAGTTTCTTGCCGACCACAGAGCCAGCCCGCCTGACCAGTTTATCTAGTCTGGAGTTGTCCTCTGTGGATATGCTGCCCCCCCCCCTCCCCCCCAGCACACCACAGTGTAGAAGAGGAAACTGGTGACCACAGATTGGTAAAACATCCACAGCAGTTTGCTGCAGATATTGAAGGAACACAGTCTCCTCAGGAAGTACAACCTGCTTTGTGTCGTCCTGTACAGGTGGCTGGTGTGTGTTGTCCAGTCCAATTTATTGTCCAGCCACAGCCCGAGGTATTTGTCCACAGCCTCCACCTAAGCTCCCTTTAGCAGGACTGGTCGCCCTGGGGGGCTCCAGTGCTGCTGACCTCAGTGTCAGATGTGGTGTCCTTCAACCTGACATACTGTGGCCTGTCAGTGAGGGGGTCTATAATCCAGTCCACCAGATGGGGGTCCACTCCCATCCTGTTCAGTTTCAATTCCATTTCAATTAAATTGTATTTATGTCAGTTATCTCAGGACCCTTTACAGAGTAGGTGAAGACCACACTCTATGACTTATTTATGATTTATATAGACCCAACAATTCAATTTCAATTCAATTCAATTCAATTCAATTTTATTTATAGTGTCGAATCATAACAAAAGTTATCTGGGACACTTTACAGAGTAGGTAAAGACCACACTCAATGACTTAGTTATGATTTACATAGACCCAACAATTCCTCTGTAGAGTATGGAGGCAACGAAAACCTTCTCTATAACAGGCAGGAACGTCAGACAGACCCAGCTCTGTAGAGGACGGCCATCTGTCTTGAACGGTTGGGGAGGAAGAAAAGGAGAGAGAAAAGACACACAGATGGACAGAGAGAGACAGACACACTTCCAGAGATGCAAGCAAAGCCTAACAGTAACTATAATAATATTTATAGTAAAGTGAATATAACGTATATGTTAAGACAGTTAATACAACAAAATAGTAGAAACAAGCACAGCTAAGGTGACAGAATATAAAAATGATAATAATTATGGTGGCAAACATGATCAATGATGAGTAGTGGCAATAGCAGCTACGATACAGCTAAAAATGTTATAGTTTATTAAACTAGTGATAGTATATATGAGCAACAGTAACAATTCCCCCGTGGAGTACGGTGGCAATGAAAACCTTCCCTGTAATGGGAAAGAACGTCGGATAGACCCAGCTCCATGCAGGACGGCCATCTGTCTTGACCGGTTGGGGAGGAAGAAAAGGAAAGAGAGAAAGAGATAAGAGACGGACAGATGCACACAGAGAGACAAAGACAGACACATAGACAGAGAGACAGAAACACTTCAAGAGATGCAAGCAACCAAAAAGTAACTATAATATCTATAGTAATGTAAATGTGACTTATATGTTATGGCAGTTAATACGGCAGAATAGTAGAAACAAGCACAGCTAAGGTGATAGAATATGAAAATGCTAATAATTATGGTGGCAAACATGATCAATGATAAGTAGCGGCAATAGCAGCTACGATACAGCAAGACATACCACTGATGGTTACAAATTTTGTAATTTATATGACTAGTGGTAGTATATATGAGTAATAGTGATAATAGTACCAGGAAGTGCCATGCAGGACCACGGCAGCAGGCACCACCACGATCAGCAGAGACCTGCAAGATGATAAAGCACAAACAACTCCAGGGAAGAAGTTAAATTAGTAACATGCATTGATGAGACATGAATGATACAGACAGAGAGGAGAGAAGCTCAGAGTATCAGGAAAAGGATTATCAACACTATAGACCAACATATCCTGCTACAGAGACTGGAGCATCTAATTGGCATTAAAGGAACCGCATTAAGCAGATAGATCTAAGTTTGTACATGTTAATGACAAATCCTCCATGCACACTAAAGTCAGTCACAGAGTTCCACAGGGTTCTGTCCTTGGACCGTTTCTATTCACCTTATATGTGCTTCCCTTAGGAAATATTATAAGGAAGCACTCTACACATTTTCATTGTTATGCTGATAATACACAATTGTATTGGTTGATCAAACCAGAAGAAACCGATCATTTAGCTAAACTTCAAATGTGCATTAAGGAAATAAAATACAGGATGACAATTTTTCTGATGTTAAACTCAGAAAAAAACTGAAGTTATGTACTTGGCCCCAAAGGCCTCCGAAACTCAATAGCTAAAGATGTTGTTACCCTGGATGATGTTGTGTTGTCCTCCAGCCCCACAGTAAGGAATCTTGGTGTTATTTTTGATCAGGATATGTCCTTCGATTCTCACATAAAATTAACGACAAGGACTGCATATTTTCACTGGCGTAATATTGCGAAAATTAGGAACATTGTGTCTCAGAAATATGTAGAAAAACTAGTCTATACATTTGTTACCTCTAGGCTGGACTACTGCAACTCCTTATTATCAGGCTGCTCCAATAAGTCTGTTAATGCTGCAGCTCATGTACTGACTAAAACAAATCAAAGAGAACATATTTTTCCTGTATTGGCTTCTGTGCAATGGCTACCTGTAAAATCTAGAATAGAATTTAAAATCCTAACTCCTTACCTACAAAGCTTAAAGAGCTCATAGTATCGTATTACCCAACTAGATCGCTGCGCTCGGAGAATGCAGGGCTACTTGTCGTTCCTAGAGTCTCCAAAAGTAGAATGGGAGGCAGAGCTTTCAGCTACCAAGCTCCTCTCCTGTGCAATAAACTCCCAGATGTTATTCGGGAGGGAGACACTGTCCCCATATTTAAGAGTAAACTTAAAACTTTCCTTTTTGATAAAGCTTACAGCTAGGGCTTACAATCCCTTAACAATCTTGTTAGTTTTCAAAAGATTTTGTTCTGCTTAATTATGCTGTTATAGGCCTAGTCTGCCGGGGGAGAATCCTTTTCCTGATACTCAGAGCTTCTCTCCTCACTGTCTGTATCATGCATGTCTCATCGTTGCATGTTACTAATTCAACTTCTTCCCCAGAGTTGTTTGTGCTTTGTCATCTCGCAGGTCTCTGCTGATCGTGGTGGTGCCTGCTGCCGTGGTCCTACATGACGCTTCCTGCTGCTGTTATCACTGTTACTCATATATACTATCACTAGTCTAATAAACTATAAAAACACCATCAGTGGTATGTCTCACTGTATTGTAGCTGCTATTGCCACTACTCATCATTGACCATGTTTGCCACCATGATTATTATCATTGTCATATTCTATCACCTTAGCTGTGCTTGTTTCTACTTTTCTGCTGTATTAACTGCCATAACATGTAAGTCATATTCACATTACTATAGATATTATTATAGTTAATGTTACGCTTTGGTTGCTTCCATCTCTGGAAGTGTGTCTGTTTGTATCCAGCGTTTCCACAGTCTTGTTCGTGCCATTGGGTTCATTGTTTTCACGTTCAGGTGTGTATTCCTTGTTTAATTACTTATTTTGTTCACTTTGTTTTTTGTCATTCCTCCTGTACGGAGCGTCATAGTTTAGAGATTCATTTTTTAACTTTGCCCTTTTGTTTTTTCCTCCTGGACGGTGTCATTTTTTGTTTGTGGCCTTTTTGCTCTGTGCCAGTCTCTGTTCTTGTCGTCAAGGAATAAATTCAGTTTTGGTCCGCAAACCTCCGCTTCTGAGTCCTCATTCCTGCCTGGGACTGACAGAATAATATGGCCAGTATGGACTCAGCGGAGGAATGCCGCCTATTGGAGGCGCTGCGCACCCAGGAGGCCCGCCTCGTCCAGCAAGAGGAGTTCCAGATGGCGATGGCCACCGAAATGGGCCGACTCTCCTTGAGCTACAGGACCTGCTGGGGCGACTCACCTGACCTGTGACCACAGCCCCGCCTCAGGCTGTGAACACCACACCAGCTCCTACCTGGCCAGCCGAAGGCGCTAGATGTAGACTGGCTTCCCCCGCTCAGTATTCGGGGAAGCCCGGAACATGCAAGATATTTTTAATAGACTGCTCTCACCACTTTGAATTTTTGCCCCATGCATTCCCCACGGACCGTTCCAAAATTGCCTTTATGATTTCACACCTGTCTGGCAGAGCCAAAGCCTGGGCGGCAGCTGAATGGAGACAGGGCTGTAACTGTCTCCCTGATTTCCAGGCCGCGGTCATTAAGACATTTGACCCAGTAACCACGCACAGAGAAAAGGCGCAGGACCTGAGCGCTTTGAAGCAAGGCAGCGGGTAAGTATGCGACTATGCCATCCGTTTCCGCACTCTGGCGGTGCAAAGCGGGTGGAACGACACAGCTCTATACAATGTGTTTTTGAAGGGACTCGCATCCCCGATTCAAGACTTCCTCGTCCCACTGGACCTTCCCACCGATGTGGACGCACTCATCGCGCTCGCCATTCGGACAATGAACCGGTGCGTCCAGCTCAGACAACAGCGGGACGGAGGAACAGCGGTGACGGAGCAACACTCTCGCTCTCTTCCTCCGAGCAAACAAATTTACCGTTGTTCGCTGCCGGAGCCACAACCTCACCCCCTCGACGATCACGAGGAGGAGCCCATGCAGCTGGGGAGAGCTCAGCTGACACCGGAGGAACGACGAAAGCGACAGCTGGAGGGGAGGTGTTTCTACTGTGGGGAGATCGGCCACCTTGTCGTCTCGTGTCCAGCCAAGATTTCCCAGGCGGTGAGTCTCCCCACGCTCCCCGCATTCGGACCAACCAAATTTTGCATCACACCTTGATCAATCAGAAAGCTCTCATCGACTCTGGAGCTGATGAGAATTTGATGAGTTGGGGTTTAGCTAAAGAGTTAGGCATCCACTCGGATCGACTAGCCAAACTCATCCGGGCCAGGTCACTCAACGGCAAGGAGATTTTTGCCATAACCCACGTCAGTGAGCCTGTTAGAATGCGGATTGACGACCACGAGGAACACATCGTTTTTTATTTATTCACGTCTCCCATGCACTCACTGATTTTAGGACATCAATGGCTCATACGTCACAACCCACACATAGACTGGAAGACTGGAAACATCATTAGGTGGGAAAAGGGGTGCGCCAAAGACTGTGCTGTGTCCAGCCAGCCGACGGATGTTACCCCAATTAACCTGTTTTCTGCTAACCCTGCCACAGACTGTGAGTACCGGGACCTGAGCTCGGTCCCGTCTCCCAACCACCATAACCACGACCACGCCCGCCATGACCACGACCGCCATGAGCACGACTGTGGCCGCCGTGACCACCACCGCCATGACCTCGACCGCCATAGCAACCACAGTAACCACAGTAACCACAGCAACTGCAGTAACCACAGCAACCGCAGTAGCCCCAGTAGCCGGCCTATCCATCCAAGCCCCAGCAAGCTGCCTATCTACCAAAGCCCGCCTACCCGTCCAAGCCCCACATCATGGACCCTAGCCTGATCAAGGAATTTTTTTCAGGCTCATTCCTGCCTGGGCCTGACAGTGAAAAAGACATATTTATCATACGTAATACAAGACTGCTAACTAAAGGTAACACTTCTTTAAGTAACCTAGTTGGAATAGAGTGTAGGAGACAAGTAGAAGGCTTTGATGCCGAAATAGTAGAGGTTAATTTTTTAAGGTCAACTGTAGAAAAGCAGTCTAAGAATATATCAGGTCGTACAGTTGTTTCTAAGGTTCCTGGGTTTGCAGAAAAATTGGTGCCAAGCGAGTGATTTTGTCTCTAATAGGTATAATTTTGTCATTAAAGGAGGTCATGAAGTCGTTACTACTGAGGGTTATAGTAATACATGGCTGAATAGAGCTGTGGCTACAGTGCTGAAAAGAAATCTAGGATTGTTCTTATTAACATTTATTAAAGATGAGTAATAGGCTGCTCTGGCATTACGGAGAGCCTTCCTATATGCTTTTAGACTTTCATGCCAAACTAAGCGAGATTCCTCCAATTTAGTAGAGCGCCATTTACTTTCCAATTTTCGCGATATTTGTTTTAATTCACGGGTTTGTGAGTTATACCATGGAGCTAACTTCCTCTGTTTCATTATCTTCTTTTTTAAAGGAGCAACAGAGTCGAGTGTTGTTCGTAGTGAGCCTGCAGCACTGTCGGCAAGGTGATCAATTTCAGAGAAACTGACGTTAGTACAGGAATCTTGAATATTAGGATATGGCATTAAATTCAATGCAGATGGAATCGCTTCCTTAAATTTAGTTAAAGCACTATCATATAAACATCCTGTGTAGAAACTTTTGCCCAGAGGTGAGTAGTCCTGTAATATGAAATCAAAAGTTATTAAATAATGGTCTAATAATATAGGATTCTGTGAAAAGACTATTAAGTCATTGATTTCCACACCATAAGCCAAAACAAGGTCAAGGCTGTGATTAAAACAGTGTGTAGGTTTATGTACACTCTGACTAAAACCAATTGAATCTAATAGAGAGATAAACTCAATACTAAGGCTTTTATCAACGTCCACGTGAATATTAAAATCTCCTAAAATGAATTCTTTATCAGATTTAAGGACTAAATTTGACAGAAACTCTGAGAATTCAGATAGAAATTCAGAGTACAGACCAGGAGCACAGTACACTATAACGAGTATAATTGGCTGCACAGTTTTCCAGGTTGAATGTGAAAGACAAAGAGCAAGACTTTCAAATGAATTATAATTTAGTTTAGGTTAAGGGTTGACTAATAGGCCTGAGTCATAAATAGCTGCAACGCCTCCTCCTTGACCACTGCCTCGAGGAATATGAGTATTAATATGACTGGGAGGAGTGGATTCATTTAGGCTAACATATTCTTCATGACACAGCCAGGTTTCAGTCAGACAGAGTAAATCATTATGGTTATCTGATATCAGATCATTTACTAATATAGCTTTAGATGACAGAGATCTGAAGTCCACATATTTTATGATATTGTTGTATTATCGCATATTTTGTGTTGATTTGTATCAAGTTTTTCTTTGTAGCTCCTCTTCTGTTCATTTTTGATCTGGTTAATTTAAATGATTGTGGGGCACACAGCGTTGGTATACTATACTGAGCTGGAAAATGCTCCTCCACCGTGAATGGGCGGATGGTTAACCATGGGCTTCGATTTAGAACTATGCTTTCCTCTCACAGTCACCCAGGAGGACCCTGGCTGCTCAGGAATTGCCGGGGGAGGACCAGCAGAAGCTAATGCTTTGCACCGGCTAAAGTTATAGGTGGCCGGCTAGCTACCATAGCACAAGACTGAGATTTCATGGTGCGGGGCCGTGCCTCTAACTCACTGAGCCTCACCTCCAGCGCTACAAATACACTACACTTATTACCTTTACCATTATCACTAAATGAGGCAGAGGAGTAGCTAAACATACGAAACTCAGAGCAAGAGAGAGAGCAGGAGAGAGAGTCGGGGAAGCCATCACCAGCCGTGAAGCTAACTGCTAAGCTAAAGTGGCTAACACTATGTAATTAGCGAGAAAGCGGCTGAAAGAAGGAGAGCTGTGAGTGCTTGTATAGTAGTATAGTCCAAAGTTGCATGACTAAAGTCCCCAGACTCTAACTGTTGTTTGTGCATATGCACCAAACATTAGTTCCGAGTATTCGGCCTTCTTGGAGACCTTGAATGGAGTCCTGCATGGGGCTCCAGTAGGGGATTCCATAGTTCTGCTAGGAGACTTCAACGCCCACGTGGGCAATGATGGAGACACCTGGAGAGGCGTGATTGGGAGGAACGGTCTCCTTGATCTAAATCCGAGTGGTCGTCAGTTATTAGACATCTGCGCTAGTCACTGATTGTCTATAACTAACACCATGTTCGAGCATAAGGATGCTCATAAGTACACGTGGTACCAGAGCACCCTAGGCCAAAGGTCGATGATCGATTTTGTGATCGTATCATCTGATCTGAGGCCGTATGTTTTGGACACTCGGGTGAAGAGAGGGGCAGAGCTGTCAACTGATCACCATCTGGTGATGAGTTGGATCAGAGGATGGGGTAAGATTCTGGACAGACCAGGTAAACCCAAACGAGTAGTGCGGGTGAACTGGGAACGTCTGGAGGAGGCCCCTGTCCGAGAGATCTTCAACTCACACCTCCGGCAGAGCTTTTCTGGCATCCCTGTGGAGGTTGGGGGCATTGAACCGGAGTGGGCAATGTTCAAAGCATCCATTGCTGAAGCTGCAGCGGTGAGCTGTGGCCTCAAGGTCTTAGGTGCCTCAAGGGGCGGTAACCCTCGAACACCGTGGTGGACACCGGTGGTCAGGGAAGCTGTCCGACTGAAGAAGGAGGCCTTCCGGGATATGCTATCCCAGAAGACTCCGGAGGCAGTTGCAAGGTACCGACAGGCCAGAAGGGCTGCAGCCTCTGCTGTGTCAGAGGCAAAGCAGCGGGTGTGGGAGGAGTTCGGAGAAGCCATGGAGAAGGACTTTCGGGCGGCACCAAGGTGCTTCTGGAAAACCATTCGACATCTCAGGAGGGGGAAACGGGGAACCGTCCAAGCTGTTTACAGTAAGGACGGGACGCTGGTGACCTCAGCCGATGAGGTAATCGGGCGGTGGAAGGAGCACTTTGAGGAACTCCTTAATCCGACTAACAAGCCCTCTTTTGTAGAGGCAGAGCTGGAGGCTGATGGGGAATCATTGTCAATATCCCTGGCGGAAGTCACTGAGGTAGTCAAACAACTCCACAGTGGCAAAGCCCCAGGGGTTGATGAGATTCGTCCAGAAATGCTGAAAGCTTTGGGTTTGGAGGGGCTGTCTTGGTTGACACGCCTCTTCAACATTGCGTGGAAGTCTGGGACAGTGCCAAGGGAGTTGCAGACCGGGGTGGTGGTTCCTCTTTTTAAAAAGGGGGACCAGAGGGTGTGTGCCAATTACAGCGGTATCACACTACTCAGCCTCCCTGGTAAAGTCTACTCCAAGGTTCTGGAAAGGAGGGTTCGTCCTATAGTGGAACCTCAGATTGAAGAGGAATAATGTGGATTCCGTCCTTGACGTGGAACAACGGACCAGCTCTTCATTCTCGCAAGGATCCTGGAGGGGGCCTGGGAGTATGCTCATCCAGTCTACATGTGTTTGGTGGATCTGGAGAAGGCATATGACCGGGTTCCTCGGGAGATACTGTGGGAGGTGCTACGGGAGTATGGGGTGAGGGGGTCACTTCTGTGGGCCATCCAATCTCTGTACACCCAAAGCGAGAGCTGTGTCCGGATCCTCGGCAGTAAGTCGGATTCGTTTCCGGTGGGGGTTGGCCTCCGCCGGGGGTGCGCTTTGTCACCAATCCTGTTCGTGATTTTCATGGACAGGATATCAAGGTGTAGTCGTGGTTGCAGTTCGGTTGGCTGAGGATCTCGTCTCTGCTTTTCGCAGATGATGTGGTCCTGATGGCATCGTCAGTCAGTGACCTTCAGCACTGACTGGATCGGTTCCCAGAGAGTTTGAAACGGCTGAGATGAGGATTAGCACCTCTAAATCTGAGGCCATGGCTCTTAGCAGGAAACCGGTGGATTGCTTACTCCAGGTAGGGAATGAGTCCTTACCCCAAGTGAAGGGGTTCAAGTACCTCGGGATCATGTCCACGAGTGAGGGGACGATGGAGCGTGAGTTTGGCTGGAGAATCGGAGCAGCGGGGGCGGTGTTGCAGTCGCTCTACCGCACCGTTGTGACGAAAAGAGAGCTGAGCCGGAAGGCAAAGCTCTCGATCTACTGGTCAATCTTCGTACCTAACCTCACCTATGGTCATGAAAGCTGGGTCATGACCGAAAGAACGAGGTCGCGGGTACAACCGTTTTCTCAGGAGGGTGGCTGGAGTCTCCCTTAGAGATAGGGTGAGAAGTTCAGCCATCCGTGAGGAACTCGGAGTAGAGCCGCTGCTCCTTAGCGTTGAAAGGAGCCAGATGAGGTGGTTCGGGCATCTAGTAAGGATGCCCCCTGGGCGCCTCCCTAGGGACGTGTTCCAGGCACGTCCAGCCGGGAGGAGGCCTCGGGCAAGACCCAGGACAAGGTGGAGAGATTATATCTCCACACTGGCCTGGGAACGCCTCGGGATCCCCCAGTTAGAGCTGGTTAATGTGGCCCGGGAAAGGGAAGTTTGGGGTCCCCTGCTGAAGCTGCTGCCCCCGCGACCCGACCCCGGATAAGCGGATGAAGATGAGATGAGAAGATATCTTAAATTATATTCTCTTTTCATTCAACCCCCCCACATGTGATTTGTGACAGACTGCTACTAGTCAAAGCTAATCCCTCAGCAGTGGTCCCAACAAAATACAGAAGCATTGCTTCATTTATTTAAATATATATATATTTGTTATATTGTGAAGTACACAGATAATAGTTCCAGTGCTTGTTTCACAGAGGTAAACCTGAGAGCAGGGCAGGGGCGAACTTACCAACAGTGCCTCTAGCCATCACTGGCACACACAAGATGGAGCACTGATGTATCCAGATAACAGAGCTGAAATACTCAGGATGTGTGCTGCACTGGCACTCTGGGAACAGGCTTGAGAAATTGACCCAAGCCCAATGCTGCATGCATCAATGCTGCCCCTGAGTGGGCAGGACCTTTAAGTCCAGAGCCTAGCTGAGCAATTGGGTGGCATCTATCATTTGACACTACTGTTAAAAAGGGTCTGTGCTCAAGCAAATCCATTTAAAGATCAGTTGTTATGACTGCAGTCGTTTTTTTTTCAGCTTCCAATCACTTAAGCAAATAGGTGTGTGCCGTAGCCATGCCTTGAATGGTCGAGTGGTTCCAGGCCCTGGCTCTTGATTGGCTGCATGCTGAAAACTACCGGATTTATAAAGAGCCAAGATGGCGGACATCTGAGGACAGCAGGCATTCCTCATCCTTCTCATCTCCCAACAGGCCACACTTCAGTTCAGCTTTGTAGTCCTTTTGAGTAGTTTAGTTTCTTTGAGTAGTAGGGGTGGACTGTCAGTTTTGTTAACATTGATTTTTCCTGTATATTTAGTTAGGGAGGTAAATCTTGTGTCATTTGTTTCTGGGTTATGTAAGGTTTATTATTTCCTAGACAGGAACCTTTTGTTTGTTATTTTGGCCTTAGTCCACCCTGAAGCCTATAGCTCAGCTTACATATATCATTATCTATTGTTGTCTCTTTCACTATTTTTGTAAATAAAACCTTTTTCTTAGTATTCAACCAAATCATTGTTTGTGGCCACTTGGGACTTGGGGAAGATGGGGCTTTTTCATGTTGTGTCCTAGGCCACCTAGACTGGGGTGTAACACAGTGCATACATTAGCAACTGTTGCCCCATAAAATGTACTTTAAGAGGGTTTGTCAAATGAAATAACAGTTGAGAAGTCCATTTAACAGTTGTGGGACATTGTTGTCTGGAACTAGAAGCTATTAAAGGCATGTGGTAAATCTGAAGGAATTCACTTACTGTATAGTGTTATCTAATTCAATTCTAAATGTACAGGAAATGTTTATTGTAGAACAGTTGGTTCTTTTAAGATAACAAGCAAGTATTGATTTTATTTGGCTTTTCCCTTTCTGTTTACAAAAACTATGCACTATTTACATCACAATGCAAATAACCCCAGATTTAACTCAATAAAAGTCAGTGGCACACAGAAAAGTTCTTTGCATTGTCCCCAAAGCAATTTCAGTCAAAAGCAACTGGACTTGGTTATTTGTCTAGAGAGACGTTTCACCTCTCATCCAAGAGGCTTCATCAGTTCATGTACGCATCTGACCAGGCTGGGACTGGTCTAACTAACTGGTGTGGAGATCCCGGTATTTAACCTCTCACAAGGCCAACGATGTCACTGGAACCCTTTGTGCTCCAAATGCCAACGAAGTTGTTAGAGTGTCATTGGTGGGAAGTAGGTTTTGATTTCATCAGTGCTCTGTTGGGTCTTAACGACAGTCGTTGGAGTCACCGGAGGCAATCTGTGAACAGTTGTTCCTTTAGAACAAGATTGTTGAATCTCCTGGAAAGGGATGAAAGGGCAGCATTGTAAATTGGGTCATAAGTAGTGTCTCAGACCTCCTCCCCTGTTTAGCGATGGTTTCTCTACTTTTGCATAGATGGCTTCTAGGGGCGACTGTGGCTCAGTGGGAGAGTGGGTCGTCCCTCATTGGAGAGATTGGCGGTTCGATCCCCAGCTCCCCCATTCCACATTCAAAGTGTCCTTGGGCAAGACACTGAACCTGGAATTGCTATGTGGTAAAAGTGGTGTGAATGGTTATATTAGATGTTAAGTAGATGTCCAATGCCATCTGTTTGAATGTGACAAGTAGTGTGAAAGCGCCTTGGGTAGTCGGAAGACTAGAAAGGTAGTATGTAAGTCCATTTACCATTCTTTTACCCCTCTTTCTAACCATCTGTGATCTCTGTCCAGGAGATATTTTTGTCATCAAATGAGTGGGCTTTCTCCTTGAGATGTAAGTGCACAGCAGAGTCCAGGCCTGAGGAGTTAGCTCCTATGTTGGGCCATGCATTTATGCAGTTGTTGTTTTGTTTCTCCAATGTAGAGATCTTTGCATTCCTCGTTGCACCGAACAGCATAAACCAGATTGCTTTTGTGGGTGTGTGGTGTTCTGTCTTTGGGATGTACTAGTCTCTGTCTGAGTGTGTTACTGGGTTTGAAAATACACAGGGATGCAGTGTTTGTTGAAGATCCTCCTAGGTTTCTCTTGATACCCCAGCCACATACGGAATGACTATGTTGTTTCTCTTGTTTTCTTTTTCTCTTTCAACCCCTTTGGTTTTCTTTCTGGAAGCAGCTGCCGTTTTCAGAAAGGTCCAGCTGGGGTAACCACAAGTTGTGAGGGCCCCTCTCTGGTGCTTGCGTTTTTCCCCTTGGGCCTGTGAGCTGTTGGGTACGTTATCAGCTCTGTGTTGCAGGGTTCTGACAACTCCAAGCATGTGTCCCTGTGCATACATACAAAACAGTAGATATTGATCTGTGTGAGTGGGTTTTCTGTATACCCCAATGTGGAGGTTCTGTCATTCTCCATATGGACGTTACAGTCTAAGAAAGGCAAACTGTTGACTTCTTCTTTGGTGAACTTGATGTTTCTGTCCACTGAGTTTATATGTTCGTTAAAAGTTTGCACCTCTTTGGATTTGATTTTAACCCATGTGCCGTCCACAGATCTCAACCAATGGCTCGGGGTTACTCCTTTGAAGGAGTTCAAAGCCTTGTCCTACCTCCTCTGTGTATAGATTTGCCACAATAGGGGATACTGGTGAACCCATGGCACAGCTGTGTTTTTGTCTGTAAAAAGTGCCATTAAACTGGAAATATGTGGTGTTCAGGCACAAATCCAGAAGTTGGCAAATGTGGTCTGGTTTGAGATTTGTTCGGTTGTGTAAGGAGTTGTCCTGTGTGAGCCGCTCTCTTACTGTGGCCAGAGCCTCCATGGTTGGAATAAAGGTGAACAAGGAAGACACGACGTTGGATACCATGGTTTCATCTGCCGCCATTTTTAAGTCTCGGACCACTTCTGTGGTGTGGGGATTTGCCCACCAGTGGTGCCAGGATATTGGCTATGTTCTTGGCAATATTGTAAGTTACCAAGTTTATGCCGCTGACAATGGGCTTGAGCAAGCCCCTTCTCTATGGATTTTTGGGAGTCCATATAGGCAGGGGGTTGAGTCCTGGGGATAGAGCCTATAATATTGTGATTTGTTAATGACCCCTTCTTTTTGTAGTTGCTGTAGAAACTCTATAACCTGCAAACCTTTACCGAACATATAAACTCAGTGGACAGAAACATCAAGTTCACCAGAGAAGAACAGTTTACCTTTCTTAGACTGTGAAGTCCATATGGCGAATGAAAGGAGCCTCCACATTTTGGGTATATAGAAAACCCATCTACACAGATCAATATCTACTGTTTGACTCCCACCACCCCCTGGAACACAAGCTTGGAGTTATCAGAAACCTGCAACATAGAGCTGATAACATACCACCCAGCTCACAGGCCCAAGGGGAAAAACGCAAGCACCTGAAGGGCGCCCTAACAACTTGTGGTTACCCCAGCAGAACCTTTGTGAAAACGGGAGCTGCTTCCAGAAAGAAAACCAAAGTGGTTGAAAAAGAAAAAGAAAACAAGAGAAACAACATAGTCATTCTGTATGTGGCTGGGGTATCAGAGAAACTCAGGAGGATCTTCAACACACACTGCATCCCAGTGTATTTCAAACCCAGTAACACACTCAGACAGAGACTAGTACATCCCAAGGACAGAACACCACACACCCACAAAAGCAATCTGGTTTATGCTCTTCAATGCAACGAGGAATGCAAAGATCTCTACATTGGAGAAAAGAAACCACTGCATAAATGCATGGCCCAACACAGGAGAGCTAAATCCTCAGGCCTGGACTCTGCTGTCCACTTACATCTCAAGGAGAAAGCCCACTCATTTGATGACAGCGATGTCCCATCCTGGACAGAGAGGACAGATGGTTTGAAAGAGGAGTAAAAGAAGCCATCTATGCAAAAGTAGAGAAACCATCGCTAAACAGAGGAGGAGGTCTGAGACACCACTTATCTCCAATTTACAATGCTGCCCTTTCATCCCTTCCCAGGAGATTTTACAATCTAACGTCAAAGAACAACTGTTCACATCAGCTGTAGTTAAGACCCAATAGAGCACTAACAAAGTCGAAACCTACTTCCCACCAACGACTGTCACTCTAACAACGGTCGTTGGCACTTGGAGCACAAAGGGTTCCAGTGACATCATCGGCCTTGTTACAGGTAAAATACCTGGATCTCCACACTAGATAGTTAGACCAGTCCCAGCCTGGTCAGATGCGTACTTGAACTGATGAAGCCTCTTGGATGAGAGATGAAACGTTGTCCTAGACAAATAACCAAGTCCAGTTGCTTTTGACTGAAATTGCTTTGGGGATAACGATGACCTGGACAAATGAGAACATTCACAGGCTTGTTCTATGCATTGATTATAGTTTAAAAAAAATCTAGTTTCAACACATTTATTATTTTGGTGGTATTTGTGTTTAAGTTGTTCATTTTCCAATTTTGCATTTCATTAAATTATCAGTAATTAAGGGTAATGCTGCCATTTTAGACTGGGCACCTTGTGACAGTCTTGGCTACTTTGTACTATTTCCCTCGATGAAAAGTAAGGGTCTACAATTATTTTTGTTTTGCACCAAGTTTGGCTTGTTTTCTTTATCTTGGGTTGTTAGTAAATAATACTGATGGGTGTTTAAAGATGTTAAAAACATTTTCTTGATAATGAAAGATAAAAAACTAAAAAAGCAGGTCCATCCAGCCATGCATGTCCACAAACAAAGCTCAACCAATCACAACCTGGGCAAAACAAACTAAACAGCAGTATGATTGATATGATGATTTATACTTTTTGTTGTGTGTTGAGGATTACATGAATATGAATGGATGCCATAATTAACCACAAGATCATTATTTATCTGCCATCACCTGTATTTTATGAAAGTAATGAAATTGTGCAGCCGGACCATAGGTACGGATGAAGAGTAAGAAAATTGATATGGAATCCAAAGAACTCTGAGGAGTAAACACAGACATGTCTGTTCTCATTTGCAGGCAGCAGAAAGTTTACATAGCCACCCAGGGCCCATTGGCCGAGACCACAGAGGACTTCTGGAGAATGCTGTGGGAAAACAACTCCACGATTGTAGTCATGCTCACCAAACTCCGTGAGATGGGCCGGGTAGGCTTACACATTAGGAACACATCTTTTGTCATGTCATGTCATTGAGTATTAAACAGTATCACATCAACATGACAAAAATGTAAGCCTTAAAGGTTCTCTGTGAACTTGTTATTAGCGACACCAGTGACCATATCAATATAAAAGATAATTCCATTGAAATTTGGGTAGTGTTTTGATTGAGCTATCCTTTTGCACAAAATAAAATATGTTTTAGTTTCCACAGCCTGTATGTGCTTGGGTTTCACATGAATAATTCACAGATCCATGCAATATAAAACCAATTTAATTGTTAATCCTCGTGCCTCCCTCAAATTTACAAACACGTGGCTGAAAACGTCCATGCACAAAGCAATGCTATAAAATCATCACTTCTTCTTATATTTTTCATAAATCTCTTAAACAACTTCAAACCTGCTCAAAACTACCAAACATTCAATCATTTTCAGGATTTTAACCTATTAAATGACAGTTTTATTATTGTAAGTTTTAGTGATTTATCAGAAAAAAACCCACAAAAGATTAATTATTTTCCATATAATAAATAGTAGGGAGATAAAACTTTGCTGGTGATTAGAGTTTTGTATTTGTCAAAGATTAGCAAAAAATCTATTAAATTGCATTAGTATTATTTCTGCGGTTCAAGATACTTACTCTGGACACCTTCGTGGCTGAAAATGTTTACACACAAAACACTGCTATAAAATCCTCATATATCAAAAAAGATTGCTATCCTGCAAAGTTTTCATCTTTCTATTATTTATTATAAGGAAAATATTTAATATTTTGTTTTTTTTTTGTAATAAATAATTAAAACTTACAATAATAAAACGGTCATTCAAAGGGTTAAAATCCTGAAAAGGATTGATTGTTTGGTAGTTTTGAGCAGATTTAAAGTTGTTAAAGAGATTTATGAAAAAAAATCTGAAAAAATATTGATATACTGATGATTTTATAGCAGTGTTTTGTGTGTGGATGTTTTCAGCCACGAAGGTGTCCAAAGGGGGTAAAGTGCATCACTAGAGTATAAAAGACATGTGCACGAAAAAGACATTGGATTTCATAAATTTGGCTAAAAATAAAGAGTTCTTACCAAAAATTATGCCACAAGCTGAAACACAGCCAAAATTATCACAAAATCAAACAAAAAATTTGCGAAAAATGGCCTTTTTTGCCCGAGGGAGGCAGAAGGGTTAGGTAGAGACTGAACTACTTGTCCCTTAAAAAGTGACTGCCCATTTCACAAAGTTAATCTTTTATTTATTTGTAGTTTATAATTATGGTGTCTTTATATTGGTTTCATTCGCTATTTCAGGCAAAAGTCAAATATGCCCCACATGTTGTGATACGTCTCCTCTCTCCATTCTTTAGGAAAAGTGCCATCAGTACTGGCCCGCTGAGCGCTCTGCACGCTACCAGTACTTTGTTGTGGACCCCATGGCTGAGTACAACATGCCTCAGTACATCCTGCGAGAGTTCAAAGTCACAGACGCCCGGGTAGGTTCTCCTCAACAAAGCTTTGCATGAGGCATAAGCAGGAAGATGGCCCAGCTCATTTAATTTGGAAAGGACATCAACGCCACTTTGGCCGCTATTTTTTGTAACAGACTGTGTTTGTAACAGAGTGACATTTGCATTGCATGCAGAGGTTTTTTTCTGTCTGTGTCTGTTAAGCATTTTGTGCATCTCACTTCACTAAAGTGAGATGATTTGGACAGAGCACTCCCCACACAGCACTGCTTGAGAAAGGAAAAGGTGATTTGACTGTTCCACACAGTCTAGGGTCAAGACTGAGACCAGCTCTGATGTACAGTATGCTTTCCTGCACAAATTTATATGAAAATCTATACTAAAAATATCACCCGTGCACCTATGATGTGCTTTTGGGCTTCATTTTCATTAATATGTTCATAGTTCGATGTCAGCCGGCCTCTAGCCACACCACAGTCCAAGCTGAAGTTTTGAAGGAAGATAAGAGAGATTATTATATTGTGAAGGTCCTCAGACACGCGTACAGGTCAGATCAGATCCAGCTCATGCAAATATTCCAAGCTGTACAATGTATTCAATGTATTTAGGTTAAAGAAAATACCGAAAAATAGTGCTTTGGAACATAGACTGGATAAAAAATGGACGTAGTCCCTACGTCGAGGTCCGTTCTCTCAACTTGATCCAATCGTCCTCGCCTACGGGAATAGCCATGTTGTCAGACTTTGACTCCGCCTCATTTCCTCTTACCAAAAAAGGGCATGTATGTGACGTTAGGTGGAGGGAGATACGTCCATCTGGCTAATGTATACCTCCATGGAGAAGTGAGGGCCGGCTGCTGGCTGTCGCTCAAGAGGCCACTAATTGGTCATAAACTTTAACCTCCAATCAAATAAAAACTAGCCTGTTACAAAAATATTCACCCCCCTCAGTGTTGTCATGGAGATATGACCTAAACATACAGAGTAGAATTATTTTTTGTACCAGGCCTTAAACAGGTTTAATGATGCTGTGAAATCGGCCTGTTTAACATGGGGGTCAATGAGAAACTGCCCTATTATGAAACCTGCCCCCACTGGACACTCAGAGAACTGCAGTTTTTGGCACTTTCAGATTGGATCAACCAGGAAGTCGTTGTGTCGGGGGCTTGCTTTGGACGGATCCAAACCATGAAATAACAATTTTGCATACAGTAATGTTCTGATTCACATGTACCACACAGTTTAACACAGATGATAATCTACCACGTGATGATGAAAACAGTACTTAGCAAATAGTCAATCAAACTGAGCAGAGCAAAAGGCAATCATCCCCATTTGCCATCGAATGGACACCATCGGCTTTATTATGAAATACTTGTAATGATGTTTTTCCACTCTAGGGGCACTTAGCATTGCAAGCATTGGGCTATCCCCCATATAGTGGCCCCTTGAGAAAACCACAGTTAAAGCGCTATTTTAAATCTTTTCCATCAGCCACTGACCTTAAATGGTAGAATAATTAGGATGTCTTATGTTGACACAATGGTTACTGTTCTCTAATTTTGATCACTGTTTTTTTCACAAAATAAAGGTTTTTCTTGAAGTTCCTTGGTTATTTAAAAAAAAACATGCTAGTACAGCAGTGGAATAGCCTCAGAGGATATTCTATCAAATTCTGGACTATAAAAAATAATATTTCAGAATAAATCAAGAATTAATAATTTGATCTTTAGTTTTGATCTCCAGGGTATGTGTGTGACTGTTTTCGAAACAAATTGACTTGGCGGTAAAGGGGAACTCTAAAGTCTGTATGATGCACTAACATCGAACACTAATGCCTATATTTATAGTAAAGAGTAATACACTAGTAGAGGAACGACTCTACTACAACTAACGAGCTGTAGATTTGTTTGTGAGTTACGAACATTATCTGTCTCCATTTTCCTCTATGCTCGTCAGGATGGTCAGTCGAGGACCATCAGGCAGTTTCAGTTCACTGACTGGCCAGAGCAAGGAGTGCCAAAAAAAGGGGAGGGAATCATCGACTTCATTGGCCAAGTTCATAAAACTAAAGAGCAATTTGGACAAGATGGACCAATTTCTGTGCACTGCAGGTAACTAACAGCTTGTTTACTGGTCAGAGATTTGAAAAACACTTTTCCTGTCAGATTTGAGATTTTTTAGGAGTTACTGGAAAACAAATAATCATTCCAGTTGTTTTGGGTAAGATTTGCACCCATAAAGGAAACACATGTAAATAAACACAGTACAATCGACTGGAGAAACATTACCAATTTGACAGTATTTAGAAACCAACTTCACTAACATGATGAAACATGTGCAGCATTAAGAAAACATCTTCACTAACATGATGAAACATGTGCAGCATTTAGAAAACATCCTCACTAACATGATGAAACATGAGAAGCATTTAGAAAACATCTATACTGAAATTATGATCCATGTGCAGCATTTAGAAAACATTTTCACTAACCTGATGAAACGTGCATCATTTAGAAAACATCTTCACTAACACGATGACACATGTGCAGGATTTAGAAAACATCTCCACTAACCTGATGAAACGTGCATCATTTAGAAACATCTTCACTAACATGTTGAAACATGTGCAGCATTAAGTCAACATCTTCACTAACATGATGAAACATGTGCAGCATTAAGAAAACATCCTTACTAACATGATGAAACATGTGCAGCATTTAGAAAACATCTTCACTAACATGATGAAACGTGCATCATTTAGAAAACATCTTCACTAACACGATGAAACATGTGCAGGATTTAGAAAACATCTCCACTAACCTGATGAAACGTGCATCATTTAGAAAATATCTTCACTAACATGATGAAACATGTTCAGCATTAAGAAAAGATCTTCACTAACATGATGAAACATGTCCAGCATGAGGAAACGTCTTCACTAACATGATGAAACGTGCAGCTTTTAGAAAACATCTTCACTAACATGATGAAACATGTGCAGCATTTAGAAAACATCTTCACTAACACGATGAAACATGTGCAGCATTTAGGAAACATCTTCACTAACATGATGAAACGTGCATCATTTAGAAAACATCTTCACTAACATGATGAAACATGTGCAGCATTTTGAAAACATCTTTACTGACATGATGAAACATGTGCAGCATTTAGAAAACATCTTCAGTAACATGATGAAACCTGCATCATTTAGAAAAATTCTTCACTAACATGATGAAACATGTGCAGCATTAAGAAAACATCTTCACTAACATGATGAAACGTGCAGCATTTAGAAAACAACTTCACTAACATGATGAAACATGTGCAGCATTTAGAAAACATCTCCACTAACCTGATGAAACGTGCATCATTTAGAAAACCTCTTCACTAACATGTTGAAACATGTGCAGCATTAAGAAAACATCTTCACTAACATGATGAAACATGTGCAGCATTAAGAAAACATCTTTACTAACATGATGAAACATGTGCAGCATTTAGAAAACATCTTCACTAACATGATGAAACGTGCATCATTTAGAAAACATCTTCACTAACACGATGAAACATGTGCAGGATTTAGAAAACATCTCCACTAACCTGATGAAACGTGCATCATTTAGAAAATATCTTCACTAACATGATGAAACATGTTCAGCATTAAGAAAAGATCTTCACTAACATGATGAAACATGTCCAGCATTAAGAAAACATCTTCACTAACATGATGAAACATGTGCAGCTTTTAGAAAACATCTTCACTAACATGATGAAACATGTGCAGCATTTAGAAAACATCTTCATTAACACGATGAAACATGTGCAGCATTTAGAAAACATCTTCAGTAACATGATGAAACCTGCTTCATTTAGAAAAAATCTTCACTAACATGATGAAACATGTGCAGCATTAAGAAAACATCTTCACTAACATGATGAAACATGTGCAGCATTTAGAAAACAACTTCACTAACATGATGAAACATGTGCAGCATTTAGAAAACATCTTCGCTAACATAATGAAACATGTGCAGCATTTAGAAAACAACTTCACTAACATGATGAAACATGTACAGCATTTAGAAAACAACTTCACTAACATGATGAAACATGTGCAGCATTGAGAAAACATCTTCGCTAACATGATGAAACATGCAGCATTTAGAAAACATCTTCACTAACATGATGAAACGTGCATCATTTAGAAAATATCTTCACTAACATGATGAAACTTGTGCAGCATTGAGAAAACATCTTCACTAACAGGATGAAACATGTGCAGCATTTAGAAAACAACTTCACTAACATGATGAAACATGTGCAGCATTTAGAAAACATCTTCACTAACACGATTAAACATGTGCCGCATTTAGAAGACATCTTCACTAACATGATGAAACGTGCATCATTTAGAAAACATCTTCACTAACATTGTGATACATGTGCAGCATTTAGAAAACAACTTCACTAACATCATGAAACGTGCAGCTTTTAGAAAACATCTTCACTAACATGATGTCACATGTGCAGCATTTATAAAATATCTTCACGAACACGATGAAAGATGTGCAGCATTTAGAAAACAACTTCACTAACATGATGAAACGTGCATCATTTAGAAAACATCCTCACTAACATGATGAAACATGTGCAGCATTTAGAAAACATCTTCACTAACATGATGCAACATGTGCAGCATTTAGAAAAACACTTTACTAACAAGATGAAACATGTGCAGCATTTAGAAAACATCTTCACTAACATGATGAAACATGTGTATCATTTAGAAAACATTTTCACTAACATTATGAACCATGTGCAGCATTTAGAAAACATCTTCACTAACATGATGAAACGTGCATCATTTAGAAAACATCTTCACTAACATGATAAAACATGTGCAGCATTTAGAAAACATCTTTACTAACATGATGCAACATGTGCAGCAATTAGAAAACATCTTCACTAACATGATGAAACGTGCATTATTTAGAAAACATCTTCACTAATATGATGAAACATGTGCAGCATTAAGGTAACATCTTCACTAACATGATGAAACGTGCATCATTTAGAAAACATCTTCACTAACATTATGAACCATGTTTAGCATTTAGAAAACATCTTCACTAACATGATGAAACATGTGCAGCATTAAGAAAACATCTTCACTAACATGATGAAACATGTGCAGCATTTAGAAAACATCTTCACTAACATGATGAAACGTGCAGCATTTAGAAAACATCTTCACGGACAGGATGAAACGTGCATCATTTAGAAAACATCTTCACTAACATGATGAACCATGTGCAGCATTAAGAAAGCATCTTCACTAACATGATAAAACATGTGCAGCATTGAGAAAACATCTTCACTAACAGGATGAAACATGTGCAGCATTTAGAAAACATCTTCACTAACATGATGAAACATGTGCAGCATTTTGAAAACATCTTCACTAACATGATGAAACATGTGCAGCATTTAAAAAACATCTTCAGTAACATGATGAAACCTGCATCATTTTGAAAAAATCTAAACTAACATGATGAAACATGTGCAGCATTAAGAAAACATCTTCACTAACATGATGAAACATGTGCAGCATTTAGAAAACAACTTCACTAACATGTTGAAACATGTGCAGCATTTAGAAAACATCTTCACTAACATGATAAAACATGTGCAGCGTTTAGAAAACATCTTTACTAACATGATGAAACATGTGCAGCATTTAAAAAACATCTTCACTAACACGATGAAACGTGCAGCATTTAGAAAACATCTTCACTAACATGATGAAACGTGCATCATTTAGAAAAATTCTTCACTAACATTATGAACCATGTGCAGCATGAAGAAAACATCTTCACTAACATGATGAAACATGTGCAGCATTTAGAAAACAACTTCACTAACATGTTGAAACATGTGCAGCATTTAGAAAACATCTTCGCTATCATAATGAAACATGTGCAGCATTTAGAAAACAACTTCACTAACATGATGAAACATGTACAGCATTTAGAAGAAAACTTCACTAACATGATGCAACATGTGCAGCATTTAGAAAACATCTTCGCTAACATGATGAAACATGTGCAGCATTTAGAAAACATCTTCACTAACATGATGAAACATGTGTAGCATTTAGAAAACATTTTCACTAACATTATGTACCATGTGCAGCATTTAGAAAACATCTTCACTAACATGATGAAACGTGCATCATTTAGAAAACATCTTCACTAACATGATAAAACATGTGCAGCATTTAGAAAACATCTTTACTAACATGATGCAACATGTGCAGCAATTAGAAAACATCTTCACTAACATGATGAAACGTGCATTATTTAGAAAACATCTTCACTAATATGATGAAACATGTGCAGCATTAAGGTAACATCTTCACTAACATGATGAAACGTGCATCATTTAGAAAACATCTTCACTAACATTATGAACCATGTTTAGCATTTAGAAAACATCTTCACTAACATGATGAAACATGTGCAGCATTAAGAAAACATCTTCACTAACATGATGAAACATGTGCAGCATTTAGAAAACATCTTCACTAACATGATGAAACGTGCAGCATTTAGAAAACATCTTCACGGACAGGATGAAACGTGCATCATTTAGAAAACATCTTCACTAACATGATGAACCATGTGCAGCATTAAGAAAGCATCTTCACTAACATGATAAAACATGTGCAGCATTGAGAAAACATCTTCACTAACAGGATGAAACATGTGCAGCATTTAGAAAACATCTTCACTAACATGATGAAACATGTGCAGCATTTTGAAAACATCTTCACTAACATGATGAAACATGTGCAGCATTTAAAAAACATCTTCAGTAACATGATGAAACCTGCATCATTTTGAAAAAATCTAAACTAACATGATGAAACATGTGCAGCATTAAGAAAACATCTTCACTAACATGATGAAACATGTGCAGCATTTAGAAAACAACTTCACTAACATGTTGAAACATGTGCAGCATTTAGAAAACATCTTCACTAACATGATAAAACATGTGCAGCGTTTAGAAAACATCTTTACTAACATGATGAAACATGTGCAGCATTTAAAAAACATCTTCACTAACACGATGAAACGTGCAGCATTTAGAAAACATCTTCACTAACATGATGAAACGTGCATCATTTAGAAAAATTCTTCACTAACATTATGAACCATGTGCAGCATGAAGAAAAAATCTTCACTAACATGATGAAACATGTGCAGCATTTAGAAAACAACTTCACTAACATGTTGAAACATGTGCAGCATTTAGAAAACATCTTCGCTATCATAATGAAACATGTGCAGCATTTAGAAAACAACTTCACTAACATGATGAAACATGTACAGCATTTAGAAGAAAACTTCACTAACATGATGAAACGTGCAGCATTTAGAAAACATCTTCGCTAACATGATGAAACATGTGCAGCATTTAGAAAACATCTTCACTAACATGATGAAACGTGCATCATTTAGAAAACATCTTCACTAACATTATGAACCATGTGCAGCATTTAGAAAACATCTTCGCTAACATAATGAAACATGTGCAGCATTTAGAAAACAACTTCACTAACATGAGGAAACATGCACAGCATTTAGAAAACAACTTCACTAACATGATGAAACGTGCATCATTTAGAAAACGTCTTCACTAATATGATGAAACATGTGCAGCACTAAGGTAACATATTCACTAACATGATGAAACATGTGCAGCATTTAAAAAACATCTTCACTAACACGATGAAACGTGCAGCATTTAGAAAACATCTTCACTAACATGATGAAACGTGCATCATTTAGAAAACATCTTCACTAACATTATGAACCATGTGCAGCATTTAGAAAACATCTTCACTAACATGATGAAACATGTGCAGCATTAAGAAAACATCTTCACTAACATGATGAAACATGTGCAGCATTTAAAAAACATCTTCACTAACACGATGAAACGTGCAGCATTTAGAAAACATCTTCACTAACATTATGAACCATGTGCAGCATTTAGAAAACATCTTCACTAACATGATGAAACATGTGCAGCATTAAGAAAATATCTTCACTAACATGATGAAACATGTGCAGCATTTAGAAAACATCTTCACTAACATGATGAAACGTGCAGCATTTAGAAAACATCTGCACGGACAGGATGAAACATGCATCATTTAGAAAACATCTTCACTAACATGATGAACCATGTGCAGCATTAAGAAAGCATCCTCACTAACATGATGAAAAATGTGCAGCATTGAGAAAACATCTTCACTAACAGGATGAAACATGTGCAGCATTTAGAAAACATCTTCACTAACATGATGAAACATGTGCAGCATTTTGAAAACATCTTCACTGAAATGATGAAACATGTGCAGCATTTAGAAAACAACTTCACTAACATGATGAAACGTGCATCATTTAGAAAACATCTTCACTAATATGATGAAACCTGCATCATTTAGAAAAAATCTTCACTAGCATGGTGAAACATGTGCAGCATTTAAAAAACATCTTCACTAACACAATAATCATGTGCAGCATTTAGAAAAAAACTTCACCTACATGATGAAACGTGCAGCATTTAGAAAACATCTTCACTAACACGATTAAACATGTGCCGCATTTAGAAGACATCTTCACTAACATGATGAAACGTGCTTTATTTAGAAAACATCTTCACAAACATTATGATCCATGTGCAGCATTTAGAAAACAACTTCACTAACATGATGAAACGTGCAGCTTTTAGAAAACATCTTCACTAACATGATGTCACATGTGCAGCATTTATAAAACATCTTCACTAACACGATGAAACATTTGCAGCATTTAGAAAACAACTTCACTAACATGATGAAACGTGCATCATTTAGAAAACATCCTCACTAACATGATGAAACATGTGCAGCATTTAGAAAACATCTTCACTAACATGATGCAACATGTGCAGCATTTAGAAAAACGCTTAACTAACAAGATGAAACATGTGCAGCATTTAGAAAACATCTTAACTAACATGATGAAACATGTGCAGCATTTAGAAAACATCTTCACTAACATTATGAAATGTGTAGCATTTAGAAAATATTTTCACTAACAATATGAACCATGTGCAGCATTTAGAAAACATCTTCACTAACATGATGAAACATGCATCATTTAGAAAACATCTTTACTAACATGATGCAACATGTGCAGCAATTAGAAAACATCTTCACTAACATGATGAAACATGCATCATTTAGAAAACATCTTCACTAATAAAATGAAACATGTGCATTATTTAGAAAACAACTTCACAAACATGATGAAACTTGCATCATTTAGAAAACATCTTCACTAACATGATGAAACATGTGCAGCATTAAGAAAACATCTTCACTAACATGATGAAACATGTGGAGCATTTAGAAGACATCTTCACTAACATGATGAAACATGCATCATTTAGAAAACATCTTCACTAAAATGATGAAACGTGCAGCATTTAGAAAACATCTTCAAGGACAGGATGAAACGTGCATCATTTAGAAAACATCTTCACTAACATGATGATACATGTGCAGCATTAAGAAAGCATCTTCACTAACATGATGCAACATGTGCAGCATTTAGAAAACATCTTCACTAACGTGATGAAACATGTGCAGCATTTAGATAACATCTTCACTAACATGATGAAACATGTGCAGCATTTAAAAAACAACTTCACTAACACGATGAAACGTGCATCATTTAGAAAATATCTTCACTAACATGATGAAACGTGCAGCATTAAGATAACAACTTCACTAACATGATGAAACATGTGCAGCATTTAGAAAACATCTTCACTAACATGATGAAACATGTGCAGCATTTAGAAAACATCTTCACTAACACTATGAAACGTGCATCGTTTAGAAAATATCTTCACTAACATGATGAAACTTGTGCAGCATTGAGAAAACATCTTCACTAACACGATGAAACATTTGCAGCATTTAGAAAACAACTTCACTAACATGATGAAACGTGCATCATTTAGAAAACATCCTCACTAACATGATGAAACATGTGCAGCATTTAGAAAACATCTTCACTAACATGATGCAACATGTGCAGCATTTAGAAAAACACTTAACTAACAAGATGAAACATGTGCAGCATTTAGAAAACATCTTCACTAACATGATGAAACATGTGCAGCATTTAGAAAACATCTTCACTAACATCATGAACCATGTGCAGCATTTAGAAAACATCTTCACTAACATGATGAAACATGTGCAGCATTTAAAAAACATCTTCACTAACACGATGAAACGTGCAGCATTTAGAAAACATCTTCACTAACATGATGAAACGTGCATCATTTAGAAAACATCTTCACTAACATTATGAACCATGTGCAGCATTTAGAAAACATCTTCACTAAGATGATGAAACATGTGCAGCATTAAGAAGACATCTTCACTAACATGATGAAACATGTGCAGCATTTAGAAAACATCTTCACTAACATGATGAAACGTGCAGCATTTAGAAAACATCCGCACGGACAGGATGAAACGTGCAGCATTAAGAAAGCATCTTCACTAACATGATGAAACATGTGCAACATTTAGAAAACAACTTCACTAACATGATGAAATGTGTAGCATTTAGAAAACATTTTCACTAACAATATGAACCATGTGCAGCATTTAGAAAACATCTTCACTAACATGATGAAACGTGCAGCATTTAGAAAACATCTTCGAGGACAGGATGAAACGTGCATCATTTAGAAAACATCTTCACTAACATGATGAAACATGTGCAGCATTAAGAAAGCATCTTCACTAACATGATGCAACATGTGCAGCATTTAGAAAACATCTTCACTAACGTGATGAAACATGTGCAGCATTTAGATAACATCTTCACTAACATGATGAAACATGTGCAGCATTTAAAAAACAACTTCACTAACACGATGAAACGTGCATCATTTAGAAAATATCTTCACTAACATGATGAAACGTGCAGCATTTAGATAACAACTTCACTAACATGATGAAACATGTGCAGCATTTAGAAAACATCTTCACTAACATGATGAAACATGTGCAGCATTTAGAAAACATCTTCACTAACACTATGAAACGTGCATCATTTAGAAAATATCTTCACTAACATGATGAAACTTGTGCAGCATTGAGAAAACATCTTCACTAACAGGATGAAACATGTGCAGCATTTAGAAAACATCTTCACTAACATGATGAAACATGTGCAGCATTTTGAAAACATCTTCACTGACATGATGAAACATGTGCAGCATTTAGAAAACAACTTCACTAACATGATGAAACGTGCATCATCTAGAAAAAATCTAAACTAACATGATGAAACATGTGCAGCATTAAGAAAACATCTTCACTAACATGATGAAACATGTGCAGCATTTAGAAAACAACTTCACTAACATGTTGAAACATGTGCAGCATTTAGAAAACATCTTCACTAACATGATAAAACATGTGCAGCGTTTAGAAAACATCTTTACTAACATGATGAAACATGTGCAGCATTTAAAAAACATCTTCACTAACACGATGAAACGTGCAGCATTTAGAAAACATCTTCACTAACATGATGAAACGTGCATCATTTAGAAAAATTCTTCACTAACATTATGAACCATGTGCAGCATGAAGAAAAAATCTTCACTAACATGATGAAACATGTGCAGCATTTAGAAAACAACTTCACTAACATGTTGAAACATGTGCAGCATTTAAAAAACATCTTCAGTAACATGATGAAACCTGCATCATTTTGAAAAAATCTAAACTAACATGATGAAACATGTGCAGCATTAAGAAAACATCTTCACTAACATGATGAAACATGTGCAGCATTTAGAAAACAACTTCACTAACATGTTGAAACATGTGCAGCATTTAGAAAACATCTTCGCTATCATAATGAAACATGTGCAGCATTTAGAAAACAACTTCACTAACATGATGAAACATGTACAGCATTTAGAAGAAAACTTCACTAACATGATGAAACGTGCAGCATTTAGAAAACATCTTCGCTAACATGATGAAACATGTGCAGCATTTAGAAAACATCTTCACTAACATGATGAAACGTGCATCATTTAGAAAACATCTTCACTAACATTATGAACCATGTGCAGCATTTAGAAAACATCTTCGCTAACATAATGAAACATGTGCAGCATTTAGAAAACAACTTCACTAACATGAGGAAACATGCACAGCATTTAGAAAACAACTTCACTAACATGATGAAACGTGCATCATTTAGAAAACGTCTTCACTAATATGATGAAACATGTGCAGCACTAAGGTAACATATTCACTAACATGATGAAACATGTGCAGCATTTAAAAAACATCTTCACTAACACGATGAAACGTGCAGCATTTAGAAAACATCTTCACTAACATGATGAAACGTGCATCATTTAGAAAACATCTTCACTAACATTATGAACCATGTGCAGCATTTAGAAAACATCTTCACTAACATGATGAAACATGTGCAGCATTAAGAAAACATCTTCACTAACATGATGAAACATGTGCAGCATTTAAAAAACATCTTCACTAACACGATGAAACGTGCAGCATTTAGAAAACATCTTCACTAACATTATGAACCATGTGCAGCATTTAGAAAACATCTTCACTAACATGATGAAACATGTGCAGCATTAAGAAAATATCTTCGCTATCATAATGAAACATGTGCAGCATTTAGAAAACAACTTCACTAACATGATGAAACATGTACAGCATTTAGAAGAAAACTTCACTAACATGATGAAACATGTGCAGCATTTAGAAAACATCTTCGCTAACATGATGAAACATGTGCAGCATTTAAAAAACATCTTCACTAACACGATGAAACGTGCAGCATTTAGAAAACATCTTCACTAACATGATGAAACGTGCATCATTTAGAAAACATCTTCACTAACATTATGAACCATGTGCAGCATTTAGAAAACATCTTCACTAACATGATGAAACATGTGCAGCATTAAGAAAACATCTTCACTAACATGATGAAACATGTGCAGCATTTAAAAAACATCTTCACTAACACGATGAAACGTGCAGCATTTAGAAAACATCTTCACTAACATTATGAACCATGTGCAGCATTTAGAAAACATCTTCACTAACATGATGAAACATGTGCAGCATTAAGAAAATATCTTCACTAACGTGATGAAACATGTGCAGCATTTAGAAAACATCTTCACTAACATGATGAAACGTGCAGCATTTAGAAAACATCTGCACGGACAGGATGAAACATGCATCATTTTGAAAACATCTTC
Organism: Echiichthys vipera; assembly: GCF_963691815.1. Taxonomy (NCBI): domain Eukaryota; kingdom Metazoa; phylum Chordata; class Actinopteri; order Perciformes; family Trachinidae; genus Echiichthys; species Echiichthys vipera. The sequence continues at coordinate 34,696,537 of NC_139828.1, read as the reverse complement.
ACTAACATGATGAACCATGTGCAGCATTAAGAAAGCATCCTCACTAACATGATGAAAAATGTGCAGCATTGAGAAAACATCTTCACTAACAGGATGAAACATGTGCAGCATTTAGAAAACATCTTCACTAACATGATGAAACATGTGCAGCATTTTGAAAACATCTTCACTGAAATGATGAAACATGTGCAGCATGTAGAAAACAACTTCACTAACATGATGAAACGTGCATCATTTAGAAAACATCTTCACTAATATGATGAAACCTGCATCATTTAGAAAAAATCTTCACTAGCATGGTGAAACATGTGCAGCATTTAAAAAACATCTTCACTAACACAATAATCATGTGCAGCATTTAGAAAAAAACTTCAACTACATGATGAAACGTGCAGCATTTAGAAAACATCTTCACTAACACGATTAAACATGTGCCGCATTTAGAAGACATCTTCACTAACATGATGAAACGTGCTTTATTTAGAAAACATCTTCACAAACATTATGATCCATGTGCAGCATTTAGAAAACAACTTCACTAACATGATGAAACGTGCAGCTTTTAGAAAACATCTTCACTAACATGATGTCACATGTGCAGCATTTATAAAACATCTTCACTAACACGATGAAACATTTGCAGCATTTAGAAAACATCTCACTAACATGATGAAACGTGCATCATTTAGAAAACATCCTCACTAACATGATGAAACATGTGCAGCATTTAGAAAACATCTTCACTAACATGATGCAACATGTGCAGCATTTAGAAAAACGCTTAACTAACAAGATGAAACATGTGCAGCATTTAGAAAACATCTTAACTAACATGATGAAACATGTGCAGCATTTAGAAAACATCTTCACTAACATTATGAAATGTGTAGCATTTAGAAAATATTTTCACTAACAATATGAACCATGTGCAGCATTTAGAAAACATCTTCACTAACATGATGAAACATGCATCATTTAGAAAACATCTTTACTAACATGATGCAACATGTGCAGCAATTAGAAAACATCTTCACTAACATGATGAAACATGCATCATTTAGAAAACATCTTCACTAATAAAATGAAACATGTGCATTATTTAGAAAACAACTTCACAAACATGATGAAACTTGCATCATTTAGAAAACATCTTCACTAACATGATGAAACATGTGCAGCATTAAGAAAACATCTTCACTAACATGATGAAACATGTGGAGCATTTAGAAGACATCTTCACTAACATGATGAAACATGCATAATTTAGAAAACATCTTCACTAAAATGATGAAACGTGCAGCATTTAGAAAACATCTTCAAGGACAGGATGAAACGTGCATCATTTAGAAAACATCTTCACTAACATGATGAAACATGTGCAGCATTAAGAAAGCATCTTCACTAACATGATGCAACATGTGCAGCATTTAGATAACATCTTCACTAACATGATGAAACATGTGCAGCATTTAAAAAACAACTTCACTAACACGATGAAACGTGCATCATTTAGAAAATATCTTCGCTAACATGATGAAACGTGCAGCATTAAGATAACAACTTCACTAACATGATGAAACATGTGCAGCATTTAGAAAACATCTTCACTAACATGATGAAACATGTGCAGCATTTAGAAAACATCTTCACTAACACTATGAAACGTGCATCGTTTAGAAAATATCTTCACTAACATGATGAAACTTGTGCAGCATTGAGAAAACATCTTCACTAACACGATGAAACATTTGCAGCATTTAGAAAACAACTTCACTAACATGATGAAACGTGCATCATTTAGAAAACATCCTCACTAACATGATGAAACATGTGCAGCATTTAGAAAACATCTTCACTAACATGATGCAACATGTGCAGCATTTAGAAAAACACTTAACTAACAAGATGAAACATGTGCAGCATTAAGAAAACATCTTCACTAACATGATGAAACATGTGCAGCATTTAAAAAACATCTTCACTAACACGATGAAACGTGCAGCATTTAGAAAACATCTTCACTAACATGATGAAACGTGCATCATTTAGAAAACATCTTCACTAACATTATGAACCATGTGCAGCATTTAGAAAACATCTTCACTAAGATGATGAAACATGTGCAGCATTAAGAAGACATCTTCACTAACATGATGAAACATGTGCAGCATTTAGAAAACATCTCACTAACATGATGAAACGTGCATCATTTAGAAAACATCCTCACTAACATGATGAAACATGTGCAGCATTTAGAAAACATCTTCACTAACATGATGCAACATGTGCAGCATTTAGAAAAACGCTTAACTAACAAGATGAAACATGTGCAGCATTTAGAAAACATCTTAACTAACATGATGAAACATGTGCAGCATTTAGAAAACATCTTCACTAACATTATGAAATGTGTAGCATTTAGAAAATATTTTCACTAACAATATGAACCATGTGCACCATTTAGAAAACATCTTCACTAACATGATGAAACATGCATCATTTAGAAAACATCTTTACTAACATGATGCAACATGTGCAGCAATTAGAAAACATCTTCACTAACATGATGAAACATGCATCATTTAGAAAACATCTTCACTAATAAAATGAAACATGTGCATTATTTAGAAAACAACTTCACAAACATGATGAAACTTGCATCATTTAGAAAACATCTTCACTAACATGATGAAACATGTGCAGCATTAAGAAGACATCTTCACTAACATGATGAAACATGTGCAGCATTTAGAAAACATCTCACTAACATGATGAAACGTGCATCATTTAGAAAACATCCTCACTAACATGATGCAACATGTGCAGCAATTAGAAAACATCTTCACTAACATGATGAAACATGCATCATTTAGAAAACATCTTCACTAATAAAATGAAACATGTGCATTATTTAGAAAACAACTTCACAAACATGATGAAACTTGCATCATTTAGAAAACATCTTCACTAACATGATGAAACATGTGCAGCATTAAGAAAACATCTTCACTAACATGATGAAACATGTGGAGCATTTAGAAGACATCTTCACTAACATGATGAAACATGCATAATTTAGAAAACATCTTCACTAAAATGATGAAACGTGCAGCATTTAGAAAACATCTTCAAGGACAGGATGAAACGTGCATCATTTAGAAAACATCTTCACTAACATGATGAAACATGTGCAGCATTAAGAAAGCATCTTCACTAACATGATGCAACATGTGCAGCATTTAGATAACATCTTCACTAACATGATGAAACATGTGCAGCATTTAAAAAACAACTTCACTAACACGATGAAACGTGCATCATTTAGAAAATATCTTCACTAACATGATGAAACGTGCAGCATTAAGATAACAACTTCACTAACATGATGAAACATGTGCAGCATTTAGAAAACATCTTCACTAACATGATGAAACATGTGCAGCATTTAGAAAACATCTTCACTAACACTATGAAACGTGCATCGTTTAGAAAATATCTTCACTAACATGATGAAACTTGTGCAGCATTGAGAAAACATCTTCACTAACACGATGAAACGTGCAGCATTTAGAAAACATCTTCACTAACATTATGAACCATGTGCAGCATTTAGAAAACATCTTCACTAACATGATGAAACATGTGCAGCATTAAGAAAATATCTTCGCTATCATAATGAAACATGTGCAGCATTTAGAAAACAACTTCACTAACATGATGAAACATGTACAGCATTTAGAAGAAAACTTCACTAACATGATGAAACATGTGCAGCATTTAGAAAACATCTTCGCTAACATGATGAAACATGTGCAGCATTTAAAAAACATCTTCACTAACACGATGAAACGTGCAGCATTTAGAAAACATCTTCACTAACATGATGAAACGTGCATCATTTAGAAAACATCTTCACTAACATTATGAACCATGTGCAGCATTTAGAAAACATCTTCACTAACATGATGAAACATGTGCAGCATTAAGAAAACATCTTCACTAACATGATGAAACATGTGCAGCATTTAAAAAACATCTTCACTAACACGATGAAACGTGCAGCATTTAGAAAACATCTTCACTAACATTATGAACCATGTGCAGCATTTAGAAAACATCTTCACTAACATGATGAAACATGTGCAGCATTAAGAAAATATCTTCACTAACGTGATGAAACATGTGCAGCATTTAGAAAACATCTTCACTAACATGATGAAACGTGCAGCATTTAGAAAACATCTGCACGGACAGGATGAAACATGCATCATTTTGAAAACATCTTCACTAACATGATGAACCATGTGCAGCATTAAGAAAGCATCCTCACTAACATGATGAAAAATGTGCAGCATTGAGAAAACATCTTCACTAACAGGATGAAACATGTGCAGCATTTAGAAAACATCTTCACTAACATGATGAAACATGTGCAGCATTTTGAAAACATCTTCACTGAAATGATGAAACATGTGCAGCATGTAGAAAACAACTTCACTAACATGATGAAACGTGCATCATTTAGAAAACATCTTCACTAATATGATGAAACCTGCATCATTTAGAAAAAATCTTCACTAGCATGGTGAAACATGTGCAGCATTTAAAAAACATCTTCACTAACACAATAATCATGTGCAGCATTTAGAAAAAAACTTCAACTACATGATGAAACGTGCAGCATTTAGAAAACATCTTCACTAACACGATTAAACATGTGCCGCATTTAGAAGACATCTTCACTAACATGATGAAACGTGCTTTATTTAGAAAACATCTTCACAAACATTATGATCCATGTGCAGCATTTAGAAAACAACTTCACTAACATGATGAAACGTGCAGCTTTTAGAAAACATCTTCACTAACATGATGTCACATGTGCAGCATTTATAAAACATCTTCACTAACACGATGAAACATTTGCAGCATTTAGAAAACATCTCACTAACATGATGAAACGTGCATCATTTAGAAAACATCCTCACTAACATGATGAAACATGTGCAGCATTTAGAAAACATCTTCACTAACATGATGCAACATGTGCAGCATTTAGAAAAACGCTTAACTAACAAGATGAAACATGTGCAGCATTTAGAAAACATCTTAACTAACATGATGAAACATGTGCAGCATTTAGAAAACATCTTCACTAACATTATGAAATGTGTAGCATTTAGAAAATATTTTCACTAACAATATGAACCATGTGCAGCATTTAGAAAACATCTTCACTAACATGATGAAACATGCATCATTTAGAAAACATCTTTACTAACATGATGCAACATGTGCAGCAATTAGAAAACATCTTCACTAACATGATGAAACATGCATCATTTAGAAAACATCTTCACTAATAAAATGAAACATGTGCATTATTTAGAAAACAACTTCACAAACATGATGAAACTTGCATCATTTAGAAAACATCTTCACTAACATGATGAAACATGTGCAGCATTAAGAAAACATCTTCACTAACATGATGAAACATGTGGAGCATTTAGAAGACATCTTCACTAACATGATGAAACATGCATAATTTAGAAAACATCTTCACTAAAATGATGAAACGTGCAGCATTTAGAAAACATCTTCAAGGACAGGATGAAACGTGCATCATTTAGAAAACATCTTCACTAACATGATGAAACATGTGCAGCATTAAGAAAGCATCTTCACTAACATGATGCAACATGTGCAGCATTTAGATAACATCTTCACTAACATGATGAAACATGTGCAGCATTTAAAAAACAACTTCACTAACACGATGAAACGTGCATCATTTAGAAAATATCTTCGCTAACATGATGAAACGTGCAGCATTAAGATAACAACTTCACTAACATGATGAAACATGTGCAGCATTTAGAAAACATCTTCACTAACATGATGAAACATGTGCAGCATTTAGAAAACATCTTCACTAACACTATGAAACGTGCATCGTTTAGAAAATATCTTCACTAACATGATGAAACTTGTGCAGCATTGAGAAAACATCTTCACTAACACGATGAAACATTTGCAGCATTTAGAAAACAACTTCACTAACATGATGAAACGTGCATCATTTAGAAAACATCCTCACTAACATGATGAAACATGTGCAGCATTTAGAAAACATCTTCACTAACATGATGCAACATGTGCAGCATTTAGAAAAACACTTAACTAACAAGATGAAACATGTGCAGCATTAAGAAAACATCTTCACTAACATGATGAAACATGTGCAGCATTTAAAAAACATCTTCACTAACACGATGAAACGTGCAGCATTTAGAAAACATCTTCACTAACATGATGAAACGTGCATCATTTAGAAAACATCTTCACTAACATTATGAACCATGTGCAGCATTTAGAAAACATCTTCACTAAGATGATGAAACATGTGCAGCATTAAGAAGACATCTTCACTAACATGATGAAACATGTGCAGCATTTAGAAAACATCTCACTAACATGATGAAACGTGCATCATTTAGAAAACATCCTCACTAACATGATGAAACATGTGCAGCATTTAGAAAACATCTTCACTAACATGATGCAACATGTGCAGCATTTAGAAAAACGCTTAACTAACAAGATGAAACATGTGCAGCATTTAGAAAACATCTTAACTAACATGATGAAACATGTGCAGCATTTAGAAAACATCTTCACTAACATTATGAAATGTGTAGCATTTAGAAAATATTTTCACTAACAATATGAACCATGTGCACCATTTAGAAAACATCTTCACTAACATGATGAAACATGCATCATTTAGAAAACATCTTTACTAACATGATGCAACATGTGCAGCAATTAGAAAACATCTTCACTAACATGATGAAACATGCATCATTTAGAAAACATCTTCACTAATAAAATGAAACATGTGCATTATTTAGAAAACAACTTCACAAACATGATGAAACTTGCATCATTTAGAAAACATCTTCACTAACATGATGAAACATGTGCAGCATTAAGAAGACATCTTCACTAACATGATGAAACATGTGCAGCATTTAGAAAACATCTCACTAACATGATGAAACGTGCATCATTTAGAAAACATCCTCACTAACATGATGCAACATGTGCAGCAATTAGAAAACATCTTCACTAACATGATGAAACATGCATCATTTAGAAAACATCTTCACTAATAAAATGAAACATGTGCATTATTTAGAAAACAACTTCACAAACATGATGAAACTTGCATCATTTAGAAAACATCTTCACTAACATGATGAAACATGTGCAGCATTAAGAAAACATCTTCACTAACATGATGAAACATGTGGAGCATTTAGAAGACATCTTCACTAACATGATGAAACATGCATAATTTAGAAAACATCTTCACTAAAATGATGAAACGTGCAGCATTTAGAAAACATCTTCAAGGACAGGATGAAACGTGCATCATTTAGAAAACATCTTCACTAACATGATGAAACATGTGCAGCATTAAGAAAGCATCTTCACTAACATGATGCAACATGTGCAGCATTTAGATAACATCTTCACTAACATGATGAAACATGTGCAGCATTTAAAAAACAACTTCACTAACACGATGAAACGTGCATCATTTAGAAAATATCTTCACTAACATGATGAAACGTGCAGCATTAAGATAACAACTTCACTAACATGATGAAACATGTGCAGCATTTAGAAAACATCTTCACTAACATGATGAAACATGTGCAGCATTTAGAAAACATCTTCACTAACACTATGAAACGTGCATCGTTTAGAAAATATCTTCACTAACATGATGAAACTTGTGCAGCATTGAGAAAACATCTTCACTAACACGATGAAACATTTGCAGCATTTAGAAAACAACTTCACTAACATGATGAAACGTGCATCATTTAGAAAACATCCTCACTAACATGATGAAACATGTGCAGCATTTAGAAAACATCTTCACTAACATGATGCAACATGTGCAGCATTTAGAAAAACACTTAACTAACAAGATGAAACATGTGCAGCATTAAGAAAACATCTTCACTAACATGATGAAACATGTGCAGCATTTAAAAAACATCTTCACTAACACGATGAAACGTGCAGCATTTAGAAAACATCTTCACTAACATGATGAAACGTGCATCATTTAGAAAACATCTTCACTAACATTATGAACCATGTGCAGCATTTAGAAAACATCTTCACTAAGATGATGAAACATGTGCAGCATTAAGAAGACATCTTCACTAACATGATGAAACATGTGCAGCATTTAGAAAACATCTTCACTAACATGATGAAACGTGCAGCATTTAGAAAACATCCGCACGGACAGGATGAAACGTGCATCATTTAGAAAACATCTTCACTAACATGATGAACCATGTGCAGCATTAAGAAAGCATCTTCACTAACATGATGAAACATGTGCAGCATTGAGAAAACATCTTCACTAACAGGATAAAACATGTGCAGCATTTAGAAAACATCTTCACTAACATGATGAAACGTGCAGCATTTTGAAAACATCTTCACTGACATGATGAAACATGTGCAGCATTTATAAAACAACTTCACTAACATGATGAAACGTGCATCATTTAGAAAACATCTTCACTAATATGATGAAACCTGCATCATTTAGAAAAAATCTTCACTACCATGATGAAACATGTGCAGCATTTAAAAAACATCTTCACTAACACGATGAAACATGTGCAGCATTTAGAAAAAAACTTCACCTACATGATGAAACATGTGCAGCATTTAGAAAACATCTTCACTAACACGATTAAACATGTGCCGCATTTAGAAGACATCTTCACTAACATGATGAAACGTGCTTCATTTAGAAAACATCTTCACAAACATTATGATCCATATGCAACATTTAGAAAACAACTTCACTAACATGATGAAACGTGCAGCTTTTAGAAAACATCTTCACTAACATGATGTCACATGTGCAGCATTTATAAAACATCTTCACTAACACGATGAAACATATGCAGCATTTAGAAAACAACTTCACTAACATGATGAAACGTGCATCATTTAGAAAACATCTTCACTAACATGATGAAATGTGTAGCATTTAGAAAACATTTTCACTAACAATATGAACCATGTGCAGCATTTAAAAAACATCTTCACTAACATGATGAAACATGCATCATTTAGAAAACATCTTCACTAACATGATGAAACATGTGCAGCATTTAGAAAAAATCTTTACTAACATGATGCAACATGTGCAGCAATTAGAAAACATCTTCACTAACATGATGAAACATGCATCATTTAGAAAACATCTTCACTAATAAAATGAAACATGTGCAGCATTTAGAAAACATCTTCACTAACATGATGAAACATGTGCAGCATTTAGAAAAAATCTTCACTAACATGATGAAACATGCATCATTTAGAAAACATCTTCACTAACATGATGAAACGTGCAGCATTTAGAAAACATCTTCGAGGACAGGATGAAACGTGCATCATTTAGAAAACATCTTCACTAACATGATGAAACATGTGCAGCATTAAGAAAGCATCTTCACTAACATGATGCAACATGTGCAGCATTTAGAAAACACCTTCACTAACGTGATGAAACATGTGCAGCATTTAGATAACATCTTCACTAACATGATGAAACATGTGCAGCATTTAAAAAACAACTTCACTAACACGATGAAACGTGCATCATTTAGAAAATATCTTCACTAACATGATGAAACGTGCAGCATTTAGATAACAACTTCACTAACATGATGAAACATGTGCAGCATTTAGAAAACATCTTCACTAACATGATGAAACATGTGCAGCATTTAGAAAACATCTTCACTAACACTATGAAACGTGCATCATTTAGAAAATATCTTCACTAACATGATGAAACTTGTGCAGCATTGAGAAAACATCTTCACTAACAGGATGAAACATGTGCAGCATTTAGAAAACATCTTCACTAACATGATGAAACATGTGCAGCATTTTGAAAACTTCTTCACTGACATGATGAAACATGTGCAGCATTTAGAAAACAACTTCACTAACATGATGAAACGTGCATCATCTAGAAAACATCTTCACTAATATGATGAAACCTGCATAATTTAGAAAAAATCTTCACTAGCATGATGAAACATGTGCAGCATTTAAAAAACATCTTCACTAACACGATGAAACATGTGCAGCATTTAGAAAAAAACTTCACCTACATGATGAAACATGTGCAGCATTTAGAAAACATCTTCACTAACACGATTAAACATGTGCCGCATTTAGAAGACATCTTCACTAACATGATGAAACGTGCTTCATTTAGAAAACATGTTCACAAACATTATGATCCATGTGCAGCATTTAGAAAACAACTCCACTAACATGATGCAACATGTGCAGCAATTAAAAAACAACTTCACTAACATGATGAAACGTGCAGCTTTTAGAAAACATCTTCACTAACATGATGAAACATGTGCAGCATTTATAAAAAAACTTCACTAACACGATGAAACGTGCATCATTTAGAAAACACCTTCACTAACATGATGAAACGTTCAGCATTTAGAAAACATCTTCACTAACATGATGCAACATGTGTAGCATTTAGAAAACATCTTCACTAACATGATGAAACATGTGCAGCATTAAGATAACATCTTTACTAACATGATGAAACATGTGCAGCATTTAGAAAACATCTTTAAAAACATGATGAAACATGTGCAGCATTTAGAAAACATCTTCACTAACATGATGCAACATGTGCAGCATTTAGAAAACAACTTCATTAACATGATGAAACATATGCAGCATTTAGAAAACATCTTTACTAACATGATGAAACATGCGCAGCATTTAGAAAACATCTTCACTAACATGATGAAACATGTGCAGCATTTAGAAAACATCTTCACTAACACAACGAAACGTGCAGCATTTAGAAAACATCTTCACTAACATGATGAAACTTGCAATGTTTAGAAAACATCTTCACTAACATGATGAAACAGTTGCAGCATTTAAAAAACATCTTCACTAACATGATGAAACATGTACAACATTGAAAAAACATCTTCGCTTACATGATGAAACATGTGCAGCATTTATAAAACATCTTCACTAACACGATGAAACGTGCATCATTTAGAAAACATCTCCACTAACATGATGAAACGTTCAGCATTTAGAAAACATCTTCACTAACATGATGCAACATGTGCAGCAATTAGAAAACAACTTCACTAACATGATGGAACGTGCATCATTTAGAAAACATCTTCACTATCATGATGAAACATGTGCAGCATTAAGAAAACATCTTCACTAACATGATGAAACATGTGCAGCATTTAGAAAACATCTTCACTAACACGATGACACGTGCAGGATTTAGAAAACATCTCCACTAACCTGATGAAACGTGCATCATTTAGAAAAACATCTTCACTAACATGATGAAACATGTGCAGCATTAAGAAAACATCTTCACTAACATGATGAAACATGTGCAGCATTTAGAAAACATCTTCACTAACTTGATGAAACGTGCAGCATTTAGAAAACATCTTCACTAACATGATGAAACTTGCAATGTTTAGAAAACATCTTCACTAACATGATGAAACAGTTGCATCATTTAAAAAACATCTTCACTAACATGATGAAACATGTGCAACATTGAAAAAACATCTTCGCTAACATGATGAAACATGTGCAGCATTTATAAAACATCTTCACTAACACGATGAAACGTGCATCATTTAGAAAACATCTCCACTAACATGATGAAACGTTCAGCATTTAGAAACCATCTTCACTAACATGATGCAACATGTGCAGCAATTAGAAAACAACTTCACTAACATGATGAAACGTGCATCATTTAGAAAACATCTTCACTATCATGATGAAACATGTGCAGCATTAAGAAAACATCTTCACTAACATGATGAAACATGTGCAGCATTTAGAAAACATCTTCACTAACATGATGAAACGTGCAGCATTTAGAAAACATCTTCACTAACATTATGATCCATGTGCAGCATTTAGAAAACATCTTCACTAACATGATGAAACATGCAGCTTTTAGAAAACATCTTCACTAACATGATGAAACATGTGCAGCATTTATAAAACATCTTCACTAACACGATGAAACGTGTATCATTTAGAAAACATCTTCACTAACATGATGAAACGTTCAGTATTAAGAAAACATCTTCACTTACATGATGAAACATGTGCAGCATTTAGAAAACAACTTCACTAACATGATGAAACGTGCATCATTTCGAAAACATCTTCACTAACATGATGAAACATGTGCAGCATTAAGAAAACATCTTTACTAACATGAAGAAACGATCAGCATTTAGAAAATATCTTCACTAACATGATGAAACGTGCATCATTTAGAAAACATCTTCACTAACACGATGAAACATGTGCAGGATTTAGAAAACATCTCCACTAACCTGATGAATTGTGCATCATTTAGAAAATATCTTCACTAACATGATGAAACATGTTCAGCATTAAGAAAACATCTTCACTAACATGATGAAACATGTGCAACATTAAGAAAACATCTTCACTAACATGATGAAACATGTGCAGCATTTAGAAAACAACTTCACTAACATGATGAAACGTGCATCATTTCGAAAACATCTTCACTAACATGATGAAACATGTGCAGCATTAAGAAAACATCTTTACTAACATGATGAAACGTGCATCATTTCGAAAACATCTTCACTAACATGATGAAACATGTGCAGCATTAAGAAAACATCTTTACTAACATGATGAAACGTGCATCATTTAGAAAACATCTTCACTAACATGATGAAACGTGCATCATTAAGAAAACATATTCACTAACATGATGAAACGTGCATCATTTAGAAAACATCTTCACTAACACGATGAAACATGTGCTGCATTTAGAAAACATCTTCACTAACACGATGAAACATGTGCAGCATTGAGAAAACATCTTCACTAACATGATGAAACGTGCATCATTTAGAAAACATCTTCACTAACACGATGACACGTGCAGGATTTAGAAAACATCTCCACTAACCTGATGAAACGTGCATCATTTAGAAAAACATCTTCACTAACATGATGAAACATGTGCAGCATTAAGAAAACATCTTCACTAACATGATGAAACATGTGCAGCATTTAGAAAACATCTTCACTAACTTGATGAAACGTGCAGCATTTAGAAAACATCTTCACTAACATGATGAAACTTGCAATGTTTAGAAAACATCTTCACTAACATGATGAAACAGTTGCATCATTTAAAAAACATCTTCACTAACATGATGAAACATGTGCAACATTGAAAAAACATCTTCGCTAACATGATGAAACATGTGCAGCATTTATAAAACATCTTCACTAACACGATGAAACGTGCATCATTTAGAAAACATCTCCACTAACATGATGAAACGTTCAGCATTTAGAAACCATCTTCACTAACATGATGCAACATGTGCAGCAATTAGAAAACAACTTCACTAACATGATGAAACGTGCATCATTTAGAAAACATCTTCACTATCATGATGAAACATGTGCAGCATTAAGAAAACATCTTCACTAACATGATGAAACATGTGCAGCATTTAGAAAACATCTTCACTAACATGATGAAACGTGCAGCATTTAGAAAACATCTTCACGAACATGATGAAACGTGCATCATTTAGAAAACATCTTCACTAGCATGATGAAACATGTGCAGCATTAAGAAAGCATCTTCACTAACATGATGAAACATGTGCAGCATTTAGATAACATCTTCACTAACATGATGAAACATGTGCAGCATTTAGAAAACATCTTCACTAACAATGAAACGTGCATCATTTAGAAAACATCTTCACTAACATTATGAAACATGTGCAGCATTTTGAAAACATCTTCACTAACATGATGAAACGTGCATCATTTAGAAAACATCTTCACTAACATGATGAAACGTGCATCATTTAGAAAACATATTCACTAACATGATGAAACGTGCATCATTTAGAAAACATCTTCACTAACACGATGAAACATGTGCAGCATTTAGAAAACATCTTCACTAACACGATGAAACATGTGCAGCATTTAGAAAACATCTTCACTAACATGATGAAACGTGCATCATTTAGAAAACATCTTCACTAACATGATGAAACGTTCAGTATTAAGAAAACATCTTCACTTACATGATGAAACATGTGCAGCATTTAGAAAACAACTTCACTAACATGATGAAACGTGCATCATTTCGAAAACATCTTCACTAACATGATGAAACATGTGCAGCATTAAGAAAACATCTTTACTAACATGAAGAAACGATCAGCATTTAGAAAATATCTTCACTAACATGATGAAACGTGCATCATTTAGAAAACATCTTCACTAACACGATGAAACATGTGCAGGATTTAGAAAACATCTCCACTAACCTGATGAAATGTGCATCATTTAGAAAATATCTTCACTAACATGATGAAACATGTTCAGCATTAAGAAAACATCTTCACTAACATGATGAAACATGTGCAACATTAAGAAAACATCTTCACTAACATGATGAAACATGTGCAGCATTTAGAAAACATCTTCACTAACATTATGAAACATGTGCAGATTTATAAAACATCTTCACTAACATGATGAAACTTGTGCAGCATTTAGAAAACATCTTCACTAACACGATGAAACATGTGCAACATTTAGGAAACATCTTCACTAACATGATGAAACGTGCATCATTTAGAAAACATCTTCACTAACATGATGAAACATGTGCAGCATTAAGAAAATATCTTCACTAACATGATGAAACATGTGCAGAGTTTAGAAAAGATCTTCACTAACATGATGAAACATGTGCAGCATTGAGAAAACATCTTTACTGACATGATGAAACGTGCATCATTTAGAAAACATCTTCACTAACACGATGACACGTGCAGGATTTAGAAAACATCTCCACTAACCTGATGAAACGTGCATCATTTAGAAAAACATCTTCACTAACATGATGAAACATGTGCAGCATTAAGAAAACATCTTCACTAACATGATGAAACATGTGCAGCATTTAGAAAACATCTTCACTAACTTGATGAAACGTTTAGCATTTAGAAAACATCTTCACTAACATGATGAAACTTGCAATGTTTAGAAAACATCTTCACTAACATGATGAAACAGTTGCATCATTTAAAAAACATCTTCACTAACATGATGAAACATGTGCAACATTGAAAAAACATCTTCGCTAACATGATGAAACATGTGCAGCATTTATAAAACATCTTCACTAACACGATGAAACGTGCATCATTTAGAAAACATCTCCACTAACATGATGAAACGTTCAGCATTTAGAAACCATCTTCACTAACATGATGCAACATGTGCAGCAATTAGAAAACAACTTCACTAACATGATGAAACGTGCATCATTTAGAAAACATCTTCACTATCATGATGAAACATGTGCAGCATTAAGAAAACATCTTCACTAACATGATGAAACATGTGCAGCATTTAGAAAACATCTTCACTAACATGATGAAACGTGCAGCATTTAGAAAACATCTTCACGAACATGATGAAACGTGCATCATTTAGAAAACATCTTCACTAGCATGATGAAACATGTGCAGCATTAAGAAAGCATCTTCACTAACATGATGAAACATGTGCAGCATTTAGATAACATCTTCACTAACATGATGAAACATGTGCAGCATTTAGAAAACATCTTCACTAACAATGAAACTTGCATCATTTAGAAAACATCTTCACTAACATTATGAAACATGTTCAGCATTTTGAAAACATCTTCACTAACATGATGAAACGTGCATCATTTAGAAAACATATTCACTAACATGATGAAACGTGCATCATTTAGAAAACATCTTCACTAACACGATGAAACATGTGCAGCATTTAGAAAACATCTTCACTAACACGATGAAACATGTGCAGCATTTAGAAAACATCTTCACTAACATGATGAAACGTGCATCATTTAGAAAACATCTTCACTAACATGATGAAACGTTCAGTATTAAGAAAACATCTTCACTTACATGATGAAACATGTGCAGCATTTAGAAAACAACTTCACTAACATGATGAAACGTGCATCATTTCGAAAACATCTTCACTAACATGATGAAACATGTGCAGCATTAAGAAAACATCTTTACTAACATGAAGAAACGATCAGCATTTAGAAAATATCTTCACTAACATGATGAAACGTGCATCATTTAGAAAACATCTTCACTAACACGATGAAACATGTGCAGGATTTAGAAAACATCTCCACTAACCTGATGAAATGTGCATCATTTAGAAAATATCTTCACTAACATGATGAAACATGTTCAGCATTAAGAAAACATCTTCACTAACATGATGAAACATGTGCAACATTAAGAAAACATCTTCACTAACATGATGAAACATGTGCAGCATTTAGAAAACATCTTCACTAACATTATGAAACATGTGCAGATTTATAAAACATCTTCACTAACATGATGAAACTTGTGCAGCATTTAGAAAACATCTTCACTAAAACGATGAAACATGTGCAACATTTAGGAAACATCTTCACTAACATGATGAAACGTGCATCATTTAGAAAACATCTTCACTAACATGATGAAACATGTGCAGCATTAAGAAAATATCTTCACTAACATGATGAAACATGTGCAGAGTTTAGAAAAGATCTTCACTAACATGATGAAACATGTGCAGCATTTTGAAAACATCTTTACTGACATGATGAAACATGTGCAGCATTCAGAAAACATCTTCAGTAACATGATGAAACCTGCATCATTTAGAAAACATCTTCACTAACATGATGAAACATGTGCAGCATCAAGAAAACATCTTCACTAAGATGATGAAACATGTGCAGCATTTAGAAAACATCTTCACTAACATGATGAAGCGTGCAGCATTTAGAAAACATCTTCACTAACATGATGAAACATGTGCAGCATTAAGAAAACATCTTCACTAACATGATGAAACATTTGCAGCATATAGAAAACATCTTCACTAACATGATGAAACATGTGCAGCATTTAGAAAACATCTTCACTAACATGATGAAACGTGCATCATTTAGAAAAACATCTTCACTAACACAATGAAACATGTGCAGGATTTAGAAAACATCTCCACTAACCTGATGGAACGTGTGCACCTTTTAGAAAACATCTTCACTAACATGATGAAACATGTGCAGCATTTAGAAAACATCTTCACTAACATGATGAAACATGTGCAGCATTAAGAAAACATCTTCAGTAACATGATGAAACATGTGCAGCATTTAGAAAACATCTTCACTAACATGATGAAACATGTGCAGCACTTAGAAAAAATCTTCACTAACATGATGAAACATGTGCAGCATTTAAAAAACATCTTCACTAACATAATGAAACATGTGCAGCATTGGAAAACATCTTCAACAACATCACAGAATTTAGAAAAGGTACTGTCAGTAGAGAACTGTTATTTTAGTGTCCCCTGGAAACAGTTCATTTGATGAGCTTCTTGTGGTGTAGTGCTTTACTGGATTTGTACTTTTTCTAAATGCTGCGTGTGTATCATCAAATTCATGTTTTTGTGTTTCGTCAAGTTGTTGAAGATGTTTTCTAAATGCTGCTCGTGTGCTTGTGTGTGTTGGTGAAATTTTTTCTTCATTTGGCGGTTTTATGTCTGTTTTCATGCATTTTTTAACATGTTGTGTGTTGAACTCTCAGCACCACCATAGAAACACCTGTACAGTACAATGCAATGGAACAAATCCTACAGTATCTTTGAAAATAAATTGTTTAATTGAAGAGCTTATGTCTTTTGTATTTTGAAATGTCATATAAATATATTTAATAAAAAAAGAAACACCTTATTATAGAATGCAATATCCAATATAACACCACCACAAAACCCAGCCTCAGAAATAACCATAGATCTGGAAGAGCAACCACAGTGGGATCAGGTACACCCATCTACGTTCACGAGGATTCTGGCCAGAAGTGGTCTTCATGGAAGAGTTGCAGCCAAAAAGTCAAACCTCCAATGTGGAAACAAGGCCAAAAGACTCAACTATGCAAGAAAACATAGTAACTAGGGTACAGAAAAATGACAGCAGGGTCTCTGGACTGATGAGTCCAAATTTGAAATATTTGGCTGTAGTAGAAGGCAGTTTGTTCACAGCCAATGTCATTAAGAACTATCTTCAGCGTAAAGAAGAACAAGAAGAAGTCCTGATGAAGTGATGGTCTGGCCCCACAGAAACCTGATCTTAACATCATCCAGTCTGTCTGGGATCACATGAAGAGACAGAAGGATCTTAGGAAACCTACATCCACAGAAGATCTGGGGTTAGTTCTCCAAGATATTTGGAACAATCTACAAGCCGATTTCTTTCAAAAACTGTGTTCAAGTGGACCTGGAAGAATTGATGCTGCTTTAAGACCAAGGGTGGTCACACCGCATATTGATTTGATTTAGATTTGTCTTCTGTTCAGTCACTACATTTTGATAATTGATGAAAATAAACTATGAATCCAGTTTTGAATGCATTCTTAGTTTACAGCATTTTTTCCACACCTGCATAAAACTTTTGCAAAGTACAGTATATATGTATTATAATGAGTCTCTAATGTGTGTGTCCACCAGTGCTGGTGTTGGGAGGACTGGTGTGTTCATCACCCTGAGCATCGTCCTGGAGAGGATGAGATACGAGGGAGTCGTCGACCTCTTCCAGACTGTCAAGACGCTTCAAACTCAGAGGCCAGCCATGGTACAGACAGAGGTATCATACACTGCTGCTGGATTGCATGAGGAACAGGACATTATAGAAGATTTTATCAATACACAACTGAAGATTCCAGAATGTCAGCTGAATGTGTGATTAAAAACATATGAAAACCCAGACGTATAAACTTCCGGAAACACAGCAGCCTGGCATACCAAGAAAATATGAGAGCAGGCTAGTATTGACTAAAGAGATGTTGAAAGTGTAAGTGGGAATGGGGTCAAGTTTTTCACGTTATTTAAAGTGATTGATATTCAGAAGAATCAGAATCAGGTTTATTGCCATGTAATTTGCATTACAAGGAATTTGCCTTGATTTGACGGTACTTACTAAGCATAATAAACTATTAACCATAAAAAAGAAATAAATATATGTATTTACACAAGTAGTGCAGGAGGAAGTGTGCAGTTGAAGTGTCCAGTGATGGGGGGTGCAAGTTTCAGTCAGAGACTTTGGCTGTGTTCCAAAGCCTGATGGCAAAGGGGTAGGAACTGTCCTTGTGGTGGGAGGTTTCTTCAGGCTGCACCTGTCTTTGGCAGAGGCAGCAGTGTAGATGGTAGATGTACTCAATGATGACAGTGTAGAAGTGGACCAGCATTGTTTTTGATAGGTTAAACTTCTTTAACTGCCTCACAAAGTACGTCCTCTGCTGTGCCTTCTTGATGAGGGAGCTGATGTTCAGCTCATGAGGTCCTGGGAGATGATTGTGCCCAGGCAGCGGTAGAACTCCACAGTGTCGACTGGGGAGTCATGCAGGATGATTGGGGAGGTTGGGGCTGCGCTCTTCCTGAAGTCTTCTATCATCTCCACTGTTTTGGAAGCATTGAGCTCCAGGTTGTTCTCTCTGCACCAGGTTGTCAATCTCCCACCTGTAGGCAGACTCATCCCCACCAGAGATGAGTCCAATGAGGGTGGTGTCGTCTGCAAGCCTCAGGAGTTTGACAGACTGGTGACTGGAGGTGCAGTTGTTGGTGTACAGGGAGAAAGAATGCAGCATTGGGGGGAGCCGGTGCTGATCGTCCTGGTGTCCGAGGTGTGCTTTCCCAGCCTCACGTGCTGCCTCCTGTCTGTCAGGAAGTCTATAATCCACTGGCAGGTGGAGGCCGGCACATTGAGTTTTGAAAGCTTGTCCTGAAGTTGAGGCGGGACGATTGTGTTAAATGCAGAGCTGAAGTCCACAAACAGGATCTGGACGTAGGATCCCGGGGAGTCCAGGTGCTGGAGGAAAAAGTGGATGGCAGAGTTGACAGCATCGTCTACAGATCTGTTTGCTCTGTAGGCGAACTGCAGGGGGTCCAGTAGTGAATCTGTTGTGGATTTGAGGTGGGACAGTACCAGGCGGTCTGTAGTAGTAATCCTGTGGGTCCTGTTCTCTTGGGAACTGGGATGAGAAGTTGTAGAAGCAGTAGAAGTTGTTCAGGTTGTTGGCTTGTAGTTGGTGATCTGCCTGAGCCCTCTCCAAACAGAGTCGTTAAAGGAGAACTGCTGTTGAAGTTTCTCTGAGTACAGTCGTTTAGCCTCTCTCACCTCCCTGCTAAATCTGTCCTTTGCCTCCTTGTACTCTGCTCTGTTTCCACTCTTAAAAGCCTTTTCCTTATCCAACCTCAACTGCCGGAGTCTGGGTGTAAACAAGGGCTTATAATTATTAGAAGTCACCCTGGTGCGCGATGGCACACAGCAGTCCTAACAGTAGCTGATATATGAGGTAACAGCTTCTGTGTACTCATCCAGACTGGTGGAGGCAGTCCTGAAAACATCCCAGTCAGTGCAGTCCAAACACACCTTCAGATCCTCCGCAGCCTCCCTGGTCCACTTGATGTCCTCATCAAAGGTTTAGAAATTTAGAATTTCTGCCTGTAGTCAGGAATCAGGTGGACCATGTCATGCTCAGAGTGACCCAGTGCAGCACGGGTGAGGCCGTAATAGGAGTTACTTACTTTAGTGTAACAGTGATCCAGAGTGTTCCCCTTCTTTGTCACACATTTTGTAAACTGTCTGTATTTGGGAAGTTCGTGGCTAAGATTTCCTTTGTTAAAGTCCCCGAGGACAATTACTAAGGAGTCCGGGTAGGTCCGCTCCACGTCCCGTATCTGGTCGGCGAGTGCGCGCTGTGCGTCCTGCACATTGGCCTCTGGTGGAATGTAAACACAACCAGAATGAACAAAGCGAACTCACAGGGAGAGTAGAATGGCCTGCAGTTAATAATAAAAGTTTTTTTAAGAAGGCAGAACAGTGCCGCTTCATCACCATTACATCATTGCACCAGCCATTGTTGATGTAGAAACAAATACCTCCACCTTTTGTTTTGCCGGAGAGCCGCGTGTCACGGTCCACACGGTTAAGCTGGAATCCATCCAGCTGCAACGCAGAGTCTGGGATGTTCCCACAAAACCATGTCTCCGTGAAGCACATTACTTAATATTACTTAATATTTCACGAATACTTAAGAATGTCCTATTTGACTATTTCAATCCAACTATTGGCTGGTACAGTTATGTAATCCGGATTGGAGAAATATGATATACTATTTTCTAGTATGCCAACACACATGTACTGTAAATACAAACATACAAGAATACACACAATATTTCGGATTCCTGCAAGCCACTCGCTATTCTTCCACAGTATGCACTCTTATGCTTCTGTCAAGAAAATCTTTCAACCAGGTCACTTCGACAGCACTCAAGTGCAGCTAAGCACCCCTTTGAAAGATATAATAGTCAAATATCAATCTATCTGGATGGGCCCTAATAAATCACAATCTTGTTCATCGCTGTGTAATGCATTAGAATTTGTTTCTTGATTTAGGAAGCACCTTTACCTTACATGTATACATACACTCCCTTTTATTAAATATATTGCGTGCGTGCGTGCGTGCGTGCGTGCGTGCATGCATGCGTGCGTGCATGCGTGCGTGCGTGTGTCACTAGAGGCTTCACTTGCTGCACTGGGCAGGGTAGTAAGGTCAAAGTATCAGTTAAACACTGTTGATTTCTTCCCATGGAGCGGACACAAAAATAAGAGAAGCAAAACTATGACGTACATGCCAGAGGTCGTCATTTCAAAGCCGGGGAGTTGGTCTGGGTTTACAGTCCACAGAGGAAAAAAGGCAGGTGACATTGTATGGATGGGACCTTGCAGGGTCCTGGAGAGACTGGATGAAGTTGTGTACAGGGTCGAGCTGCCATCGAGAGGCAGGAAAGTTGTGATACATCCGGACAGGCTGGCATCTTACCAGGGTACGGCCAGCCCTGCAGAGACGTGTGGGACCCCAGACACTGCTCAGAGTCACCGGAGTAAAGGATATTTTCCGTTTGTGTAATGTGAATTTACAGATCAAAGGCCTAATTTCAGGTGGCCGGTCCATACTCAACAGAAGGATCCCAGAGAAAAAAGAGTTAGTGAGCAGCTTGCTCCATAGCTGCGCTCATCTCATCCGTGGAAGCCTCCATGTTGTTTACACTGAACAGTCACCTCAAAACCAACGCTGATTGGTTCGGTCGTTGGTCAAACTTCTCCAAATTTTCTCTGTAGCACGTTACCAGACTGATCTGAGAGTAAAATACAATGGTGCTTAGAGATCAGGATGGACTCACAAGGCTAGAAAACTAGAACCTAAAAGAGATTTAATATTGGACTTACATTTACAAAGGGGACAGAAAACTGTTTGGTGACAAGTTTAATACTGTCAGAGGTGATACTGTGTGCACACGATCGATGGATTAATACTGTATAATAATAATAATAACAATTATTATTATTATTATTATTATTGTTGTTGTTGTTGTTGTTGTTGTTGTTGTTGTTGTTGTTGTTATTATTATTATTATTATTATTATTATATTAATATGTCAGTGTTGTGTTCACATCTTGTTTCTACTGCCCCTAACTGGCCAAAAATCTGATTTAAGTACTGAAGTTATTGCACTTTGAGGTTGTATCAGTTTGCAACAGTTTTACATTGTCTGTGATGCAGCCCTGCAGGTGCTGCTCCTACCTGAAATATTTCAATATCATTAAGTCTTTCCCACTTACAAACTGACCAAAACCGTTTTGGGTTTTTCTTTGTCACTAGGACCAGTACCAACTCTGCTACCGGGCTGCTCTGGAGTACCTTGGAAGCTTTGACCACTATGCAACATAACCCCACCCAGAAAGACACCCTCAGAAGAGTTCTGTGTATCCTCTGAGCCATATCTACCCAGTTTCGTCAGCCCCTGAGGCCTGCTAAAGAGGCTACAAGGACGCATGATAAGCAGATGACCGCAGCGGGCAACAGGGGAGCTCAGAGGAAAAAGAGGGGACAGTACAACTTCCTGCTGCACTGGTGTAATGAATTTGCCACAGACTCCCCACACACACAAAAAAAAACAACCCTCAATGACTTAGTAGTTATGCCTCATTCCCATTCTTGACTGAATACACCTGTCACTCCCCAATTTCTGCCTCCTACAAGCATAAACAAATGTTTTGCTAATTTCATTCATAATAATAATTACTATGTCGTTATAAATATTTATTTTGTACTCACTTACACTGGATTTTACACGTCTTAATGGTTCATTTTTTATTTGCTTATCCGTTTATTATTTTATTAGCACAAAGGACATTAATACTGGAGCGCGTATACTCAGAGCTGCTAATGATTTTATTTTGTACCATAAATATAATATTCTAATGTTATCAAAACTCAGTTGATCTTATTTAGGGGGAAATGTTGGTTATGACTTCCTGTCTTGACATTCAACAGGATGACGACGACGATGATGATGATGATGATGATGATGATGATGATGATGACGATGTTGTCAATGAAACAAATCAAATAAACAGATAAGTTTTGTGAACTACAACATTAAATAAACCTTTGGTTGTAAACATGCAAAGACACCTGAACAACTGCATGTTTCTTGTCAATAACTGGTAAAGCCATCACAAATGTGGAGCTGTGTAGACTGTAGATGTCCCTCTTAACATGGACTCAGGCAGACTGTGACAACATCACATTCTAAACATGCTCCATCCGTGAAAACAGACAAGAAATCCATTGAAGCACTAAAATCAAAAGTTGATGCTGAAATGTAATTAAATTGGTTGTATTGCCCAACCTTAAGGGCTACACGGTGGTGTAGTGGTTAGCACTGTCGCCTCACAGCAAGAAGGTCACAGGTTCGCATCCCGACCTCGGCCTTTCTGTGCGGAGTTTGCATGTTCTCCCTGTGTCTGCGTGGGTTTTCTCCGGGTACTCCGGTTTCCTCCCACAATCCAAAGACATGCATGTGTTAGGTTAATTGATGAGTCTGAAATTGCCCGTAGGTGTGAATGGTTGTCTGTCTCTGTTCGTCTCTCTGTGCCCTGTGATAGACTGGCGTCCTGTCCAGGGTGTACCCCGCCTTACGCCCGATGTCAGCTGGGAATCGGCTCCAGCACCCCCGCGACCCCGACCCCGGGATAAGCGGTTGAAGATGATGAAGATGAATGATGCCCAACCTTAAGAAAGCGTTTATTTTCATGTTGTCAACAAATCCCATGTAAATATCAAGACCAACAATGTGTCTCTGAAGCCTTTCTTACTTCGCTGTCTCAGGCTCTCAGCTCCCAGCACTTTGGTTCAAACCATAGACTGTATAAAAAATGGATGTAGCATAGCCGTCGGGGTCTGTTCGCTTAACTTGATCCAATTGTACTCACCTACAGGAGTCGCCATATTTTGACTCAGCCTCATTTCCTCTTACCAAATAAGGGCATGTATGTGACGTGGGGGGGGGGGCATACGTCCATCTGGCTGATGTATACCTCCGAGGAGAAGTGAGGGCCAGAAGCTAGCTGTCACTCAAGAGACCACGCCCCTAATTATTCATAAACTCTAACCTCCAATAAGCTAGCCCGGTCCAAATAAAATTCACCCCCCTCAGTGTGTAAACATACAGACTAGAATGTTTTTTTGTCCCAGGCCTTAAATAGGTTTAATGATGCTGTGACAGCGGCCTGTTTAACATGGGGGTCAATGAGAAACTGCTCTATTATGAAACCTGCCCCTAGTGGACACTCAGAGAACTGCAGTTTCTGGCACTTCCGTATTGGATCAACCAGGAAGTTGCTGTGGGCTTGGTTCCAACCATAGACTGTATTTAAAGATAAACTGCTGCCGAAAAGTGAAGCCAAAGCATCCGGATCACCCCCTCGCGGCTGGCTGTAGCATAGTTTATAAACCCCACTCTCTCCATGTGAGTGGATGGGACATGTCGAAGTACACCTCAAGTACATTTTTCTCAAAGATGGTTTCTGTCGATGTATATAGTTTTTAATGACGCTGATGTTTTTTCCAGTTTTCATTTCATTTTTAGTTTGGTTTTGATTAGTTATTCGATGTTATAGAAATGTGGTGAAACGTCATGATTGACAGCTGTGATTGACTCATGATTCATGAAGCAAAACTATCTAGGATAGTTTTGTATAGTGGGAGGAAGGGGAGCAATGTCGTTCATCTTTATTTACAGTCTATGGTTCCTACTGAAGAGATACTTTTTAAAAAATGGCTCACAAATATAGTTCAAATTAAAAAAAAAAAGTCTAAACAATTCCTATAACAGGTTGATACCGTAGTGTTTAGCAAACATTATTCAAAACAGAAGGTGCAAACGACAGTGTTTGTGTTCATGGTAATTAAATCACCCTTTGCAACAGTGTGGCTCACTGACTTTAATGGAGCTCTGAAGGAGGAACTGAATGAGAGCAAAAAGATATATCAGCCTGTGAAACACACACAATACTTGTTGGTACATCAGGTTTGGGTCTTCACATGGGATTTGTTGAAGAAGAAAAAGATGCTATTGAATATCACCAGTTACTCATATCTACATTTTCTGTTAAACTATTCTAACAGCTAAGCAAACAATGCTCTGAATCCTCAAAATGTCTATTGATGTTTTTCAGTTCACAGCTGATTTTGAAATATTAACAATGGGCTTAGAGGAAATTTAGGAATGTGGGGGCACTATGAGATTATATGAAAAAAATCAGAAATCAGATTGGCCATTTAAAAAAAAATCACAAAAAACAAAGACTTGCCCTTTGTTTGCTATCAGCCAACCAGATTTGTAGGGTTTGGGTTGTTAATTGAGTTAGCTTTGCTTAGTTGAAAATGTGTCAAACTTCTTCGATCATGCAATTGTTTCCATGTGCTGATACTCATTTCATACAATTTGCGGACATTGGCCCTCATTTATCAAACGAACGTACGGCAGAAAAACGTGCGTGCGACCATTTCCCGGCAAACTCCGGCATTTATCAATTTGGACGTGAGCGGGAGCTACGATCAAATCTCACGTCTGGTCTGAGATCGTGTACGCACATTTGAGCCTGTGTTTTTGAGGTGCAGCACAGCAAAATATGGCTGAAAATAATTAAAAAACCTCAGCTGTCATTAAGCATAAGCAGTCACATATTAAGAACAGATCAAAACGGATTCTTAAAACGAATAAAAAATAATTAAAATTGTGGTTGGAGCAATTGATTGTACTCATGTGCGTCTGAAGGCACCATCCATGAATGTTTACGCATTCATCAATCGC
Organism: Echiichthys vipera; assembly: GCF_963691815.1. Taxonomy (NCBI): domain Eukaryota; kingdom Metazoa; phylum Chordata; class Actinopteri; order Perciformes; family Trachinidae; genus Echiichthys; species Echiichthys vipera. The sequence goes on along the minus strand of NC_139828.1, from coordinate 34,670,062 downwards.
CAAAGCTACCACTCGATAAATGTACAGGTGATTTGTGATGCCAAGCTATTGCTTTTAAATGTGGTGGCCAGGTGGCCGGGGGGGGGGGTTCTTTTATATTTCAAAACAGCTTGGCCCCAGCCCCCCGCGACCCCGACAGGGGCAAGCGGTTGAAGCGGTTGCGCTTTCCTGTATGAAAAGGAAAGCGCACTACAGAGCCAAAGTCATCTCCTCGGTAAGTGGCTACCCTCAATAAATTGCATTAAATCAAACAAGATATCAGACGATTAACATTTTGGTATGGTTCTTCTAGGTGACAAAGGAATTCTAACGGAATACCTAATAACCCCGCTGGCAAACCCCGCTACAGAGCAGGAGCGCAGGTTCAGCAGTGCGCACACACGCCACAGTGGAGCGCTGCTTCGGGTTGACTGCCTCCGTTATTCTTTTCCATACAGCGTTTTTATGGGCCCCTTTTATTCCACTCTTAAGACTGCCAAAAAGCACATCTTTATTTTGCTCCATCTCGGATGTCAGGATGCTGATCTGTGTGTCGGAAAAGTTTATTTTTGTACCAGCATTCTTCCTCTCCATGTTTGACCTCAGTGGGCTAGGCCTCCGAAACAGGAATATTTAAGGGCGTAACATGTTAAAGACGATCGAATTCAGCCGCCGCATTTATCAAGGCCCACTCATTCGTACGCTGAGCTTGGTCCGATACGAATGTTTCATAAATCACACGTGGGTCCTTTCCTACGACCAATTCTGCGCTCAGATCTGCGCCCGTTTTCACGCAAGATTGATAAATGAGGCCCATTGTGTTGATAGAAAAATAGCCTGCATTGATACTGCACCCAACATGACTCTGACATCAGGGACTTTCCCACTCATCTTATGACCGGCACCTTTCTGTTTGCATACATGGACATACAAGCAGATACACTAGATCCCCATTTGTGCTATATAACAGCTCAGCTATTTCATAACTGTGTTGCAGACGGACAGACTTAACCACCTGCGAGCAGCATTACTGTTCAATGGTAGTTCACTGCATGAGATGACGTTGTGAGGTGGTTTTGGATGAACATATAAAAGGAATCATTCAGAGTGATGCTGTAAGGCTCCTGTCTGTTGTATACATGATCTGTTTTCTAATTGTTAACAAAAAGCAGACACAATGTCTTGAAAATCTCAATGTTAATAAAGTTGAATAACTTGGTTTTTAATAATATAAATGTGTTGGATTTCTCTCCTTTCTTTGCTCTGCTATAACGTGGTGTGAGGTTATGCTTAGACTGGACCTGCTTGCTTCTCTGAGCAGGACAGGCAAAATACACACACTCTCCCTTCTCTTTCACATCGCCCTCCTCTGTTGACTGTGGCTGTAAGTCCCACCCCTGTAATACTGCTTCATGTAGACCCCATAGGACTTCAGCTCCCGATAAATTGACATTGGTGTCTATTAAAAAGGGACAATTATTTTCGGGTCCCAGTCATTATCTGTCTTGGATTACACCTGTGATGTTTGCAGAATTAAATGATAATTTTTCATGTTAAGAGTTTGACAGTTTACTGTAAGATTGTTCAGTGAAAGGCTCTTGAAAAAGCCTAATGAGAATGATCACATTTCATGTGACATCATGCCATCATGCTTTCCCTCCACTTCTCAACTCTGAGTGCTGCTTCCTAGTCTTACGGTTATATGGGAATGGAAAGAAAGAAGACCTTATCTTGCTGGAATGTGGACATTCTGGCACAAAACACACTGACGTCTTTATGGAAGACGCAGCAGCATTCAGGACAGATAAGGACCAGAAAACGTGTGTGTGCTAAGTGAGTATGCCGAGTGGTTTTCACTGGCAAGGGACACAGTTACATTAGCTCTTTTTTTCAGAGCACCTGACTGCTGTGGGGCCGTGTGTCCTGTCAGGAGTGTGCCATTCAACCCCCCTCCCCCATAAGTGGTAACTAGGTCCTGCGCGTCTTTCTCCCTCTGCCCGCCTGGCAGGGCTGCTGCTGGTGAGGGAGCCAGCTCCAATCCGATGCATGCTGGGCAGGTTGGTACCCCCAGCTGGGCTGGGCAGGGGAGGCACGGGTTACAAGAGTGCCGCGGCATCAGTGATTTGAAGGCTGCGGAGTCTTTCTGCTGCCTCTCAAACTTGTGTGCAAAGTCCTAATCCTCCCAGGATTCCGAGCTGCACATATAATCATGCGCAAGGAGAAGTAAGTAGCCTTCCTGAGCTTCGTATAGCCCTCCGTGATGGCCTTCCAAATCCCATAAGAAGCAGGCTTGATAAGCATGGAGGATAGCCAAGCTGTTTGACATGGCGACCACCTGCCCCGCCGCCTTGTAAGATCCTCCCCCTCCTTCTTCTCTGTGTCTTAAACTAGATGCGACCCTCGACCTTGACTCGGCTCCTCCAACCAGACTGGCTCCCCAACCAGCCAACCAGCAGCAGGCTCAGCAGGCTCAGCCCCAGATCCAAGAGGCTGCCCAGCCTGCACCACAACCGCACCAACCACTCTACCCCCTCGACAACCTGGCTGCACTGGGGAGGGGGAGAGGTGGCCAGCCGGCCACCACGACAGGCAGATCCAGGGAAAGAGGCAGAGGACTCGGCCCCCGGCAATCGCGATCATCTACACAACCCCCCCACCTACGTGCACGAGCTGGCTCCCACTACACCAGGAGCAAAAACCTGAACGGTGTGACGAGCATGAAAGAGGCTGCTGCCCTGTTCCCCAAGGTCAAGGATGGAGGACAAAAATATGCAGCGGGGCTCCTGACTTTAGCCAACGTTTCCGACCTACCACGAAGAGACAATCACCACGGAGGTCGCGAAAGAGGCAGAGGGCGTAGACGAGGGCCAAGGGGGCGAGACAACAGCTGTTTCAACTGCGGAAAGCATCCGACACGGGGGAGATTGACTGGCGGGAGGGCTGGGGAGAGTGAGGGGTGCATCTGGACCGGACACAGGCCATCTGAACGGAACACATGAGCACACCAACACATCAACACTCTCTCCACGACACAGTTTAAATTCCATACTGCAGGCTATTGAATGCTTAGAAAACACACTCACAAAACTTGCAGGAATGTATGCTTCACTAAACTCTGCTGCCTATAAGAATCTACCCACACTAACACTGACTGTGTTATACGACACACAGATTTCAAAACAACACCCAAAATGAGCGGGTGATGTGTTAGAGATCTTATGTGTGTGTTAGGCATAACCATTAACTCAGGCCTGAAAGGCCTAACCATAATTAAAAATGATTCATACACTAAAGCCTTCCTGACTTCTCCTGATAATGCGGCTACTTACCACTATCTTTGGCTCCTCCCCTACTCGAGCCTCACTGCTGCGGCAGCCACAAACACACACCATGGTAATTTGTGTCACACTGACCTGCATGGTGCTGCAAACATCTGCTTAGAGAAAGATATGCTCTTTGAACAAACATGGTTTAAACAAAGTACTCTCTGTGACAGTTTAGAACTGCAATGCCTATATTGGGATAACACAAGCTGTGCAATCTCTGTGTGCCTGCCTAATGTTTCTTTCAAAGTGCCGCAGTTCCCGTATGTTTCCCTGATCAAAACAGAGGAGCCGCAAAATATGGAACCTTGGTTGACAAAATGCATCAAGGCGACCGGTTGGAATCAAACGGCCGACCCCGCAACTGAGTAAAAACGCCAAACCTGTTGTAATCACCCCAAAATCCTCTTACAGGCCCAGCCAGCGACAGTATCCATTACGGAAAGAGGCTGTGGAGGGCCTCGTTTGAGGCTGTGAGAACTCACCCGTCTGCACGCCAATATGTCCGGTGAAAAAAAAAAAAAAAAAAGGCATCCACGTACGCCAAACAAGTGAAGGTTTGTCCAGGACTTGCAGGCGGTGGATGCGGCAATCCACGCACGTGCCCCTACAGTACCAATCCTTATACAATTCTTTGACAAGTTACAACTGAAAGTAAGTGGCTTTCTGTTATAGATTTGGCTAACGCTTTCTTTAGCATCCCCATACACCCCAATAGTCAATATTGGGTTGCATTCACATTTGAAGGTAAAGCATACACGTTTACCCGACTGTGTCAGGGGCTGTCGCAGTCTCCAACCATCTTCAACGCCGCTCAGCGTGAGAATTTATAGTCCTTAAGAATGCCACAAAACAGTGCCTTGCTGGCATATGTGGATGATTTAATGATTTGCTCTCCTACACGAGAGGCTTGCGTCGCGAACATGCTAGCCTTGCTAACACACATTATATCGCAAGAGGGGAAAATACTTTCCCAAAAGTGCATCTCTGCCATCCAAGAAATCCCAAAACTAATCACAAAGAAACAGGTTATGAGTTTCTTGGCATGACATCATACTGTAGACAGTGGATCCCTGACTGTGCAAGCATCGAGGCACCTTGGGTGGCCATTGCTCATGGTCAGGGTCTAGCGGCACGGGACAAAGTCGCTTGGACACCCAATGTAGAAAAAACATTCCATGTTTTAAAGCTAGCTCTACAGACACCACCCACTCTGGGCCTCCCAGATTGCAATCGACCATTTACACAAACCGTTGATAAAAAGGGACACTACATGACCTGCGTCTTACTGCAGGATTACGGGGGAAAAAAACAACAAAAAAAAACGGTTGCATACTACTCATCCAAACTAGATCCTATGGCAGCTGGTCTCCCAGCCTGCCTTAGAGCTGTGGCAGCTGCGGAGAAGGCGGTCATAGCATCTCGCAACATTGTCGGCTATTCTCGGCTAACCTTGTTAATCCCACATGCAGTCTTTATGATTTTGTTAGACGAAAAAGACCTCACATCTGTCATCCGCAAGATGGTTAAAATACAACACCATTCTGCTCAAACTGGCCAATATCACTGTACGGCGCTGCACTGTACTCAATACTGCCACGTTGCTTCCTACTGCTGAGGATGGGAAGCCCCATGACTGTGTGGCTATTATTAATTAAATGTGTTCCCCCAGACCTGATCTTCGTGGGCAGCTCAGCATCAAGGGACCCGGGAACAGTGATAACTTCCGGTTCCGGGTCGCTGCTCGTGTGGTCAACCGGTCGGAGCACAGAGCAACCTTTAGCGTTATTAAGCATTTATTAAATTTTTCTACTTCTTTTATGTATATATTTGTTACTTTTTAGTTTACCCTTTGCATGCCACACACGCCGAGTGTGTTTTCTAACTTTTCAACTACGTTACATAGACGTAGCAGACTTTTTTTTTTCCTGCCCGTCCCCTCGTGACGCTCTCTTTGTTTACCTTCCTGTTAACCCCGTGACTGCCGGACAACGCAGAAGTTATTCTCCTTGTTTTTCTTTTCCTATTTCACCCGGCACTTTAATTCTCCATTCGGCATGGATATACCCGTGTTTTTCATGGCCATTCTTCAAGTGTGGTTTCTCCTGGAGTTTGTGACGGCGAGCAGAAACAACACCCAGCGGAACACGTACTCCAGAGAGACCCTACTGCAGCTCGGACTCCATCCTCTACACGCCTTCGCCGTAGACTTGCTACCGAAGGAATTACTGCGGAGTAACTCAACCAGCCATGACAAGTCCACACACAAGAATAATAAGGTAACCAGAAGGGGGAAGAGAAAGAGCGGAATCAGGGGCAGGCTCAAACGGGAGACTTGTAAACAACGGCCGCTTCCGTCTATCGCTTTAGCTAATGTTAGATCCCTCCGGAATAAAACGGACGAGCTACAAGCTAACGTTAACCACATGCATGAGTCCAGGACTGCCTCGGTTCTTGCTTTCACTGAGACGTGGTTAAATAAGAACGAAGATGACAATGCCCTGCACGTTGATGGCTTCGGCCCCCCTCTAAGACTTGATCGAGACAGTGAGCTCACCGGTAAACAACATGGTGGCGCCGTGTGTCTGTATGTAAACACACGCTGGTGCTCAACGATCGTCGTGAGGGAGAAACTGTGCACCCCGGACATTGAGCTTCTGGCTGTCTCCCTTGGCCCTTTCTACCTACCCAGAGAGTTTCCTCAGCTCTTTGTCATCCTGGTTTACATCCACCCCAGAGCCAACGCAGTCACAGCCACTGAACACATCACAGACTCTTTAAACAAACTGGACCACATTTCACCGGACTCTCCCAAATTCATCTTGGGTGATTTCAACCACTGCTCCCTGGACAAATCATTAAAAGGTTATCAACAGTATATCACATGCCACACACGCCAGGAGAAGACACTGGACAAGTGCTATGGTTCAGTACCCGACGCATACAGATCTGTCGCCCTCCCCCCTCTGGGCTCTGCTGATCACCATGCCATCCTGCTTGCTCCGGCTTACATCTCTGTCATGTGAAGGGGGAAGAACGTTGTCAAGAACATCAAGCAGTGGACCAATGAAAGCATCATCACACTCCAAGGATGCTTTGAATCCACTGACTGGGACAACCTCCTGGCCCCCTCTGATGACATTAATGAACATGTGGACACTGTGTGATCGTACATTTCCTTCTGTGTGGACAACATCATCCCCTCCAAAACGGTCACTATCTACCCCAACAACAAACCCTGGATCACCAAAGAGCTCAAGGAGATCCTCAACAAGAAGAAAAGGGTCTTCTTCACCGGCTCTGAAACGGAGAAAAAGGAGGTCAACAGAGAGGTCAAGCATGCCATAAAAACTGCCAAGCTGGAGTACAAGAACAAAGTGGAGGAGTGCTTCACGCAGGGTAACCTCCGCTCAGCCTGGCAGGGACTCAAGAACATGGCTGCTGTGAAAACTGCTGCCAGCAACACAAAAACCATCCAGGTTTCAGGCAGCAGTACTTCATCTCTCCCCAACGACCTTAACTCTTTCTACACAAGGTTCGAGCAGGACAACACCACCCAGCTGGAAGAAGCAATGTCCAAGCTCAAGCCCAGTGACTCAGCAGCCTTCACCTTCAGCGCAGAGGACATGGTGAAAGCCCTCAGGAAGACAAGGGAGAACAGCTCACCTGGCCCAGACAACATCAGCGGCCGCGTCCTGAAGCACTGTGCTGAGCAGCTGTGTTTCAGACCCTGTTTCAAAGATCCATGGACAGCAGCATAGTCCCCCAGCAATGGAAACACTCAACAGTTATCCCCATCCCCAAGAAGAGCGCCGTCAAATGACTGAATGACCTCCGGCCGGTGGCCCTCACCTCTCTTGTGATGAAGGCCATGGAGAGGATCATAAAATAACACATCATCAGGGAAACCCACTCCCAGATGGACCCGCTCCAATTCGCTTATCGAGCTGGCAGGGGCGTCGATGATGCAAAAACATTCATAATAGACACTGTTCACAAACACCTGCAGCGCCCCAACACCTCAGCCAGACTCCTGTTTCCAGACTTCTCTTCTGCATTTAACACCATGCAGCTCCACATCCTGGCTGACAAACTCTCAGCCCTCTTTCATCTGGACCAACAGCTAACCCTGTGGATACTGGACTTCCTGACCAACCGTTCACAGAGAGTCCTGGTCAACAGCACCTTCTCCGACCTCCAACACACCTCAACCGGCTCCCCTTAGGGCTGTATGCTCTCACCTCTGCTCTTCATCCTCTACACCGATGACTGCAGAACCACACAGCCTAACTGTCATCTGGTGAAGTACGCTGACGACACCTTCCTCCTGTCTCTGCTGTCAGGCCCATCTCTTCACCACGGACCAGCTCTTCAGGAGTTTGTGGAGTTGTGTGACAGCTCCTGCCTGGAGCTGAATGTCACCAAAACCAAAGACATGGTGGTGACCTTCTCCAACAAGCAGAGGGAACTGGCTGCATCAGCAAACACAGTGAGCCACGGGAAGCCTGTTGAAGCAGTTGAGGAGTACAGGTACCTGGGCACCATCTTCGACAGCCTGCTGAAATTCTCCTCCAACACAGAGGAGATTCTCAGGAAATGTCAGCAGTGGAAATACCTCCTTAGGAAGCTCAATTCCTTTGGAGTCAGCAAGAACATCCTCCTGACCTTTTACTACTCCTTCATCGAGAGCATCATCACGTTCTCCATCACATGCTGGTTCTACTCCACCAGCCTCCAGAACAGAAACCGCCTGCAGAGCATAGCCACGGTCTGCTCTAAGATCATTGGACTTCCTGTAAGAACTCTGTCGACCATCCATGAGCAGCAGACACTCAGGTTAGCTGGTCGGATCATGCAGGACCCCTCTCATGCTCTCTTCTCAGCGTTTGAGTGGCTCCCCTCAGGACGCTGTCTTCGCTGTCCCTGCTGCAGGACACAAAGGAGAAGAGCAACCTTCATCCCCAGGGCTGTCCAGCTTCTCAACTCCTGACCCCTCTGACCATCCCCCTCCCCACTCTTGACACCCTCCCCTGGACACACGCACACATGTGCAAGGACGCCGCCACCTAGAGGTCTGTATTGGTCTGTATTGGTCTGTACTGGTATTGGTCTGTATTGCATTGCATTGTACAGTCTACGTCACCTACGCATACGCATGCGCAGCGTCGTTTGAATTCACCGGGTTTCCCGCCACCTCGGCTCCGGAAAATATTGTTTTTAACTTAATTTATCGATTTCATATTTGCAATCACTCGTGCCCAGCTTCTATTGTATTAATTTCTTCAACCGATCGACCGAAGCATTTAACGATCGGGCCTGTGGTTGCCTCTGATCACACCGGAGAAGTAAAACACGGAAGTCGTGACGCCGAATCGCACTAGCGAGGCGCCAATTTTTAAACATTTCTTCAACTCAGCGGGATCTAAAAACAACTGGTGAAGTGGGCTGCCTGCCCAGGAGTAAAAAGGGATCTCCCGGAACTTTCGGCTCCAAGGCCGTAACGTAATTTCATTTAACTCTCCTACCTGTGACGGTACTGTGCCCCGGGGTGACGGATCCACAGCACAGACTGCACAGGCTGCGACATGATGGCTGTGTGCGAGTCCTGTCTCCCCACGCTCTCAAAGCTGAGGGAGAACGTCTCTGGACTGAAGGCTGACCTCATGGAGAAGAACAAAATCCTCCTGGAATTTTCCAACGTCGCCTCAACTCAGGCGAAGTTCCTCGCCCATCTTAAGGCTTCCGGCGCTGGTGACCGTACCATGACGGCTGCCGACAACACCACCCTGCCATGGACTGGCTCCATCACCACCGGAACTTCGGCACCAACACTCACCGAGTCCCGCTGGCAGCAACAGGGTGCCAGGCCCAAGTCATCGGCGCCCTCCTCAACCTGCCTTCTCCCCGCGGAGTGGCAGTGCTCCACCAGGGAGAACGGAGCGGCGGCCCCGGGCCTGGTGAGCTCAACTCCACTCAAGCCGAGGGAACCCTGGTCGAGGGTGAACAGGGGCACTGGGGCTCGCCGATCTCTCCCCCCTCCGCCTCCGGATCTACCACTGGATAACAGGTTTGACGTCCTAAGCCTGCAGGAGTTTCCCCCGCTCGGTGCGCGCACCAGCTCGACTCCGGCATCCGCCCACAGAGTCAGTCGTGGCTCTCGCCGACCCAGGAGCCGGGGTCCGCTTGCCCAAACCAACCCCCCTGCTCCGCCCCGGTTAGGAGCAGCCGCGAGGCAGCGCATTTCCCCTCCCGTGCTGGTTGTCGGAACCTCGATGGTCAGACACGTGAGGGTGCGCTGCGGCCAGACTTTCTGCTACCCTGGAGCCCGCGTCAGGGACGTTGAGTGCTCCGCCCTCCAGCTGTGTTCACAACACAGGTCGGCCTCCACGCTGGTGCTGCAAGCCGGCACCAACGACTTGAAGAAACGCCAGTCCGAGGTCCTCAAGCAGGACTTCAGGTCCATGGTGGACCGCCTGCTGAACGCAGGGAAGCGTGTGATCATCTTCGGCCCGCTTCCCCCGCCCCGTTTTGGTGACGTCATGTACAGCCGCCTCCGCCAGCTTCACCTGTGGCTTAAAGGACACTGCCTGGGGAAGGGCATTCCATTCGTGGACAACTTCACGACTTTTTTTAGAAGACCCAAGCTTTTTAGACGCGACGGCCTGCACCCTAACCAAGAAGGGTCAAGACTTTTGTCTGCAAACATTGACCTGACTATCGAGTCCTGCACCTCCACCACCTCCTGACAAAAACCCAGTGTTGGGATCAGGATGCAGAGTCAGAGTTTAATTCACCTCTCTGCGCTGCCCTTACCGCAAGCACACAGCAAGCATAGCTGCAGTCTTACACAACTCTCCGCGAGCTCTGTGGATCACTTTACAGCTCCGTATCCTATACAAACGCTGTGTGCCCCACGATCATCTACATTAATTAAATCAAAAATGAACAGAAGAGGAGCTATACAGAAAAACTTGATGCAAATCAACACCATATCTGCGATAATGCAACAAAATCAGAGAATAAAATGTGGACTTTTAAACATCAGATCTCTGTCATCTAAAGCTGTATTAATAAATGATCTGATATCAGATAACCATATTGATGTTCTCTGTCTGACTGAAACATGGCTGCGTCCCGAAGAATATGTTAGCCTAAATGAATCCACTCCTCCCAGTCATATTAATACTCATATTCCTCGAGGCAGTGGTCGAGGAGGAGGCGTTGCAGCTATTTATGACTCAGGCCTATTAATAAACCCTAAACCTAAACTAAATTATAATTCATTTGAAAGTCTTGTTCTTAGTCTTTCACATTCAACCTGGAAAACTGTGCAGCCGATTATACTCGTTATAGTGTACCGGGCTCCCGGTCCCTACTCTGAATTTCTGTCTGAATTCTCAGAGTTTCTATCAAATTTAGTCCTTAAAACTGACAAAGTAATCATTGTAGGAGATTTTAATATTCATGTGGATGTTGTTAATAATAGCCTTAGTACCGCGTTTATCTCTCTATTAGATTCGATTGGTTTTAGTCAGTGTGTACATAAACCTACTCACTGTTTTAATCACACCCTCGACCTTGTTTTGGCTTATGGTGTGGAAATCAATGACTTAATAGTCTTTTCACAGAATCCTATTTTATCAGACCATTATTTAATAACTTTTGAATTCATATTACAGGACTACTCACCTCTGGGCAAAAGTTTCTACACTAGATGTTTATCTGATAGTGCTGTAACTAAATTTAAGGAAGCGATTCCATCTGCATTTACTTTAATGCCTTATCCTAATATTCAAGAGTCCTGCACTAACGTTTGTCTCTCTGAAATTGACCATTTTGTTGACAGTGTTGCAGGCTCACTAAGAAAAACACTCGACTCTGTTGCTCCGTTAAAAAAGAAGAAAATAAAACAGAGGAAGTTAGCTCCGTGGTATAACTCACAAACCCGTGAACTAAAACAAATATCGCGAAAATTAGAAAGTAAATGGCGCTCTACTAAATTGGAGGAATCTCACTTAGCTTGGCATGAAAGTCTAAAGACATATAGGAAGGCCCTCCGTAATGCCAGAGCAGCCTATTACTCATCTTTAATAGAGGAGAATAAGAACAATCCTAGATTTCTTTTCAGCACTGTAGCCAGGCTGACAGAGAGCCACAGCTCTATTGAGCCATGTATTCCTATAACCCTCAGTAGTAACGACTTCATGACCTTCTTTAATGACAAAATTATAACTATTCGAGACAAAATCAACTCGCTTGGCACCAATCTTTCATCGAACCCAGGAACCTTAGAAACAACTGTACGACCTGATATATTCTTGGACTGCTTTTCTCCGGTCGACCTTAACAAATTAAACTCTACTATTTCAGCATCAAAGCCTTCTACTTGTCTCCTAGACTCTATTCCAACTAGGTTACTCAAAGAAGTGTTACCTTTAGTTGACACTCCTGTATTAGATATGATTAACATGTCTTTATCAGCAGGTTATGTACCAATGTCTTTTAAAGTAGCTGTAATTAAACCTCTTCTTAAAAAGCCCAGTCTTGATCCTGAGGTTCTAGCCAACTATAGACCTATATCTAACCTTCCTTTTCTCTCTAAGATCCTCGAGAAATTAGTTGCCAATCAGTTGTGTGACTTTCTACATAATAATGAGTTACTTGAGGACTTCCAGTCAGGATTTAGAGCGAATCATAGCACTGAGACAGCACTGATAAAAATTACCAACGACCTTCTAATAGCTTCAGACAAAGGACTTGTCTCTGTGCTTGTCTTACTAGATCTTAGTGCTGCCTTCGACACTATTGACCATCACATCCTGCTACACAGACTAGAGCATCTGATCGGCATTAAAGGAACCGCACTGAGCTGGTTTAAGTCATATTTATCAGATAGATCTCAGTTTGTACATGTTAACGACAAATCCTCCATGCACACTAAAGTTAATCACGGAGTCCCACAGGGCTCTGTCCTTGGACCGATTCTATTCTCCTTATATATGCTTCCCTTAGGAAATATTATAAGGAAGCACTCCATACATTTTCATTGTTATGCTGATGATACACAATTATATTTATCGATCAAACCAGATGAAACCCATCAGGTAGATAAACTTCAAATGTGCATTAAGGAAATAAAAAGCTGGATGACCTGCAATTTTCTGATGTTAAACTCAGATAAAACTGAAGTTATTGTACTTGGCCCCAAAGGCCTCCGAAACTCAATAGCTAAAGACATTGTTACTCTGGATGATGTTGTGTTGTCCTCCAGCACCACAGTAAGGAATCTGGGTGTTATTTTTGATCAGGATATGTCCTTCGATTCTCACATAAAAGTAACAAGGACTGCATATTTTCACCTGCGTAATATTGCAAAAATTAGGAACATTATGTCTCAGAAAGATGCAGAAAAACTAGTCCATGCATTTGTTACTTCTAGGCTGGACTACTGCAACTCCTTATTATCAGGCTGCTCCAATAAGTCTGTTAAGAGTCTCCAGTTGGTACAAAATGCTGCAGCTCGTGTACTAACTAAAACAAATCAAAGAGAACATATTTCTCCTGTATTAGCTTCTCTGCACTGGCTACCTGTAAAATCTAGAATAGACTTTAAAATCCTTCTCCTTACCTATAAAGCTCTTATTGGTCTGGCCCCGTCGTATCTTAAAGAGCTCATAGTACCGTATCACCCAACTCGATCACTGCGCTCAGAAAATGCAGGGCTACTTGTCGTTCCTAGAGTCTCCAAAAGTAGAAGGGGAGGCAGAGCCTTCAGCTACCAAGCTCCTCTCTTGTGGAACCAACTCCCAAGTGTTATTCGGGAGGCAGACACTGTCCCCATATTTAAGAGTAAACTTAAAACTTTCCTTTTTGATAAAGCTTACATCTAGGGCTTACGAGCTCTCAGCTGTGTTGCTGTTGTTATTCTTAAAGCTGCGTCCATTCAGTTTAATGATGCTGCTATAAGCCTAGTCTGCAAGGGGAAATATTACCTTTCCTAATACTCTGAGATACTCTGTCATTCATGTCTCATCAATGCATGTTATTAATTCAACTTCTTCCCCAGAGTTGTTTGTGCTTTGTCATCTCCGAGGTCTCTGCTGATCGTGGTGGTGCCTACTGCCGTAGTCCTGTGGGTCACTGCTGATTTTGGTAGTGCCTGCCGCCTTGGTCCTGTATATCAGTCCCTGCTGATGGGGGTGGTGCCTGCTGCCGTGGACCTGTGTGCTAGTCTCTGCTGGTGCTGGTGGTGCCTGCTGCCCTGGTCCTGTGTGTAGGTCTCTGCTGACAGTGGTAGTGCCTGCTGCCTTGGTCCTGTGTATCAGGTTCCTGCTGATGGGGGTGCTGCCTGCTGCCCTGTTCCTGCGCGCACATCTCGGCTGATGGTGGTGATGCCTGTTGCTGTGGTCCTGTGGTCCTGTATGAAGGTCTCTGCTGATGGTGTTAGTGCCTGCTGCTGTGGACCTGATTGTTGGTCTCTGCTGATCGTGGTGGTGCTTGCTGCCGTAGTCCTGTGTGCTGGTCCCTGCTGATGGTGGTGATGCCTGCTGCCCTGGTCCTGTGTGCAGGTCTCTGCTGATCGTGGTGGTGCCTGCTGACGCTTCCTGCTACTTCAATAACTATTAGTCATTTATTCTGTCACTACTTTTATAAATTATAAAATCTGTAGCCATAAAAACACCATCAGTGGTATGTCTTGCTGTATCGTAGCTGCTACTGCCCCTACTACATCATTTTGTCATGATTATTTTCATTTTCATGTTCTGTCACCTTGGATGTGCGTGTTCCTGCTGTTCTGCTATGCAGACTGCCATAACATGTGGGTCATGTTCACATTACTATAGATATTGTTATAGTTACTGTTACTCGCTGGCTGCTTGCATCTCTGGAAGTGTGTCAGTCTCTCTGTCTTTTGTCTATCTTTGTGTTTCTCTCTTTCTCTCTCCTTTTCTTCCTCCCCAACCGGTCAAGACAGATGGCCGTCCTCCACAGAGCTGGGTCTGTCCGACGTTCCTGCCTGTTATAGGGAAGGTTTTCGTTGCCACCGTACTCTATGGGGGAATTGTTGGGTCTTTACCTACTCTGTAAAGTGTCCTGAGATAACTTTGGTTATGATTTGACACTATAAATAAAATTGAATTGAATTGAATTGAAATTGAATTGACACTTCACCCCCCCCCCCTCCCTGGACACCATAACCCCCCCCCCCCCCCCCCCACTCAAAACACCCTCCCTGGACACCTCACCCCCCTCTCCACCCCAGACACCCCTCCCATCACCCCTCCTCCTCCCCTCTCCAGACACCCTCCCTGGGCACCATCACCATCACCCCCCCTTCCCACCCCTGACACCTTCCCTGGACACCTTCACCCCCTGGACACATTGTTTCCATCACAGCACTATGGTCACTTTATTTTTCAGTATTCATCTGTTACACAGAGCTAGCATATACTTAGACTGCTGTTTTCCTGCCATGCACCACTATCACTTTATTATTTAGTATCTGCACATAGCTTATAGTTATATATTATATTTATACTCTATTACTGCACTATAGTTCTGTTTACGTCTGCACACATACACTTACACACATGTATCATGTCTGATCACATATGAATCCGATCACTGTCCACTTATATCTTTCTGCACTACAGTTCTGTTCATACCTGTTTTAACAGTCTACTGCATGTTTACATTGTTTACATCATATACACCCGTTCACATGTCTGCTTACATCTGATACACGCATTTCTTTCTACATCTCACGCCGACGATGTTCTCTGTATCTAACCTGTACTAACACACTAACATCCTGACACTTATTCTACCTGTACTAACACACTAACATCCTGACACTTATTCTTCTTTTACACTTTATTCTTGTTGTTAGGATCAAATGTTTTTGTATAGTTGCACTGTCGTTATTTGCTGCTCTGTGTGCCCTGAATTGCCCCCCGGGGACAAATAAAGTTTTTTTAATTGAATTTAATTTAATTGAACAGGCCTTAACCAATCAGGTTTTGCAGTCACCACATTACACGAAACACTTTTGGCAGAGCTTCTCCCACCTAAGCATGCAAATTGGCTACAGGTAAGACTGTCACTATTTTCACATATAGCAGATATGCATAGGGGGTTTGCCACTCGTTTGGTCAAATTTGGGCCAATCGAGATTTTCTCGCTGCATCTGGCAAACCCATCGCCCATCACAACTTGGTCGCTTCCCTCCTTGATGCTTTGCAGTTGGCACATCACATCGCCATATGTAATAGAAGGACATACACATAAAACAGACTATGTCTCACTAGGAAATGCCCGTGCTGATGCTGCAACCAAGGTCACAGCTAAACAACAACACCCTACACAGACTTACAAGAGCTGCAGAACAGAGCCACACCAAAAGAGAAATGGGCGTGGAAGCAGGCTGGCAGTTTGATGAAACAAAACGTTTGGTAGGGGCCTAATGACAAGCCCTGTTTGCCGGACTATTTGTTTCACCATAACTCTAAATTGATGCATGGTCAAGACCACGCGTCAAAAGGGGGGATGACACGTGATATCCAAAGACATTGGATGACACGTGATATCCAAATACATTGGTTTTACAAAAGGTTTCTCACTTTGCTTACAAAATTTTTGCCAAAAATTTGTGATCTCTGCAACAAACAATGCAGGCAGAGGCATTAGGGTCAAACAGAGTGCCCATCCCCCCAGCAGCGAGACCTTTTGATCACTTACAAATGGAGTTCATAGAACTAACAACAAGTGAGGGAAAGGAATTTTGCCTTGTCATGGTCGATATGGTCTCAAAGTATGTAGAGGCTTTTCCACTTCAAAGCAAGATGCATCAGCAGTGGCCTAAGCCTTACTAACACAGATACTTCCCAGATGGGGAGTCCCCTTACGAATATCAAGTGACAATGGGACCCCTTTTGTAAACGCCGCGCTTAAAAACATCAGTCGGTACCTCGGTATTGACCTGAGGCGCAGTAAAGGTTGCAGAAAGGGCCACCTGGATCCACGCCAGCCACTGCAAAAGAGTCACAGAGCCATCAGACGATGCCCTCGTACAGACAGATCCGAGGGAACCAGATGGCATCGATCTTCCAAGGCCAGCCACTCCAGGGGGGGTGAGACGCCACCTGGACCTGTTGCCGGCTCAACACCTCCTACTACTCCTGCCGCTGAACTAGCCCTACTCCGGCCTCGCAGATCGAAACGGACAGGAACTACACATCGTGGACATCGCCTCGGTCACCCGACCGGAGCAGAATGCCTGGTAACGAGTTGTGGCTCTAACCGCCAGGCTGATGACGAATGACAGTTGTTATGTCTGTGCTCAACATCCTCACAGTGTGGGCATGGCACTGCCTGCGGCCTCGCTCCCTGGTTGGGGGTTCTGAACATCAGTGCCGTCAACTACGAGGGATTGCCAGTCAGATTCAGAAACGTCACAACTACTCTGAGTCAGGTGCATCATTCAGTGATGACGAAGAACCCCATACAGCAAGGAGGAGCTGTGTGCTTTGTAAGAAAGTACCGGACATCACTTGACCAAAATCTGGGCACGTCCTTTTGCAACTAGAGAGTGAGCGCCACATGCAACAGCGCATGGAACGCTGCCTACACCAACCCTGAGTGCAAGAACATGGGCTCTTAACTGGGCAGACTGAACCTCACACACACCCACAGCCTGGCCTCTCAAGGGGGTATGTGCCACATTATCGGGACAAAATGCTGCACCAATGTGCCTGCATTAGGTGACAATTTGACTCATGTTGTCGCCCACTTGAAAGAACTGTTGAGAAAAAAGCAAAAACTCAGAAGCCCATGACGGCTGGGACCTTTGGTCCTGGCTCACGATGGGGGGATGGGAAACCACCGCTGTCAGATTCCTACTCCCTGTGTTGATTGTGGTGGTGGTAATGTTGTTGGTCATTTGTTGCGTGCTGCCTTGCTGCAGAGCTCTCGTGGTTTCCTTAGTGAGCTCCGCCACGGGGTAGTACCCACGAATCACCATGGGCCCAGATGAAGATCTGTGGGTAACACCATTTTTGGATTCAGATATTGAGTCAAACTGATGTAAACACAAAATGTGAATGTTAGAGTGTGATTACACTACAACCAAATGCATGATAACAACAATAAAATTCTCACCCTTTTGTGCAAACCATGACATGTAATTGTGTGCAAACTGTCTCACTCAGGTCTGCCTGTTTGCCTGTCAGACCTTAGCTCCTTTACCTTCTACAGCTTGACCAGACCGCTACAAAGGGGGGGGGGGGGGATTATTTAGATATCCTTCGTCTCAACCCGGTGAAGAGTGACAACAGACTTGGTCAAGGGGGCTGTAGAAATTAGAAAGTGGCTGAGCGGTGATGGTGAGTGGGGGCCCTGTGGTTAGAAGTTTGGCCAAATACTGAGAGAGAAATGGGCGGTTAAATTCTTCAGGTGGTAAAAACCTATCTTTGTTGTGTTTTTGATTTGTGGAATAAAAGAGGTTGTTGAAGGATATATGTATACATGCCGATCGTTATACCATACAGTTTATCTGTATTATGCTATTCATTTTTTGTTCCTTTCCCCTCACTCATTTATTACATGATAATTACCTTTTGTGACTATTCCAATCACTGTTTTTACCCAAATTACCTTTATTCATCTGTAATATAAAAAGCTTTTTCTTCAGTTTTGATGCATGCTATTTAAAAAATTGCTAAAAATGTAAATATAGATAAATTACAAATTTCCTGTTTTAGTGAACATAAAATGTTCAAAGGGGGGACTGTTTGCTGAATTTTTGGATATTTGTAATTCATAATCATAGTTTTGTCAGGTCAGACACAATTCAGTGTCTCCTCTGTCTCACGTTCTTAATGGATAATACAAATAACTAACTCATGATGGTATAATGGCATATTTGTGCATCTGCACCCTGTGTTAGAGACCTTGTGATGAGAGAGGTTCAGAATGTTCAGAATTGTAATGTCTAAGGCATGTTTTTGTTTGGTCTAAAGACGTCACCCAACCAAGGCTATTCGCGTCATGTCCCTTCCCCTAAAAGACTGTGCGAGATTTGGCTCATCGTCATTCCTGCTAAACTCTTAACTTCGTGAGGATGCAGGGATGAACGTATTTTTGTCTGCAGAGGAAAATGCTTTGGCAAAATAAACCATGGAGAAAAAGCTGATCCTGTTTGTTGATCTTTATTGAAGAATCCATTTCCACAGTATGCAGTGACGTGCAGTCAGGGGAGGCTGTCATCATGAGAGGAATAGGAAACGAAATAACAAAGTATTAATATTTGTCCTCTGGACTATGATTTTGGTGTGGTTTTTAGTGTATTTTGACCATTTTTATAGAAAAAATGGCAGAAAATTCTGTATTTCCTGCTTAAATAAACGGAGTCTCCTTCGGAGACGAGAGGTGAGGCATGGACAGCCGAGCCTCCCTCCAGATTGCGCAATCACTCACAAACTGGATTGAGCGCGTGCAAATGGCGCGTGCTTGTTCCCATTTCTGTGTATGTTTCCAATATGATGGTTTAGGACACTTTTATGTAATAAAAGTATACGTCTTCTTTTCCATGGTGTTCAGTAATGTATTTTACGTATGTGTGTAATATTTACATCTTATTGATATGACATAAATCCACAGGGAAGGCAGGACCTGCCTCAAGGAAGACGGCGATAGTGAGCAGCCTGATAGCCTGCCAGCAGCCAGGTCACGGTGAACTCTAACCCGTGTGCAAAAAGTAAACACAAGAAGTGTGCTGTGCGATGCTGTAGATTTGATTTCTAAACTAAGAAATTTTTCAAAGCTGGACTTTCAGTCAAAGTCATTTAAAAGTAAAGGTATGATATACTGCAATTTACAGTGGCACTGGTGTTTTAAAATGGTTTTCAGCATCCTATTCACTCCTATTCTCTAATCCTATCCTATTGGCATCCTACTGTATGTTTGTAAATCTGACTTGTGAGTCAGTGCCTCCCCAACCCCAACCCTCACTGCACATCACTGTGTGTGTGTGTGTGTGTGTGTGTGTGTGTGTGCGTGTGTGTGTGTGTGTGTGAGTGTGTGCGTGTGTATGTGTGTGTGTGTGTGTGTGTGTGTGTGTTTGTGTGTTTGTGTGTGTGTGAGGGGGTGAGAGACAGAAAGGTTTCAACCACTTTTAGTAGAGTGGCACTCTCCAGGTGCTGCTCCTTGTGCTCCCTAGCTGCTGTAGCTAGCTCTCCTAGCATGAATGTTTACTCCAGTGTCACTGTTGACTTCAGTCGTTATGTTTCCGGCAGAAGTTAATGGCGCTGCTATCTGCTCACTCCTGTTCGCGTCGTCACTGCCTGTCCGTGTATTTTTTGGGAAAAAATGGCGGATATCCATACCGAACACCACAGCTAACTAGCGACAATGTACTGCGACCATGAACGTCAAGTACTAACAGCGTACCCTCAGTGACCCGCCCCCACCACCTTTAATTGGCCAGCATGTTGCCTGCGTTTGTTGGTTGGATTGGTTAAATTGTATGATCGACAAACCGAGATAGGAATAATAGACCGTTGGCCACTCCGATGTAGAAAACAAAATCCAAATAAAATAAACAGCTTCCAGTCCAAGGCAGGCACGGCTGACTCTGTGGGCAGGCATGGCTCATGGATTATTGAGAGTGAGTGTGACACTGTAACAACCATGAGTGAGATGTAGAGACACAACAAGTGTTATATATATTGGTTGGACTCTCTGTATCTACGGTTTGTAGAGATTTCTGAGATTTTCACAGAAACGTGCTTGATTCTGAAGAGTTTTAACTCAATGGGCCGGTCATGAACATCATACGGCTGCGCAGGGCGGTCTGCCGGCCGGTTCACTTGAGATTATTGGCCACCGGCCAAACGGGAAATCCCGGTTGAACCGATGGCCAATCCGCCCCTACTCTGCAACACCCCTAATGCAAACCTCCAGCACATCCTGTCAGGCTGTAAGATTGCGCTCTCCCAGGGAGGCTATAGGTTCACCCATGACCAGATCCTGAGGAAGCTAGCAGAGGTGTTGGAGGGCCGTCGACAGGGCAGCAGAGGGGTACCACCTGCAGAGAACCACAGCTTAATCGACTTAGTTAAGTTGTACATGTTCTTTTTGGGTAGACCAGAGAGCAGGGCCTTACAATAATCTAAACAAGAAAAGATAAAAGCATGCATCAGCACCTCCGTGCTGGCCTGAGAGAGAAATGGGCGGCTATATTCTTCAGGTGGTAAAAACCTATCTTTGTTGTGTTTTTGATGTGTGGAATAAAAGAGGTTGTTGAAGGATATATGTATATATGCCGATTGTTATAGTGGTTTAAGAGTACAGTGGGTGCTTGTTTCTCAGCCTTGAAGCCACTGTGGGAGTGTGTGCAGAGGAGAGATAAAAAGGGGAGTTTTGTTAGCGGTCAGTGGATGGGGCGACTTCGGTCGAGGGAGCACTCAGGCCTTCAAGGACACTGTCAGTGGGTGTGTGATATATGCTCAAGATTTCTATACTGTCACTGAAAAAAAGCCCTTTCAGCATGACAACACACCTGTTAACATCAAATTACCAGAAGCAACCCTTTTTCCCCAGTATACACTGAATGTAACTTGTTCTGAACTGTCTCTGAATTGTGTCTGAACCTTCCATACATCTGTAGGACCTCATGAGGAAGTGCTGTTTAAGGAGTTTTTGTGTCTGGTTGTCTGCTCAGCGTCGCAGGAAGACAACGGTAGATAAGACATTTGCATACTTGTTTCGATAGGAGATAAGGTGTGGTTTACTACCTCAAACCCTCCTAGGGTAATAAAAAAAACAGAACTCCAAAAAAGGACCCCTTTTAACCTAAATCAACGTCAAATCCGACCACAATTTGAACCGGAGGACCGTCTCTGTTGGGAGACAGAGGGACTTTCAGTAATAAGATCTACACAACAGAACTTTGTGTAGATGTTTGGAAAACAGTTAAAGTTCGATGTTCGCAACTTTCATTGCAAGTGTGTAACAGTATATGCATTATTTGTATCTTGTTGTGATTATGTTTATGTGGTTTCAGAAGTGCAAAGTCTTTGTCTAATTCCTGAAATATGTTGTGTTTTAATAATAGGCCCATCACTCAGTATCTGTATCTGTTAAAACTGTCTGCCTAAAGATTTTGGTTAAATTGGATATCAGAATTAGAATTAGAATACTAATTACTAATACTATCAGAGCCATAGGGGTGGGTTATACCTCAGACCCCCCCCCCCCCCCCTTTTCGTTCAACTTCGAGATAAAGGAACAGACAGAGGTGTCCTTTACTCGCTCTCACTCTGAAACTTTCTCCTGCACCTCTGCACCTCTGACCCCCTCTTCGTTCCCTTTGTTCTTTTGTCTAACTTTGTTAACCCAAAGTTAGCAAGAGACGTTGTTTTCTTACTTAAGTATTTTCGTTTATTAATCTATTTTTACTGCGCAACTTTATAAGTTTCTACGACACGTTTTTATTTTTCCTAAGTATAGTAAAACCCCTCGTGCCGTCTTTTCCCTTTTTGTCCGGTCGACAAATTGCATCAAACTCTAGTTCAGAACCAGTCAGAACATTTTTGTCAACCCAAAAACAACCTCCAGAGGCAAGCCACCTATAGAGCTGGGGCGGGAGCAGATGAACCCCGCCGATCCAACCGAGCAGCTGACCCAGTCTACAGAACCAGAACTAAGGTCCGCCAAACACCAGGGACCTACGAACCTGCATTGGTACTGTAAGACGCCAGTGCGACTGTAATATCAACGGCAAAGTAAGGTTGGCCTTTTAATGCAACTCTTGGTTTAAACGTTGGTGACACTTGAATTCTGATCCGAGTTCTGTTGACAGGGTAATTAGAGCAAGTTTTAAAGTCCGCCAATAATATTATAAACCAGCCCCGTAGGCCTGAATCACTCTGGTCTTGAGCTTTTATATCCACATTTAACCCTTTTTCTCTTCTCTATTCAGTGTTGCACTGTCCTGTATTCGCTTTGTTAGGTAGTCAAATAAATGTTTATAACTTTACGTCGTTGTGAGAGTCTTCCGTTCTGTGCAGAAAGTGTTGGTCCCTGATAAGGCTGTGGTACGAACTAACGCGTTCAAGACGAGACTGATACAAATTTAAATAATCAATTACTTTAAATAACTAACAGGTATTAAACCTTCACCAAAGTTTAATAAACATCCTGTCTTATTTTGGTGTGGTGCCCTACTCCGAGGTAAAATCAATCCTAAATTATAACGAGTCGTGTTAATTCATAATTAATTCAGCGACTAATATATTCTAGCCATAATAAAAGCAGGCTTAATCTTCTACACATCGTTTCACTCGACAGACAGCGAGATAGTATGCGTACAGCTTAACCATCCTGTACCAACATGTGCAGCTGGTTTTCAAAGTGTTTTAGTAAACAGACGTTTGTTGCAAAGTCTCCCAAATAAAAACAACATATACAGAAAAAAATGTTGATGTTTCAATGTATGCATCTATCCTAGTGAATGTTTGTTAATTAGACTATAATCAATAATTAAGTGTATATTTCAGTGTGCTATGCGCACTATTGGTCAATATGATAGAAATCAAAACTCCTTCACCCCTGCTCACACTGTTCATGGCCCTAGCCTAACCAGAACTGATTTGTCCACTTCAAAGTCAAATCAAATCAAATTACAACTTTACATTAATAAGCATTACAAGCTGCAACACATGTCGTATGGGTCAACGCGATCTATCTGCCAGCATCTCTAAATATCTCTGCTCCGCCCTGGTTATTAGTTTGTCCCTGTAAGGACCCTTTTCTTTTGTCTTATTCTAGATATCTCTGCTCGGCCCTGGTTTAAAGTATGTCCTTGTAAGGACCCTTTTCTTTTGTCTGATTCTAAATATCTCTGCTCGGCCCAGGTTGTAAGTTTGTCCCTGCAATGACCCTTTTCTTTTGCCTTAATCTTCTCCATCTCTTTACAATCGTCTCGTCAAATCTCAGTTTAAAACGCAGTGATTCCGTCTCTATGTGCTTCCAGTTGTGATTCAAACTCCTTCCTGTTGCACTCTATGGTGCAGTGTTGCCCTGGCAACCAGTAGCGTGGGATTCCAACGTGGCGGACCAGTTCAGACCCCTCCCAAATTGTCACGTATCTGCTCATTCCCAATAGCTTTTAATTTTTTTGTCATACTTTTGGGGACTGAAAAAAGCGTATTGTGTGTTTTTCATCTAGGAGGAGGGTCACAAGCTCGGGAGTCAGTTTACCAGCAAGCAAGAAAGCGTTGTGGTGTGGTTGTCTTGGACGATTGTCAAGAGATGCCTGTCCAAGGGGACAGCACAGAGGAGGCTTTGCCTGCAGGTGTAGTGTCAAATGATCATGACTATGCCTGTCACCTTCTCCTGGTTACTTTTACAAAAAAGATCAACAGCTATTTTGTCCAGCGAAAAAGTTAAAGTATATGGCAGTTAATAACAATTACTATCTTGTGATGATGGAGACACCTGGAGAGGCGTGATTGGGAGGAACGGCCTCCCTGATCTAAATCCGAGCGGTCGGCTGTTATTAGACTTCTGTGCTAGTCACGGATTGTCTATAACTAACACCATGTTCGAACATAAGGATGCTCATAAGTGTACGTGGTACCAGAGCACCCTAGGCCAAAGGTTGATGATCGATTTTGTGATCGTATCATCTGATCTGGGGCCGTATGTTTTGGACACTCGACTGAAGAGAGGGGCAGAGCTGTCAACTGATCACCATCTGGTGATGAGTTGGGTCAGAGGATGGGGGAAGATTCTGGACGGACCAGGTAAGCCCAAAAGAGTAGTGCGGTTGAACTTGGAACGTCTGGAGGAGGCCCCTGTCTGAGAGATCTTCAATTCACACCTCCGGCAGATTTTTTCTGGCATCCCTGTGGAGGTTGGGGGCATTGAACCGGAGTGGGCAATGTTCAAAGCTTCCATTGCTGAAGCTGCAGCAGTGAGCTGTGGCCTCAAGGTCTTAGGCGCCTCAAGGGGCGGTAACCCTCGAACACCATGGTGGACAGGGAAGCTGTCCGGCTCTAGAAGGAGGCCTTCCAGGATATGTTATCTCAGAAGACTCCAGAGGCAGTTGCAAGGTACCGACTGGCAAGAAGGGCTGCAGCCTCTGCTGTGTCAGAGGCAAAGCAGCAGGTGTGGGAGGAGTTCAGATAAGTCATGGGGAAGGACTTTCGGGCAGCACCAAGGTGCTTCTGGAAAACCATTCGACATCTCAGGAGGGGGAAACGGGGAACCGCCCAAGCTTTTTACAGTAAGGACGGGACGCTGGTGACCTCAGCTGATGATGTAATCGGGCGGTGGAAGGAGCACTTTGAGGAACTCCTTAATCTCACTAACACGCCCTCTTTTGTAGAGGCAGTGCTGGAGGCTGATGGGGAATCATTGTCTATATCTCTGGCGAAAGTCACTGAGGTAGTCAAACAACTCAGTGGCAAAGACCCAGGGATTGATGAGATTCGTCCAGAAATGCTGAAAGCTTTGGGTTTGACACATCTCTTCAATATTGCGTGGAAGTCTGGATAGTGCCAAGGGAGTGGCAGACCGGGGTGGTGGTTCCCCTATTTAAAAAGGGGGACCAGAGGGTGTGTGCCAATTACAAGGGTATCACACTACTCAGCCTCCCTGGTAAAGTCTACTCCAAGGTGCTGGAAAGGAGGGTTCGTCCTATAGTCGAACCTCAGATTGCAGAGGAACAATGCGGATTCCGTCCTGGACGTGGTTTGTGGATTTGGAGAAGGCATATGACCCGGTCCCTCCGGAGATACTGTGGGAGGTGCTGCGGGAGTATAGGGTGAGGGGGGTCACTTCTGTGGGCCATCCAATCTCTGTACACCCAAAGCGAGAGCTGTGTCCGGATCCTCTGCAGTAAGTCGGATTTGTTCCAGGTGGGGGTTGGCCTCCGCCAGTGGTGCGCTTTGTCACCAATCCTGTTTGTGATTTTCATGGACAGGATATCGAGGCGTAGTCGTGGTGGGGAGGGGTTGCAGTTCGGTGGGCTGAGGATCTCGTCTCTGCTTTTTGCAGATGATGTGGTCCTGATGGCATCGTCAGTCAGTGACCTTCAGCACCCACTGGAACAGTTCGCAGCCGAGTGTGAAACGGCTGGGATTAGGATCAGCACCTCTAAATCTGAGGCCATGGCCGCTGATGAGAGGCTTGGTCACTGCAGAGTGGGCTTTCAGTCTAAATCGTCTTGACAATGAGACACTGTGTGCAGAGACAGATCTTTGCCCTGTTCAGATCTGAACTGGCGAGACACTCCAGATGCAGTGTTGAACTCGTTCCTCATTGAGAATCTTGTCATGATCCTGTCCTCTCGTGCACTTGTTTTACGTGGAAGACCAGCCTTTTTGAGGGACTTAAATGTAAAGTTTTAATAGTCTTGAAATCTCAGACTTGTAACACCCAACCAGGAAACCGGTGGATTGCTTACTCCAGGTAGGGAATGAGTCCTTACCCCAAGTGAAGGAGTTCAAGTACCTCGGGATCATGTTCACGAGTGAGGGGACGATGGAGCGTGAGTTTGGCCGGAGAATCAGAGCAGCGGTTAGAGAGCTGATCCGGAAGGCAAAGCTCTCGATCTACCGGTCAATCTTTGTTCGCTGGTACAAGCGACGGAAATAAGTTTTCTCAGGAGGGTGGCTGGAGTCTCCCTTAGAGATAGGGTGAGAAGTTCAGCCATCCGTGAGGAACTCGGAGTAGAGCTGCTGCTCCTTTGCTTTGAAAGGAGCCAGTTGAGGTTGTTTGGGCATCTAGTAAGGATGCCCCCTGGGCGCCTCCCTAGGGAGGTGTTCCAGGCACATCCAGCTGGGAGGAGGCCTCAGGGAAGACCCAGGACAAGGTGGAGAGATTATATCTCCAGACTGGCCTGGGAACGCCTCGGGATCCCCCAGTTAGAGCTGGTTAATGTGGCCCGGGAAAGGGAAGTTTGGGGTCCCCTGCTAAAGTTGCTGCCCCCGTAACCCGACCCCGGATAAGCGGTTGAAGATTAGATAGTAGTAGTTGTATTAGGGGCAACTGATCTTTCTATAAAGTTTTGAACCTCATATTATAATCTTTTTTCAGTTCTATTGACTGGTGAGGATCTGTGTGACATACCTAACAGTCAGCTGAAAAGAAGAGGCTTCTTGGATGAGGATCAGAATTTTCAAGTCTATTCACAGAAAGACCAGTTACTAATGCTACTACTACTATTTTATTAATATGTTGAACTCAAAAGAGATGAGTCAAAATTATTGTCAAGCTCACAAACCAATAGCAACCAGTAATGAAGACTGAGTGAAAATGGGTAGAAGAGTGATACCTAACTCACTTCATGTATGTTTTTTCTTACCCATAAGGTAAACTGGACAGTGCCGCTCAGAGAATACAAGAGTTGGAACTGCGAGTTGTGTCTCTCGAAACAGAAATCCAGCAGCTGACAATAACCATGCAGCAGCTACTCATTTTTTAGTTTTCTGTCACAGATGAGGACTATCGCTACTACACAAGATTCAGCTCAAAGGAGGTCTTCACTGTGTTTTGTTTGTTTTGTTGATTTATGACGTCATAGCCTACTGATATTTCTTCAAAACTGTGCTACTGATTTGGCTTTCAAAATGTTTATTACAGTACAGTTTGTTAAGTACATTATAAGGTACAAGAAAATAAACATTTTTTGAAATGGTTGGATGCAAAAACAACTCTTTTCAAATGTGCTGCAATGTGTGCACCCAAGTACTACAAGCTAATAGCTTTCAAAAATTCCACAACTTCAACATTAACATTCAAATATAACCCAGTAGTCATTATGGCCTTTAGAAAATGTTTTTTTGGGGAGCTGGGGTAGTGCACTATAGGCCCATGTAGTGTGGCCTAAGCATTTGTCCTTAATAGCATTTTTCCCTTTACATTACTTTTACTTTTATACTTTAAGTAGTTTTGAAACCAGTACTTTTACACTTTTATTGGAGTAAAAAGCTTGAGTTGATACTTCTACTTCTACTATGAATTTGAATACTTTTAACATCTCTGCTCAACATAGACGGATTACCGCATGGGCAAAGTGGGCGTGTGCCCAGGGCCCCTATTGGCTCTGGGGCCCTGGGCATTCAGAGGTTTTTTTTTTTTTTTTCGGTACAATTTAAAAAAGAAAATATTGGAATGAAGGTTGTTTTGAAAATGTACTATGATAATAAAATCATATGAAAGTTTCAGAAATGATAAGATTAAATCAGTAATGTGTGATGACTCAATGACGCACGGGCTTGAGGCATTTCAAGTGTCTGAGGTTCGGTTTCGTTTGCAGCTCTTTAGACCGGCCCTGCCTCCGTGTTTGTGTCTGCTGCTGCTGCTGTGGTGTTTGCTTCCGCTGCTGCCCATTTTGTGCCGACTGCCGCGGCCGCTTTCCCCGAGCTCTCCTGCTGCTGGTGCTCCTTGAATAAGATGCGGGCATTTATCCCAGCCAGGTCGAGAGGGATGTTATAAAAGACCGCCACTGTCCGGCCGTCTTCTGTACCGCCTTCGACAGAGTAGCCTACCCCTTTCGCATCTTGTCCGGGTTGTCCTCGTGGTACTTGGTGTTGTTATAGCACATCACAGTTTCTGGTGTTGCCTTCGCCCCACTAAAGGTGCCCACACCAGTGTGCAAGGTTCTCAGGATGCAGACAGTCTTTCCCTGCGACACAGAGTCGCATTATTTCAGCACCGAACTGTTCCGCTCGCTGTTTCACGTAGGGGAACTCCTGTTTTTGTTTGCCCATGGTGCCAACCAGGCAATATAATACAGCTATATAATAATTGACTTACAAGTAAATTCACAAAGAGGCACAGCTGGAGACTGCTAACAAAGTTAGAGACAAGAGAGAAAATGAAAGCAGCAAACCGCATGAAAAATGTAACAATGAAACCGAAGTGAAGTGATGTGCGGTCAGTTTGGCCGAAATATGTAAAACATCTCATATTTTCTTTACCTTTTGTGTAATTTATATAAAAACGATTCTCAATTAAAATAGAGACACTTTTAGAATGAAATGGTTAGAAGCCTTTATTGTCTGCATTTTGTTATTTACATCACAGACTGATAATTTAATTCTGATAATATTCAAAGTTATTATTATTATTGTTTCACAAAAACAAACACACAGCAAGTATAACGGTACTGGGCTCTTTTCTTTGTGATTTAGCAATATTGTTGCTCCGTTGTGTGACAGCACTTTTATTCTCAACAAATCATACAATGAACATCACTAAGATTTTACAACTTGAATAATTCATTCATCAAGATCTGAAGTGTTCCCTTCATTTGTTTGAGCTGTTTTGTGCCAATGTTGGGAAACATGATGCAGGCATGCTTATGAAGAGAGGGCGCTGTAATTGGCTGGGGGACTACGGAAGCCCCTCCCGCTGAGCGCTTTCTTTTCTTTTCTTTTTTTTTTTTTTTCTACCACTGAGCTCATGTAAACAAACACACACTGGGCATGCGTCACTGGAATAATGGAGGACTGTCTTTTCCGCCCGGACTGATGGTGTCTGTATTTCTACTCTACTACCTGTGATCCAAGAAAAAAAAAAAACTCGTCTACATTGCAGCGTGTGTAAGTTGATGTTTGACACTTTAGAATTAATTCGTTTGTAGGGAAGTAGGAGTAACTTTTAAGTTTAGGCACAAGAAAGTGACGATCGGCAACAAGCCATGTTTGCTAGTTGTTTAGCTGAGAGCGGAGGCAGCTGTCAGATCTCAGAATCCGCTGCACACTTAAAGCGGTTGCTTCTGCTGTCAAGAAATTAATATCTGTTTTGACAGGACGACTCGTGTTATTTGTTAAGTTAGTATGCAGCGGTTTACTCCTGAATATGACAGTGCTTTGGTTTTTGATGACTACACTTTTAATTCCTAAGACGCAGAGCAAGCTATCTTGCCGTTAGCATGTTAGCTAGCGAAGGAGCAGCGCTGTCAGTGGGCCACGGTGTGTGACAGACGTTCTATTCACCCAATGACAGTCTGAGCATCATAATACGTTAGGATTGGATCCAATCACAGTTACACGGTGGACCCACAAGTCTTCAGGTCCGTATTGCCAGAGTGTAGAGGATGTTGATAGACATCTTCTCGGTTAGTCAACTCTACACGTAAAGATTCCTGTACATTAATGCACAGCACATCACATACCAAGGGCAGTGAAATCGGATGTTTAAGTTACAGATATGTCCTTTGTAGCATCTAGCCCACTGGTTCTCAAACTGTGGTACTCAAGCTCCCTATGGTGGTACTTGAAGGACTCTCCGAAATTAAAAAAAGCAAACATTAATTACTGAATTAATTATTATTTTTGTTCAAATATCAGCCTGCTATGTAGTCACGTTCAGAATTACGAGCTAAACTGTGATGGTAAGAGAGTCAGCAGAGGTAAAACGATTGGTTTGAAAACTCTTGACATGTTAGTGCTGATGCTAACCTTTCATACAGTGTGGCTGAAGACAGTCAACAATAAATTATCTTCTGATCAGAAATAAACCTTCCTGTCTGTAGCTGAATAGTGTCGGCCTACGCTGCTGTATTTCATTGCTACCGTCCTACCATCTATGCTGTTTATACCGTTCACCCCTTGGTGTAGGTATAGTGGTTTCTGTTCTAATGTGGTCTGGCATGAAAAAAGACAGAAACAGAATAAAGGTTTCATAAATGTATTTCATAAACAGTGTCTCTGGAGTCAGCTTTTTAATATAAAGTAGTTCAGGTTTGACCAGTCAGAGTGTAGTGGTTTTTTGACCTGGTTAAATGTGCTGTAAGTACTGTTTTTTTTCTGCATCTGGTTTAATGTGGTCTGGATGGAGAAAAAGCAGTGAAATCAACCTTTTGTCTTCAAAAACAGAAGAAAAGACTGACAAATCTGCCGAACAGTTTAACAGCTTTGCAGCTGTAACGGTGATGTTTAGGACTGTTTTAATGAAAAGTGGTGCAACAATTGGATAACTGGCCAAGAAATCTTATCTCTTTACCTTCCCCCTTACTCCCGGATCAGAGAACAACTACAGCAGCGTGCTTGAGATGGGCTGTTACTGTA
Source organism: Echiichthys vipera (assembly GCF_963691815.1). NCBI lineage: Eukaryota > Metazoa > Chordata > Actinopteri > Perciformes > Trachinidae > Echiichthys > Echiichthys vipera. The sequence goes on along the minus strand of NC_139828.1, from coordinate 34,639,680 downwards.
AAGTGACTGCACAGACCTGACGTAGACTGGGTCACAGGCTGAGGGCGCACTCACACTGTCCATCCGTACCGTGCCCCAAGACGTTTCACGGTTAAAGTCTAGTCCGTTTGACCAGTGTGACTTGTTTGGGAAAGGTGGGCTTTTGTAAGGCACGTTTACACATGTACGAGCGCGAGCGTGCACACGTGTACGGGCACGAGGCCTACCGCGGTTCTGACGTCATTTTATGTGCGCCTGTTCGGACATAGAAAAAAAGAAGGATGGACCATGCGCGGACATTTAAAACAATGGCGGCGAAAGGTTCATGTTGGTGTGATGCGGAGGTGGAGTGTTTACTGCGGATTTGGTCGGATCAAAAATATTCAAAAACAGTTGGACAAAACGCACAAAAACTCTGAGGTCTATGGAAAGATTTGTAAACAAAGCGATGCATCGCGATGACGTCAATCAATGCGTGTGACGTGTTACGGCGTGATGAAGTATCGGCAGGCAAGAAGCATTCCGCCGAGGGCCCAGGTAGTGTGAGTACAAAGGGGCCTGGCCCGCGGGGGGAGAGGGAGGGGGGGACAAGTACCCTAAAGCACGGGGCATGGTACGGATGGGCAGTGTGAGTGCGCCCTTAGAAGACTTTAAAAAGTGCATTCAATGGAGCCTGATGCTGTCAAACATGTAACTGTCCAACTTGTAACCTAGATGTTTTCATGATCATGTCCATGTTTTCCACCAATCAGAGTTGTGGTCCAAGTAACAAAACTCAAGATGACTACAGACACGCCAGCCAAAAGCATGGGCTCCAGGATAATGACGTTCACCCCCTCCAAAGAGGAGTTCAAGGACTTCAGCCGGTACATTGTCTATATGGAGTCACAAGGAGCACACAAAGCTGGAATGGCAAAAGTAAGTAGTAGGTCTTTTGTGTTTTCCTGGGTTCTTATAATGGTACAGACTGCATTTATTAATTCTCCTGAAATGACCTGTGTCTACTGTTTGTAGTTTGGATAATCTACTGTTTTATGATAAAATGAGATATCATTATTTACCCTGGCGTTTGTCTAAGTAGTTCCTAGAGATGGAGAGTACAGAAAATGGACTCAAGTTGAAAATAGCCCAACTCATTATGTGAACTAAAGCCCTGCAAAAGAAAGAGAGTACTAGACATTTGTTTGGTCTTAACTCAAATCCAATACTCTCTGTAGCTGTTTCCTAGGTGTAACGTTAACATACGTCTTCAGTGGCCACTTTTGATCTGATTTCACTTCCCCGTTCTGAATGGAAATCATGTAGCTAGCCTGCATATTTAAATGACAAACAGTTTGTGTTCTTGTTGTGTACATTTAAGCTCTTACTCTCACATGAATCATTATTACAGAAACATGAGATAAATGAGAAAGTACTACCTACTAGGGTTGTCACCATACAGTCAATACCGATACCCAGGAAAATACTCAATACCATTTTGATTTCACAGGAAAAAATTTCAAAAAATGAAGGCAGAATTTATACAATAAAGATTAGTACATACAAACAACATCTGTACCGATACTTTTAAAAAGTTGTCTCACGTAGTGTAAAAAAAAAAAAACTGAATATATGTGAATATATGACAATTTGTTTGTTTCCCTGTGTTGTAGAGGATTTGTGTGATGATGTCATATGAGCAGCACCGTTCAGAGCCGCTGAGGTAGAGTCAGTCTAATATTTATTTACCATTAAAAGTGCTTAAATACATCTATATAAAGTCTATTGTGCTTTAAAACTATGTGCAAATTGTAACTATCGATAGATTATTTACATTACAAATTGTTTTTATATCGATATACATGTAGTTGGATCAGTGGAATATAAATCTCTACATTGATGTAGCCTGTGAATGTTCTCATTCGTCCAGGTCATCGTTATCCTCAAAACAATTTCAGTCAAAAACAACTGGACTGGTTGTTTGTCTAGGAAGACGTTTCACCTCTCATCCAAGAGGCTTCATCAGTTCATGTACGCATCTGACCAGGCTGGGACCGGTCCAACTAACTGGTGTGGAGATCCAGGTATTTAACCTCTCACAAGGCCGGTGATGTCACTGACACCTTTTGTGCTCCAAGTACCCACGCCCATCGTAAGAGTGACAGTCGTTGGTGGGCAGTTGGTTTCGACTTCGTTAGTGCTCTATTGAGTCTGAACGACAGTCGTTGGGGTCACCCGGGCCATGTGTGAACAGTTGTCCTTTGAGGTTAGATTGTTGAATCTCCTGGGAAGTGATGAAAGGGCAGCATTGCAAATTGGAGATAAGTGGTGTCTCAGACCCCCTCCTCTGTTTAGCGATGGTTTCTCCACTTTTACATATATGGCTTCTTTTACTCCTCTTTCAAACCATCTGTCCTCTCTGTCCAAGATTTGGACATTGCTGTCATCAAAGGAGTGGGCTTTCTCCTTGAGGTGTAAGTGGACAGCGGAGTCCAGGCCTGAGGAGTTAGCTCTCCTGTGTTGGGCCATGCGTTTATGCAGTGGTTGTTTTGTTTCTCCAATGTAAAGATCTTTGCATTCCTCGTTGCATTGGACAGCATAAACCAGGTTGCTTTTTTGGTGGTGTGATGTTCTGTCCTTCGGATGTACTAGTCTCTGTCTGAGTGTGTTACCGGGTTTGAAATACACAGGGATGCAGTGTTTGTTGAAAATCCTCCTGAGTTTCTCCGATACCCCAGCCACATATGGGATGACTATGTTGTTTCTCCTGTTATCTTTTTCTTTCTCAACCACTCTGGTTTTCTTTCTGGAGGCAGCTGCCGTTTTAACAAAGGTCCAGCTGGGGTAGCCACAAGTTGTGAGGGCGCCTCTCAGGTGCTTGCGTTCTTCCCCTTGAGCCTGTGAGCTAGTGGGTACGTTTTTAACAAAGGTCCAGCTGGGGTAGCCACAAGTTGTTTTTAACAAAGGTCCAGCTTGGGTAGCCACAAGTTGCATAGAGCTGATAACGTACCCACTAGCTCACAGGCTCAAGGGGAAGAACGCAAGCACCTGAGAGGCGCCCTCACAGCTTGTGGCTACCCCAGCTGGACCTTTGTTAAAACGGCAGCTGCCTCTTGGATGAGAGGTGAAACGTCTTCCTAGACAAACACCCAGTCCTTTTTTTGACTGAAATTGCTTTGAGGATACATTGATGTAGTAGATGAATGAAAGTTAGATAGATGGATTGATCGATTTCTTTCTTCCTTTATTTGTAAATGGTAAATTTGGCTCGCAGTGAGAGACATTCATACAAAACAATACATAAATAAATAAATAATTTTAAAAAAATAGTAAAAGCTACACAATTTGCCATCATCCCCATCATCATTCCATGCTGCCTCATAAAGTGCATTTAATATGTTAAGTGGCTACCCTCAAAGTGCACGGCATAAGTGCATTCATTGTCATCATCAACACCACCACCAAAACCATCGTCAGCTAGTTCTCATTCAGATGTCTGATGGCCGCAGGGACAAAAATAGACCTGTGCCTTTTTAGTTTTGGTTCTGGGTACCACTCACTACCCACACAGTGAGACCGGCACACCTTCAAATCACTCATCAAAACCCATCTCTTCAGAATTGCCTTCAACCTCCAATAATCCACTGTGTCATTTAACTTTTATTTCTTGACTACTTATTTTTAAATTCTCCTGCCCTTTAGTCATTTTACTACTTTGAATCTTTCTTACCTTAACTTACTTGTTTCTTCAATGTAGCCTACTTGTTTTTAATGTACTCACTTGTAGCCTGCTTGTTGTTTTAAATGTACTTATTTTAAATGTATTGGTTTTTATTTTACTATGTAAAGTGACTTTGAGTAAGCGCTATACAAATAAAATGTATTATTATTATTATTTACTATTATTATTAAATGCCCCTAAGAAACAGGTCTGAACTGGGGCCATATCGTGAAGGTCTTTCAAATAAGATTATTTATTATTCTTTTTACTGTGAAGCAACAGCACCAAGTATTAAGATACAGTCATTGGGGGAAGCTTAGCTCATGTTCAACTGAATGAATCTACATCAACATTCATTACAGTGGAATTACCTGTACTCTCATAGTTCACATGGTAAATTTGGCATAATGTACATTTCAATGACACTCATTGCTTGATATAATTCAGTAGTGAATTCCAATTACATCTTTGCCATATTTTTGCTCGCTCTTGTTTTAAATGTGAAACAGGGTAATGTACATTTCTCCAGCACTAACTCCTTCAATTTCCCAGCTTGGGATCCATAAAGTATTTCTATTCTATTTCTATTCTATTCTATTCTCTTCTATTTTATCAGTCCAACAGTAACATAATCTAATGGGTAAAAGGACTTGTACTTATATAGCATCTTTCTAGTCTTCTGACTACTCAAGGCACTTTCACACTACTTGTCACATTAACCCATTCACACAGACATGTCTTGGACACTTCAACATGCGGACTGGAGGAGCAGGGGATTGAACCACCGATCTCTTGAATGGAGGACGACCCGCACTACCTCTGATCCACAGCCGTCCCGTTATTTACTCTGCTGCTTTCTCTTCTTGAACTTTTTTGTTCTGTTCTTCTCTTGCAGGTTATTCCACCTAAAGGCTGGAAACCTAGGCAGACATACGATGATATCGATGACTTGGTCATTCCTGCTCCCATTCAGCAGGTAGTGACCGGCCAGTCAGGACTGTTCACACAGTACAACATCCAGAAGAAGCCAATGACTGTCCATGATTTCCGCAAGACCTCCAACATGGACAAGTCAGTTTACATTATGTCACATTATGAACACAGTGAGCTGAAATGTTTTTCACGCAATGACTATTAGATTATGATGCAGACAATCTGGTACAGTTGGTTATTTCCATAAGCCTATTATTTTGATTACCTAACAAGCTCTATCCTTGGATTTCTCATTGTAGGTTCTGCAATCCCCGATACGTGGACTTTGACGAGCTGGAGAGGAAGTTTTGGAAGAACTTGACCTTCAACCCACCCCTTTATGGTGCTGATGTCAGCGGATCCTTATATGCTCCAGTGAGTGGTAGAAAAATAGATAGATAGATAGATTTAATTTATTATTCCGTCATGCATAATCAATATGCCCAGCCCACAAGGGCTTACAAGACACATTTATTAAACAAAAAAAGACCAGGAACCAAAAGTAGACGCTTAACATTAGTAATACTAACAAAAAAAACATCCTGACGTTCCCCCCAGGCTTTTGCAACATAGGAGGCTAGCTTCTAAACATAAAGTGCACAACCATTCCATCATGTCATCATTAGTGCTCCAAAACATTCCAGGATTTTGACCAAACATTTAATTGAGAAAAGGTATTCTCAGCTGATCATGAAAGGGACAGTAAAAGTGAAATGAATACATTTACTTTCCAACTCTCCAAAATTACAAAGTTCACAAAGTCTCTGTTCCTCTGGGATGTTTTTAAATCTGCAAACTTCTAGGGCCAGAGGAAAGATTCCTGTTCTTAGCTGAGCAACCAAAGATCTCTGATTTCTCCCTAAATTTGCTTTTACATAAGATTCAGTACCATAGTTTTGTTTGATTTGAATATATTTTGTTTATTGTTTGTTTATTGTTTATTTTGTTGTCATTTAACCCCTTTCCTTCAAATCCAAAAAGTAACTTTTTTCTAATTGTGTTTACACTGCATGATAAATTATTTCTATAGGTATGCTGTATTTCGGCTTCTGCTGAACTTTACTCCAAAGGAAAACCTTTTTATTGATCCTGTTATGTGACATATAAATTAAGCAACACCACAGCCTAATCATTTCACATTTCCTTCTTACTGATCCAGGAATCTAACTCCTATCAACCTGAGCAGCCACATTTATGAATGTCTGAGAAACAACGTATAGCTCTGTTTTTTGTACTGCATCTGAAATGGACCTTTCTTTCAATCCCCATATCCCAGCAGCATAATTGAAAATAGGAGAAACTCAGCGTGCAATTGAGAGGAAGTGGAATACCCAAGGTTTTTACATATTTTTAATATAATTTACATATTTTAACAGCAGACCCCAAAGCTCTGCTAACGCAACCAGCCAAGGGTTCAATTCCATTTCCGTAAGTCATAAACTCATCAAGAGGAAATCCCAAATATTTATACTCGCATACACAGTCCAATGTCATGTTCCAAAAAGTAAAAATGGTCCTACTTCTTGAAGCCTTTTTTTTCTAAAATGAATTATCTGTATTTTACTCTTATTTATCCACAGCCTCCATATGTAAGACCATGTCTTTAACTAATTCAATATATTCTGCAAATCATTTTCTGATTCAGCCATCAGCACAATAGCATCTGCGTACAGCAGAATACCCACAGTTGAGTGCGTTAAATTTACACCTTAATTAGCATTGTTGATTTCAAGAGCCATGCCATTTATGTAAAAAGAAAAAAAGCTAGGGGACAGGACATCACATCGTTTAACACCAAATGGGTTTTTAAACCAGTACGTTTGTGAATCATTTACCTGAACACAAGCAACAGAGCAACTAACCAGGGATTTTAGAGCTTGGTAGAATTTACCATCAACCCCTGCTTTTAAAAGTTTTAAACAGCAGATCCCTATTTATCCAATCAAAAGTCTTTTGGAAATCTAAAAAAACATATAAAAAAATCATTTATTATTTTCTGCTATCCTTGTCCCAACTATTGTTGAAATTGTGTGAATATGATCAATGCAGGCTCGATTTCTTCTGAACCCATTCTGCTCATTAACTAAATATTTTACTGTTTTCAGATACTGGGTCAGCCTAATGTTCAAAATACTACTATATAATTCATACACTGTGCTAAGAAGGCTGATTCCCATGCAGTTGAGTGGTATTCTAGGATCATTCTTCGAAGACTTAGGGCACACTCACAATTACCATTTGTACCGTGCCCAAGCATGCTCCATAGCTAAAGTCTAGTTCGTTTGACCAGTGTGAGTGCAACAGTCACCCTAAAGCACGGGGCACGGTATGAATTGTGTGTGAGTGAGGAATAAGTTTGATAATAGATTTATGACATGCAGAAGGAACAATACTATATTTAAGTCAAAACCTAAATAAACAGAGAAGCAGATTTAAAAGAGGTGGTGACAGATTGAATAATGCCACCAACTGGATCTTAGATCTCTTTATTGTGTTACCACAGACCTTCCCATTCAGCCATCTTTAGTAATTGTACCACATGTTGCATTTTTACAGTATCAGTGTCACTGCTACTTAGAGCCTCTGCTGAATCCCTTCTTACAGGATGTGGCTGAATGGAACATCGGCCGTCTCAACACCATTCTGGACACTGTGGAGAACGAGAGTGGGATCAAGATCAAAGGAGTCAACACACCATACCTTTATTTTGGGATGTGGAAGAGTGCCTTTGCATGGCACACAGAGGACATGGATCTGTACAGCATCAACTACCTGCACTTTGGAGAGCCTAAGTCCTGGTACAGTCACTGACACACCCTTTCACTGCTGGTCACTCTGCTTTTGTATAAAATTTAGCAATCCTAATTTACCACTGCAGACATAGTGATGTGCAGATACAATAGTCAAAAATATATCACATGCCCAAAAAGTACTATATTTATAAATGCATTAGCACTTGGATTGTGGGAAAAATCAATTAAGACTGATAGATATTTATATTTTATTATTATCTTAAAGTGGAAACCGATAGTTTTCCAGCCTGTAGTGTTCCCCAGTGTTATTGTTGGTGCAGCTGTCACAAGCAGCTTGCCAACAGTTCCCAACAACACAGGACACACTGCATTTGTTTACAACCAACTGAACAACAGAGACACTGATTTTCGGTTGTTGATTTTTACATGAACAAGTAGATAGAACTAGTCAGGCTGGCTCTCCAGTCACTGGATCCATCAGTTACTTCATATTAGCAACATGGCTAATGCTAGCAGCCTGTATACTCTCCAAAGTACGACACAACTGTAAGAATCCCAATTTGAAGCAGAAACTCTGAACTCAGTGATCTAGCTTAGTAGAAAGAGCGGTTCTGATCACTCTCCCCTTCCTCCATCTGCAGGGCTCTTTTTCTTTTGTTCCACCGTCCATCATTCACGCTACCTGATGATAGCTACTGTAAGATTTTTGTTGTTTGCCTCTTACCTTTTTAAGTTGAGGCGCAACGCAAGCTCTTTCCTCTTCCTTTGTAACATAAAGTAAGTCGGGAGTTCATACCCGGTAACAGACAAAGTTAAATAGTTAAAGTGAGGCTTGAATCTAAATTTTGGTGGAATCTTTATTCAGTAACCATTACATTGTGCAGTCAACATTTACTTCATAATAAGTTTAAACAGAAAGTTATCTGTTTACATGCAGTTTAAAAACCTGATTATATTCGGGAAGGACATACTCAGGTTTCTCAAACACCATGTAAACACCGTACCCCTGGTAAAATCAGAGTTCTCATACCCCTGTTAACAGACCTAGAGAACACTTATTCGTGTATGTAAACAGCTTTCCGGGATTACTATCGGGTCACTCATCTGTGCATGCTCCATGGGTTAGAACTCCCCCCTCCCCCCTCCCCACTCCACAGTAGTGGCTCCACAACAGGAAAAAAACAGATAGAATAGAAAGAATAGAGCATTACCTTTAAACCGAGAGAGGACTTGATGGAAAAATGAATGGAAAGTAGCATGGTAATTCTGTCCAAAGTCGGCCATATTTTCCCCAGTTGGGATTTTGACAAAGGGGAACCATGTCCCAACCAGCTTTGTTGGCAGAGCACCACCTTCTGTACCGAAGGTCGAGTTACTCCATCATTTTCCCATTCAACCCATTTCATGTATACGAGGGAAACTTCAATAATCGGATTATTCCCTTTACCAGGTTAAGATCTTTATTGTGTTACTGATGTGCCTGGAAATGCACTGACTGTAAATGAACAGCAGGGTTTCTGCTTTGTACATTTTGCAGCGGCGGCCCACCGTTGCTTCTGAGAAAAAAAAAAAATTAAAACAATTTTCTTTTCACCTAAAGGATTACTAAATGTGAAGGAGATGGATAGTAACAAAAGAAGTCTGGTTTCAGACCTATTATTCATATTATTCAGATACACTGTACTTTTTTATGGAAGATAAAACCCATGAAGAATAATCTATTTGACTCATCTGTTGCTTTGTGTTATTGATAATTGTTGATGAATGTATTAGAGGTGCCAGCCTCAAAGTACTACAGTAACCCTGTGATGAATAATGACATGGTTGAGAGGAGAGCTGCAATGAATCGTCGATTAGTCATTTAGTTGTCAACTATTAAATTAATCACTAACTATTTCAATAATTATCCTCAAAGCAATTTCAGTCAAAAGCAACTGGACTGGTTATTTGTCTAGGAAGACGTTTCACCTCTCAACCAAGAGGCTTCATCAAGCCGACTGAAATTGCTTTGAGGATAACGATGACCTGGACGAATGAGAACATTCACAGGCTATTTCAATAGTTGATCGTTTTGATTAAGTTTTTTAGGAAAAATCCAAATTTACTGATTCCAACTTCTTAAATGTGAATATTTTTTGCTTTCTTTTTCTGTCATTTTATAGAGCAAACAACTGATCCACTATTGGAGAAAATGATCAACAGATTAATCCACAATTAAAATAATCAGTTGCAACTGTAGTTGAGCGGAGTTATTCTCTCTGTGGTTATTATGTACAGTCTTTATTCTCCAAAATACTTGCCCACCATGAACGAGCTGATATCTTTACTCTGTTGTCAATACAGCCATTGATCATATTTATATACTTGTACTTTTGTTGCTCTTAAGGTATGTTGTCCCACCGGAGCATGGGAAAAGACTGGAACGACTTGCCAAGGGTATGTGATGGGTTCTTGCAGAACTCCATATATGGATTTGAATGTGTTACAACAGGCACTTGTAACATTATTCTTAAATCCCCTATGTAAATTATCTGGCACTCACATTTGAACCACTGGATGCCACAATTCAATCCAGCTGGTCATACTCAGTGGTTTTAAAGAGGAAGCCACAACTACTTTTACTGAGCCTCCATACGGAAAGTACCTCAGAGACCACAGCAGCAATTATATTCACATATCCCATTTAACAGTTTCACTGCAAACACAAACACATCCATAGAGGGTCATTTGTGTTAGAGAGAATTTATTGTGGTGCCAGAAAGGAAGACACAGTGCCAGAGTCCCGTATGTATTATGCTTAAGGAGTTTATTTATGCTTGATCAAGGAGAACAGAAGCGCGTCACACAAAGTACTGTGTGAAGCCACCTCAATTCTAAGGCAAGTTCAGATTCTTATACCAGAAGGTGGACTGAGACAGCAAGAGGAGATCTGCTAACATCTCATAGGCTATAATTAGTGATGTCCAAATGAGGCTTTATGAACCATTATTGTATTTGTTGAGTTCACTAGATGGAACTCTTGGTTTAAAGAAAATGGCTCAAACGAATGGTGAGTCATTGGCCCTCATTTATCAATCTTGTGTGAAAACGGGTGCAGATCTGAGCGCAGAATTGGTTGTAGGAAAGGACCCAGGTGTGATTTATGAAACATTCATATCTGACCAATCTCAGCGTATTAATGAGCGGGCCTTGATAAATGCGGCGGCTGAATTCGATCGTCATTAACATGTTACGCCCTTAAATATTCCTGTTTCGGAGGCCTAGGCCACTGAGGTCAAACATGGAGAGGAGAAACGCTGGGAAGAAAAGACAATTTTTTCGACACACAGATCGGCATCCTGACATCCGAGATGGAGCAAAATAAAGATTTGCTATTTGGCAGTCTTAAGAGTGGAATAAAAGGGGCCCATAAAAACGCTGTATGGAAAAGAATAACGGAGGCAGTCAACCCGAAGCAGCGCTCCACTGTGACCCGTGTGCGTGTGTGCGCACTGCTGAACCTGCGCTCCTGCTCTGTAGCGGGGTTTGCCAGCGGGGTTATTAGGTATTCCGTTAGAGGATAACCTATGTCACCTAGAAGAACCATACCAAGATGTTAATCATCTGATACCTTGTTTGATTTAATGCAATTTATCGAGGGTAGCCACTAACCGAGGAGATGACTTTGGCTCTGCAGTGCGCTTTCCTTTTCATTCATTCATGTTCAACCGCTTGTCCCCTTCGGGGTCGCGGGGGGCTGGAGCTGAGCTGTTTTGAAATATAATAAAATAATCGTGTGCCCCCCCCCACTGGCCACCTGGCCACCACGTTTAAAAGTGATAGCTTCGCATCACAAATCACCTGTACATTTATCGAGTGGTAGTTTTTGCGTTTGATGAATGCGTAATCATTCATGGATGGTGCCTTCAGACGCACATGAGTACAATCAATTGCTCCAACCACAATTTTAATTATTTTTTATTTGTTTTAAGAATCCGTTTTGATCTGTTCTTAATATGTGACTGCTTATGCTTAATGACAGCTGAGGTTTGTTAATTATTTTCAGCCAGATTTTGCTGTACTGCACCGCAAATACACAGGCTGAAATTTGCGTAAACGATCTCAGACCAGAAGTGAGATTTGATCGTAGCTCCCGCTCACGTCCAAATTGATAAATGCCGAAGTTTGCCAGGAAATGGTCGTATGCACGTTTTTCTGCCGTACGTTTGTTTGATAAATGAGGGCCATTGTGTTTTCAACCCTTTGTTGAACAGAGAGCTCCGTCTAGTGGACTGGTTCATGAAGCTTCATTAGGACATCACTAGCTATAATGTATATACTGTACATGACATTAAGGATTCACACCAGCTAAGAAATGCAGAATGTTACGTAGTGACAGTGAGCATTATCTTCTAAGCCTGCAGATGTGTCTGAAGCCTGCAAAGAATAAGATAGTAGACGCCAAAAGAAAAATACGGCCTTGGCATGTTCCCCAGAGAGTTTTCAGGTCAGACTAACTGACCCTAGAAGTAATCTAACAGAACATGCCGCTATCATAGCTCTCCACTATAATAAAGAGATTGATTCATTAACCACATAACTGTCTAGACAAAATTAAATAATCCCTATCAAACTGCACTGATGTTGTGAATGACTTCCTGCCTTTCCAGGTTTCTTTCCAGGGAATGCTCAGAGCTGTGAAGCCTTCCTGCGACACAAGATGACTTTAATTTCACCCTCGATTTTGAAAAAATATGGCATACCATTTGAGAAGGTGACCTTTCATTTACTAAAAAAATAGATATGCTAGGACAGAAAAGTACTTCACAGACAGGCAGATTTAATAGAAAAGTGTATCCATTCTTGTAATTGTGCGTTGTTTTTATATTCAGGTCACTCAGGAGGCTGGGCACTTCATTGTGACGTTCCCTTTTGGTTATCATGCTGGTTTCAACCATGGCTTCAATTGTGCCGAGTCAACCAACTTTGCCACTCAGCGATGGATTGATTATGGCAAACAGGCCACACTGGTAGATCATTTAAACATCTGCAAATCTAAATCCCATCATGCAAAGGCTCATCTGCATCGATGTAGTGGTGCTCTACTAAAAAAAAATCAAACATGCCTTGGAATTGTGTTTCAGGATGTCGCATTATTTAATCACCATAACAAGAATAAGGCTACTTTCGCATTTGTAGTCTAATCATTTGGTCCGGAGCATAGACTGTACATGAAGATTGACATCATGGCTCTACAGAAGTGAAGCCAAAATATCCCGGATACAGATGCCACCATTTTACAATTTTGCAAGGCTGTGCAATATAGAGATCTGGTGGCGGGGTCGCGTCATCCCTGATCCCAGATCACCTGACCAATGGGGAGTCAATCACAGCTGTTAATCATGACGTTTCACCCCGTTTTGATGGAATCAAATAACTATTTGAAACCAAAAATACAGAAAAATAAACACCAGAACAAACTTCAGCGTGATCTGCTAACATGGAAGTGGCAGGACTTGTGAGCCATACTGCCTCCAGATGCTTTGGCTTCACTTTTGGGGAGCTGTTAAGCCACCCATCTTTATATATGCTTTATGGTCTGTATATAGCATTGTTACTTTTTAGGTTCCTGGCCCTGTTCTTCAGATGTGGCTCAACCAATCCAGGCTAACATGTTATCAAGCTAAAATAAATACTGGTTATTCTCATCCAGCTAATTTGGCTCTTTGAGAGTAGCTTGAGGATTGATTTGTTAATCAAGCATAAGGTTCTCTTGAATAACTGTGTTAATATTTTGAAATTAAGGCACAAAAGGTAAAAACTTGATTTATTCTGAAATATTGTTTTTTTTATCGTTCAGAATTTAATAGAATATCAGCTGTTTTTTAAAAAAAACAAGGCACTTCAACAAAAACCTTTATTTTGTGGAGAAAAAAAAAATGGTGATCAAAATTAGAGAACAGTAACCACTGTGTCAGAGGAGAAGATTTCAACAATGTTTTCTTCTATAGGATTAAAAAATGAATAGGAAGTGTAGAGGCCACAGCTTTGAATGACTGGTTTGATCTGTGGCCATTCTTCTTCACTCTCTCTCACAGTTCAGTAACTGGAGGGGGTTTCTTCGACATTACTTTACCAAGGATTTTCCAGAGATTTTCCTCTTCCCTCTCTGAGTATGAGGAGAGGAAAAAAGAACAGAGACCGTAAATGACAACAAAACACAGTAGAGACTCACACTGAGTTAAAATGTAAACACTGTGCTGCAACACGGCTTTTTTTGGTTCAATTAAGGGGCATGATTTTTTTAAGGAATGAGTTAAAAGAAAAAAAAAAAACACTACGAATATCCGAATACCAAAATTGAAAACCAAAAACCTAAGAACAAATATCCGGATATTGGAATATTTATTTATCTAGCCCTAGCTAGTTATTATACAGTTCTTAAAGCCTAACCTATAGTAACACTAAATTGTCAGAAAAGATCTCAATCTCTGGGAAGCATCATTGTCCTTATTAGTGGGAGCAAAAGAGGCTCATGGAATGTCCACATTTGAAAGGGTTCATCCTCTGGGAAGCTGTGTGTTCAGTAAACTTATTCTGATTTTGACATTGCACCCAAAACCTTGACCGAAGGGTTGCTCTATGGAAGGTTAGGGGCTCCTAACATTGTTAGTATCGCCCTCTTGGAACTTCAAATATTCAAATACAAGCCAGAATATCTAAATTACTCAGAGAATATTATCAAGCCAAAGAGTAAATGCAGCTGTTCTCAAAGCATTTTTTTATACTGCCCACACTACCAAAGTTTATACCTTGCCCGTACCAGCCTAAAATGCTGATTTGTGTGTTCCCCCCAGTGTTCGTGCCGTCAGGATATGGTGAAGATCTCCATGGATGTGTTCGTACGCAAATTTCAGCCCGACCGTTACAAGCTGTGGAAGGCAGGGAAAGACCATGCTCCCATCGACCACTCCAAACCCACACCAGAGGCTATTGAGTTTCTGAATGGAAGCAAGAGCGAGCCTTCAACAGAGACTCCTAGAGAAGCTGAATCTGAGGAGCCCACTCCTCCTGTCCAGAAGGACAAAAGGTCTGGATTCCCACTCACTACGTGTTTCAAATTTGTAGCACATCTCTCCTCTCCACTGTGCTATGGACTGGGGCTGCATGAGTCCACCTTTTTCACACTCAAGATGTGGGTGGGCTCTGTGGTCCGTGACTGTCAGGCATCACTAATGGACCATGATGTCATCCATTGGACCTAAAATTACTGCAGTAAATGTAAAAGTCCTGCATTCAAAAACTTACTCATTTAAAAGTACAAAAGTATTTGCATCAAAATATACTTGAAGGACTATAAGTAACATATGCAAATCACGACTGATCTGATCATTGTGCTCTCAATCCAGTGAGGGGCTTCTACTAGTAAAGCTACAGATTGGGTCTGTGATGATGGTTATTCAGTGTAGTCATTCCTTTTAGCCGTTTTTGTGTTCTAGATGAAATCAAACATCACTCAGAATAGCTGCTTTGCTGTGTGTTTCGCTTAGTCCTGTCGGGCATGTCTTCACTAATATCTCCAATCCGTCAGTCCAAAGCCTCAGACTGGGACAAAGCGACAGCATGAAGCTATGAAAGCCTCTGAAGACATCAGACCTGAACTGACCATGAAGGTAGCTGGGGAGGTGGAACCAAAGAAGGCCAAGCTGTCACGCAAGGAGTCTCCGTCTAAAGTCCCTCTCAAGCAAGATGAAGGTACACTACAGTTCATAGAGATCTTATTTTAGCTTTTGATCCTTTTGTTTCGTGTAGAAAGTAATTCAGCCTATGAGTAGAAACTGATCTTTAATCCCTCAGAAAAGTATTTTTATTTTATTTTCTACCTGATCAAAGCTCTGGCTTCTTTTCACCTTATTGCCATTTTTTCTTGAAATTAAATGTTGCTTTGGTGCTGCATCCTTTGGAGATAGAATTTGCCCTTCAACTGGAGAACCTGTAGGCTATGCACATACTCCAAATACTTGAGTTGCTTCAGGTAACTAGTAATTAATGTATTTCACCTAGTCACCCATCTGACCATGTTTTGTCAGAAGAAATGTTTTCAAAGTTAATCTAGTAGATCTAGTATCATTTATTGCAATATTGTATATTATTACTGTATTTTACTTTCAGACACAGTGAAAGTCAAGTCGGAGCCTAAGAAGGAGAAAGACACAAAGCCTCAGACTAAATCCCAGTCCAAAGCCATCACCAAGAAAACTTCAAACCGACAAAGCACGTCAAAAAAAGAGAAGAACGGTGTGTCGGCAACAGACATCTGTCCTCCTGAGCCTGCTGAGAGCCAGGTGGTGGCTCTGTGCTCTGAGGAGGAGCCTCAGCTGGGCAGCAGCTGCAGCCCGGCACACAAAGTGTTTCAGAGGACGCTGAGTCCAGCTGACGTCCTGCATGTTCACAGCTACGCCAAAGGAGACTATGGAGAGGGAGAAGCCCCGCCCAAGGAGGAGAAGAGGAGTGAGGGCAGTGACAGTGAAATAGAGAAAGACAACCGACATGTTAGCAAAGCAGTGAGTGGACACAGATGTGATGGAGAAATCCTGGAGAGTGTTAGCGACTCTCCGGGATTTCTCCGTTAATATACTGTCTCGATGGCTTATTTGGTGACCGAATTTGCCAAAAAAGACCATGGGATGATTTTATGCCAGAATTTCACTTTAATACTGTACTGCAAATGTTAATGAACAATAACAGTGTTTTTTTCCATGCTTTTTTTCTAACCAACCAACTCTTAGCTCAAATGACAATACATCCTTAAACTCAAGAGCTGTTTTAAGCAGTCATTGCTCCATTGAGACACTTACAAATAATGGCTGTTTGGTACAAGTTTTAGCTTGGAAAAATTGGGATGATTTTATGCCGGAATTTCACTTTAATACTGTACTGCACATGTTAATGAACCATAACAGCGGTTTTTTTCCATGCTTTTTTTCTAACCAACCAACTCTTAGCTCTAATGACAATACATCCTTAAACTCAAGAGCTGTTTTAAGCAGTCCTTGCTCCATTGAGACACTAAAAAATAATGGCTGTTTGGTACAAGTTTTAGCTTGGAAAAATTGGGATGATTTTATGATGGAATTTCACTTTAATACTGTACTGCACATGTTAATGAACCATAACAGTGTTTTTTTCCATGCTTTTTTTCTAACCAACCAACTCTTAGCTCTAATGATAATACATCCTTGAACTCAAGAGCTGTTTTAAGCAGTCCTTGCTCCATCGAGACACTAAAAAATAATGGCTTTTTGGTACAAGTTTTAGCTTGGAAAAATGAGAATCAACCAGTATGGTCTTTTAAAAAAGATAGTTCAGCCTGGAGGCTTTTTGTAACTGTAGGTGTGTCTCTCCAGCAGGTAGCAGAAGAGGTGGCTGAAGATGGAGAGATGGAGAGTGATTTAGGGCAGCTCCCAGGCCACCATCCGCTCATAAAGGACGGCATGAGTGATGAAGGTCTGTCACATCAACTGCAACAACTTACCTGGGATGCCTCACCATCCAGTATATATTGGTTGAATATGAATTATGAGTTATTAGAAATGGATCTAATTAGCTTTAGGTGTCATTGGTGAATATCCTTGTGCCAGTTGTGATTTGATATAAATGTGTATACAAACTTTGCCGTTGTGTTGGTTTGTCCCTCAGAGGCTCCAGAGGAGGCCCCCCCAGTAGAGGAGGGTGGTCTGGAAGGGGAGAGCTGGGCAAAACCTCTTGCTCACCTGTGGCAGAGCAGACCTCCCAACCTGAAGAAAGAGAGGGAGTACAACCAGCTCATGGAATCCAAACCTCCATATTGCTCCATCTGCATGCTTTTCTACACATACCAGCAGGTAACCTGAACTGAGCATACATTACCAGTGTTCTACTGATCTATACCAACATATGGACTATACACTAAAGAGACCAGCAGCTGTCATAGAGAGAAAATGTCAAATGAATGGTAAATAGTGCTCAATTTATAACTAATATATTACATTACCCTGAAGACATCGTTACGTTACATCCGTTTGTGATTTAAACTATACGTTTTGAACAAAAAGCCTACGTCACAAACTAGAAGTGTGATGCTTGAGAAAGTGATTCTTTAGGAAGTATGGTTAGTCTTAAGAAAGAAGCAGTCCAATTTCATTCTGGGAAATATAAGGTTCCAATGTTTTTGGAACAAAAGTGAGGATATATTTGCCTCTGCTGAATCACTTTTGACCGTTCTGAGATGTGAATCCGACATTTTTATGGTAGTGCAATACTAAATCGCTGTACATCCAAACCAATCCATGACCTGACAATCTACTTATGCCTCATTTCCACTGCATGGTTTGTCTTGACTTGATTTTTTTGGTACCAGTACTTTTCTCCATTTCATTATCCACTGCAGATAGTACCCCCTTAGAGTAGGTGGGATTCATAATAAAGGTATGATATGAGGTAACTGAGCCCATTAAACTCGACGGAGCAGCACTCACTCACACTGAAGCTGACTTTTTGACTTCATTCAACATCAGGATTTATCTTGTGCACAAAAAAACTGTTGGTTTGTCCATGACACCTGCTGATCTCCTTAATACATTTAAGTCCTTGTTTAAAAATCACAATTATTACTGTCCAGTGATCCAGGAGTTGTTTAGTTGTTGCAGCTTTATGAAAAAGTCCATATTCAGAATGGGGTGTAATTTGGTGCACAGAGTTGTAAGCTCCATGTTTGTGCGTGCTGTTCCTGCTGTCAGACTGAATGTGTGAACAGTCCTGTCATGATGGCTGGTGGGCGGATGCGGACCAAACCTCTGATCCCAGAGATGTGCTTCACCACCACCACAGAGGAGGACTCTGAGTGTGAGGAGCAGCCCATCACACCTCACCTAGAGGAAGATGGAACCAGCCTCCTCATCAGTTGTGCTCAGTGCAGCATCCGCGTTCACACCAGTCAGTATACACACACGAAATGAGTTTATTTGCTGCAAATATGTATCACATCCTGTGTGCGCATAATCAAAGTGTTTTTAGACAAATCCTGTAGACTGTACATAGTGTTGTCACAATACCAAAATTATGACTTTGGTACGATACCTGTCTAAAATATCTCAATACCAATGCTGAAAAGATACCGGCGGGAGACTAAAACATCATCAAAGTAATGGAATAAACAGCATGTGGAACTTAAAATTATTTATTTTTATTATTTAAAACACTTAAACTGTAAATTAAAATACATTTTTGTGAAAGCTACTGAGCTTTTTAGCTACCTAACATGTTATTAAGTTCAAAACAAATGACCCAGACCTGGTGGAGGTCTGTGCTCTAATCGGACCATTCTCTACTAATATAAATGACGAAAAGAAAGCTGAGCCGGAAAGGCAAAGTTCTCGATCTACTGGTCAATCTTCGTTCCTACGCTCACCTATGGTCATGAAAGCCGGGTCGTGACTGAGAGAACGAGGTGGCGGGTACAAGTGGCCGAAATGGGTTTTCTCAGGAGGTTTGCTGGAGTCTCCCTTAGAGATAGGGTGAGAAGTTCAGCAAACCGTGAGGAATTCGGAGTAGAGCCGCTGCTCCTTTGCGTTGAAAGGAGCCAGTTGAGGTTGTTCGGGCATCTAGTAAGGATGCCCCCTGGGCACCTTCCTAGGGAGGTGTTCCAGGCATGTCCAGCTAGGAGGAGGCCTCGGGAAAGACCCAGGACTAGGTGGAGAGATTATATCTCCACATTGGCCTGGGAACACCTCGGGATCCCCCAGTTAGGGCGCGCTCACACTATCCTCCCGGACCGAGACCCGGACTTTAGGGTACTTGTCCCCCCTCCCTCTCCCCCCCGCGCCCCAGCCCCGTTTGTACTCACACTACCAGGGCCTCGGCCAATGCTTCTTGCTGTCCATACGCCTTCAAGCCGTAACACGTCACACGCATTGATCGCGTGTGTGGCTTTGTTTACAAATCTTTCCATAGACCTCGGAGTTTTTGTGCGTCTTGTCGACTGTTTTTGAATATTTTCATCCGACCAAATCTGCAGTAAACACTCCACCTCCGCACCACACCAACGTGAACCTTTCCCCACCATTGTTGTTGCTGTTAAATGTCCGCGCATGGTCCGTCCTTCTATTTACATGTCCGAACAGGCGGACATAACGCTACTGCCGTATGGCTCGTGCGCGTGCACGTGCGCACGCTCGTGCTCGTACATGTGCAAACGGCTCCGCTAAAGCCCACCTCTTTCAAGCGGGCCGTGGCGGCCCAGCTGGCCCCAGTTGAGCGCGGAGCGGGTGCGCTCACACTACTTAAAGGTACTAGACTTTAGCTGAAAAACCGGTTTTGGCCGCGGCCAAAAGGATAGTGTGATCACGCTCTTAGAGCTGGTTAATGTGGCCTGGGAAAGGGAAGTTTGGGGTCCCCTGCAAAAGCTGCTGCCCCTGCGACCCGACCCCGGACAAGCGGTTGAAGATGAGATGAGATGAGATTATACATCATTTACAGCAATGCACATGCTGTGATTATATTACCAGTACTGATTGCCTCAAAATAGATCATTAATAACTGGTGTTGTTGATCATGGGCGGCTGTGGCTTGGTGGAAGAGTGGGTCGTCCTCTGTTCGAGAGATTGGTGGTTCGATCCCCATCTCCCCCTGGTCCACATGTCGAAGTGTCCTTGGGCAAGACACTGAACCCGGAATTGCTCCCCGTGCTGCGCATGGGTGTGTAAATGTGGTGTGAATGGTTAGATCAGATTAGATGGTATGTAGATGTCCACTGCCATCAGTGTGAATGTCTGTGTGAATGGGTGAATGTGACAGACACTGTGAAGCGCCTTGAGTAGTCAGATGACTAGAAAGGCGCTATAGAAGTACAAGTCCATTTACCATTTACCATCATACTTGTGAACACCAGCTCATGTTCTGGTAAAGTTAATGTCTCCAGATTGAACTGTTTGCATTCAAAGATGTGTGAACCACATCGGGCAGTTAAACACTTAGCTTTACCCCTGACTGCCGCGATCAACTCTGATGGTGAAAAAAAGTTCACTCGTCACAAAATAAACACTCGCTTGACTTCACGTTACAGTGGGGAATATTTATGTTATCCATCTCTAATCTGCAGCTCTCTGAACTCTTTGAACAAGTCCTCATGTCTTTCATCTAGATGTTATTCCAAGTTGGTCGTGTTTGCTCCCTTGGTCTGTATCGATTTAAAGAATTTAAAGACTGTGTTGTGTCTGTGGGCTTGACACTGTGGGCTACGTTTTTGCTCCGTGCGTCTGCTTATAAACAAGTCTAGGAGGGTCGGCAGGAGCACTCATGTCTGTCACATGAAACCCGCCCTGGCTGCAGGCAGTGATGAAGCAAAGAGAGGCTGCACACAGAAGTTCATAAGTATCGATACTAAAAAAAACTGAAATAGTATTGTTTCTAACCACTGGGTAACGCGGTACCTTTTCTAGTAATGGTTTAAGGTGCAACACTACTGTACACACAGCTCATTTTCTCAGTTATCATTCCTCAAAATGACTCATGTATCATTAGCACAGATGTGTTACTATAGAATCAGACAGCAGCATTTGATGGCTTCAGACTGCAGTGATCAAATACCACCTGTGAATGGCAGCACATGCTTATAGGCCATCATAATGCCATGACAACTACCACAGTGTCACACTGTGTCTTTGTGTTTGTATATTCCAGGCTGTTACGGTGTGGACCCTGCCAGTGTGAGCAAAGAGTGGAAATGTGCACGCTGCAAAGCCAACGCCATGACTGAGGTTAGTGAACACTCCAGGGTGGATTTCTCTGTCTGTCTGTGGACAGATTGTATCACCACAATAGCGTCCTAATCGTCAGGAGATACAGTCAGGAAACCTTACTGGTGTATGGTTGGGTGGGTCTGAGCAAAGGGGTTGGAAAAAAGCGGTACTAAGTGATGTGGCAATTCCAATTGCCTTGATAAATGAGTAAATATATCCATTTGTATGGTGTAAGAAGTTTGGTTTAATTCCAAAAGAGAAACAGAATTCAGAGTACAAAAGAGTTATTTTACAGCTGGATCAGAGCTCCTGCACATTAGGGTTAGGACCAGAGGTGTGACCCCGAACATACTGTAACACAGCATATATAGGTTGGACAAGATTATGAGGTTACCAGGACAGAGGCTCATAATCAAAGGGAGCAGGATCCACAACATGATCTATCAGATGCATTGTTTCATGGCAATGCCAATCAAGTACGGAAGGGGCCATTCAAAATCTAGGCAGAGGGCAGGGTCTCTGCTGATACAGACTTTACACATTGTTTTTAGAATATATTACATATTATACCTTTTAAGTTGTACTCTATTAGAATTGAGATATGTTGTTTCTAGCAGCCTCCTTAGCAGTAAGTTGTAACTGCAGGTGAGCCTGTTCTTTCAGAGCCTCCATCTTGTCACGTGCATAGTTTGGTTCCCTTTTGTAAACTGTATTGAAGCGAATTCACCTCGCTACTTCCAGTCCGTCCCCTATGTTGATCTCTTAAAGCCATACACACACATATGTTCCTTTTACACTTCTGCCCTTACTACAAGCCTGACTCAGAAGTCGGAAGTTCCTGATTTCTGATTACAGGTGAAATTGGTGACGATCTGGGCCAAAAGACCAGCAGCTGTCAGCAGAGTCACTAACATGGTGGTGTATTTACATCTTGAGAGGGAATGTCTCCACAGACACAGATATTGAAATACTCAGCAAAAAGGCAACAAGTGCTTTCATTAGTGGGTCATATGATCAATCATCGTTGTTTAAACTCACTATTCGATGGATAGGAACTTAAAAGACAACTAACTAGATGAAAAACTTACAGATTACAACTTTAAATGCAGGGCTTTCACATTGGATTATCTTAGCCCTGGGCTAACTTGGCAACCTTTCACTCAGAAATTGTTAACCCAGGCTTAACCTAAGCCCAGTGCTATGGGATTCACACAGCACCTATGCTAGCTCTGGGTTAACCCTCAGGCCTTTATGGCACCCTTTTGGGGCTTTGCAAGACATGTTTTTGCTCTCATTATGGTAGTTTTGCTGAGATGATGATATTTGACAAAGGTGTTAATTTTTCAGTGAATTTTAGAATTTCTTCATTAAGACTGAAAAAAACTACACTTTGCACTGTCTACACAACTTTCTCCTGTTGGCTTTAATGGTAGTCAATGTCTCCAAAAAGGGCTTCTAGCAACCCATTTCTTTCATTATACTACCATTGCAATACAGAAATATGAAATTTTGTCAGTTTCTCTTTTTCCCCAGTTGTTCAAAGGGTAAAAAGCCCCCCCAAAAAAACAAAAAAACAGATGGCACCATTTCCCCAGTGATGCATTGGCAAACTGTTAGGGCATAGCAGTGGCTTTAGGGCAGTGGAAAAAATTATTTCAACTAAAAATATTTTGTGTGTGTCACACTGAAATCTGTTGAAATAACTGCATTCATGAAAACCAAGAAAACACTGTATATTTGTATTATAGCAATGGTATATAAAAAAAAATGCATTTGACTATTTTGGGAATGCATCCTACTCTTAGGCCTTAAAATTAGTAGTTTTTAGTGTTTTTCATCTGATCCACTCATTTCTCATATGATTTATCTGCAAAGACATAACAAGGTATTTCCATTGGGTTACATTATATGGTGTAAGATGCTGTTTTCAGGGTTACAGAGAACCAACAGAGCAACTCCCTGTAGAGCAACAAGGCAGCCAGGTGCATCAGTTTTTTTCATGCAGGCGCTTGAAAAAGTTTGTTTGAAAAGCTTTTTTTGTAATAAATTGGTATTTAGAGGGTCAAAATTAGGAACAATTAATTATAATTTGCTTTACATGAATAGTTCTGGAGTTAATGAAAAAAAAAAGTCTAGGTCTTTAGGTCTTTATTGTTTGTATGGGCAGTTGATAGATAACGTGTTCTTCTTGCAGAATTGCTGTTTGTGTTCACTGAGAGGGGGAGCCTTGCAGAAAGCCAACAACAACAAGTAAGTTGTTCTAGAGTCATCAGGAATGGTAAAAGACATCTAGCTGTACTTTAAGTCGACTTGAACAATAAACTGGTTTAAAGTGCCAGGCTGGGGCTGGAGTTCTGAGTCAGCAAACTGGAATAGCCATGGTATGTATGACCACATGTAGGGATTCACCTTATATTGGTGGCTGATATGTTATTGGCTGGTAAATAATAAATTCAGTCATTATTGCTCTGAAAATGGAATGACTTTCAATCATTTTCTCTGAAAATGCAGAACTTTGGCTTGTTTTTTTTATTGATGCGACACTTGAAAGACATTCTGGATGGGATTTATTTTCTAGTAGTAGAGTGAATTACATGGCTATAATGTAGTTTATGATAGTCCCTACAGACACCTCTGATCACTGTGTCTGTGCATGTTTGCACAAGGGCAGTCAATCCACACACACACACACACACCTGAATGTAACATTAAATATTTAGATTTAAAAAATGCTTTTTTTTTTTTTTTTTTACACATTCCTTAAATGAATAATGCCTTTATTTATACCAAAACACACATGTTGCAGCACAGTGTTTACTTGTCAGCTCAGTGTGAGTCTTTACTGGATTTTGCGATTTTTGCTGTCGCTCAGCTTTTCTCTTTTCCTCTCCTCAAACTTGGTTGCTTGTGGTCAGGACAGTCGCTAACTTGTTGTTCTGCTACCAATGTTAGCTGTTTCATCAGTGTAGGCTTTAAAGACATGCTTGAAGGCTGAGATTAACCACAGAGTTACCAGTAATAGCCACTAATTTCTTTCTGCCAGTGCATGTCGGTGACATGGAGACACTTTTGCCAGAGTCACATTTTAACCGAGATGCCTGGCATCTGTAGAGGTCTGTCCTTGTCCGTCTGTCTGTCTGTCCTTAACTGTTGTTATAAGACTATTTAATGAAGATAAACACAGAGGTTTGTTTCTGATTCTGTACCGCTTCCTGATTCCCCAAACTAAGATGTTGGCTGAGGGTCACAATCACAGAACTTGCAGAACGTGTTAACCTTGCATTAAAAATATAAATGGCATTAAAAATTATTTGAGTTAACGCGTTATTATCGTGTTAACTTTGACAGCCCTACTGAATACATATAGAACAGGGACCCACTATTTATCATACACACACCGATACCAATGGCAGCTTATAAAGATCCATACTGTATTTGAAAAACTGTGAAGAAAAACAACATAAAAATAACATACTCTCTGATGGTGCAGCACTATCCAAATGGAACTGAGATTATTCATAAAAAACAGCAGGCACACTAGCAATGATGCATTTAAAGGGACAAGGTTCAAATCAACTACAAGGTTAAAGTGTTTGGTTGTGGTCCAAAGGACTAGAATTAATTAAAAACTGAACACTAACCTCAAAATCCAAGGTCACTCTCTTTGATGAAATGAAATATTGCTATTTTGTGTTTGTTCACAAAACTAAGAGAGGTGTTATATGTAGATTAGTTTACTTTACAAGCCCCACATTGAAAAATGTATACACACAGGCTTTTAGTCTTTCAGTATGACCTACACCATCCTGTATGTCAGACTGCTCATCAAGTTGACTGAATCAGATCAATTGACTGTTATATTTATGTTATAGTCAATTTTATTTTTAATTATCTTTTGTTTACTTTTTGTTAGGTCTTAAAGTTGTATGTGTGTTGCTTTACTTACTTCACTAGGTCAAATCACACTTCACTAGGTCAACATTCACATAGACAATAACATGGACACAAATACCAAAGAACTTTGTTCTATCTATTTATTTTATTTAATGAATGATCCATTTTTCTTATTTATTTATTTTTTCATCAATGTTTGTGTAGGCCACCCCATGCTATCTAAGGTACTTTTATCATCAATTACCAGCCAACAGCTGGATTGAAGACTAAAACATATGAAATGTAATAAAGTCACATTTTTACTTAGTTGTATAGCTTGCACATGGGCAATGTGTGAAATGTATGTTGATCACAGAGAAATTTTATTTATAGTGCCAATTCATAACAAAAGTTATCTCAGGACACTTTACAGAGTAGTTATAGACCACACACTATGACTAATTTGTAATTTTCATAGACCAAACAATTCCCCCGTAGAGTCAAGTGGGAACGAAAACCAACAGGCAGGAACGTGGAACAGACCCAGCTCTATGGAGGATGGACAGAGAGAGATAAAGACAGACACAAAGACAGATGAACAAACATTTCATCAGAAACAAAAATAAATAGTCAGCCTCCTTTAAGGATACATATACGTACTCCATAAATGTGGTGGTAAATGTATATGTCACTATTATCTTTTCAAGACAATGTCCCCTGTCACACTGCAAAACAGGTAAAGCAGTTCCTTGAAGCTAAGAATATTGAAACAATGAAATGGCCACAGTCCAGATCTAAACCCCATAGAGAATCTCTGGAAAATCCTTGTCAACAAAGTAATGTCTAAGAAACGCAATACAGCTAGTGAACTGTGGAAGAGACAGTGTGTCAGAATGGACCAAGAGCAGAGTGAGAAACTAGTGATGTCCTGTGTGTGCAGATGTGCTGAAGTCATTCAAAGCTGTGGCCTCTCCTCTTGATATTTTCCCAAAATAAAGGTAACAGTGAGCAAAATTAGAGAACAGTAACTACAGTGTAAAAAGACTAGATTTAAACAATGTTTTCCTAGGGCTTTAGGATTCAAAAAATTAGTCTAGTTTGTTTGACCAGTATAAGTAAAACTCTTCAGCGCACGGGCACTGGCCACGGCCTGGTTGAGAGAGGTGGACTTTAATAAAACACGGATGCACATGTACAAGCACCAGTATGAGCAATGGCGGCAGTCCTGAGACTATTTATATATGACTTCCAGCCGAACGGTTTGCGGTCGTCGTCAGGTTGAGTGTTTACTGCAGTTTTGGTCGGATAAAAATATTCAAAAACAGTCAGACAAAACTAAAACTCCAAGGGGTGATGACGTATAAGCAAGAAGCATTCCAGCTGAGGCTCGGATCATTTAAAGTAATGTGCAAGCAGGCCTGGGCTGCCGGGGAAGAGGGAGGGGGGCGTGTGAGTATAAACAAGGTTACGTCCACACACAATGGAAAACAATCTTCTTTTTTTCGTCGTTCTTTCCGTCCACATGGCCACGGCTCAAGAAATGTCTGCATCCACAGGAAACCAGTGAAACACTGTAGTACACATGCCAGACCTATATGTGGGGCTGTAACTGCCACAGAAATACACCAACAACGGAGAAGAAGAGACGGGGGAGGCGCTGTGGAGAATCCAAATCTGGAGACTTCCCAAATCCTCCTCCATCCTAGAGAGAAATGTGTGGCTCTGATGCACCAATTACTCTGCAGTTAGTGTCCTCAACGAGCATTGCTGCTGTGAGCCCCCTCCCCGTCCCAAAGCACTCACAGGTGCCACTTTCTCACTACATTTAGGGTCTGCTCACACTGTCCTCCCGGACCACGACCCGGACTTTAGGGTACTTGTCCCCCCTCCCTCTCCCCCCGCGCCCCAGCCCCGTTTGTACTCACACTGCCAGGGCCTCGGCCAATGCTTCTTGCTGTCCATACGCCATCAAGCCGTAACACGTCACACGCATTGATCGCGTGTGTGTGGCTTTGTTTACAAATCTTTCCATAGACCTCTGAGTTTTTGTGCGTCTTGTCGACTGTTTTTAAATATTTTCATCCGACCAAATCTGCAGTAAACACTCCACCTCCGCACCACACCAACGTGAACCTTTCACCACCATTGTTGTTGTTGTTAAATGTCCGCGCATGGTCCGTCCTTCTATTTACATGTCCGAACAGGCGGACATAACGCTACTGCCGTAGGGCTCGTGCTCGTACATGTGCGCACGCTCGTGCTCGTACATGTGCAAACGGCTCCGCTAAAGCCCACCTCTTTCAAGCGGGCCGTGGACGGTCCGCTGGCCGCAGTTGAGCGCGGAGCGGGTGCACTCACATGGCTTAAAGGTACTAGGCTTTAGCTGAAAAACCGGTTTTGGCCCGCCCAAAAGGACAGTGTGATCACACCCTTAGAGACTTTTCACACCCAGTCTATTTGTCCGTCTCTCTACTCTCACGCAGCATCACTGTTGTTGTTATGTGACGTCGTGGGGTTAGAGGTCGGAGGTGAGGCGATAACGGCATCCTTTAACAAAGTATGAGGTTTCACCGTCCAGACGACAACGCCATGGGGGGCGTTTTCAAATTTTCACACTCTGGGACCAGGTTATAAAAGATACAGTTTTCAGGCTCGGGTAACGCCACGGGCTGGAGTGGATGGTCGGCCAAAATGCTACTAAAGCTGCGCGGTTACAGGAAAACATGTCTCTGTGTGGACAGACCCTAAGTAACGTGTTTCATAGCCTTTCTACAGTCTGAAAGACTTCCCAGAGCTCCAGCCATTCACACAATGGAGGTGTCAGAAAAACGGCGTGTGTGAGTGGTCTCTTAACACTCTGATGGTGAAAAGAAGTTTACTAGTAATAAAATAAACACTTCACGTTACATCTGTAGATATTTATGTTATCCATCTCTATAAGTCTTTGAACAAGTCCTCATGTCTTTCATCTAGATGTTTCTCCGAGATGGTCGTGTTTGCTCCCTTGGTCTGTATCGATTTAAAGCATCGTTTACAGACGGACTGTGTTGTGTCTGTGGTCTTGACACTGTCGGCTACGTTTTCAGCTTATTAATGTGTGTGTGTGTGTGTGTGTGTGTGTGTGTGTGTGTGTGTGTGTGTGTGTGTGTGTGTGTGTGTGTGTGTGTGTGTGTGTGTGTGTGTGTGTGTGTGTGTGTGTGTGTGTGTGTGTGTGTGTGTGTGTGTGTGTGTGTGTGTGTGTGTGTGTGTGTGTGTGTGTGTGTGTGTGTGTGTGTGTGTGTGTGTGTGTGTGTGTGTGTGTGTGTGTGTGTGTGTGTGTGTGTGTGTGTGTGTGTGTTGCAGGTGGGTACATGTGCTGTGTGCAGTGGCTGTGCTGGAGGCACGCTTTGTCAACATCACTGAAAGAAGTCCTGTGGATTTGAGTGGAATCCCTTTGCAGAGATTTAAACTGGTGAGTTCAAATAACAGTCACACTTGTATGGATAAGCTACTCTTGCCTTCTTCATTGAAAGCTGGTTTTCAAACAATGTCTGAGTCTCAAATAATAACCAGCAAATAAAGGCTGATTGCTAAAAAAGGTGGAGGGGAGTAAATTGCTCTGTGTGCTGTGGATGGTTGTGTGATTGTGGTTTGAATGATTAGATCTGCCATGTGTGTGATTGGGTGAACCTGACAAGTCGTGTAAAAGCGCCTTGAGTGGTCAGAAAACTAGAAAGGCTCTATATAAGTACAAGCCAATTTACCATTTTGATCTCAGTGAGCCCATGTGTGAATACAGCTGCCCATTCTCTGGTGTATTTATGGCGAGCGAGTAGGTGCATTGATGACGTTTCTTGCGATACCAGACAAAAACAAACATCTGACCGTGAGGAGGAAGGCTGATTTACACAAAGTCCGCAAAAACAAAGTCTAACTGGAGAGACAAGGAGATTCAGGAGCTTCTGTTTTTAAGGACCACTGCTGAAATGACCAAGAAGAAGAAGAAAAATTCAATGAAGGGCAACAGACTCTGGTCTTTATGGCCAAATTACGATCTGTGTTTGTGACCACGACGTAATCTACATCATGTCCTTCCTCCTGCACGCTCTACCTAGACATCCACTGCATTTTCCTGAGTCTTCCTGTGTTTTCATCTCTGACAGAAATGTTACTACTGTAAGAAGCGGATGAAGAAGGCGTCTGGCTGCTGCGTGCAGTGCTCTCATGGCCGCTGTCCCACTGCCTACCACCCCACCTGTGCCCAGGCTGCTGGAGTTCTCATGCAGCCAGATCAGTGGCCCTTTGTGGTCCATGTGACATGCTGTCGACACAAAGGTCCCACTCAGATTGAGGTAAGGAGCTTCTTAAGATCTGTTAAATTCTAGAGGGCTGAACCATTAATTGCATTCAAATCGACATTGCAATGTAATTAATGCAAGTTTCCAACTGAAAAAGCTGCAATTAAAATAAAAACAACAACCAGAGGGTAGAAAACAGCTGACTCCGTGGACTTGCACTATGTCCTACGCGCCACATCACATATGAGTAGATGATGAAAACAACTTGTAAAATGCCACACACAAGCTTTGATGCTCCCAGTACTACAGTGTGAAAATGACCAAGGCTGGGTTTAAGTGAAGTCCAAGTTTACATGTTACATACATGTTAGAGGTCTGAGGTGGGGAGATGACGCCATCCTTTAACAAAGAATGAGGTTTCACCGTCCAGACGACAACGCCATATGGGGTGTTTTCAAATCTTCCCACTCTGGGACCCGCTTTCAAAAGATCCCGCTTTCAGGCTCCGATAACGGCGGCTGCTGTGGATGGTCGGCCAAAACAATACTAAAGTTGTGCGGTTACAGGAAAACGCGTCTCCGTGTGGCTGGGCCCTAAGTGTAGCTTTCAGAATAGAATAGAATAGAATAGAACTACTTTAATGATCCCAAACTGGGAAATTATTTTGTAACAGCAGTAGTGGGTCAGCAAATAAAACACTTTGTACATAACATACATAGAATCCAATATATACATAGTGTATAAGTAAGGACTGCGGGGTTTGTTCCAATACTTTAACTGACTGGAGGTCAGTAAGATTCATATCTATTTTTCAGGTCACACCAGGCCTGTGGTTTTCTTTTTCAGATTTTATTTAAGTTGAGTTATGTTATTACATGTTTACAAGGCATGAAGTTACAAGTTATAACATTCAACTGTGAATGGTGTTTACAATTCAGTAGCTAAATAAAGATATGTTCTTCATATTAATTCATGTATCAATTCATCTTATTCATCATAACATGTTGGCCTGGCCTACATGAAAGTGCAGTTAATATGTTTCCTTTATCCATTCTTGTGTTGTCAGACTACAGAATGAGTAAGAAGATAAGGAATTAAAAAACAATTGTAAACTTGATCGCAATATTGGCCTAAAAAAAACTTTTCTCACTTTTTTACCCTAGTACTCAGGGACTACTGAAGGTGTGTCAACAATAGTAAGTCCTAAACATGCCATTTCCTTATTCCCCTCTGGCAGCGCAATAAAGCAGCCATGCAGGAGCTGACTGTGGGACAGAAGGTCATATGCAAGCACAAGAATGGCCGCTACTACCAGTGTGATGTGGTGCAGCTGTCTAAAGAGACCTTCTATGAAGTCAACTTTGATGATGGTTCCTTCAGTGACAATCTCTTCCCCGAAGACATCGTGGTAGGTCTCACTAGTTCATCTGTATCTTGTCATTTCAAAGAAAATTAAAAAATGTAAAAAAGACACACAGTTAGTAAAAATCTTAAATTCAATCTTTTGTTATTAGGTTTGGTAAATAAATACTTTAACATATTGTCCATTTATATTTACATTGCTGCCCACTTAGATATTCATGTACAACTATAAGATTTTTCTATTTTTGCTGGACTTCGAGGTCATCATGATGACAACTTTCGTGATGTCATGGAGACCTTTATTAACCTCAGTGCAAAGAGAACCGTGCCTCTATTTGACAGGCTTATAATGCAGACAGGCCTAATTCTTTCTGTGTATCGCTCAGGATGTTATTAATAGTTTCATGTTAAAAAAATAAAATTGGGTGTTTTAAATTTGCCTGTAGCAAAAGAAGCATTAACATTTACATTTCGTTTTAACTTTGGCAAGAGCAAGGGGTGACAGAGTTTGTGTCCTTATAAATACTTCATCTCATCTCATCTCATCTTCATCCGCTTATCCGGGGTCGGGTTGCGGGGGCAGCAGCTTTTGCAGGGGACCCCAAATTTCCCTTTCCCGGGCCACATTAACCAGCTCTAACTGGGGGATCCCGAGGCGTTCCCAGGCCGTCCTTACTGTAAACAGCTTAGACGGTTCCCCGTTTCCCCCTCCTGAGATGTCGAATGGTTTTCCAGAAGCACCTTGGTGCCACCTTAAGTCCTTCTCCATGACTGCTCCGAACTCCTCCCACACCCGCTGCTTTGCCTCTGACACAGCAGAGGCTGCAGCCCTTCTGGCCTGTCGGTACCTTGCAACTGCCTCCAGAGTCTTCTGGGATAACATATCCCGGAAGGCCTCCTTCATCAGTCGGACAGCTTCCCTGACCACCGGTGTCCACCACTGTGTTAGAAGGTTACCGCCCCTTGAGGCACCTAAGACCTTGAGGCCACAGCTCACCGCTGCAGCTTCAGCAATGGAAGCTTTGAACATTTCCCACTCAGGTTCAATGACCCCAACCTCCACAAGGATGCCAGAAAAGCTCCGCAGGAGGTGTGAGTTGAAGATCTCTTGGACAGGGGCGTCCTCCAGACGTTCCCAGTTCACCCGCACTAGTCGTTAAGGCTTACCTGGTCTGTCCAGAATCTTCCCCCATCCTCTGACCCAACTCATCACCAGATGGTGATCAGTTGACAGCTCTGCCCCTCTCTTCACTCGAGTGTCCAAAACATATGGCCTCAGATCAGATGATACGATCACAAAATTGATCGTCGACCTTTGGCCTAGGGTGCTCTGGTACCACGTACACTTATGAGCATCCTTATGTTCGAACATGGTGTTAGTTATAG
Organism: Echiichthys vipera; assembly: GCF_963691815.1. Classification (NCBI taxonomy): domain Eukaryota; kingdom Metazoa; phylum Chordata; class Actinopteri; order Perciformes; family Trachinidae; genus Echiichthys; species Echiichthys vipera. Next base: position 34,607,621 of record NC_139828.1, on the reverse strand, counting down.
ACAATCCGTGACTAGCACAGAAGTCTAATAACTGACGACCACTCGGATTTAGATCAGGGAGGCCGTTCCTCCCAATAACGCCTTTCCAGATGTCTCCACCATGTGAGTATCCCCACACCCGCCCGGCGACTTACACCCTGGGCAACTCCAGAGAAGAATAGGGTCCAACCCCTATCCAGGAGTACGGTTCCAGAACCGAGACTGTGTGTGGAGGTAAGCCCCACCAGATCTAACTGGTAGCGCTCCACCTCCCGCACAAGCTCCGGCTCCTTCCCCGACAGAGAGGTGACATTCCACATCCCCAGAGCCAGCTTCTGCTGCCCGTGTCTGGTCCGTCGAGGCCCCTCACCTTCACTGCCACCCGTGCAGCAGCGCACCCGCCCCAAGTGGTTCCTCCTGTGAGTGGTGGGCCCACAGGATGGAGAGGAGGGAGGTGCCACGTCACTTTTTCGGGCTGTTCCCGGCCGGGCTCCGTGGCAAACCCGGCCACCAGGTGCTCGCTGGCAAGCCCTCCGTCTTAGCCTGGCACCAGACGGGGGCCCCGGGCTTCCTCCGGGCAGGGTCTCTCTTCCTCTTCCTCGTTTGTCCATTTAGTCTTTGTGAACCATTCTTAGTCCGGCCCCTCACCTGAGACCACTTTGCCATGGGAGACCCTACCAGGAGCACTAGGCTCCAGACAACACAGCCCTCAGGTTCACAGGAACACACAAACCTCTCCATCACGATAAGGTGATTGTTCCCGGACAGGGTAAATACTTCAATTCATTACAATTCTATGCACGTCAAGATTAGGGTGGGACAAAATATAATTTTGGGCGATATATCTAATGTGTAGGTGTGAGTAAGTGTCTGAATGTGTGAGGGAACAACTAAGCTGAATAAATTCATCATTGTGTTTTGTCTGTTAGAGCCGAGACTGTGCTCAGCTTGGACCACCACCCCAGGGTGAAGTGGTTCAGGTACGATGGACAGACGGCCTGGTGTATGGGGCCAAATTCGTGGCAGCGCATGCCATCCACATGTACCTGGTAAGATTTTCTCTTTGTTTTTGTGTTTTTTTGGAAAAAAGTTTGAGCTGCTGTTATTAATAGCACAATAAGCTCACAGTGGTAACCCAAAAAATGGACGGGACATGGAGATATACTAGAGACTATCAGTGAACTACGAACGTGCGAACAAACGACAGAATTGTTCCTGGCCCTTTGAGTAGAAGCCTGTGTGAAACAGTAATTCATGGCCGTGGTGGCCGATGTTGACTGCTGTCCGCTGATCTCAGTGCTTCCACCTCAAAACCAACGCTGATTGGTTCGGTCGCTTGGCAAACTTCTCCAAATTTTCTCTGCCGCACGTTACCAAACTGATCTGAGAGGAAATATAATGGAGCTCGGAGAACAGGATTGTCTTGCGAGGCGGCTTCCCTTCACCACCCAAGAGAAGTTGTGTGAACTACATGGCGGGGTTACTGTGCAAGGCCCAGGCGGTATGGAGGGGGAAAGCAGCGACGTTTGGGGCCGCAACATCGCAAGCACAGAGGCACTGGACACCCTCTTCGGGGAGGATTAGTTTGAAAATATGGATTGTTGTTTCAGTGAGCCATGCATTGTTCCTCATAGAAACCCACTGTGTGGTGGAAGTCCAACAGGCACCAGGACAAATAACTGAGCGTTGTGTCAAAGCAGCAGCTGCTGATACCTGCCACCTCTGTGCCAGAGGAGCGCCTGTTCTCCACAACAGGACTGATCATTAACAGGATGGGAACGAGGATTTAATCCCGTTTTTGTAAGGAGCCATGTTTTGAACTTGTGGTTGTGAAAAATCAATCCTTAAAGGGGAACTGTGACTGTTTTGATTGAGAATAAGCATTGGCTGTTGGTAGGCTGTATTGCTGTGGGCATCATCACTGCAGGAAGATGAGTTGATTTCTAAAAATAGATGTATGTACAAATGTCAAACAAAATGGTGTCAGAAGAGATTTGGTTTGATGAATAATTCTCAGAATGCTGAGATATTTCAAGTTCATCAATGCTGCAATCTGCATTTTTCCAGAGTCACAGTGGAGTGTTGTACTAACTGTCACCTCTGCTGTTATTTGATTGTCTGGATTAATTGGTAAAATGATTGGATAGTAGTGAACTTGCCTGCTTCTTTCTAAAATGCTGACAGGGTGCTTTACCTGCAGAGTTTGACCGTGAGCAGATCTCAGTGACTCAGGACTCCTTTGTGACCTTGACCCTCTCTCAGACTTAGGAGCTGCTTTGTAAATGAGTCTAGTTCATTTGAGTGTAACATTCAGGCACACTTACCATCCCTGGCCAAGTTTAGAGAGGTGGGCTTCGGCACGGCACAATTGCACATGCACAAGCAAAGAAGGCGTACTGTATATAGGTGTATAGGCAAAAAGCAAACATGCCTTGGCCTGACTGAATCTTTTCAAGCTGTGGGACAGCAGGCCGGATGAACTGGACAAAGTGCACCAGTGCATCCTTACAGTCCTTAAGTTAGGACTAGCCCTCCCCTAACTCAGCCAGTTCAGATCTGTTTTTAACCTCAGACTGTTGGTTAATATGTCCCCTGCCTTAAACCCTGTTATCTTTGGAAAGCCCTATCCAGTCTTTCAAGGACAGAAACGCTGCTCACACTTAATATTAAGTGGAAAATGAACATAAAAGTCATATTTAATAACTTTCTCTCCACCATTGTTCTTAAGTTGTTATGGCATGTTGGATGCTGACTTCTTTTCTAGTATAACATTTTTGGTTAATTTCTACTCTGAAGCACTTTGAGGGCAGCAGTAGCTGGAGAGGTGTCAGTTCACATCCTTGGTACTGTGGAGGTGTCCTTTAACACCAAACCCTGAGCAGCTCAGGGCGCCACCCCCTCACTCCTAAAGGGGAATTTCTGTGTTTTTCAACATGTACCCTATTTCCCAATGCATTTCTGTGTCAGTGACTACTTGCAACAACTTTTTTTTTTTACAGTGCCAAATCACAACAAAAGTTATCTCAGGACACTTTACAGAGTAGGTATAGACCACACTCTATGACTTATTTAGGATTTACAGAGACTTCCCCCGTTGAGTACGATGGCAACGAAAACCTTCCCTTTAATAGGCAGGAACATGGAACAGACGCAGCTCTGTGTAGGACGGGCATCTGTCTACACTGGTTGGGGAGGAAGAAAAGGAGAGAGAAAGAGAGAAAAGACAGACAGATGGACAGAAAGAGACAAAGACTGACACAAAGACAGAGACACATTTCCAGAGGTGCAAGCAACCACAAAAGTAACAGTGACTATAGTGATAGCTAAAGTAATGTGAGTATCACTTATATGTTATGGCAGTTAATACAACAGGACAACAGAGAACAGCCAGGGTGACGGAACATGACATTGACAATAACAATTATGGTGGTAAATATGAAGTTGAATTAGTAACGTGCATTAATGAGACATGAATGATACAGACAGAGAGGAGAGAAGCTCAGAGTATCAGGAACAGTATTATCCCCTGGCAGACTAGGTGTATAGCAGCATAATTAAGCAGAACAAAATCTTAGAGTACATGCAGGTTCTAAGAGAAATTGAATGGTAATAACAACATAGCTAAGGGCTCGTAAGCCATAGCTGTAAGCTTTATCAAAAAGGAAAGTTTTCAGTTTACTCTTAAATATGGGGAGAGTGTCTGCCTCCCGAATAACACTTGGGAGTCAGTTCCACAGGAGAGGGGCTTGGTAGCTAAAGGCTCTGCCTCCCATTCTACTTTTGGAGTCTCTAGGAACGACAAGTAGCCCTGCATTCTCAGAGAGCAGCGATCTAGTCGGGTAATACGGTACTATGAGCTCTTTAAGATACGACGGAGCCTGACCAATAAGAGCTTTGTAGGTAAGGAGAAAGATTTTAAATTCTATTCTAGATTTTAGAGGTAGCCATTGCAAAGAAGCTAATACAGAAGAAATATGTTCTCTTCTATTTGTTTTAGTAAGTACACAAGCTGCAGCATTTTGGACCAACTGGAGACATTGGAACAGCCTGATAATACGGAGTTGCAATAGTCCAGCTTAGAAGTAACAAATACATGGACTAGTTTTTCTGCATCTTTCTGAGACACAATGTTCCTAATTTTCACAATATTACGCAGGTGATATTACCACAATATTACCATCGTGGGGCCACCACTCGCAGGAGGAACAGCTGGGGTCGGGTGTACTGCTGCACGGGTGGCAGTGAAGGTGAGGGGCCTTGACGGACCAGACACGGGCAGCAGAGGCTGGCTCTGGGGACGTGGAATGTCACCTCTCTGTCGGGGAAGGAGCCGGAGCTTGTGCGGGAGGTGGAGCACTACCAGTTAGATCTGGTGGGGCTTACCTTCACACACAGTCTCGGTTCTGGAACCGTATTCCTGGATAGGGGTTGGACCCTATTCTTCTCTGGACTTACCCAGGGTGTGAGGCGCTGGGCGGGTGTGGGGATACTCACAAACCCCCGGCTGAGCGCCGCAGTGTTGGAGCTCACCCTGGTGGACAAGAGGGTCGCCTCCGTACGCCTGCGGGTGGTAGGGGGGAAAACTCTGACTGTTGTTTGTGCATATGCACCGAACAGCAGTTCAGACTATTCGGCCTTCTTGGAGACCCTGAGTGGAGTCCTGCATGTGGCTCCAGTAGGGGATTCCGTAGTTCTGCTAGGAGAACTGCTGGGAGAAAAATGAAATGAACGCCCATGTGGGCAATGATGGAAACACCTGGAGAGTCGTGATCGGGAGGAACAGCCTCCCTGATCTAAATCCGAGCGGTCGTCTGTTATTAGACTCGGCCTCGGGGAAGACCCAGGACTAGGTGGAGAGATTATATCTCCACGCTGGCCTGGGAACGCCCCGGGATCCCCCAGTTAGAGCTGGTTAATGTGGCCCCGGAAAGGGAAGTTTGGGGTCCCCAGCTAAAGCTGCTGCCCCCGCGACCCAACCCCGGATAAGCGGTTGAAGATGAGATGAGATACGCGGGTGAAAATAGGCAGTCCTTATTGTTTTATTTGAGAATCGAAAGACATATCCTGATCAAAAGGATCAAATTCCTTACTGTGGTGCTGGAGGACAACATAACATCATCCAGAGTAACAATAGCTTTAGCTATTGAGTTTCGGAGGCCTTCGGGGCCAATTACAATAACTTCAGTTTTTAGTTTAACATCAGAAAATTGTAGGTGATCCAGCTTTTTATTTCCTTAATGCACTTTTGAAGTGTATCTAAATGATCAGTTTCGGTGTATCATCAGCATAACGATGAAAATGTATGGAGTGCTTCCTTATAATATTTCCTAAGAGAAGCACATATAAGGTGAATAGAATGGGCCCAAGAACAGAACCCTGTGGGACTCCGTGACTGACTTTAGTGTGTATGGAGGATTTGTTATTAACATGTACAAACTGAGATCTAGCTGATAAATAAGACTTAAACCAGCTTAATACGGTTCCTTTAATGCCAATTAGATGCTCCAGTCTCTGTAGCAGGATGCGATGGTCAAAAGTGTCGTAGGCAGCACTAAGATCTAGTAAAACAAGTACAGAGACAAGTCCTTTGTCTGAAGCTATTAGAAGGTCATTAGTCATTTTTACCAGTGCTGTCTCAAGTTCTCAAATAACTAATTATTATTAATTTTTAAGAATTGAGCACGGGCCCCACAGCCTAACTGCTGTGTACCAAGTTACAATGTAATTAAACGGGGCGCCTGCACACCGACAAAATACATGTCTGGCAGTAGTGTCCTGGTCACACTACAGACACACGGCTGTGGTTCAGAGTGAGAAAGAGCAGGTCATTCTCCATTCGAAAGAATGCTGGATTTGATCCCTGGCTCCACCTGTCCCCATGTCTAAGTGTCTTTGGGCAAGACACTGAACCCCATGAAATTCTAGCCCAAAACTCCCTGTATTGCTCAGGGGTGTGTGAATATGGTTTGAATGATTAGATTAGTGTGAATGGGTGAATGTGACAAGTAGTGTAAAAAGCGCCTTGAGTGGTCAGAAGCCTAGAAAGGCGCTATGCCCTCTATCCCCTCTAATATTTGCACCGATCATTGAACCCCGCACCCAGATTATCAGACTGCAGTAGTGGCCAAATGTTTTGAGAATGTATTGAAAGTATTGGTTTTCACAAAGTCTGCTCCTCCAGTCCAGATATTTGTGTCAGATGTTACTATAGTATATAGAAGTATTATTACTGTACAAGCCTTTCATGAGATTCAAAGCCTTTTATTGACATTACATAGGTCAAGTTTATGCAAAGTCGACTAAACTTTAGAAACTGCTCAGTTGAACTTGTTCTGTCCTGACATTTCTTGAATGTAGGTGGAATTTGAGGATGGGTCACAGCTAACTGCCAAGAGAGATGATGTCTACTCTCTGGATGAGGAACTCCCCAAGAGAGTCAAATCCAGACTGGTAAATGCAACCCAAACCACACACAAATTAACTTTTTACCATGCATCATAAATGTGTCTGATCCTGTGTTCATTTGACAAACAGAGTTGGAACTAAAAAAGTGTAAAATCAGTGAAAGTCATTGAAAAGCAGCTTTGTGTTTGTCTCTGCAGTCTAAAGCGTCAGACATGAGATTTGATGGCATCTTTGAAGAGAAGGAGATCATCCAGGAGTCCAAGAGACAAAGAGTGATTAACTCTCGTTACAGAGGGGACTACATAGAGCCTGTGATCTACAGAGCCATCATGGAGTAACCCTCACTTCCCCACACAGCACCAGCACTGACTCAACTGTGCTCACTGTACCTTAACTTAGCAGCTAGCCACTGAGAGAGAGTAGCTCCAAATGACTTCCTTCAGGACTCCCTTTGGGCTCTTCTCTTGTTTTACTTGTTTTCTTTGTTCAACCAGTAAGAATTATATGTGCTTTGTGTGACTGTGATCAGACAAACAGGAGTAATTTTGACTTCAGTTTTTCCATAGGACTCCACAGTGCAGTAGGCTGACGTCCAGCCCTGGCACTACAGAAAAGTAGGAAGCAATACTAATATGGCATTTGTTCAATAAAGTAGCATTTTGACAGTAAAAAAGACAAGGCTGGAGTTAAATTAAATGAATTGCTCTTCACTAAACATTTAGTGAAAGTATTTAATATGAAATTCCGGTGTGAAATCATCCCAGGGTCTTTTTCAGAAAATACACAATTTTTTGGTGTAACAACTATTAACGGCCATATTCAGGAGAGTGGCCATCAGTCAGCCGTGGCTAACACTGATTAGCTCGGGGCAATATAGTGAAGGCATTAAAACGTCTTTTTTAACCACTTATACTGCTCAAAATAACAGCAAACATCTGCAGTAGCATGAGAAGTCCTTACACATAAAACAAAGAACCAAAAACGTAGTTATTGAACCCAGAGTTTATTAAAAGAGTGTTTTAAAGACTTACCTACTGGCCCCTGTACCAGCTCCTCTCATAGTAAAGTCCATTCAAGTGGATTAGCAAATGCAATCCAAATTAATTCTGTCAAATGATAAGCCTTATTGCAGCCATTCCTTAGGTACCTGTCCCTCCCACACGCTACCAACTCAATATTATTATCAATGAATCTGTCACTTATTTTTATTGACTAATCACTTTGTCTATGTCAGAAATGCCCTTCACAATTTCCCTGAGCTGAAATGAGCGTTTGTGCATTATTAATTAGTTGTTTTGGAGTTCCGAATAATATAAAACATTAAGGAACAGGCTTCACATCGGAAAAGCTTGAAATATTGGCATATGTGCTTGGAAAAATGACTAAAATCATTTATCTTGATTCATTTTCTGTCGATTGACGAATGGACTCACCTGCAAAGATGTTGCCCCTGATACCTGCCAGGCTCCACATTCAGAGAAGGCACAACTGCAGTTCTACCAAGCTAATTGAATTCAACACAACTTTATATTGAAATACTCATGTGGACCCTTACTCCGTAGAGTACTTTAGTGTTGGATTACTATTAACTTGCTAGCTGAATTGGCTGCACCCTACCTCTTTCTGTTCCCAGTAGAGATTGTGTATCAACTTGCAACACATTGACATAGATGATTTGCATAACCAGAGCAAGACATTTCTCTATAAATGATATAACCAAACCAACCCAAGCCCTACGTCAACACAATGAAAAAAGTCCTGTGTCCAATACAAAGGCACCTCTGAGAGCCTGGAATGATACAAAGAATGTTTGTGCTTGTGATCCCTTATGAAAAAGTGGCAGTCATTTCTTGAAACAATGGAGTTACAGGAAGATTATTTTTTAACATCAAGCAAATCTGCACATACAGGTAAAAGCACCCCAAAGTACTGACACCACTGAATTGTTTTTTTTTTTCACTAGTGAAAGTACAGTAACCTGAGTTTCTGTACCAATACTAAATTAATACTGTTTTTAATTCCTTAGTTTGAAAAATTGTAGTTAAATTGGCGGAAATTGCAATTGCTATCAGGAACTATCTGTTAAGAGTAAGTAAAGATTAAAAATTTGACAGATTTTTGCTACGGACTCATTTCAAGTTTTCAGTACCATCTGCATTTTGAAGTGGATATCAATGTTTGAAAGTTTTAAAAAGAAAATATTAACAGATTTTTTGGATCAAACATTTTAGATGATGATTGGTTGAGCATGAAATGTATTGGTAACCTTAGTCACAGTCATGTGACAGAAGAATCTCACTAGTTTTTCTCTGGGCTCTCAAATGCACTTTGAAGCTCTAAAAAAGCTAGTAAGTGACCTTTTGAGTTGACACTGTTTACGGTTATACATAAATTTGTTATTTACTAAGATATGTATTGAGCACACATTTCTTTTTACAGTGCCAAAATAAATTGAGGTGTGATAAGCTGTTTTGGACATGGTAGAATGCTGCAAACCTGGTGTGAGTAATTTAAAAGGTTTTACTCAAGGGTTTTTCATATTGTTTCACATGATTGTGACAAATGCATACAAAAATAATAATTTACGGATAACCTATTTCTTTCAGTGGGAGCAGTGCCATTTGATCCTGTGATTAAGCCTCCTCTTTAACTCCAGTTATGAACTTCTTTCCTTCACATTGAATTTAGTGTGTCAAGTGAATATAGCTTGTTTTTACCAGCCTATTTATTAAGGTGCTTTAAGAAAGTAACCTCTGCATTACAGACATGCATCTGCAGTTATACTGCAGAGGTTTAGGTTCATGATGTATGTTCTATTTTTTCTACATTATATAGATGAATTTTAAAGAACCCATTCATTTTTTTAATGCGCTTTGTCTACCCAATTGTTTCCTTACTCTTCTACTGAAAGTTGTGCATTGCACTTTTATTTAAGTCCAGTTTGCGAGGAAATTTGAATAGTTGTTTGCTGCCATTGCTGATTTGTTAACAGTCTGTTTTAGAATGTTTATTGTACTTTTTATAAAAATGTCTTATGGATAGTGCACCCCTCCCTCTTGACCAAGCTCCAGCCTGTGAACTTGTTCTTGCCATAGTGCAGAGACTGCAGACAGAGGAACGCTAGTTTTCTAGTTAGTCATTGCCAATTCAAAGAACCTGCTTTCATCAGTCCAGTGGAGAATGAATTTATTTTATTCATAAAGTATCAATACATTGGGAGGGGGGAATCTTATCTATTTTATTGCGTTGTTTTGTAAAACATGTTCTATGTGTATTTTCACAGAGACCTGTGAAATGTAAATGTCATGTAGTCTATTTTAAGATGTTACTCATTGACCCAGGACATTGGCTGTCTGTTCTCGTTGTGCAACTGAACTTCCAGATTATCATTCAGGCAATTTTTTTAAATAATTTGTTTATTTCAGTAAAGAAATTTGCTTCAGCTCTATCAGTCTGTTTTCATTCGACATTTACCCACTTGTTATTTATAATTATTGGTACCTGTTTTTCTCCTGAGGTACACTTTATTAAGAGTTTAGATGCTGTAATTAATATTGTTCAGTCACTAAGACATCAATAAGACCCACTTAAAGTTGTAGTCCATAAGAATTTAGACACATTTTTCTAGCAGCCACTCCAAATATAGCGAGTTTAGTGGTACAGGCCAGGTACACACATTTAAAGGTTGAATATGGAGAATGGCCAGAAGGTGTCGTGGCCTTTACCACCCTACTCGCTAGACGTAACATTCTCCTTAAATGGAAACATGTTTCTCCACCGACTCATAATGGATATGTGAAATTTTACAATGCCTAAGGTTGGAGATGTTAAGGTTTTCACAGAGTGGATCTTTGACAGCATTCCCAAAAGCTTGGGACACGATGCTGGCTCTCATTAGTAATAGTCTTACTGTTACTCCTGATGATGCTGAGGACACTTCCTAGTGCTTGGAAGGAGAGACCCTCTCCCCCAGCCCCCACCACCCTTTATCTTTTTCTTCAATTACTTTAATTATTTTTGCTATTAGCTATAACTTTTACCCTATTTTTCCTCATTTTACCTGAATTATCTACTTATGTTATATGTTATATTACTAAGTTGGTTACTGTGAATACATCTGACATGGGTTGTTGGGAGGGGTAGTGGGATTCATGCTAGGGTTTTTTCTTTTTCCCTTTAAGGCAGACGCGCTAATGCACTATACAATTGTTGTACTTTTTCTTTTTTGCCTGTCTGCAAAATTGCAGGAGTTTGACTGACGATGACCGTTAGCCGTTAGGGTTAACCGTTCCAGCTAAGTAAAGATGAAAGTGATGTTAGCGATCAAGGAGAAACGTAGCCATTTGGGCGTGCGTTTTAATGGCGTTCCTCTCCTTTCTCTGTCCATGGAGTGAATGCTTGGCCTATATTGACTCTGGTTTTTGCCCATCTCCGCTCACTCAGTTGCTGGTACAAATAACGCCCCCTTCACTGAGGCTCCGAAGCAGCTGCAGGATTGGCAAACTCCATTTCACCCAGTGCCAGTCTACAGTAGCTGCACCCAACAACAGACAACCCTGGCAACCAGCAACGCCCAACGCTATTGGCTGGAACGGGACAGAAAGTTCTCAAATCTGTCAAAAAAATTTTAAATGTTAATTCAGACCTAATATATTTTTTTATGGAAAAGCAATATTTTCATTTATTCCTCCCAATGTTTTTCAGCTTTTAAAAAAAATAAAGCCTTTAATAAAAAAATTAAAATTGCTTATGAACACACAAACCATTCATTTCATCTCATCTTCAACCTCTTACCCGGGGTCGGGTCGCGGGAGCAGCAGGTTTAGCAGGGGACCCCAAACTTCCCTTTCCTGGGCCACAATAACCAGCTCTAACTGGGGGATCCTGAGGCGTTCCCAGGCCAGTGCGGAGATATAATCTCTCCACCTTGTCCTGGGCCTTCCCCGAGGCCTCCTCCCAGCTGGACGTGCCTGGAACAACTCATAAATGCTAAATTAGGCTAAAAAAGAAGGCTCTCTGAGTGATACCAATTGAAGAGACATTTGAGAGCCATTTAGGAGCCTTAAGAAACGGTTCTCTTAAGGGAGTTGAGCCAAAAGAGCTGAATCTTTGAAATGAGCCGGACCTCCCACTATTTCACATGACGCTGATGTTGACTAACTGGTGACCCGAAACACAGAGGGATTTACTGAGGTCAACTGAAAAATAACGGTATCCACCCTGTAAGAGTCTGTGAATGGCTTGCTTGCTAGCGTAGCCAGCTACTCATGCTTATTGGCTACTTATTACATCCAGTTTTACTGACATTTCTGTTGCCATATTCGTGTCGTGTATTTTAGGACAGCACATTTTAATCTGCCATCAAAGCCAGCCCAAGGAGGAACGTTAGCGGTGGTTATTAGAAACGTTAGCAAACGTTAACGTAACGCTATCATTACTGGGGCGACGACAGCAAACGTCATTAATGAGCTGTTAGCTGCACTAACATCATTGTCTTCATATTTGTCACTGTTTATCTAACGTTGCATTCACTATTAACTGTTTCCCTCACTCAATCCTCAATTCAGAGCTAAGTATAGATGAAATACAGTGACCTAACGTTACTGGTTAAGCTCATTTACCCCAACTGACTCACCATTTCTGTCCTAACTTTTAACTTTTTATCAGTGTACTTAGAAATACATTTTAATATTATTGAATTTCAAAACATTGCAAATCGAAAACTTTAACAGGTCAAAACTTTGACAAAGGAAACCCTCCTTAATGACACATCAGAACTACAGATGGGACTGTTCCGATCCAGTCTGCATCTCTAATCAGAACTCCTCATCTCTGTCTTCAGCAGACCTCCTCTCTGCACCCCCATCCATCCAGTCAGGCCTCTGCTTCTAACTGAGCTCTCCTGCCACAGCATCGTAGCTGTGCTCGGATCAAAGTCACTGCGTGAAAATTTTAAAGAGCAGTGACTCGTACGCTACGTTGTTTCTGAGGGGAACTATTTTCTACAGGGGAGCTACTTCAGTGCAACACACAACAAATCACCGGTTCAGCACTAACGTTTGCTACCATCATAATTTATCATTTCATAGCTTCTACAATGTTTTGCTATATTATGCATAATTTATTTCACAAGCACAACCATCATTTACCTGCCCCATGGCATGGAGCCCTCCAAGATTAGGTTGCCAGGGCTTCAGTAATTATTTTAAGTATTGGACCAATACTGGCTGAAAAAATCCCTGTTTCTAACAGTAGTGGAAGAGAGTGAAATTATAGAGATTGTGCAAAAATGTAAAAACTTCTACACTGTAAAAAAGGATTTTGGAGGGTGCTAAATACAATCCATGAATATTGTTTAAAATGTACTCTCATATATTAGTCAGCAAGTGAAATACATAATAATGGGTACATTCTACCTACACTACCTATTTTTTAACAGTAACAATTACAACCTAAAAAAATATCATAAAATGTACCCAAATATGTTTGCCCTGCACTGCGATGTGCGCATGCGTCAGGTCATACGCTAACGGCAGCGGGACTTTGGCGGTCATTTGCTTCCTGTCATCTATTGTGGAGCTGCTGGATTTTTAAGGTAAGCGAAGATTCCTGTTTAACGTGTTGCTGTGTATTATATCAGGAATGTAAATGTCAGCTTATTAAATGCTAAAATACTCCCCAAGAGTTGTGCTCCGCGTTCTTCTTTATGTGCCATGCATGACTGAACCGGCTTGAACCTGAACGTTTGAATTGGCGACAGGCGTCATCTTAGCTATTTTAATGTCTAATTTATAACCGTGAGAAATAACACACCGTTGAACTGAACTGCTGTAATTGGGCTTTGCAGCGGAATTATATGCGCACTAAGTATTCTATGCAGTGAGCATGCACGTTTGTGTATTTGCTGCACAGAGCCTCCACAGTCACAAACATGCAGTTGTGTTGCTCTGAAAAAAAGTGTTTTTCCACTGGTACCTTGTGTCTGTTTGCTAATGTTACTTTATTTTGTCACGGGGAAAACGTATTTTTGCCCACCGTTTTAGACAATGTATAGTTTTACTTTGAAATAGCGTTGATTCAGCGGATAATTGATGGGACCGACTATTACCTGTTTTTAGCTAACCAACCCGGTCAGCGCCGGCGTCTGAAGGGCGACTGGCGCCGTCATGAATGTCTTAATGAGGAAGAGAAATAATGTTATCAGCATTTCAGTGTAAAAGAGGGAGACTTGCGGTGAGTGGGAGTTGCAAGGGAATTGTGTGCAGGCTGCTTAGTGTGTTTTACAAGACGAAGTGAACATAGACCGTTTGTGATTATTTGGCGCGGAGTATTTAATGGCGTCTAACCTAGTTCATTGGAGCACACTCAACAGACCCTGTTTGTTGCTGTTATTTCCCTTTAGTCACTCCCCATTTACCCCCTCTCCTCTCTCTGTTGACAAAGTTACGTACAACGGATCGGAACAGAAACCTTCGTGACCCGCTTCGTTTATGCGTCGAGAGGCTCTGCGCTGCCCAGTGCTGTCTGCCTGAGAGCTCACCGGAAATCAGCAACTGTCTCCGGGATAGCGTTGGCTCGTTCCCCGCTGTACACTATGCAAAGCCACACACGTGAACTTAAGTTGCATACTTTCTACTGGCGCTTGCCCGGGATACTCAATTAAGCACAAGTTCTTAGGATGTCTCTTTTTGGTGCTTTTTAAACATGTTTAACAGCATGGTTTTGGAGCAACGTATGTCCAGGATTAATGCCCCTGTGCACCAGAAATGATTTAAATTCCGCTTTTCTCTGCCAGACTATATGAAGCTAATTTTAGTTTATTTTTCTTTTATCCTGTACATACGATTTAAACAATGATATCCACCGTGTTTTATTAAGTGTAGAAATTTTAGCTTATGGCAGATCTCCCAAAAGCTATACAATACTACATTGTTCACACAATCTGGATGTGAAAGTCAGATATTTTACCTCATTTAAGTTTAATTTAAAATGCTGTTGTGCTGAGGGAAAAAAAGCGGATACCAGTGTAGTCAGTATAAAATGACCCACTGCTAAATGGGAAACATAGGGAAAATTTTATATTTACTAGAGCTAGTTAATGAGTTAAAAAATGTTGGAGTCAAAAAATGCCAAGTAAAATTGTAGGACACCAGATATGGAAATTATTCCTCATTTTTTGTCCTTTGCCAGTCACATGCCTGATTATTTACTCATGTAATTTGGTATTTTATTTGCTGCAGATTCACTCTAAGTATGTTTACTCTCCTATTTTTCTCCCCCTCCCCTCAGGCCCTCTCCTGTGTTCTTCGACTGGAATATTGACTCATTCACCAATTCCCGCGGCATCTGTCGGTACCAGTTCCGGGATTGCTAGATCTTCGCCTGCCAGTCCTCTCGATAGACTACCTGCAGGTGTGGGACATGTCTGTTTGAAACGTTTGTGAATGCCGGTTTTCAGAAGAAAACAAAATGCATGCACTTTAAGAGTTAAGTTAACTAAACCAAAGACCCTAACCTGAGGAAAATTTTGGTGATACCTTAATTCAAATGAACTGGCTCTGCAAAGTATGTAACTTCACCACATCAAAACAACTGGACCTATTGAAACACAATAGATTACAACACGGGCATTTTGGTCAAAACCAGTCGATACCCTGTCTCCATTCTGATTGCCCTTGCACCTTAAGGACATGGGGTGCATTACGGACACATTTGTCTAGATATCACCCAAGGAAAACCAAGACAGGCCAACTCCTTTCCTTCACTTGCCTAGTGTGTAATTCATGCTTTTTCGACACCGAAAGACAATATTTTGAGCACCTTGGTTGCCATCTTAAAAAGTTTGAAACTGTGCCTTGTGTTTTTCAAGGTTGTGATTACAAGACAAATATATACACAACATTCCACAGTCATAAGAGCAGGAAACATAATCCCCATTCAGTGGAAGATTTTAAGACTTCTGTTTTTCATGAATACCAAAGCCAAACGGATGAAGAAAGCGACTTTGTTGAAAGTGAAAACTACTGTGTCTCTGTCCTTAAGGAGGATGAGGACTTGAACAAAACTATTATCAAGAGACTGGGGTTGCTCCTCCTTAAATTGGAATGCATTTACAATGTGTCCAATACATGCATAGATGAACTAGTAGAAGAACTTCATTTCCTTTCAGCAACTGCATCTGGCCCAGCTATTAGAGAAATTCTACTGAGCACTTTGAGGAAGCATAGCTGTACTTTTGAAGATTCACTGATTTCAGAACTGGTCAAAGATATTTGCCAGCTAAACCCTCTATGTGCTGCTTTAGGGGTGGATGGGCCTTTAAGTACTCACTACAGGAGAGGGCAATTTATAAAAGAGCATCTCTCATTGACTGAGCCAGTTGAGTACATACTTGATAGTAGCGACAAAAAAACCTTCCAGTATGTACCAATTCTCCCATTATTGACTCAACTTGCAAACAACAAACACATTCAAGACACAATATTACAGAACAGAAGACCATCTGATGTTTCTTCTGGATACAAATCATTGCATGATGGATCGTTCCTAAGAGAAAACAGCTTTTTATGTGGAGATGAACTTAAACTCTCACTGATTCTTTACATAGATGACTTTGAAGTATGCAACCCTCTGGGAACGTCCCGCAAGAAGCATAAAGTCACGGCTGTGTACTGGGTGTTTGCAGACATCCCTGCTACCTTGCGATCTACACTAACTTCCATTTACCTAGCCATTCTTTGTAAGGCAGGCGATGTCAACCAATATGGATACCCAAAAGTGTTGGAGCCATTGCTTAGAGACTTGAAATCCTTGGAAGATAATGGCATTTTTGTTCCAACTCTGGGCAAAGTGGTCAAGGGAACTGTATTTGCTGTAGTCGCTGACAATCTTGGTGCTCACTCTTTAGGTGGGTTTGTTGAAAGCTTTTCTGCCTCAGACTTCTGCCGCTTTTGCCTTGGGGAACGTTCACAGATCCAGGAGCACGAAGTAGGAGAAGGACTGTTTCCTCTACGGACTAAGTCCAACCATTCCATGCATGTCGAAGCAGCATTGTCTGACCTTGCTGAAGCTCATCACTGCGGAATAAAAAGACAGTGTCCCATCTCTGACAGACTGAGTTACTTTCATGCCACGTCAGGTTATCCCCCTGACGCTTTGCATGATTTGCTTGAAGGGATTGTACCTCTAGAAATAGCACTCTGTCTTGATGTGTTTATCAAGAAGAAATACTTCACTCTTCAGGATCTCAACCATTCCATCCGTCGATTTCCTTACAAGTGGAACGACAAAACAAACAGTCCACAAGCTATTCCCCCGACTTTTACATCACGTAAAAGTGTGGGAGGCAACGCACATGAAAACTGGTGCTTGTTGAGGATCCTGCCTTTTATGATTGGTGACAAAGTACCAGAAGATGACACAGCATGGGAGGTTTTGATGACCCTGAAAGATGTTGTTGAGCTTGTCATGTCTCCTGTCCACACAGATGAGACATTAGGATACATGGAAAGCAAGATCAGTGAACACCGTTACAGGTATTTAAATGTGTTCCCAGAGCAGAAATTGAAACCAAAACACCACTTCCTTGAACATTATCCATGGCTTACAACTGCTTTTGGACCACTTGTGACTCTCTGGACAATGCGTTTCGAAGCCAAACACAGATTTTTTAAAAGGATTGTGAGGCAGACCGGGTCTTTCAGAAACATTCTCATGACAATGGCAAAAAAACACCAATCAATGATTGCATATCACATCCATGATGCTAACAATCAAAGGCCTACACTGTCAGTGTCCAGAATGACTCAAGTGGCAGTTGACATTCTAAAAGACAGTATTAAGGAGTCATTTGGAAGGAAGTTCCCTGGGGCAGAGGTTGTGAGCATGACAAACAAGGTCACCCTTTTAGGCACGGACTATAATGTTGGAATGTTGTTGCCCTTTGGATCGACAGGAGGATTGCCTGACTTTGGAGAAATACTTCAAATAATCATTGTGCATGAAAGCCCTGTCTTTGTTCTGAAGTTGCTAAGTGGGTGGTACCATGAGCACCTGAGGAGCTTCAAAGTAGAGCCAACAGGGGAGATTGAAATACTTCAGCATTCGGAAATGAAAGATGCATACCCCTTGGCTGCATATAATACAGCAGATGGTCGAATGGTGTCCCTTAAACACTTCATTTGTACATGAAAGTAGGTATACTTCAGTTGAATTATTCTGTTACCATGCCATATCAATCGTTAGCATATTGCAAGTAACAGTTATTCATTGCTTAACAACAAGAAAAGGACCGTCCACACAAAGGAACATGATTTATTTTAAAAATTTAGCTCTAAAATAGTTGTAATGCAGGTGGTTTGAGTGGTCCAGACTACAGCTTTATAGTTGTGGTGTGGACATGAAAATGTTGTGGTTCAGGTCCAATACGCACATAATTATAGATTTTATGTTGTAAACCCACTTTGAGTCCACAGTTTTTATTCATGATAATAATGTTCAGATACAGTAATGCTTTTATTACCCAACCATTGTCAATTTGCATTGATCCAGTCAAGAACATTGGATCTGGAATGAATAGGGATATTTGAAAATGGAAACTGGGTAGGAACACTGCTAAACATTTCTTCCCTTTCTGTCTACAGCTGAGGACAACATAGTCCAAATGGCAGTCCAGTTACGAGTGATCTTGGAAGAACACGATATACGAAAGTTGATTCTTCCATCGGGAATTCCTAATACGGTGGAAGATCTTGTTTCAATATTCATTGAAACATTCCAATTACACGGAGAATTTGGACTATTATATGAAGACAAAGATTTTGGGAACCAATTTTTCAGTGTCACCTCAACTGCTGACCTGCGAGACAAGGCCACTGTGAAAATAATAAGAAAAGAGCCTTTGATAACCCTTGACTTGCATCCACTAGATGAATCAGGACTGTCCTCTACACAAAGTGAAGTGGACACATACCCTGCAGATGAAGAAGAATCCTCTCATGTGGATGACTGTGCATCATCCAGCTCACAAGACACCATTATTCTCCCTAAATCATGCCGTGCTGCTCCATGGCCAGTGCCATTTCAAATCCCACAGTTTTCCCGCGACATTGAACTTATCCTCGCAGAGGCGAACAAATCATATCATACTTCTGGAACATACTTCCGAGATGCAAGTGTTAAATCGGCAATAATGCATGACCTTTCCAAAGTCATATTCTCTTACACGGCCTACCCTTCAAGTCAGCAAATAACCTCAGTGGCTGAAGCCCTTGTTGAGAAGTTTCCATGCCTTAAGGAGCCTGGGTCCTTTGCAGGGCTGTATGGCTGGCAGCAACGCATCAAGTACAAGATGCACAATTACCGTGCCAAGCTGAAATCACGAAAATATGCCTATCCTGAAATAGAAATAAACACATTAAAGAGAAAGCTGCCGACCGATTCAGCCCCTGCCAAAAGTGTAAAAAAGCCAAAGAAAGCGGAGGTAAATTATCTCCCTCCACATCCTGTTGGAGAAGATCAGGACACATTGGAGAAAGAGAGGCTTGAATTAGTCAATGAAGTGAAAAAGAGGAATAACGCAAAGATAATCACAGAAAAAATGTCTAGAACCTTTTCAAGTCGAAGAGTGGAGTTGGTGACCCACAGCCCAGCTGTCAGTGTCTTCAAAGAAAGGTGGCCTGCGTTATTCAGTGAGGCTCAGGTAAGGGTGTTTGATGGATATTTATTTTTTTCCATCAAGAACTATTGTTCATCTCATTTGTATCCTTAAAATTTGAGAATTAGTGTTTTTCAAAAGTTGTCCCTACTCATTTACTAGATCAAAGAAGAATTCCGTCGTGTAACGACAGTTTCCCTTGAAGAGACATTCATGTTGAAACTTGATGGGTACACACCACGTCTTCTGCAGCTGATGCGTGCCAAAGGAGGAGCTGCTCGTTCCAGGATGCGTCCTCTCCTGGACACTGTAAATGAGGTATATTTTTCTTTCACTTTTCCCACAAAAGTGCAAATACTAATTTGCAGGAAAACAGTTGAAATCAAAAGTTTGTACTTAAATTGAAGTCATTAAAACTATTTTTCTTAACCATTCCACAGATTTCTTGTTAAACTTTAGTTTGGCAAGTCTGTTAGATACTGTGATTTGTGCATGAAAAAAGAACATTTTCCAATAGTTGTTTACAGACATTATTTTATATTTAATTCACTTCATCACAATTCCAGTGGTTCAGAAGTTTTCATACACTTACAGTAAGTTGACTGCCTATAAACAACTTGGAGGATTCCAGAGATTGTTGTCATGGCTTTCGAAGCTTCTGATAGGCTAATTGACATAATTTGAATCACTTGGAGTCGTATCTGTTGGGCGTAAGTTTAGGATTAAGTCATGGTTCAGAGTTAGTGTTTAAAATTGGTTTTGGCGTGAAAAATTATGCCATATCCTACAATCGATTTTGTGAAGTGCACAAGCCCCTCCTGCAGGAAAGCAACCCCACAACGCAATGCTTCCTGACAACCCCCTGCGCTTCACGGTTGGGACGGTTTTCTTCAGCTTGCAAGCCTCCCCCTCATAACCTGAGAAGCCACCTAGCAAGGAAGAAGCCACTGCTTCAAAACTGCCATTCAAGAGCCAGACTACAGTTCTTGGAGACTTTTTGGAGAAATGTCCTCTGGTCCGATGAAATAAAAATCAAGCTGTTTGGCCATAATGACCATTAAGAGAAAAAAGGGGGGAGGGGCTTGCAAGCCAAAGAACACCATTCAAACTGTGAAGCACAGGGGTGTCAGGCAGCATCATGTTGTGGGGGTGCTTTGTTGCAGGAGGGACACAGTGCACAGGAAATGGCATCCCTTTCAATGCATGTTTCATGAAAACTTTTGACCCAATATTATTGTGATGAAGTGAATTAAAAATGAAATAATCTGTCTGTAAACAACTGTTGGAAACATATATTTGTCATACAGAAAGTAGAGGTCCTAACCGACTTGCCAAATTATAGTTTGTTCACATGAAATCTGTGGCGTGGTTAAAAAACATGTTTTAATGACTTCAATATAAGTGTATCTAAACTTCTGACTTTAACTGTAAGTCTTATCACTAAAATATATCTCATTACAGTCCCAGAGCATTGAGAAAAAAAGGGATGCAGTTGTCTGTTGCCTCATTGAGTACCTTGGGGAACAGCAAGAAGAGCTCTTCCAAGATTGCCAGGTATGTTATTAAATGATTGATCAACCCAAGGTA
Organism: Echiichthys vipera; assembly: GCF_963691815.1. NCBI lineage: Eukaryota > Metazoa > Chordata > Actinopteri > Perciformes > Trachinidae > Echiichthys > Echiichthys vipera. The sequence goes on along the minus strand of NC_139828.1, from coordinate 34,586,995 downwards.
TTCTCATGATTACACATCCTCTCATTTCATCTCATGCCAGTCCAGCATGATCTTGGCTTGTGTTAATGTGTTGTGCACTGTAAAAGTTTCTGTGATCTTTTGAATGTTTGATTTTTTTTTCATGTGTCTATGCTTTAAAGATGGTTATATTTTTTTAAATAGATAATGGAAAGTTAAGCCCTCATCTCCACTCATCTCATTTCATCTCTGTTGTATTATGGGAAATTGGAGGCACAAGTTGGGACATTTTGGGCCAATTTCTATTGTTGCCCATAAATCAGCACATCGTAATAGGATATTAGGGTCAAGCATTCGACTTGAAAAAACCTGATTGTGTTTAAATAACAACCATGACCAAGAAAACTGAAATCTATTGAAACAGCAACAACTTGTTTATAGTCTTAAATTAAAAATGCTAATACTTTTTGTTTCTTTTAAACATGGAGGACGAACGTGGGGGCCACATGGACCATACCATGAAGGTGCTTGTGATCCCTAATCCCACTGCAGAGGAGGATCCAGCAGAAGTGTCTATTGTGATCGAGGGAAACCGAGTGCTCAGCGGGTGTGGAAACCGAACAAAGGCATGTATGCTGTTGATGGGACTGATCTATGCCCTCAACCTTGAGTATCCCAAGACGCTCAAGAACACCTTCGAAGTATTCCAGAAACTTTTCCTGGAGATAGATGGGGGAAAGCTGCTGAAGAAGGTCCACAGCCTCAAAAACAAGCTAATGGATTGAATTGTTTGCACTGAAGTTCTGGCACAGACTGATGTTCCCTCTTCATCCAATAAGACTTTTTCGTCCAAATTATTTCAGGAACTGGCTGTAACTGATCTTTGTTTTGGTTGCACTGTGTGATGCTCATTGAAATGTGATCAGCCAAATCCATCTCGCTGGAACAATCAAAAGAAAGTGGATACTCAAAGAATGACCAGATTGGCTATTGACAACTATCTTTCAGGGTCATCAAATGTAGAAAAATGTCAAACAAAGCATACTACTGATTGACAAAGGTGCTTGAATTTCTGTTAACAAGTTGAAAAATCTATGTTAAAGTATACGCGCGTCTCTACTGTCTAAATGAGACATAGCATAGCACTAGTAATTTGCATATAGACACATTGAGTTGTGTAATTTTTTTTTTTATTTGAGCAATCTTAAATAGCCCAAATGGGTTGAAATGTTTTGTCATCTGTGGTTGTTCAGAACCCACATTTGAATCTCTGATGGAGTGATTGTATGTCAGTGTTTGGTATTTGAGATGTTTTGTGATCTAGTTGTTCAGTAAGCTGCACATTATTGTAGGGCTGCAAAGAATGATTGATTATAAATCGATTGTTACAATAATCGCCAACTATTTTGATAATTGATTGTTTAAAAAAAGTTAAAGATTCTTACTCCAGATTCTTAAATGTAAATATTTTCTGGTTTCGTTACTCATCTGTCAGAAAATTGAATATCTTTAGGTTGTGGACAAATTAAGACATTTTAGGACGTCATCTTGAGTTTTGGGAAACACTGATCAACCTTTTTTCACCATCTTCTGACATTTCATAGACAAAATAACTAATCAATTAATAATCAGATTAATCATCTGAAAAATAGTTGCAGCCCTACATTGATGTTCAAGAAATTGAACATTTGAAGCTGCCTCCTCCTCTCTTCCCTACAGCAATGGGTTGTCTTTACCCCAAACGCATAGAAATGTTTTGTTGCCAAGTTGTTCAGAAACTAGCCACACTTGAAGCTGTTATGGATTGAGTGTAAGACAGTGTATGGTGTTTAAAATGTCTTGTGATCCAATTGTGCAGAAAGGGGGGGCCCTCAAATCCAAATTTGAACTGTTTAATACACTTTTGTTTTAGTTGAATATTCAGAGTGGTGTGTCCTTTTGTACCTCCTATAATTTGTGATCAATCAGTTGATTTAAAAGAAGATGCCAACTAGTATCAAGTATTATCTGCTGTCCGAAAATAAGTAAATCTAACCTTCCCTGATTAAGTAATGGTTAATTAGTCATATTGATTAATTATTATTAATAATTATTAAGTAAATTTGCCTAACAATTAAGAGTTAATATTACTCAATTTTTATGAGTAATTAGTTGTGTAATGTATTGAGAAATTTTAGGTAGACTTTACCTAATTTCTTTTAGTATTTGATAGCTGTTGAATTTAGGTACTATTTACTCAAAATATGGAATTAAATCTACCCAATCAAACTGAGTGCAAATTGTTACCTTAGATTTATTGGGTAAATTCTATAGGTTGTTATTTACAGTGTACTTACTATAATGACATTGACATGAAATTAGGTAAGCAGGTTGTTTAGGAAATTGCAAAATCACTAAAGTTATCATTTAAAACTGGTAAATTCCCAAGAAAAAGGAAAATTGCAAAAGTCATAACGCTCTACAAAACTGGAGACAAAGAACACTTCGTAAACTACAGGCCTGTTTCCCTGCTTCCTAATTTTTCAAAAATCTTCATTAGCAGCCATTGAGCTAACTGAAAAAATCCCAAATTCCCTGGAGCAAAAGAATTAGCTGGTGTTTTTATTTAACCTCGAAAAAACATTTGAAGAAGAATTCCTTTATTAGTTATTATTAGGACCTATATACATGCAATAATAATAATAATTTGAGAGAAAAGTTTAATTTTAAGACACCAGCTGTTCGCACAACTTTAAAGAAGTGAATGCATTTCAATTGGTGGTGTGAGACTGGAATGGAATGAGCCCAGAGCTAAAGCAACATCAAAGCATGGTCCAGTTTAAAAAAAAAAAAGATATAAGGCAATGGTTTTCAAAAAGTACAGGGATAAGGGAGGTAAGCCCTGAGAGGCAAGATTCTTTTTTTTTTTTTTTGGGCATTGTTGGCCCAAACCTAAGTTTATCTCCTACCTTTGTATCGTGCATCAGTATCTCGTAGAGACATAAACAACATGTTTTACCTTATTAGTGAACTACACATGTCTGTAAACAAAATGGGACCGTGCATAGGTGCTGACTTGGGTTAAAGAGTGTAGATATAAGGTCTGATGGAATTATATTGTGAAGAGACTGTGTTCCACATGGCTACTTAATATTCATGTGGATGGAGTGATCATGATTCCTGCAGGCAGTGTAAGGGTACATCCACACGATCGAAAACGACCCCCCCCCCCCCCCCCTCCGTTCTTGACAAGTTTTCCGTCCACACTGTCTCCACGCAGCAGCGCTCCATCTCCACGCCTCTGACCTCTAACCCCCGTGGAGATGACGCCATCGTTAACAAAGTATGCTTTTTTACCGTCCAGACGACAACACTACGCGGGGCATTCTCAAATATTCCCACTCTGGGACCTGGTTACAGAAAAGATCATTTACATGCTTCGATAACGCCGGCTGCGTGTGGATGGTTGGCCTAACCGCTTCTTAGTTCGCTCTCTATGGAGCAGTGCCGTATGTCGACAGGTGCTTGGCGGGGCCCTTTTAGAAGTGAGCCCCCCCTCACAAAGGGGTTACTTTACCTCTGTGAGTTTCGTAGGCTACACCGCGGCTAACACAAGTACTATGGAATGACACCTGCAGCACCACCACAGCTCTCTGACAAAATCAACCCCCTGTAAAGAAAATACTGACATTTTAAAAAGGTGTTTAAATCTCGTCTCCTCTCGTTCTCGTGGACTCTATCGTGTATCGTCTCAACAAACCCCTTATTCTGAATGTATGGTATATTTTTGAATATTGTAATTTCATGGCAGCGCACAATAAAAATGTGATCATGAATTTTAAACAGCACATTGCAATTTCTGCATCTATTATTGATTCAACGTGTGTGCCCCTAAAACTTCTGGTTTAACCCCTAAAATTTTCCGTTGGGGGCCACAGTGCTCCTTGTGAAAAAAGTTAGTCTGGAGCCCTGATTGTATTCTTCTTTTTTTTATGCTGCTGCTATTAATGTTTCCAATGTTGCAGATGAGAGAATGCCCAATTTATTTTCATGTTAAGTAGCCTGTGTAATATTTTGATATTTTCTATTTAGAATATGTTTGATATGCTACCAAAATGTTATTCCCTTCCCTCAAGTGAGTGATTAAGGAATATGATTTACATTTTTTCTTTATATCATAAGGAAGATAACATTTTATGTTACGTATAGACCTTTTCAAAGTTGTAAACAGAAACATTCTAAATGTGTCCAAGTTTGATTCCTGTTGCTGGGTCTATACAGTTAACCTATTCAGAGGGAAAATCAGCTTCTCAGAAGAATTGACGCATATCACTTAATCGATTATTGATGGATAAGAAGAAACCGCTATCGATTAATGAATTACTCGATAATTTGCATCCCCAATTCTGACGTCTCTCACCATCAAAAGATCTGATGAAAAGCTTTAGGTGTTGGTTCAAAAAGCATTTGATTTGTCACTAACAGCTGATGTTGACTGTGTGGAAAATAATCATACAGTTCACTGATCGTGCTGCACACACACACACACACACGCACGCATCTGACTTGACAACGTTAAAATATAGTCTATGAGTGCGATTAATAACGATGAACGCAGTAGTGAAGTGAGCCCTCACAGCCAGTTTACAGCTCTGTGCGTAATCGTAATTTTTTGCACGGGTATACAGTAAGTTACCAGTCAAAGGTGAATGAAGCGTGTCCAAACTTTGACTGGTTCTGTAGAACTACTGTTTATCTTCTTAAATCACCTGAAAACAATAGCAGTCTGCTCGAGTTCAGACACACAGACATCCTGTGTAACAGCCATGTCCAGACACATCAGCTGTGATGGACGAATATTGTCCAGGTGTGAACTTAACCTGCTATTGTTGTTACATTTATTTAACATATTGCATTTCTTGCATCCAGGTGCATCATATACACATTAGGTAGGTTTACACTGCCTGCAGGCATCATGATCACCCATCCATCCACATGAATTTTAAGTAGCCATGTGGAACACAGTCTCTTCACAAAATTATTCCATTAGACCTTATATCTACACTCTTTAACCTAAGTCAGCACCTATGTACAGTCCCATGATGTTTACAGATGTGTGTAGTTCACTAATAAGGTAAAACATGTTGTTTATGCTGCATTTTGCTGAACTTTTACTGCCCTTTGTATCATGCGTCAGGCAGGACTATCTCACCCTCAAAACAGACTAATTAAGCCTCACGTACAAGATAGTATTTCCTACGTACGAGATAAACTTGGGTTTTGGCCAACAATGCCCAAAACAAATGTTTTTTCACCTTGCCTTTCAGGGCTACCGTAGGGAGGGCTTTAAAAAAATGTTTTGTTTCTAAATATGGGCTATATATTTATATTTATGGTTATATATGTGTATATAAATGTGTTTGTATGGATGTTAAATGATGTATAAATCAGAATCAGAAATATTTTAATAATCCCAGGGGGAAATTATATTTTTTGCCACGAAACTCCAGATATACAAACAACAAATATTATAAATCATATTCTATTATTTAATATATATTATATTTTATATCTTATTTATATTATTGTTTATAGATTTACAAATTCTACAAATTGTAGTCGATAAATTATTATTATCACTTGTTCTCAAACTGTGGTACTTGTAACACCGGTGGTGCTCAAGCTCTCTATGGTGGTACTTGAAGGAATCTCCAAAATAAAAAAAAGGAAACATTAACTACTAAATTAATATAACACTAAGAAAATATTATTTTATGATTAATGATATGTAATTTAAAATAAGTCTAGCATTTCCTGTAATAATTTTGTTTTAATATCAGCATGCTACACAGTCTCGTTCATGAGTCACAAGCTAAACTGTGATGGCAGAGAGTCAGCAAAGGTAAAATGATTGGTTTGAAAACACTGACATGTCAGTCAACAATAAATCATCTTCTGATTAGGAATAAACTTTCCTGTCCGCAGCTGAATAGTGTCCGCCTACGCTGCTGTATTTGAACACTGGTGTTAGTGGTGGGACTGGAGAGAGCCTGATATTTTCTGAGGTGGTATGTCATGAACAAAGTTTGAGAACCATATATTATAGATTATAGCATAAAGTTGCACTGCATCAGGAAGTGAAGTTACTTGAGAAACAGGCAATTACTGAGTTGTGAACAAGGGGCTGGATTAAATTAAAGTTCCTACTTCCTACTCCTTTTCAGGCATAGTTAATTGTATATTTTGCATGAACTATGACACTAACGGTTGCCCACTTGCCACGGCAAGTAAAAATAATATTTGGGCAAGTTGAGATTGTTTTCTTGTTGCCCGAAGGGATAAGTGGATTTTTGAGGGATTATTGTTGATATAAAGGCTATTTATTTAAGTGTTTTAGAGACTGTGGAACAACCTGTTTTTGGCTAATGCACAGAAAAAAAGATGTATTTGCAATCAAGCAGCACACCGCCTCTCTCTCCCCCACAAACACACACACACTCCCACCCACCCCTGTTAGGTAACCACACCAAATAGTCCTACCCCAGACATTATATATTTTTTTGCAAAATACGCAAATTATAATATTTTTTTATAGCTGGAGCAAGCTCTCCAAAAACAGGAGGAGATCAAGGAGACTCTGGAAAGATCCTAGACTACCTTAAGAGCCCAGCTGGAGAGCCAGGAAAGAAACAACAAGAACTACCTGGCTGCTCTAAAGATAAAGGGCTAACTTCAGTGTGAGAGTGACGGTCTCCGATGGCAGCAGGAGAGAAGGCTGAGAGAACAAGAGCCTCCTCTGTCGCTCAGCTTGAGCAGCAACAAGAGAGGAACAACACCCTCGTAGCTGCTCTGAAGATGGCTGAGCAGCAGCTGGAGAGTCATCGCACCAAGTGGCAGGAGGACAAGTCATCCAGCGCCATGACGTCCAAGGTGGAAGATCTTGAGAGCCAGATCAAGCCAAAGAAGAAAAAGAATAAGAAATGGTTCACAAAGTTCTTCTAGTGCCCGTCTCCAGGACTCCGCGCTGAAGAAAATGCACTCACACACACACACAGGTTTGTTTTTGTGTACTTGTGAGAATTAATCAGTTTTTATCCCTAAACAGCCCTTTAAAAAGGGCTCCGCAGCTGCCGCTGCTCGTTGGGGAAAGAGTCGCCAAACACAACGCTAGTCGATTTAACAAAGACAAAGTCTCTGGGGACCAGTAAAGTATCCAGATCAGTTCAGAACAACAAAATGAAAAACTTGGAAAATGCTCAGCTGGATGTTTATTCTTCAAGATTGCTGATTCGCTCATTTAGCTGTCAATCAAAAAAGGATTCCGCCTCAGACAGCTCATCCAATCATCATGCAGAAGCCGAGCGTCCAGGCCAGCCCACTGTCCCATGACCCCCAGAGACACTGAGTGTTCAATGGCCGGGGAAAAGCCCAGCATTTATCCACTGAGTGTCTAGTTTGGCTGCAAACCGGCTCTACACTTCCACATTGAAGTTAGTAGAAGCTGAGCGTCCGACTGTGTAAAGCGCTGTGAGGATGAATGAGAAGGGGGGTTGAAACTGCAAAAACACTTTAGTGCTTTAGGAAGAAGTTTAGGGAAGTGTGTATGAAACTTTGCTCAAGCTAGAAGCTTGTTTCAGTGTACAGTGTATTGTTCCTCAGAAAAACCCACTATAGTGGTGGAAGTCCAACAGGCACCAGGACAAATAACTGAGCATTGTGTCTATGCAGCAGCTGCTGATACATGCTACCTCTGTGCCAGAGGAGCACCTGTTCTCCACAACAGGACTGATCATTAACAGGATGGGAACGAGGATTTAATCACATTTTTGTAAGGAAACAATGTTTTGAACTTGCGGTTGTGAAAAATCAATCCTTAAAGGGGAACTGTGACTGTTTTGATTGAGAATAAGCATTAGCTGTTGGTAGGCTGTATTGGTGTGGGCATCCTTATTCCAGCCCACCCCTAGACTGTATGTAGTATATTGTGTGAACTGGATCGGTATAAACATGTTATGATTTTTTTTGTCAGTTGCTTATTCACACATTATCATTCTCTGTTCTTTATAATATAAAATTAAAATACATTTATTCATTAATTTATTCATATTATAGAAAGCCATTTGAAAGCTTTAATTTACTGCTTATATTTTACTCTTTGTGCTACAACTGAGTTCTTTCCACAAATCATCATATTTAAAAGAGAACAAAAAAAAGAATTTTGGCAACATTTTCCCTACATTAGCCACATTAGCTCCACCGTCCAGGAGCTAAGCGAACAGAACACGTTACTAGATAAACAGGAGTGGGAGTCAGTGTTGAGATTTTTTTTCTGGGACCGGGCAAGAACAGGAGTCATTTTGTTTTATTTCCTGTGTCTCTTGCAGGGATTACACCGGCTCCACGAGTCAAGTGCAGGCAGCATTTCTGATCTCTGATTTAAACTGATATTTAACACAGTCCCATGCTCATAGACTGTAAAACACCTACCCCCACCGCCCGAATCCTCCCGCTGCTCCAGATTAGCATCTAGTGTAAGTCATGGTGCAAGTGTGTGGGTATTTAATTAGCATAACAGAACTAACAAATTGTATTCCTAAACCATCTGTTGGTACAACAAAAGAGCAAGCCATCTTGTCACTTATAGTAACACCACCACACTAGAGATGTCACAATACCAAAAATTCAAAAGTCGGTGCCAATACTAGTGAAAATACAAGATTCTCTATGCCAATTCCATACCACGGTAAAAAAGAAAAAAAAAAGGGCTTTTCTCTTTTCTAAGATCCCGTTTACTTAATCATGAACTTCTTTATTTATGCACAAAACAAAATGCCATTTCTATAACAGACATACAGAATAAAACAGAATTAAGATTCATACACAGAAAATGCACACACTCTCTCTCACACACACACACACACACACACACACCAGGTAGTTAATGTCAAAACATTAACTACAAACAATGTTTGCAAACATTTGCAAAAGTATGTAGTTGATAAGACCGACTGAATTGTAAAGAGGCGTGCTAACAGATCAGCCGAAGCTGCATCACTACGAGGTACAGGCTAACGTTAAAGCTACAGCACCTATGCTACATAACATAAGGCATTAATGCAGCAGATGTGTCCACAAGCATCCAAACATCATGTAACGTGTATTTCAGTATGACATAAAAAATTCAAAAACGTTAACTCGTTTGGATGTTGTTCATATATGTGAATCAAATATCACCTTGAATCAGAAGCTGTACCATAGCTGTGAATGCCTCCTTTTTTAATTTTCCGTCACTATGAGTATAAGAATACATTAATAGTTTGTATATTTTGGAATGTTGGTTAATAGTTTTGTAACTTCTGTATGCAGGCCTAACCATTTATGCAGTATCTGATCTTAACTGCATAAACTGTTTTACAGTAAGTAATGAGACCATTCATAATCTAAATACCTCCACCATCTGGAAACTGTCTACATTTAAAAGTAGATATACTGTAGGTTGTGATGATGAGAGGCCCAACTCCTGCTGCAGAAAACATCACCCAAACCAAGACACTCCCTCCACCAAATGTAACTGACTTCTTTACACACTTTGGGTTCAGTCTTTGCCCAGTCCTACGCCCAACATAATGTTTCCATCAGACCCAAATAAACTGAACGTCCTCTCATCACTGAAGTCACTCTGGACCAGTTCTCCTCTGTCCACACAACAGGCTCCTCAGCAAAGGCAAGTCTAGCCTTTTTATTCTTTCTGCTGATGAGAGGTTTGGTCACTGCAGAGTGGGCTTTCACTCCAAAAAGTCTTAAATGACGAGATACTGTGTGCGAGACGGATCCTTGCCCTGTTCAGAACTGAACTGGAGACCGACTCCAGCTGCAGAGTTGAACTGATTCCCCATTGAGAGTCTTCTAATAATCCTGTCCTCTTGTGCACTTGTTTTACGTGGACGACCGGTCTTTTTGAGGAACTTGTAAAGTTTCAATCTTCTTGATATCACAGACCAACCTCTCTCTGATGACTGAGAGGGTAATCCCTTTGGCCTTCAACTGGGCAACCTGCTATCTCAGGGTTTCAGTCTCCTTAGAGCTGTAACAAGGAGAGCTGCCAGATAGATAGGGTGTGTCCAATAATGGAGTCAATTGTCACCAGGTGCCAGATTAACACCACAACCTGGGAGGGATCGGAAAGTGCTCTCTAATTTTGCTCACCTTTTTTTTCACAAAGTAAAGGTTTTTCATAAAGTGCGTTGGTTATTTAAAAAAACAAAAAACATCCTAGGACAGCAGTGTTATAGTCACAGCTGATATTCTATCAAATTCTGAAAATAAAAAAAACAACATTTTAGAATTAGGGTTAGGACTTAGAAAAAATAACGTGATTAACGCAATTTATTATTGCACTCAGTGCGTAACGTTGCTCATTTGCATGAGTTCCTGCCCGGCCTGTAATACTGACGCACAGGATGCAACACGAGAGAAATGAAGCTGATGGGAGCTGTTGCTGGGTTCAGTGGGCGGACATTTTAGTTCTAAAGCCCAGTTCAGACCAAAGATTTGAAACCAGTTGAAACAGCAGGTCTGCAACGTTCTGAAACCTGCCCATTCAGACCAAGGAGACGAGACGGTGTATCATCTCCAAAGCAATGGCTCTCTGTACTTCTGTCCTGACCTCCGACTTTTCAGGCTTGTCAGACAGTGAGATATTTTCTACAGCTGCATTTCTATAGAGATGAAACAGAGAAAATACCATTTTATTTCCCTGATTCACTGCTTTGTTTTGGATTACTGCGCTCGCTTTCCTTATTTATTGTATTGCTCGCTCGACTCTCTCTCTCTCTCTCTCTCTCTCTCTCTCTCTCTCTCTCTCTCTCTCTCTCTCTCTCTCTCTCTCTCCCTCTCTCACACACACACACGCTCGTTGAGCTTCCGTTCATAACGGCCTTGTCAACCAGCTGACAGTCTCTAAGTGACTTGATTGAGAATTGACAAGCTGAATCGCTGGCGACAACATCAGCCGGTTAGATTCGCAGAGACAGGTCAGTTCACACAGCTACAACTTTCCCCTGTGACCTTTGAAAACAGTTACGTTGCAAATCTTTGGTCTGAACTGAAACTGGGCTTTAAATTCACCTCCCACCGGAGCTCTTCAGCCTCCGCTCCACCCCGATGCTGAACAGGCTGCAGCTAACGTAAGCACAGACAACGCTGAACATGCTGCAGCTAACGTTAGCACAGACAACGCTCCTAGGAAGGAATGTCATTAGTTGATGGATCATTTTTGTTTCTGTGTTTTTGAAAACATGGGAGATGTTTAACTGTTTATTTATGCCATGGATATTATTTTAAATATTTTTGGTTTGCACTTTTCTTGAATATACCGTACTAAGCCATGTTTTATTTTTTTATAATACATTAAGTCATATATCAAAATCCATTTAAATTGAAAAATGTTGCTACTTGTGTCAAATATTGATATACGATTAATCACAATGAATTAATTACAAAGCTTCTAGTTATTAGATAAAAAAAAATGTAATTGTGTCCCACCACTATTGAGAATAAATCAAGAATTAATAACTCATTTGCTAATTTGGATCTCCAGTGTATACCGTATATAGAGAGAGACACTGAGAAAAGAAGGACTAAACCTATTCCAGGTCTGATTATGATTTACTTCGCCTAATCAACCACTTCTATTCAATTCAATTTTATTTATAGTGCCAATTCATAACAAAAGTTATCTCATGACACTTTACAGAGTAGGTACAGACTACACTCTATGACTTATTTATGGTTTACAGAGACCCATCAATTCCGCCGTTGAGTACACAGCATAGACTGTATAATGAAACTTACAACTGGAGTTAAAGATAGTAGACCCAAGCGGTTTCCTCAGTCTTCTACTCCCTTCTTCCTTCTTCTCTTCCACTTAGTATTTTCTATTGTACAGTCTTTTATTTTGTATCATCTATCTAGTCTATTTTTGTCTTTATTTATCTTTATTTTACTTTCTGCCTGACTTTGTTTCAACAAAGTTCAGTGTTTTATTTGATTAATAACATTTTATTAATCAGTCAAACGTTGTTTTAAGTTAGTGCTTGTGTTTTTGAGAGCAACCTTATTTTTATTCCGGCCAGAGAAATTAAGCTTTAGTCAACAGCGTGAAGTTACCCTTTAAAGTTTATATCAAAGTCCAGTATTCGCCAGCAGCTTGAAAGTGACCAACTGACTCTCTCATCCACCTAACTCAAAGCTGTCGAAGCTGAAGAATCAAAGAAGACTTAGGGTTTAACGGAAATTACCCTTGACGCTGAATATCTGCGCCACGTTGAAGCGCCCCCTATCTGCTGTCGCATTCCGCCCTGTTGGACAGCCCATCCATTCCTTGGCCTCTGAAGAACCCTCTGACGACCTGGTTCTGCCAGCCCTGCACTTCGGGAGAAACAAGGTGTTCTGCACGTCTGGACGACTGCTCTGGAGCTGTGAAATACACCTCCTTCCTCTTGGATCACCCTTCTACAAAGTTGAGTTAGTGAGATGATGTTGTTGGTACTTTAATGAGCAGATCTGGTGACCACTGGCTATTTGATATCAAACTTTACTTGCCATTGCCTATGATTAGAAATTGCATTTCCATGTCATAGCTTTGCCATGCCCATTCATTTTCTGTGTTATTCTCACGTGTGTCATTTCATGTCATAATTTATCATGTATATTATGTATATAAATATATCCATATTTTTGTAGTAAAACCCCAGTTGTTGTATATGAGCTTTCATTCTGTTTTGCAAAGTTTTGAGGTCACTGTTTTACAAGAACAAATGTTTTCAGATTGAGATTGATAGAAATTAATAGATACAATTAATTTATACATTTAATTGATTAGAGAAACTGATAAAAAGTAGGTTTTCCATCGAGCTTAGTCCACATTACCTATCTATACAGTGGTGCTCCCTTTGTAACGAAGAACAATTAATTTGCCTAATTAATACCTAATAACAAAGACGCTTTTCTGACCGTGAAGAGCGTCCGCTCCCGTGTTAGTCCAGCCAGATACTGCCCTTCAGTTTATTGTCGAGGTAGATGCCTCGGATCCGGGAGTGGGGGCGGTTCAGTCCCAGCGGGCAGTGTCTGACAACAAGGTTCACCCATGCGCTTTTTTCTCCATGAAGCTGTCTCCCGCTGAGAGGAACTACGACGTTGGGAACCATGAACTGCTAGCAGTTAGATTAGCATTAGAGGAGTGGCAACACTTGTTAGAGGGGGCAGAAGTTCCGTTCGTGGTCTGGACTGACCACAAGAACTTGGCGTATATCCAGACCGCTAAGAGACTTAATTCCCGTCAAGCCCCGCAGGCTTTGTTTTTTGGCCGCATTAACTTCACTTTAACCTACATTCCTGGCAGCAAGAACATTAAGCCAGATGCCCTTTCTCGTCAGTTTGGACCTGCCGAGGAGAAAGAGACCGGTGTGGAGCACATCGTTCCCGCATCTTGTGTGATGGCAGCGTTAACCTCGAGTCGACTGTCAGACAGGCTCAACGCGCTAAGCCCAAACCTGGTGGTGGTCCAACGGGGGGTCTGTTTGTTCTGCCTGTGTTCACTCCCAGGTGCTCCAGTGGGGGCACTCTTCTCGTCTCTCCTGTCATCCCGGAATCACCAGGACCCTATCACTCCTTCATCGTCACTTCTGGTGGTCTTCTCCGCCCTCTCCCGGTCGACCATGGTCCCACATCGCCTTGGATTTTGTTACTGGACTTCCCGTCTCCCAAGGTAACGACACTATTGTCACAATTGTTGACCGTTTCTCGAAGATGGTTCACTTTGTCCCCCTGCCTAAGCTGTCTTCTGCCATGAAGACGGCATCAATTTTGGTGGACCATGTCTTTCGCATTCACGGGATACCTGCAGACATTGTTTCAGACCGGGGTCCCCAATTCACCTCCCGTGTCTGGAGGGCCTTCTTCCAGGCCTTGGGAGCCAAGGTCAGGTTATCCTCAGGCTTCCATCCTCAGTCCAACAAGCAGACGGAGAGAGCTAACCAGGACCTGGAGACCGCTCTTCGTTGTTTCTGTGGCCGCAATCCCTCGTCGTGGTCCTCGCAGCTGTCCTGGGTGGAATACTCCCACAACTCCCTGACCTGCACCACTACAGGTATGTCCCCCTTCGAGGCTTCATTGGGCTACTTACCTCCTTTCTTTCCAGCCCAGAAAACAGAGATTGCTGTTCCGTCCGTCCAACACCATCTCCGGAGAATTCTTCGGATATGGAGAGAGACCCGAGGGGCCTTGCTAAGGAAGGCGGAGCAGAACCGCAGGATGGTGGATCGTCATAGCATCGCTGTGCCCAAATACAGACCAGGTCAAAGAGTCTGGTTGAACTCTCACAACATCCCCCTGAATGTCGCATCCAAGAAACTCGCTCCTCGCTTTATTGGCCCCTTCGAGGTGGAGGCCATTATCAACCCCAGTACTGTCCACTTAAAGCTCCCTGCGTCCCTCAGGATCCATCCTCCCTTTCATGTTTCCAAGTTGAAGCCAGTATCCACCAGCATGTTGTGCCCGCCTGCCTACGGCCCACCATCCCCCACCGTACCGTTGATGGCCATCCGGCGTTCACGGTCAGCTCAATTTTGGACGTGCGATGCAGAGGGCGTGGTTTCCAGTACCTGGTGGACTGGGAGGGATACGGTCCAGAGGAACGGAGCTGGGTCTCTAGATCCCTTATCCTGGACCCGTTCCTGATCCGGGACTTCTACCGGGCTCATCCAGGGAGGCCTGGTGGAGCGCCCGGAGGCGCTCGTTGAGGGGGGGTACTGTCAAGAGTCGGTTCTGTCAGTACCCTCCTCTCTCCTGTTTGTGTGAGTTTGTCTCCCTCTGTCTGTCTTTCCCTGCATGTGTCTCCCTCTTGTGTTTTGTCGTCCAGGTCCGGTAGGCGTGTTCCCCCAAGCTGCAGCCTGTTACACTAATCACCTGATGGAGTACTTAAACCCTGAGCTGACAGGCATGCAGTGCCGGACCGTTGTTATCCTACCCTTGGTAAACTGTTTCCCCCGGATTGGCTCCCGTTCCTCATTTGTGGGTTTTGCGCTCCTCGTTGGTAATTGTATTAATCGTTGTTGTCTTTTTGTTTCACCGTATTATCCTGTGTTCCTGTTTCCTCTTCCTGTTCCCTGATCGTCCGTTGTTTCCTCGTTCCTGTTTTCCTCGACCGTCTAGTCCATGGGTGTCAAACTGATCCAGTAAAGGGCCGTGTGGCTGCAGGTTTTCATTCCAACCAAGCAAGAACACACCTTACTCGACTTACTCAATCACCTGTCTTCACACAGTTGATTTGTTGGACCAGGTGTGTTTTTTATTGGTTGGAATGAAACCTGCAGCCACACAGCCCTTTACTGGATCAGTTTGACACCCATGGTCTAGTCCCTAGTTTTTCTGTTACCCTGTAGTTGTTTATCGTCTTTATTAAACGTTTTGTTTGTACTTTTATCCCGTGTCTGGGTCTGCATTTGGGTTTAATCTCTTCGTGTTATATCCCGTACCATTCATGACATAAAGGTCATAATGATGTCAGATATACATCATTAAAGATATAATATCTTATTTATCTAAAAAAAAAATTATCATAACTATAGTTTCTTATTCATTTTGTTTGTTTAATTTATTATTACTATTTTTTTTTAATAATTACTATTATTATTTTTCCTTTTTAATAATAACCACAATAATGACATTATTATTATACAATATCATGACTACCCTAATACTACTATGACTGTGGGACTGATCATTATTTCACTCCTTTGCTGATAATGTTTATCAATTTTATTAGTGAGAAAATGCTCATGAATGAATAGTAGGATTATAAATGATATTATTGTTGTTACTATAATTAGTATTATTATTACCATATCATAATCATAACTAAAGCTTTTTACCTTGCTTATTAATCATATTATTATAGATATAGTTTCTTAAGTCATTCATCTACAAATTCATCATCATAGTTGTAATGTCTTATTTACTCATTTATTTATTTATCATTGACCTGCTTACTGAATTATTATTATGACCATACCATCATCATAACTAAAGCTTCTTACTTATTTATCGTACTAGATTTGTATAGTTTTCTAACACAATCATCCACAAATTGATCAACATATCTATAACCTTTTATTTATTTTTCTGATCTATTTATTTGTCTATTTATTATTATTGATTTGTTTATAAAATTATTATTATTAATGTCAATACTATACCATCATCATAATGAACTCATCTTCAACCGCTTATCCGGGGTCGGGTCGCAGGGGCAGCCGCTCCAGCAGAGAACCCCAAACTTCCCTTTCCCGGGCCATATTAACCAGCTCTAGCTGGGGGATCCCGAGGCGTTCCCAGGCCAATGTGGAGATATAATCTCTCCACCTAGTCCTGGGTCTTCCCCGAGGCCTCCTCCTAGCTGGACATGCCTGGAACACCTCCCTAGGGCGCCCATGGGGGCATCCTTACTAGATGCCGGAACTAGCTCAACTGGCTCCTTTCAACGCAAAGGAGCAGTGGCTCTACTCTGAGTTCCTCACGGATGGCTGAACTTCTCACCCTATCTCTAAGGGAGACTCCAGCCATCCTCCTGAGAAAACCCATTTTGGCCCCTTGTACCCGCGACCTCGTTCTTTCGGTCATGACCCAGCTTTCATGACCATAGGTGAGGGTATTTGCCTTCCGTCTCAGCTCTTTTTTTCACAACGGTGCGGTAAAGGGACTGCAATATCACCCCCGCTGCTCCGATTTTCCGGCCAAACTCACGCTTCATCGTCCCCTCACTCGCGAACAAGATCCCGAGGTACTTAACTCCTTCACTTGGGGTAAGGACTCATTCCCTACCTGGAGTAAGCAATCTACCGGTTTCCTGCTGAGAGCCATGGCCTCAGATTTAGAGGTGCTGATCCTCATCCCAGCCGTTTCACACTCAGCTTTTAACCTATCCAGTGAGTGCTGAAGGTTACTGACCGACGATGCCATCAGAACCACATCATCTGCAGAAAGCAGAGACGAGATCCTCAGCCCACCAAACTGCAACCCCTCCCCACCACGACTACGCCTCGATATCCTGTCCATGAAAATCACAAACAGGATAGGTGACAAAGCGCACCCCTGGTCCCCCTTTTTAAATAGGGGAACCACTACCTCGGTCTGCCACTCCCTTAGCACTGTCCCAGACTTCGACGCAATGTTGAAGAGACGTGTCAACCAAGACAGCCCCTCCAAACCCAAAGCTCTCAGCATTTCTGGACGAATCTCATCAATCCCTGGGGCTTTGCCACTGTGGAGTTGTTTGACTAAGTCAGTTACTTCCCCCAGAGATATTGACAATGATTCCCCATCAGCCTCCAGCTCTGCCTCTACAAAAGAGGTTGGTCGGATTAAGGAGTTCCTCAAAGTGCTCCTTCCACCGCCCCATTACCTCATCGGCTGAGGTCACCAGCGTCCCGTCCTTACTGTAATCATCTTGGCCGGTTCCCCGTTTCCCTCTCCTGAGGTGTCGAATGGTTTTCCAGAAGCACCTTGGTGCCGTCCGAAAGTCCTTCTGCATGACTTCTCCAAACCCGCTGCTTGCCTCTGACACAGCAGAGGCTGCAGCCCTTCTGACCCTTCTGGCCCTTCTGGCCCGTCGGTAACTTGCAACTGCCTCCGGAGTCTTCTGGGATAACAAATCACGGAAGGCCTCCTTCTTCAGTCGGACAGCTTCCCTGACCACCAATGTTCACCACGGTGTTGGAAGGTTGTCGCCCCTTGGTCTGTCTGGAGACAGGGAAGAACTGAGGAGAGTGCAGCATGAACTCAGGGATATGCTGAGGACCTGTAAAGACGCCTACAGGAGGAAGCTGGAGGCCAAACTCCAGCAGAACAATGTGAGGGATGTGTGAACTGGTATGAAGCAGATCACTGGGTGTAAGGTGAGCGACAGACGGTCATCAGGCAGCCTGGAGAGGGCAAATGAGCTGAACAGATTCTTCAATAGGTTCAGCTCACAGCCTTCTGTCGTCTCCATGACACCTCCAGACCCCCACACACCCTCACTGCCCCAAATGCTTCCTCCCCTCCCCCCTCACTCCCCTGCCGTGAGCTCTCCTGTGCAGCACCTCTCCTCCTACTCCACCTCTTCCACCTCCACCTCCTCCTCCTCTGCCTCCTCCTCCTCCACCTTCACCTCCTCCTCCACCTCCTAGTCCTCCACTGAAGACACCAGCAGCCTTCCCCGCATGACTGTGACTGCAGGCCAGGTTAGGAGACAGCTGGAGAGACTCCACCAGCATAAGGCTGCAGGCCCTGACAGAATCAGCCCCAGGATCCTGAAGACATGTGCCAGCCAGCTGTCTCTTGTCCTACAACACCTCTACAACCTGAGCCTTGGTCAGGAGAGAATACCAGTGCTTTTGAAGACTTCCTGCCTAATTCCTGTTCCAAAGAAGTCGACACCATCAGACCTCAATGACTATCGACCAGTGGCCCTCACATCTTACGTCATGAAGGTGCTGGAGAGACTAGTTTTGGTCAACCTGAGGCCGCAGGTGAGAGCCCTGCTAGACACTCTGCAATTTGCTTACCAGACCCACTTGGGAGTTGATGACGCTGTCATCTACCTGCTGCAACGAGCCGATTTGCACCTGGATGGTGGAGGAGGTACTGTGAGAATCACATTCTTTAAATTTCTCTAGTGCTTTTAACACCATTCAGCCACTGCTACTGGGAGAGAAGCTGCGGGTGATGGGAGTAGACGACACAATGATCTCCTTGATTACTGACTACCTGACAGGCAGGCCGCAGTTTGTCCGTATGGGCAGTGTTCTGTGGTGGTTAGTGATACAGGAGCTCCACAGGGGACTGTACTGTCTCCTTTCCTGTTCACCTTATACACCACTGACTTTCAACACAACACTGAGTCGTGTCACCTGCAAAAGTTTTCTGACGACTCGGCTGTTGTTGGGTGTATAAGTGAGGGACAGGAGGAGGAGTACAGGGCACTGGTGGACAACTTTGTAAAGTGGACTGGACAGAATCACCTGCGGCTGAACATCAGCAAGACCAGAGAGATGGTGATAGATTTCAGGAAGAAGAGGATAACGGCTTTCCAACCGCTGTGCATTCTGGGAAGGGATGTGGAGGCGGTGGAGGATTACAAGTACCTGGGTGTTACCATCAACCACAGACTGGACTGGAGATCTAACACTGAAACTGTTTACAAGAAGAGGATGAGCAGACTTTACTTCCTGAGGAAGCTGAGATCCTTCAACATGTGCAGCAGGATGTTGGAGATCTTTTATCAGTCTGTGGTGGCCAATGTACTTTTCTTTACTGTGGTTTGTTGGGGAAGCAGCATCGGCGCCAGCGACACCAACAGACTCAACAAACTGATCAGGAAGACTGGCTCTGTGATTGGCTGCAAACAGGACACTCTGGCTGTGGTGGAGAGGAGGACACTGAAAAAATTGTTATCCATTATGGATAATCCTCTCCACCCACTCCAACTCACACTGGTCAGACAGCGGAGCACCTTCTCCAAAAGGCTGCTTCAGCTTCACTGTCGTAGCAACAGATACAGGAAGTCTTTCCTGCCACAATCCATCACTTTTTATAATAACTCTCTCACCTCTGCCTGACAGAACTCTGCTCTCTCTACTGTTTTTTTTTGTTTTGTATATATTATTATTGTTACAGTATATTTTGCATATTTTGTTGTACATATTATTATTGTTTATAGCACACTGTGCACTGTATATATACACTATGTATATATTGGATTCTATTTCTGTTATGTCCAAAGTGTTTATTTGCTGACCCACTACTGCTGTTACAAAATAATTTCCCAGTCTGGGATCATTAAAGTAATTCTATTCTATTCTATTCTATTCTATTCTATTCTATTGAGGCACCTAAGACCCTGAGGCAACAGCTCACCGCTGCAGCTTCAGCAATGGAAGCTTTGAACATTGCCCACTCCTGTTCAATGCCCCCAACCTCCACAGGGATGCCAGAAAAGCTCTGCTGGAGGTGTGAGTTGAAGATCTCTCCGACAGGGGCCTCCTCCAGACGTTCCCAGTTCACCTGCACTACTTGTTTGGGCTTACGTGGTCTGACCAGAATCTTCCCCCATCCTCTGACCCAACTCAACACCAGATGATGATCAGTTGACAGCTCTGCCCCTCTCTTCACTCGAGTGTCCAAAACAGACAGCCTCAGATCAGATGATACAATCACCAAATCGATCATCGACCTTTGGCCTAGGGTGCTCTGGTACCATGTACACTTATGAGCAACCTAATGTTCGAACATGGTGTTAGTTATAGACAATCCGGGACTATTGTCTATAATAACAGACTTTTGTCTGTTATTAGACAAAAGTCTAATAACAGACGACCTCTTGGATTTAAATCAGGGAGGCTGTTCCTCCCAATGACGCCTCTCCAGGTGTCTCCACCATTGCCCACGTGGGGGTTGAAAGTCTCCCAGCAGAACTATGGAGTCCCCTACTGAAGCCCCATGCAGGACTCCATTTGTTTGTTGCATACTCTTGTGGCATGGCAGGGGCCTTCGGTGGGGGCGGTGGTCGTACACCCATTTATATATATATATATATATATATATATATATACTTTTCATCGTATTCTGTTTGTTCTGTTATCTGTTGATATCTGTACTTTAGGTCCACTGTCTGTATTTGTAATCCACATGGTGTGGATTCCTCTCTGGGAACCATCACCTTATCGTGGTGGAGAGGTTTGTGTGTCCCTGTGAACCTGAGGGCTGTGTTGTCTGGAGCCTTGTGCTCCTGGTAGGGAGTACAATGGCAGAGTGGTCTCAGACGAGGGGCTGGACTAAGATTGGTTCACAAAGACTCAATGGACAAACGAGGAAGAGGAAGAGAGACCCTGCCCGGAGGAAGCCCAGGGCCCCCGTCCGGAGCCAGGCCCAGACGGAGGGCTCGCGGGCGAGCGCCCAGTGGCCGGGTTTGCCACGGAGCCCGGCCGGGTGAAAAAGTGACGTGGCACCTCCATTCTCTCCATCCTGTGGGCCCACTACTCGCAGGAGGAATCACTTGGGTCAGGTGCGCTGCTGCACGGGTGGCAGTGAAGGTGAGGGGCCTCGACATACCAGACACAGGCAGCAGAAACTGGCTCTGGGGATGTGGAATGTCACCTCTCTGTCGGGGAAGGAGCCGGAGCTTGTGCGGGAGGTGGAGCGCTACCAGTTAGATCTGGTGGGGCTTACCTCCACACACAGTCTCGGTTCTGGAACCGTACTCCTGGATAGGGGTTGGACCCTATTCTTCTCTGGAGTTGCCCAGGGTGTGAGGCGTCGGGCGGGTGTGGGGATACTCACAAACCCCCGGCTGAGCGCCGCGGTGTTGGAGTTCACCCTGGTGGACGAGAGGGTCGCCTCCTTACGCCTGCGGGTGGTAGGGGGGAAAACTCTGACTATTGTTTGTGCATATAAACCGAATGGCAGTTCAGAGTATTCGGCCTTTGTGGAGACCTCGAATTGAGTCCTGCATGGAAGTATGGAGTATGGGGTTAGGGGGTCACGTCTGTGGGCCATCCAATCTCTGTACACCCAAAGCAAGAGCTGTGTCCAGATCCTCGGCAGTAAGTCGGATTCGTTCCTGGTGGGGGTTGGCCTCCGCCAGGGGTGCGCTTTGTCACATATCCTGTTCGTGATTGTCATGGACAGGATATTGAGGCGTAGTCGTGGTGGGGAGGGGTTGCAGTTCGGCGGACTGAGGATCTCGTCTCTGCCTTTTTGCAGATGATGTGGTCCTGATGGCATCGTCGGTCAGTGACCTTCAGCACCCACTGGAACGGTTCACAGCTGATTGTGAAACGGCTGGGATGAGGATCAGCACCTCTAAATCTGAGGCCATGGCTCTCAGCAGGAAACCGGTGGAAGCTTACTCCAGGTAGGGAATGAGTGAAGGAGTTCAAGTACCTCGGGATCATGTTCACGAGTGAGGGGATGATGGAGCGTGAGTTTGGCCGGAGAATCGGAGCAGCGAGGGTGGTGTTGCAGTCGCTCTACCACACCGTTGTGACGAAAAGAGAGCTGAGCCGGAAGGCAAAGCTTTCGATCTACCGGTCAATCTTCGTTCCTACCCTCACCTATGGTCATGAAAGCTGGGTCATGACCGAAAGAATGAGGTTGCGGGTATAGGCGGCCGAAACGGGTTTTTTCTCAGGAGGGTTGCTGGAGTCTCCCTTAGAGATAGGGTGAGAAGTCCAGCCATACGTGAGGAACTCGGAGTAGAGCCGCTGCTCCTTTGCGTTGAAAGGAGACAGTTGAGGTGGCTTGGGCATCTAGTAAGCGTTGGCGCCTCCCTAGGGAGATGTTCCAGGCACGTCCAGCTGGGAGGAGGCCTCAGGGAAGACCCGGGACTAGGTGGAGAGACACTGGCCTGGGAACGCCTCGGGATCCCCCAGTTAAAGCTGGTTAATGTGGCCCAGGAAAGGGAAGTTTGGGGTCCCCTGCTAAAGCTGCTGCACCCGCGACCCGACCCCGGATAAGCGGTTGAAGATGAGATGAGATGAGATGAGATGGTGTGATGTATTTGTCCTTCATGTCATGGTGTGATGTATTTGTCCCTCATGTCATCTTTTCTATGACTTAATAAAAAAAAACAATGCTCTGGTTCCCCTGGGTCAACCCCAGCAGACCTCCTGAAGCATCTGGACCCATCGAAACCTCTCTGAACACCTTGAGAAGCTCAGTGGCGAAGGTCTGAAAAGAGGAGCAAGCCGGTGTGCTCTGCCTGTCAGGTGATTTATGGTAAACGCTAGCTTTCTCCGCTTCCTGGGAAAGGGGAAGGGCTGTAGGGCAAAGAGAATGAAACAGTTTGTGAGAAAAGGGTTGCAGCCCTGCAGGTCACCAGCGTAGCGCTCCGGGGCTCCCACCCAGGGCTCAGGCGATGGTCCAGACGTAACGGGTGTAGTTAAGGACCCAATAGCAGCCAATAGCAGCACACAATCAGGCAGGTTCAGTTGGTAACAAACTTTATTGAACGACAAGGGACAGGCAAAAGGAGTGTCCAAGTCTGGCAGGTAGTCAAGGAGCTGTTGCAGGAACTCACCAAACAGCTCAGGAAGATGACAGGACAGGATTGTCAGGGGCAGGCAGCGTCAAAACCGTGTAGGCAGTCCCGAAATCTCTGGAGAGTGGTGAACGGCACAACGATGGGTCTCAGGATCTTGTCACAGTATCTCTGTGCATTCAAAAGATCAATAAAATGCACCTGTGATCGTTCCGTGACATACGACTGCCCATACCATAAGCCCAATACCACCATGGGCTATTCTATTCACAACACTGACATCAGCAAACTGCTCACCCACATGACGCCATACACAGTCTGCCATCTGCCCGGCACAGTGCAAACTGGGATTCATCCATGATGAGAACTAGGGTTGGGCGATATTATGTGTTGACGATCTGCCAAAGCAGAGAGATCGTAGTATCGTCTTTAGGGCACATTCTAATCACTGCTGTTCTATGTTCTGAACAGATGCATCAGGGTTTTTTTTTCCTCAGCCAAATCACACTATTGGCTGGTCCGTCTCAAGCACACAGATTGACCAATCATAGCAAACTAAAGGCAGTGACGAGGATTCATGGCTGAAAAAATGAAAACGACACTACCGTGTCTGAATTTCCAGCTGCTTACAAAAACACAAGGGAGGTATAGAAAAAAAATACAGTATAGAATAACCAATAAACTCTAAATAAATACAGAAAGTATATATATATATATATATATATATATATATATATATATATATATATATATAAATAAAAGCATTAAACAATTCACTCTTAGTCAAATATACGGTATATGAGGTAGATGTAAGAATACAGGTAAAATAATAATGTCCAGCAGTTTTTCCAGTGTCCTCCTCTCTGCCACCGTTACCAGTGAGTCCAGTTTCTTTCCGACCACAGATCCGGCCCGTCTGATCAGTTTATCCAGTCTGGAGGTGTCCTTCTTGGATATGCTGCCCCCCCCCAGCACACCACAGTGTAGAAGAGGACACTGGTGGCCACAGACTGGTAAAACATCCACAGCAGTTTGCTGCAGATGTTGAAGGGCCGCCGTCTCCTCAGGAAGTACAACCTGCTTTGTGTCTTCCTGTACGGGTGGCTGGTGTGTGTTGTCCAGTCTAGTTTATTGTCCAGCCACAGACCGAGGTAGTCCACAGCCTCCACCTCAGCTCCCTCTAGCAGGACTGGTCGCGGCCTTGGTCTGGACCTCCAAAAAATCAATGACCAGCTCCTTTGTCTTGGAGGTGTTGAGCTGTAAGTGGTTAATGTGGCACCAAAGGGCAAATTCAAATTCAAAAAAGAAAAAAAACTTTATTTGTCCCCGGGGACAGTTTAAATATAATATATAACTATAAGCTATGTGCAGATACTAAATAATAAAGTGATAGTGGTGCATGGCAGGAAAACAGCAGTCTAAGTATATGCTAGCTCTGTGTAACCAGATGAATACTGAAAAATAAAGTGACCATAGTGCTGTGATGGATACAATATAAGACCTGATAGACAGAATAATGGAGTAGTGCATTAATACCATAAATTAAAAATAACTAACAGAATCAAGTAGACCAGTAAGAACATAGTAACAGAATAAGTCCGCTGTGAACATAATAACAGAATAAATAAGTAAGTGGAGTGGTGCAACAGACCGGAGTAACATAGTAAACAGAATAAATAAGTGGAGTAGTGCAACAGACCGGAGTAACATTATAAACAGAATAAATAAGTGGCGTTGTACAACAGACCAGTAACATTATAAACAGAGTGAACAGAATAAAGTGGAATCGTGCATCAAACCAGTAGTTCAGGGGGGGTGGTGTCCAGGGGGTGAAGGTGTCCAGGGAAGGTGTCGGGGGTGGGAAGGGGGGGTGATGGTGATGGTGTCCAGGGAGGGTGTCTGGAGAGGGGAGGAGGAGGGGTGACGGGTGAGGTGTCCAGGGAGGGTGTCTGGAGTGGGGGGGGGGATGGTGTCCAGGGAGGGGGGGGGTGAAGTGTCCAGGGGAGGGTGTCAAGAGTGGGGAGGGGGATGGTCAGAGGGCTCAGGAGTTGAGAAGCTGGACAGCCCTGGGGATGAAGGTTACTCTTCTCCTCTGTGTCCTGCAGCAGGGACAGCGAAGACGTCGTCCTGAGGGGAGCCACTCAAACGCTGAGAAGAGAGCATGAGAGGGGTCCTGCATGATCCGACCAGCTAACCTGAGTGTCTGCTCCTCATGGATGGTCGACAGAGTTTTTACAGGAAGTCCAATGATCTTAGAGCAGACCGTGGCTATGCTCTGCAGGCGGTTTCTGTTCTGGATGCTGGTGGAGTAGAACCAGCATGTGATGGAGAACGTGATGATGCTCTCGATGAAGGAGTAGTAAAAGGTCAGGAGGATGTCCTTGCTGACTCCAAAGGAATTGAGCTTCCTAAGGAGGTATTTCCGCTGCTGACATTTCCTGAGAATCTCCTCTGTGTTGGAGGAGAATTTCAGCAGGCTGTCGAAGATGGTGCCCAGGTACCTGTACTCCTCAACTGCTTCGACAGGACAGTGTCGTCAGCGTACTTCACCAGATGACAGTTAGGCTGTGTGGTTCTGCAGTCATCGGTGTAGAGGATGAATAGAATAGAATAGAAAGGGATAGCCTTTATTGTCATTGCATTTGCATACAACGAAATTGGAGTGCTACTCCCCCTTGGTACGTTTTTAGAAAAATAATATATAATAAAACAATAAGCAAAGTATAATATAAGCAATAAACACACAATATAGTATAAACAATATAATAATGTGAACGGCATAAACAGATGGGAACAGTATAAGCAGATGGGGAACAGTATAAACAGATCGGGAACAGTATAAACAGATTGGTGGAGAACAGAAACTATACTAAAATAAAATATGTATATTTAGGGTGGAGCATGTTATTATTGCACAAGAGTTTTAAAGTGGCTTTTTTCAGTTTAAAGTGGCTTTGTTAAGTTATTTAGATTCTAAATTTTAAATCTGATCAATGTGATCAATATATGTAACATTGAGGTAGTTTGTTACGTTGTTTTATTTTTTGTTATTGACTGCAGTGATAGCTCTGGAAAAGAAGCTATCTCCGAGTCTGTTTGTCTGTGATTTTTGTGACCTGTAGCGTCGGCCTGAGGGTAACAGGTCAAACAGGTGGTTGCTGGGGTGAAAGGAGTCCTTGATAATGTTTTCAGCTCTGCTGAGGTAGCGAGAGCTGGCAATGTCCTCCAGGCTGGAAGAGCAGAGGTGAGAGCACACAGCCCTGAGGGGAGCCGGTTGAGGTGTGTTGGAGGTCGGAGAAGGTGCTGTTGACCAGGACTCTCTGTGAACGGTTGGTCAGGAAGTCCAGTATCCACAGGATTAGCTGTTGGTCCAGATGAAAGAGGGCTGAGAGTGTGTCAGCCAGGATGTGGGGCTGCATGGTGTTAAATGCAGAAGAGAAGTCTGCAAACAGGAGTCTGGCTGAGGTGTTGGGGCGCTCCTGTTTGTGAACAGTGTCTATTATGAATGTTTTTGCATCATCGACGCCCCTGCCAGCTCGATAAGCGAATTGGAGCGGGTCCATCTGGGAGTGGGTTTCCCTGATGATGTGTTGTTGTTTTTTTGTTGTTTTTTAAACTTAAATTTTTATTGAAATTTTTCATCTCCACACGTGGACAACAAGGTATACATATACAGTAGATCCATGAATTACATTCTGCGTGTGGAGCAGTTGGAAAAATCAGATACAACTGAGAAAAAAGAACACAAAAACAAGTAAAACAGTCGTGGCTACATGTGTCCATTGTTAAATTACACTGTATACAGATCCAAGAGAAAAAATATGAATAAGACAGATTTCAGGTATTCCCAACTGTGTCCCATCGGGTCCACTTCTCCCATTTAGTCACAAAAACATTTTCCTTCATTCTAAGTCTATATGTCATTCTCTCCATGTTATGGACTTCTCTAATGATTTCTAGCCATTCATTCATAGCTGGTGGCTCGGTCTTATACCATCTCCTTGTTATTGTTTTTTTACATGTGACCAGTAATATTTTTATTAAATATCTGTCTTTGACCAGGACATATTGATTCAAGTTCCTAAGGTACATAACACCACATTCTTTAGGTATTTCATAACCCAGGATGTTCTTAATTATATTGTGTACGTTTTCCCAAAATGGATTAAGTTTCTGACATCCCCAGAAAATGTGTGTATGATTGGCTTCCCTTTCTCCACATAAACGCCAACATGAGTGCTGGGAGCCTGTTTGTTTACTTTTTAATTTGGGAGTGATGAAAAAACGGGTCAGGTTTTTCCACCCGAATTCCCGCCATATTCTCGAATTTGTGGTTGTGTGCTGTGCTTCACACATACTCTGCCACTCCTCTACAGTAATGTTAATCTTCAATTCCTTCTCCCACTTCTCCTTAATGTACAGAGTGGAGACATCTTCTGAGTCTCTTAAGTTTCGGTACAGTACTGAAACTGCTTTCAGTTTGGTTCCATTGTATGTCCTGATCATTACATCAAGTACACCATTTAGATTTTTCACAGTTTGTATTTCCTTTATAAAATAGTCCCGTAGCTGTAGAAATCTAAAATGATCTCTATTTTCAAGGCCATAGTCCGTTTTCAGCTCCTGGAAGCTCATTATGTGTCCATTCTTCATTAGTTTACACATTGCTGTGAGCCCTTTCCTACTCCAGTCCCTGAAGTTGTAGTCATGTACACCTGGCTTAAATCCGTCATCATAAGAAAACCAGCTTAACAATTGTATGTCCCTTTCTAATTTGTGTTGTCTGACAAAATCAAACCAAATAGACAGTGTGTGTAGAGTTATTGGGTCTATCCATTCTTGTAGTGACTTCATTAGTTTTAGATTGCCAACCAGGGCCCGGGTTGGTGTATCTGCCACCACCTTTTCAATATCTTTCCACTTTGCATTATAGTCCTTGTCACACCACATAATTATTGGTCTTAATTGTGCTGCACGGTAATAATCTTTTAATTTTGGGAGTCCCATACCTCCTTTTTCTTTTCCCAATTGCAGCGTAGAGTATTTTATCCGTGGTCTTTTACCATTCCATATGGATCTGGAGATCATTTTATCCCAGATTTTGAACTTTTCCTGTGGAATCTTGATGGGTAGAGAGAGAAAGTAGTAAAGTAGTCTAGGGAAAATATTTATTTTAATTACTTCAATTCTTGAGTTAAGATCTAATAGCAAGGTTGTCCACCTTTCTATGTCTCTACTTATCTGGAGATGGATCTGATCGTAATTTGCTTTGTATAGGTCAGAGAGTCGTTTTGTTAGAGTTACACCAAGATATTTTATAGTTTTTGCGTGCCATTTTAATTGGTAGGTTTTCTTGATTTCTAGGGATGGGGTATAATTAAAGGTCAGAATCTGCGTCTTATTTACATTTATTTTGTATCCTGAGTGGATCCCAAACTCATCTATAAGGTGCATTAATTGAATAAAGTTTGTGTTGGGGCGGTCCAAATATATTAAAATATCATCCGCAAATAGACTTATTGTATGTTCCTGTCCTTTGATATTAATTCCTTTTACCTTCTCATTCTGTCTGATTGCCTGTGCTAACGGTTCAATATATAAAGCGAAAAGGAGCGGAGATAGGCAACATCCTTGTCGGGTACCTCTTTCTAGTAATATTCTATCTGTTAGGCTGCCATTAACTTTTATCCTGGCTGTAGGGTTTTGGTAAATAGTTTTAACACAATTGACTGAATCTTTGTTAAATCCGAATCGTTCTAATACTAAATATAGGAAATTCCAATTAACGCTATCAAAAGCTTTTTCAGCGTCAAGACTTAATAGAATTGCGCTGCTCTTATTTGATTGTATTGTATTGATTATCTGAATTGTCCTCCTAATGCTATCTTGTGTTTGGCGCCCTGCGATGAAACCTGTTTGGTCTTCATCAATTAGGTCATTCATAAGGGTCTTATATCTTTGTGCTATGATAGATGTATATATCTTGTAGTCCACATTAAGAACTGATATTGGTCTGTAATTATTACAGTATTCTGTATCTTTTCCCTCTTTGGGGACTAACGAAATGATTGCCTCTTTCCAAGATGGTGGTAATTGGCCTTCCTTGAGGGTCCAGTTAAAAGAAGCTGTAAGGAGAGGTATCAGTTCCTGTTTAAAGGCTCTATACCACTCCGATGGGAAACCATCCCCTCCAGGGGTTTTGTTAGCTTTAAGTTTGGATATGGTCTTGGATATTTCATCAGGTGTTATAGGAGCTGTGAGTTTGTTATTCTGTAATTCCCCAATGGCTGGTAAGTCGAGTGAGTTGGATTGTGAATATAGTTTTTTGTAGTAATTTTTAAATATGTTTTCTATTTCCGCTACCTCATATTCTAATTTGTCTGATTGTGGGTCTCTGGTTTTGGGTATTGTGCTTTGGACCTGTTGTTTCCTAATACGCCTTGCAAGAATTCTAGTAGCTTTAGGGCCAGTTTCATAGTATTGCTGTTTCATAAATCTGAGTTTCTTTTCTATCTCATCTTTCAGAAGTTTGTCTATTTCCTCTTTAATAGTCTTCACTTCTTGTAGAAGTTGAGTTTTCTTCGTGTTTCGATATTTTGTTTCCAGATTTTTTAATTTATCAGTCAAGTTGAGATAGGCTGCTTGTTTTAGCTTCTTTTGCTGTGATGTTATGGCTATTCATTTTCCTCTAATTACTGTCTTTAGAGTGTCCCATAGGATAGTTGGTTTAATTTCTTCTGTATCATTATCTTCTATACAGCTCTTTATTTCTTTTTAATTTGTTCAGTTATTACCTTACTGTTCATTATTCCCACGTTCATTCTCCATGTTGTGTTTTTATGTCTACTATCCAGAAGTACAGTCAAGTGAACTGCATTATGATCAGAAACATCCGCCATCCCAATTTTACACTCCTTCACCCTGTGCAGGTCCCAGCTATTCATAAATACATAGTCTATTCTGGAGTGAGTCTTGTGTGTGTTAGAGTAGTGTGTATAATCCTTCTCCGTTGGATGAAATTCCCTCCACACATCTTTCATACCCTGTTCCTTCAGTGACATACTCATGAATTTAGTTAGGTGGATCTTATTCTTTCTTTTGCTTGTTGTATCTATCTTATGATCCAGAATGACATTAAAATCCCCTGCACACATCATAATACCTTCTGCCTCAGATGATATGGTGGAAAATAAAGCTTTAAAGAAATGTTTGTCACTTTCTGGTGACATTAACTAATGTGATCATTTTGTTCTCTAGTTTTCCTTTAACAATAACATATCGCCCTTCGTCATCGTTGATTTCTTTCAGGCATTCAAAATTAACTGTGTTTTGTATCATGATAGCAACCCCTCTTTTTCGGCTTTGCCTGCATGTGCTATAGTAAGTTTTCCTATAACCAAACTTCTTAAGCTTTTCATGCTCCTCCTTGGATAAGTGGGTTTCCTGGAGGAAGATGATTTGTGCTTTAACTTTCCTCATTTTCAATATTACCTTGCCTCTCTTAACCGGGTTGTTTAGCCCATTTAAGTTTAGTGACACTAGTGAGATATTACTCATACTTCAGTCGTTCAATCTTTGGATCCACATCGTAGCCATAGTAACCAACAACAAACAAAAACCGAACCGTTTGATATAGAACGTATAACATAGAACAGTTTAACTTCCAAAAATAGGCATGTGTCCTTGTGTGTGCCTCCCACATTACCTGTGTGGGTTGAGGGGAAAATCCCACTGTGTATGGGGGCCCCTCTCTAGGTAGGTTTGGTCTAATTGTCCAGTAATGTCTGTGCATTAACCTCCTAGGTGAACATGTTCTCATCGATCAGATATAGTATATGAAGACTGATCAATATTATGACCGGTTTTACGAGTTCAATCACTTCAGGTCTGTCCTTTCGTGTCCTTTTCTGTCTGTTTTAATGCACTCACATACCTTAGACCATCATTTCCTTTGAAAGTCTTGTAGTTTTTTCTTGATTCGCGTAACAGTGACTTCTGGGTTCCCGGTTAGTTGCCACGGCAGCGCCCGCTGGAGCCGCTCCTCCGTCCCCGTCCTGGCTGCGCCTCTCCCCGGTGACTCCGCCGTGATTCCCCTCCTGTGCAGCTCCTCTGCAGCCTCCTGCGCGCTCTCGTATGTCCGTGGGCCGGCTTCCCAATGGATCCTTATTTTCGTCAGGGGCGTCTGGAAGCGTATTCCCTTCTCTTTTAGGGCTTTTTTAATACCGTTGTATTCTTTTCTTTTCCGGATAACCTCAGCGGCGTAGTCGTGATCAAAAAAGAGTGGTTGGTTTTGGTAGTGGATCTTTTTCTTCCAGGCTTCCTTCAGCACCGTCTCCTTAACCGTGTACTGAAGAAAGTTCACCACGATCGATCTCGGAGGTTTATCAGCGTCTGGTTTCGGCATTAGAGCTCGGTGTGCCCGTTGTATTTGTAGCTCCATGCTTATCGGCAGCGGTAGTTCTTGTTTCAAAAGTTGTTCAATGAATTGTGCCACTGAGCTGCCCTCAGTTCCCTCTTTCAGACCAAAGATGCGGATATTATTCCGTCGATTTCTTCCCTCTTGGTCTGTCAGCTTGTCTTGTAATATTTTCTGTTGTTTCATCGATTGGAGTAGGGCCTCTTTTGCCTCTATGTTCCAGTTTTCCATCTCTTCAATTCTCTCTTCTGCCTCTGTGAGTCTCTTGTCTTGTGTAGTTAACTCTGTCTTGTTTCTGTGAGCCGCTGATAAACGTCTTTTTTTAAATCCTCGAGTTCTTCTTTCATGTCTTTTTTTATTTCTTCCTTGAATGCTGTGAACTCTGCTTTCATTTCGGTTTTAAAATCTTTTATTTCTTTGACGATATCTTCCAGTCCCGTTCGTATTAGCATAGCCGCTTGTGTCCCCATGTGCTCTTCCTCACGGTCTGAGTCCGTGCCTGTCGTGTCGTCTCCGTCTTCGGTCATTTCTTGTTGTTTTCTCGTGTATCTTTGTTTTCTTTGTCTTCTTGTTTTCCCACCCCGTTCCATCTCGGCTTCAGGTTATCTATTTCTATCAAGGTTGTCGAGTTCGGGGAATTTTATCGAGTACTGATCGGGAGCTAGTTCTCTATGCTGCCATTTTGGGCTGGAGCTAACCGGAAGCCCGATGATGTGTTGTTTTATGATCCTCTCCATGGCCTTCATCACAAGAGAGGTGAGGGCCACCGGCTGGAGGTCATTCAGACATTTGACGGCGCTCTTCTTGGGGATGGGGATAACTGTTGAGTGTTTCCATTGCTGGGGGACTATGCTGCCGTCCATGGATCTTTGAAACAGGGTCTGAAACACGTCCCCTAGCTGCTCAGCACAGTGCTTCAGGACGCGGCCGCTGATGTTGTCTGGGCCAGGTGAGCTGTTCTTCCTTGTCTTCCTGAGGGCTTTCACCACGTCCTCTGCGCTGAAGGTGAAGGCTGCTGAGTCACTGGGCTTGAGCTTGGACATTGCTTCTTCCAGCTGGGTGGTGTTGTCCTACTCGAACCTTGTGTAGAAAGAGTTAAGGTCGTTGGGGAGAGATGAAGAGCTGCTGCCTGAAACCTGGATGGTTTTTGTGTTGCTGGCAGCAGTGTTCACAGCAGCCATGTTCTTGAGTCCCTGCCAGGCTGAGCGGAGGTTACCCTGCGTGAAGCACTCCTCCACTTTGTTCTTGTACTCCAGCTTGGCAGTTTTTATGGCATGCTTGACCTCTCTGTTGACCTCCTTTTTCTCCGTTTCAGAGCCGGTGTAGAAGACCCTTTTCTTCTTGTTGAGGATCTCCTTGAGCTCTTTGGTGATCCAGGGTTTGTTGTTGGGGTAGATAGTGACCGTTTTGGAGGGGATGATGTTGTCCACACAGAAGGAAATGTACGATGTACACAGTGTTCACATGTTCATTAATGTCATCAGAGGGGGCCAGGAGGTTGTCCCAGTCAGTGGATTCAAAGCATCCTTGGAGTGTGATGATGCTTTTGTTGGTCCACTGCTTGATGTTCTTGACAACTTTCTTCACCCTTCTCATGACAGAGATGTAAGCCGGAGCAAGCAGGATGGCATGGTGATCAGCAGAGCCCAGAGGGGGGAGGGCGACAGATCTATATGCGTCGGGTACTGAACCATAGCACTTTTCCAGTGTCTTCTCCTGGCGTGTGTGGCATGTGTTATACTGTTGATAACCTTTTAATGATTTGTCCAGGGAGCAGTGGTTGAAATCACCCAAGATGAATTTGTGAGAGTCCGGTGCAATGTGGTCCAGTTTGTTTAAAGAGTCTGTGATGTGTTCAGTGGCTGTGACTGCGTTGGCCCTGGGCTGGATGTAAACCAGGATGACAAAGAGCTGAGGAAACTCTCTGGGTAGGTAGAAAGGGGGAAGGTAGACAGCCAGAAGCTCAATGTCCGGGGTGCACAGTTTCTCCCTCACGATGATCGTTGAGCACCAGCGTGTGTTTACATACAGACACACGGCGCCGCCATGTTGTTTACCGGTGAGCTCACTGTCTCGATCAAGTCTTAGAGGGGGGCCGAAGCCATCAACGTGCAGGGCATTGTCATCGTCGTTCTTATTTAACCACGTCTCAGTGAAAGCAAGAACCGAGGCAGTCCTGTACTCACGCATGTGGTTAACGTTAGCTTGTAGCTCATCCGTTTTATTCCGGAGGGATCTAACATTAGCTAGGACGATAGATGGAAGCGTCCGTTGTATACAAGTCTCCCGTTTGAGCCTGGCCCTGATTCCGCTCTTTCTCTTCCCCCTTCTGGTTACCTTATTATTCTTGTGTGTGGACTTGTCATGGCTGGTTGAGTTACTCCGCAGTAATTCCTTCGGTAGCAAGTCTACGGCGAAGGCGTGTAGAGGATGGAGTCCGAGCTGCAGTAGGGTCTCTCTGGAGTACGTGTTCCGCTGGTCGCTGTTTCTGCTTGCCGTCACCAACTCCAGGAGAAACCACACTTGAAGAATGGCCATGAAAAACACGGGTATATCCATGCAGAATGGAGAATTAAAGTGCTGGGTGAAATAGGAAAAGAAAAACAAGGAGAATAACTTCCGCGTTGTCCGGCAGTCACGGGGTTAACAGGAAGGTAAACAAAGAGAGCGTCACGAGGGGAGGGGCGGGGGAAAAAAAGTCTGCTACGTCTATGTAACGTAGTTGAAAAGTTAGAAAACACACTCAGCGTGTGTGGCATGCAAATGGGTAAAATAAAAAGTAACAAATATATACATAAAACAAGTAGAAAAGCGTAATAAATGCAAAATAACGCTAAAGGTTGCTCTGTGCTCCAACCGGTCGACCACACGAGCAGCGACCCGGAACCGGATTCCGATGCTCCTCTCTGGCGCGCCTGATGCGTCCCAAAATGGCTGTGTCATTGGCGTACTTCTGTATGTGACACAGCTCCGAGTTCTAGCAGAAATCCGAGGTGTACAGGGTGAAGAGAAGAGGGGCGAGCACTGTGCCCTGAAGGGCTCCATTGCTGCTGACCACAGTGTCAGGTGTGGTTTCCTTCAGCCTGACGTACTGTGGCCTGTCAGTGAGGTAGTCTCTGACCCAGTCCAGCAGATAGGGGTCGACTCCCTGAGGGGGTATTAAAGGCACTGGAGAAGTCCAAGAAGAGAATCCTCTCTGTGCCACTTCCCTTATACAGATGGGAGTGGACTTTGTGCAGCATGTAGAGGATGGCATCCATATATGTATGTGCTCCCCGCGTTACCCATGGCTTGTTATAAGGGGAACAGCGGACAGTCTTGACAGGGGAGACCACAAGTTCAGGTACTCCATCAGACAATGCATTATCCCCTCTATGTCCTCACCGCGCGGGTTGATCAGCACATCCCAGACTGTGGTGTTGGAACAGTCTCTCAGGGCACTTTCCATTTCAGGGGACCACCTCCTGATGGTGCGAGTTGTTTTTGGACCAGGGGGGTATACAGTGAACCAGGTCGTGATCACAGTTCCCCAGTGGGGGGAGGGGAGATGCTCTGAATGCATCTCCTTACATTAGCATACAGGAGATCAATTGTCCTGTTGTTTCTGGTGGGACAGTCTACAACCTGGTGAAAAACCAACACAGTCTCACACCAAACGCGTCAAAAACTGACGATTGGTCAGGGGCCTTTGGCGTTAGTTACTGACTAAAAAGGTCTCCTTAAACGTACAAACCCGACGCAGAGAGCTTTCAACTCATTCCAATGTAAGCCCGTCCGCAGCGATATTTAAAGCTCAGGGCGCTACTCACGGCGCTCCTTAAACGTACAAACCCGACGCAGGGGGCTTTCAACTCATTCCAATGTAAATCCGTCCACAGTGATATTTGAAGCTCAGGGCGCTCCTTAAAAGTCCATATTTGAAGCTCAGGACGCTCCTTAAACGTATAAACCCGACGCAGGGGGCTTTAAACTCATTCCAATGTAAGCCCGTCCGCGGCGATATTTGAAGCTCGAGGAGCGCTCCTCGGGGCGCTCTTCGGGGCGCTCTTCGGGGCACTCTTCGGGGCGCTCTTCGGGGCGCTCCTCGGAGCGCTCCTTAAACGTACAAACCCGACGCAGGGGGCTTTCAACTCATTCCAATGTAAGCAGCCTGTCCTCCACCCAAAAACGACCACATAGGTTGTTTAATCAAGGAGCTTATTACGACCCATAGGCACGTTTCGAGTTCAGCAGTCGTGTACATAACTACAATAAACGGTGTGTTGGGTATGTCGTCATCGTCTACCCTTTAACCTTTGGCACCAATCAAAATGTGATGCGCCAGAAGGAGGCGTGGCATTCACGTTTCACTGAACGTCGTAGCATTGGTAAGTCTGTCACGTTTGTGTACTCAATTTATGTGGTTATGTTGTGTTTTGTGCGTGAGCTATCACGGTGATTGTCTGCAAATCATGTGTAACTAAGTTAGTTCAGTTTGACGTTTAAGTTGCAACTCAGTTGGGAATGCCACGGAGGTCGTATGTTAACTATCAATAAGGCGCTAAGGTTAGCGCAAATGCTAACACGCTTTTTATTTATGCTATCTTGACAAAAAAATGCTACCTTATGTGATTTTGTGTATTTCCGTCAGTATTAGGACATCTGTTAACTATTTATTTTGGTAATAAACAGGTGAAAATGCACTGTAAGAGCTTAGAGAGTGCATTTTGATACTTAATCATTTCTCAAATACAGAGCCCTGATAGTTTTAATTAGTGTTAGTGTACTCATAACTTTTGTAGGCACACGTTTTATTTCTCTTTTTATTCTTTTGATAATTTACTCTACATTTTGCAAATTTTTTTCTTTTAGTGGCAATAAGTAACATTTATGGAAGTGCAACTAATCCTGCTTCATTTTTTTTTTATTATCAAAAAAACTCTCTTCATATATCACAAATCCAACGGTTCTTTTAAGAGCCATTTTCTTAATCCTTCTCCCTGTTACACTAATTTAATTTTCTGAGCTTTTGCTTTGTCATTTTGTCTCTTTGTCTTTACTTTGACTGTAGCCTTTGTTTGGTCTAAAATGGCATCTGGGCCATCCCAAGTTTTGAATTAATGGTTGGAGGCAGGAAAAGCCCTGATAGCCAAGTTGGAAGCAAAAAGGGTTAAGTTTCCCTCTAATGCAATTATTAATTTATTGATTTATCAATCACTGAAATGTACACTTCTACACATAACTGAAAAGGATGTGTGTGCCTGAGTGTAGGCAAATTCATCACCTTATTTTTTTTACTTTTAGCCTCCGAAAAGAAAACAGAAAGGGACTAAAGTTTCCAGAGTTTCCTTGAGGAAGGGACAAGAATGGGAACATTATAGCTCAACACTTTAGGAAGAATCGATCTGGTCAGTAAAATATAATACAATTCTACTGTTAATCACAAGTTGGTCAGCAGTAATGTTTCCTACATTATGTTTTGTGTTTATAGTTAAACCTTGTGGCGCTAGGAAGCCCCCAGAAGTGGAGGAGTTGCTGACAGATGACATTCCTCAAGATGTCCTAAGTCTTGGTACGCATATTGACATCTGATAGCTTAAATAGCTTAAAGACGACCTTTATGTTTGCATTTAAAAATGTGAAATTTAGGCAACTGATTTAAGTAGTGGCCGTGATTTTTTTATGCACATGCAGTAACAAAGCCATTTTGGAAATTACTTTTCTGTCTTTAAATACACTGTCCTTTACATCAATTTTTGTGTTTTATTATTTTAGATCAACATCTTCAGAGACTGAAGTGGAGGAGACACCCACAATGTCAGCATGGACAAGAAAACAGTGAACCAGGTCGTGATCACAGTTCCCCAGTGGGGGGGAGGGGAGATGCTCTGAATGCATCTCCTTACATTAGCATACAGGAGATCAATTGTCCTGTTGTTTCTGGTGGGACAGTCTACAACCTGGTGAAAAACCAACACAGTCTCACACCAAACGCGTCAAAAACTGACGATTGGTCAGGGGCCTTTGGCGTTAGTTACTGACTAAAAAGGTCTCCTTAAACGTACAAACCCGACGCAGAGAGCTTTCAACTCATTCCAATGTAAGCCCGTCCGCAGCGATATTTAAAGCTCAGGGCGCTACTCACGGCGCTCCTTAAACGTACAAACCCGACGCAGGGGGCTTTCAACTCATTCCAATGTAAATCCGTCCACAGTGATATTTGAAGCTCAGGGCGCTCCTTAAAAGTCCATATTTGAAGCTCAGGACGCTCCTTAAACGTATAAACCCGACGCAGGGGGCTTTAAACTCATTCCAATGTAAGCCCGTCCGCGGCGATATTTGAAGCTCGAGGAGCGCTCCTCGGGGCGCTCTTCGGGGCGCTCTTCGGGGCACTCTTCGGGGCGCTCTTCGGGGCGCTCCTCGGAGCGCTCCTTAAACGTACAAACCCGACGCAGGGGGCTTTCAACTCATTCCAATGTAAGCAGCCTGTCCTCCACCCAAAAACGACCACATAGGTTGTTTAATCAAGGAGCTTATTACGACCCATAGGCACGTTTCGAGTTCAGCAGTCGTGTACATAACTACAATAAACGGTGTGTTGGGTATGTCGTCATCGTCTACCCTTTAACCTTTGGCACCAATCAAAATGTGATGCGCCAGAAGGAGGCGTGGCATTCACGTTTCACTGAACGTCGTAGCATTGGTAAGTCTGTCACGTTTGTGTACTCAATTTATGTGGTTATGTTGTGTTTTGTGCGTGAGCTATCACGGTGATTGTCTGCAAATCATGTGTAACTAAGTTAGTTCAGTTTGACGTTTAAGTTGCAACTCAGTTGGGAATGCCACGGAGGTCGTATGTTAACTATCAATAAGGCGCTAAGGTTAGCGCAAATGCTAACACGCTTTTTATTTATGCTATCTTGACAAAAAAATGCTACCTTATGTGATTTTGTGTATTTCCGTCAGTATTAGGACATCTGTTAACTATTTATTTTGGTAATAAACAGGTGAAAATGCACTGTAAGAGCTTAGAGAGTGCATTTTGATACTTAATCATTTCTCAAATACAGAGCCCTGATAGTTTTAATTAGTGTTAGTGTACTCATAACTTTTGTAGGCACACGTTTTATTTCTCTTTTTATTCTTTTGATAATTTACTCTACATTTTGCAAATTTTTTTCTTTTAGTGGCAATAAGTAACATTTATGGAAGTGCAACTAATCCTGCTTCATTTTTTTTTATTATCAAAAAAACTCTCTTCATATATCACAAATCCAACGGTTCTTTTAAGAGCCATTTTCTTAATCCTTCTCCCTGTTACACTAATTTAATTTTCTGAGCTTTTGCTTTGTCATTTTGTCTCTTTGTCTTTACTTTGACTGTAGCCTTTGTTTGGTCTAAAATGGCATCTGGGCCATCCCAAGTTTTGAATTAATGGTTGGAGGCAGGAAAAGCCCTGATAGCCAAGTTGGAAGCAAAAAGGGTTAAGTTTCCCTCTAATGCAATTATTAATTTATTGATTTATCAATCACTGAAATGTACACTTCTACACATAACTGAAAAGGATGTGTGTGCCTGAGTGTAGGCAAATTCATCACCTTATTTTTTTTACTTTTAGCCTCCGAAAAGAAAACAGAAAGGGACTAAAGTTTCCAGAGTTTCCTTGAGGAAGGGACAAGAATGGGAACATTATAGCTCAACACTTTAGGAAGAATCGATCTGGTCAGTAAAATATAATACAATTCTACTGTTAATCACAAGTTGGTCAGCAGTAATGTTTCCTACATTATGTTTTGTGTTTATAGTTAAACCTTGTGGCGCTAGGAAGCCCCCAGAAGTGGAGGAGTTGCTGACAGATGACATTCCTCAAGATGTCCTAAGTCTTGGTACGCATATTGACATCTGATAGCTTAAATAGCTTAAAGACGACCTTTATGTTTGCATTTAAAAATGTGAAATTTAGGCAACTGATTTAAGTAGTGGCCGTGATTTTTTTATGCACATGCAGTAACAAAGCCATTTTGGAAATTACTTTTCTGTCTTTAAATACACTGTCCTTTACATCAATTTTTGTGTTTTATTATTTTAGATCAACATCTTCAGAGACTGAAGTGGAGGAGACACCCACAATGTCAGCATGGACAAGAAAACAGTTAATGTCTGAAAAAAAATTCAGAGCTGCAATGCCAGAGCTCTTGAATTCGAAATTGGGCGCAGAGACTGTAACTCCACATTGCTGTCAGCAATGTAAAACAGCTGATGCTGGTTGGTGTGTATTCAGAAAAGGGTAGGCTTGACACGGTACCAGATTGTAAAAATTATCTGAATTTTGATATTTTCTGGGGGTTTTTGTGTGTGTGGATATTTTTTTTACAGGCAGAGCAGAGATGATAACTGTGCTTGCCATGGGATGGAACAACAGGAAGACAGAGAGTCTGCACAAGACCCTGGCAAAAAAGATTTTTCAAAGTAAGAAGTTACAAGTAACTGCAAGTTAACATTTGTCATTTCATGGTTACTTTCTGTGGGCTTGAATACTGGCATCACAGGTTAAAGGAGTGACAACTTTGTTCAGCCTATGTCCTGTGACTGGTGTGGTGTGGAGGCATGGCAGAGCCATATGCTGGTTGGCTGCTGGCTTGCTGGATCACTGTGTTTTTGTGCTGCATTGGCTACAAAAAATGAGCAGAACAATAGGCTTATGGTCCACTGACTCCCTGCTACTGAGTTTGACAGTCCCTTCTCCTCACACCTTCCCGCTCTGAAGAACGTCTCCAAAACATCCTCCCAACGAGCTGTGGCACACTTGACGGCCCCACTGGCGTACGTTGTCATCATGACAACTCACAAAAATCACCATTTAGTGTTTTTGACATCAAATGACTGCAGCAAACAACTCAATGTCCTTTCTATCCAATTAGCATTCTTGTATACGTATTGCATTCTTTCACCATAAAATAGCCTTTGTTATAACAAGGAAATAATTGTTTCATGAGGCACATAGTCTCTTTTGAGGACATACCTCTGAGAATATCCTCATCAATTTGTGCTTGAATGTTTTGCATGTTGTCATTTAGGTTTTTCAATCATGATTAGAGATACACTCACTGATATTGTCCCCTTTTTTTAAAATAACATATTTTGTCTGATACTATGAAATACTTTTGGTGTATTAAATTCCAATAGATAGTTGTCCTACATCTTAAGCCCCTGTCACACATGCACTGCAAACCTGAAACTATCTGAACATTTCCTGGTAAAGCTGTGTGTGTACACAAATATCGGATTCAGTCGGACCGGGCATCAAATGGAGTTTACCTTCCCAACCTAATAGTGCAAAGACTGGGTAATTCCAGAGTGTGCACATGTGTGAATACAGCTGCACGCTCCGCTTGCCTAAACCAAACTAAGTAGTTACATTAACTGTGAACACATCCAAGTGTGTGCTGCATGTGTGAAAGAGAAACTCGGGACTATCTCCAGACCTGATTCTCTGACATTATTCTGGGTTCAAATGTGAAAACATAATTTTTCTCTTATCTCTAATGCCCTATGTTAATATACCTTTTTACGGATCACACCATGACTTATCTTTGTTTTTTGTTTTTTTTAAACATTCTAAATGGACTAAACAGCGAGCAGAAATCGAAGGAGCTAATCTTGAGAGTCTCAAGCAGGAGCTCAACATCTCTCTGGAGGACACAGAGGAATGGGTGTGTGACGTCCAGCAGTGGGCAGCCACTGGTATGTGTTATGGTCACGGGTGTAAAGATTTGGTAGTCTTGCCATACATTTCACTAAATGTTTTACAATACTATTTTTTTTATGGTCAATTTTGCTTGTTTCTGTTTTTCAAAAGAGACATGTAGCTCATAGTAGTAGTAGAGCTGGCCAAGTAAATTCCACTTGATGTCCAGTCTGACTGGATCAAATATTTGTGTTTTCACATACTGATTGTCTAGAACATTTTATGTTTGCAGTGTATATGTGAAAGGGGCTTAAGTGTTTTACTTTTGTCCCATCTGTTCTCTTTTCCAAAACAGTGGTGAGTCTTCGCCTGAAGAGGCGACTTTTTGACCAGGTTATGCTGGTCAGGCCTATGGAAGAGGAAAAAGTTATCATTGTGAAGGAGATGACCCAGCATTGCCAGTACCTGAGAAAGGCCTTGGACAAAGTATACAGCCTCCTTCGTCACACTCAAGAGAATATCACGAAACATAGTATGTAGTAGTACAGTCTCAGAGCTGGGCAGACAATCTGCATTTTAATGTTCATAAAGAGTTGCCTTATTTTCTATCTGATTATTATTATTTATTTTTTTTACATTTTATTTTAGCACCTCCCACAGAGCTGAGAGAAGAGGGATACAGGGGGCTGCTCTGTTGTCTGCTGTGCAAGCTGCACATTCTGCAGCAGAAACTGAGCGCAGTCACCAGCACTAACACCCATTTTGACACTGACCCCTCCTTTTTCATGTTGGAGGAAGACAATGAGGACGTTGAAGAGGACAGTGACCAGGAGGACAACAGCACTCCAGATATTTCAGAGGAAGAAATGTAAAGCCTTTGAGGCTGTGATTCACTCCCTCTCGTGTGATATTGCTTTTATACATCCTTTCTACAAAGCACCAGACTGGAACTGGACTGTGGCTAAGCAACACATAACCATTTGACTGTGCAATATCTTGATACTTTGTCTAAGCTGGAAACTAACTGTTGTATAAAGTTAACATAACAGGTGACGAAAGTTATGCTCAGTTTTGGGCAGAGTGCTGTACTTGTTACTCGTGGAAGTTCAGTAAATGGCTGCATTTATATAGTGCCTAGTGCTGGACAGTATGACTAATTATTTGTTTAAATATTTTAAAGATTCTTTTTTATTATATTTTACAGTATATCACAGTGGGATGGATTTTATTTTGCATGCGAGTGGCATATTCTAATGTGAGTACATAGAATATAAAAACATAGCGTTTTGAAATGTAACATTATTCGTGTCACAAATTGTTGTGCCATGGGGTTCTGGTTCATTCAGTATGCCGGTGGCTCATTCAAACATTACTGTTATTACAAACGAGGTATTTTCATACATCTAACATGTCTGGAGATAATCTTTAAAAATATTGTATTTTGTATGTAATAACAACGTAGACATGAAGAATTAAGCCTCACAAATAAATGTCTAATCTACAGCTTTGTCTAGTGAATGTTTATGATATATTATTTATGAGTTATTACAAAGCGAACAAATAGTTGGAATGCACAGATGCATCGTTTTCTATTGTTGCTATGGTGGTTGCCACGCACGCTGCGGAAGCCGGAAGTGGCTATTGTAATGGTAAATTTGAATATTCCTTTTTCCTTGAGAAGCCTTTCAGACAGGCAG
Source organism: Echiichthys vipera (assembly GCF_963691815.1). Taxonomy (NCBI): domain Eukaryota; kingdom Metazoa; phylum Chordata; class Actinopteri; order Perciformes; family Trachinidae; genus Echiichthys; species Echiichthys vipera. The sequence continues at coordinate 34,544,201 of NC_139828.1, read as the reverse complement.
AACAGAAGGTTTTCCCCCCAAGATATCAGATCCCTTTTTCTTTTCTACCCATTTGTGTATTTTAATGTCTAGACTTTGTAATGGCATTTCAAGTTTCAGAGACAGTCAACCGCTCACTGTCTCATGATGTATTCAACCCTTTTGCATTCTGAACTGTGTTGATCAGACCTCTTAATTATACGGCAGGATGTCTGTGAAAGGACAAGAGTGTGAACCGTGTTGACTAGACCTCTTGATCAAACCACAGGATGTCTGGGCTGGTCAACCCCACAGTAGACAAAGGATGTAATAAACATTCAAGGGGTGGTCTTTCCCTCAGGTATAAATGTTCAACGTTTCTTTATGCTCACGGTCTTTCCTCATTCGAGCCGCTCGCATGTCGATTGACCTTTTCTTTGCAAAGAAAATAAACTCTGTCGGCCGGCAAGAATTCGTTATTTCATTCTTCACCAAATTTCCACGACAATTTGGTGTCAGAAGTGGGATTCCTCAGGTGATCGTCTGGGACGGAATGCGGACAGGGATAGGCCATCCTGGAAAAGAAAAGCTTTTCAGCCTCTAACCTCAAAATCTCTTCTGAGGGAGGACTGACCGCAGACGCCCCAGATTGTCCCTGCTGCAATCCTGCGAACAATACGTCAGCAAAATTTATCTGGTGAGCATTGAAATATTGACATTGTAACTCCTTGTCTTTTAAAATTTGGGATTTAATTTTACATAATATTTCCAGTTTTCGTTTTATCCACAATTGCTACTGAGTCTCTGACTCAGGGATCAAAGTTTAAATACTTTGGGTTACGCTTTTATCACTTTTGCGGGTTATATAAATATTTTATTATATTGGTATAAGTAACGAAGTGGTCCTTGCAGAGACGTCTGTATTGTAAGTTGTCGTGCACGACCTCCGCAGCTGGAATGGGGAGTAAAGGCTCTGTTGAGGCAGGACCTCCGGAGGGGCAATTGTGGATGTAATGAGAAAGAAATATGGGGATAAAACTCTAAAATATTTAAATGTCTGGACAGCTGAGTTTGGATTCCCAATAGGGGGATCTCTCAGTTTAAAAACTATATTACTATTAGAGGAAAAACTAAAGAAAAAAGAACTAAACATGAGAAGGTAAAAGAAATTATCCGTAAAAAAATTGGAAACTATAGAAAATCAAAGGGAATGTTTACAGATTTGGAAAGCGGAAGCAAAAGCAAGAAATGGGAGAATAATGCAGAAACAACTTTTTTCAAACGAAATAACTGAAACAAATGAAAAACAAGATTTAAACACAAAAAGAACATCAGACCCGCAGGTTTCTTCCTTTTTGTTTCCACAGTTGGCGGCTTTGAAGCCGGACCCATGCCTCTACGGCAGCCACCGAACCACCCTTCAGCTCCACCACCATACAACGCTACAACAGCTGACGAGAGAAGAAGAACAGATCCCTTCAGCATGACACAACAAACAAGTTCGGGAGCAGCCCATCCAGATGCGTCTGTTCAAACAAAAGATTCTTCGGACAAACAAAAGAAGAAACAACTCAATAAGAACTTCACATGGCAGCAATGACCATGTATAACACAGCCCGAGACTACAGACAGCCACAGCGTGAACACAGACAAAGAATACACAGCCAAGACAACAACTGGAAAAACAATGCTAACAGATCTGCAAGAAGACGTCCTGATGACATCTGTTACCGCTGTGGCCAATCTGGACATTGGAGACGTGAATGTCTCACACCAAAATCATCAGTTCCACAGACATCAGACTGAGGGTGGTCGGGGGTTGTCGGTGAGAGATGTGGACTACTGCTGACAGGCCCAACCAACATGTGAAATAGAAGGAGGTACTGCCACACTCACACACACATGATTGAGCAGATTGACACACAATCCATTGAGAGCTCAGACACAATTGCTTTAACATATGTTCAATACACATCTGATCATTTCAAAAGGTTTCCCAAACATACATTGACTATTGCTGAACAAGATGTTGTATTCTTAGTTGATTCAGGAGCCACATATTCTGTGATAAGAGCTCTAGAACTCACTACAAAACCAAGACTGAGGGGAAAACATGTATACTCTATTGGTTCATCAGGTCAAACAATCAGAGGGTTTGAAAGTTCACGGACTATCTGATTTGGAACCAAGTCTTTCACGCTCCTTTGTTCACCCAAATTTAAATTTGCTCTATGCATATCAATGGAAATTACAGGAAATAACAGTCTCTTCTGACTAGTCACAGAAGCTAAAAAGACAGTTTTAACAACGGCAACTGATTTCATGACACCGGAGGATCTGTATTGTACATCTCATGTACATCTCATGTGTCACCAGAACCTGATGACACCTGAGCCATTTGAGGAAAGCTGGATGAGAGAGAGATTTGACAAGCTTAAACTATCACACATATATTGGACACAACACAGTTGTGCTAATCAATCTCTCTCACATCAGCTCAATCGAACATGTACACCATAACTGATTCCGTCACAAATAACACTTTCAAAACACACATCAGATAACTGGGAAGATTTGGGCCCATTCATAAAATCATGTCAGCACGCAGCCGATTGGCAAAAGACATGTGATCGATCAAATTTTTTATTTTTATTTTATTTTTTGTTTTTATTTTTATTTTATTTTTTTCACCAACACTGCAGTGTTATTGTAAAGGTTTAACATCTGTTGTGCACACTACGAAAACAATCCAGCTGGTAACCGAAAGCACTTCTAAATCTTTTTCTTTTTTTTGTCTGAAAAATAAGCTGCAACTATCACCGCCCTACAGGAAGTCCCTAAGACACTGTGGGCTATTAATAAGTATGATGTTGGCCTCATCAAAAACTGTGAACCTGTTGTCATAACTCCAAAATCTGACTTTAGACCTTGCAAGACTCAATCCACTCAAACAAGAAGCCATCGATGGTATAACACCAGTTTTTGAGTCTCTTAAAGCAGCATGAGTAATTATCCCCTGTGATGACTCTCCAGTGCAAAAAACCCTTTACGTCCCGTAGCTTACTTTTCTTCCAAACTGGATCCTGTGGCTGCAGGCCTCCCAAGATGTCTCAGAGCTGTTGCTGCTGTAGAAAAAGGCAGTTATGGCATCCAGAGACATTGTGGGTTACTCTGCTGTAACCCTCCTGGTCCCACATGCTGTGTCCATGATTTTACTTGAACAAAAAAAACTTCACTTCCACAGCAAGATGGCTCAAATATAACACTGTGCTTTTAGAAATGTCTAACATCACTGTCAAAAGATGCAATGTTTTAAACTCTGCCACTCTCCTCTCTACGCCTGACGATGGACAGGAACATAATTGTGTTGCTGTCCTCCAACAGGTTTGCTCTCCAAGACCAGGGGCCTGTTTCACAAAGCAGGTTTATTGAAAACTCTGAGTCTGTTAACCCTGAAATGAGGGAAACTCTGAGTTTTCCGTTTCACAAAGGGAGGTAACTCAAACCAGAGACAGAGGGGTAACTCTAGCCTGTTTCACAAAGAGAGGTAACTTAACCTCTCGGTCAGTTACCATGGTAACATGCTCTCTGAAACTAACCTGGTCGGGACCAGGTTTTTCTCAGAAAACCTTGAGTTTCTCTCTGTCTCCGCCCTCTTTCAGCCACACACGGTGTTTGATTTCCTCATTCATTCAGTCAGCACGCGAGTTTTGGCGTAGTATAGTTCCGTCTGTTTTTCAGAAAATCACTGCAAACATCAGACATTAGAAGTTATATTAGGTCGCAACTATTTCACTACCATGGCATGTCCTTTTGATAACGATCCCGTGGATGAAGCTGACGCATTACCGCAAAGTTAATTAAATATTGGTCGGGAGAGGATTATCAGACCGCGCATAGACGTCCTTAATATACTGCAGCCATAATTACAAAATGAATAAAATGGATCTTTTGAGCAAGTTGAATGTATTTGACTTAGCGTTTCCTAAATATAATCCCAGCTTTACTTGCAATTCATAGGTTCAAAAGTGTGTGCTTTTAATTGGGTTACAGGTATATAAACTACTAATATAGGTGGAAACAACAGCCTTCTGATCCAGAATATCACCTATAATGCGAGGGGGCTGAATACGCACAACACCCTTTCATGTCACAGTCCATCTCACCCCTCCTTACATTTCCAACATTAACAACCAGTAATGCTCTCATATCACAGCAGATATTGTGTGTTGCGCTGCCTTTTTTTGCAAATGGGAGTTTTTTATACAACATTTATATGTTGAATAAAAAACAGCCACTTACGGTAATATTTACTTTACCATGTAAAACATGCACAAAATGAGGCATCACCATGAGATTTTGCTGATGTTTTACCTGTTTGAATACCTGTATGTTTTTATGTTTCATCTTAAACTAGTGCCTAGTGCGCTTCTCCCCCGCGGGGTTGCACTTAAATGAAATAAACTAATAGGCTCCCGCTCATGCAGTTCCCCCTGTGATATTACTGTGATTGCAACAGGACTACATTTAAACTTATGCACTGACCCGAGCCGCAATGTTCTCCCGCACCGTCTCCCTCTCTTTTGCTGCAGCAGCGGTGTAAACCTGCTCAAACTTCGTATGAGCGCATTAATGTTTACAGTTCCAGTTGTAGCGTAGCCCTCCTCTTCCCCGTTGCCATGGTGACTCGTCGAAACAGGGCTCCATTGATGCTGTCTTTTTTTACTTGTGGTGCACGCGCTTAACTCCAGGTCAAACTACTCTGAGTTGATCAACCTAACGCAAATCTGCTGTTCTGGAACCGAAAACTCAGAGTTTCCTATCTCAGAGTAGATCAACTCAGAGTTCAGGGTTTGACTCAGAGTTTTTTTAACCTGCTTTGTGAAACAGGCCCCAGATCTACAAGAAACCCCATTAACTAACCCTGATTTGGTTGTTTTTGTAGATGGATCTGCCTCACGTGACCCCCAAACCGGTCACAACAGAGTGGGATTTGCTGTTGTCACTAACCATGAAACTCTTGTCTCAGACTCACTCCCTTCCCACTACTCTGCACAAGCAGCAGAACTGATAGCATTGACACAGGCATGCAAACTGGCAAGAAACAAAACCGTAACTATTTACACTGACTCCAGATATGCATTTGGTGTTGTACACGATTTCGGCACTCTGTGGAAACACAGATAATTCTTAAAAAAAATTGACGAGAAACCCATTCTCAATCATGACAAAGTTGCAGCTCTTCTAGATGCCATTTTGCTCCCAACCTCAATTGCTGTTTGTAAATGTCTTGCTGATACTAACAACTCTGACCCTATCTCCCTAGGGAACGCAAGAGCTGATACCGCTGCAAAAAGAGCAGCACTCCAACCCATTATCCTTAATCCTTTGTTTGTTTCAACTCCAGCCTCCATACCCAGCTCCCTCGAAGCATTACTGACCTTTGCCACACCAGAGGAAAAGACGCTGTGAAAACGATGCGGTGCCACACAGAAAGACGCAGTGTGGCAAGGGCCTGATAACAAACCATGTCTACCTAAACATTGCTTTCCTCACTTTGCATAGTTGACACATGGATTGGACCATGTGTCAAAAGGGGGAATGTTGGATGCCATAACCCGCTATTGGTTCACCAAAGGATTTTCCGCTTATGTGCAGAAGTTTTGTCAATAATGTGTGATTTGTGCAACACATAACACAGGTGAAGTCAGTCCTTCCACCGCCAGCTTCCACATCGCTCCATGACTTCCAGCGTGGTGATAAAGGACCTGAGAAGGAAACATTGGAATTCCAAACGCTGGCGTGGTCCATTCCAAGTACTCCTGACAACACATACCGCTGTGAAGGTTGCTGAAAGAACAACGTGGATACGCACCAGCCACTGCAGGAAGGTTCCCGAACCAACAGAGGGACTCAGCTGTCAACCCGGACAACGCGAGAACGAACAACGAGAGGACAACATGAGGGATAACTCCGTGAATTCAACAAACACCAATTAGAGGCACAGAACCATTTTCTTTCAACTGCATCATGCACCACCTGATGCTGTTCCTTTCATGGTCAGCGATGCTGAAAGAAGCTTACACCTACAAACCCACCAAGACTGTCACTCTGAACAAAGGACAAAAATGCAACATTCACTTGCACTGTTTATCCTGAAATTTGGCGATCAGGACAAGTTCATGCATATTATGCCAATTATGACAAGTATCCATGCACAGACTTGTGTTTGTTCAGTATCACCATCCGGCCCTCATCTAGGTCAGTCAACTTGTCTAACTAAAATGTTTGTAAACACTACAGCATCAAATAATTGTTTTTGTTTTGTTTTGGGTTTTTTTTTTTTCTTTCTTACTTTTTACTCCTATATTTTATATTTTAAATTCTCAACTTACTTTTCTAAACCACTGCCATGATGATACATTTTAAAATCTGCGTGAATAAATGTTCGGATTATTAAGTTGTAGTAGAATTTTAAAGTTGCATTTTATGTTTATTGTATTCCATTCATATTTTCTTTATTTTTTTATTTTGTTTTACGTCTTTATCATTATTTCATTTCATCTAATCTGATTTTGCAAATATTATTTTTATTTCTTGTTTATGCTTTATTCTCTTCAGTTGTGATTAATGAATAATCAAAAGGGGGAAATGTAATGGTAAATTTGAATATTCCTTTTTCCTTGAGAAGCCTTTCAGACAGGCAGAACAGAAGGTTTTCCCCCCAAGATATCAGATCCCTTTTTCTTTTCTACCCATTTGTGTATTTTAATGTCTAGACTTTGTAATGGCATTTCAAGTTTCAGAGACAGTCAACCGCTCACTGTCTCATGATGTATTCAACCCTTTTGCATTCTGAACTGTGTTGATCAGACCTCTTAATTATACGGCAGGATGTCTGTGAAAGGACAAGAGTGTGAACTGTGTTGATCAGACCTGTTAATTATACGGCAGGATGTCTGGGCTGATCAACCCCACAGTAGACAAAGGATGTAATACAAATTCAAGGGGTGGGCTTTCCCTCAGGTATAAATGTTCAACGTTTCTTTATGCTCACTGTCTTTCCACATTCGAGCCGCTCGCATGTCGATTGACCTTTTCTTTGCAAAGAAAATAAACTTTGTCGGCCGGCAAGAATTCGTTATTTCATTCTTCACCAAGAGCAGAAAATTTCCACGACACTATAGAGACGGAGCCAGTCCGCTGCATGCAAACCCTAATTTACTTAAAACTAATAAATATTGTTCAAACACCTAGCATCTGAACTGTTTCTTAAAGACCATATATATGCAGAGAAAACGGGAGTTAGGGTTTATTCAATATTTAAAGTATACGACACATTATTTACTACCCTTTTTGCGAACCAGAAGGCTGCATACCTATTTCAAGAATACATCTTTACTTTTTGTTGACATAGATCATCTTTATGTAATCTAATTACTAATCCAGCTGTTCTAGATATTTGATATATGTAATATATATATATATATATTTTTTTTTTTGTGAACCCATTTATTTACAAACCGGAAGAACTAAAGAAAACTACAACTATGGCAGATAGTAGTACTTAGCCTTATTGTGCGGCTCATTGGAGTTTTAGTTCTTTAATTAAGGTTGTATTTTTCATAGAATTGGAAGTTGTAAATGTTGAAATGAGAATACATTGAGGAGTTTAAGGGCATAGTTAACACATTGATGTAATCAGATTTTTAAAATCAAATTATTTCATAGGTGAAAATTAATTTGACCCATAATTGACAAAACCCAAAATTGTTGATTGTACTCATGTTATAGCTGGGGTCAAGAGCTCTCTATAACAGTTGGTCCCATTTCTGTATTTCTTTTTATTGCAGAATTATAAGCCCTCAAACAGGCCCTGAGGTCAAGGTTCAAAGTTCATTTTTTCAAAACAGGAGCCATGTATGTATATAATATTAATACTAACATATTATTACTCCCCAGGTCGAGACCTTTCCAATGATGTATTTGGTTTAGCTCTACAACAAAGTTTTAATTTTTTCATGTCATGGACTCAGGTCATCCAAACCCTACATCCAGACAGCACTTTGAAGGCTCTACACATAAAAGTTTGTTTGATTGTTTGTTTGTTTCATTCTATGTTTGTTTCTTTGTTGACTGACATGAGTTACCTTCATACATCACAATATTCACTGTGTATATGTTGTTATTATTAGCCAATGCAAGCATTAAGAATGATGTTTTATGTATGACGCACAAATGCCGCACGTGCGCGCACACACACACACTCAATCACTCACTCACTCACTCACTCACTCACTCACTCACTCACTCTCTCACACACACACACACAGTGCTTTATTTGATGATTTAGATCAAATATTCTCAGCAACATATTATTACATATATAGATTATATGTTTTTCAAACCTGTGACAAGCTTCAGCTGCTTGGTAACGAGCACATCATTAGAATCAGGTGTGTTGGAGCAGAGAGAAACTTAAACATGCAGGACAGTGGCTCTCCAGGACTGAAATTTGGGACCTCTGATATCAACCTTTTATAATGGGATTCCATTGCTGGGCAACAGGAACGGTCATCGGAAAATGTCAAAGTTGTAAATATAAACATTCTAAATGTGTCCAAGCTTATTTCAATTATTATTTGTTGTTGTGAATGTGAATTACATCAGCTGATGGGAAGTTAACAAGGACCAAGGCTATTGCCTAGCACGGGAATTACATTCAAATGTCTATAGCCTGTTATCTATTATTTAGTATTTACCTTTTATTTATTTTTTGGTCTTTTTCCTTTTAATATGACAATATGATAATAAAAACCCATTCTGATTCGTATTTGGTTCAATATTAATTGAGGAAGACACATACGAAATACGATTTTATTTTAAATATAATCAGCCATATATTCTTAAAAATATAATATTAAATTATATTAATGAGCCACTTCATATTTTACAATCACTGGCTATAAAATGCCTCATCAACAGAGCTAGGGACGCTGACCGGCGGCAATTTGAGTTGGAAAGCAGCCCATCCACGGAGGACAGCTCAAAATAGTATTCGAACACACCACGCTGACCGGCGGCAATTTGAGTTAAAATGGAGCCCATCCACAGAGGACAGCTCAAAATAGTATTCGAACACACCACTTCCGCCTGCAACACAAGCCAAACAAGCGCAACGGTGGCTGGGGGTAAAGACGTAGCCTTCCATTATCCAAAATTGACAAAATAAAACTACATTTCTCAGATCCGAAAGAAATAATTATAATCGATGGCCATTGCATTAACCCATCGTATTGTGAAGTTATAAAGGACTCTTTATGAAGAGATTTGTTGAAAAAAATACTTCCGGGAGGCGGGTCTTTGGTTCTCCAATGGGACTGCAGGATGATTTAAAACCCATGTCAAGTCATAAATGTATTCAAAAACAAAAGCCCAATTATTTACTTAGTAAAGGACAACAATTATGAGTCTAAGCTAAGTGATTCTACGATAAAAACGTTATCACTCTCTGGCATCTTCTTACCTTATCCTTATGGGTGTTATTAAAACCGGCCAAGAATGAGCATTTCAGATGAATCGATAAGGTGCCTGTAGATCATGGTGATTGTGAATACATTTAAATGTTTTATTTTTAGCTGTGTGAACAGGATGTACTATTCCTCTTGTCTGGTTATTGTCTTCAGCGTACAAATACATAATACATAGAAAGAAACCCAGGGAATAGAAAGTTATTTCTGCTTTAAGAAATGGTGAGGGAATAAGCCAAAAAATAATTGTTTTACATCCACCTTTTTTCAGTAAATCATTCTATTTCTCATGTTTTTAAGATGGTGACTGAAAACTAAATTTGCCAACAGTAAAAATAACACAATTTTTTTTTTTTTTTGGGAAACTGCAACTACTACAATTCGCTCTTGAAAGGTTCTGAACGATCATAGAAATCAAGTGTTTATGAAGGAACACAGCCAGTAACTGGTATATGTGATTTAAAAACATTTATTTTTGCAAAACATTTTCTTTCGGCTCCCAGGAGTTTTTCCATTTGTCCCCACTGTAAGACAGAAACACAGCAAGAAGTATTACTGTCAAATTGTTCATAATTTTTGAGAATATAACTGACACTGTACTATTTACAATGAGATATGGATTATACATGTATGCATGCATTCTTTTTTGAAAATGAGCTTTTCAATATCATAATTAGACAGTGTATAACAAAACTACCCAACGTCTGTGTGAAAGGTATGGAGAAGGAATGGGGGCAACAGAAGTGTTACACCTCTGAGCTGGCATTGGAGGTAGTCACAGAGACGCAACAGCACAGAGTTGACGTCTGTGTAAATGGGAAATTTGTATGGGGGAGAAAAAATTGTAAATTTAGGTTTAATTTGACCAAAGAATGTATTGCCAGTATGAATCTTTTTTTCTTCATGTTTTTGGCCAAGTTAAATCTTGCAGTTTTGTGCCGTTTTATGAGGAATGTTTTTTTCTCAGATTGCATTAGACACCAGGCCAAAACTGAGAAAATTGTGGCTTTCACTTTTATAAGGTGATACAATTTTGAATCATTTCACATTATAGTGATATTGCACAGGGGGTTTCTTGATTATGTTATATACTGTGAATTTATTTCAAGTCCAATGCACAATACTGCCCAAAACATTTGACTGCTATGTGACTTGCTTGACCCTCAGACTTTGCTGTCCCTTATTAAACTGCAGTTAAAGTTGAAGACATTTTTCTATTTTTATTAGTGAATTATCCTTATCTACAGTAAAATAAACCTAAGAAAACATACACACGATCCAGAGCAAGGCAGCCACTGCACCAACACCTCGGCACGGTCCTTAAAAAAGAAAGAAAGATATAAGGAACAATAAGTGTGTGACACTTGATTAGAGCACTAAACAGTTTGCTGTACAAGAACCAGTCATCACCAAATGAAAGAGACATAATATCACTATGGAATCAATCAAGATTCATTATTCCACATCAAATTGTGGAAGGACACAGTTAAAAACTGATGGGTAACCAGGTCTGCATTTTCATCCTAAGCCATGTTGTTCACATGTTAACAAAGAAAAAAAGACTTTGCTTTGCTATATGCAGAAATATGTTGCAAAGGCAGTATTTCAAAGGAGTCTTGAAAATATAGCGTGCACTGTGTACATTACCGCTAAGAAGACTTTCATAAATCATCTTAATTGTAATAAGGGCATTCCTGGCATCTTCTGTGTCCATTTCCCATGGACAGACACACTCGGCTGTAAACCCATCTGGAGCTCTGCTGGCAAGGAGGATGGGATGTCGCTTGTGGAGCTGAAACAAAATTGGCACAAAATCACAAGACAGAAAATTGGATACATAAATGGAAGGTCACAATACATAAAAAAATACATTTTATGCTTTGATACCTATACATATAAGCTATACATTGAGACTCAGAGTGAGGTCACTATAAACTGTTTTAGTAGCAATGTTTACTATGTCCGAACAGGCGCACATAAATGATGTCAGAACCGCCGTAGGAATTGTGCTCGTGCTCGTACACGTGTGCACGCTCGTGCTCGTACATGTGCAAACGGCTCTGCTAAAGCCCACATCTTTCAAGCGGGCCGTGGACGGCTTTAGCTGAAAAAAAAGTTTTGCCCCGATGCGGAAGGACAGTGTGAGTGCGCCCTTAGGTAGAGTGAAAACAAGACAACAAGACAAGACAATTGGGAGTGGTACAGTAAATCGAGAATTCAGGATTGTCTTGCACAATAAAGCAAAGATGAGTGTTAAATTGCTGCAAAAGCAAATAATGTAAGAGAAATATAGCAATGTAAATGTAAAGATCAGCAATTAATTACTTATTATTTATGAAAACTGTCTGAAAGAAAAAAATAACCTACCAGTACATTTGTTGCATCATACATTTTGTTGATGATGCAGGTTTTTTTTGTGCGTTTCCAACCGTGGCCAAATTTCTTCTTTTGATTTTCTAATATTTTTTTGTAAGGCTGCTTGGCCCCGCACTGCTTACACATCTTGCTGGCCACACCAATCGTTTCCTTGCCTGTGATGCATTGTTTTTGAGTAGGCATCTGGAGACAGAAACAGAAATAAGAAATTAGAACACTGCATGCTGTGTTACCAGTGAATAATAAATTAACATAATAAACACAGTGCTCTTACATGTTGGCCAACTGCTACCGCTAAATACTACTCAGGACCTGTGTCCCCAAATTAGTTTTTTTTCCAAGTCAATTTATAAAAACTGTATATGTGATAGTTTCTTGAGGGCTCTAGAAGGTAACAATAAATGCTTGTTATGAATTAAGAAATACCTATAGACCTTTTCAAAGATGTAAACTTAAACATTCCAAAACAGTCCTAGTTTATTTCCTGTTGCAGTGTATGTGAATGACACCAGCTGTCAGGAAGTAAACAAGGAACAAGGCTGTTGCCTAGCAATGGAATTCCGTTGAAAAGGTCTATTGAAAACAAAATACGTTAGGTGGTATATTAACAAATGCATTCTTCCTTAAAACATGCACAAATAGTCACAAACATAGTAAATGGGTCATAAATTTGACGGTACACCTGTTTTGTCTGTCCTCTACCGTGTCTTATGTATTCCTGGCTTTGCACCTGTACGTGTCTTTACGTAATCTAGGGTGTCTAAAAATATATTTTAATCTCAACTAGACAGCCTGATTAAAAGAAAAGATTAAATCTAAAATACATATCATTTTAGCTTACCATTTCATGTAACGTAAGACTAATTGGGAGCGTGTTAAAACATATAACGTTAGACACCTAAAACAATAACGATGAGCGATCTCTTTCAATTAATATTAGCTATTGTGAAAACGGATATTTATACAAAGCATCATTAAAGTTGAATATCACGTTAGCGGTTGTTCGCGCTAGCTGACTAGCTTTATTGCCTAGTTAAATGAATGTTAACTGAGCTCTTAAAATATTATACAGCCGATAATAATCTAGTTTCAGTTTCTATTATATTAATAGACGGTGAAAGGACATAGAATGCAATGATTTACACATTTGATCGTTTTCAAATAGTTTTTAGCACTATTTATTACTAGCTACTTACCTTTAATAGTCTGTGTGTCAAGCGATGAAAAAAGATGTAATCAAATAGACCCACAATGCACCATGGACACATGCGGAAAGAGGCATACGTCCTGCCTACGTTCAAACCCGACACAGGGGGCTTTCAACTCATTTAAGGAGAGCCCTGAGCTTCAAATATGGACGTTTAAGGAGAGCCCTGAGCTTCAAATATGGACGTTTAAGGAGAGCCCTGAGCTTCAAATATCGCCAAGGACGGGCTTACATTGGAATGAGTTGAAAGCCCTCTGCGTCGGGTTTGTACGTTTAAGGAGACCTTTTTAGTCAGTAACTAACGCCAAAGGCCCCTGACCAATCGTCAGTTTTTGAAGCGTTGGGAGTGAGGCTGTGTTGGAAAAACAGCCAAGGTAGAATCCAAAGTTGCATACATACATATATGTATATATATTGCATATATTGTATATATAAAGTTGCATACATACATTAAAAAAAATATATCTATATATATATATTTAGGGCTATATTTTTTACTTAGAGAAATACTTTGGTTGCACTGTAGTGTATTTAATCGTGATATGATATTTTTGCCATATCGCCCACCCCAAATGAGAACACTTCTCTAAAGTGCCAGGCGCCATTCAAGGTGAGCATTCGTCCGCTCAAGTCGGTTATGAAGACAAACTGACCCAAGAGCCCAGTGAGTATGACGAGCATGCAGATAAGCTTCCCTGAGACGGCTTGTGACAGTTGGTCCGGAAATTCTTTGGTTATGTAAACCAATTGTTGCATCAGCTGTCCGGGTGGCTGGTCTCAAACAATCGTGCAGGTGAAGACGCCGGGTGTGGAGGTCCTGGGCTGCCGTGGTTACACGTGGTCTGCGGTTGTGAAACAACTTTGGAGACGTATGGTCGAGAAATGATCATTCAGTTCACAGGCAATAGCTCTGCTGGACATTCCTGCAGTCAGCAAGCCAATGTAATGCTCCCTCAAAATTGTGACCTCTGTGGCATTGTGCTGTGATTAAACTGCACATTTTAGAGTGGCATTTTATAATGACCATGCACACCTGTGCAATAATCATAATGTCTAATCAGCATGTTGATATGCCTGACCTGTCAGGTGGATGAATTATCTCAGCGAAGGATAAGTGCTCACTTACACAGATTTAAAAACATTTGTGAACAGAATTTGAGAGAAATAGGCTTTTGTGTACAAAGAAAAAGTCTTAGATCTTTGATTTCAGCTCATGAAAAATTGGTGCAAAACAAAAGTGTTTTCGTACAGTGTAATTAGTGAATATAAAGAAAATTCAGAGGAGAAGAATGAAATATGACATGACTGTATAAAAAAAACAATCCAAAGAGACACTAACCTTGGTAACCATGAACACCAGTTTTTCCTCATCGATTTTGTACTCTTTCAGGGGTGTGTCATTATTTAAAAGTTTGCCTGCAACATTCAAGCAGAAATCACAAAAGAAATAAGACTTATGACAATAAGCCTGTGAATGTTCTCATTTGTCCAGGTCATCGTTAGCCCCAAAGCAATTTCAGTCAAACGCAACTGGACTTGGTTATTGGTCTTGGAAGACGTTTCACCTCTCATCCAAGAGGAGTCATCAGTTCATGTTCGCATCTGACCAGGCTGGGACTGGTCCAACAATCTGGTGTGGAGATCCAGGTATTTAACATTTCACAAGGCCGATGATGTCACTGGAACCCTTTGTGCTCAAAGTGCCAACGACTGCCGTTGGAGTGACAGTTGTTGGTGGGAAGTAGGTTTCGACTTTGTTAGTGCTCTATTGGGACATAATGACAAGTTGCTGGAGTCCCAGGAGGCCATTTGTGAACAGTTGTTCTTTGAGGTTAGATTGTTAAATCTCCTCGGAAGGGATGAAAGGGCAGCATTGTAAATTGTAAATAGGTGGTGTCTCAGACCTCCTCCTCTGTTTAGCGATGGTTTCTCTACTTTTACATAGATGGCTTCTTTTTCTCCTCTTTCAAACCATCTGTCCTCTCTGTCCAGGATGTGGACATTGTTTTCATCAAAGGAGTGGGCTTTCTCCTTGATATGTAAATGGACAGCAGAGTCCAGGCCTGAGGATTGAGCTATATATAAAGAAAAATATGGAACAGAATCAAACATAAGGCAGTAACTTGTTAGGTTAGGACATATAAGAGGTACACAGCGGTTAAGCTATTATTCTATGTAGAAGTTCCTAGTGCTGGAACAGTTGAAGCACTATTTTGTTTGACATTTTATATATATTTTATCTCTGCAGCTGTTCATTGTAAGTAGTGTCATGACTAGGATGAATGCTGTTTTGAAGAACATTTATTTATTATTTATATAACAGCATCACCTAATATCAAAACGTGGCCTAATCATCATCTATAATACACATCTGCAATTATAAAGTATTCTCACTGCTGCTTTAGTGAGTATTCTTAATATTCTTCAAGTAAGGGATAATCTGCATTATCCCACTTATTACATGGCTCCTTATTAAGGAAACCAATAATGTGATAATACATTTTGACTTTAACAGAAAGGTATCGTTAAATTTACCAGACTTCTTGACAGAGGTGGTCCTCTGGATCAGAACTGTGTCCATAGCAACAGTCTGTTACACAGAGCAATGGTCTACTGCAGGCACGTCACTAGCTTGTGAAAACATCCGGGGCTGTAGCCCAGAAGTCCTTTCCAAACGGGTTTCTCCCCCGAGAAATTTTTGAAATTGCGCTAAAAAACATGCAATTGTGACGTAGTTTGGGAATTAAAAGAAAGACCTAGTCATGTGTGACTCCTGTTGGGGCATGCACCAACCCGATGTCAAGTGGACCGGGTTGAATCCACTGCAGGTCTCCTGAAACTGTTCAATCTAGAAGACATCACTGCTCCGACAGACGTTTGGGTTTAACCCGTTAACTGGACACTTTCAGCTGAAAGTGTCAGCGGTTGCCATAGTGACGGCAGATGCATAGCTGTCCTTGTGAATGCCTCTGTTTACTTTTCATGACACTTTTAAACATAACGTCTCCTACCTGATCAGTCTATAGTTTTGTTTGATTAAATGTCTCAGTGGCGTTTATATGTTGCTTGTTGTTACATTAATCAGGAGGAGAGCAAGTTGTTCTTCCTAATAATATCTATGTCTAATTAATTTTCTAAACAAATGTCTTTGAAACCTGCCTGTGTAATCACATGTTCGTAGAATTTTATTCACCACTTCAAAAAACAAAACTTTTTTAGGAGATTTGCAGTCATGCCGTTGTAGGAAAATAAATGAAAGTTAAAAGATTAACTCGGTGCGCCACCAGCCACGTCACCCTGGTGTAGTAAAACAGATCTCCTTTGTATAAAGTCTATGAGTATCTGTCTTAAAAACATAATCTAGTCATCATCTGCAATCTGGGGGGTCAGGGGGAGGGGCTGAATGGGTGAGGAGAGCGGAAGGAGGGTGGGGGGGGGGGGGGGGTCAGGGGGAGAGGACAGGGGTGGATGTAGTTATGGGTAGGGGAGGTTGTAGGCTTGTGAGAAAAGGTAGGTTTTTAGACGGGATTTAAATGGTGTGAGTGATGGAGAGTCGCGGATGGGCTGGGGGAGAGAGTTCCAGAGTCAGGGTGCAGTTCTAGAGAAGGCTCTGTGTCTGAAGGTTTTGAGTTTGGAAGGTGGCATGGTCAGAGTTAAAGAGGAGGAGGATCGGAGGGCTCGGGAGGGGCGGTGGGGGGTAAGGAGGTCAGAGAGGTAGGGTGGTGTCAGATGGTGGAGAGCTTTGAAGGTTAGGAGGAGTATTTTGAAGTCGATGCGTTGTTTGATCGGGAGCCAGTGGAGGGTGTAGAGAATGGGGGTGATGTGTTCACGGGAGCGGGTGTGAGTGAGGAGGCGAGCAGCAGAGTTCTGGACCATTTGGAGTCTATGGAGGGAATGGGAGGTGATGCCAGTGAGGAGGGAATTGCAGTAGTCAAGGCGTGAGGAGATGAAGGCGTGGATGAGGGATTCAGCGGCAGGGGGGGAGAGGCAGTGTCTGATTTTGGCGATGCGGCGGAGGTGGAAGTAGGAGGTCTTGACAATGGAGCGGACGTGGGGATCAAAGGAGAGCGTGGGGTCCAGGATAACACCAAGGTTGCGTGCAAGGGGGGAGGGAGAAATGGTTGAGCTGTCAATGGTAAGTGAGATGGGTCCGGTTTTGTTTAAAGTGGATTTGGTGCCAATGAGGAGGAGTTCTGTTTTGTTATGTGTGTGTATTTCGGGCCTGTGTGTGTGTAAAATGAAAAAATAGAGTGAAAATTGAAGGAAGGAATTCTTCTTCTTCTTCGTCTTACAGTCTTTCACAGTGTAGTGAACCCCTCCCTGTCTTTACTTTACAGTTAAAGTGCAATTCTGGCATCAAATCATCCCATGGTCTTTTTTGACACTTGCATACATCAAATAAGCCGTTGAGACAGTTTTTTTTGTGTATAAACTATTAATGGAGAAACCTGGTAGAGTCAGCCGGATGTGGCTAACACTGATTAGCTTGAAGCCAAAGCTATGGTCTACATTCTGAAAATCAGTTGTGCCTCTGAGACAGATTTGAAAAAAGCACAGTACATAAACATTGTGGACTCCTACAAGTACCTGGGTGTGGTGCTGGTCAACACACTGGAGTGGACCACAAACACACAGGCAGTCTATAAGAAGGGCCTGAGCCGGCTTTACTTCCTGAGGAGGCTCAGGTCCTTCAACGTCTGCAACTTGATGCTTCAGATGTTTTATCAGTCTGTTGTCGCGAGCACCATCCTTTTCGCTGTGGTGTCCTGGGGTGCGGGCATCAAAGCAAAAGACGCGAACACACTGAATAAACTAATAAAGAAGGCAGGGTCTGTTGTTGGCTCTAAGCTTGTCACCCTGGAGGAGGTTGTGTAGCACAGGATGCTGGCAAAACTGCTGGTGATCATGGACAATGTCTCCCATCCCCTCCATAAAACCCTGGACAAGCTTCAGAGCAGCTTCAGCAGCAGACTCATTCAACCCCGCTGCCTTAAGGAACGGCACAGGAAATCATTGCTACCTGCTGCCATCAGACTCAGACAACAGCAATGCTGCACAGCAACTAACACTACTCAAAGTGACCTATCACTGACATGCACCTTATCTCACTTGCACATTAAAATCCACATGAGACATTTTAATATAGTGTTTTATCTACGATACTGTACTTCTATTTTATTCTATTTTATTGTTGTTCATATTTTGTATTTTCTTTTTTCTATTTTATCTTATTTTTAGTACTTCTGATTGCTCTGTACCGCTGCTACGATGACCTAATTTCCCCTCGGGGATAAATAAAGTTATCTATCTATCTATCTATCTATCTATCTATCTATCTATCTATCTATCTGTCTATCTATCTATCTATCTATCTATCTATCTATCTATCTATCTATCTATCTATCTATCTATCTATCTATCTATCTACCTACCTACCTACCTATCTAAGAGTCCTGACACATAATAAGCTTTGTTTTATGTGCCAGGACTCTTATTGACTGCTGCAGAGGTTTGGTGTTATTTTAAGCAGTATTAGTGGTTAAAAAAGCTGTTTTAATGCCTTCACCGTGCTGCCCCGAGCTAATCAGTGTTAGCTACATCCGGCTATTAGCGACTGAAAGTGATTCTCAGTGATTTCTCTGTTTATAGTTGTTTCACAAAAAAGACGATGGGTTATTTGATGTGTGTAAGTGTCTAAAAAGACCATGGGATGACGGGATTGGATTTACGCTGGAATTTCACTTAAACCTCATTAACTGTGAGATGTTCCACAAGCTCTTTTTTTTTTTAGCTTTTCACAACTTTTACACTCTTGTTGACACTGTCCAAATTTCTTTTGAAACCTGTTGCTGGCATCAAATTCAATATGGGAATGTCATTTTGAAAAAAACAATGAGTGCATTGTGCAAAATCCATATTCTGTTTTCAGAAACCTGGATAAGCCCATATCCAGTTTATGAGAAACCTGAATATGCTAACTTGAGCACAGAAACCTGGATACTGCTGCAGTGAAAGCGTCTCACTTGGAGTGACGCAGACAGAGTTTTGTCTTTCGGAAGTAAAAGAGTTGAATCTTCATCCACTGATGTACTTTCCTATGCAGTAACAGTGACAGGGAAGCACTGGTGTGAAGGATGTTGGCATGTAGATCCTTTCAGGAATAGCTCAGTATGTAGTGTGTGGAGTGTTTCATATTTCCTGTTGCTGGCTTGTTTCTGTAAACACAGCACCTGCGTAAATAGTAATCAGTTACAGTACTTATCATTTCACTTCATCAACTTCTTTAATGAAAAATTCTTACTATTAAAGACAGAATCTATCACCTGCTGCCCCCAACGGGCACCAATTCATCTTTAGACTCAGGAACCTTAGAAACAACTGTTCCACCTGATGTATACTTGGGCTGCTTTTCTACAATTGACCTTAACAAATTAACCTCTACTATTTCATCATCTAAGCCTTATACAGTACTTAGAGTACAGTACCTAGACTCTATTCCAACAGGATTACTTAAAGAAGTGTTACCTTTAGTTAGCACTCCTGTACTAGATATGATTAATATGTCTTTATCAGAAGGTTATGTACCACAGTCTTTTAAAGTAGCTGTAATTAAACCTCATCTTAAAAAGCCCAGTCTTGTAAAATATTTTCTTGTTTAATACAACAGAATTTGCTTGGATTTGACAGATAATATGTTAGATGTGGGAAAATAAATGGGAAATGTAGGCCAATACCATAATCCCAGATGATGAGTGTGAAAAGTCCTGGCTTTCTTGGCATAAATGACTAAATAGTCCAAATTGGAGGGAATTTGCCTGAAGGTTGAGAATAAGGTTTTATTTCAAAACACCCTTTGTAATATACAGTGTAAATCAAAATACAGTACAAAGTAGAGTACAAATGACTTAATTCATTCTGAAATAAGCCTGTGAATGTTCTCATTCGTCCAGGTCATCGTTATCCTCAAAGCAATTTCAGTCAAAAACAACTGGACTGGTTGTTTGTCTAGGAAGACGTTTCACCTCTCATCCAAGAGGCTTCATCAGTTCATGTACGCATCTGACCAGGCTGGGACTGGTCCAACTAACTGGTGTGGAGATCCAGGTATTTAACCTCTCACAAGGCCGATGATGTCACTGAAACCCTTTGTGCTCCAAGTGCCCACGCCCGTCGTTAGAGTGACAGTCGTTGGTGGGCAGTTGGTTTCGACGTCGTTAGTGCTCTATTGAGTCTGAACGACAGTCGTTGGGGTCACCCGGGCCATGTGTGAACAGTTGTCCTTTGAGGTTAGATTGTTGAATCTCCTGGGAAGGGATGAAAGGGCGGCATTGTAAATTGGAGATAAGTGGTGTCTCAGACCCCCTCCTCTGTTTAGCGATGGTTTCTCCACTTTAACATAGATGGCTTCTTTTACTCCTCTTTCAAACCATCTGTCCTCTCTGTCCAAGATTTGGACATTGCTGTCATCAAAGGAGTGGGCTTTCTCCTTGAGGTGTATTCAGTATTCTGAAATACTGTTAGATTTTTCTGTTCTGAATTTGATAGAATATCAGCTGTGACTATACCACTGCTGTACTATCATGTTTTATTAAATAACTAAGGTACTTCAACAAAAACCTTTATTTTGTGAAAAAAGCAGTGAGAACACGCACAGATCCCTCTCAGTTATTGGTGTTAATCTGGCACCTGGTGACAATTGACTTCATTGTTGGATACACCCTATTTTTCTCGCAGCTCTTCTGGTTACTTTGCAAGATGACAAGCTGCTCTATGGTGACTGAAACCCTGAGACAGCAGGTTGTCCAGATAAAGGCCAAATGGATGACCCTCTCAGCCATTAGAGAGAGGTTGGGCATTCACAGTCTGTGATTTCAAGAATATTGAAACTTTACAAGGACACAGATTATTTAAGTCCCTCAAAAAGGCCGACCGTCCACGTAAAACAAGTGCAGGAGAGGACAGGATTATGAGAAGACTCTCAATGGTTCAACACTGCAGCTGGAGTTTCTCACCAGTTCAGTGGTGAACAGGGCAAGGATCTGTCTCTGCACACAGTGTCTCATTGTTTAAGACAATTTGGACTGAAAGCCCACTCTGCAGTGATCAAACCTCAAATCAGCATAAAGAATAGAAAGCCTAGACTTGCCTTTGCTGAGGGGCATGTTGTGTGGACAGAGGAGAACTGGTCCAGAGTGCACTTCAGTGATGAGAGAACATTCAATTGGAGAATCCTTTTAGGGAACACATATTTAAGAGGTTTTGGAAAAAAATCAATTGCATATGGTCAGGGCTTTGGTGTAAATAGCCCATAAACTGATTACGAGGAACTGGCTTAACGTTATTGTACTTGGCCCTGAAGGCCTCCAAAACTCATTATCTAAAGATATTGCTACTCTGGATGACGTTGTGTTGTCCTCCAGAACCACAGTAAGGAATCTGGGTTTCATTTTTGATCAGGATATGTCCTTTGATCGGTCAGGTTCCTTTGTATCTTAAAGAGCTCATAGTAGGGAGTAACTATAACTGTAACTATAAGCAACAATAAGTAAGTTCTACTTAATGGAACAAAAAACAAAATTTGTTCCCATCGATGAAACAAAATAAACAGCCGTCCCAAGTTATGCCAACAAAAGTCAAAAACTGGTAAGTCGAAACTGAGAAAAACTGATTGTAAGGTACTACTTAGTCTACCATATTTTCTTTTTAAGGTGAGTCTATCTTAACTAATTCTCAAGCATAAATGGCAAGTTTTTCTTTATGAATATTAGCATCTCTGCATTTTTGGAGGTTAACCTATTCCTTTTCTCAACCACAATGTGAGCTGTAGTGCTGAATAGTCTCTCGCTATCCACACTGGTGCATGGTGTGCACAATTAGGCTCGTGCTTGTGGAAGATAGAGAAATGAGCTGCTCTCTTCATGTGGCTTTTGAGATGGCTAAACTGAAGTTGGTGCACAGTGGGGCCATGGTACACAAACCCCTGGAATGAGACTAGTCCTTGCTGGTTGAGCAGATAATAACTTGCATCACAGAGCCTCACAGAAAAGACAGTTCAGATCTGTAGAATGTGCACGATAGAGATCTCGTGCCCACTCACCCATCACCTCGTTATGATTCTAAAAAACAGAGGAATGCTCATTTCTTCATTTTAGGCACCCACACACATACTCATTAACTAACAATTTCGTGTGTTGCAAACACAGACATATCTGTCTCTCTAGATAGCCATATAGGGACATGCACCAATTTCCTTCTCTCAGCCTTTAGTGTTATAAGGTGTTGCTAGGCAGATTAATGTCCATTGCCGCCTTTTTTACCTTTGGGGCGTTACCATCAGCCCACCAGGGTATTTAAAGCCGCTACCCTTAGACCACAACAGACTCGTCTGATGTATGACCTGGTTTGAGTTGTATCAGAACTTGTCTCCAATAAAGATATTGGTGTGATCTCAAGCCATCGTCTCATGAGCTCTTCTTCCATCCTCCGATCAACGGACCCGGGGAGGTAACTGCCGGTTGATCTCAACAATTTGGGGGCCCGTCCGGGATCGGAAGGAGAAGAAGGTAAATTCGACCCAAAAAGGTTTCTTCACGGGGAACAGCGTGAGACACAATCCGGCACATTAGTAAAGGTAAGCAGAACCTGTTTAATCGAAACTCTGCACATTGGGCATTCTAAAACATTTTGTCTTGCCTGCGCCACAGTGAGTAAACTATTTAAATTGAGATAATGGCAAAACTGAGAATGGTAAACTGAGAATGGTCCTGGGTCGTGGTTGACCCCACCATTATTCTGACGAGGATATGGACAAAACCTAGGAGGTTACTGGGTTAGAGGCCCGGGGAACTGAGGATACCCCGAATTCTATAAGTGGGTTAGAGGCCCGGGGAACTGAGGTTACCCCGAATTCTATAAGCCGAGTCTGGGACTCATATGTAGAGGCATCGCAATTTTGCTATAAGCCGAGTCTGGGACTCATATGTGTGTTTAAAGAAGTGTGGGAGGTTCATGTGTATATCCACTTTGACATCAGACTCAGGTTCTGAGGAATACACATTTCTGTGGGACAACAGAGGGTGGTATAGTTCTGTAGCTGTTTTTATCTGAAATGGGAAAAGCGGTGCACGTTCTGGGGTAACCCCAAGAGTGAAGGCGCACAGACGTGAGTCTGTGTAGAAGCTTCCTTTACTAGAATGGCATTACTGGCATTGACCCCCGTTGACGAGAACAGAGAAGTGTTTTGGAAAATACATAAGCATTTAGGGAGAAAATGAATGATCAATCAATTCTTTAAAGGAGTAGAAATTTTTAAAATGCAAATATAATTTGCATGAGTGTAGGGATTCCCAACTACCATAAAATGGGCGTATGAATGTGGTAAGAAAAATAAACTTTGTGGTAACTCATTTCAGTGTCTAAATATCCAGTTTGGATATTAAAGGGTGCGTTGTCGTACAGACCACCTGGCTGAAAGATTATCCAAAGTTAGCGTATGTGTGATAAGATCTAACCATATTCGTATGGAAAGATCAGCATGTGTGAAATCTGTCTGACTGAACAATAAGCCCATTGAAAGTAAAAGCACATCCCAGTGAGTCAATAGAAAAATGGGAAACAAATTGGGAAAGTTAAAATTTTTACAGATCCTGCTAAATTTATAGCATATTCATGGGTTAATGTGGTTGAGAGCTTCCATTTTGGCATTACTAGACTAAGAGGTTTTTTATTTTTTTATTTTTCATCTTTTATTAGGCACATTTCTAGGTACAAATGTAGTGAAGAGGGTAAAGTGATGAGAGAGAAAGGGACAGCGAGTAGGGAAAGATAGGAGGAAAGCAAACTCAGTTATAGAAAGACAAGAAATTAAAGAAATAAGTATGTGTGACAGAAAGAGAAGTGAATGAATCATGAGGAGCAGAGATTAGGGATAAAAGACAGGGCCTCTTCCTAATGTCTCCAAGCCATGCAGCCCCTGCATCAAGCCCATATGCATATTCCCAGAAGGACTCTGACAATGAGGGGGAGGGGAGACTGAACCTGCATCTGATGTGTCAGTTGTCACAAAACAAGTAAATGAGGAAAACAGACTGAAACGAGGAAAAAGTTAGCATTGCTTCTCCAGAAAAGTTCTCTCTCCAAACAGCAACTTCTTTTTTGACTACTGGCCTGAAGAAAAGGAAACGGATGTCCACGGCACCAGATGTTCAGTTGAATTGAACACTGAAGAGCTTGTGTTTAGGACATGGCAGCCAGAGGAACTAAAAGAGTGAACTCGGATGGGCAACATTCGACTGGCCATTTGGTTCACTATAGCAGCAGAATGGGGCACAGAATCCTGGACAAAGATGGCCTCATCAAGACAACAGCAGAAGGAGAGAAAGAGGGAGACTGGGACAAGATCCAGAGAAGTCCTGGTTGCGTGTTTCTGCTTGGGGTTTTTTCATGGTTCCCCCATGAACAGGCCATACAGACAGCGGAGGAAGGTCAGAGCATTTGAAAATCACAAATAAGAAATTAAAGATAAAAACATCCACACTAGATGACACCGAATGAACAGGATGTTAATGTTCAACACATACATACACTTGCATATACATATAGGAACATTTATTAAGAATAAGTATTGGTGTCAATAGGGAAAATTAGGGTTTTGCAGTGAGAGTTGATCATTAGACACAGAAAGTTAAGGTTTTGATTACTATGTTCAGACAAAATCTTTTTTAGCTCACATAAGAAAAAATTCAAGTTATTGAAAGCAACACTGATTATTTCTTATAAAACAAGCATGCCATTGTGGAATGTCTCAAATATACCTCCCATTTTACCTGAAGAGGCATCACAGATGTCACAGGTTTGAGTTTCTGGTGATTGATTTTAGAAAATGCAATATTGATGCATCACTGTAAATCCTGACTGACCCGTAGACCTCGGAGTTTTTGTGCGTCTTGTCGACTGTTTTTGAATATTTTCATCCGACCAAATCTGCAGTAGACACTCCACCTCCGCATCACACCAACATGAACCTTTCACCGCCATTGTTGTTGTTGTTAAATGTCCGCGCATGGTCCGTCCTTCTATTTACATGTCCGAACAGGCGGACATAATGCTACTGCCGTAGGGCTCGTGCTCGCACACGTGCGCACGCTCGTGCTCGTTCATGTGCAAACGGCTCCGCTAAAGCCCACCTCTTTCAAGCGGGCCGTGGACGGCCAGCTGGCCGCAGTTGTGCGCAGAGCGGGTGCACTCACACTGCTTAAAGGTAGGCTTTAGCTGAAAAAACGGTTTTGGCCCCGGCCAGAAGGACAGTGTGAGTAGGCCCTGAATATCATGAAGACGGGAGTAAGCTAACAGGGAATGTTTAAAATGTCCTACAATGCGTCTCCCTGAACTGATGATATCCAAAATACTTCGCTGTGACAGTACTCCCTCAGAGAAAACAAGCTGTAGGGTATGTGCCATACATGGTAAGCTGGGCAAGGCTGCGTCTCTCATGGCCTTTTCCATGTTCCGTGCATTGTCCCTTAAAATAGCACAGACTTTCTCTTTTGTGATGCTTAAACATACGTCCGAAGGCACCTGCTAAAGCATCGGCTGTGTGTGACCCCATGAAACAACTGTCAGAACCAGGTGTCTTCCACCACAGAAAGAGGTTGCTTGTCAAGTCCAATGAATTCCATATGCTTTGTTGTTATATCCCACCACCTTTTACTGTCCCTGCTGTAAGGCTACAGGCGTCTAAACGTTTCACTTATGGTGAGCTGAGTTACAGCTGTCTTTGGGGTTTGTATTGCCCGGGCTTTTCTCATACTCGCCGTATTCTGTTGTGTGGCGTGTTCTCAAATGTCGGATGAGGTTAGTTGTGTTAAATTGTCGTTGTTGGTTACCACCTCTTGGAATTTCGGCGTTGCATGTCTTGCAAACAGCGAGCGAGCCAGACTGGAAAACTCATGCTGCCACTGCCAGAAAGGTAATTTACGTCACACGAAGAAATCAGTTTCGGGTTAAAAAAAAATATATATATATATATTTATTTATTTATTTGCTTTTCTGATCTGTGTTTTGAGACCCCCACGATCATATCGGCCGGGTTAATATTTTTGAGCAGTTTAATACAACCCCAATTCACATACAGTTGGGATATTGTGTAAAACGTAAATAAAAACAGAATACAATGATTTTCAAATCACTTTTCAACCTATATTAAAGTGAATACACTACAAAAACAAGTATTTAATGTTCATACTGATAAACCTTTTTGCAAATATTCACTCATTTGAATTTGATGCATGCAACATGCTCCAAAAAAAAGCTGAGACAGGGGCATGTTTACCACTGTGTTACTTCACCTAACTTTGAACAACACTCAATAAATGTTTGGGAACTGAGGACACTAATTGTTGAAGCTTTGTAGGTGGAATTCTTTCCATTCTTGCTTTATGTTCGACTTCAGTTGCTCAACAGTCCGTGGTCTCTGTTGTTATATTTTGGCTTTTATAATGCTCCACACATTTTCAATGGGAGACAGGTGTGGGCTGCAGCAGGCCAGTCTAGTACCTGCACTCTTTTACTACCAAGCCACGCTGGTTGTAATGTGGCTTAGAATGTGGTTTGGCATTGTCCTGCTGAAATAAACAGGGATGTCCCTGAAAAAGTTGCTTGGATGGTAGCATATGTTGCTCCAAAACCTGTGTGTACCTTTCAGCATTATGGGGCCTTCACAGTAGTGCAAGTTACCCATGATGCCATGGGCACTAACACACCCCCATACCACACCAGATGCATGCTTTTGAACTTTGCTCTGATAACATTGTGGATGGTCCTTTGTCCAAGAGGACACAACGTCCATGATTTCCAAAAACAATTGTAAATGTGGACTCATCAGACCACAGCACACTTTTCCACTTTGGGTCAGTCCATCTCAGATGAGCTTGGGCCCAGGGAAGCTGGTGGTGTTTCTGGGTGTTGTTGGTATGTGGCTTTTACTTTGCATGGTAGAGTTTTAACTTGCACTTGTAGATGTAGATGAACTGTGTTAACTGACAATGGTTTTCTGAAGTGTTCCTGAGCCCACGTGGTAATATCCTTTACAGAATGATGTCAGTTTTTAATGCAGTGCCGTCTGAGGGATCAAAGGTCACAGTCATTCAGTGTTGGTTTTCAGCCTTGCTGCTTAGGTGCAGAGATTTCTCCAGATTCTCTTAATCTTTTGATGCTATTATGGACTGTAGCTGATATAATCCATCAATTCCTTGCAGTTGTACGTTGCAGTTGTACATTCCACGCAAATAGTCAGTGGCTCTGTTAGGATGTTATGGTAACACCCACAGCGGCCCTCAATAAACAGGATAATGTAGAAGGTTTTAAGATCATAATTCACCATAATATTTAGATAAACAAACAGAATGATTTGTGCCTTTTTATACGATGTGTTTTCCTTTTTGCACTTACACTGTGACAGTTTTATACGGTGTGTCTGTGTCTCTAAGCAATGGAGTTAGGGTTTTCTTAACTGTTTGAATAAAGGACACACGTGTCGTCAAAGATAGAAGTTGTTTGTCTCCATTTTCCTGCAGCTTCTACAATATGGTGTTAACATGCCGTGGTGTCCCGTTTTCTTGTAGAGTACTCCAGGCAGCATATTCATGTTTCTCATTAACAGGATATGGGCATATCCAGGTTTCTGTAAACAGAATAGGGTGTATACATGGTTAAACTCATAAACAAGATAATCCAATAACCCAATCATAAATAGTTTATTCATGTCTGTGTAAATGCACTCCTTGATTCTGATTGGTTGATGGTCAGGTGCAGTGGAATCTAGCAGATGACATTAGGGGCAGACAGATAGAGCGACTGCTTTTTCTCAGATGGCCTGCCTCAATGTTCTGTTAGCCTGGCTATTGCCAGACCAAGTTTAATCTATGATTGCATGGTAGTCTGGGAAGGTTGCAGTCATTTTCTTCAGCACAAGAGGCAGGTGTAGTTCAAAAGCCTGCGAGCAATTGGACAGTCCTTCAACCAATCAGCAGTAATGTCCATATGAAGCTTCATGAAGCATTAGTTGCATTTGTTGAGCCCACTGGATGGAGCTCTTGGTTTAAAGAAAAGGGCTCAGTGAACGGTGATTCAGTGTGTTTTCAACCCTGAACAGAGAACTCTATTTTTTCTATTCAATTCAATTCAATTTTATTTATAGTGCCAAATCATAACAGAAGTTATCTCAGGACACTTTACAGACTAGGTAAAGACCACACTCTATGATAAACAAAGACCCAACAATTCCCCCGTAGAGTACGGTGGCAACGAAAATCTTCCCTATTACAGGCAGGAACGTCAGACAGACCCAGCTCTGTGGAGGACGGCCATCTGTCTTGACCGGTTGGGGAGGAAGAAAAGGAGAGAGAAAGAGAGAAAAGACGGACGGGTGGACAGAAAAAGACAAAGACAGACACAAAGACAGAGACAGACACACTTACAGTAACTATAATAATATCTATAGTTATGTGAATATGACTTATATGTTATGGCAGTTAATACAGCAGAATAGTAGAAACAAGCACAGCTAAGGTTATAGATTATAATAGTAGCAGGAAGCGTCATGCAGGACCAGGGCAGCAGGCACCACCACGATCAGCAGAGACCTGTGAGACGACAAAGCACAAACAACTCCGGGGAAGAAGCTGAATTAGTAACATGCATTGATGAGACATGAATGATACAAACAGAGAGGAGAGAAGCTCAGAGTATCTGGAAAAGTGATATTTAGTGGAAGGAAAATGGTTCATGAAGCTTCATTTGGACATCACTACCAATCAGATCAATGATCCGGGTGATGTATTTGTTTGGCCACCAGCAGGGCTAACTGGTAGATTAAACTCTTACCAAAACCAGTCGGCAGTTAAGCAAATACATCCTTTCTCTGAAATTCAGGGCAAGTTTCTGCTCAGTTTACAAAGACAACTTGCCACTGAAATCATTTAAAACTGCAGTGACAGCTGCATCAATGGGCAGTAGTTGCTGCGCTTTGGTGGCCACCATGTTGAATATAAATTGAAAAACACAAAAGTGCTTACATTGTTTCGCTGTCATCATTGGGTTAAACCAGCCAATAGAGCACCAGGTGAAAAAGGCAGCTTGGTGAAACAGGAGGAATAGACCTGGGGCCTCATGTATCAATGTTGCGTACGCACAAAAACGTGGCGTACGCCATTTTCCACGCCAACGTTCGGATGTATCAAAAGTGAAATGACCGTGGAAATGTGCGGTGCGCCACGCAAACTTCATGGCTGGCGTACGCACGTTTCTACAGCTATTGTTTCGTTGGCGACACTTAGAGGTGATGCTGGGAAACTGTTAGTTATGTGAAAACAATTCATCCTCAGTGCAATGTGCGCATCAGAGACACATGAATGGACAATTAACACACACGTGTTTGCAATCGTTAGGATATAAAATAAGGAGAAGGATATAAAAGCATGCGCAATTTAATAAAAAATGGAATTAACAATGGCAGCCTTGGCCTTGTTAGAAGACATCGCAAATGGTTATGTCAGCCGTGAGAGGGTGTTTAGAGAGCGGGAAGATCTGTTTGCAAATGACGACAACTGGCTCATGAGTCGTTTCGGGTTGCCGAGGCCAGTGTTACTGGAGCTGTGCGCGGAGCCGCGGCCAGACTTAGAACGACACACGCCCAGGAGCCAGGGGTTGTCCATTCCCACACAGGTGCTGACCACTCTGGGATTTCTGGCAACGCATGACTCGTTCAATCTAAACAATAGCATGGTAGGTAACAGGTTGGAGGCTGGCACGGTGCGCGATGGGTGGCTTCTCGGTGAGTAAATCATTTATCCGTTTAATGCGCCCCGAATTTAAACCAGCACAATGCCCGTTTGGACACGCGCATTCAAATATGTGTATTTGTTTTTTTCCCTGGTGAAAAAAGAATGTCTCCTTGTGTTCATTATTCGTCTCAATAAACGCGTGCGTAAAGTTGGAACCTCTGCAGTCATTAATATGTGTGATCAGTCTTGTCAATCCTTGTAATGCAGTTATTTTGTCCTGCAAAGCGATACGGGCCCGTCAGCGTCTGATTTCAATGATGTAAAGAGGCAAGGACACGATTTACTTTGTACGTGCATTTATTGCATGATAAATATCTCCCAGTGCATTGACAATTTGATCTAGAAGATCACTGACGCCACGGATTGCTCTCACTATTTCCTCCTGTGATTCCAGCACAGCCTGTGAAAGGACACGGCCAGACGGGCGGACGTCAGCTGGCGTGGAGTCGCCGGGGCGCGTGGTGCTGGAGGTGCCGGTGGAGACGCCAGGGCGCACGGTGCAGAGGGAGGAGCCCTCTCCTGTCTCATCGTCTATTGAGAAATAATAATTAAAAAAAATGAAGTAATTAAACATGAGTCAATGTGTTTATATCCTGGCAACTTAACGCACGAGCATGTGTAATGTGAGCAGCCTAGTATAATGACATTTCTGAGTTTAACACATTTACCTTGAGGATGATCTGTGTCGCCTTCATGGCCCCCCACAACTCCGCTTAGAGCTGTTCCCTCCACAATAGCCGCCACTCTCTGGTCAAAGGGGGTCAGTTCCTCCCCTCCTGTCACCCCGCCCGTTGCGGTGATACTTCGGCGGTGGGCCGAAATCCTCCGCTTCACGTCGGACCATTTTTTTTTTATTTCAATGGTTGTGCGCTGCTCCGACCCAACAGCGTTCACTGCCTCACACACACACTCCCCAGAAATGTCTTTTTCTTTGTGTTTATCCCTGTAAAGAGGCTACCAAATAAAACCGCTCTTCGGTCTCCACTTCATTTAATAAAATTTCGAGCTTAGACTCGTTGAAGTTGCGCTTCTTACCTTTACTCATCGTTTAAATCTGATAGTGCAGAGAGGGAATCCCCGGTGCAGGCCCTATTTACATTGATTTGCATATTTAAATGGGGGCGTGGACAGGGAGGAGTTTAGCACTTCTGCATGTGCGCTCAATTCCACGTTGATTGGGATGTACAAAGGAAAAGTCCTTGGATCCATGCGTACGCACACATTGATACATCTGAATTTTTTTGTGCTTACGCCAGTTTCTGGATTCTAGCGTACGCCATGTTTTAGTAAGAAAGCCACGCAATTCTTAGTACATGAGGCCCCAGCTCTGTTCCAGACCCTTGTGCAGAGCGAATTCAAATTGCCGGCAGAAGGGGGTGGGGATACCCTTTGTAATGTTCTGTTGGGTATAATGACAGTTTCAGCAAATATGAAAACAGACACACTTGCAGAAAATTACTGAATTCTGCTTTAAGGTCTGTCACTATTTCTGATGGAATACTCCAATACACAGAACTATGTATTCACCACATAGGTCTACACCAGTTTTATAGATTTGTTTTTCTCTGACTTAACGTGCCCTGCTCATTTTCCCTAACATAGACCTAAACTTTGGTGGAAAACAGAAAATCAAAAAACATACAGACCTGTTTATGGAATTGGATTTTTCATTTCAGTTGCTAAAATGTTTCTTTTTAAATGGGACAATAATCAAGGCAGTATATCTTGACAAAAAATCTTAACTCAAGGTCTACCTACTTTCTGTAGAGCTTTCAACTGCATCCCACGGTCTTCCTCAGCATCCAATGATGAAGACTGTAAGATAAGTAAATGGACTTGAGCTGAGCTGACCAGGTGGGTTTCATATGATATTCAATAAATGTTATGTAGTCTGTTAGGGACGATGCTGCTCCCACTGTCATTTAATGCTTAAAAGGCATTTGACAGGGTAATGTGGAAGTATTTATTTTCAGTCCTTGAGTCCCACATCACATAAGGTGATGCTTTCTGCAGATGACATCTTGACATTCATTAGCAGTCCAGAGACTTCCATTCATGGGTTGCTGCCCACTATAAAATCCTTTTCTAGGTACAGGTTCTAGGATACAAAATAAATTGGTATTATGTGAGGCTAGCTTTAACAGCATCATCGTCTAGTAATAGCAAGCTGTGTATGAGTACAGGACTAACAAGTTTATTTCCTCCTCAAACAGGCACCAGTGTGGAATTTGCCATGTTTGCTAGCTGGACATGAGAATGAAACCCAGTCACAACCTCCTCCTGGGCCTGTGCTCCTTGCTGGCCTTGGGATTCCTCTACTACTCATCAGGGTGGATAACTATTCGAGGCTGGGGCTGCAATTCTTGTGAGTCTTCCTCTGATAAGTTGGAATATTGTCAAAAACAGTATGACCTGCGGCACCTGCACTGAAAGTGATAGAACTTATCTCCTATGCAAGTCACTTGTTGCCTTACCTGTGTCTCACTCAAAATTTTACACTTGAAAGACTACAGCTAACAGCCAAGTAGCATATCCGTTGTGCAGGAAAGACCTCTCCATAACAGCAGGTGACGGTAATCTATATTCATCATTCAAAAAGGGAAACCAGAACAGCAACAGTATGGATTCAAGACGCTAGTTAGCCAGTTAGCACATTAACAACACATCCCGATGTTGAAAAAACAAATGGTATTTACCGTGCGTGAGCGAACAATATCACAAAACAGTTATGAACCGTTACTGCAAAAAAGCTCAATAGATAAACATTCCATCTCACAGCCCCTTGACTTGATTTACTCTCCTCTCATCCATTTCCCTACTTGTGTACTGACTGAACTGCCAATACTGTTTGAGGTTTCAGACTGTTAAAAGGAAGTCTCCTCGCCATAGTCACCAAGTGATTGCTGATGGAAGAATGTTGGGTCTGTAAATTCATTACCTGCTCTATATGAAAAGTGTCTACAGAAGTCACCTAGGGATCTGGTTGGTTTTCTTGGGCATTTTTCATTTTTGCCATAAAAAATACAGTGTAGTATTTGCCCCTTTACATTTTATTTAGACTGGGCGACTGTGGCTCAGAGCGGGTCGTCCTCCATCCGAGAATGGCGGTTTGATCCCCACCTTCCCCAGTCCACATGTCGAAGTGTCCTTGGGCAAGACACTGAACCCTGAATTGCTCCCCGTGCTGCGCATGGGTGTGTTAATGTGGCGTGAATGGTTACATTAGATTAGATGGTATGTAGATGTCCACTGCCATCAGTGTGAATGTCTGTGTGAATGGGTGAATGCGACAAACACTGTGAAAGCGCCTTGAGTATTCAGAAGACCAGAAAGGCGTTATATAAGTACAAGTCCATTTACCATTAGATCATCAAACACATTTTAAGACAAAAATGACCTGAGTAAATACAATATGCAGTTTTTAAATTATGGCTTCATTTATTAAGGGAAAAAAGCTATCCAAACCAACCTGGCCCTCTCTGTAATAAACCAAGTCATTGACCTCTATCAGTCTGGAAAGGGTTACAAAGCCATTTCTAAGGCTGTGGGACTCCAGTGAACCATAGTGAGAGCCATTATCCACCAATGGAAAAAACATGGAATAGTGGTGAACCAGGAGTGGTTGGTTGACCAAAATTACTCCAAGAGCACATTGACGACTCATCCATGAGGTCACAATAAAACAACATCTAAAGCACTGCAGGCCTCACTTTCCTCAGTTAAGGTCAGTGTTCATGATTCAACAAGAAGAAAGAGACAGGGCAAAAATGGCATCCATCCCTGCTGACCAAAAAGAACGACCCATCCACACCAAAAAATATCTTGATAATCCCCAAGACTTTTGGGAAAATGGGTTGTGGAATATTGACTCAAAATTGGAACTTTTGGAAGGTGTGTGTCCACATCATGATTCACACAGTGAGATCGACAGCAGCAAAAGAGAGCTTCACACCCAGAGATCTGCCTTTCATTGGAGAATCTGTGTGCCTGTCTACTCTTTGTGTGAAGAAAACCAATGAGTGCTCAGGAAATCAATAAGGACCTATTCATAACTGCAGCATATCTGTATGCACTGCAGTTCTATTTCATCTTTACTGACCGCCAGAGGCTTTGCTTAAAGCACTGGATATCTCCACCTCACGCATGCATGTTTCTTGTACTTAAGACAAACATAGTCACCTGTGATCCCCCGCGTGACACAGATAATCTTCTGATGTCTTTACAGGATCTGTTCCCAGAATCTTCACATGAAAACACAAGGATTCTGAGTGATTGGACGCTCTGGCGATCATCCAGGATTTATAGAAACATAGTTACATTCGTAACTTTTGTTTAATCTCGTGTCTCAACAACTGGAGAGGCTTGGAACGACGATTTGGCAAAGCAGCGACGAGGAATACCAAGATCATAGGGATCCATTTGAATGTGGGTGAGCCAATTTAATTTACAATAACTTTATTTTGCAGTGTATTTTATGTCACAGTGTGACCATCTGGCTTAAAGCTGCTTCAGTGCTCAAGATGTAAAGGAGATTTTTGTATCAATAGTCTTTGTTTGATAAAATTGACTATCCATTAGTAATGTTTTACTCTGTAAAATATATGTTCTTGTGTAAAATGAACTTGAATTGCAAATAGCATATCATGAACGGTATGAGGATATAACACAAAGAGACTGGACCCAAATGCAAACAGGGACACGGGATAAAAGTACAAACAAAACGTTTAATATAAACGACAAACAAAATGATAAACACTACAGGGTAACAGGAATACTAGGGACTAGACGGTCGAGGAAAACAGGAACGATGAAACGACGGACGATCAGGGAACAGGACGAGGAAACAGGAACACGGGAAACTACAGAGAAACAAAAGACAACAATGATTTATGAAATAACGAGGAGCGCAAAAACCACAAACAAGTAACGGGAGCCAATCCGGGGAAAACAGTTTACCAAGGGAAGGATAACAACGGCCCGGCGCTGCATGCCTGTCAGCTCAGGGTTTAGGTACTCCATCAGGTGATTAGTGAAACAGGCTGCAGCTGGGGGGAACACACCTACCGGACCTGGACGACAAAAAACAAGATGAGGGAGACAAACTCACACAAAAGGGAGAGAGGAGGGTACTGACAGAACCGACTCTTGACATAGCATGATGTTAGACAATATATATCCCATACAGTTATTTTACCATATATGAATGGATATGTTGTGATCACTGTTATTGTATTTATTAACGTCTGTCTGTCTGTGAATTTGTACTGAATGTGAATTGACTGAATTTACACTTTTTGAATTAAGATGTGTACAGTACAGTGTAAGATGTGAACTACTGTAAGATATTTTATGAGTTTCCTTTTTTTTCCCCTGGTGCTGAAGTCTTGCACATGCAAGATTGTCCTTGCCTTGTGGTCACTTGTTCACAGCTATTTTGTTGAATATTCTTTGGGCAAATTCAATCAAAAAATACATTTATTTGAATTCGCTGTGTGCAATAGCTACTTTTATTGAAAAAACAAGAACTTTCTTATAAAGGAACTCTAGTCATGAAAATGACTCTTCTTAGCACCCCACGCATCGGTCAAGCTCCCCCTTAGGACCAGAAGATAAAAAATCCTGGTGCTGGCAATCCCTGTACAAGCATATTCCAAGTAGATTTCTTTGTACAGGGTTGGACATACTCCAAACACGGACAGCTGACATACACTCAGCTCTGTTTATACTACATTAGGCACTGGCCACTGTTCCCATCTCTTTAGGCATGTACAATCCACAGATTGCTAAATTGACATCACATGGGCTCTTGCATGCAAGAAAGTATCATTTGAGCTTAATATGAATGCTGTAATTCTACTGGAGGATGGAGGATAAACAGCAGTCGCCATGAGAATTTTCCAGAGTTGTAAAATCCTGTCTTATAGTATTGTGAATAGTGATGTCCAAATGAAACTTCATGAAGCATTAGTTGTATTTGTTGAGCCCACTAGATGGAGCTCTTAGTTTAAAGAAAAGGGCTCAATGAATGGTGATACAGTTTGTTTTCAACCCTTTGTTGAACAGAAAGCTCCATCTAGTGGAAATAAAGGAAAGGGTTCATGAAGCTTCATTTGGACATCAGTTATTATGAACCACTGTGCAGTGTTTTGATAAACCTTAAAATGGTTGTACACTCAAACTGATTTTCCTGAACTGTATTTTATCGTCTCATCATTACCACTAACAACATTCCCATTCCACTTCAGCCTTCTGTGCTTTTTTAAAATATAGTACTATATTTGTTCAGAACCCTAACTAGACTGTGTTTTTGTAGCACTAATGTTGGTCTGGACATACAATGTAGTGCAAAATGGTGTTTTAGTCTCTTCTTCAACAGAGAATTTAAATCCCAATCTGGCACAAATTCGCTCTATTTGTTTGAAGAGTTTGCTGTATAAACTTAACCAGTTAGTGTAGTGTAGCTGAGTGAAGGTAGAAAATAGAACCCTCCATCAGGTCCACAGCTGAATTCTCCCATTGCCCATGATCGAATACATAAAGGCTGCATCATGGACAAAATGCCATATTAAATTAGGTTGTGTATCTTTTTAAACATCATTTTGGTCATGTGCATAAACCGAAACATCTCTTTGTGTTAAGACAGATTTAGTTTACTTGTTGCACCAATCAATTCAAGTGTTTAAAATTGTACTATTTCGTTGTACATTTACAATCAACATTTTACTAGGAGCTTTTCCACCCATTTGCACTGTGGAGCTCTCGTCAGACTTCTGGCAGTATGAAAAGTTATGTTGTATGTATATTATTAGATCGGGATAATCTTTTGGTCATTCAGATTATTTTTCAAAATATTTTCATATTTTGAAGGTTGTCACGATACCAAATTGTGTTATTTTATGATTCTAGACTATATATAAAATTAAATTGAATACCAGAATTTTAAACTTTGATACAATATAATACAAAACAATAAGATACGTCTTTTGGTAGAACGGCAAAAAGAAAAAAAGTCCATTGTATGCAAAATACAACTTTAAAAAAAATAAAAATAACATCCTGCATTGCTGGTTCAGACAAAGTCACTGAACACAAACCCACACAAAGTTGATTCCAGTATGAACAGAATTACTTTTAAAGACTGGACCGACATATGTGCCATTACAGAAACCTCTTAACTAATTCTAAATATTAAGGCATATCGTTTATTGTCATCATATTTACTAAATATTTCTTTGTCTAGTGTATGACAAACAAGGGTTCCTTCTGAACCTGGATAGTAGTCTGTGAGTATGTATTTTAACATTATTCAAGTTACACCCTCCGCTCAGTGTCTAGGAACTAATCTGTTGAAAGGAGCTTTCAGGCACTGCATCAGATGGCGTGAGATGCATGGGCCACAACTATTGAATTTTCTCTACTGTTATTTACAGTATTAGTTTTATGTCTACTGTACTGTGTATATATATATAATAAATACTGCAGATCAAAATTAGAGAACAAAGTTTTAATTAAACTGAAATATTGTTATTCTTTATTGTTCAGAATTTAATAGAATATCCGCTGTGGCTATTCCACTGCTGTACTAGCCAGTTTTTTTGAATAACCAAGGAACGTCAGTAAAAAAAACTTAATTTTGTTAAGAAAACAGTGATCGAATTAGAGAACAGTAACCACTGTGTTAGAGGGGAAGATTTCCACTATGTTTTCTTCAGGCTTTAGGATTAAAAAATGAATAGGAAGTGTAGAGGCCACAGCTTTGAATGACTTCAGCACATCTGTGCCCACAGGACATCACTAGTTTCTCACACTGCTCTGGTTTGATCTTGGAATATGTGTATGTACGCGCTATGATAGTGAGTTTGTAGCACTTTAGACATCATTTTTTTCAGATGTGTTGTCATCAATGTGACCCTGATGTTATTATTGTAAACTCAATCACTGTACCATCCCATATCTGTAATATAGTCGGTGCGTGGGTTCTTCTAATCTAGAGCATGATCATATTTGAATTTGGTAACTTTAACCCTCTGTCACACTAGGGGTGTAAAGAAATATTGATACACTTGAGTATGGCAATATTAAGATTTGTAATATGTATTGATCCTCAAAAACACTTGATTTTTAGTTTGCCCTCAGAGACAGCGATCTCCCCCACATAACTGAAGAGGCTGCAGCAGGCTCCCCGATTTAGAGTGAAGTATATGAAATGAATGGAACCGACCATGTTATGGTAGCTTGTCGGGAAGGGGCTAAGTGAAGTTAGGAAAGTTTGAAAAACTGGCAGTTGTTCAATAGTTTTTCCTTTCGTGTTGTTGAAACCCCTGACTGTTAGATAGCTGTGATAATGTATGTGCTGGAGACTTGGCAAGTCATTATTTAGTCATGTACTATTATTTTTGGACACATGGTGGTGGTCATTGGAAGCACAGGGTTGTATGAATAGGCAGGCACATGTAGGAGCCCAAACAGTTCTCAACTGACCAGCAACAGAGGAACACACCAGGACTAAAGAATTACAAAACCCGGTACCTGCAGCTTTCCTCAACCACTTGACCAACCCAAACTGCATATATCTTATCTCTCAAGTGTTTGCAAGTTGTTCAAATGACAAATGAAGTTTATTATCTGACAAGAGGTCATCGAGGCATTTAATATTATTTTTTAGACCATTGTTGAAAACTAGGGTCTAGAGAACCTGGGGGAGAAGCAGGATAATTTATTATAGTGGTAAAGATGGATGTTATATTTGATCTTCCCTCGAGACGGTGGACAAGCCACCATGCTTTTAGAGTGTTGATTGTTACAGGATTTGTACAAAAGGTTTGATGTCTTTAAAATTATTATAAAATAATAGGTCACTAAGGGCGCACTCACACTGTCCTTCTGTACCGGGCCAAAACCGTTTTTTCAGCTAAAGCCTAGTACGTTTAAGCAGTGTGAGTGCACCCTAACGTGCATAACTGCAGACAGTGGGCCGTCCACGGCCCGCTTGAAAGAGGTGGGCTTTTGTAGAGCCGTTTGCACATGTACGAGCACGAGCGTGCGCACGTGTACGAGCACGAGCCCTATGGCGGTAGCGGTATGTGCGCCTGTTCGGACATAGAAAATAGAACGACGGACCATGCGCGGACATTTAACAACAACAACAATGGCGGTGAAAGGTTCACGTTGGTGTGATGCGGAGGTGGAGTGTTTACTGCAGATTTGGTCGGATGAAAATATTCAAAAACAGTTGACAAGACGCACAAAAACTCCAAGGTCTATGGAAAGATTTGTATACAAAGCCACGCACACGCGATCAATGCGTGTGACGTGTTACGGCGTGATGACGTATGGACAGCAAGAAGCATTTGCGCGAGGCCCAGGCAGTGTGAGTACAAACGGGGCTGGGGCGCGGGGGGAGAGGGAGGGGGGGGCGGTGCGGAAGGACAGTGTGAGTGCGCCCTAAGTTTGCACTTTGATAATGCTGTCTCAACATCCAACCATATTGAAGTTTTACCCTTAACCCAGTCGTTTACAAATCGACACAGAGCTGATAAAGTTTAATATTAGGCAAGTCCAAGCCACTCATTGAACTTGGTAGATGTCCCTAGGTCTATGCTTGTTTTAATTAAAAGAGCTGAGCCATCCATTTATGTCCTTTAATACTCTTTTAGAAAACAACATAGGGATCATGTCATGAACGGTGCGGGGAATAACACAATGAATCAGACCCAAATGCAGACTAGGACACAGTGAACGCCCCACCCCCTTGCTCCATCGGGGCCTCCCAGGATGAGCCCGGTAGAAATCCCTGATGAGAGAAGGGTCGAGGATCAGGGACTGAGAAACCCAGCTTCTCTCCTCAGGGCCATATCCTTCCCAATCGAACAGGTACTGGAATGCACGCCCTCTCTGTTGCACGTCCAGGATAGAGCTAACCGCGAACGTCGGATGGCCATCCACGGTCTGGGGATGGCCATCGTTTTGGCAGAGGAACAAAGTGAACCATCTTTGAGAACCGGTCAACAATGGTCACAATAGTGTCGTTACCTTGAGAGACAGGAAGTCCAGCAACAAAGTCCAATGCGATGTGAGACCAAAGACGAAGAAGATGACGGAGAAGACAAACTGGAGGACGATGAGAGGACTTGTCCTGAGCGCAGACGGTGCAGGCCAGAACAAACTCCCGGGTATCCATGGTCATGGTTTTCCACCAGAAGTGACGGTGCACGAGTAATAGAGTCCTGGTAATCCCGGGATGCGAGACGAGAGGAATATCCCCACTGGAGCACCTGGGTGCGAACACTGGTGGGAATAAACAGACGCCCCGGTGATGGTCTACCGGGGTCGGGGTCAGTACGTTGCGCTTGTTTCACTCGTTTCGAACTCCCAGGTGAGAGCGGCCATAACACAAGATTCGGGAATGATGTGGTCCGACCCAGTCTCCTCCTCCTCAGCAGGTCCGAACTGGCGAGAAAGGGCATCCGGTTTCACATTCTTGCTTCCTGGAATGTAAGTAAAAAAAAAATTGAAAAGTCCGAAGAACAATGCTCACCGGGCTTGTCGGGAATTCCGTCTCTTTGCCGTCTGGATGTACAACAGGTTCTTGTGGTCAGTCCAAACCACAAACGGAGTCTCTGCCTCCTCCAACCAGTGTCGCGACTATTCCAAGGCTAATTTGACTGCCAGTAACTCACGGTTCCCAGTCATAGTTCCTCTCCACGGGGGACAGCTTCTTGGAAAAGGCACCTCCACAATGAACTGACAAGAAGTGGATTCGCTTCTTCGCTCTGACGCTAGACGAACACAGAGCGGTTCAGCATATCATGGAACACGTCATTCACTAATGCCTGGAAGACAGCAGGGACATTAGCTAAGCCAAAGGTATTGAAAGCAGTCTTCCACTCGTCCCCCTCCTTAATTCTGACTAGATGATAAGCGGTGTGGAGATCTTGTTTGGAGAAGACAGTGGCACCATGCAGCGGTTCAAACACGGAATTAATGAATGGCAGAGGGTACTTATTCTTCACAGTAATGTTGTTAAGACCTCGGTAATCAATACAGGGTCTTAATGACTTGTCTTTCTTGGCCACAAAGAAAAAAACAGCTCCCAGGGGGGAGGAAGAAGGACGAATGATCCCGGATATAAGTGAGTCGTTTCGGGTCTGACAGGTTATACAGACGACTGGTAGGGAAAGTTGAACCGGGAAGCAACTCAATGGGGCAATCATATGGACGGTGAGTTGGCAGGGATAACGCCTTGGCCTTGCTAAACACCTTGGCGAGGTCATGATATACTGGCACTGAGGACAATTCTGGAGGTTCGGGCAACGAAGGTCTGGGGTCATTGGGGCACCTAGAAGGGGCCGAACGAAGGCAGGAAGAGTGACAATTGCAACCCTGCCG
This sequence comes from Echiichthys vipera, assembly GCF_963691815.1. NCBI lineage: Eukaryota > Metazoa > Chordata > Actinopteri > Perciformes > Trachinidae > Echiichthys > Echiichthys vipera. Next base: position 34,502,901 of record NC_139828.1, on the reverse strand, counting down.
GTTACCCAGTCAATAACAGGGTTGTGAGTGATAAGCCAGGGGAGACCAAGAACTACGGGAGCATTAGCGGATGGCAAAATGTCAAAGGCTATGGTCTCAGTATGATTACCTGCTAGCGACAGTGTCATTGGAATCGTCTCAGCAGAGATCTGAGCTAGCTCCTCATCACTGAGACCATTAACCACCAACGGAGTTACTAGAGGAACAGTCGGGAACTGACTAGTACAAACCAACTCGGAGTTGATAATGTTAGTATCCGCCCTATTGATTAAAGCTTGAAAGGGGAATTCTCTGCCTTCACAGCTCAAAACAATGTCCAAATGTATGCGCTTGCGGGGAATAGCAGGAACAACAGATCGACTCACCAGAACCCCGTCTACGACTGGTGAGCCTGGGAGTTTAACTGACACGGGCAGGTAACCAGCTGGTGGTTAGGAGCTCCACAGAAAATACAAAGTCTCTCAAGAAAACACCAGACAGCTGTGGCCCAACTGCACAGGTTCTTCCTGGACAGGAACGGAAGACTGGTTTACCTGGTTGTAAGCAGGAACACTAGTAAAAGGGTCGATAGGAACGGTGAGTGGACCTGGTGTTACCGAGGGTGATGACCGCCTCCCACGGCGCCTTTCACGGAGACGGTTGTCAATTTTGATAGCAAGGCTGATGCGCTCCTGTAGGTAACTGGTCTCAGATCTCCCCACTAAGCAGTCCTTTATCTCCTCGTTCAATCCTATATGCTCTGTAGAGCCCTATCTTTCCACCTTAACTCAGCTGCTAATGTACGGAATTCAACAGAATAATCTCCCGCACCGGCGGAGCCCTGACACAGGTCGAGTAACCGGTTACTAGTATCACAATTAGAGACAGGGTGGTCAAACATGGAGAGGATCTCGTTAGAGAATTGCTGAAAGGGAGCATGTTGTGTGAGAGGGTTGTTCCAGAAAGCTGCTCCCCAGACTTGGGCCCTACCGTTGAGCAAACCTAGCACGTACGCTATCTTGGAGCTATCTCTAGCATAGGTGAGGGGCTGCTGACCGATCACGAGTGAGCAAGAAAATCTTACACTCCCCCAACTTCCCATTATAACGCTTAGGTGCAGGGACATAAGGCTCACAGGGCAGAAGGGTACTCACAGTGGTAGCGGGTGACTCAGCATTCGCAGAGGAAGCAAGGAGAGGCCCAACCTGTCTCTCTATGCGAGAAACACAGGTGGACAGCTGGTTCAGACTCCCAAGGATTCCTTGCAGCGTCTGCGAATGCTGACCGAGCAGAATACCCGGAGCGGATACCGCTTGACGAATGCAACAACCCGGAGGATCGACCCCGCAGACATGGACGGTGGTCCATGTCTGCGGGGTCGATCCTCCGGGTTTTTGCATGTTATGGTCAGACCGTTCTGTCATGAACGTGCGGGGAATAACACAATGAATCGGACCCAAATGCAGACTGGGACACAGTGAACGGTTTAAACGAATATTTATTAAGAAAACAAGGGAATCCAAAAAACAGGGAAAAGGGACCAAACAAAACGTGATGAGACAGTCGAGGGTAGACAGGAACGGGATCATGGCAAACAGGAGGAACAAAAAGGGAACAAAGAAACAATCGTTAACAAAACAAATAAGCGTGAAGAATCAAACAGACAAAGTACGGGAGCCCACCGACAAGAAGTTACCACGTACGGTCCGGCGCCTAATGTGTCCCACATCCGGCTTTTAATGCAGCAGGACAGGTCATCAGTGGAACTGGATACAGCTGGGCGGAACCACGCCTACCAGCTCCAGACAGACAAACACTGAGAGGGGAGACACATGCAGGGAACAACGGACAGAGGGAGAGGCTGTCTCCCAGAGAGGCTGGCAGAACAGGGATCCTGACCTATCATTTGGATAGGATACAGTAGCCTTGGCAACACATTCATTTTGACCTGGGTAATGGTCCCAACCAGGAAACAGGAAATGGCATCCATCGCTCAAGGTCTCATCTCATCTTATCTTATCTTCATCCGCTTATCCGGGGTCTGGTCGCGGGGGCAGAAGCTTTAGCAGGGGACCCCAAACTTCCCTTTCCCGGGCCACATTAACCAGCTCTAACTGGGGGATCCCGAGGCGTTCCCAGGCCAGTGTGGAGATATAATCTATCCACCTAGTCCTGGGTCTTCCCCGAGGCTTCCTCCCAGCTGGACGTGCCTTGAACACCTCCCTAGGGAAGCGCCCAGGGGGCATCCTTACTAGATGCCCGAACCACCTCAACTGGCTCCTTTCAATGCAAAGGAGCAGCGGCTCTACTCCGAGTTCCTCACGGATGGCTGAACTTCTCAACCTATCTCTAAAGGAGACTCCAGCCACCCTCCTGAGAAAACCCATTTCGGCCGCTTGTACCCGCGACCTCGTTGTTTCGGTCATGACCCAGCTTTCATGACCATAGGTGAGGGTAGGAACGGTAAATCGAGAGTTTTGCCTTCCGGCTCAGCTTTCTTTTCGTCACAACGGTGCGGTAGAGCGACTGCAGCACCGCCCCCGATTCTCCGGCCAAACTCACGCTCCATCGTCCCCTTACTCGTGAACATGATCCCGAGGTACTTTAACTCCTTCACTTAGGGTAAGGACTCATTCCCTACCTGGAGTAAGCAATCTACCGGTTTCCTGCTGAGAGCCATGGCCTCAGATTTAGAGATGCTGATCCTCATCCCAGCCGTTTCACACTCGGCTGCGAACCGATCCGGTGAGTGCTGAAGGTCACTGACCGACGATGCCATCAGGACCACATCATCTGCGAAAAGCAGAGACGAGATCCTCAGTCCACCGAACTGCAACCCCTCCCCACCACCACTACGCCTCGATATCCTGGACAGCAGGATTGGTGACAAAGCGCACCCCTGGTGGAGGCCAACCCCCATCGGGAACCAATCTGACTTACTGCCGAGGATCCAGACACAGCTCTCGCTTTGGGTGTACAGAAATTGGATGGCCCACAGAAGTGACCCTCTCACCCCATACTCCCGCAGCACCTCCCACAGTATCTCCCAAGGAACCCGGTCATATGCCTTCTCCAGATCCACAAAACACATGTAGACTGGATGAGCATACTCCCAGGGCAGACCCCTCCAGGATCCTTGCGAGAATGAAGAGCTGGTTCGTTGTTCCACGTCAAGGACGGAATCCACATTTTTCCTCTTCAATCTGAGGTTCGACTATAGGACGAACCCTCCTTTCCAGCACCTTGGAGTAGACTTTACCAGGGAGGCTGAGTAGTGTGATACCCCTGTAATTGGCACACACCCTCTGGTCCCCCTTTTTAAAAAGAGGAACCACCACCCCGGTCTGCCACTCCCTTGGCACTGTCCCAGACTTCCACGCAATGTTGAAGAAGCGTGTCAACCAAGACAGCCCCTCCAAACCCAAAGCTTTCAGCATTTCTGGACAAATCTCATCAACCCCTGGGGCTTTGCCACTGTGGAGTTGTTTGACTACCTCAGTGACTTCCGCCAGGGATATTGACAATGATTCCCCATCAGCCTCCAGCTCTGCCTGTACAAAAGAAGGCGTGTTAGTCGGATTAAGGAGTTCCTTAAAGTGCTCCTTCCACCGCCCGATTACCTCATCGGCTGAGGTCACCAGCGTTCCGTCCTTACTGTAAACAGCTTGGACGGTTCCCCGTTTCCCCCTCCTGAGATGTCGAATGGTTTTCCAGAAGCACCTTGGTGCCGCCCGAAAGTCCTTCTCCATGACTTCTCCGAACTCCTCCCACACCCGCTTCTTTGCCTCTGACACAGCAGAGGCTGCAGCCCTTCTGGCCTGTCAGTACCTTTCAACTGCCTCCGGAGTCTTCTGGGATAGCATATCCCGGAAGGCCTCCTTCTTCAGTCGGACAGCTTCCCTGACCACCAGTGTCCACCACGGTGTTCGAGGGTTACCGCCACTTGAGGCACCTAAGACCTTGAGGCCACAGCTCACCGCTGCAGCTTCAGCAATGGAAGCTTTGAACATTGCCCACTCCAGTTCAATGCCCCCAACCTCCACAGGGATGCCAGAAAAGCTCCGCCGGAGGTGTGCGTTGAAGATCTCTCGGACAGGGGCCTCCTCCAGACATTCCCAGTTCACCCGCACTACTCGTTTGGGTTTACCTGGTCCGTCCAGAATCTTCCCCCATCCTCTGATCCAACTCATCACCAGATGGTGATCAGTTGACAGCTCTGCCCCTCTCTTCACCCGAGTGTCCAAAACATGCGGCCTCAGATCAAATGATACGATCACAAAATCGATCATCGACCTTTGGCCTAGGGTGCTCTGGTACCACGTACACTTATGAGCATCCTTATGTTCGAACATGGTGTTAGATATAGATAATCCGTGACTAGCACAGAAGTCTAATAACTGACAACCACTCGGATTTAGATCAGGGAGGCCGTTCCTCCCAATCACGCCTCTCCAGGTGTCTCCATCATTGCCCACGTGGGCGTTGAGAAGTCTCCCAGCAGAACTATGGAGTCCCCTACCGGAGCCCCATGCAGGACTCCATTCAGGGTCTCCAAGAAGGCCGAATACTCTGAACTGCAGTTCGGTGCATATGCACAAACAACAGTGAGAATTTTCCCCCCTACCACCCGCAGGCGTAAGGAGGCGACCCTCTCGTCCACCGGGGTGAACTCCAACACCGCGGTGCTCAGTCGGGGGTTTGTGAGTATCCACAAACCCGCCCGGTGCCTCACACCCTGGGCAACTCCAGAGAAGAATAGGGTCCAACCCCTATCCAGGAGTACGGTTCCAGAACCGAGACTGTGTGTGGAGGTAAGCCCCACCAGATCTAACTGGTAGCGCCACCTCACGCACAAGCTCGGGCTCCTTCCCCAACAGAAAGGTGACATTCCACGTCCCAAGAGCCAGCTTCTGCTGCCCGTGTCTGGCCCGTCGAGGCCCCTCACCTTCACTGCCACCCGTGCAGCACCGCACCCGACCCAAGTGGTTCCTCCTGCGAGTGGTGGGCCCACAGGATCGCTCAAGGTGTGTTTCTACAAAATAACAAAATAAGGGTACAACGTTGGCTATGTATAGTTGATAGAAGGATGGGGTGATGAAGATTCCCAAGTACACAAACCCACTGGGAGACCATTTAAAAGGAAAGGAAGGAACAGTAGTCGGTATTGTTGAAAGAGTACCAAGAGGCATGGCATTTTATAACCAGAGAAACAACTAAATCTGCCAATCACATCAATAACACTTGGTACGGATGTTTCAGGGTCAGTCAAAAATGATTAAGACATCACCCACGTTTAAGGTTATTTTATGACACAGCTGTCCGATCTCTAAACTACGTATTGTTGGTGTCACCTGTATGGACTCAGCAAGTGGTTCTATCGCTAAAGCGAATAGGAGGGGCGATAAAGGGCAACCTGCATCACCCCTCTATAAGTGTTGAGGTATTCAGACCTGAATCCATTAGTCAGGACTGATGCCTGTGGACTAGTATATATACGTTTTTTTTACCCATTTTATAAAGGTCTCCCCCAAACCAAATAAGTAAGACCATTCAATTCGGTCAAATCAAGAGAAAGCACCAGACCGTTAAAAGATTTTTGTACAAAAGCTAGGATTGCTAACATTGGAGGCTGAATTTTGACTCCTTATAAAACCTGTCTGGTCTGGTTTTCTAAGCAGCTTCCTATCCACATTTAAGAGGGCTATGAGCCTGTAGGAACCCGCAAAAATCAGAACACTTATCTTTCTTTAGAATTAAGGAAATATTGGCCTCCCTCTGTGTCTGTGGGCGTTTTCCTGTAGTGAAGGAATGGTTGAACATATCAAGAAGAGGTTCTACAAGAATATTTTGAAACTGTTTATAAAATTCACAACAGAAGCCGTCAGGTCCTGGGGACTTTGTAATGTTTTAATAACTTCGATCACTTCACTTCTTTAGTTAAGTTACTATTAATGGCAGTCTTCTGCTCTTCTGAGTCAAATTGAGCAAAGAAATTGTGCATTAGTTCCACCGTGTCTTCCACGCCTGAGATCCGTGTCTCGGCATCACCAATCCGCGTTGCCAAAGCCTGCATCCGAGATGTTTGTTCGCAGATAGCAGCAAGCACAGTGTCAACTTTAACATCCAATGTCTTTGTAATGTTGTCAGTTATCATACTCAAAGCCGCATTTTAATCGTGTTAAGAGAAATTAATGGCTTTAAGAGGAATTTGCATTAATGTGTTGTTATCACGTTAACTTCAAAAGCCCTAATCGTGATACCTATCGTATCACCAAATTACGCATTCACGCATGCACTGCAAACCTGACATCATCCAGATAGATGGAGCTCTATGTGAGAATGCAAATGTCTGAATCAGTGGGATTGGACATTAAACAATGTTTACCCTGCCAGGTCTCTAGTACAAAGAATATTTAAATTTTTGAGTGAGCTCATACGTGAATACAGCCACTCAATGGGCCTCATTTATCAAACGAACGTACGGCAGAAAAACGTGCGTACGACCATTTCCTGGCAAACGACGGCATTTATCAATTTGGACGTGAGCGGGAGCTACGATCAAATCTCACGTCAGGACTGAGATCATGTACGCACATTTGAGCCTGTGTATTTGCGGTGCAGCACAGCAAAATCTGGCTGAAAATAATGAACAAACCTCAGCTGTCATTAAGCATAAGCAGTCACACATTAAGAACAGATCAAAAAGGATTCTTAAAACCAATAAAAAAAATATAAAAATTGTGGTTGGAGCGATTTATTGTACTCATGTGCGTCTGAAGGCACCATCCTTGAATGATTACGCATACATCAATCGCAAAAAAACTACCAATCGATAAATGTACAGGTGATTTGTGATGCCAAGCTGTCGCTTTTAAACGTGGTGGCCAGGTGGTCAGGGGGCACACACACGCAATTATTTTAAATGTCAAAACAGCTCGGCTCCAGCCCCCCACGGCCCCGACAATGAATTAATGAATGAATGTGTTGGCGCGCGGCTGCAGCAAGACGCACTGCAGAGCCAAAGTCATCTCCTCGCTAAGTGGCTTCCCCCATATAAATTGCATTAAATCAAACAAGGTATCAGATGATTAACATCTTGGTATGGTTCTTCTAGATGACAAAGGTTATCCTCTTACGGAATACCTAATGACCCACCGGTAGCGCCGGCACCCCCTGCCGTGAAATGCACCCCTCGCATTATAGGTGATGTTCTGGATCAGAAGGCTGTTGTTTCCACCACGGAAACCCACAACGGTCAGAACATTGGTAACTTACAGTCTTTAAACAAATTTAAAGAGTTTAAAATCACAATCTGGGATAATAGCGAACACAAAACAACACCTTTTTGTATGTTCTGTGGAAATAAACTGCAGCCATAATTATAAAATGAATTAAATGGATCTTTTGAATATCACCTATAATGCGAGGGGGTGCATTTCACGGCACACATGTCCAACAGTGCGCACACGCACACTGGTCTCAGTGGAGCGCTACTTCTGTTTGACTCCCTCCGTTATTTTTTCCATACAGCGTTTTTATGGGCCCTTTTATTCCACTCTTAAGACTGCCAAAAAGCACCTCTTTATTTTGCTCCATCGCGGATGTAAGGATGCCGATCTCTGTGTCGGAAAAGTTTATTTTCTAACCTACGTTCCTTCTCTCCGTGTTTGACCTCAGTGGGCGAGGCCTCCAAACCAGGAATATTTAAGGGCGTAACAGACGATCGAATACAGCCGCCGCATTTATCAAGGTCCGCTCATTTATACGCTGAGATTGGTCCGATACGAATGCTTCATAAATCACACGTGGGTCCTTTCCTACGACCAATTATGCGCTCAGATCTGCACCCGTTTCCACGCAAGTTTGATAAATGAGGCCCATTGTGTGGAGTATTCACCACAAGAGAGTGGGCGTGTTGTTGACATTTCTTAAACTGGAAAAAAACAAGGAAAGTTAACTTGCAGGGCAGCTTCTTGGAATATCACAAGAATCACACAAGAATTGCAGATTACATATCACACAAAATCATCTGGTGCATATGGAAAAGTAGATTACCAATGGGAGTTTTACAGTTTATGTATTACTCTTCCTGTTCGTGTTTTCCTTACTTTAGGAATGCTTGCTGTAACTCTTTCACTGTTTGATGTTGAACCAAGTCCCGACCACAGCGACTTCCTGGTTGATCCAATACAGAAGTGCCAAAACCTGCTGTTCTCCGAGTGTCCAGTAGGAGTAGTTTGCATAATAGATCAGTTTCTCATTGACACCCATGTTAAACAGGCTGTTTTCACAGCATCATTAAACTTATTTAAGGCCTGGTACAAAAAACATTCTAGTTTGTATGTTAAGGTCATATCTCCCTGACAACATGGAGGGGGTTGATTTTTTTGTAACAGGCTAGTTTTTATTTGATTTGAGGTTAAAGTTTATAAATAATTAAGGGTCACTGGTATATGCCCTTTTTTGGTAAAAGGAATTAGTCGGAGTCAAAGTCTGACAAGATGGCGACTCCTGTAGGCAAGGACGATTGGATCAAGTTGAGAGAACGGACCTTGACGTAGAGCCTACATCCATTTTTTATACAGTCTATATGTTGAATATTAACAAAATCTTTTATGTTTTCTATAACCATCACAATACATCTATAGTTATAAAGGTGATGGTAAATGTTAAAGTCGCTTCCTGTGCTCTGAAGAAGCACATAATTAACTTACTGCATGCTTAAAAATGTCCTTAATCAAATATTCTCAGTCAAACTGTCCTATGTTATAGAAAGCTTTCTTTGCTCAAAGTGGTATTTTAGAGGAAAGATCCCATTTCTGCCTCTGCATTATTAAAGACAGAAGAAGTCCCCACACTGTGAAAGCCCTTCACCTTCTTATGTTTCCAGCACTATGTATAAAATGAGTGAGAGGACGCAGTGGTCTGAATGGGTCTATGTTTTGTGCAGATCTATTTTTGTCCTCTTCTGTTCTGCTGTTTTCCCAGTGCGTGAGAAAAGCTAAGGCCGGTTCACTTACCCACTTACTCTCTGAGCACCAGAGACACGCAACCCTCGAACCCATCAGGGCCTTCAGACAGCAATGTTAATGAAGTATGCTCACAGAGTCCAGATTGCAACATGTTAGAATAACACAGGAGGATTTTCCTCTGGAGAAAGGAGTGGTAAAAGGCCTAGGGCATCCTTGACCCATTAATTCTGCTGTCTTTGCTCTGGTACCTCTGCTGTACCTAAAGGTTGTGACATACCAGGCCGACAGTCAGGCCAACTTCCACCGATGGTAAGCGTCTGTCACAAGAGTTTCGGCCAATTCAGCATGTTGAATCATTGTTGAAGCCTGGGGAGCCCCTTGATGTGAGAAATCGTTCTAATTCAGTTCAGTCAGTGCAGGAGAAGAGACAAAGAAGTGAGGAAAATGAACCACCTGCTAAGTTCAAGAGGCTGTGAGATCCAAAACAAACTTGTTGTATGCAGAGAGGTTCCTAATTGTTTGTGTTATTGAATGTTTCCACACTGTAAGTATAAGTTGTTCTTTCAACATTGCGTTGTGTCAATAATGTGCCAACTAGCATCTTGTATTTTTTGATTAATACGCTGTGTCCCAAATCGCCTCAAGAAGCCTGTTTGAGGTGCGCGATTTGGGACACGGCAATAGTTTATTGGAGCACACAATTGTTTGTAACTTCTTTATCAAGCTAGTCTCTTAATTTTGCTCTCAACGTTCACAAGAGGGCCTGAACTTTTTTTTAGCTTTAATCCCTGTACTCCTGGCCAATCAGCTAATGATAGAAGAGTCAACTCTAAAGTAGGTGTATGTAACTACACACGTACTGCCAAATTCCCTATTTTCTACTACGAGGTAGTCATTTTAATTCAATTCAATTTTATTTATAGTGCCAAATCATAACAAAAGTTATCTCAGGACACTTTACAGAGTAGGTAAAGACCACACTCTATGACTTATTTACATAGACCCAACAATTCCCCCGTAGAGTACGGTGGCAACGAAAACCTTCCCTATAACAGGCAGGAACGTCGGACAGACCCAGCTCTGTGGAGGACAGCCATCTGTCTTGACCGGTTGGGGAGGAAGAAAAGGAGAGAGAAAGAGATAAAAGACGGACAGATGGACAGAGAGACAAGGACAGACACGAAGACAGAGAGACAGACACACTTCCAGAGATGCAAGCAACCAAAGAGTAACAGTAACTATAATAATATCTATAGTAATGTGAATATGACTTATATGTTATGGCAGTTAATATATCAGAATAGTAGAAACATGCACAGCTAAGGTGATAAAATATGACAATGATAATTATTATGGTGGCAAACATGATCAATGATGAGTAGTAGTTATGATAATAGTAGCTACGATACAGCGAGACATACCACTTATGGTGTTTTTATGGCTACAAATTTTATAGTTTATTAGACTAATGATAGTATATATGACTAATAGTTATAGTAGTAGCAGGAAGCGTCATGCAGGCACCACCACGATCAGCAGCGACCTGCAAGACGACAAAGCACAAAAAACTCTGGGGAAGAAGTTTAATTTGTAACATGCATTGATGGGACATGAATGATACAGACAGAGAGGAGAGAAGCTCAGAGTATCAGGAACAGTATTATCCCCCAGCAGACTAGGCCTATAGCAGCATCATTAAGCAGAACAAAATCATTTTAGAAATAACAACATTGTTAAGGGATTGTAAGCCCTAGCTGTAAGCTTTATCAAGAGGGAAAGTTTTAAGTTTACTCCATAGTATTGTAGTGGAAGGGAGTCTAAGGGCACACTCACACTGTCCTTCTGTACCGGGCCAAAACCGTTTTTTCAGCTAAAGCCTAGTACGTTTAAGCAGTGTGAGTGCACCCGTTCCGCGCATAACTGCGGACAGCGGGCCATCCACGGCCCGCTTGAAAGAGGTGGGCTTTTGTAGAGCCGTTTGCACATGTAAGAGCACGAGCGTGCGCACGTGTACGAGCACGAGCACGAACCCTACGGCGGTAGCAGTATGTGCGCCTGTTCGGACATAGAAAATAGAACGACGGACCATGCGCGGACATTTAACAACAACAACAATGGCGGTGAAAGGTTCACGTTGGTGTGATGCGGAAGTGGAGTGTTTACTGCAGATTTTGGTCGGATGAAAATATTCAAAAACAGTCGACAAGATGCACAAAAACTCCGAGGTCTGTGGAAAGATTTGTAAACAAAGCCACACACGCGCGATCAATGCGTGTGACGTGTTACGGCATGATGACGTATGGACAGCAAGAAGCATTTGCGCGAGGCCCTGGCAGTGTGAGTACAAACAGGGCTGGGGCGCGGGGGGAGAGGGAGGGGGGACAAGTACCCTAAAGCACGGGCGTGCGGAAGGACAGTGTGAGTGCGCCCTAAGCTTGTCATCAGCTCTGGCAGTGACAGGCTGCACACCCACCAGGAATGATTAAGTGCTCTCAGATTAAAGACAATATCATTCACACAAACCTGACATTCAAGAAAACGCTTTTCTATATAACCTATATTATAGTCATGTATTTTGCCGATGTTTAAGTATAGTTAGGGTTTCCATCCTTTTGTTACTACACTTGGCATCTTAAAGCTGCAGTCAGCAAGTCTGGCAGATTGAGTTGACTCAGTCAAATTTTGAATGTTTACAACTCTCACGCCCCTCCTCCTCTACCACCGAGCTCATCAGCTCCCTCCCATCAAGTGCTCATCAGTGCGCATGCACCAGCAAACGCGACCGTGTCTTCTCTCATCAATAAACAGCATGGATTACATGCTACATGGAGGTAGGCTGGCTAACTTACTCATAGATAGAAACTGCTAACGTCATTTAGCGTCTCTCTAGCTTGAGGCGTGTGCCTGTGATATTGTAACGTGTGAACGTGGAGTGGGGATCTCTGGTGTGTGCACAAACTGTGAACTGTGCTGAATAGACAGGATGATACGGATGCTGTGGCTCTTTGCAAAACAAACAACAGGCTCTAGTTGCACGTAGAGGAGCATTTCTTTTTTCTATAACTGGATGATTTATGTTGTTCTATCAGAGCATAGTGTCGGCTTCAGTGAATATGATCAAACAAATTCTTATACACCACTTATATTCTTTCATTTACTTTATCTATTTGTCCGTGCTATGACTGTCTTTGTGCTGTTGCAATAACTAAATATCCCTGCTGTGAATCAATAAAGGTTTAACTTATCTTATCTATTTTATTTAGTATGGAGACAAAGGGGCAAGATGCATCATTAGCAGCTGATGACTTCACTGTTGAAGTGTTGTGTTTTGTAGGCCTTCCAACACTGACTGATTAGCAGCTGTTTTGTGTTACCAAATCAGAGCTCATTTGCAGTTTACTATGTGATATTACACATAAAGGAAACTAGCTGCCAAAGCTGCAGGGTTGACTCAGTTAAAGAAACAGTTTTCCTTCTATTTCAGTTCTTCCACAGTAAAGGTTTATGTTGCCTTCTGTAGGTTTCATTTTTCCAAATGTGTTTTTTGTACAACGTTTCAAAGCTAAAATTGTAAACTGATATTGGAAGAGTTTCAGATTATTTTTTTCTTCAAAGTGAGGCTTTTTAAAAAAAATGTGCACAGTGTTTCAAGAGTCAAGACATTGTTAATGTGTGTGTTTGTGTCAAAATCTCCTCAGCGGTTTACTTAAACCCTCAGAATATTTAGTTTGTATTTGATGGTAGTGAAACTGTGACATGTGATGGGAATGTCTGAGGACACTCAATGGCATCATGGTACATTTTTATTTGGTTATGAATTCATGTTTTTTATTCTCCCTGGGATCTTGACAAAATGCATACATAAACACATGTACATAGATACATTACATACATGTCCTGTTGTGCTTAAACAAGAAGCTCAACTATGAAGGCATTCATCAAGACCTCATCCCCCAAAGTGGAGACAGATGGGAAGATTAAATAGAGCATAACAGGTTTAATGCTCTGAAGCAACAAGCTAACAGCATACACTTAACTCTCTAATTCTCGTTTTACATGCAATGTAACCAGACACTTGGATTATGTAAAGTAAAAGATCTTGTATTGTTCATTTTATATTCTTTTTATCATTATTTTTAGTCTTTATTGAACAGTAAAAGTGAAGAATGACGGGGAAGACAGGGGGAGGGAGGACAATATGCAGCAAAGAGCTGGACTCAAACCCCCGACGCAGCAGCAACAATCTATTTACTGGAGCACATGTCACTTCACATGACAGTTGAGTGTTCACTTCCTGCTAAAGTTCCTCCATTTCACAACTGTTTCACTTGGATTTCTTTTCTGTTTGGAGTCCAGTGCTCCACTCTCTGCAGACTTTCTTTGGATATTCTTGACTTGATTCTTTCAACTATTCTTTTCCATTTTTGGGTGTGGCTGTTTGCACACATCCCTGCCGTCTCATGCCCTTTTATGTGGTTGGTGGGCTGTGTAACTGCTGATTAGAAGGACAGCTACAGGAGAAATGTGGAGTATAAGCTGAGGGAGAACAACATTACGAAGGTCTGAGGACCATCACAGGTCACAACAATGGAGAGTGCGAACGAGCTGAATGACTTCTTCAACAGGTTTAACCAGCCTTTGCCCCCGCACCCCACCCCACCCCACCCCGCACCCCACCCCACCCCACCCCGCACCCTCACTGCAGCCATCTCTCCTTCCTCCCTCTACAAAACTCCCCCCTGACAGCACAACACCCCCTCCTCCTCCACCTCAACACAATCCCCCGCCTCATCACCGCAAAGGTTAGAAGACAGCTATGGAAGCTCCGACCCAGGAAAGCAGCAGGCCCGGATAAAGTGTGTCCGAGACTACTGCGCTGCAGAATGGGGGGAACCACTACAATGGCTCTTCAACCTTAGCCTGCAGCTAGGGAGAGCTCCTACCCTCTGAAAGACATCCTGCATCGTTCCGGTTCCCAAGAAGAACAGGCCCAGCGAGTGTAATGACTTCTGACCGATGGCACTCACTTCACACCTGATGAGGACGTTGGAGCGGCTCTTCCTCAGCCTCCTCAGACCCCAGGTACAACACGCCCAGGACCACCTGAAGTTTGCGTCCCAGCCAGATGTTGGTGTGGAGGACGCCATCCTCTACATTAGGGCTATTCAATTGGCGGCCCCCGGCCGGATCTGGCCCGCAAAGGAATATTCCCTGGCCCTTTGAGTGAAAAAGTAATTCATGACCGCTGTCCTTTCTCGTATCTATCTCAGCGCTACCGTCTCAGCGTGTCAAATCCCGGCGCACTGGGAGACTTGCTCCATGTGCTCCCTGTAGGCGCGCGGCCACAACGATACGCACGTTCCCGCTACACTCTTCTCAGTGGGTTTCTGAATCCTCTTGGCAACAGCTCGCTAAGCTCCGCTCTGTTGTTGTTCTCAATCGTTTCTGTCAGGTTAAATCCATGGATAAATCACCAGCGCAATGTCTCTTTCTACTCTGAAAAAACTAAAGGTTGACACAGAAAACCACCAGTTCACCAGAGAACGGACAGAGAAGTTTTTGTTTCTGTCACTGTGAAGCCTGTGTTTACTTTGCAGCCATATCTGAGTGTAAAGAGGATAAGTTGATAAGGCATTTTCAGAAAAAATCTTGCTACTCTGCATTTATGTTACGTTAACTTTTGTCAGTCCAGTTTTTGATGAATAAACTAATGTTTCATATGTACTTGTAAGCCTGCTAAAGTAACTAGTAACTGAAGTAATCAGATAAATGTAGAGTAAAAAGTAGAATATTTCCACTGATTTGTAGTGGAGTAGAAGAATAATGTAGCATGTAAATAAAATACTCAAGTAAAGGACAAGAGCCTCAAAGTTGTACTTTAGTCCAATAATTAAGTGAAAACCTCCGGTTAACAGTAATGTTAATTAAACAAGGATTGTTTTTTGACAAGCTTGTTGCACTCTGAGGCCTATGACTACTATTTACATTGATAAAATAAAGACAATTTACCGTCTGTACTCATAAGTTGCTGCATTGTTTTACAATATCCATTAATGTGATGCTCATATTTTATATGATCCTCATTTTGGATCATTTTCGTCAACCGGCCCCAATTCCAAATTAATTAAATAGTAATAAGTAAAGAGTCCATTCCCATCTGTATAAGGGAAGCGGCACAGCGAGTATTCTCTTCTTGGACTTCTCCAGTGCCTTTAATACCATCCAGCCCCCTGTACTTCAGGACAAACTGAACAGGATGGGAGTGGACCCCTATCTGGTGGGCTGGGTCAGAGACTACCTCACTGACAGGCCACAGTATGTCAGGCTGAAGGACACCACGTCTGACATACCTCGGACGGTGGCTGGACAATAAATTGGACTGGACAACACACACCAGCCACCTGTACAGAAGATTATACTTAATTCATCCCTGAGGGGAAATTCTTTTACAAAAGAGGGTATGAAGGGGGTACATCACATGAAGGTGAGGGTTGGGGGGGGGATTAAAAAAGCACTCAGTGTGGGATTTGAAAAAAAAAACGGCACATGAAACAGAAAACTGGAAACAGTTGCATAATCAGTGTTAGCCATGTCCGGCTGTTAGCGACTCTCCCGGATTTCTCCGTTAATAGTTGTTACACAAAAAAAATTGTCTCGATGGCTTATCGATGGCTGTATTTGCCAAAAAAGACCCTGGGATGATTCTACGCCGGAATTACACTTTAAGCAAGGCAGCTTGTGTCTGCTCCATAGCCAACAGGTAAGACTGGATATCTGTACCCAGCCTCACTATGTGAAATGTACAGCTCTGTCCTCTCCCCCATACTTATCTCTGAGTTTGTAAAATTCAGACTGTAGATTAGCTGGAAACCTGATTCTCTAAATCCTCTTAAGCATTCTGCCATTAATCAGTGCATCTACACACATCAAGGCCATACGGGTTGTGGACAGATATTGCATTGGTGACTTCTATATTCTTACATGTTTTAACATGCTCTCTATATTATCAAAAGGTTCCCCAAACTGGAACCCATGTTTCTCGATCAAAATTACAAACGATTCCCCAAGATTGGTGATTATTCACCTCCATTTGGTGTAAAATCACAAGGTATGATTACACTTTTCTTTGCAGTTAAATGTGATACAGACTCAACTCAATCTTACTTAATTTCTCACCAGTTTAGACTCGATTTTTTTCTAACTACTAGCTGATAAAAAACCTACGCACTGTCAAGGCCTCTGTATCAGTGGCGATTGCTCTAAGTGTGCATTCACACCAAAAGCGATGTGGAGGCGATTAAATCGCCCGGAACACTAGTATCGCGTCGCTTGCTCACATTTGTCACATTTTTGATCATTGCTTCATCGCGTCTATCACGGGTAGCAGGCAAGGCAGCTAGCTAACTGAAGCTAACCCCCGGCTCAGCCTACTCTGCTGTTGTGCTAAATGGAAGTGATGCTAGTGCTAACAGGGATCTGAATGTTTTTAAAAGAACATAAATGAGCTCTCAGAGAAAGTGCATGGCTCTTAAAAGAGCCGTTGTGTTGTAGTGAGAACAGGCGTCAGTGATTTAACCTCCATGGCCGCACAGGTGCTGCCCGATCAATGGCAATTTTGGTGAGCCCGGTGAGCCCCTGGATGTTTCACAGAGAACTTCGATGGCGCTTACCTCAATCTCAATGCTGATTGGCTGGCACAGCTTCAAGCGATGTCGCTTGAAAAGTTAAAATTTTTCAACTTCAAGTGACACACGCGATGAGGCGATGGACGCATCAACGCTTCATCGCATCGCTCTTATCGTTCAGAAGCGTCCTTGCGCGTCATTTACATTGATTTTGAATGGCAGCTTGGCACTTTCATTGCCTCCATTGCTTTTGGTGTGAATGAACGGTTAGACTGCAAGGGAAGCTCAGTTTCCCCTAAAATGTCAAAAAAAAAAAAAAAAAGAAGTGGTGAAATATGAACTGCTGTGTGTACATTTCATTGAGTAAGTACGCGCTAGAAAGCCTTCATCTTTTGTTCAGAATCAGCTACTTATCACAGGTAACGGGCGCAACTTCCTTCTCATTCATCCCCACAGCGTTTTACACAGTCGGACGCTCAGCTTCTACTGACTTCAAGGTGGGAGCGTAGAGCGGGTTGTTCCACTGCAGCCAAACCAGACGCTCAGTGGATAAATGCTGGGCTTTGTCCCGCTCAGCGTCTCTGGGGGTCTATGGGACAGTGGGCTGGCCCGGACGTTCAGGCTTCTGCATGATGATTGGATGAGCTGAGGCGGAATCCTTTTTTGATTGACATCTAAATGAGCGAATCAGCGATCTTTAAGAATAAACATCCGTCAGAGCATTTTCCAAGTTTTTCATTTCATTGTTCTGAACTGATCCGGACACTTTCCCAACCCCCAGCGACTTTGTCAAAAACAACTAGCATTGTGTTTGGCGACTCTGTTCTGTCACTCTCCGGTTTCTTTCCCCAACAAGCAGCGGCAGCTGCGGAGCTTCTGCCCCCGCCACGATCACTCACAGGCGGTCACACTTCACAGTAGCCTGGCGCAGCAGCTCCAACTGGGCCAAGGCCGTTTAAGCAGCCTAGCTCTGCTGGCCATTGAGAGGACACAGGTCAAGTGCCTGGAAAAGACGCCTAGTTGGTACGACAAGTTCACAGATCATTGTCTTGAAAAGGAACGAAGAGTAGAATTTACATATAATTAAACAAACACATTTATGATGTAGGCCGGAAAAATTTGCTTCTTCTCCTTGAAAGACCAGCAGCCACCACTGCTCTGTATGCTTCAAACAACCTAGTTTGAACAAGGTGGCATCGGATCATGTCTAAAGAAGGGTTTTACCTGTTCTGAATGGCCATAATTGAAGGCAGGGTGAAAATCCTGCTGTCATGGTATCCCCCTAGCTGCGTCCCACCACTCTTCTGATCTCTCTCCAACAATTCCTTTTCTGTTTTTGTTGTTGTCTTGATGCAGTCAATAATACAAATTGGGATAAGGAAGCATCCTTTGGAACTCATGATCCATGCTGTTGTTCACATGGACTGGATGGACTTGTACTTATATAGCGCCTTTCTAGTCTTCTGACTACTCAAGGTGCTTTCACACTACTTGTCATATTCACCCATTCACACAGACATTCACACTGATGGCAGTGGACATCTACATACCATCTAATCTAACCATTCACACCAATTCAATTTAATTAAATTTTATTTATAGAGCCAAATCATAACAAAATTTATTTCAGCACACTTTACAGAGTAGGCATAGACCCAACAATTCCCCCGTAGAGTACAGTGGCAACGAAAACCTTCCCTATAACAGGCAGGAACGTCGACAGGACCAGCTCTGTTGAGGACGGCCATCTGTCTTGACCGGTTGGGGAGGAAGAAAAGGAGAGAGAAAGACAAAGACGGACAAAAGACAGAGAGACAGAGATGCCAGCACCCAAACAGTAACTATAACAATATCTATAGTATAGTGAATATGACTCATATGTTATGGCAGTTAATACAGCAAAATAGTAGGAACATGCACATCTAGGGTGATAGAATGTGAAAATGATAATAATTATGACAAACATGATCAATGATGAGTAGGGGCAATAGCAGCTACGATGCAGCAAGACATACAACTGATGGTGTTTTTATGGCTACAAATTTTATAATTTATAAGACTAGTAACAGAATAAATGAATAATAGTTGTAGAAGTAGCAGGAAGCGTCATGCAGGACCACGGCAGCAGGCACCACCACCATCAGCAGAGACCTGCACACAGGTCCACGGCAGCAGGCACCACCACCATCAGCCGAGACTTGCACACAGGACCACAGGACCACGGCAGCAGGCACCGACACCATCAGCAGAGACCTGCACACAGGACCACGGCAGCAGGCACCACCACCATCAGCCTAGACCTGCGCACAGGACCAGGGCAGTAGGCACCACCACCATCAGCAGAGACCTGTACACAGGACCAAGGCAGCAGGCACCACTACCATCAGCAGAGACCTGCACATGACCACGGTAGCAGGCACCACCACCATCAGCAGAGACCTACACACAGGACCACGGCAGTAGGCACCACCACCATCAGCAGAGACCTGCGAGACAACAAAGCACAAACAACTCCGGGGAAGAAGTTGAATTAATAACATGCATTGATGAGACATCAATGACCCAGACAGAGAGGAGAGAAGGTCAGAGTATTAATAAAGTATTATCCCCCGGCAGACTAGACTTATAGCAGCATCATCAAGCTGATAAACTCAGCTTTACGAATAACAACATAGCTGAGGGCTCGTAAGCCCTAGCTGTAAGCTTTATCAAAAAGGAAAGTTTTAAGTTTACTCTCAAATATGGGGACAGTGTCTGTATTTCGAATAACACTTGGGAGTTGGTTCCACAAAGGTGGAGCTTGGTAGCTGAAGGCCCTGCCTCCCCTTCTATTTTTGGAGACTCTAGGAACGACAAGTAGCCCTGCATTCTCAGAGCGCAACGATCTAGTCGGGTGATACGGTACTATGAGCTCTTTAAGATACGACGGAGCCTGACCAATAAGAGCTTTATAGGTAAGGAGAGGGTTTTAAATTCTATTCTATTCTTCGGGGGGGCACGCGCGATTCTTTTATATTTCAAAACAGCTCGGCTCCAGCCCCCCGCGACCCCGACAGGGACAAACGGTTTAATATGAATAAGTGAATGAATGAATGTGTTGGCGCGCGGCTGCAGGAATGCGCACTGCAGAGCCAGTCATCTCCTCGGTAAGTGGCTACCCTCGATAAATCAAACAAGTTATCAGATGGTGACAACGGAATACCAAATAACCCTGCTCGCAAACCCCGCTACAGAGCAGGAGCGCAGGTTCAGCAGTGCGCACACACGCACACGGGTCACAGTGGAGCGCTGCTTCGGGTTGACTGCCTCCGTTATTCTTTTCCAAACAGCGTTTTTATGGGCCCCTTTTGTTCCACTCTTAAGACCGCCAAAAAGCACATCTTTATTTTGCTCCATCTTGGATGTCAGGATGCCGATCTCTGTGCCGGAAAAGTTCCTTTTCTTACCAGTGTTTCTCCTCTCCATGTTTGACCTCAGTGGGCGAGGCCTCCGAAACAGGAATATTTAAGGCCGTAACATGTTAATGACGATCAAATTCAGCCGCCGCATTTATCAAGGCCCGCTCATTCGTACGCTGAGATTGGTCCGATACGAATGTTTCATAAATCACACGTGAGTCCTGTCATACGACCAATTCTGCGCTCAGATCTGCGCTCGTTTTCACGCAAGATTGATAAATGAGGGCCAATGTTCCTAATTTTCGCAATATAACGCAGGTGAAATATGCAGTCCTTGTTGTTAATTTTATGTGAGAATCGAAGGACATATCCTGGTCAAAAATAACACCCAGAGGCCTTCGGGGCCAAGTACGATGACTTCAGTTTTATCTGAGTTTAACATCAGTAAATTGCAGGTCATCCAGCTTTTTATTTCCTTAATGCCCATTTGAAGTTTAGCTAACTGCTTTCTTCTGGTTTGATCGATAAATAAAATTGTGTATTATCAGCATAACAATGAAAATTTGTGGAGTGCTTCCTTATAATATTTCCTAAGGGGAAGCATATATAAGGTGAATAGAATCAGTCCAAGGACAGAACTCTGTGGGACTCTGTGACTAACTTTAGTGTGAATGGAGGATTTGTCATTAACATGTACAAAGTGAGATCTATCTGATAAATATGACTTTAATGCCGGTCAGATGCTCCAGTCTCTGTAGCAGGATGTGATGGTCAATAGTGTCGAAGGCAGCACTTAGATCTAGTAAAACAAGCACAGAGACAAGTCCTTTGTCTGAAGCTATTAGAAGGTCGTTAGTAAATTTTACCAGTGCTGTCTCAGTGCTATGATTTGCTCTAAATCCTGACTGGAAGTCCTCAAATAACTCATTATTTTGTAAAAAGTCACACAGCTGATTGGCGACTAATTTCTCGAGGATCTTAGAGAGAAAAGGAAGGTTAGATATAGGTCTATAGTTAGCTAGTACCTCAGGATCAAGACTGGGCTTTTTGTTACAAAGGTTGTTGGGCTCTAAACGGTGTTAGACAATCCAACATGCACTTCAGGGTGCCAATGCATTCTGTAAAATCTGGAAACCAGTTAATCAAGTGTAAAGTTACGGAGAACATAGGAAAATGAGAGAAAATGTTAAATGTCCTGGAAAATCTTGTTTTGTCATGGAAAATTTCAAGATTCTCCAATGCTTCCTGTAGCTGCGAATTATCTATAGGCTTTCTATCAGAGCTCCTCAAAACAGATTATATTTTCATCTGTTCAGGATCATCCAAATGGTCAAATCAGTTCAAATGGTAGTTTATTGTCACAGGTAGATGACCAAAATATGTTATGATAGTTGAAAACTCAGTATTGAAGATGGTATTGAAGATGAAGAAGAGCGAGGGAACTAAACTTCAGCTGAGTTTATACTGAAGATCAGACTTTAAAGACCTCAGAGCACCCTCCATCTGACAACAGAGATTTGATAACCAATTAATGAATTAATCTAATCATAATTAATCTAGTCTCATAATGGGAAGGCTGCGTCAAGTTATATCTGATGTACAGGGACATGTTCACAGTGGTGTACCTGTGAAAGCAAGAGGATAGAGATCTTGTCCATGCAGGTTTAAAAGTCTTTCAGAGTTGTTATCTCGGTAATTAGAACTCTGAAGTGGAAAAGTTTGTTAGAAACTTGATTATCCCAGGTTTGCAAATATGGCACTTTCAACTTCTGATTGATACCAAACACCTTCTATGAATAAATCGTGATCACATAGTATGCCACTAATAAATGATATAACAGACAGTATCAAATCCATTTTGAATGTCAAGAACACATACTGTATGTTTATACATGTACAGCAAAGATGATGACAAAATATGTTAACTGATCAGTATTCTTCTTTAAGGAATGTCTCTGTCTCCTTCACCTCTGAAAATGTGAGTTATATATATATTAAGTGTTATATACTATTAGTCTAGGGTGTTTGCATCAAATTTGTGTAAGAGTTTTAATTCTGTTTCTTCTGTCAAGTTTATAACTACAGTTTTGCTGCTTAACTGTCCCACAACATTTGCTGCAGTGATATTACTGTGTGCATGGGGACATTGACAATCCCCGAAAGCAGCCTTTAATCATTGAAGAAAACACTCATACATCAATTCCAGTCTGTGGCAGATGGATGATTTGAGCATACAAGTGGAATGGTGGAATGAAGAGCCACACCGTGCATCATGTTTGTTACACACATGGATGTGCAGTAGTAGTCCTCCTCCTCAGTTAAACAGATTACTCATATACCATCAAACAGAGTTGCTGTTGTTGTAGATGGTGGAATATCTGCTACTTAGCGCACACACAGATCCGTTTTCTCAGAAACAGAAAAACGCTTGTTTATTTTATTTCCCAGGCTCACTGTTTAAAAAGCAATGCACCAGCTGCAGGTACACCTGGCTTTTAAAGGCAATGGGAGATGACACTCTGATTGGTTTTGTTCATTTTACCCCCAAAATACACCTATGTTTAAACAAGAGACTAAACTCAATACAATACCCTTTGCGTCATCTAACTAGAAAAAGTTGGACACGCCCTAGTTGCACATGCACTTTCCACCAGTGTGCTATAGATCATCTCAATAGTCATTATGTAATTATACTATCAGTGTGGTGTATATTATTCATGGACTTGCGGACTCTGCTGCTATTAATCACCACAGCAATCTTAACCATTCCACTGGGACTTTACCTTATATCTCCATACAGTTTTTCTTCTTTTTTTTAATTATATGTTTTTTAGTCTTTTATGTGTTAATCTGACTGACTAAGTCAGTCAAACCCAGAGAGACTTAGTCACTAAATATGTGTGACTCAGTACGTCAGTACGCACGCATACGTAGAAATAGAGGGAGTTATATAAAAGGATTCACGTGTTCAGGTGTCGACATGTTGGAATAAAGTCGAGCTAAATTCAATCCACCGTCTCCTCATAAATATATATAGAACAAAGATTGCAACACCTTACATGGTGTCACAAGTTAACCGCCAGGGCCCGGTGACTCGGGGACTGACTTCACTGGAGAAAATTGCTCAGGATGGCAAAGTTTTCGGCACTGGTGCAGCTTAACTTCACTAAACCGGAGGACTGGCCCGATGACTGATAACTCCGCTACTCCAGGTACCGAGTAGCAACAAAACTTAGCAGAGAGCAAGTCAATGTCCAGGTCAGCGCATTGATTTATGCTATGGGCCCGAAACCAAACAAGTGTAAATAATTTGTCTTGAAGGATGACGAGTAAGAGGGTTTTGACTATGTGCTGAAGATATTTGATGAGCACTTTGGGCCTAAAAGGAACGTGATTTTCGAGAGAACCCGTTTTCACTTGTGGACGCGTTGAACAGTACATAGGACACTTAAGGGCAAAGATCTTTCACTGAAGCTACAAATGACAAGTGACCTCACAAAACAGTGAGGCTGGCGCATCAGGGCACATGATGAAACCAAAGTCTTATAAAAGTAAGTGGAAAAAAACACAGTATGAGGCAACAGGAGGACGAAAAGAAAATTAAAGGCAAAACTGTGGCAGATGTGGGCACAGGTATGCAAGAGAGAAATGCCCAGGACAGAGAATGTAATAATTGCAAGAAAATTGGTCACTTTGCTAACAAATGCAAAACTAAAATGATACAAGAAGTGACTGAAGAAGTTGACAGCTTATTCTTAGGCTCAATAGATACAGTGGATGAAGTCATCACCGATTTTGAGCCACCATGGCGCACAACTCTGGTGATATGCCATACACCAATTAGTTTAGAATTGACTCAGGTGCTGCTACAACAATAACAAATGAGGCTACATCAGTGTCAAGCCAAAACTTAGACCAGTTACCGCTATACTGGAAAGCCCAGGAGGAAAAGAGGTACATGTGGGGCTAATTCTAGCCAAGACATAGGTGTCAAAGGGGAGAAAAATACTGTTACTTCAGGGTAATAGTGGCAACGTCTACATGTGATAACCTACTGAGCAGATCTGTCTGTGGTCGCCTGGGCCTGATACAACACATTGAAGAAGTCAGTGTGTTCGGGGAGTTAGGAATGCTTAAAGGAGCTGCTACCTAAAGTAGAAGAGGAGTTGAAGCGAATGGGTGAAATGGCATAATAGAGCGTGTGACGGAGCCCACAGAATGTGTAGCACCAATGGTGCCTGTGATCAAGCCGACTGCTAAAGTAAGAATCTGTGTAGGTCTCACTAAACTAAATGAGAACGTGAAAAGAGAGAAGTTCATCTTGCCGATCACAGATAGTATCTTGCACAATCTGGCCGGAAGCAAGGTGTACACAACTCTGGATGCAGTCAGTGGATTTTGGCAGATGGCCCTAGATGAAGAAAGTTCAAAGTTCACTACCTTCATAACACCAAATGGTCGCTACTGCTTTAAAAGGCTCCCATTCGGGATAACATCCGCACCGGAGATATTCCAGAGGAGGATGTAGGAACTACTGCAGGATGAGGGCACAGTAGTCTACATGGATGATATACTTGTGTACGGAGGTACTCTGGAAGGGCATGACAGGCGCCTGAAAAGAGTGAAGTTCAGGCAGACCTCCCTTCCCTTCCTGGGTCATGTTATCAGTCAGGAGGACGTAACTCCAAGCCCAGAAAGAGCGTCTGCCATCACCGCCCTGGAGACAGCTACAAATGTGAGTGAATTAAAAAGGGTACTTCGTATGGTGAACTATGTGCTTTACATAAGCCGGGCCGTTTGGGAGAGGTAGGCACCTCTCCCTGGTTAAACAAACTAGACTTTAGCCGTGAAACGTGTTTAGGCACGGTACGGATAGACAGTGTGAGTGCGCCCAGAGAGACCTAGCCAAAACACCACTAGGGTGTCAGGGACTTCTGATCCGACTAATGAAGTTCAAGCCTGTCACTGAGTACATTCCAGGCAAGAACCTGATAGTACCTGATGTACTTAATAATAATAATAATAATAATATTAAAAATAATAATAATAACAACAACAATAATAATAATAATAATACATTTTATTTGTATTGCACTTTACATTCAACAATCTCAAAGTGCTACGGAGTAGAATAGAAATAATGTAAAAATAAAAGGTAAAATGAAAAATCAGTAATAGGTTAAAAGGAGAACATCTAAAGGACATTTAGCAAAATGTTTTGGTGAACAGGAAGATTTTAAGGTCTTTTTTAAAGCATCTGTGGTCTGCGGGCTCTCAGGTGGTCAGGGAAGACGTTCCATAACCTCAGAGCAGCTGAGGGAAAGGCCCGATCACCCATGGTGAGGAGCTTGGTTCTTGGGACTTGGAGGGTGTTTAAGGTACCAGAACGGAGGGTGCGGGAGAAGGTCTGGGAGGTGAGGGTTCCTTCAGGTATAGGGGGCATGTCCGTGAATGCACTGGTGGGTGTGGAGAGAGACTCGATTCTGAGTGGGTCAGGGGGCCAGTGAAGAGATTTCAGGATGGGGGTGATGTGATTGTGTTTTCTTACCCTCATCAGGATCCTGTTAGCACTGTTCTGGATGTATTGCAGCCTTTGAATGCTCTTGCTAGAGATCCTGATGAATAGCGCATTACAGTAATCAAGCCAGGAGGAGACAAAGGTATGGACGAGCCTCTGTGCAACTGCCAGGGTGAGTGATGGACGGAGTTTGGAAATGTTCCTGAGGTGGTAGAAGGATGTCTTACTTACAGATGTGTTTGATGTGGGATGTGTTCAGCTGAAGAAAGTTTAGCTTTATCCATGCCTCTATCTCCTCCAGGCAGGTGGTCAGTGTGGATGTTGTCAGGGAAGCTGAAGAAATGGGGGTTGTCCTTATTTAAAGCTGTGTGTCGTCAGCGTAACAATGGAAGGATATTCCATGCCTGCAAATGACTTTGCCCAGGGGGAGCAGATAGAGGGTGAAGTGGGTTGGGCCCAGCACCAAGCCCTGAGGGACACTGCAGGTGATGTTGTGGGTGTATGATTTAGCTTTGCCCAGGGTGACGTGCTCGATTCTGTCCGTCAGATATAAGGTGAACCATTAGTGTGCATTTTCTGAGTCCAGTGGTGTACTGCAGGCGATGAAGGAGGATATTGTGGTCAACCGTATCAAAGGCAGCTGTTAGGTCCAGGAGGCTTAATATAGATGGGGAACCAGTAACTGCTTCCATCAGAAGGTCATTGGTCACCCGAACCGAGGCTGTTTCTGTGCTATGGCTGGGGCGGAAACCAGGTTGAAACTTCTCAAAAAGGTTATTGACTTTGAGATGATCTTGAAGTTGCGCAGCAACTGTTTTTTCCAAAACCTTTGAAAAAAATGGAAGCTTTGAAATGGGCCTGTAATTGCAACGGACTTCTAGATTCAGGGTGGGTTTTTTTCAGTAGTGTTCAGATAACAGCTTTTTTTAACACAGATATGGCTGGCCAGGAGTGAGTGGTTGATGATCTTGGTGATGAATGGAGAGATGGCAGAGAGGTTGACCTTTAGCAGGGCTGAAGCGAAAGGGTCCAGGGCACAGGTGGCTTCATTCCTCTGATGCCCTCCTCCACCTGTTCCTGTCTTACATCTGAGAAGGGGCAGAGAGGCTGGACATTCTCAGATGGTGGATCATTAGTTGAGGAGGGCGGGACAGCAGTGGTGGAGAGGTGTGAGCGGAGGTTTTTGACTTTTTGTCTAAAAAAAAAATGATGTGCATGTTGTACCTCTCCATGGTGGCCTCAGAGTGGAAGGGTGGAGGAGTCAGTCCAGAGGCCTTGAGCCGGCGCTCAAGGACATGCCTGGCTGCCTTTAACCTTCGCAGCTCACAGGTGTACCAGGGTGCTGAGCGTGAGAAGGAGTCTGACCTGGTTTTTAAGGGGGCGTGGAGGTCCAGAACACTGCTCAGGGACTGGTTGTAGGAATCCACTGAGTCAGCAACGGAGAGGAAGTCAGTTTTTTTTTTTTTTTTTTTTTGAAAGCAGGTGAATGAGAGATTGCTACGCCGCCACCTAGAGGTCTGTATTGGTCTGTACTGGTATTGGTCTGTATTGCATTGCATTGTACTGTCTACGTCACCTACGCATACGCATGCACAGCGTCGTTTGAATTCACCGGGTTTCCCGCCACCTCGGCTCCGGAAAATATTGTTTTTAACTTAATTTATCGATTTCATATTTGCAATCACTCGTGCCCAGCTTCTATTGTATTAATTTCTTCAACCGATCGACCGAAGCATTTAACGATCGGGCCTGTGGTTGCCTCTGATCACACCGGAGAAGTAAAACACGGAAGTCGTGACGCCGAATCGCACTAGCGAGGCGCCAATTTTTAAACATTTCTTCAACTCAGCGGGATCTAAAAACAACTGGTGAAGTGGGCTGCCTTCCCAGGAGTAAAAAGGGATCTCCCTGAACTTTCGGCTCCAAGGCAGTAACGTAATTTAATTTAACTCTCCTACCGGTGACGGTACTGTGCCCCGGGGTGACGGATCCACAGCACAGACAGCACAGGCTGCGACATGATGGCTGTGTGCGAGTCCTGTCTCCCCACGCTCTCAAAGCTGAGGGAGAACGTCTCTGGCCTGAAGGCTGACCTCTTGGAGAGGAACAAAATCCTCCTGGAATTTTCCAACGTCGCCTCAACTCAGGCAAAGTTCCTTGCCCATCTTAAGGCTTCCGGCGCTGGTGACCGTACCATGACGGCTGCCGACAACACCACCCTGCCATGGACTGGCTCCATCACCACCGGAACTTCGGCACCAACACTCACCGAGTCCCGCTGGCAGCAACAGGGTGCCAGGCCCAAGTCATCGGCACCCTCCTCCTCCTGCCTTCTCCCCGCGGAGTGGCAGTGCTCCGCCAGGGAGAACGGAGCGGCGGCCCCGGGCCTGGTGAGCTCAACTCCACTCAAGCCGAGGGAACCCTGGTCGAGGGTGAACAGGGGCACTGGGGCTCGCCGATCTCTCCCCCCTCCGCCTCCGGATCTACCACTGGATAACAGGTTTGACGTCCTAAGCCTGCAGGAGTTTCCCCCGCTCGGTGCGCGCTCCAGCTCGTCTCCGGCATCCGCCCACAGAGTCAGTCATGGCTCTCGCCGACCCAGGAGCCGGGGTCCGCTCGCCCAAACCAACCCCCCTGCTCCGCCCCGGTTAGGAGCAGCCGCGAGGCAGCGCATTCCCCCTCCCGTGCTGGTTGTCGGAACCTCGATGGTCAGACACGTGAGGGTGCGCTGCGGCCAGACTTTCTGCTACCCTGGAGCCCGCGTCAGGGACGTTGAGTGCTCCGCCCTCCAGCTGTGTTCACAACACAGGTCGGCCTCCACGCTGGTGCTGCAAGCAGGCACCAACGACTTAAAGAAACACCAGTCCGAGGTCCTCAAGCAGGACTTCAGGTCCATGGTGGACCACCTGCTGAACACAGGGAAGCGTGTGATCATCTCCGGCCCGCTTCCCCCGCCCCGTTTTGGTGACGTCATGTACAGTCGCCTCCGCCAGCTTCACCTGTGGCTTAAAGGACACTGCCTGGGGAAGAGCATTCCATTCGTGGACAACTTCACGACTTTTTTTAGAAGACCCAAGCTTTTTAGACGCGACGGCCTGCACCCTAACCAAGAAGGGTCAAGACTTTTGTCTGCAAACATTGACCTGACTATCGAGTCC
This sequence comes from Echiichthys vipera, assembly GCF_963691815.1. NCBI lineage: Eukaryota > Metazoa > Chordata > Actinopteri > Perciformes > Trachinidae > Echiichthys > Echiichthys vipera. The sequence goes on along the minus strand of NC_139828.1, from coordinate 34,474,251 downwards.
TGCACCTCCACCACCTCCTGACAAAAACCCAGTGTTGGGATCAGGATGCAGAGTCAGAGTTTAATTCACCTCTCTGCGCTGCCCATACCGTAAGCACAAAGCAAGCATAGCTGCAGTCTTACACAACTCTCCGCGAGCTCTGTGGATCACTTTACAGCTCAGTATCCTATACAAACGCTGTGTGCCCCACGATCATCTACATTAATTAAATCAAAAATGAACAGAAGAGGAGCTATACAGAAAAACTTGATGCAAATCAACACCAAATCTGCGATAATGCAACAAAATCAGAGAATAAAATGTGGACTTTTAAACATCAGATCTCTGTCATCTAAAGCTGTATTAATAAATGATCTGATATCAGATAACCATATTGATGTTCTCTGTCTGACTGAAACCTGGCTGCGTCCCGAAGAATATGTTAGCCTAAATGAATCCACTCCTCCCAGTCATATTAATACTCATATTCCTCGAGGCAGTGGACGAGGAGGAGGCGTTGCAGCTATTTATGACTCAGGCCTATTAATAAACCCTGAACCTAAACTAAATTATAATTCATTTGAAAGTCTTGTTCTTAGTCTTTCACATTCAACCTGGAAAACTGTGCAGCCGATTATACTCGTTAAAGTGTACCGGGCTCCCGGTCCCTACTCTGAATTTCTGTCTGAATTCTCAGAGTTTCTATCAAATTTAGTCCTTAAAACTGATAAAGTAATCATTGTAGGAGATTTTAATATTCATGTGGATGTTGTAAATAATAGCCTTAGTACCGCGTTTATCTCTCTATTAGATTCGATTGGTTTTAGTCAGTGTGTACATGAACCTACTCACTGTTTTAATCACACCCTCGACCTTGTTTTGGCTTATGGTGTGGAAATCAATGACTTAATAGTCTTTTCACAGAATCCTATTTTATCAGACCATTATTTAATAACTTTTGAATTCATATTACAGGACTACTCACCTCTGGGCAAAAGTTTCTACACTAGATGTTTATCTGATAGTGCTGTAACTAAATTTAAGGAAGCGATTCCATCTGCATTTACTTTAATGCCTTATCCTAATATTCAAGAGTCCTGCACTAACGTTTGTCCCTCTGAAATTGACCATTTTGTTGACAGTGTTGCTTGCTCACTAAGAAAAACACTCGACTCTGTTGCTCCGTTAAAAAAGAAGAAAATAAAACAGAGGAAGTTAGCTCCGTGGTATAACTCACAAACCCGTGAACTGAAACAAATATCGCGAAAATTAGAAAGTAAATGGCGCTCTACTAAATTGGAGGAATCTCACTTAGCTTGGCATGAAAGTCTAAAGACATATAGGAAGGCCCTCCGTAATGCCAGAGCTGCCTATTACTCATCTTTAATAGAGGAGAATAAGAACAATCCTAGATTTCTTTTCAGCACTGTAGCCAGGCTGACAGAGAGCCACAGCTCTATTGAGCCATGTATTCCTATAACCCTCAGTAGTAACGACTTCATGACCTTCTTTAATGACAAAATTATAACTATTCGAGACAAAATCAACTCGCTTGGCACCAATCTTTCATCGAACCCAGGAACCTTAGAAACAACTGTACGACCTGATTTATTTTTGGACTGCTTTTCTCCGGTCGACCTTAACAAATTAAACTCTACTATTTCAGCATCAAAGCCTTCTACTTGTCTCCTAGACTCTATTCCAACTAGGTTACTCAAAGAAGTGTTTACCTTTAGTTGACACTCCTGTATTAGATATGATTAACATGTCTTTATCAGCAGGTTATGTACCACAGTCTTTTAAAGTAGCTGTAATTAAACCTCTTCTTAAAAAGCCCAGTCTTGATCCTGAGGTACTAGCCAACTATAGACCTATATCTAACCTTCCTTTTCTCTCTAAGATCCTCGAGAAATTAGTTGCCAATCAGTTGTGCGACTTTCTACATAATAATGAGTTACTTGAGGACTTCCAGTCAGGATTTAGAGCGAATCATAGCACTGAGACAGCACTGATAAAAATTACCAACGACCTTCTAATAGCTTCAGACAAAGGACTTGTCTCTGTGCTTGTCTTACTAGATCTTAGTGCTGCCTTCGACACTATTGACCATCACATCCTGCTACAAATATTACCTTTCCTAATACTCTGAGATTCTCTCCTATGTCATTCATGTCTCATCAATGCATGTTATTAATTCAACTTCTTCCCCCGGAGTTGTTTGTGCTTTGTCATCTCCGAGGTCTCTGCTGATGGTGGTGGTGCCTACTGCCGTAGTCCTGTGGGTCACTGCTGATTTTGGGTAGTGCCTGCTGCCTTGGTCCTGTGTGCTAGTCTCTGCTGGTGCTGGTGGTGCCTGCTGCCCTGGTCCTGTGTGTAGGTCTCTGCTGACAGTGGTAGTGCCTGCTGCCTTGGTCCTGTGTATCAGGTTCCTGCTGATGGGGGTGCTGCCTATTGCCCTGTTGCTGCGCGCACGTCTCGGCTGATGGTGGTGATGCCTGTTGCTGTGGTCCTGTGGTCCTGTATGAAGGTCTCTGCCGATGGTGTTAGTGCCTGCTGCTGTGGACCTGATTGTTGGTCTCCGCTGATCGTGGTGGTGCTTGCTGCCGTGGTCCTGTGTGCTGGTCCCTGCTGATGGTGGTGATGCCTGCTGCCCTGGTCCTGTGTGCATGTCTCTGCTGATCGTGGTGGTGCCTGCTGACGCTTCCTGCTACTTCAATAACTATTAACTGCCATAACATGTGGGTCATGTTCACATTACTATAGATATCGTTATAGTTACTGTTACACGCTCAGTCTCTCTGTCTTTTGTCTATCTTTGTGTTTCTCTCTTTCTCTCTCCTTTTCTTCCTCCCCAACCGGTCAAGACAGATGGCCGTCCTCCACAGAGCTGGGTCTGTCTGACGTTCCTGCCTGTTATAGGGAAGGTTTTCGTTGCCACCGTACTCTATGGGGGAATTGTTGAATTGTTGGGTCTTTACCTACTCTGTAAAGTGTCCTGAGATAACTTTGGTTATGATTTGACACTATAAATAAAATTGAATTGAATTGAATTGAATTGAAGGTCCAGGGCCAAGGCATCCTCTGATGCTGATGATTGATCTTTTTGAGGTTCCTGAAGTGGATCTGCCACTTGGGTTTGGTGATGGGGGGCGGAAAGTGTAGCTCCATTGACACAACCTTATGATCAGAAACACCAAGATCATAAACCTGTCCAGGATAACAGTGTTGCTGTTCTCATTGAATCAGCTCCTCCCAACTTCAGTTTTGAAGTGAAGCCAGAGTTCATAAGAAAGGAGGAGGAGTGGCTGTCCATTTTAATGATTCCCTCCAATGCAAGCACATATCTAATGTAAACTTTGCCTCCATTGAATATGTAGCGCTTGTGTTGAATTCTTCCTCCCGAGTTATGTTTCTAAATGTCTACAGGCCACCCAAGTATTGTGCAACCTTTTTGAAGAATTTTCTGAACTGCATTAAATTTGACTGTGTCGTTATTGTTGGTGATTTTAACATTCATGTTGACGGACTTAATGACAAGGAGACTAAAGAACTCCATTGTGTCATTGATAACCATGGATTCATTCAGCATGTAACCGAGCCCACACATAACAAAGGTCACACTCTGGACTTAATCATGTCCAAGGGTGTGAGCATTTTTAAGGTTGCTGTGATTTATGGTGCTTTTTCTGATCATTCCTGTATTTCTTTTCTCCTCCATACCAACCCTCCCCTAGGTCCTATTAAATGAGCTTGTTGATAATTTCAATGTGAAAATTACAATATTATTGATACCATTGCATCCACTAAGAAGAAGTGGAGAAATGCCACCTTGGTAAGAATTGAAAAAAGAGTGTGTCGGAAAGCTGAACGCATGTGGAGGAAAACAAATCTCCAGGTCTAAAGAAGTCTAAAGAAAGACTTCAAATCTACAACTTGAAGCTGAAAAATGCAAGACAATCCTTCTTCTCAGACATCATGGCCAAAAACAATAATAATGCACATGCCTTGTTTTCTACGGTCGACAGGCTAATAAACCCTCCTGTGTCAGTAGCCCCTGAACTGCTTTCCACTGACTGTCCATGTGTCCACCTAACACTAACTCAAGTATCATGACACAATTTCATGTGATTAACCATAAGACCTTGGAAGACATTATACAACATTTGAAATCCTCCTCCTGCTGCCTTGATATTCTCCCAAACAAGCCTTTTCAAAGATGTATCAGACTGCATGGCCTCAGATCTTCTACAGATTGTAAACACGTCTCTGCTCTCAGGTGTCTTCCCACAGGCCCTGAAAACTGCTGTTATCAAGGCCTTGCCTTGTCTTGTCTTTGTTTACTGCACTTAGCACTTTCTTGTGAAGCCCTTTGGTGCAGCTCAGCCGTCTGTAAATGTGCTATATAAATAACATTTGACTTGATTTGTCTTGAATTGTCTCACTTGATTGGAATAACAAACTGCCATTCAGAGTCACACTTCCCTCCTATAGAGTAGATGATCAGATTTGATTTTGGAGCACCTTGCCACATTAATCGACGTTTATTTTATTTGGAACAATTACAGAGATGGTTAATTGCATTAATGGTAACTATTTCATCATCATCATCATCTAGTGCTGACTTCACATATCAAAGCCTAATGAGTCAAACCTGATGACAAAAACAAGGCTTTTATTTTGTTCCATAAGTTGCCTCTCATCAGGCAGAGAATATGTTGTGTCAACATGCTCCCACCCTTCAGTCCAGTGTCACACACTATATACATCACTCCCTCAAAGCAGTTAGTGGACTGCCTGTGTGCTCCTACCTTGCTTGGGCACCCATCTTTAATAAGTGTCTAACATGAAGAAGTATCAGCCCCACCCAGCTGCTGGCCCCCACCACTGCCTCATCCATCACAGATAATCTAGTTGTGCTGGATATAAGGGCATCATAAATCGGTGGAATGTGGAGATAAGTATTATTTCACTTTCATCTTCAAGTTGTTTTATTTTTTCTGCCTTCTCCCTGCAGAGATGATCATAGATGTTCTTCTGTCAGCTACTAAGAGCTATGGCCTTGGGGAAGAACTCGACAGGTAAATTGGTGCGAGTTGTAATGCTTTGATCGACAGTGCATTCATCCTAATATCCCCTTCTTTTCTCTTTCAAACAACACCACTCCATTAAAGTTCTCTTCTTCAGTTCAGCATGCTCTAGTCACGGAGGAGATTTGTTTTCAGCAGGTTTATTTCTGAGGGTATTTCCAGTTTCTTTATATATAGTCTTTCAATTAGTCATCTGATTTTTAAGTCTGATTTTTGAATTTGAATTTGAAGTCAACATACAGCAATTCAGAAAAGAAATGACATAAAAAACAATATTTCATCTGAACTCATCAAGGTAACAAAAATCTCCATTCCCAACACCACATAACAAATTCTGACATTTTTCAACCTAGTTTTTCAAAGCCCAGAGAAATTGCTTCATCTCTTCTGCTTATGGATAACTAATTTCTAAACTAAACCATCAGTTTAACCCGTCCTGCTACAGCTCATTTTTCCCCCCAAAAAAATCCCTGTATAAGAGCAAATGCCTCTCTCTTCAGGAGTTTATTCTCTAAACCTGGTAGTTTGTATTTATATATTCTCTAAAACAAATTGACAAAGCTAGGTGAATACATTCTGAACAATCGTTGTGCTTTAATGGTAAGTGTTCATGCTCCCTGAAACTCCAACATTAATGACTTCATCCAAGATCAGTCAAAGTAACAGTGGTGTTTGATTCCACTTAGTTTTTGTCTTTATATGGACCTCATCAGTTTTACAGACACTGTGCCAACTAAGACAATTAGTTCCTAATTCCTCCGAGAATTAAGCAGCACAGACTTAACACTGGACACATCTTGTACTGAGTCTACAATTCAATATTATAATCGAATAAGTGTAACACATTGTTAAGTGTCCCACTTCTGCTGTGCCTCAGAGTTATTTTTTTGAGTATAAGTACTGAGTAAAGAAGCTAATCATAAAGAACTACTCCCAGAACTCAGTTTTCTATATTCAAATCTCAGTGACTGCAATTAAGAATGAATGAATATATAAATATATGATAAAGTGACTTTAGGAGAGTGCTACCCTTTTTGGAATTGGCTGTCTTTTTTTAATCACTATCACTCAACAGAAAAACTACTGCAGCCCGTTTTTGCAAGCTGAGGTAAACATTCAATTAACTAATCGAGTGATTGTGTGTTGATGAAATAGACCTGTATCTGAAAGATCCAGATGTAATAAGATCATCCCTGGCATAAATAATATTTTTCATGTTTACTTTCACATGCCTTATCTCATCTCAGAAGAAAGGGTAATAATTACCCCAACACATTCAATATTAACATCAGAGGGCCATGTGATTTGTTTACATTTCAAGGTTGGGTCGTTTTTGACATACAATAAGACCCCTCCTCCCTTTTACCGGATTCCTGTCTTTCCTCTAAACATTATAGTCAGGCAGAGTTATGGCAGCTTCAGATGTTGACTGGGTGAGCCATGTTTGTGAGGGACCCATGAGGCCAATATTAGAGCCATTAGAGCTGGTGGAGCACCGGGTTAATCTCTTGACTTTCATTTATTTTCCCACAACGACATGACTACGAATCTCCTAAAAAAAGTTTTTTTTTTTAAGTCATGAATAAAATTCATGTGTTCACACAAGCAGGTTTCAAAGACAAAAAATAATTTAGAAAATAAATTAACGATAGATATTGTTAGGAAAAGCAACTCTCTCTCTTCCTGTTACCGTAACAACAAGCAACATACAAAACTCCATGACTCCGTGACTGATCAGGTAGGTAACGTTATGTTTAACATTGTCATGAAAAACTAAAAAAGGGGGCATTCACAAGGACAGCTAAGCATTCTCTTCTGTTATTAACATCTGCCCTCACTACGGCAACCGCAGAAGCATTCGCCAGGTAACGGGTCACTAGTTAAACCCAAACATTGGTCAGGAGAGAAAATGTCCGTCGGAGCAGTGATGTCTTCTAGTTTGCACAGTTTCAGTGGATTCAACCCGGTCCACTTGACATCGGGTCGGTGCATGTCAGTGTTTGTGAGGCTGAAGACTGAACAAGATGAGTACTAGCCAATCAGAGGCAGAGTTGGGGTGGTCTTCGTGAATGTAGAAGGGTGAAAAAGTAGTGATGTCCAAACAAAGCTTTGTGAAGCTATTTTCTTTACTTTCTGAGCCCTCTAGATGACATTCACTGTTCAACAGACGGTTGAAAGCACAACAGTTCACTAGTCCTTGAGCCTTTTTTCTTCAAATCAAGAGCTCCATCTAGTGGCTTCATAAAATAAAGACAATGCATCATGAAGCATCACAAGCAATAAAGTCAGACAAACTACAGTAAATAACAGGCAGTGCACCAAACAATGGCTGTAAAAGAGTCATTTGGCATGCGATTGAGACAGAGCTACATAATTTCCCTCAAAATTTCTTGCAAAACCTGTTATAAACCTACTATACTGTGCCATTGGTTAAGCAACCGTGTGTCAATGGCTGCCCCTTTGCCCAAGATTGCTAATCCCTGGTCTAGACTGGGCTGATATACTGTATATAAACTAATGTTAGGTCACATAGATTTATCTGGAATAAATATATATATACATATTCTGACACTCGAGAACTGGGGTCCGTTTCACAAAGTTGGTTCAAAAAACTCTGAGTCTAACCCTGAACTATGAGTTGATCTACTCTGAGATAGGAAACTCTGAGTTTTCGGTTCCAGAACAGCAGATTTGCAGTAGGTTGATCAACTCAGAGTAGTTTCACCAGGGGTCCGTTTCACAAAGCAGGTTTAAAAAACTCTGAGTCTAACCCTGAACTCTGAGTTGATCTACTCTGAGATAGGAAACTCTGAGTTTTCGGTTCCAGAACAGCAGATTTGCATTAGGTAGATCAACTCAGAGTAGTTTGACCTGGAGTTAAGCTCGTGCACCACAAGTAAATGATTCGACGAGTCACCATGGCAACGGGGAAGCGGAGGGCTACGCTACAACTGGAATTGGAAATATTAATGCGCTCATACGGTGAGTTTGAGCAGGTTTACACCGCTGCTGCAGCAAAAGACAGGGAGACGGTGCGGGAGAACATTGCTGCTCGGGTCAATGTCTAAGTTTAAATGTAGTCCTGTTGCAATCACAGTAATATCACAGGGGGAACTGCTTGAGTGGGAGCCTATTAGTTTATTTCATTTAAGTGCAACCCCGCGGGAGAGAAGCGCACTTGGCAGCAGCTTAAGATGAAAAATAAAAACATTGTTCAAACAGGTAAAACCTCAGCACTGTCTCATGGTGACGCCTCATTTTGAGCATGTTTTACATTGTAAAGTAAATATTACAGTAAGTGGCTGTTTTATATGTTGCAAAAAAACCTCCCATTTGCAATAAAACGCAGCGCAACACACAATATCTGCTGTGATATAAGAGCATTATTGGTTGTTAATGTTGGAAATGTAAGGAGGGGTGAGATGGACTGTGACATGAAACGGTGTTTCCCTGCCGTGAAATGGACCCCCTCGCATTATAGGTGATATTCTGGATCAGAAGGCTGTTGTTTCCACCTATAGGAGTAGTTTATATAACGGTAACCCAATTAAAAGCACACACTTTTGAACCTATGAATTGCAAGAAAAGCTGGGATTATATTTAGGAAACACTGAGTCAAATACATTCAACTTGCTCAAAAGATCCATTTCATTCATTTTGTAATTATGGCTGCAGTATATTAAGGATGTCTATGCGCGGTCTGATAATCTCCCCGACGAATATTTAATTCTCTGCGCAGTAATGCGTCACCTTCATCCACGGGGTCGTTATCAAAAGGACATGCCATGGTAGTGAAATAGTCACCACCTAATATAACTTCTAATGTAGGCCTACTGAATGATTTTCATACCTTGTATACAAAAAATCCCTTTTGCAAAAAAACGCAGCGCAACACAGAATATCTGCTGTGATATGAAACGGTACCGCTCAAATAGAGAATTGCCTGGAAATGCAAGCAAATCTATAATCAATAGTTTGATAATCATCTCCAACGAATATTTAATTCTCTGTGCAGTAATTCTGCACCTTCATCCACGGGATCGTTATCAAAAGGACATGCCATGGTAGTGAAATAGTCGCCACCTAATATAACTTCTAATGTCTGATTTTTGCAGTGATTTTGCATTGAAATTTCAGTAACACAATCATTTTGATAAGGTCGATGCGACCAGCCAGCAGAGAGAGAGGTAAGCTAGACCATCTTGCCATATCTTGTTTACATTTTTCTAAGAGCACGCCACACTTCTTTATGAATAGCAGAGAATGCGGGAGGGATTTCTACTCTCAGATATTTAAATCCTTTCTTAACAACGTCAAATGGAAAGTGTGATGGGCTAATTTGAGAGGCGGCTTGGTTGAGGGGAAACATTGTACTCTTTTGGAGATTAAATTTGTAGCCAGATATTTTACCAAACTTAGTGTGGACAATTGAGGAGACTGAGGTAATAGAGAGATAATTTGGGAGTTCGTCCACCTCTCACTATCCCAGAGATATCATCTGACTGCCTAAGGGCAATGGCTAACGGCTCTATCACAATCGCGAAGAGAAGGGGAGACAGCGGGCAGCTTTGTGCCTCTAACTAAGGCAAAGTTTTCAGACTGCTGGCCATTGGTGATTACACCAGCCAAGAGTTGGGCGTATAAAAGTTTTATTCAGGATATAAAGGCTTGTCAAATCCAAATTGTCTGAGTGTCAAAAACAGGCAGGTCCACTCAACTCGATCAAATGCCTTTTCATTTTATCCTAATCTATTTAGTATACTACATTTTATTTCATGATTGTCAGCTATGTACCACGTTTTGTCTGTGCTACAATGAAATGTACGACCCTCTGTCCTCTCCTCCACCTTAGCAGTAGAGGAGAGCAGACAGAGACATTCCTCTAGAATAACAATACTGCTTAGTTAACGTGAAGTTGTTCTATAACTATTGTTTTTCCTTTCTGTATACCTATACAGACATATGTGTAGATAGATGCCTGAGGATCAAAGTGCCCATGATTAGAATTTGTTTAAAGTTGTACTCCATAAGATTTGAGATAACTTGTTTCTAGTGGCCTCTTTGTTGGTAAGATGTAACTGCAGGTAAGCCTGTTCTTTCAGAGCCTCCATCTTGTCATGTTCACGGTAACTATGTGTGTTGACATTTGTTGTTTTTTTTGCTCTTTTGTAAACTTCATTTACACACACTTCTTCCAGTCTGTCCCCTAAATCTTCCCCTCTCAAATCCAAACACACACACACACACACAAACACACGTTGCTAATACACTTCTGTCCTCACAACAAGCCTGACTCAGAAGTTGGAATTTCCGATTACAAGTGAACGCAGCATTACCGTTGCTGATGATCTGGGCCAACAGACCAACCACTGTCAGCAGAGTCACTAACATGGAGGCTTATTTACATCTAGAAAGGGAATGTCTCCACAGACACAGATATTAGAATACTCTGCAAATAAGGCAAAAAGTGCTTTCATTAGTGGGTCATATGATCAATCACCATTGTTTTAACTCACTCTGATAGATATTAACTTAAAAGGCAATTACATAGATGAAAATGTTGTACATGGTGGTCACTTCCATTCATCGATTGATAGTTGCATTTATTCATTCATTATTCATCCATTATTCATTCGAGAGGGTTGATTACCCACAATACATCAACAGTGTTCTGTACAGAGATCAAAAGGTTAGTTGGTGTGGAGAAAACTTCCATGGGTGTCTAGTTGATTCATTGATCAAGAAGAGACTGATTGAGAATTAAATTAAATGTTATTTACAGTGCCAAATCATAACAAAAGTTATCTTGATACACTTTAAATATACTGTAGAGTAGGTAAAGACCACATTCTATGACTTATTTATGATTTACACTCCAGGTAAGGAATGAGTCCTTACCCCAAGTGAAGGAGTTCAAGTACCTCGGGATCATGTTCACGAGTGAGGGGACGATGGAGCGTGAGTTTGGCCGGAGAATCGAAGCAGCAGGGGCGGTGTTGCAGTCGCTCTACCGCACCGTTGTGACGAAAAGAGAGCCGAGCAAAGGCAAAGCGCTCGATCTACCGGTCAATCTTCGTTCCTACCCTCACCTATGGTCATGAAAGCTGGGTCATGACCGAAAGAACGAGGTCGCGGGTACAAGCGGCCGAAATGGGTTTTCTCAGGAGGGTGGCTGGAGTCTCCCTTAGAGATAGGGTGAGAAGTTCAGCCATCCGTGAGGAGTTGAGGTGGTTCGGGCATCTAGTAAGGATGCCCCCTGGGCGCCTCCCTAAGGGAGGTGTTCCAGGCACGTCCAGCTGGGAGGAGGCCTCGGGGAAGACCCAGGACTGGGTGGAGAGAATATATCTCCACACTGGCCCGGGAACGCCTCGGGATCCCCCAGTTAGAGCTGGTTAATGTGGCCCGGGAAAGGGAAGTTTGGGGTCTCCTGCTAAAGCTGCTGCCCCCGCGACCCAACCCCGGATAAGCGGATGAAGATGAAATGAGATAGACCCAACAATTCCCACATAAGCAGCAACAAGTCACACTATAAGACAGAGGCAACGAAAATCTTTCCTTTAACAGGCAGGAACATGGAACAGACCCAGCTCTATGGAGGATCTGTCTGCACCGGTTGGGGAGGACGAAAAGGAGAGAGAAAGAAAGAAAAGACAGACAGATGGACAGAGAATGTAGAATTTATTTAGTCAGGATAGCCCCTTGAGATGAATCATCTCATTTTCAAGGGGGTTCTTATATATAATGGAATACATAATACAAAGTCAAAAAGAAATACAGTAAGACACAATACAGAACTTATATATGCACACAAACACAGTCACACAGACAGGACTCTCCTAACCCCAGCTTTTCCCAGACAGCCAACACTCAACTTCATAGTCATTTCAGTGATATCCATGCTAAAAAAGAAGAAAGGTAAAGGTAGGTAGAGGTGAAGGTTTATGAGATAAATATATTAAATACAAGAGTGATATAAATTAGAAAATGGATGAAACATTTGAATAAGGATAAATAAATAGATAAAAAAATAAATGAAAGAAAAAAAAAAAAAAATCAGAAGCAAGAACAAGGGGTTTGCAAATGAAGTAGTAGTAATGCTTTGAAACCATGAAGAGAAGTAGTAGACCTAAACTGGCATGGGAGATTGTTCCAATCTGATGGAGCTTTGAATTGAAATGCGTGACGACCGAATTCTGTGTGAGTGTGGAAAAGATGAGTCAGTATGTATCAGTATGTCTTAAGTTATAGTGTGTACTATAAGGAATTAGGAGTTGTTTCAAGTATAAAGGCAAATTAAAATGAATACATTTAAAAATGAACAGTAGCCAATAAAAGACTCTTCTGGCTTTTGGGGTTAACCACTTCAGAGAATCGTAAAGAGTACAGTGATGAGTCCTGTATGAACATCTAAGAACAAATCTACAGAGGCTGTTATGAAGCACAGTGAGAGGACAAAGATTTGATTCTGTGATGTTCTGATAGATAATATCTGCATAGTCAAGAATGGGGAATATTAATATACGTCATATTCACATTACTATAGATATTATTATAGTTACTGTTAGGCTTTGCTTGCTTGCATCTCTGGAAGTGTGTCTGTCTGTCTCTCTCTGTCCATCTGTGTGTCTTTTCTCTCTTTCTCTCTCCTTTTCTTTCTCCCCAACCGGTCAAGACAGATGGCTGTCTTCCACAGAGCAGGGTCTGTCCGACGTTCCTGCCTGTAAAAGGGAAGGTTTTCGTTGCCACCGTACTCTACAGAGGTATTGTTGGGTCTATGTAAATCATAAATAAGTCATTGAGTGTGGTCTTTACCTACTCTGTAAAGTGTCCTGAGATAACTTTTGTTATGATTCGACACTATAAATAAAATTGAATTGAATTAATTGTGAAATAATTATTTTCCGGACATGTCGTGTAAAACAATTACAGTAGTTTCAAAAGGCAATACATTTTCTTTTTAATTGAGTCAATTTGGGATTTAAAGGATAACTGAGAGTCGAGCTGGAGGCCCAAGTATTTAAATTCAGTTACATTTTCTAGTGGTGCCTCATCAAGAAACGTTAAGGACCATTTGTTAAATTGTAGACCAGATCTAGCACTGAAAAACAAGCAATGAGATTTTTTGTTATTTAAGAGAAGTTAGAGACAGACAAAGACACACACAAAGACAGACAAACATACATGCATATGACTGTACATACATACCATGGCTACAACATCTCAGCTACATCCTGGCAAGTCTACAGTTCTGCAGAGACTTTACTTTCTGCGTGGACTGAATATTTTTAATGTGGACAAGACACAACTGGCTCCTTTCAACGCAAAGGAGCGGCGGCTCTACTCCGTGTTCCTCACGGTTTGCTGAACTTCTCACCCTATCTCTAAGGGAGACTCCAGCCACCCTCCTGAGAAAACCAATTTCGGCCGCTTCGACCTCGTTCTTTCGGTCATGACCCAGCTTTCATGACCATAGGTGAGGGTAGGAACGAAGATTGACCGGTAGATCGTGAGCTTTGCCTTCCGGCTCAGCTCTCCTTTCGTCACAACATTGCGGTAGAGCGACTGCAACATCGCCCCCGCTGCTCAGATTCTCCGGCCAAACTCACGCTCCATCGTCCCCTCACTCGTAAACATGATCCCGAGGTACTTGAACTCCTTCACTTGGGGTAAGGACTCATTCCGAGGCCAACCCCCACCGGGAACGAATCCGACTTACTGCCGAGAATTCGGACACAGCTCTCGCTTTGGGTGTACAGAGATTGGATGGCCCACAGAAGTGACCCCTTCACCCCATACTCCGGTAGCACCTCCCACAGTATCCCCCGAGGGACCCGGTCATATGCCTTCTCCAGATCCACAAAGCACATGTAGACTGGATGGGCATACTCCCAGGCCCACTCCAGGATCCTTGCGAGAGTGAAGAGCTGGTCCGTTGTTCAACGTCAAGGACGGAATCCACATTTTTCCTCTTCAATCTGAAGTTCGACTATAGGACGACCCCTCCCTTCCAGCACCTTGGAGTAGACTTTACCAGGGAGGCTGAGTAGTGTGATACCCCTGTAATTGGCACACACCCTCTGGTCCCCCTTTTTAAATAGGGGAACCACCACCCTGGTCTGCCACTCCCTTGGCACTGTCCCAGACTTCCACGAAATGTTGAAGAAACGTGTCAACCAAGACAGCCCCTCCAAACCCAAAGCTTTCAGCATTTCTGGACCAATCTCATCAATCCCTGGGGCTTTGCCACTGTGGAGTTTTTTGACTACCTCAGTGACTTCTGCCAGAGATATTGACAATGATTCCCCATCAGCCTCCAGCTCTGCCTCTACAAAAGAGGTCGGATTAAGGAGTTCCTCAAAGTGCTCCTTCCACCGCCCGATTACCTCATCAGCTGAGGTCACGAGCGTCCCGTCCTTGCTACAGCTTGGACGGTTCCCCGTTTCCCCCTCAAGAGATGTCGAATGGTTTTCCAGAAGCACCTTGGTGCCGCCCGAACGTCCTTCTCCATGACTTCTCCAAACTCCTCCCACACCCCCTGCTTTGCCTCTGACACAGCAGAGGATGAAGCCCTTCTGGTCCGTCGGTACCTTTCAACTGCCTCCGGAGTCTTCTGGGATAACATATCCCGGAAGGCCTCCTTCTTCAGCTTTCCTGACCACCACAGTGTTCGAGAGTTACCGCCCCTTGAGGGACCTAAGACATTGAGGCCACAGCTCACCGCTGCAGCTTCAGCAATGGAAGCTTTGAACATTGCCCACTCCGGTTCAATGCCCCCAACCTCCACAGGAATGCCAGAAAAGCTTAGCCGGAGGTGTGAGTTGAAAATCTCTCGGACAGGGGCCTCCTCCAGACATTCCCAGTTCACCCGCACTTCTCGTTTGGGCTTACCTGGTCTGTCCAGAATCTTCCCCCATCCTCTGACCCAACTCATCACCAGATGGTGATCAGTTGACAGCTCTTCCCTTCTCTTCACTCGAGTCTCTAAAACATACGGCCTCAGATCAGATGATACGATCACAAAATTGATCATTGACCTTTGGCCTAGGGTGCTCTGGTACCACGTACACTTATGCGCATCCTTATGTTCGAACATGGTGTTAGTTATAGACAATCCGTGACTAGCACAGAAATCTAATAACAGACGACCGCTCGGATTTAGATCAGGGAGGCCGTTCCTCCCAATCACGCCTCTCCAGGTGTCTCCATCATTGCCCACGTGGGCGTTGAATTCTCCCAGCAGAACTATGGAGTCCCCTTCTGGAGCCCCATGCTCGATTACATTCAGGGTTTCCAAGAAGGCCGAATACTCTGAACTGCTGTTCTGTGCATATGCAACAGTCAGTGTTTTCCCCCCTACCACCCGCAGGCGTAAGGAGGCGACCCTCTCGTCCACCGGGGTGAACTCCAACACCGGGGCGCTCAGCCGGGGGTTTGTTAGTATCCCCACAACCGCCCGACGCCTCACACCCTGGGCAACTCCAGAGAAGAATAGGGTCCAACCCCTATCCAGGAGTACGGTTCCAAACCCGAGACTGTGTGTGGAGGTAAGCCCCACCAGATCTAACTTGTAGCGCTCCACCTCCCACACAAGCTCTGGCTCCTTCCCCGACAGAGCGGTGACATTCCACGTCCCCAGAGCCAGACTCTGCTGCCTGTGTCTGGTCCGTCAAGGCCCCTCCCCTTCACTGCTACCCGTGCAGCAGCGCACCCGACTCCAGCGGTTCCTCCTGCGAGTGGTGGGCCCACAGGATGGAGAAGAGGGAGTTGCCACGTCACTTTTTCGGGCTGTGCGCTCGGACGGGCTCCGTGGCAAATCCGGCCACCAGACGCGCCCTCCGTCTCGGCCTGGCTCCAGACGGGGGCCCCAGGTTTCCTCTGGGCAGGGTCTCTCTTCCTCTTCCTCGTTTTTCCATTGAGTCTTTGTTAACCATTCTTAGTCCGGCCCCTTGCCTGAGACCACTCTGCCATGGGAGACCCCACCAGGAGCACTAGGCTCCAGACAACACAGCCCTCAGGTTCACAGGGACACACAAACCTCTCCACCACGTTAAGGTTATGGTTCCCGTTAAATAGCCAGTAAATTAATTGACACGCCGCAGCAGCTTTCCTTTGAAAATATCTGTGACGGACAACTGTTACAGAAGGCATGGTAGATCTTAGCCAGCTCTGACCACCAACCCTTGGAGGAATTTGTTCTTCTCCCCACTTGGCGGAGATATAGATGCCCAACAATAAAAGAAAACAATAGGGTTAAGTTTTCTTTTGCAATAAATGCACTTCACTTGCATTGAACCTTAACTGCCCTGTTGAGCAGTACTTTCTCATGGCTACCGTTCTAATAGTTTGAATACTTTTAATGAACAGATATGTCTTTCTTTTTTTATTCTTTTTTTTTTGGTTGTTGGCTGTAACTGTTGTGATTAGTGTCCCATGTCCTTGTGTATGTTGTGTATGTGTTTATGCCAGCCACTGTAAATCATATTTCCCCTTGAGGGACACAAAGAACTGAACATCCAACATACCCAGCATGTGTGTAGCTGACACATTGTAGCTTGCATTCATGGAGCCCCTCCGTCTGATCAATGAAAATTGACGCTGGCTTCAGAGAGTCGAACTCCTTCAATTCAGCCCCATGCATTTTAAAATCCTACTGAGTATACACATACATACAATATCATCAACTGTGCTCAATAAGAGCAGTATCTCAACATGTCTTAACCAAAGCATGAGGAGAACTCATTCAAGTCATGTAAATGGGCCATATTCCTCAATTTATCCATTTTTGGTATGCCTTTTCCTCATTCCAACATGAATTTATTACATTATTGCAACGTTATTACAATATAGGCTAAGTTATCACATTATGGTGAAACAAATGTCTCGCTATGACAACATAAGGGATGATGTTGACGAGACAGATTAGAGTGTTAGTTTATATGTTGTAATAACGTAAAAATATCTTATTGGAACATAAAACCATCTAGTTATATTTTGACATCCATCTTGTTATAAAAAAGAAATGAAGAAATAATGTGTATATATTATAAAAACTGATGTCATTTTTTTTTATTTTCTGGGATGGCGGCAATCTAGTTCTGTAGAGGGTTACATTCATTTCCTGACATTGTCTTTCAGCGCAGCACTGATGTGTTCTGGAAGTCAGAGGCAAGGTCCGTACCAAGGAACCCGAGTGATATCCGTATCCTGAACCCCTACTTCATCCAGTGGGCCTTCTTCAAGCTGATTGGCTTACATCTGGTCTGGGCTGGAACTCTGGTAGCTGACTCCACTGTCTTGTCTGTTCGCATTATGAAGGCCTCTGTGAACACACAGCAGATGCTGCAGGAAGCCGAGCACCTACACAGAGCCTGAAACCAGTCTGAAAACAAAGTGTTACCATTAGGCTGTTATAAATAGAACCATTCTTCAGATATCACATCTGTAAGACATCCACACAATAACCATACAGTTTAAACAAGGCTTGTCTGCTGCACATTCACATGTTCACTATATTCTGTTTCTTTTCTGGGGTATAGGTTATGGCTCAGTTACCTGTTTCATAAACACTCTTCTCGTCTTTGTGTCTGCTTTTCAGAATATCCCTAACCTGGGGACAGTTGCATTAAGAATGGCCCTTCATAACTGTGATGAAGTAGCCATGGCTGGATTTGGCTACAACATGAGCACCCCCCAGGCCCCTCTACACTACTATGAGAAGATCAGAAAGTCTGCCATCAAGGAGGTAAAGACCTGATTTGGTGTGAAACTAAAATAAGTTCTAAAACTGATGACATTGCAAAGCTCTCTGTAAAGCTTTGACACAGGTTCTGAGCGTTGGTGGTCTAAGTTGGGTCAGCAGTGAGTGTCTGTTGCCCCAGTTTGCGGTGTGTCCCGCCCCATTGGCACTAGCTGGCCTTTATAGGCTGTTTGGACAGTTCAGTGTAAGAAACCACTCTGATTGGCAGTTCAGTCAGTGCTCGAGAAGAGAAACGGAATTGAAGAAAGTAAACAAATGGCTTAAGTCAAGAGGCTGTAAGATGGAAACCAAACTTGTTGTACCAGGTAAGAATTTGTTTTTTAATCCATTGAGCTCTGCAGCAGAAAAGGTTCCTAGTTGTTTGTGTTATCGTTCACTAGCACACGGTGAATATCGTTTGTTTGTTTGTTAGATTCATTAATTAATCTCATAACACATACGTTCACTTTCATACTGAAAAGAAAGAAAATCAAAATCATCAAAACTGTTTCTTTCAGTTAGCCAAGGCTTCTCTCTTTCGCCTGCTCTCCATTGCTCAGTGTTTCAAATGTTTAACTATTGCTCCGCCTTCTTTATATAAGATCATAATGTTCAATGTTATGAATGTAGTTTATTTGCTGTGTTGGAGGCAAGGCTTGGGGAAGAGAAGGCTCGGCTACGCACCATACTGTGTGGAATTTGGACGTAGCCTTCGTCAACCATAGGTTAGTGAAGAATCAAAATCAAACCCAATGTGGCTCCCGCTTGTTCAAAATGTTGCCATTTTAGTTCCTGAATCCACAAAAAAAAAAAGGTGGAGCTAAGGTGGGCAAAATGAAGCCCACAGTCTGCTACAAGACAGCACCCACCGTCACTCAAAGCTGCCCTGCCCTTATTTATGCAGAACTTTAAGCCTTAATGTAATTTAAACAGATGACTATATAAAATTAAAATTAAAAACAGTCATCATTGTCACACTCTGGCCTAGAGTGAGGGTAGTTTGCCGGAAGGCTAATTGGAAAAGGGGTGGTTTAGCCTTTAAATGTTGACAAAAAAGGTCGCAAGACGGAGACCACTTCTAGAAAAAATGAAATGTTTTATAGTCCTTTAAACATTGTCCATCGACAGCAGAGTTTCAATGTTTCAACAAAAAAATCCAAAAGAAAATATTCACAGTACTTGGGTCCACACAGCTATGCAGCCCTTCACCAACTGCCTAGGCAGTATCGAACCCCTCAATTCAAAGGCCTAGCCCCTCCCATGGACCATACCATCTTTAATTGAAATTAATTAAGTCATCAATCAATCTTTACAAGTTATTTTTCCAAATCACTGTCATATATACCTACACTCCATCTATCTATGTGGTATGTGTATTGAATGATGGTGTGGTGTGCTGGTGTGATGTTTTACCATTGGCAGGGGAAACTGCCACAGTCATGATTGTTGGAGAAGGAGATTAATATTGAATCCATAAGTATTAAATTAATTAATCACCTTTATTAATAAGGCTAATTAATTTTCTCATTAAAGAAGGGCCCCACGCCGATATCTACAGAATTTTATTAAACTTTGGCGAGGGTTTAATACCTGTTAATGTACGCTAGTATTTTCATTTTAAAAGAACAAATCAACTTCTCATTAAATTCTTTATAAATTTTGATAAAATATTGACCATGAGACTGCAATTATAATGAAATATTCACAGACACAGCAGAGAGAGAGTATATAATGATCTGATAATTAACATTCTGAAGACAACACTCAACATTTCTTACCATCTGAAAACCAGCCCCAGAGACACTCCAAAGTCCTCCAAACTCAAGAGCTGAGCCCAGAAAGTCCCCTATGTCAGTTGGTTCTGAGGCTAACGGCCCCCTCTCAGACACAGTCTGACCAGCCTCACATCAACACTGCTCTCCAAACACCAGTCAGAGTAAAGCAAATGATATTATGATGTAAAGAAACAGGATTATGATGTAAAGAAACAGGACCATTGGGAAGAAACAACAAACAAAAGCCAAAGTAGATTAGAATGTTCTTTTGCACTTCAAAGAGATTATGAATGATCAGAATATCTGTGTACTCTCAGAGATAGAAAACAGAGACAGATCCTGACCAAGTACAGGCTCGGTGACCACAGACTGGCAATAGAAACAGGAAGGCACAAAAAAAACAAAAGAAAACAGAACGTGCTCAGCTTGTTATCCCAGAGTTCAAAGAGCTGAATGATCTTCTGTGCCAAAGACGCTGCGTCCCAGACTACAGACCACAGACCGGTGGCCCTGATGTCCCACATCATGAAGACCATGGAGAGATTGTTCCTGGAGCAGCTAAGGCCCATGGTCAGGTCCTTCACTGATCCGCTACAGTTCGCCTACCAGCCCCGCCTGAGAGTTAAGGACTGCATCACCTACCTGCTGAACAGAGTCATCTGGACAAGCCTGCGAGCACTGTGAGAGTCATGTTCTTTGAATTCTACAGTGCATTCAACACCATCCGTCCGGCTCTACTGGGTGAGAAGATGGCTAAGATGCAGGTGGAGGTCCCCATCGTGTCCTGGATTGTGGATTACCTGATGGGCAGACCGAAGTATGTACGTATGTACTCTTCACCCTCTTCACCTCAGACTTCAACTATTGCCACCTTCAGAAGTTTTCTGATGACTCAGTAATAGTTGGCTGGATCAGAAAGGGGGATGAAAGTGAAAACAGGACTGTGTAGTGAGTTGAATCATCTGCAGCTCAACGTGACTAAAACAAAGGAGCTTTTAGTGAATCTGAGGAGGGGGAAAACACCTGTGACCCCTGTCTCCATCCAGGGGGTCCCTGTAGACACTGTAGAGGAGTATAAGTATACTCCTCTGACCTCACACTGACCTCTGACCTCTGTCTCTGTCTTTGCTGTCACATGCTGACGAACTGATCAGGATGGCCGGTGATGTCGTGGGGGAGGATCCCTGAAAACTGTAAGAGAGAAGGATGCTGTCCAGGCTCCCGTCTATCCTGGACAATGTCTCAAACCCTCTCTATGACACTCTGGCCCAGCAGAGGAGCACCTTCAGCAGAGAGCGAGAGAGAGAGATATTTTTGATTTTTAAAATCTACTTTATTGTCGTTTTTCAACCATACACAATATACAAGTTAATGCCTAATAAAATATCTTTTAAAAACGCAGCCTAGATAAATAAATAAATAAAACATTCACATGAGGTATTTTGCAAACAACAGTTCTCCAGCTGTGACAGAACACAACACATTTTGGAAACACCACATATCTTTAAAAGAGTCCAGGTCCCCTGCAGTTTTATAAAAACTCAAATCCACCAGCAGTCTGGCCTTAATCATGTTCACACAGACAGGGACCGACTCCACCTACATATACATACACCACCATCTCAGCCTGCTCTAAAACAAAGTTTAAAAGCTGGCTGTTGTGTTTGTGTTGGCGAGTGTATCTAAAGCCACACATAAAAACCTGCTTACTAAACCTCTTTTTAAAACTAGTAAAAACAACTTGTAAAAACAGAAACAGTGCTGACAGACGGTGACACTCGTAAAAACAGTGGAAAATTGTCTCTTTTAATCCACAGAATGGGCATTTGTCCTCCAAGGAATCTTTTATCATGGCCACAAAAGAGTTCACTACCATGAAGCCTCTGTAAGTCCCCGTGTCTCTTACACAGTGGAGGCCTGTAGAGAGACCTCCACTGAGGCTTGGATCCCAGGTCCAGCCCTAAAAAAGTCCTCCAAGGACTGTCTGTCTGTCCATTCAGTTTTTTTCTGTTCAGTGTTTTTACCAATAGTTTATAGAACATTTTCCCCGAGGCTCCCGGGGTGTGTTGCCTCCAAAAATGGCCCAGAGCAGTCTTTAGAATCCACAGCCAGAAAAGTGGCAGGAAAAGGGTCCTCCGTGCTGGGGGGGTCTGTCTGTGAATGTTTTTAAAAGCAGGGTGTCTTGACCTGTCAGTTTATTTCTTCAGTGGTCAAGCACTTTTTTAATTACCCTGGTGGATCTCAGGCCCAGCTTATCAGCCAGCCCAGTAGGGTCCTCCAGCTGGGGCCCGGCCTTTTTTTGGGTCTCGTCCCCCAGAAAGACCCCAAGATATTTCCTTCTCTTTTCCAATGTAAGCCACCGGGCAGCCTGAGCCAATACCCCAGCTGCTCCCCGACCATCAGAGCCTCGCTCTTCCCCCAGTTCACCTTTGCAGAAGAAATAAAACCAAAGTCCTTCACAGTATCAGTTAAAACATCTATATCTCTTTGTGTATTGACCTATACAATAAGGTCATCAGCATATACAGACAGTTTAAAAGACACATCACACTAGGGGAAACACACACCGTTTAAATTATTCCTATGTTTATGGAGCCGGTCAAAAGCCTTTTCCTGGTCTATGGAAATAAGACCAGTTTTTACAGCCAATGAATTGGAGAGGTCCAAAACATCCCGAATTAAAGTGACATTATCACTTAAGAGCCTGCTGGGCACACATTAAGTCTGGTCAGACGGACGCCATCACCTCCCTCAGTCTCAGGGCTAGAGCTTTGGACAGGATTTTATAATCCGAGCACAGCAGCAAGACCGGCCACCAGTTTTTCAGGTCCTGCAGGTCTGCCTTCTTCGACAGCAGGGTGATGACGGCCCTCCTGCAGTCAGGCGACTTTGGTTTAGCACCTTCAGCAGGTCCTGTCCTATAATGGACCAAAAAGACTTGTAAAAGTCAACAGGAAGGTCGTCCATCCCCGGAGCTCTGCCATTGTGCATGCTGGTCAGTGCAGTGAGAAGCTCCTGCAGAGTCATCTCTGCAGCCAGCTGAGAGTTTTGGTCAGCACTGACCTGAGGGAGACCACTGACTACCTGTCTCTCCAGATCCTTCATTGACCGAGTTAAGTCTCTCGTGACATTGCGAGTGAACTGCTGGCAAAGTGGTTTGATTTTGGTTTTCCCAAAATCCCACAGCTGCTGAATGCTGGGAAAGGCAGGCCTGCTCTCTCCATGGGAAAACCAGAACAACTTAAAAGCAGTTCTAAAAGCCTGGTCTTTTAAAGGATTGTGTTAAAATGCCAATAGGCGCTCTTTAAACGAACATTTTTAATAAAAACAGAGCAGGAGGCAAGACAGTGATCAGTAAAACCCACAGGAATGGTAGAACAATGTATTGTAAAAATACAAAGGTCTACAAGAAGGAGTCAGCAGAGAGGTCTCACAGCAATCAAGGAGAATTTATTGAATCAAGGTTTGATACACTCATCAGAGAGTTCCAAGATCCACAATACCAAAATTCTCAGTGTCTCTTTACAGAACTTCCCATCTTATACCGAGGTCCGCGTGCTGACAACGTTTACATGCCCCATCAGGTCTTTCCAATACACACTCAGTACATTTACAATCAATGGCGTCTACTTTGTGTCCAGACGTCATCATGCCCAAATACAGTTCTATTGTTCTATTCTAAACAGAATGTGCTTATCAGGCCTATGTCCCCAGTACACTGTGACCTAACCCTGTTATTCACTTTCTCAATCATGTTTTCTTCCACATAGAATAGAATAGAATAGAATAGAATAGAAATACTTTAATGATCCCAGATTGGGAAATTATTTTGTAACAGCAGTAGTGGGTCAGCAAATAAACACTCTAATACAACCTCATTAAAGTATTATCGTTAGAAATCAATTCGGTAATTCGGTAATTTGTGCAGTTGTGTTAAATCAGAACATGAAATTAGAGTATATATGTGTCTATATCTGAAAATGAATCATAATATTTTACCTGTAAGAATATCAACTGAGTAACAAATGTAGTGTAAGCCTGAGCAACTTTAGATTAGCACTTGCCTGCGTTGTGCAGTTGCGTTAAATCATGTTTGATTAGAATAAAAATTAATCTTAACCTAACTGAATATAGTTGTTGTTAAATCATGTTTTGATTAGAATAAAAATGAATGAATGAAAACACTGAACAATGAATGAAAATTAATCTTAATCTAACTGAATATAATGAATGAAAACACTACTTTCTTCTTTCGTGACTTTCAACTATGCGGATCATCCACTGTGATCTGGTGATTATAACCATCTAATCTGTGTGTGTATGTGTTTACATCCACCATACCATATGCCTCCTGAAGTCACTATATGTGATTTACCTTGATTGTCTTAGTACCATAAAACCTGTAACTATTCTCTAGTGTATGATTATGATGTAACCTTTATACTGCGACTTACACTCTAATATTGGATAGCATACATCCATGAAATTCATGAACATTCTTGTACAGTCTTAAACAATAATGGAATAATATGTGGGTTAATATGTGTCGGCATCGCCCATCATCAGTCCTGGAAGTCGCCGACTCCGCCACTACCAAGATTCAGTTTGGCAATATTTCAGCGTGAGAGGATGTCTCATGGCACAGTCCTGATGAGCTCTCTCTCAGTTAGTTTGTGTCCATTTCACCATCCTCCTTTCTCCAAAAGAGAAAAAGAAAAAATCAGAAACCATGCAGACATTCAATAGTTCATTTGCCCTGGGTGGTGGTTCAGTTGACCAACTCTAGTTGAGCCATTTATAGTTTTGTATCTTCCACTGCCCGCTTATACACATTCCCTGGATCCACCTTTCCAGTATGGGTATTATGCAACAGTGTAGGGATGCTTCAATAATTAACACTATGAAAAACACCATAGCTTTTATACATAACGCTCCCCACTCTCCGGCTATTGCTGCTTCTAGTCCTCTCCACTCACGTGCATCTCTGCCAGCATTTTTGTAATTGCAATTTCTTCATAGCTTTAATCTCATCTTGGGCATTAAACTCGTAAGGAATTCCTCGTGGTTGTCCTATAACATTCAAATAAACATCCCTGTCCTCCATTAGACTTCTTCTCATTTGTGTCTTTCATTATCTACTTCCATGATCCATCCACACAACGCCTCTCTCATGACAGGCACGCATTTTACTGCCCCTTAGTCCCTAACTTATCTGTCCCTAACTTATCTGACAGCCACTCACATAACTTGCCCACTTTCATCTTTGACGATTTCTGAAATCGTCACCTCTCTTCTTTCTACCGTAGTCTTAATCTCCCTCCTGTTACCACATCTGTCCTAAGTAGTTTGTTCTCTTCTAACTTCTCTGGTACCCTTTCTAGATTTATGTCTCCCCATATAGCACTCATTTGGGTTTGTTCATTTATTATTATATGGGCCTTGTGGTCATAGTTTGGGTCTCATTGTCTACCCAACTTAACTTGTATTGTCAGTTCCTGCCCTTTAATTATGCTGATCTGACACTGATCTAACCCCCATCTGCTGCCTTCTTTTCCTCTGTCTATACCACACAGGTTTGTCTCCCCCACTTTCACATGCACAATGTACTCATATATTGTTCTGGAAGTATTATTTTATTTTCCCAAATTCATGTTGTATGTCATGTTGTATTTTCTTTCGCATTTTTCTGCTTTCCTGTGTTAGACGCTCAAATGGGTTTGTACATTTATTTCTATCTGACAATGCTGGCAGGTGGCACAGAGTGTTTAATTTTGCATCATACTCATCTGTTTTGGACTGGTGGATCCCTTTTCCTCGTCTCCGACCCCTTCTTTCTGTGGAATCTTGCTTGTCGGTACCTGGCTTGGCACGGTTCTGCTCTCCACAGTCATCCACCTCTGAACACACAGGAATGTCAGAGTCAGTTTTACCACATTTTTCTCCTACTTCTGCCATTGGGTTCCCTTCATCCTTGATTCGCGTTTTTGTGCAGTGGTTCAGATGATACCACGTGATGCTCCCTTCGACCTGGACAGCTGTCGGCGTGGCCCTGACCACCTGGTATGGTCCTTCCCAACGCGGTTGATGCCACTTCCTCCGGAACACCTTGATCTACACCAAGTCTCCTGGTTTCACTGGCAACTCCCCCTTCTGCTCCAGGCTCTCCTCTCGTGCTCTTTCCTGTGTGTAGATAATTCTATGGATCATAGTCAGATATTTCATATATGCTTTCAGCTCATTTTGCAATTGTTCAAGCAGTGGTCCTTTAAAAAGGACCTCTTAGCTGCAGTGCTGGCATAGGACGACCTGTTAGCATTTCATGCGGTGTTAAATGCCTTATTCTATGCGTTTGCATGTGATAGCTCATTAGTGTTAGTGGCGAAGCATCTACCCACCTCGTTCACCATTGCTTGCATATAAGGCGACAAGTAGCCTTGTTGGCGAATTTTCTTCATCACTTCCCCCCTTGCACAGTGATCTAGACTGTGCACTTTAGAAATTAACATGGACAACAACGTCAGTGGGGCCACCAACAAACCGTCTTGTGACCTCCATAACCCTTGTTCACTCATTCTCCAAATGTCTCATTCATCCTCAGCCGCTTCTTTTGTATCAAAAGTTGTACTTTTAAATATTTGGGTGTTTTCAACTGGATTTTGCATATTTTTTGACAAACACAAAATTGTCATGTTTATTTTACACAATGCATCTCTTCCAATCAAATTAACATTTGTTTGTTTCGCAACCAGAATTGGGATTTTAATTTTTTCATATTCTGTGGTTATTTTCACTGGAGCCGTCATTTGATTTAGTTCTTAGTTATTAGCTATTATTAGTTTTCTGTGGTTGTTTTCACTGGAGCCATCATTTCAATTAGTTTACATCTTGTAATGCTGTCACTGAGGAACACACCAGTGACAGGGTTGAACATGAAATCTGCACAGATGTTGATGGGAAGAGCCCTACACAGCACACTTCCTTACTCCAGTGCCTTGCTAAAGCAGTCCACCCCACAGAACGTGCACAGCAGGGTACAAGATTTGCAGTCTCGCTAGCGTCTATACTATGACCGAAATGCCAAGCCATTGCCTGCATTGGACCCAGGTACCACAGTACACATGGAGACATGATGTGGTTGGGAGCCAGTCATAGTGACAGGCCAGAGACATGAGCCAGGCTTCTACAATGTGCTGACTCCAGCAGGAGAGACTTTGAGGATGGCCAGGCGACATCTCAGGAGGATACATCCCAGTCTGTTCAGAGACACTGTCTTAGATGAAGGTCCAGACGTCGCACAGTCTCAGACACATGGGTCTACTGACCTGTCGCCACAAGATCCACCACCACTGGTTGTGCTGCCTTTGGATTTGAGCAGTTCACCTGCATACCACACCAGAAGTGGCAGGCTGGTGAGGCGTCCTGTCAGGTTCAGAGACTAGTTTACGGTCTCAACACACAGCCTTCATGTTAAAAAAAAAAAAAGATAAAAAGGAAAGTAAGGGACAACAAAGGCAATATTTGATGTTCTATTATCATGAATGTTTTATTCACATGTTTATAAAAGTTTGCTTCTAAAGAAAACAAGTTGTTCCATTAAGAGTTAAGCCTGAGGGACATGTATTCTGATATGTCTGCATAGAGAATGGAAAGCCATTTGTTAACACTGAGAGCTATTCTTTGAGAAATATGTCACTCGATTTAGGGTATTTGATAATGAGCACAATACAGCTTGATGTTAATGAAGTTGATGCCACTAGGTGCATGAAGACATCTCATTCTTGGAAAAGGGGGATGTGGTGTATCTGATCGAGCACTCGGTGCTCGACTGTTCATGACTGTGTCACTCGATGAGTGCGGTGATTGATTGTTCCTGTATGTGTGTTATGAAGTTGTGCTGCTACTAAAAGAGCACATGTTACAGCCTCGCCTCTGTGTGTGATATTTATCATAGAGACCCACAATGCGCACTACAATAGTCACGCAATAACATAAAACCACAACAGTGGTGCGTGACAAACTTTGGACCCTTGCAGCTTGTTGAGTTGTAATTGTATCAGTTTCCGTCGCAAGTTTTTGTCAGCTTCCCCTTCCCTTTTTATGTCTTTACGATGTTTTTCTATTGCATGTACCACATTGTCCCGAAACTGTTGGTGTGACATTGATGTTAGCCCTACCACCTCTTCCAGCTTACTCTGGACTGGGGCTGGCATGGCCTCCACAATGGCGTTCCTGAACAATGTCATCAGCACTAGGCTGATCTCAATCTCCTCCTCAGTTACCTGCTTCCACCTTTTCATCTGCCTTGTGATGTACATGGCTGGGTTCTCAGTCTCTGAGTGCAACTCCCCCTTAAGAGCCTTTGGATCAACTCTTGTGGGGTATTCCCTTCGCAGCTCCGTCCACAGTGTGGTGGGATATGCGTTGAACTCGGTTCCATCTGCTCTTGGTTCTAACATCCACCCATTTTGGCTGTGTTTGAAAAGGTTCTCCATTGCTGCTGCCCCAAAACATCTTGCCAATATTGCTTTTATGTCACCGAGGGTGACTACTAAATAATAGATAACAGGCTATAGACATTTGAATGTAATTCCCGTGCTAGGCAACAGCCTTGGTCCTTGCTAACTTCCCCAAAATTTCAGTCCTGGAGGGCCACTGTCCTGCATGTTTAAGTTTCTCCCTGGTCCAACACACCTGATTCTAATGATGTGCTCGTTATCAGGCAGCTGAAGCTTGTCACAGGTTTCAAAATCATATAATCTATATATGTAATAATATGTTGCTGAGGATATTTGATCTACATCATCAAATAAAGCACTGTGTGTGTGTGTGTGTGTGTGTGTGTGTGTGTGTGTGTGTGTGTGTGTGTGTGTGTGTGTGTGTGTGTGTGTGTGTGTGAGTGTGTGTGAGTGAGTGAGTGAGTGAGTGAGTGAGTGAGTGAGTGAGTGAGTGAGTGTGTGTGTGTGTGTGTGTGTGCGTGCGCGCGTGCAGCATTTGTGCGTCAGACATAAAACATCATTCTTAATGCTTGCATTGGCTAATAATAACATATACACAGTGAATATTGTGATATATGAAGGTAACTCATGTCAGTCAACAAAGAAACAAACAAAGAATGAAACAAACAAACTTTTATGTGTAGAGCCTTCAAAGTGCTGTCTGGATGTAGGGTTTGGATGACCTGAGTCCATGACATGAAAAAATTAAAGATTTGCTGTAGAGCTAAACCAAATACATCATTGGAAAGGTCTCGACCTGGGGAGTAACAATATGTTAGTATTAATATTCTACATGGCTAAAATAATGAACTTTGAACCTTGACCTCAGGGCCTGTTTGAGGGCTTATAATTCTGCAATAAAAAGAAATACAGAAATGGGACCAACTGTTATAGAGAGCTCTTGACCCCAGCTATAACATGAGTACAATCAACAATTTTGGGTTTTGTCAATTATGGGTCAAATTAATTTTCACCTATGAAATAATTTAAAAATCTGATTACATCAATGTGTTAACTATGCCCTTAAACTCCTCAATGTATTCTCATTTCAACATTTACAACTTCCAATTCTATGAAAAATACAACCTTAATTAAAGAACTAAAACTCCAATGAGCCGCACAATAAGGCTAAGTACTACTGTCTGCCATAGTTGTAGTTTTCTTTAGTTCTTCCGGTTTGTAAATAAATGGGTTCACAAAAAAAAATATATATATATTACATATATCATATATCTAGAACAGCTGGATTAGTATTTAGATTGCATAAAGATGATCTATGTCAACAAAAAGTAAAGATGTATTCTTGAAATAGGTATGCAGTTTTCTGGTTTGAAAAAAGGGTAGTAAATAATGTGCCGTATACTTTAAATATTGAATATAGCCTAACTCCCGTTTTCTCTTCATATATATGGTCTTTATGTTAAGAAACAGTTCAGATGCTAGGTGTTTGAACAATATTTATTAGTTTTAAGTAAATTAGGGTTTGCATGCAGCGGACTGGCCACTTCCGGCTTCCGCAGCGTGCGTGGCAACCACCATAGCAACAATAGAAAACGATGCATCTGTGCATTACAACTATTTGTTTGCTTTGTAATAACTCATAAATAATATATCATAAACATTCACTAGACAAAGCTGTAGATTAGACATTTATTTGTGAGGCTTAATTCTTCATGTCTACGTTGTTATTACATACAAAATACAATATTTTTAAAGATTATCTCCAGACATGTTAGATGTATCAAAATACCTCGTTTGTAATAACAGTAATGTTTGAATGAGCCACCGGTATACTGGATGAACCAGAACCCCATGGCACATGTTTTTATATTCTATGTACTCACATTAGAATATGCCACTCTCATGCAAAATAAAACACATCCCACTGTGATATAATGTAAAACTTACAGAATCTTTAAAATATTTAAACAAATAATTGGTCACACTGTCCAACACTAGGCACTATATAAATGCAGCCATTTACTGAACTTCCACGAGCAACAAGTACAGCACTCTGCCCGAAACTGAGCACAACTTTCGTCACCTGTTATGTTAACTCTATACAACAGTTAGTTTCCAGCTTACACAAAGTATCAAGCTATTGCACAGACAAATGGTTATGTGTTGCTTAGCCACAGTCCAGTTCCAGTCTGGTGCTTTGTAGAAAGGATGTATAAAAGCAATATCACACGAGAGGGAGTGATGTTGTGCTGAACATCATCACAGCTGTGAATATGTAAAAGGCACACGGCCTGCGGCCTTATGTCCACAACTGAATCCCAGCCTCAAAGGCTTTACATTTCTTCCTCTGAAATATCTGGAGTGCTGTTGTCCTCATGGTCACTGTCCTCTTCAACGTCCTCATTGTCTTCCTCCAACATGAAAAAGGAGGGTTCAGTGTCAAAATGGGTGTAAGTGCTAGTAACTGTGCTCAGTTTCTGCTGCAGAATGTGCAGCTTGTGCAGCAGACAACAGAGCAGCCCCCTGTATCCCTCTTCTCTCAGCTCTCTGGGAGGTGCTAAAATAAAATGTAAAAAAAATAAATAATAATAATCAGATAGAAAATAAGGCAACTCTTTATGAACATTAAAATGCAGATTGTCTGCCCAGCTCTGAGACTGTACTACTACATACCATACTATGTTTCGTGATATTCTCTTGAGTGTGACGAAGGAGGCTGTATACTTTGTCCAAGGCCTTTCTCAGGTACTGGCAATGCTGGGTCATCTCCTTCACAATTATAACTTTTTCCTCTTCCATAGGCCTGACCAGCATAACCTGGTCAAAAGGTCGCCTCTTCAGGCGAAGACTCACCACTGTTTTGGAAAATAGAACAGATGGGACAAAAGTAAAACACTTAAGCCCCTTTCACATATACACTGCAAACATAAAATGATCTAGACAATCAGTATGTGAAAACACAAATATTTGATCCAGTCAGACTGTACATCAAGTGGAATTTACCTGGCCAGCTCCCAAGTACTACTACTATGAGCTACATGTCTTATGAAAAGCAGAAACAAGCAAAATTGACCATAAAAAAATAGTATTGTAAAACATATAGCGAAATGTATGTCAAGACTACCAAATCTATACACCCGTGACCATAACACATACCAGTGGCTGCCCACTGCTGGACGTCACACACCCATTCCTCCGTGTCCTCCAGAGAGATTTTGAGCTCCTGCTTGAGACTCTCAAGATTAGCTCCTTCGATTTCTGCTCTCTGTTTAGTCCATTTAGAATGTTTAAAAAAAAAAAAAACCTGGATAAGTCATGGTGTGATCCGTAAAAAGGTATGTTAACATAGGGCATTAGAGATAAGAGAATAAAGATGTTTTCACATTTGAACCCAGAATAATGTCAGAGAATCAGGTCCGGAGATAGTCCCGAGTTTCTCTTTCACACATGCAGATGTGTTCACACTTAATGTAACTACTTAGTTTGGTTTAGGCAAGGGGAGCGTGCAGCTGTATTCACACATGTGCACACTCTGGAATTACCCAGTCTTTGCACTATTAAGCTGGGAGGGTAAACTCCATTTGATGCCCGGTCCGACTGAATCCGATATTTGTGTACACACACAGCTGTACCAGGAAATGTTCAGATAGTTTCAGGTTTGCAGTGCATGTGTGACAGGGGCTTAAGATGTAGGACAACTATCTATTGGAATTTAATACACCAAAAGTATTTCATAGTATCAGACAAAATATGTTATTTAAAAAAAAGGGGACAATATCAGTGAGTGTATCTCTAATCATGATTGAAAAACCTAAATGACAACATGCAAAACATTCAAGCACAAATTTATGAGGATATTCTTAAAGGTATGTCCTCAAAAGAGACTATGTGCCTCATGAAACAATTATTTCCTTGTTATAACAAAGGCTATTTTATGGTGAAAGAATGCAATACGTATATAAGAATGCTAATTGGATAGAAAGGACATTGAGTTGTTTGCTGCAGTCATTTGATGTCAAAAACACTTAATGGTGATTTTTGTGAGTTGTCATGATGACAACACACGCCAGTGGGGCCGTCAAGTGTGCCACAGCTAGTTGGGAGGATGTTCTTCAGAGGAAGGTGTGAGGAGAAGGGACTGTTAAACTCAGTAGCAGTGAGTCAGTGGACCATAAGCCCATTGCTCTGCTCATTTTTTGTAGCCAATGCAGCACAAAAACACAGCGATCCAGCAAGCCAGCAGCCAACCAGCATATGGCTCTGCCATGCCTCCACACCACACCAGTCACATGACATTAGCTGAACAAAGTTGTCACTCCTTTAACCTGTGATGCCAGTATTCAAGCCCACAGAAAGTAACCATGAAATGACAAATATTAACTTGCAGTAAAGACTTCTTACTTTGAAAAATCTATTTGCCAGGGTCTTGTGCAGACTCTCTGTCTTCCTGTTATTCCATCCCATGGCAAGCACAGTTATCATCTCTGCTCTGCCTGTAAAAAAAATATCCACACACACAAAACCCCCCAGAAAATATCAAAATTCAGAAAAGCCTACCCTCAGTCAAGCCTACCCTTTTCTGACTACACACCAACCAGCATCAGCTGTTTTACATTGCTGACAGCAATGTGGAGTTACAGTCTCTGCGCCCAATTTCGAATTCAAGAGCTCTGGCATTGCAGCTCTGAATTCTTTTTCAGACATTAACTGTTTTCTTGTCCATGCTGACATTGTGGGTGTCTCCTCCACTTTAGTCTCTGAAGATGTTGATCTAAAATAATAAAACACAAAAATTGATGTAAAGGACAGTGTATTTTAAGACAGAAAAGTCATTTCCATAATGGCTTTGTTACTGCATGTGCATAAAAAAATCACAGCCACTACTTAAGTCAGTTGCCTAAATTTCACATTTTTAAATGGAAACATAAAGGTCGTCTTTAAGCTATTTAAGCTATCAGATGTCAATATGTGTACCAAGACTTAGGACATCTTGAGGAATGTCATCTGTCAGCAACTCCTCCACTTCTGGGGGCTTCCTAGCGCCACACGGTTTAACTATAAACACAAAACATAATGTAGGAAACATTACTGCTGACCAACTTGTGATTAACAGTAGAACTGTATTATATTTTACTGACCAGATCGATTCTTCCTAAAGTGTTGAGCTATAATGTTCCCATTCTTGTCCCTCTTCCTCAAGGTAACTCTGGAAACTTTAGTCCCTTTCTGTTTTCTTTTCTTTTCCGGATGCCATTTTAGATGAGAAAGAGAGAGAGAGAGAGAGAGAGAGAGAGAGGGAGAGAAAGAGAGAGAGAGAGAAGAAACTAACAAACAGAAGACCAAACGAAGGCTACAGTCAAAGTTAAGACAAAGAGACAAAATGACAAAGCAAAAGCTAAGAAAATTAAATCAGTGTAACAGGGAGAAGGATTAAGAAAATGGCTCTTAAAAGAACCGTTGGATTTGTGATATATGAAGAGAGTTTTTTTGATAATAAAAAAAAATGAAGCAGGATTAGTTGCACTTCCATAAATGTTACTTATTGCCACTAAAAGAAAAAATTTAGCAAAATGTAGAGTAAATTATCAAAAGAATAAAAAGAGAAATAAAACGTGTGCCTACAAAAGTTATGAGTACACTAACACTAATTAAAACTATCAGGGCTCTGTATTTGAGAAATGATTAAGTATCAAAATGCACTCTCTAAGTTCTTACAGTGCATTTTCACCTGTTTATTACCAAAATAAATAGTTTACAGATGTCCTAATACTGACGGAAATACACAAAATCACATAAGGTAGCATTTTTTTGTCAAGATAGCATAAATAATAAGCGTGTTAGCATGTGCGCTAACCTTAGCGCCTTATTGATAGTTAACATACGACCTCCGTGGCATTCCCAACTGAGTTGTAAATTAAACGTCAAACTGAACTAACTTACTTACACATGATTTGCAGACTGTGATAGCTCACGCACAGAACACAACATGACCACATAAATTGAGTACACAAACAGACTTACCAATGCTACGACGTCCAGTGAAACGTGAATGCCACGCCTCCTTCTGGCGCATCACATTTTGATTGGTGCCAAAGGTTAAAGGGTAGGCGATGACGACATACCCAACACACCGTTTATTGTAGTTATGTACACGACCGCTAAACTCGAAACGTGCCTATGGGTCGTAATAAGCTCCTTGATCAAACAACCTATGTGGTCGTTTTTGGGTGGAGGACAGGCTGCTTACATTGGAATGAGTTGAAAGCCCCCTGCATCGGGTTTGTACGTTTAAGGACTGCACTGAGCTTCAAATATGGACGTTTAAGGAGAGCCCAAAACTTCAAAGATGGACGTTTAAGGAGAGACCTAAGCCTCAAATATCGCCGCGGACGGGCTTACATTGGAATGAGTTGAAAGCCCTCTGCGTCGGGTTTGTACGTTTAAGGAGACCTTTTTAGTCCGTAACTAATGCCAAAGGCCCCTGACCAATCGTCAGTTTTTGACGCTTTGGGAGTGAGACTGTGTTGTGTTAACTGGTGCTTTACATATCATGCATAAAGTGTTTATATGAGTTTATATATATTTCTATGGGAGTTCTCATAAGCAGTGTGTTCCTTACCGACTGAATTACTGTATTTGTGAGCCTTTCAATAGACCTCTTGAGACACTTTTTCCTGTTTGCTGTGTGTGTGTGTGTTCATATCTTTATCCAGTGCTCAAACAGATCCTGCTCAATTTCTAGTGAATTTCCTTTCACGTATATATAAATGATTTAGTTGACTCTGTAGTACAATGGTGTTCAGCCCGTGACGGTAGCGGGTCAGCATGTGCGTGTGACCTATATAGACAGACTCTAAAGCGCACGCCCCTCCATATTATATTTCCAAACTCTTTGGAAATATCCTCTTAAGCCAATACCAAAAATCCAGTCCGTTTTTTTATTGGAACACTCATCCACTCCCCCTTTAACAATCACAATGACCGGTCATCCACACACACCCCAATTTCACACTTTTTCTGGCCAGTATTCTTTTTTCTTTTTTTATCACAGCTGCTGACACAGTCCAATGTTTCAAATTCTTGTGATATCATAACAAATTTTAAAGAATTACAGCAGCTTTCCTGCATGCAGGAACACACAAGACAGCCAGAGGCCTCCCAGCTGACTCAGCCTGTTCAACTTGGAATGCACCTCAAAAACGCTACCCTGAGTCGAGGCTGAGCCTCAACAGGCATACAACTGTGCGAGATAGGATAAAAGTTCCTACCTTTTTGGCGCCTTCTGCACAGTCCCTGCAATGTCGAGCTCAGCCGTCGTAACAGCGAGCAGGTCCAAACCGATTGAACGTCCGGGGTCACCAATTTATGGTAGAACAATGTATTATAAAAATAGAAAGGTCTACAAGAAGGAGTCAGCAGAGAGGTCTCACAGCAATCAAGGAGAATTTATTGAATCAAGGTTTGATACACTCATCACAGAGTTACAAGATCCACAATACCAAAATTTTCAGTGTCTCTTAACAGAACTTCCTGTCTTATACCGAGGTCCACGTGCTGACAACGTTTACACGCCCCATCAGGTCTTTCCAATACACACTCAGTACATTTACAATCAGTAAATGTGTACTTTGTGTCCAGACGTCATTATGCCCAAATACAGTTCTATTTTTTTATAAACAGAATGTGCTTATTAGGCCTATGTCCCCAGTACACTGTGAAAAATATTAATATGCCGTTTAAAACAATAGAGGCGGTCCATTCTGGCCAGACATAAAATGTTTCCCCTTGTGTGACTCCAGGTGTACTGTCTGTGATTACTGTTAAAAACCCTCCACAGGTCAGTCAGCTTGTGCTCTTCTATCAGCTGTTTGATCCTGTGGGATGAAGCAGGGTGTGGTTCTGGGTGATTCCTGTCTAAGGTTGGATCAACTGTGCAGTTAACCCCCCCCTAAAAACATAGAAACATCACTACCGCCAGCTAACTTGTCTGACAAGAAGAAACTTTAACTTTCAAAATGAGCACAGTACAACGTGGTAGAGACTCAAGAGGAATTAAAGCTGCAAGCAGCGCTGAACGAGCCATCGCATCCGGTTCACCTCTGTGGAACCGGCCAGACTCCAGCCAAAGGGGCCACGTGTCTCAGCGACTGGCAAACACTGCACAAAGGGCGTGACGCCACAGGTAATCTATGGAAACATTTGCCCCACTTCCTGTATCGACCGTGTGGTGCTAAAGAGCCCCTACCAAATATGCTTTGGCTTGCTGTATATCAAACGGAGAACACACAACGAAAATTTCATATAAATTGGATGAATTTTGTCATATTACGGTGAATTGCTGTTGCCAACTGGTTGCGCTGTGGCTGTGAGTTGATATTGAGATGGTAGTGTGTTCAGGCTGGGATATTTTAGAAATTAGGTGACAATTGGACAGTGTATGCTAAAGTTGCAGCAACTTCCTTTTTCATAACCTGCCCCAGTTCCTGCATCCACTGTGTGGTAAAACATGCTTGGTAGAGCACCTACCAAACATGCTTTGCCTTGCTGCGTATGAAACGTAGAACACACATTGAAAATTTGATAGCCTGTCCCATCAGACAGGCTCTCCAGTGCCCCAGCAGCTGGCCAATGATCCTCTGCGATCTCCACCCGACCAGCTGCCAAACCAGCTGTCTCCTGAAGATCTGTCCCACCACACTCCTCCAGTGGCCATCTAGTAATTTGTTTGGTGACGTTGCGATTATATTCTTTACTAAATTGTTTTATGACACTTTTCCCAATGTCCCATCACTTCTGCTCTGATGTAAACATGGACTTCTTCTCCCTGTGTGAAACCAATAAAAACCTAAAAGCCTCTCCAAAAGAACGGTCTTCTAAAAGAGCTGTGTTAAAATGCCAGTAGGCACCGGATGTCTTCACATTCTGAATGAAAATACTGCACTGAACCAAGGAGTGATCCGACACACCCACCAGGACGATACGACAGCTTTTAAAGACACTAAAATTATGTTTAAAACAATCAAACTGATCTAGTGTGGCCCGAGACATTGTGTTGTCTCTGCAGTGAGACCAGGTGTACTGTCTACTCCTGCCATTAAAACCCTTCCATACATCCTTCAAATCCTGTGTCTCCATGAGGCGTCTGAGCCGAGCATACGATGCAGGATGGAGCTCCAGGTGATTTCTGTCCAGTGCCGCATCAGCAGTGCAGTTAAAATCACCCCCAGGAATAAATATTCATCAGAAACACCACCAATTACATCACATAACGCACTTAAAAAACTCATTCTGTTCACACTCAACAGAGGGGCATATACACACAGGAAGACCACTTTCACGTTTTTATAAAGTGCTTTGTCTATGAGGACATGTCCGGCCATGACGTGTTGCAGCTCCACACACTAAGGACTAAAAGCTCTGGAGGACAGGATTCCCACCCCAGCACTGTTTATGACAGACTGATTATGACTGAGGAAAACTTGCCCTGAGGAGGTAATTCTCTCCTCCTGAGAGATGGTCAGCCTCCTCTTCCTCATCACAAAAGGCTCTGCAGAGTCTTTCTAGTTTAACCTCCCCCCTGCCCTTTATCAGCTGATTTCTTTCTTGGAGTTTATGCTGAGACACCGTTCATCAAACAAATCATAATTCCATTACCAATTATTTATCCCTATCCCGCAAGGTAAATTCAATTTTTTCACTCTGTTATTATTATTATACAGGTTACACACGCACACAGGCCCGAAATACACACATGCACAAACAGGACCTATATAATTAATAGGGAAATGTCAGAGCGAGGGGGCTGCCAATGGCTCGGCGCCAAGTACAGCAGTTTGGGGTTCAGTGCCTTGCTCAACAGCACCTCTGCAGTGCCCAGGAGATGAACTGGCACCTCTCAAGCTACCAGTCCACGCTCCATTCATGGTCCACACAGGGACTTGAACAGGCAACCCTCCAGTTCCCAGCCGAGTCACCTATGGACTGAGCTACTGCCTACTGCTGCCCCTAACGGCGGGGCATGTGACATGGTGACTTTTTTAGATGGGTTGATGTATGGAAAAACCGGGGTAAACGTTTCCCTGAGGACGATGCCAGCGTCTATCACTCACTCCACTTTACACACCTCGTTTCATTTGGGATGCTGACTTGATGCTGTCAAAACCCACCACCTCTCCCACAGTGTATCCGACCTCCACTGAACAGCTGGCCTGTGATAAAACTTTCACCACGTGCCGTAAAGTGAACTTCTCCAGCTCCTCGTGGCTGCCCAATAATGCCTAACTACCCACAAAACAAAAAACAAAAAAAAAGACACATACAAAAAAGAAAAGAAAAAGAGAGAGAGACAGACAGACAGACAGACAGACTAGGGATTCCTGATCAGACGAGAGGCATTAGGTGTATCATCACAAGTAGTGTCCCCTCCTTGATAATGTGACACATAGGGCAATATCTTCCATGATGTTAGGTATTGAGACCAAACCCCCTTTTTATACCAGGCTGTAAACATATTTATAACAAGGGATGTGTATCATTAGGATTGAATTGATACTACTGTAACAGACTGTTCTGTGTTTATGTGTGGAAAGGGAGTGTGTCCCTCTGAGTTGCCGTATGGCGAAAGTTTTAGCGGGGTTTTGCCGCTGTTGTTGTGTGTCCCTCTGTCTGAGAAATAAAGTGGTGCAGAGTTGCATCGCTGGACATGCTATCCCGTCTCCTGCCTCGTTTATTGTTTTGTTACATCACTACAGTATAGGCGAACCCCTAACGCTCGGCTACACTACTAAAATTACTAATACTCTTTATTTTCAATTCTTTTTAAGTTGTTGTAAAAAAAATGTTTTAAAACATCATATCTGAACAGGATTAAAATGTGTCTATAGTTTAAAATATAACTACATGTTGTTTCTAGAGCAGCAACAATAATGTTTACATCAGCAAAGTCACGTCATACTGTAGTCTCACTGGAAACAAATCTATAATGTCAATCAAAATAAATCATATTCCTGACATCACAATACTGAGTGAAGTTTATAAAAAATAAAGAAAAGACATCAGTCAATATCAGTCCTTCTATCCTCCCTGTTGCTGTAAATAAGGTACATCACGGTCGGATGATGTCATTGACATGCATAATAATTAGCCATGTGTAGACGTACCACTTAAAGGAGGAGGAGGGGCTGGTTTCTCTTAGCTAATAGCTGAGTTGACAAGTTTACAAGAATTCGCCAGATTTTAAGATAAACAGAATCAATTTTATTGGCCAAGTGTTCTTTTGCATACATGAAATTTGAATCTGGTTTACAGCAGCTTCTATGCTAACATTGGGTCCTTTTGTAAATAGATTGATTGCTCACACTAAGTAGACCTTTTGAAAAATGGGAGATAGTTGCCTGGCCCTCAACTATCAGTCAGTGTACGTCATAGGGAATGCCTACAGAGGCTTGAGGCTTAGACATCCCTATAGATAAGTCTAACAAAAGGTTTTTTTCTCTATGCAAAACAGCTGTTGTATGGTCATAGTTTGTATTCCCTTGTGTGCAAAGTAGAATTCAAATAACTGTTGAACTTATAGAAAAGAGTACAGCAGCTAAAACCTTGTAGCCATTTGACAAAAACCTTGATGCTTTTTTGTTGCTAGATTTATGATTAATTAGAAGCCTAAAAGTGTAAAGAACTTTGGTTGGTGAATTGACAGTTTAGGTTGATGATGATTCCTCCCCTCCATCCACAGGTGTGTCATCCAATATTTCCTTCACATTTACTGTTAATAGACGATACTCCACAAAATATTCACAACCTCAAAATCTGTTACTATTCTGACCAACCTGTCACCCAGCATCCTATTTGTTAGTTCTCCAGGTTTATGCTGCACTGTAACAGTTTACTGTGAACTTTCCCTCATTCAAAATGCCTCTCAGGATGGATTTACCCATCATACTGTGTAGTAGCCTGGGATGTGTATGAAATCTCAAGTGTAGGAACTTTGCTACAAACTGGTTGAACTTTTTTCGAGAGCAGCACAATCACGACACACTACATACAGTGTCTAAGTTGCCATTCACTCCACTTCACAGACTCTCAGTCTCCACCCGATCATAAATCTCTCTTAGCCCAGGTTATTGAGACAGACACGCAATCCCCTTCATCCCAGTTTCACTGACTGCCAAGGATTTGTGTTTCAGTGCTGCTTGGCTCGACCCCTGGCATGTATCATTGAAACAAGAGATAAATTAGTTTTTCTACAGTCTAATATGCATTCACAAATAAGTCCAGTGATGCCAGGCAAGTTACAGTATTTTGGCTATTTCGGAAGACCAGAGAGCGGGCATTACAGTAATCTAACCGGCTAGAGATAAAAGCATGCATTAGCACCTCTGTGCTGGCCAGAGAGAAACGGGTGAACTCTGGCTGGAGTCGGTGTGTGCTCATGCAAAACTATGTCAGACTCCGTAATTTTCTCTGGTCCCCTGCCCAACTTGACTTGCAATGACATGTATAGCCGCATGTCATCATTCCGTCGCTGGCTGTCTGGATGGTGCCCGGTAAATAATGTGGGCTTCGTAGATAATTGGCAGTCTTTCTGGGGAAAACCTGGTCTTATTAGGAGAGATGGTATTCATCCTACTTTGGAGGGTGCCGCTCTCATATCTAAGAACCTGGACGCAGTTGTTAGCGGTCTAAAACCATGACAACCCAGTGTTGGGATCAGGAAGCAGAGTCGCAGTTTAATACACCTCTCTGCGCTGCCCTTATTGCAGGTGCCCAGGAAGCAGAGTGGTAGTCTTACACACCTCTCTGCGCTCCCTGTGGAGCATTTTCCAGCTCAGTTTAGTATACAAACACTGTCTGCCCCACGATCATTTAAATTAAACAGATCAAAAATGAACAGAAGAGGAGCTATAAAGAAAAACTTGATACAAATCAACGCAAAATCTTTTAAACATCAGATCTCTGTCATCTAAAGCTGTATTAGTAAACGATCTGATATCAGACAACCATATTGATTTACTCTGTCTGACCGAAACATGGCTGCGTCCCGAAGAATATGTTAGCCTAAATGAATCCACTCCTCCCAGTCATATTAATACTCATATTTCTCGAGGCAGTGGTCGAGGAGGAGGCGTTGCAGCTATTTATAATTCAGGCCTATTAATAAACCCTAAACCTAAACTAAATTATAATTCATTTGAAAGTCTTGTTCTTAGTCTTTCACATTCAACCTGGAAAACTGTGCAGTCAATTATATTTGTTATAGTGTACCGTGCTCCCGGTCCCTACTCTGAATTTCTGTCTGAATTCTCAGAGTTTCTGTCAAATTTAGTCCTTAAATCTGACAAAGTAATCATTGTAGGTGATTTTAATATTCATGTGGACAGCGGTAATAATAGTCTCAGTATCGCGTTCATCTCTCTATTAGATTCGATTGGTTTTAGTCAGAGTGTACATAAACCTACTCACTGTTTTAATCACACCCTCGACCTTGTTTTGGTTTATGGTGTGGAAATTAATGACTTAATAGTCTTTCCACAGAATCCTATTTTATCAGACCATTATTTAATAACTTTTGAATTCATCTGATATCAGATAACCATATTGATTTACTCTGTCTGACCGAAACCTGGCTGCTTCCCGAAGAATATGTTAGCCTAAATGAATCCACTCCTCCCAGTCATATTAATACTCATATTCCTCGAGGCAGTGGTCGAGGAGGAGGCGTTGCAGCTATTTATGACTCAGGCCTATTAATAAACCCTAAACCTAAACTAAATTATAATTCATTTGAAAGTCTTGTTCTTAGTCTTTCACATTCAACCTGGAAAACTGTGCAGCCAATTATATTTGTTATAGTGTACCGTGCTCCTGGTCCGTACTCTGAATTTCTGTCTGAATTCTCAGAGTTTCTGTCAAATATAGTCCTTAAATCTGACAAAGTAATCATTGTAGGTGATTTTAATATTCATGTGGACAGCGGTAATAATAGTCTCAGTATCGCGTTCATCTCTCTATTAGATTCGATTGGTTTTAGTCAGAGTGTACATAAACCTACTCACTGTTTTAATCACACCCTCGACCTTGTTTTGGTTTATGGTGTGGAAATTAATGACTTAATAGTCTTTCCACAGAATCCTATTTTATCAGACCATTATTTAATAACTTTTGAATTCATATTACAGGACTACTCACTTCTGGGTAAAAGTGTCTACACTAGATGTTTATCTGATAGTGCTATAACTAAATTTAAGGAAGCGATTCCATCTGCATTTACTTTAATGCCTTATCCTAATATTCAAGACTCCTGCACTAACGTTAGTTTCTCTGAAATTGATCACATTGTTGACAGTGTTGCAGGCTCTCTAAGAACAACACTCGACTCTGTTGCTCCTTTAAAAAAGAAGATGATAAAACAGAGGAAGTTAGCTCCGTGGTATAACTCACAAACCCGTGAATTAAAACAAATATCGCGAAAGTTGGAAAGTAAATGGCGCTCCACTAAACTGGAGGAATCTCACTTAGTTTGGCAAGCAAGTCTTAAAACCTATAGGAAGGCCCTCCGTAATGCCAGAGCAGCATATTACTCATCTTTAATAGAGGAGAATAAGAACAATCCTAGATTTCTTTTCAGCACTGTAGCCAGGCTGACAGAGAGCCACAGCTCTATTGAGCCATGTATTCCTATAACCTTGAGTAGTAACGACTTCATGACCTTCTTTAATGACAAAATTATAACTATTCGAGACAAAATCAACTCGCTTGGCACCAATTTTCATCAAACCCAGGAACCTTACAAACTGTACAACCTGATATATTCTTGTACTGCTTTTCTACAGTCGACCTTAACATATTAACCTCTACTGATTCAGCATCAAAACCTTCTACTTGTCTCCTAGACTCTATTCCAACTAGGTTACTTAAAGAAGTGTTACCTTTAATTAGCACTCCTGTATTAGATATGATTAACATGTCTTTATCGATGGACACTGATCTGCTGGTACGTGCTGACGTGTTACGGACGTGTTACGGTGACGTATTACGTTATTTCCGGTGCTTGTGTGTTGGTCACTCGTTGTTGTTTCACTGTTAGCTGCTCTCGCTAAATTCAACTGTTTTTGCTATAATATTCACCACAGCGGCTAACTACCGCTTAACATTTAAACATCCACTAGTTCTACTCAAGCACTCACAGCTCTCCTTCTTTCAGCCGCTTTCTGGCTAATTAATCGTTACACGCTGTTAGCCACTTTAGCTTAGCAGTTAGCTTCACGGCTGGTGATGGCTTCCCCCGCTCTCTCTCCTGCTCTCTCTTGCTCGGAGTGTCGTATGTTTAGCTACTCTTCTGCCTCCTTTAGTGATAATGGTAAATGTAATAAGTGTAGCGTATTTGTAGCGCTGGAGGCGAGGCTCAGTGAGTTAGAGGCACGGCTCCGCACCATGGAAGCTCAGTCTTACGCTACAGTAGCTAGCCAGCCACCTACAACTTTAGCCGGTGCGAAGCCACATAGTGTAGCGTTAGCTCCTGCTAGCCCTCCCCCGGCAATCCCTGAGCAGCCAGGGTCTTCCTGGGTGACTGTGAGAGGAAAGCATAGTTCTAAATCGAAGCCCATGGTTAACCATC
Organism: Echiichthys vipera; assembly: GCF_963691815.1. Lineage (NCBI taxonomy): Eukaryota > Metazoa > Chordata > Actinopteri > Perciformes > Trachinidae > Echiichthys > Echiichthys vipera. Next base: position 34,430,602 of record NC_139828.1, on the reverse strand, counting down.
CGCACGTTCACGTTTCAAACAAGTTTTCTCCACTCAGTGACACGCCTGCTGAGGAAACAACACTGGTTATTGGCAGCTCCATTTTGAGAAACGTGAACTTAGTGACACCAGGGACAATAGTAAAATGCATCCCAGGGGCCAGAGCGGGCGACATTGAATCCTATTTGAAACTTCTGGCTAGGGATAGACGTAAATATGGTAGGATTGTTATTCACGTCGGCGGTAATGACACCCGATTACGTCAATCGGAGGTCACTAAAATTAATGTGCAGTCGGTGTGTTCTTATGCAAAAACTATGTCGGACTCCGTAATTTTCTCTGGTCCCCTGCCCAACTTGACTTGCGATGACATGTATAGCCGCATGTCATCATTCCGTCGCTGGCTGTCTGGATGGTGCCCGGTAAATAATGTGGGCTTCGTAGATAATTGGCAGTCTTTCTGGGGAAAACCTGGTCTTATTAGGAGAGATGGTATTCATCCTACTTTGGAGGGTGCCGCTCTCATATCTAAGAACCTGGACGCAGTTGTTAGCGGTCTAAAACCATGACAACCCAGTGTTGGGATCAGGAAGCAGAGTCGCAGTTTAATACACCTCTCTGCGCTGCCCTTATCGCAGGTACCCAGGAAGCAGAGTGGCAGTCTTACACACCTCTCTGCGCTCCCTGTGGAGCATTTTCCAGCTCAGTTTAGTATACAAACACTGTCTGCCCCACGATCATTTAAATTAAACAGATCAAAAATGAACAGAAGAGGAGCTATAAAGAAAAACTTGATACAAATCAACGCAAAATCTTTTAAACATCAGATCTCTGTCATCTAAAGCTGTATTAGTAAACGATCTGATATCAGACAACCATATTGATTTACTCTGTCTGACCGAAACATGGCTGCGTCCCGAAGAATATGTTAGCCTAAATGAATCCACTCCTCCCAGTCATATTAATACTCATATTTCTCGAGGCAGTGGTCGAGGAGGAGGCGTTGCAGCTATTTATAATTCAGGCCTATTAATAAACCCTAAACCTAAACTAAATTATAATTCATTTGAAAGTCTTGTTCTTAGTCTTTCACATTCAACCTGGAAAACTGTGCAGTCAATTATATTTGTTATAGTGTACCGTGCTCCCGGTCCCTACTCTGAATTTCTGTCCGAATTCTCAGAGTTTCTGTCAAATTTAGTCCTTAAATCCGACAAAGTAATAATTGTAGGTGATTTTAATATTCATGTGGACAGCGATAATAATAGTCTCAGTATCGCGTTTATCTCTCTATTAGATTCGATTGGTTTTTGTCAGAGTGTACATAAACCTACTCACTGTTTTAATCACACCCTCGACCTTGTTTTGGTTTATGGTGTGGAAATTGATGACTTAATAGTCTTTCCACAGAATCCTATTTTATCAGACCATTATTTAATAACTTTTGAATTCATATTACAGGACTACTCACCACTGGGTAAAAGTGTCTTCACCAGATGTTTATCTGATAGTGCTATAACTAAATTTAAGGAAGCGATTCCATCTGCATTTACTTTAATGCCTTATCCTAATATTCAAGATTCCTGCACTAACGTTAGTTTCTCTGAAATTGATCACCTTGTTGAAAGTGTTGCAGGCTCTCTAAGAACAACACTTGACTCTGTTGCTCCTTTAAAAAAGAAGAAAATAAAACAGAGGAAGTTAGCTCCGTGGTATAACTCACAAACCCGTGAATTAAAACAAATATCGCGAAAGTTGGAAAGTAAATGGCGCTCCACTAAACTGGAGGAATCTCACTTAGTTTGGCAAGAAAGTCTTAAAACCTATAGGAAGGACCTCCGTAATGCCAGAGCAGCCTATTACTCATCTTTAATAGAGGAGAATAAGAACAATCCTAGATTTCTTTTTAGCACTGTAGCCAGGCTGACAGAGAGCCACAGCTCTATTGAGCCATGTATTCCTATAACCCTCAGTAGTAACGACTTCATGACCTTCTTTAATGACAAAATTATAACTATTAGAGACAAAATCAACTCGCTTGGCACTAAACCCAGGAACCTTACAAACTGTACGACCTGAAATATTCTTGGACTGCTTTTCTACAGTCGACCTTAACAAATTAACATCTACTATTTCAGCATCAAAACCTTCTACTTGTCTTCTAGACTCTATTCCAACTAGGTTACTTAAAGAAGTGTTACCTTTAATTAGCACTCCTGTATTAGATATGATTAACATGTCTTTGTCAGCAGGTTATGTACCACAGTCTTTTAAAGTAGCTGTAATTAAACCTCTTCTTAAAAAGCCCAGTCTTGATCCTGAGGTACTAGCCAACTATAGACCTATATCTAACCTTCCTTTTCTCTCTAAGATCCTCGAGAAATTAGTTGCCAATCAGTTGTGCGACTTTTTACATAATAATGAGTTATTTGAGGATTTCCAGTCAGGATTTAGAGCAAATCATAGCACTGAGACAGCACTGGTGAAAATTACTAACGACCTTCTAATAGCTTCAGACAAAGGACTTGTCTCTGTACTTGTCTTACTAGATCTTAGTGCTGCCTTCGACACTATTGACCATCACATCCTGCTACACAGACTAGAGCATCTGATCGGCATTAAAGGAACCGCACTGAGCTGGTTTAAGTCATATCTATCAGATAGATCTCAGTTTGTACATGTTAATGACAAATCCTCCATGCACACTAAAGTTAGTCACGGAGTCCCACAGGGTTCTGTCCTTGGACCGATTCTTTTCACCTTATATATGCTTCCCTTAGGAATTATTATAAGGAAGCACTCCATACATTTTCATTGTTATGCTGATGATACACAATTATATTTGTCGATCAAACCAGAAGAAACCCATCAGTTAGATAAACTTCAAATGTGCATTAAGGAAATAAAAAGCTGGATGACCTGCAATTTCCTGATGTTAAACTCAGACAAAACTGAAATTATTGTACTTGGCCCCAAAGGCCTCCGAAACTCAATAGCTAAAGACATTGTTACTCTGGATGATGTTGTGTTGTCCTCCAGCACCACAGTAAGGAATCTGGGTGTTATTTTTGATCAGGATATGTCCTTCGATTCTCACATAAAACTAACGACAAGGACTGCATATTTTCACCTGCGTAATATTGCAAAAATTAGGAACATTGTGTCTCAGAAAGATGCAGAGAAACTTGTTCATGCATTTGTTACTTCTAGGCTGGACTATTGCAATTCCTTATTATCAGGCTGCTCCAATAAGTCTGTTAAGAGTCTCCAGTTAGTCCAAAATGCTGCAGCTCGTGTACTAACTAAAACAAATAGAAGAGAACATATTTCTCCTGTATTAGCTTCTCTGCACTGGCTACCTGTAAAATCTAGAATAGAATTTAAAATCCTTCTCCTTACGTACAAAGCTCTTATTGGTCAGGCTCCGTCGTATCTTAAAGAGCTCATAGTACCGTATCACCCAACTAGATCTCTGCGCTCTGAGAATGCAGGGCTACTCGTCGTTCCTAGAGTCTCCAAAAGTAGAATGGGAGGCAGAGCCTTCAGCTACCAAGCTCCTCTCCTGTGGAACCAACTCCCAAATGTTATTCGGGAGGCAGACACTGTCCCCTTATTTAAGAGTAAACTTAAAACTTTCCTTTTTGATAAAGCTTACAGCTAGGGCTTACGATGAGACTTTATTCTGCTTAATTATGCTGCTATAGGCCTAGTCTGCCGGGGGATAATACTTTTCCTGATACTCTGAGCTTCTCTCCTCTCTGTCTGAATCATTCATGTCCCATCAATGCATGTTACTGATTCAGCTTCTTCCCCGGAGCTGTTTGTGCTTTGTCGTCTCGCAGGTCTCTGCTGATCGTGGTGGTGCTTGCTGCCGTGGTCCTACATGACGCTTCCTGCTGCTATTGTCACTGTTACTCATATATACTATCACTAGTTTAATAAACTATAAAATTTGTAGCTGTATTGTAGCTGCTATTGCCACTACTCATCATTGATCATGTTTGCCACCATAATTATTTATTTTCATATTCTGTCACCTTAGCTGTGCTTGTTTCTACTATTCTGTTGTATTAACTGCCTTAACATATACGTCATATTCACATTACTATAAATATTATAGTTACTGTTAGGCTTTGCTTGCATCTCTGGAAGTGTGTCTGTCTGTCTCTCCCTGTCCATCTGTGTGTCTTTTCTCTCTTTCTCTCTCCTTTTCTTCCTCCCCAACCGGTCAAGACAGATGGCCGTCCTCCACAGAGCTGGGTCTGTCTGACGTTCCTGCCTGTTATAGGGAAGGTTTTCGTTGCCACTGTACTCTACAGAGGAATTGTTGGGTCTATGTAAATCATAAATAAGTCATTGAGTGTGGTCTTTACCTACTCTGTAAAGTGTCCTGAGATAACTTTTGTTATGATTTGACACTATAAATAAAATTGAATTGAATTGAATTTATCAGCAGGTTATGTACCACAGTCTTTTAAATATATCTAACCCTCCCTTTCTCTCTAAGATCCTCGAGAAATTAGTTGCCAATCAGTTGTGTGAGTTTGTACACAATAATGAGATATTTGAGGATTTCCAGTCAGGATTTAGAGCAATCATAGCACTGAGACAGCACTAACGTCCTTCTAATAGCTTCAGACAAAGGACTTGTCTCTGTACTTGTTTTACTAGATCTTAGTGCTGCCTTCGACACTATTGACCATCACATCCTGCTACAGAGACTGGAGCATCTAATTGGCATTAAAGGAACCGCACTGAGCTGGTTTAAGTCATATTTATCAGATAGATCTCAGTTTGTACATGTTAATGACAAATCCTCCATGCACACTAAAGTTAGTCACGGAGTCCCACAGGGTTCTGTCCTTGGACCGATTCTTTTCACCTTATATATGCTTCCCTTAGGAAATATTATAAGGAAGCACTCCATAAATTTTCATTGTCATGCTGATGATACACAATTATATTTGTCGATCAAACCAGAAGAAACCCATCAGTTAGATAAACTTCAAATGTGCATTAAGGAAATAAAAAGCTGGATGACCTGCAATTTCCTGATGTTAAACTCAGACAAAACTGAAATTATTGTACTTGGCCCCAAAGGCCTCCGAAACTCAATAGCTAAAGACATTGTTACTCTGGATGATGTTGTGTTGTCCTCCAGCACCACAGTAAGGAATCTGGGTGTTATTTTTGATCAGGATATGTCCTTCGATTCTCACATAAAACTAACGACAAGGACTGCATATTTTCACCTGCGTAATATTGCAAAAATTAGGAACATTGTGTCTCAGAAAGATGCAGAGAAACTTGTCCATGCATTTGTTACTTCTAGGCTGGACTATTGCAACTTCTTATTATCAGGCTGCTCCAATAAGTCTGTTAAGAGTCTCCAGTTGGTCCAAAATGCTGCAGCTCGTGTACTAACTAAAACAAATCGAAGAGAACATATTTCTCCTGTATTAGCTTCTTTGCACTGGCTACCTGTAAAATCTAGAATAGAATTTAAAATCCTTTTCCTCAGACTTTATTTTGCTTAATTATGCTGCTATAGGCCTAGTCTGCCGGGGGATAATACTTTTCCTGATACTCTGAGCTTCTCTCCTCTCTGTCTGTATCATTCATGTCTCATCAATGCATGTTACTAATTCAGCTTCTTCCCCGGAGTTGTTTGTGCTTTGTCGTCTCGCAGGTCTCTGCTGATCGTGGTGGTGCCTGCTGCCGTGGTCCTACATGACGCTTCCTGCTGCTATTATCACTGTTACTCATATAAACTATCACTAGTTTAATAAACTATAAAATTTGTAGCTGTATCGTAGCTGCTATTGCCACTACTCATCATTGATCATGTTTGCCACCATAATTATTATCATTTTCATATTCTGTCACCTTAGCTGTGCTTGTTTCTACTATTTTGTTGTATTAACTGTCTTAACATATACGTTATATTCACATTACTATAAATATTATTATAGTTACTGTTAGGCTTTGCTTGCATCTCTGGAAGTGTGTCTGTCTCTCTCTGTCCATCTGTGTGTCTTCTCTCTCTTTCTCTCTCCTTTTCTTCCTCCCCAACCGGTCAAGACAGATGGCCGTCCTCTACAGAGCTGGGTCTGTCTGACATCCCTGCCTGTTATAGGGAAGGTTTTCGTTGCCACCGTACTCTACAGAGGAATTGTTGGGTCTATGTAAATCATAAATAAGTCATTGAGTGTGATCTTAACTACTCTGTAAAGTGTCCTGGGATAACTTTTGTTATGATTCGACACTATAAATAAAATTGAATTGAATTGAATTGAATTGAATTGAATTGAATTGAATTGAATTGAATTGGCTATAATCTCAAGATGATAAAAAACAATCTTTGTAGAATTTTGATGTGTGGATGTGTTTCTCTCTCTTGCCTTCAGGACCAATAATTAAAACCTCTTTTGTCCTGGTTGAGCTGTAAGAAGTTCTCTGCCATCCATGACTTTATATCTAAAATACAGTTTAAAAGGGAATCAATAGGCCCTGTGTCATCAGGAGACAGGGAAATGCAGAGCTGTGTATCATCAGCGTAGCTGTGAAAATTGATGCTGGGTCTTCTGATGACATCCCCAAGGGGGAGCATATATAAATTAAAAAGTATTGGATCTAAGATCGACCCCTGGGGCACCCCACACTTAAGTTCATGCATTCCTGAGGAACATGTATCCATGCTTACAAGACAGTGATGATCTGTGAGGTAAGAATAAAATCACTTAGGAACAGTACCAGAGAGGCCCACCAGGTGTCTGAGTCTATTTAACAATATGTGGTGGTCTACTGTATCAAAAGCAGCGCTTAGATCCAGTAGCACCAGTACTTACAGTTTCAAAGAGACCATGTTACACCTGAGATCATTAACAATCTTCACGAGGGCTGTCTCGGTACTGTGGTTCATAATAAAACCAGATTGACACTGTTCTAAAATAACGTTGCTGTTCATCATTTAATTGGATAAAAACCAGCTTTTTCTAAAACTTTACTTAAAAGGGTAAGTTGGATACAGGTCGGTAGTTGCCGAAATTGTCAGGATCCAAATTGCTCTTCTTCAGAAGAGGCTTCACCACTGCTGTTTTAAAGGCAGTGGGGAAGACACCCATCTGGAGAGAGCAATTCACAAGGTTTAAAAGTTCAAACATATCAGATAAAATTGTTTTAAGAGTAATGTGGGAATTGGGTCTAAAAAACAGGTTGTTGGGTTAACTCGGGAGAAAACTCTACCGAGTGTTACGGTCTCAACTAGGACAAAATTCTCCATTGTCTCCTCAGATAAAAGTGATAATTCAGGTCTGGGAAAAAGCAACATTGTTTTGTTCTAGAAGAGTAGACCTAATACCAACAATTTTACCTCTGAAGTCATCTGCAGAGTCCTCACATAGATGGTTTGTTGGAACTTGGATTTCTTAAAATCACTTTTAGTTATACAAGCAATTGTGGAGAATACGAATTTGTGGTCGTTCTTTTTATCTGAGATGAGTTGTGAACAATGGGAAGTTCTTGCCTGATTTACTGCTTTATTGTTGATTTTGAATTTGTCTCGGAATATGTCATAGTGAACAGTTAACTTTGTCTGCCTCCATTTTCTCCATTTCTTTTCAGTTTCTTTTATTTCAGTCCTTATCCAAGGTGGTGTAGGTTTGGTTGATATTGTTTTTGTGGAAAGTGGAGCCACTTAATCTAGGGCTGACCTAAGTTTACTGTAAAAAATGTTAACAATAAAATCGCAGGGTGCAGGTGAAATGTCAGCAGTGCTGTTGTGTAAAATTTTAATAAAAATTTTCAGCCACTTCAGAAGTAAGGTAAAAGGATGTAGAAAAAAAGAATGGAGAATCAATTCAATTCAATTTTCAATTCAATTCAATTCAATTGTATCTATAGTGCCAAATCATAAAAAAAGTTATCTCAGGACACTTTACAGAGTAGGTAAAGACCACACTCTATGACTTATTTATGATTTACATAGACCCAACAATTCCCCCGTACAGTAAGGTGGCAACGAAAACCTTCCCTATAACAGGCAGGAACGTCGGACAGACCCAGCTCTGTGGAGGACGGCCATCTGTCTTGACCGATTGGGGAGGAAAAAAGGGAGAAAGAAAGAGACGAACAGAGAGAGACAGGGACAGACACGAAGACAGAGAGACAGACACACTTCCAGAGATGCAAGCAACCAAAGAGTAACTATAATAACAGTAAATATAATAATATCTATAGTAATGTGAATAGAATATGACAATGATAATAGTTATGGTGCCAAACATGGTCAATGATGAGTAGTAGCAATAGCAGCTACGTTACAGCGAGACATACCACTGATGGTGTTTTAATGGTTAAAAATGTTATAGTTTATTAGACTCGTGATAGTATATATGACTAAAGGTTATAGTAGTAGCAGGAAGCATCATGCAGGACCACAGCAGCAGGCACCACCACGATCAGCAGAGACCTGCAAGACGACAAAGGACAAACAACTCCGGGGAAGAAGTTGAATTAGTAAAATGCATGCATTGATAAGACATGAATGATACAAACAGAGAGGAGAGAAGGTCAGAGTATCAGGAACAGGATTATCCCCCCGCAGACTAGGCCTATAGCAGCATCATTAAGCAGAACAAAATCATTTTAAAAATAACAACAATATTTAGGAATTGTAAGCCCTAGCTGTAAGCTTTCTTTACAAGGAAAGTTTTAAGTTGACTCTTAAATATGGGGATAGTGTCTGCCTCCCGAATAACACTTCGGAGTTTGTTCCACAGGAGAGGAGCTTGGGAGCTGAAGACTCTGCCTCCCATTCTACTTTTGGAGACTCTAGGAACGACAAGTAGCCCTGCATTCTCAGAGTGCAGCGATCTAGTCGGGTAATACGGTACTATGAGCTCTTTAAGATACGACTGAGCCTGACCAATAAGAGCTTTGTAGGTAAGAAGAAGGATTTTAAATTATATACTAGATTTTACAGGTAGCCAGTGCAAAGAAGCTAATACAGAGAAATATGTTCTCTTTGGTTTGTTTTAGTTAGTACACGAGCTTCAGCCGTTCAGTACCATCGCCGGATGGAAATGTGATGGTACCAGAAGAGCCCCCTCTCCCAGAGAGGCTCACAGCGGTAGCAGCAACGGGAGTCGAGGCGGTCACCGAAGCAGCAGCGGTCACCGAAGCAGCAGCCGCCACCGGAGTAGCCCAAGAGACGGTGACTGGAGTCCTCGCCGTGTCCACCTGGGAAGGAGCCACAACCAGGGGCGGAGAGGGCGGCACACCAGCCTCCTACCTCGGCACACCACCTTCGACCAAAGAGTCTGTGAGCTAGGACTGGAGGTGGAGGATGGTCAGTGGCGGGATGAAGATGGTTCCCACAGAATCGTGTCCGCTGCTGCTGCTGGTGAGTTCAGGATGGCAATTATTTGCAACTGTGTGGCCGCAGTGTCTATGAATTTGGTTAGAAGGCGGCCTTTTTGTTTGAGCTCATCAGTAAGTTGTTTGAACTTCTCCCAGAGTCTAGAGATGTCTGTCAGGATTCTGGTCCTGTCAGTCTCTTCCCTCTTCCTTTTGTGTGAGTTTGTCTCCCTCTGTCTGTTTCTCCCTGCATGTGTCATTCCCTTTGTGTTTGTCTGTTGGAGCCTATAGGCGTGGTTCCACCCAGCTGTGGCTCATCTCCTCGTTTACGCCTGGATAAAGCTAGGCCATTATTGCTATTTCATGGTTAGTGTCTCTCTCTTGGTTGGCTTCCTACTCCTGATGATCGTGTATTCTATTTGTGTTGCGTTTTGTGTTGTTAATTGTTTCTTGGTTTCTTTTGTTATAGTTACCCAAGTTGCTGTTTTCCTCTACCCGTTGGTGTTAAGTCTCCACGTTTGGTGGACGCGGGGACCTGTTTTCCCGTTCCTGGTTTTAGTTTGTCTCTCGTTTTTGTTTATTAAATATCTGTTGAAATCTTACTCGGTGTCCTTGTCTGCATTTGGGTCCTGCTTCTCGGAGTTATTCCCCGCACCATTCATGACAATGTCTTTCTGGTTGTTCTGACAGCTCTCACAGGGCATAGCAATGATAGCAATTCTGCAGCTAGCAGCAGCACGGGGCATGTCCTCGCCTATGGGAGTAGCCATCTTAGTGTCAGTAGCCATCTTGGAATTCCACTGTAAGCTGCAAACCCTCCACCGTAAGCCACAAACCTTTACTCCATTTTAGAGTAAAGGTTTAAACCTTTAGTTGTGGGTCACGCGGTAAATTTATGATCTAAATCACTGGTTATCAAACTATTTGGGCTTTTCCATACCTTTTTTTTTGCTTTTCCATCACAAAAATATGATACCTGGTAGCTGGTTGTATTTTTGGTATCAGGTCTCTTGAAGTTCTAAGCGAGATGAGACGATACTAAAAGGGGACGACAACAGACTGCTGGCCACTGACAGTTTACTTTTTTTTTATCATACTAATGGATAATTCTGAAACCGTTTTTCAATCTTTTAGTATTTAATATACTGTATGTCGGTTAATCAAAATCGATGGTCTGTCTGAACGTGCCATCAGACCTCTGCAGCTCACCCAGAATGCAGCGGCTCGACGGGTCTTCAACCTACCTAAGTTCTCTCACGCTATACTGCTCCTCTGCTCCCTTCACTGGCTTCCTGTAACTGCTCACATCTGCTTCAAGACGCTAGAACTTTTTTACCATGCTACTAATGGATCTGGCCTAGGACATGGTTAAACCCTACAGCCCAGCCCAACTACTCCACACCACTCATGACTGCTGTCCTGGCTCCCAAATGGTGGAACGAGCTCCCCATTAACATTCAGACAGCAGAAAGTCTACACATCTGCCGCTGCAGGCTAAAAACAAATCTCTTTTCACTGCACCTTGGCTAAGAAGATGATTTATTTGAACCAAAAAAAAGAAAATTGCACTCATATGTAGCACTCTGTAATGTGGCTTATTTCAATCTAACACACTTACTTAATTCTAGCTTCTCTGGTTTGTTGCCTAATTGCTGAATGCACTTATCAGAAGTAACTTTGGATAAAAACATCAGCTAAATGAAATTTAATTACATTACATTACATTTGATGCAATGTAATTTCAGAGAGGTGGCTGGCAGAAGACCCATCATCTGTCTGTTTGACCACAAATAAGTTTCTTGGGGCAATGGCCAATATATCAGGTTTTCAGTTTAGCCAGAGAACACTGAGCCAAGACTTCCTCTTGTGAGCAGCGGCCATTGTTTACGGTCCGTTTGGCAACTTCAGATGCAAGAATAGAGTGGGAGATGAGAGTCACTGTCTCTAAAAACAGATATCTACCGTATATATGAATGTAGATAAATAACAACAAAAAAGCTAATGAAAAACTAAATAGTCGTCAGACAATAGCCAGTGTCTGTGAATGCATAATAGCCAATGCATTCCACATCTTTTGCTCTCCACATGGACTGTTTACCTTTATACAACCAAAGCATGCGCAAATGCGAAAGGTCCATTTTACTCAGACTACAAACTGAAACCAGAATGCTTCCACTACCCAAATTATGTCCCCTTGCTACAAATTCTACATTCACATGTAGAATGTCTTAATAAAGAAAGCTGGTACACAGAGTTGTTGATATCGGCCGTCAAACTTTTAGTCATATCATATCATTGTTTCAAGCTACACTTACCCAACATTGGTAAGTGCTTGTTGGAAATACATTTTTGCATGCAGCAAAACTCTTCATACTGCTATTATTTAGGGCTGAAAATAGCAATTATTTTCTCAATTTATCTATTAATCAATTAGTCTATAAAATATGAGAAATTAGTTGTTTTTTTAAATAGGGGTATGGACAGAGTCCAAGTTCACATTCTCATTTGTCTTGTTTTATCTGGCCAACAGTGCAGAACCCAAAGCGATTCAGTGTTTTATTTTTTGGCAATTAACACTTATATAAATATATGATAATATGTAATAGGCAGACATGAAACAAGGACAGCAAAGGACAATATACACCCATATAACTAAAGACAGCAACAGACAATTAACTAGCAAAATACAAAACAGCTATTCAATTTACAATGATATAAATTTATTTTTTAAATGATATAAATGTTTGTTAATGACTAAACTATTAATGATCCAGACCTATTTTACTCAAGACCTGTCATTCATGTCAGTGGCTGCTCAGGGACCGAATCATGTAAACCAGTGGTTCTCATACTTTGTCAATGACGTACCACTTGAGAAAATATCAGGCTCTCTCAAGTACCTTACAAAGACCAATGTTCAAATACAGCAGCATAGGCCAACACTATCCAGCTGCGGACAGGAAGGTTTATTCCTAATCAGAAGATTATTTATTGTTGACTGACATGTCAGTGTTTTCAAACCAATCATTTTACCTCTGCTGACTTTCTGCCATCACAGTTTAGCTTGTGACTCATGAATGTGACTACATAGCAGGCGGCTGGGCGTGGTGGAAGAGTGGGTCGTCCTCTGTTCGAGAGATTGGTGGTTCGATCCCCATCTCCCCCCGGTCCACATGTCGAAGTGTCCTTGGGCAAGACACTGAACCCTGAATTGCTCCCCGTGCTGCGCATGGGTGTGTAAATGTGGTGTGAATGGTTAGATCAGATCAGATTAGATGGTATGTAGATGTCCACTGCCATCAGTGTGAATGTCTGTGTGAATGGGTGATTGTGACAGACACTGTGAAGCGCCTTGAGTAGTCAGATGACTAGAAAGGCGCTATATAAGTACAAGTCCATTACCAGGCTGATATTGAAACAGATATGGAAAACAGGAAATGCTTAACATTACCAAATCTTAAAGGTTATTAATTAAGTAATTAATGTTTCCTTTGTTTGATTTTGGAGATTCCTTCATGTACAACCATATAGAGCTGGAGTACCTGTCAAGAGTTGGTTCTGTCAGTACCCTCCTCTCTCCCTTTTGTTTGAGTTTGTCTCCCTCTGTCTGTTTTTCCCTGCATGTGTCTCCCCTTGGGGTTTTGTTTGTCCAGGTCCGGTAGGCGTGTCCTTACCCAGCTGCAGCCTGTCACCCTGAGCTGACAGGCATGCAGCGCCGGACCGTTGTTATCCTTCCCCTGGTAAACTCTTTGTCGGATTGGCTCCCGTTACTCGTTCCTTGGTTTTTGCGCTCCTCGTTGTTTGTTATACTAATCGTTGTTTTCTTGTTTCCTTCCCTAGTATCCCGCGTTCCTGTTTCCTCGCCCTGTTCCCTGATCGTCCGTCATTTCCCATTCCTGTTTTCCTCGACTGTGTAGTCTTCAGTGTATCTGTCTCCCCTGTAGTTATTTCATGTTTGTTTGTCGTTTATATTAACGTTTTGTTTGTACTTTTACCCCGTGTCCGTGTCTGCATTTGGGTGTTATTTCCCTGCACCATTCATGACAGAACGGTCCAGCCATAACATGGACCCCGCGGACATGGAAACCAATCCCCCGGGTTTTTCCGTTCGTTGAGCGGTTACCTCCCAGGGAGTACTACTCGGTCAGCATTCGCAGGCGCTGCAAGGAATCATGGACCTACCTGAGTTTCTCGTTTGGAGGGAAGACAGGTAGGACCTCTCCTTGCTACACCTGTGAATGCTGAGTCACCCGCTACCACCGTGAGTACTCTTCTGCCTCGTGAGCCTTATGTTCCGTCACCTGCGCGTTATTGTTGGAAACTAGGTGAATGTAAGATTTTCCTGTTTCAGTGCTCTCTGGTGTTTGGTCAGCAGCCTCTCACATACGCTAGTCATAGCACCAAGATTGCGTATGTGTTAGGCTTATTATCCGGTAGGGCTCGAGTCTGGGGAGCTGCGTTTTGGAATAATCCCCTGACTCTGCAGGCTACATTCCAACAGTTCTCCAGTGAAATTCTGTCTGTGTTTGATCATCCTGTATCTAATTATGATACCTGCAATGGTTGCTTGACTTACGTCAGGGTTCCGCCTGTGCTGCGGATTACTCTGTTGAGTTTCGTACATTAGCCGCTGAATTAGGTTGGGATGATCGGGCTCTTCAAAGTATATTTTTTAAGGGGCTAAACGAGGAGGTTAAGAACAGCTTAGTGGGTAGATCTGAGACTGCTAACCTTTACTACTCCTTCATCGAGAGCATCATCACGTTCTCCATCACATGCTGGTTCTACTCCACCAGCCTCCAGAACAGAAACCGCCTGCAGAGCGTAGCCATGGTCTGCTCTAAGATCATTGGACTTCCTTTTAGAACTCTGTCGACCATCCACGAGCAGCAGACACTCAGGTTAGCTGGTCGGATCATGCAGGACCCCTCTCATGCTCTCTTCTCAGCGTTTGAGTGGCTCCCCTCAGGACGCCGTCTTCGCTGTCCCTGCTGCAGGACACAGAGGAGAAGAGCAACCTTCATCCCCAGGGCTGTCCAGCTCCTCAACTCCTGACCCCTCTGACCATCCCCCTCCCCACTCTTGACACCCTCCCCTGGACACTTCACCCCCCCCCCCCCCCCACACTCCAGACACCCTCCCTGAACACCTCGACCCCCTCTCCATCCCGGACACCCCTCCCTTCACCCCTCCTCCTCCCCTCTCCAGACACCCTCCCTGGACACAATCACCAGCACCCCTCTTCCCACCCCTGACACCTTCCCTGGAAACCTGCACCCGTTCACATTAATGCACCCGTTCACATTTCTGCTTACCTCTGATACACACGTCTTTCTACATCTCACGCCGACGATGCTCTCCGTATCTAACCTGTACTAACACACTAACATCCTGACACTTATTCTACCTGTACTAACACACTAACATCCTGACACTTACTCTTCTCTTACACTTTATTCTTGTGTTAGGTTAAAATGTTTTTGTATAGTTGCACTGTCATTATTTGCTGCTCTGTGTGCCCTGAATTGCCCCCCGGGGACAAATAAAGTTTTTTGAATTGAATTGAATTGAATTCAGGAGCTTATTAGCCTCGCCATTAAGATAGACAACCGTCTACGTGAGAGGCGCCGTGAGAGGCAATCATCCCCTCTAGTTACGCCAGGTCCTCTCACTATTAATGAGTTATTTGAGGACTTCCAGTACTGAGACAGCACTGGTAAAAATTACTAACGACCTTCTAATAGCTTCCGACAAAGGACTTGTCTCTATACTTGTTTTACTAGATCTTAGTGCTGCCTTCGACACTATTGACCATCACATCCTGCTACAGAGACTGGAGCATCTAATTGGCATTAAAGGGACCGTACTGAGCTGGTTTAAGTCATATTTATCAGATAGATCTCAGTTTGTACATCTTAATGAAAAATCCTCCATTCACACTAAAGTCAGTCACGGAGTCCAACAGGGTTCTGTCCTTGGACCGATTCTATTCACCTTATATATGCTTCCCCTAGGAAATATTATAAGGAAGAACTCCATAAACTTTCATTGTTATGCTGATGATACACAACTATATTTGTCGATCAAACCAGACGAAACAGATCAGTTAGCTAAACTTCAAATGTGCATTAAGGAAATAAAAAGCTGGATGACCTGCAATTTTCTGATGTTAAACTCAAATATAACTGAAGTTATCGTACTTGGACCAAAAGGCCTCCAAAACTCAATGGCTAAAGATATTGTTACTCTGGATGATGTTGTGTTGTCCTCCAGCACCACAGTAAGGAATCTGGGTGTTATTTTTGACCAGGATATGTCCTTCGATTCTCACATAAAATTTTCGACAAGGAATGCATATTTTCACCTGCGTAATATTGCGAAAATTAGGAACATTGTGTCTCAGAAAGATGCAGAAAAACTAGTTCATGCATTTGTTACTTCTAGGCTGGACTACTGCAACTCCTTTTTATCAGGCTGCTCCAATAAGTCTGTTAAGAGTCTCCAGTTGGTCCAAAATGCTGCAGCTCGTGTACTAACTAAAACAAATCGAAGAGAACATATTTCTCCTGTAATAACTTCTTTGCACTGGCTACCTGTAAAATCTAGAATAGAATTTAAAATCCTTCTCCTTACCTACATAGCTCTTATTGGTCAGGCTCCGTCATATCTTAAAGAGCTCATAGTACCGTATTACCCGACTAGATCGCTGCGCTCTGAGAACCCAGGGCTACTCGTCGATCCTAGAGTCCCCAAAAGTGGAGCTACGAAGCTACGAAGCTCCTCTCCTGTGGAACCAACTCCGAAGTGTTATACGGGAGGCAGACACTGTCCCCATATTTAAGAGTAAACTTAAAACTTTCCTTTTAAAGAAAGCTTACAGCTAGGGCTTACGAGCCCTTAGCAATGTTGTTATTTTTAAGCTGATTTTGTTCTGCTTAATTATGCTGCTATAGGCCTAGTCTGCTGGGGGATAATACTTTTCTAGATACTCTGAGCTTCTCTCCTCTCTGTCTGTATCATTCATGTTTCATCAATGCATGTTACTAATTCAACTTCTTCCCCAGAGTTGTTTGTGCTTTGACGTCTCGCAGGTCTCTGCTGATCGTGGTGGTGCCTTCTGCCGCGGTCCTGCACACTTCCTGCTACTATTATAATATACAACCTTAGCTGTGCTTGTTTCTACTATTCAGCTGTATTAACTGCCATAACAAATAAGTCATATTCACATTACTATAGATATTATTATAGTTACTGGAAGTGTGTCTGTCTCTGTCTTTGTGTCTGTCTTTGTCTCTCTCTCTGTCCATCTGTCCGTCTTTTCTCTCTTTCTCCCTCCCCAACCGGTCAAGACAGATGGCCGTCCTCCACAGAGCTCGGTCTGTCTGACGTTCCTACCTGTAATAGGGAAGGTTTCCGTTGACACCATACTCTACGGGGGAATTGTTGGGTCTATGTTTATTATAAATAAGTCATAGAGTGTGGTCTTTACCTAGTTTGTGATGTGTCCTGAGATAACTTTTGTTATAATTTGGCACTATAAATAAAATTGAATTGAATTGAATTATTCCACTCCTTGTGTGCATACCGGGTTCCCCTGTCACTCGCTCCAGTCCAGGAGGAATCCATGCAGCTAGGTCGCAGTCGTTTAACTCCCGCTGAACATCAGCAGCGCTTTAGGGGTAGGTTATGCATTTACTGTGGAGCTCCAAATCACCATTTAGCAAACTGCCCGGTGCGGTTAAACTATCAGACTCACCAGTCGCAGACGGGGTTCTGGTGAGTCGTTCGGTTGTCCCTGATATTCCCCGTAAATGCGTTAATCTGGACATAGTGTTGAGCTGTGAGGGTAGAGAATTCTTCCTCCAAGCACTAATTGATTCTGGGGCTGACACCAACATAATTGATTCAGAGTTTGTGGAATCCAATTTGATCCCTGTTAACCAGCTCGAGACTCCGTTAATGGTTGACAGCCTCAGTGGGAGTGAACTCGCACAGATCTCTGCGGAGACTTTGCCATTAACCATGTCACCTGCTGGTAACCACTCTGAGTCGATTGCATTTCACATTATGTCGTCCACTAATGCTCCCGTGGTTCTTGGTCTTCCCTGGCTTATCACTCAAAACCTAGTTATTGACTGGTTAACTGCCAGGGTTGTTAGTTGGAGCAGCAATTGCCATTCTTCCTGCCTTCATTCAGCTCCTCCTAGATGTCCCAGTGACCACACACCCTCATTACCTGAACCTCCAGACTGGTTTCCGTGCCACCAGTGTATCATGATCTCGCCAAAGTGTTTAGCAAGACTAAGGCGTTATCCCTACCTCCTCACCGCCCTTATGATTGCCCCATTGAGTTGTTGCCCGGATCAACCTTTCCTACTAGTCGTCTCTATAACCTGTCAAGGCTCGAACGTGAGGCGATGGAGACGTACATTAATGACTCACTTAAATCAGGGATCATTCGTTTTTCTTCTTGTCCAAGAAGGACAAGTTGCTATGCCCCTGCATTGATTTCCATGGTCTCAACAACATCACAATCAAGAACAAGTACCCCCTCCCTTTGATCAATTCCACATTCAAACCGTTGCATGGGGCAACAGTCTTCTCCAAACTCCGCAACACGTATAATCTTGTGAGGGTGAGGGAGGGGGACGGATGGAAGACAGCGTTCAACACTCCACTCGGACACTTCGAATACCTAGTCATGTGTTCAGTTTAACTAATGCGGCAGCCGTTTTTCAGGCACTAGTAAACGACATGCTCCGCGATATGCTGAATCGTTCGGTCTTCGTGTACCTGGACGACATTCTGATTTTTTCCAAGGACTTGACTGGACATGTGGTGCACTTCCGTCAGGTTCTTCAGCGTCTTCAGGAAAATCGTCTATTCGTTAAAGCAGAAAAGTGCGAGTTCCATGTCCCCGTGGAGAGTGGACAGGTTAGGGCAGATCCTTCGAAGGTCACAGTGGTGACAGGATGGCCGACGCCCACCTCCAGGAAGCAACTACAGCGATTTTTGGGGTTTCACCAACTTTTAACATCGCTTCATCCGAAATTACAGCCAGGTAGTTTCACCTATGACCAGGTTGACGTCCCCCTCAAAATTTGCCTGGTCTTCTGCCGCCAACAAAGCTTTTTTGACTCTTAAGAAGCGTTTCTCGTCCGCTCCCGTGTTAGTTCAGCCAGATACTGCCCTTCAGTTTATTGTCGCGTGAATGCCCCTGATCTGCGAGTGGGGGCGGTTCTGTCTCAGCTGGCTTTTTCTGACAACAAGGTTCACCCATGCATGTTCTTCTCCAAGAAGCTGTCTCCCGCTGAGAGGAACTATGACGTTGGGAACCGTGAACTGCTAGCAGTCAAGTTAGCACTAGAGGAATGGCGGAACTGGTTAGAGGGGGCAAAGATTCTGTTTGTGGTCTGGACGGACCACAAAAACTAGGCTTACATCCAGACGGCAACAAGACTAAACTCCCGCCAAGCCCGTTGGGCCTTGTTTTTTGGCCGATTTAAGTTTTCTTTGACTTACATTCCTGGCAGCAAAAACATTAAGCCAGACGCTCTTTCCGTCAGTTTGGTCCTGCAACCTGTGTTATGGCGGCACTAACATGGGAGATTGAGTCAACCGTTAGACAGACTAAACGCACTGACCCCGACCCCGGTGGTGGTCCAGCGGGTGGTCTGTTTTTCCCCGCCAGTTTTCGCTCCCAGGTGCTCCAGTGGGGACACTCCTCTCGTTTTGCCTGTCATCCCAGAATCACCAGGACCCTGTCACTCCTGTGCTGTCACTTCTGGTGTTCAGGAGTTTGTGCTGGCCTGCACCGTCTGCGCCCGGGGAAAGGCCTCTCATCGCCCTCCAGCTGGTCTTCTCCGTCCTCTTCCCATTCCCGGTCGGCCCTGGTCACATCGCTTCGGACTTTGTCACTGGACTTCCTGCGTCCCAAGGTAACGTCACTATTGTCGATAGATTCTCTAAGATGGTTCACTTCGTTCCCCTGCCTAAGCTGCCTTCTGCCATGGAGATGGCATCTATCCTGGTTGACCATGTCTTTCGCCTCCACGGGATACCGGCTGACATCGTCTCGGACCGGGTGTCACCAGTTCACCTCCCATGCCAGGCCTTGGGAGCTAAGGTCAGCTTATAGTCGGGTTTCCATCCCCAGTCTAACGGGCAGACGGAGAGAGCAAATCAGGACCTGGAGACCGCTCTTTGCTGTATCTGGTCTCGTCGTGGTCTTCTCAGCTGTCCTGGGTAGAACACTACTACTGTCAAGAGTTGGTTCTGTCAGTACCCTCCTCTCTCCCTTTTGTTTGAGTTTGTCTCCCTCTGTCTGTTTTTCCCTGCATGTGTCTCCCCTTGGTGTTTTGTTTGTCCAGGTCTGGTAGGCGTGTTCTTACCCAGCTGCAGCCTATTACGCTGATCACCTGAGGACTATAAAAACCCTGAGCTGACAGGCATGCAGCACTGGACCGTTGTTATCCTTACTCGTTCGTTGGTTTTTGCGCTCCTTTTTGTTTGTTATACTAATCGTTGTTTTCTTGTTTCCTTCTGTAGTATCCCACGTTCCTGTTTCCTCGTCCTGTTCCCTGATCGTCCGTCATTTCCCGTTCCTGATTTCCTCAACCGTCTAGTCTTCAGTGTATCTGTCTCCCCTGTAGTTATTTCAGGTTTGTTTGTCGTTTATACTAAACATTTTGTTTGTACTTTTACCCCGTGTCCGTGTCTGCATTTGGATCCAGTTTCCCAGTGTTATTTCCCCGCACCGTTCATGACAGTACCACCAGTGGTACAAGTACCACAGTTGAGAACCAGTGATGTAGACAAACCAATAGAACATGTCAGTAGTTAACTTATAATGGGATGATAAATGAATGGGGTTCAGAACTATAGGAAGGCTGAAATAATCACTCAGATATTGGCATTTGATCGAGCTTTTTCACTGACTCTGATGACCTTCCTACAGTATGTAGTAAGTATGTAAGTAATGTTAGCCTAGGGAGCAGGGCTACTGTAAAGTAGCAATACAGTGGCCTACATGTGCCTCCAGCTGTCACACGACCCTCACCTTGCATACAGAGATCACACTGCACAGAGAAACAAGACTTTAAGTGTTCTCTTACAGGCATATATCCACAGGCCTGTGATCCAATGTCATTATACAGATAATGTATCCAGATAGATCAAATGTTAATACCAGGTGGAGATGGAGTTTTTGTGTTCACATGACATTAGCCACACTGACTCTCCATGAATATGGGCTGATCCTACTGCTCAGGAGGAGTGGTTGTAACCATTATACCTTAGTGATTGTTCTTTGATCATAGCCTTATGTGTCATTTCTCCTCACTCCCTACATGTTTCCTCTGTCTCTAGTGTCAGAACAGATGGAAGGTAAGCATGTTAACAAAACAATAAATAAAATAAAATAATAATAATAAGTTAATGTGTTTATTCAATAAACCAATAACTTACACTAAAAATGACCTTAAACATTTGAGTCCATCATCTAAATTGGCATCATGAAGCAGGGTTCCTACGCAGTATGGAAAAGTATGGAAATGAATTTGAGCAATTTCCAGGTCTGGATAATTATGGAAAAAGGGAAAAGAGTATGGAAAAAATGTTTGTGGTGTTTCCAGACTATTATCTCACTTTCTTAAATTAGAAATTATAAGAAATACATTTCTTAAATTTCTTAAAGCTTACGAACGCAACACAGCCGATTCATTAAATTGCCTAGCATAGCAATCAGCAGAGCTTTAGTTAAAGTGTAAATCAGACACAAAATCATCCCATGGTCTTTTTCGGTTTTTACAGACATCAAGCCATTAACACAGTTTTTTTAGTGTAACAACTATTAACGGAGAAATCCGGGAGGGCCGCTAACAGTGGTATGTGGCTAACACTGATTAGCTCGGGGTAGTACGGTGAAGGCATTCAAACGTATTTTTTAAGCACTAATACTGTTCAAAATAACACCAAACCTCTGCAGTAGCATGAGAAGCATTCTTACACAGAAAAAAAAACTATCGTCACATCTATAGTAATGTGAATATTATTTATATGTAATGGCAGTTAACCAAGTGAAAAAACTGCTGTTAAGGTGATAACATATGAATAATAATAATTATGGTGGTAAAGATGAGTAATGATGAGTAGTGGTATTAACAGCTGTGATACAATGAGAAATACTATGAATATTTTAATTTATAAAACTAAGATAATCTTTATCAATAATAGATATAATAGCAGCAGGACGCATCATGCAGGACCACGGCAGCAGGCACCACCACGATCAGCAGAGACCTGAGAGACGACAAAGCACAAACAACTCCAGGGAAGAAGTTTAACTAGTAACATGCATTGATGAGACATGAATGATACAGGTCGAGAGGATAGAAGCTCAGAGTATCAGGAACAGGATTATCCCCCGGCAGACTAGGCCTATAGCAGCATAAGTAAGGGCTAGTAAGCCGGAACTATGAGCTTTATCAAACAGAAAAGGTTTAAGTTCACTTTTGAATATGGGGACGGTGTCTGCCTCCTGAACAACACTTGGGAGTTGGTTCAACAGGAGAGAGGCTTGGTAGCTGAAGGCTCTGCCTCCCATTCTACTTTTGGAGACTCTAGGAACGACAAATAGCCCTGCATTCTCAGAGCGCAGCAATCTAGTCAGGTAATACAGTACTATGAGCTCTTACAACGGAGCCTGACCAACAAGAGCTTTGTAGGTAAGGCGAAGGATTTTAAATTCTATTTTAGATTTTTCAGGGAGCCAGTGCAAAGAAGTTAATACAGGAGAAAAATGTTCTCTTCGATTTGTTTTAGTTAGTACACGAGCTGCAGCATTTTGGACAAATTGGAGTCTCTTAACAGTCTTACTGGAGCAGCCTGATAATAATTTAATTCAATTCAATTCAAGTTTATTTATAGTGCCAAATCATAACAAAAATTATCTCAGGACACTTAAAAGTACGGTGGCCACGAAAACCTTCCAAGACCCAGCTCGATGGAGGATGGCCATCTGTCTTCATCGGTTGGGGAGAAAGAAAAGAAGAGAGAAAGAGAGAAAAGACAGACAGATGGACAGAGAGAGACAAAGACAGACAGAGGCACACTTCCAGAAATGCAAGCAACCGCACAAGTAACAGTAACTATAATAATATCTATAGTAATGTGAATATGACTTATATGTTATGGTAATTAATATAGCACAATAGTAAGAAACAAGCACAGCTAAGCCTAGAAGTAACAAATACATTTTCACAAAAATATGCAGTCCTTGTTGTTAGTTTTATGTGAGAATCAACATATCCTGATCAAAAATAACACCCATTCCTTACTGTGGTGCTGGAGGACAACACAACATCATCCAGAGTAAAAATATCTTTAGCTATTGAGTTTTAGTGACCTTAGTAACACTTCTTTAAGTAACCTAGTTGGAATAGAGTCTAGGAGACAAGTAGAGGGCTTTGATGCTGAAATAGTAGAGGTTACTTTGTTAAGGTCAACTGTAGAAAAGCAGTCCAAGATTATATCAGGTCGTACAGTTGTTTCTAAGGTACCTGGGTTTGAAGAAAAATTGGTGCCAGTCGAGTTGATTTTGTCTCTAATAGTTATAATTTTTTCACTAAAGAAGGTAATCAAGTTGTTACTCCTGAGGGTTATAGGACTACATGGCTCAATAGAGCTGTGGCTCTCTGCCAGCCTGGCTACAGTGCTGAAAAGAAATCTAGGATTGTTCTTATTCTCCTCTATTAAAGATGAGTAATAGGCTGCTCTGGCATTACGAAGGGTCTTCCTATATCTTTTAAGACTTTCTTGCCAAATTAAGCGAGATTCTTCCAGGTGGAGATGACTCAGCCTTTAGGGATGAGGTCAAAGGACTGACAGCGTGGTGTTCAGAACAACCTTACTGAACACCACAAAAACAAAAATTAATAATCGTGGACTTTAGGAAAGGCAGGGCGGACCTAGCCCTGCTCTACATTAAAAGGGACTGTGTGGAAAGACTACACTCTTTAAAATTCATAGGGGTGCAAATCTCCGATGACCTCTCCTTGACTGCTAACACCACGGCGGGGGTGAAGAAGGCCCAGCAGCGTCTCCACTTCCTGAGAGTGCTCAGGAAAAACAACCTGGAGGAGAAGCTGCTTGTCACCTTTTACAGAGATACCATCGAGAGCTTCTGCATACTGCGTTTCTGCATGGTATGCTGGTTGCACAGCAGCATACAGGAGAGTGCTGGCTGCTCTCTCCCCAGCCTGGAGGACATCGCCAGCTCCCGCTTCCTCAGCAGAACTGTCAACATTATCAAGGATAACTCACATCCCCCCCATCAACTTTTGCCTGCTGCCCTTGTGGAAGAAAATATGATTGAGAAAGTGAATAACAATGATGACGTCTGGACACCAAGTAGACGCCACTGATTGTAAATGTACTGAGTGTGTATTGGAAAAACCTGACAGGGCGTGTAAGTGTTGTCAGCCTCGGTATAAGACAGGAAGTTCTGTTAAGAGACACTTGGAATTTAGGAATTTGGTATTATGGATCTTGGAACTCTGTGATGAGTGTATCAGACCTTGATTTAATAAATTCTCCTTGATTGCTGTGAGACCTCTCTGCTGACTCCTTCTTGTAGACCTTTCTATTTTTATAATAGATTGTTCTACCATAAATTGGTGACCCCGAACGTTCGATCGGTTTGGACCTGCTTGCTGGGACAACGGCTAAGCTCACCATTGCAGGGGCTGTGCAGAAGGCGCCAAAAAGGTAGGAACTTTTATCCTATCTCGCACAGTTGTATGCCTGTTGAGGCTCAGCCTCGACTCAGGGTAGCGTTTTTGAGGTGCATTCCAAGTTGAACAGGCTGAGTCAGCTAGGAGGCCTCTGGCTGTCTTGTGTGTTCCTGCATGCAGGAAAGCTGCTGTAATTCTTTAAAATTTGTTATGATCTAACAAGAATTTGAAACATTGGACTGTGTCAGCAGCTGTGATAAAAAAAGAAAAAAGAATACTGGCCAGAAAAATTGATTCAATGAATTCTCCTTGATTGCCGTGAGACCTCTCTGCTGACTCCTTCTTGTAGACCTTTCTATTTTTATAATACATTGTTCTACCATACCCTCTGGCCGGCACGTCAGTCCACACAAAACACAGACAAATAGACTCAGGGATAGCTTCTTTCCCACAGCTATCACCACAATTAACATGTCCAATCAGAACCACACAAAACTTCCATCCGTTCATCTGTTTACAAGGTGCAATGTGATATCTACAAAGTGCAATCTTTTTTCTCAGGTGCAATGCTATTTATTAGGGGTCCAAGCCCGAGGGGGCTGGGGCTATGTGATGCAAGCAGCAGCGTGCCTCCCAGTACCAGCAGTGCTGGGAACCCTACTTTTTACACTAGGATTTTTTTTCCATCGGTAAAACTCATACTGCAGTACAAGTTATGGAGGTGAAACTTTGAACTTTGGTTCAGACTCCTGCACGTACGGCAGAAACCAAAAATAACACATATTCACCAGCAGGTGGTGCTATAATCAAGTAGAACGTGTTTTCTGCCTGTAAGTCCCACATCGTACGTCGCACATTCAAAATTCTTACATTCAGGCGTTTCGTGAACATACGTGAATCTCTGGATAAAGGACACGCCCATTTCATATCGCAATATATGCAAAAGCTACTTTTTCGAACTCCTCCTAGGCCGAATTTCCGATCAAGATAAAACTTGGTACACGTAATGCTTGAATGGTCTTGACCAAAAGTTATCAAAAGAATTTCGATACTCTTATAAATGGTGAAGTGATAAAGAAATAACTTCTTGTAGATTACAGTGAAAACAGGAGGTACTGTACTTCCTCAAATTGTGTCAGATCAACACAAAACTTGGTAATCTAGGTCTCTATGTGTTACTGAGGCCTTATATAAATTCACAACAACCAACCTCTATTTGGCGCTGCAGAATGTATTATATCAGAGCAATTATAAGTCAGATTAACAAGAAACTTACAAAACAATAGTTTTAGATGCTCGTCTGAGGCTTTGAGAAAAATATGGCATCAATCGAAAAAATATCCAAACCTACTTTTGAGAACTCGTCCTAGGCCTAGAGTCTCATCAGCACGAAATTTTGCACACATAATCTTTCTTGCGCTAAAATCAAAAGCTATCAAAAGAATTTTCTTAATCCAAAATATATGAAAGTTATAGAGGAAAGACTTTGTACACTGTAGTCAAAACAGAAAGTGATGCGTTACTTTGAAGTGGTTTCTCTGATTATCACACAATTTGGAAAAGTTATTTCCTGAGCCGCACTGAGGGTCTGTGCAAAATCTCATCATCAATCTGCCACAAGCTGGGGCTGTTATGCAAAATTGAGTAATGCATGCATTATGTGAACAAACACAATATCTACTAACTAAAATACCTACACTTTCTTTTTCAAACTACAATCTGTGCTGCGTTCAAGCTGTGACCTGCATCCCTCCCATTGACCTGCAGGTCCGAATTGCATCGTCTCTGCGGGTCACCAGGTTTGAGTTGCACAGGGGCTTGGACCCCGTTGATACCTGCTTGCAGGTATAGTTACTTATTACTTTTTAAAAATACATAGCAAATGCAACCACTTCTTTCTATTCTCCTCTTTTCCATTTATATAGCTTAGTTATTCCTGTATTCTTGTACCTCTTTTAAAATGGTTTTAAATTGGTATTTTTAATGCACCAAAAGGAGAAATGGTGTGCCAATAAGGGAAGCTGTTACTGTTAGCCAATATTGAGATGGGTTTGTGTTCAGAACTGGACTCTTGTCATGTTTGAGAAATTTGGTGCCAATTGGACAATATATGGTTCGGTGCAACTTCCTGTTGCATAGTGAAAGGGGGATTTTTGTCGCACAACCATGGTGCAACAAAAAGTAAAGTTTTCAGTATAGTTTGATCAGAAATTTCTTTAGATGGTACAATTCAATTCAATTTTATTTACAGTGCCAAATCACAACAAAAGTTATGTCAGGACACGTTTCAGAGTAGGTAAAGACCACACTCTATGACTTATTTATGATTTACATAGACCGAACAATTCCCCCCTTGAGTACACAGTGGCAATGAAAACCTTCCCTAGAACAGGCAGGGACGTCAGACAGACCCAGTTCTATGGAGGACGGACATCTGTCTGCACCGGTTGGGGAGGAAGAAGAGGAGAGAGAAAGAGAGAAAAGAAAGACAGATGTACAGAGAGAGAGACAAAGACTGACAGAGACACACTTCCAGAGATGCAAGCAAACAAAAAGTAATAGTAACTATAATATAGTAATGTAAATATGACTTATACTGTATGTTATGTATATATACTCATAGACTGTGTACCCCTTAACTTTAATTTATTTTCCTATAAACAAAAAGTTTTGTTTTTTGAAGTGGTGAATAAAATTCTACGCACATGTGTTTACACAGGCAGGTGTAAATAAATAGATTTGTTTAGAAAATGAATTAGACATAGATATTATTAGGAAGAACAACTCGCTCTCCTCCTGATTAATGTAACAACAAGCAACATATAAACGCCACTGACACATTTACTCAAACAAAACTATAGACTGATCAGGTAGGTGACGTTATGTTTAAAAGTGTCATGAAAAGTAAACAGAGGCATTCACAAGGACAGCTATGCATTTGCCGTCACTATGGCAACCGCGGACGCGTTCAGCTGAAAGTGTCCAGATATGGGTCGAACCCAAACACCGGGTCAGGAGAGAAAACGTCCGTCGGAGCAGTGATGTCTTCTAGTTTGCACAGTTTCAGGAGACCTGCAGTAATGCAACCCTGTCCACTTGACATCGGGTCGGTGCATGTCAGTGTTTCTGAGGCTGTAGGCTGTTCTAATGTCTCATTCTGGCTGCTGGTGTCTGTGCTGACCTAAACATTAACATCCTCAGTAGACCTCCCCCAAGTCTGAGTCACACATGACCAAGTCTTTCCTTTAATTCCCAAACTACCTCACAATTGCATGTTTATCAGCCCAATTTCAAGAATTTCTCAGGGCGAAATCCCTGAACCTCGTTTGGGAAGGACTGTGACTTCTGGGCTACAGCTCCGGATGTTTTCACAAGCTAGTAACGCGCCTGGCTATGACTATCACGAGTCATAATTAAGATGTATTCATGTTTGGGCCAGGACTCATATGAATCATAAGAAATTTGAAAGAGATTGGACAATGTATGGTCAAGTTACAACAACTTCCTGTTTTATGGCAAAAGGCGTGACTAAAGGCACCAAGTAACTTTTCGTCACACATGTCTTTAGATGTTTTTTTTTTACCTATTTGTAAGTTTATCTTGTTAAATCTGCAAGAGGAGTTCATTAAAGTATGACACGTGCAAATGTTGTAAAATGGCCATAAAATTCAAAATGGACGACTTCCTGTTGAGTTTAGGATAGCGTTCCAAGAGAATTCTAGAGTTCTATATGCCTACCAGTTTTAATACATTTACGTCAATCTGGGAGTAGGGGCTGTAGTCTAGGGGGCGCTAGCAAGTCAATTTACCATGTCCACCACTGAAACCAATGAAATACAGAAATTTTCACCACTTTTGGTAGTTTTTGAATATGATAAAGCCCCCAAAAAGGCAATTAATTGCTGGGAATGTTGTCGGTGCTCTGGCCCTAATGATTTTAGAAAATTCAATAGGTCCCTGACCGACAAGTCGGTGCTCAGGCCCTTATAATGGCTATTCTATTCCAGAAAGCTGGAGAACACAAGCCTCAGCATGAACATCACACTCAAATGCACAGTTCAGCTTAACACACTGACTGAACAGACAGAAGAGTCCCATTATGTTTGTTCTTTCAAGAGGAACCCTCAAGACTTAAAACCATGTCCCCTTGGTTTTTAATGAGCTGTTGATGTTTTTGTTTTTTCATTCACTGATAACTATTTTAACAGCGATAAAAATGAAAATGTATTATTCACATTTATGAAAGTTTTGGCCTCTAAAGAAGTAGAATTCAATACTTTAACATTAATTTGATGCGTAACAGGAGACTACTGTTAAAACTTGGATGTTGAATTTGTTTCTTTAACAAGAGTTAAAAAGTCACTCTGATCTTTCTCTTTTCTATCCATTGCCCAGCATAATAGCAGAACACAAAACATTCCCCTCAATCACTTCACTGAGCCCTGCCAAGGTCTGCTATCTCAGGCCTGCAGACATCTCCATCAGTGTTACTGTCAAAGATTTTAATTGAGCTTTATGAATCTATCTCGCTTGATTTACTAAGATCAGTTGTATTGTGTGGTCTGTATGATTCTGTGTTGCTTTATACACCCTGGCCTGCATAGTTTGTGCTCACCTCACTGCAGGTGTGTGTAGACTTGCTGGTCAGATGATCAAGCCAAAGTATTCAGATATTTATTGTAGGCTGTATACAAGAAGGTATTACAGAATAAATACATAAGGATGCTGTATTTTAGCGTCTGTTGTCCTATAAGTGGTATTGCAACATCAAGAGTAAAATCATGTTTTTAAGAAAAACAAAGACATTTAATACTCATAATAAATGCACTTTATATTATGTTAATCCAAATAGACGTATGTGCTGACTAACAGCAAAGCACATATTGTGTCACTTATTTCAACTATTGTTCAAAAACCAGCAGCCAACTCTTTCTGCCCAGTCACATTGAAGTTGAAGCTGTTTTGTGATTTGAATTGTTGATGTGGCAAACTTGAGTGTCTCCCCTTGTTTGAATTGTATATATTAGTATGTATACTGTCATTTCTTTGATGACCTTTTGTTAAACCACAATGCTCCACAATAGTAGATGCAATTTAAGCTAGCTAGCCAGCTTTGGCTGGGGCTAGCCAGGGTTACTCACATATGTCTGCCCTCTATTAGATTAAAACAAATGAAGGCCAATTGCCTAATGTCAATATGTTGCATATGGTTAATATGTTAAAGATAATAAGTACATTTCACATAATCTGTTGGCAAAGCGTCTTTTTATAGAGTTGATATGGTTGGAAACACAAATTATTTAAAAAGTAAAATAAAATGTGAAAAATATAGTTTGGGTATATGTCAATTAATTAACTGGTGTCAATGCAAACATTAATTCATGTTATTCAGTTAAAAGTGAATACATTAGGTTGGTTCATTAACTAAAATGTTAAGAAAATAATTTGGATCAAGGTAAAGAATTAAGGTTGAGTCAAGTGTAGTATTATTGTTTATATTAACATAAAAAAATCAGGTCATAAGAAGTTATTCAATTTAAATTCTGTAGTAGTAGTCAAGAGGAATCCTAAGTGACTCAGAGCAAATCACAAACAATCCTAAAATGGTTAAAATCACCTCAACATTGTAGAAACCTTTGAAGACAGTAAAAATTGCAGGTTTTCCACCTGCATTTATTTCCAGGCATATATATATTTTTGCAGGTATTTTCCTTTAACAAGAAGTGAAAGCTGTTCACCTCTCTGTCATCATGGTTATTGTAGTGTGATCATTAAGAGGCTTCTTCCATGGTTACCTGCTAATTGTTAGCGTTGTGAAGAGGTTCGAAGAGGACACTCACTCACAAGTGAGGAAATTTTAGGGCTGTTTAGAGTCCTCCTGGTGAGAAGATACATTGTTTTGGGAATATAAGCCCTGGTGTCTAAGATTAAGACCAGCAAACTTTAGAGTAGTAGTAGTAGTAGTAAAAACAGTTTTGGACTTTTTTCTTATTATGAGTCAGAAAAACATATCTTAGTTCAGATAGCCTTGACGCTAACTTTTTAAGCATAAAAGGTGTCTTATTTTGTGTGCTGCTGTCTGATTGTAAGTCAACAGCTTGACTGAAGTAAGTCAACAGCTTGACTGAAGTGGGCAGAGTCTAATAGGACCTCAGCCTGTGACCTCTGCACTATTGTCAAGACAAATCACATTTTATTGTAGAAAATCTTTGAATATTTGATATTTTTTATTTTTCAGATTTCCGGGGTCCAGCAGTAGACCAAACAATGAAGATGTTTGTGCAGTCCACTTATTTTCCAGCTGCAAATTTATAAGCAGTCAGATGTTTATGAGTGAAAGGAGGTAAACATGAAGGCTTCAGTGAGTCATTGTATGCTGAGTCAAGTCAAGGCTGAGCTGTTTACAAGTCACCTGTGTTACACTTTTAATGGCCACTTAGTGAAGACAAACAAGTTAAATAAAACGCCAGCATATAAGTCTTTCTCATCGCAGAGCCCGTACTGATGTGATGGAAAAATACTAGTAAGTATTGCAAAAGACTTTTCTTTTCTCAAAGAAAGATCTAATAAATAATCACAGAAGACTCTAATATTGAGACAACACAGTGGCTGTCCAATAATGGTCTGACCCGACAGATATGTGGGGCATCAGTGGTCAAAATGCGTGTCTTGCAAGATATGTCATAGTTGAAATCAACCAAAGCAGCATCTCACAAATCCTTTTTTACCTACTCTAATTGAGTCCACCAAGTTATAAGTGGTCTTTAAAAAACTTTACCTTGATGGGACAAAGCCTATTGACATGGTTTGAGCACTATTGTTATCCAACCGTCAGTTAAAACAATTTAATCAGGTTCAGTTTTTGAACCTTGGTAAAACCCTGGGTACAGCCCTGATGACAAACAAACATTGACCAATAGGAGCACAGCTGTGAGCACAGAAAGGAGAAAGACAAATTATATTGTTGTTGCTGTCAGGTGGAGCAGCGGCTGGCACCTTGCATCACCTCTGCAAGCTCTTAAAGATGGTGTCAGTGTCCCTAAGCCAAGTCTCACAGCACAACAGCAGGGCTGTATGTGAAACATAAACGACTTAGTATCAATATTATTATTATGACCCATGTGTTGGCTCTGCACATACAAAATATAATCCAACATGACCTTAAACTCACTGTGCCTAGTGGGAGGTGGCTGATGTTAAGATAATCTTACAAATACACTACAGTGATTTCCAGCTTTGAAGGTAATCAGTGACTAACAGCAGAAGAATGTTAGCAGAGGGGAGCACGGGTAATCAAAGGGGAGGTCCCTCTGTGCATTGTTCACGTCTTGAAAATCAGAGAAAAACTGACTTGCGTGAACAATTTGCAAGTTTCCATGACACTATATTTGTTCTTATTATATACTGTATGTGTTTTGTAAGGTATTTTAGGGAAACTCTGTCACAACAAGCTTATTAACTTGATCCAACATGCCGCTTCAATGATTGAGCTGCTCTTGCTACAGGCAATATGAGCCTTCTTACAGTCACTCTGCAGTACGTCTCTGGCTGCAGTGCTGAAAGGTTGGAACCAAATCTGGGTCTTTGTCGATGTTGGTGAATGTACGGTGACAGGGAGGGGGAAAGAGGTCAGGGTTCATTCTTACCCTGGACCAGAGTCACACATGAGTGGGGCAGCCTTAACAGAGAGGCACTTGGTCGTCTCAGTTGGTCGTCTGGTTTGACAATAATGAAACATAGAAATATCCATTAGGGCACAGACATATCCTGCTTCAATAATAGATGTTTTTATTGCTTTGCTGGCATTTGAAGCAATTAATCATACCATTATTTAGTATTAACTTTAGTGTTATCCAACCAGGAAATGGCCTCACTGAGCCCAAACATCTCTTTTATAAGAGTGTCCTAGTCAAGCCAACACAGACCACAGAGGATGCAAAACATATAAGACACACATATGATGGAATAGACTAAATATGGAGAGAATAATTAAGGAGCAACAAAACATACAAATGATAAAATGATAAAATAAGATTTGATACAATAAAGGAATAGATCTACTATAACGACATCAAAACTGTTGTGCAGTAGATTCAAACTTCTGATGACTGACTGATGATCACAGTTTATCCTAATATTCATGATCATTTGAGTGTTCAGAAACACTGACAGCTATGTGTGCTCGCCTACATTGTAAATGGTTTTAAAAGCTTGCAAGGATATAAGTCACACTGAAGCAAGTTCCAGTCAAAAGAAGAAGCATACACAAAAGCTCATCTAGATAAAAGTGGACTTTGGGAAGAAGCAGGGAAGGAACTAGATCCCTCTCTCAGTGGAGAGGGTGGACTGAACTTCAAGAAGCTTGGTGTCCACACCACTGGTTGCCTGACCTGGGTGCTGCATACTGACTCAGTGGTGAGAAAGGCAAGGCAGAGACTGTTTCACCACAGGCACCTGAGGAAATCCCAGGTATCCCCTCAAATACTAAAGATTTTCAACCCCTGCACCATCTAGAACCTCCTGACAGTTAACTTCACTGCCTGGTACGGAAACAGCACAGAACCACATGGCCCAAGTTCAAACCAGTTAGTTCAGCTGAAAATACAAAAGACTCTCTTAAACTAATTATTTCCAATGGCATGCACTGTTTCCACTTGTCTGATGAACTTTGGGCATTACAGTCTGTAGATGTGCACTAAACCCAGCAGCAATCTCAGCTCAAACCACATTTGGTCTGGATTTATGTACAAAACCCTTAAACGCTGTTTAAAGAAAAAGCCAAAGCATTTTTCCCCCACACCAAAATGATAAGCAGACCTGTCTCTGGCAATGCATTCCTAAATGAGAACAATAATATATAAAGATAGTGGAAGGATGCTAAGAATACCATTACAGGTCAGTGCGTAGCAATGTACCGACCCCATCATTCAAAACACAGTGATCGTGTGACATAGACTTAGATGGTGCAGAGACTCAGCTTCACGCAAGCCGACCAAATCTATTGCATTGTTATGCGTTATTGTGAAGTTTAATTAATAATGCATATTCATCTGAGAACTGATGGCATCTGTGTGTTACAGACCCTGGCTGTGTGCACTGAGGTGTATATGACAATAAAGTAGTAAATCTCAATCTATTTATTTTTAAAATGTATTTTGAATAGGCCTATAGGCTCATAGGTTTTTTATCCAAAAAACAAACGAACAATTTTTTCACAGCACCCCCTGTTCAAAATGACTTCCAGCGGTCCTGCCTGTATGTGATGATTGACTGAACAAAACGTGTAAGTATCATAAACGTGAGTCACAGATCTTATTTTCTGACATAATCCATTTTGGATAGTGTGAACCAGCGCAATGCTAAACATTTGGGTTTTGAAAAACATGTAACTTCACTGACTTCAATGAAGTTACATGTTGTTTTTGAGATGCTGTAAGCCTGTAGTTGGTTGAGAGAAGAAGGGGGGTGGTCGTGGAAATAGGGGGAGTTGTGGGACGGTAATAAGCTAGGAGCTAGTGTGTATAGAGGGTTTTAAGGTTGTCCTGTTTTGGTGTCGGCTACGGCCCACAGTAGCCTGTGTCAGTCAGAAATAAAGCTGCAACAAACTAGATAAAGTTCCCCTGCCCGCCTCAGCCCAAATTCTGGCCAGAAAAAACCCTGACATAGGTAAAGAGAGTTCAAGCTGCAGAAATGGACTTTTGCCACTTTATGGCAGCAAACATCTAGCAGAGATGGAGCGATATTAGCATGCATACACACTTATTTAGGTCCCTGATGAATGTTCACTCTCTTTTAGCTGTGTTTTGGTCTCTACTCAACTCCATGGTAAAATATCTTTAGCTGCTAAATGCTCCACTGTGTTCACCAGTTGGGTCTCATACTGTGACTGTCTGATGTTTCTTGATTCAATTCTATTCAATTCAATTTTATTTACAGTGCCAATTTATAACAAAAGTTATCTCAAGAACTTTACATATGGAGTAGGTAAAGACCACACTCTATGACTTATTGATTATTACTGATGCTGGAAGCCAGGTTGATGATAGCTGAAAGTAAACCAACCCCAGAAATGAGGTAAAAGAGAATACAAAGCTCCATAGAGCTGAGGGGAATTCTCTGTGGGTCCACTGAATGGATGACCTTGCACATAAATATTGTTGGTCTATCGTTACAATTAAAATATACATTTATGCAACTTTAATAACAATGTCTCCAGGGGGCAGGGTTAAAGAGTCAACTGTTTTAGTGGTTGTTTGATATGCTTCATAACATGTGCAATGTAGCATGAACACCACATATAAAGCGAGTGATAGGATTTATATCAGACAAATATCAACAAACCCTGTCAGAGTTTAAACAAACTCAGAGTGTGTTATTACAGCCTTCATCCTGGCTGTGTACTGTAGCACTGCAGCGGATAGAAAACAGATTTAGAAAGTGTAAGATCACAAACGTCTTTGCTATGGACAGAATGAGCAGGTGGCCACTATTAAAAGAGGATCCTTGACCTGGAAATGTTCTCAGGGTGTATGTCAGGGTGGGTGGGGGTGGGGGAGTTGCTTGGTGAGTACACACTAACAGAATTCCTTATTACTATGTAGGTGGCCTGGGTATGACAACATGGGAAAGGTGAGGACACAGAGGGACAGCATTCACATGCCAGCTGCAATGAGCAGCCCGACTTAAGTTACAGACAAAGTGTTCATCTCACTCACTCTCTTTTCATCTGTGGAACCTGACCCAGGCTAATCAACCCAGACCATCACTTTGTTTTAATTAATCCTGGAGCTGGAGGCAGTCTGAGCTCCATTCTGCAGCAGAGTGTGGCTGTACAGGCTCAGGTTGCATTCCCCTTTATTCCCACTGAAAGTGCATCTGCACTGGGCAAGGCCAAAGCACAATCCCCTGTGAAAGCCTGCACTCCACAGCAGTACAAGTGATGGCTTCTACAGATGGAATGAATGCATCTGTCTTTACCTGTCAGAAAAATAATCTCAGATGTTTTTTCTTCTTACCACGTAATGTCGCATTGAGGTGCACACCAGAGGAACCCCTGCTACTAACTGGAATGTAATTGAGTAATGCTGCACTTTAGAGAACTAGTGGTACAGTGGTTACCACTGTCTGCTCCTTGATGGCCTTGGCAGTGACTCAAACGCACTCAGTCTAGACTCCTTCAACTCCATGTCTTTTTGTCTATTCATGGCTCTGATGTTTTAGAAATAGCCTCAAGCACATTATATGTTTTCAGTAAGGGCAGTATGCAGATGTGAAGACAGGTTCTGCAAAAAAAATTGTATATCTAACGGTGAACGAAAGTCGACTGTGAGATGGCAACAGACTGGAAGTGGACTGCAAAAATTGCTTTTGAAAAGTCCTGCATTTTGGGACCCATCCACCACCCCAAGCTCCTTAAGTGGGATTTCACTCCCAGGTCCCTTGCAGTCTGTGTGGGGGCTACCCCAGAGTCAAGGTGATAGTAAGGTCAGGTTGGGAGAGCCCTTACCACGAAGAAAAAGTAGCTTGGCCTTGTCTAGGTTGAGTTTCAGGTGGTGTGCTGCATAGCTGTGAGTGAATAACAGAACCCAGAGAGTTTGTGTACAGAGAGAAGATGAGAGGACCCGGGACAGAACTTTGAGGGACCCCGGTGTGAGTGGACAAGGTTCTGACAAAGGTCCTATCCAGGTTACCTGTTGTTTTTGAGGTAGGATGTGAGCAGGGAGAGTGCAGAGCCTGAGATACCTAATTCCTGAAGGGAAATAAGAAAGAAGTAAGAATCTGGAGGTTAACCCTCTCAAACGCTGTAGAAAGGTGTAAAAGAATAGGTGAAATAATTTTTTTTTTAATTGTAAAGTGCAAAAAATAAAAATAATATGCTTATAAATCTGTTTGGGAGCTGTTACAGAAGCCATCACATCACAGTGCACATTGTTTTTCCAGTTGTAAGGGCTCTTGAAGTCCAATACACAAAAGTGTATTTACAGCACACTCAAAAAGAAAGAAAGTTTATTCTATTTAAGTTAGCTTGATTTTGTTATTATTGTAGTATGAACTGATGCAGCTGAATTGCAGTACAAATAGTAGTAATAATTAAGTAATAATAACATGTGCCATTTAAACCAATAATGATGGTATGGGTGACACTTAGCGGATGGCTCAGCTTTATCCCAGCACTGTACATCTGGTGAGCCAGAATATGTGAAGACTGGACACAAGTACCACAGTCCACTCTTTAAAGTGTGATTCCGGCGTAAAATCATCCCAGGGTTTAACAGTCGGATGTGGGTAACACTGATTAGCTTGGTGCAGTAAGGTGAAGGCATTTGAACGTCTTTTTTAACCACTATTACTGCTCAAAATAACACCAACCCTCTGCAGTAGCATGATAAGTGTCCCTACACAGAAAACAAATCATAAATGGGCTTATTCCTTTTGGATTGACTTTGGTAATCCACTTGAATGGACTTTATTATGAGAGGAGCTGGTACCTAGGCCAGTAGGTAAGTCTTTAAAACACTCTTTTAATAAACTCTGGGTTCACTAACTACGCTGTTGGTGCTTTGTTTTCTGTGTAGGGACTATTCTCATGCTACTGCAGAGGTTTGGTGTTATTTTGAACAGTATTAGTGGTTAAAAAAGACAATTTAATGCCTTCACCTTAATGCCCCGGGCTAATCAGTGTTAGCCACGTCCAGCTGTTAGCGACTGTTAGTGACTCTCCTGGATATCTCCGTCAATAATTTATACACAAAAAAAACTGTCTCCATGGCTTATTTGATGAGTGTTTTTGCCGAAAAATACCCTGGGATAATTTTAGTTTAACATCCTCAGCACAGGAATGTAAACCTGGGCAGACATCTTGACGACAGCCTGCCTGCATGCTGCCAACAGCAGGACGCTGTGAGAACCATGTGTGACCACCCTGGATAACAGTGACCCCATGTCATCCTCTACACTCTGGCTGGACCCCGGGGGGATGGAATCAGTGACAAAAGGCTGGCTTGGACAAAGTGACATTAAGGTATCAGGTGCTTGAGAGCTATTGTGAGCCTCCTTGATTATAGGAGGAGCAGTGTGCCCTGTGAGTGAGATCCTGGGAGGTATAGCATGAGCAGTGTGGGCCCTGACCTCAGGGTGTGCGCTGATTGCACGGTAATGTTCAGCCTTCGGTGCACGTGCTGGTGATCAGGGTTATCTTGTCGGGATGCTTCTGTCTATGCATGGCCACTCTCTAACACCAGCTGCCAGTTGTAATTGTCCATGACTGAAGAAGCGAGTCATGTTTGGCAGTCGGCTCGGTCCCTGTCACTCATCCACTCTGCTCTTTAAAACACAGGCATATGTGTTGCTTTTGGGTGCATGTAAACAGCAGCGTACAAGGTAAAGTACATGCAATAACTCTGGCTTTGATAGAGCGTCAGGTTACACAGGTTTGTGCAACCTCTTCTGAGATCCCATTTCCCACATTATTCCTCCTGCACTAACTCACTGTTTGTGCAGCTGATAACCAGACGCCTGAAAACACATCATGCTGGGGCTAAACTGAGTTTAAATGAGTACTGAAATGAAAACGATTTCAGCCATCAATTCCTCTCTGAAAGGTTAACCCATCATTCTGCTTACAAGGAAAAGTTAATTACATCCTTTGGGAAGTGTGGAGTAGAGTGACTGATGATGTAGTGCTCTGTGTTAGGTAGAGATTTATGGGGAAATAATCAGGTGCAGCCGGTCAGACTCATATAGTATTATGAGAAGCGAAGTCTGGAAGGGAAGCAGAGCTGAAATGACTTATGGAAGCGGCAGTCATGGAAGGTAAAAGAAATCGGGGGAAAAAACCTGCTGCTTGAAAATATCTGTGTTCTGAAGAATTTAAAGCTGCCAGAGGCTAGGTTTTAATGTAATTATTTGCTCATTATGTCATATCAAAAAGATCAGCCATTTCCATTTGAGAGGCTGTTCACTCAGTCAAGCTGTCAGTGCAGTCACAGTAAGGAAGCCCTCGCGTTCACTGAGTCAAATCAATCACAACTAAGGAGTATAAGTTTACAAAACAACTCAATCTCAACTCAAGTCTTCTAGCAGTACCTTCATACGTCCTTCCTGCTGCTATTATCACTATTACTCATATAAACATCATTAATTTTACTACTCATATTTGATCATATTTACCACCATAATTATTATCATTGTCATATTCTATCACCTTAGGTGGGCTTGTTTCTACTATATTAACTGTCATAAAATATAAGTCATATTCATAATACTATAGATATTATTATAGGTACTTTTACTTTCATGGTTTCTTGCATCCCTGGAAGTGTCTCTCTGTATGTTTTTGTGTCTGTCTTTGTGTCTGTCTGTTTGTCTGTCTGTCTCTCGGTCTGTCTTTGTCTCTCTCTGTCCATCTATCTGTCTTTTCTCTCTTTCTCTCTCTTTTCTTCCTCCCAAAAAGATGCAGACAGATGTCCGTCTGTGGATTGATATTTGTACTAGTAGTAGCAGTAGTAGTAGTAGTAGTAGTATTAAAGATAGTGTGACTTGTTGCTGCTCATTGGGGAATGGTTGGGTCTCTGTAAATCATAAATAAGTCATAGAGTGTGGTCTTTACCTACTCTATATGTGTCCTGAGGTAACTTTTGTTATGATTCGGCACTGAAAATAAAATTGAATTGAATTGAATACGTGGAGTGACGTGTCTCAGATGTTAGGCAAATGTAGACATCTAAATTGTCAATTCTTTTTCAGCAGGGCTGCTCGGTGTTGTGGTGGTTAGCACTGGCGCCTCACAGCACAGAGGGTACCTAGTTCTAATCCGGACTGGAGCCCTTCTGTGGGGAGTTTGCATGTTCTCCCCGTGTCTGCGTGGGCTTTCTCCCACAGTCCAAAGACATGCATGTGTTAGGTTAATTGATGACTCTAAATTGAATGTGAATGTGAATGTAAGTGTGAATGGTTGTCTGTCTCTGTTTGTCTCTTTGTGCCCTGAGATAGACTGGCGTCCTCTCAGGGGTGTACCCCGCCTCACCCCGATGTCAGTTGAGATCGGCTCCAGCCCCCCGCGACCCCGATAGGGACAAGCGGTTGAAGATGATGGATGGATGGATTTCTTTCAGCACATGATTGGCCATCATTTCATAAGTTGTTGGAGGGGCTGACTCAGAAATCAGATGAGGCAATAAACAACCCCCCAGGTTAGTCAGACTTATTTGGAAGAAAGAATTATGACCCAAAGTGT
Organism: Echiichthys vipera; assembly: GCF_963691815.1. Lineage (NCBI taxonomy): Eukaryota > Metazoa > Chordata > Actinopteri > Perciformes > Trachinidae > Echiichthys > Echiichthys vipera. Next base: position 34,391,299 of record NC_139828.1, on the reverse strand, counting down.
TTGTTGTGAGCACTCATCACAGTTTACAGACTTTGACCTGCTGTACTAACTGAGGTTGTGCAGATTCCTGAGCAGTGAGGGATTATTAAACTGTCAAGCGCTCTCACTTTCAGAGTGACTCAATGAGGTGGTTTACATAATGTGGATAATCTGTTGGTTTGTTTCCAACCTGTCTAATACTCTGACTACTTGTGTTTCTTGACCCGTCTGACTCTGTGGCAGTGATGTCACCATCTTCCCAGATCTCGCTGTTACTTTGGACCTCCTACACTCTACAGAAAGCTTTTCTGCCAACCATCAGTTTCACTTTGCACACCATCTGAATTGATGAGCAAAAGCAGTTTTCTTTATCTCTTTATCTTTTAGTATGGACAATTAAAGTTTAGCTAGTAAACACAAGTGTGTGTTATTCAAGTGTGTTTTAATTTAGAGTCTGCACAAGTCAGGGACACAGTCTACACTCTAAATGTAGCACACAAACTCACTACAAACATCGATGCTCTTAAAGACAACAAGGCAATCCATCATCTAGGCCAAACAGTTTTATGCAATGACAACATAGCTGAACTATAGTTACACATTTAAAACATATTCTCTTGTGACAAAATAATCTTAACTCAAGGTTTACTTTGATACTCAATTCTCTTCAATTTACTTTTGTTTCATTTTTAGAACTGTCCTCATGGCAGGACAATGTCATTTACAATAACTTGTGGTGATCAGTTAGCTCTTGCAGCATGAAAAACAACTTTTGCATGCCATGCATCAGATCAAACCAATGTTGTCATTTTAAAGGTGAAAGGGTTTTTTGGTGAAAACAAGCATTGAAATACATAACCCTGGTTTTTTGGTGAAAATAAGCATTGAAATACATAACCCTGGTATTGATGCTCTCCACAATGTAGTCTGGTAGACGTTACCGCAGCTTCCAGTCTCACACCACCAGATTCAGGGACAGTTTCATCCCACAGGCCATTAGACTGCTGAACTTCTGAGCTCCTTAGCTTATCACCATGCCACTTTTGTTTTACACCTGTTTATGCTGCATCTATTTATAACATAAACACTCAACAAATGTACATCTTTACATATTGTCTATAAACATTCTATTTCACATAAATTTTAATGTGCACTATGTCATTGCACTACTTTTGGGTATCAGTCTCAGGTTGCTCGCTTGACTTTATATTTCTCTTACGTACATACATTTTCTTTTTATATCGCATTGTTGAAGGAGCCTGAGACTCAAGAATTTCATTGCAAACAACAGTTGCCATACAAACCAAATAAACCATTTTGAATCTTGAATCTTAAATGAAGTTATTTTAGCTGAGGTTCAGGAACAAGACCATACCCCTCTCCCTTCACTAATTCCACCAAGCACGCCTCACAATTAAACAACCTGCTGTGCGCAAGCCTCTTCGACATCTTCATCCACTCCCGGGATACCCTCACATCCGACCTCAAAAGACATAGGAACAACCGGTACGGCGTTTCTCACCCCATTTGCCTTGTCCGTCTCGACTCTCTCTCTATGCCACTCCGAACCATCCTCACCTTTGTAAATCAGAGACTATCCCTCCATGCCTCGCCACATGACCAGCTTTTCACCACGGTATCGGGCCAAGTCGCAGCCCGCTTCTGGTTCCACCACCATCTCCGCCGAATCCAGTCAAATCAGGAACAAACGGTATTCTGACCACTCCTTTTGCAAAGCCGCTTTGACCGCTTCTGGGCAGGGTCTACCAGACACGCTATAAATTCTTGAGCGCTGGTCATCCCGAGCCTACCAAAGTTACAGCTACAGCTATCTAAGCGACGTCAGACCAGCTAATTCTCACCCCATACATTGATGGTTCCCAGACGCTCAGCCACACTTCAACCCAGTTCATCCATTCAACCCGCAACTGCCGACCGCTCCCCTCTTCCCTCCCCTTCGACTCCTTTTCATCCCTCCTCCCGGAATGAACAGCCCCTCCCCCCGTCCCTCTCGTTCGACCGCCCCCTTGTCATCCCACGAAGACCAACCTCTCCTCTCATCCCTCCCCTTTGAGCCTCGTTCGTCCCGCAACGACCGACCCCTCTCCTTATCCCTCCCCTTTGCTTCCCCTTTCATCTTGAACACCTGAGCCCTCCCCTTTGCCCCTCTTTCATTCCGCAATGAACGACCCCTCCCCTTTGACCCCCATTCTTCCGTCATCGACCGACCTCTCCCCATCATCTCTCCCCTTCAACCCAGCTCATCCATTCATCCCGCAACGACCGACCTCTCCCCTCATCCCTCCTCTTCGACTCCTGTTCATCCCTCATCCCACAACGACTGATCCCTCCCCTCTACTCTTTTCCATCCCTCATCTCTCCCTTTCTACTCCTTTCTTCCTTCCCATTCAACCATCTCTCATTTCGCAACTACCGATCCCTCCCCTTTGACTCCCCTCTTTTATCCCTCATCCCTCCCCTTCAACCCCCATTCATCCCTCATCCCACGAGGACCGTTCCCTCACCTTCTACTCCTTTCCATCCCTCATCCCTCCCCTTCTACTCTTTTGCATCCCTTGTCCCTCCCCTTCTACGCCTTTCATCCTTCCCCTTTGACCCCCTTTCATCCCTCATCCCACAACAACCGATCCCCTCTCTCCTGGGCAACCTACCAACATTGCAACCAGGAACATCAGGACCATGTACACAGCAGGGAAGACATCAGTCATTGCAGATGAAATGAGGAGATACAAGGTTTCAATCCTTGGCCTGTGCGAAACTAGATGGCTACAGACAGGAGAGGTCAAACTGGGCAGCAGCGAGTCCATACTCTACTCTGGACACCCTGATGAAAATGCACCACACACGGAAGGAGTGGCACTTATGCTCTCCAAGGAAGCTCAGAAGCCCCTTATCAGTTGGGAGCCTATCAACTCAAGGATCATCGCTGCAAGATTCCAAACCACCCATAAAATAATTAACCTACACATTATAAAGTGCTATGCACCCACCAACAATACCGATGAGGAAATAAAGGACCACTTCTACAATCAGCTACAACATCAACTCCAGACCAAAAAAGAGCGAGACATCCTTCTACTCATGGGCGACATGAACGCCAAGGTTGGAAACGACAACAGTGGTTATGAAATAGCTATGGGACAGCAAGGACTTTGCACTATGAACGAAAATGGTCAGAGATTTGCAGACGTATGTGCTGACTACAATCTGGTCATCGGAGGTCTTCCTCCACAAGCCCATCCATAAAGCCACTTGGATGTCACCTGACCACACCACCGAAAACTAAATCGACCACATATATATAAACAAGAAGTTCAGGAGCTCTCTACTAGACATGCGAGTAAAGAGGGGGGCAGACGCTGGTTCAAACCACCACATCCTGGCTGCAAAATTCCAACTCTGTCAAGAACGGTACAGAGATAATACACAAAAAGGGTGGACCCAATGCAGACACGGACACAAAGTAAAAGTACAAACAAAAGTTTAATAATACTCACACACAAATGCAAACACTACAGGGAAAACAGGCAATACAAACAACGAGGCGATCGAGGGAAAACAGGAACGAGGAGATGACGGAAGAATCAGGGAGACGGACGAGGAAACAGGAACACGGGAAACTACGGAGAAAAAGAAAACAAACACGATTAGATATACTCTGCGACGGGAAGCGTGATACCACAACGAGAAAGGGAAAGCCGGTCCGGGGGGAATAGTTTACCAACGAAGGAATACAACGGTCCAGCGCTGCATGCCTGCCCGCGCAGGGTTTTAGTAGTGATCCAGGTGATCAGCGTAACAGGCTGCAGCTTGGGGGGAACGCCTACCGGACCTAGACGAAGAGAAACAAGAGGAACACACACATGCAGGGAAACACAGACAGAGGGAGACAAACTCACACAAAAGGAAGAGAGGAGGGTACTGACAGAACAGAGTCTTGACAAACTAAAGCGCTGCCATAACCCCTCAAACAGCAGAAAAAAATTCAACATCCAGCTCTTCAAGGACATTGAAACAAGGAATCTGTACCAAACCACCTTACAGAACAGGTTTCAAGCCTTGTAAGAACCTCCACCACCAGTAGAAGAGCACTGGAACAGCCTGAAAGAAATATGGAAGGACACATGTCTAGAAGTTCTGGGGAAAAAGAAGACAAACCACAAACCCTGGCTGTCCACAGAAACGCCGAAAAGAGTAGAAGAGAGGAGGACAAAAAAGGACATATTAAACAATGTAAAACTAGAGCAAAGAAGACAGCAGCCCGCAGAGAATATGAGGTAGCAAACAAAGAGGTGAAGAAAAGCGCCAAACGTGACAAGCAAAACTACATTGAGGCCTTAGCACAAGAAGCAGAGGAAGTATCTGGAAAAAACAACCTCAAAGAACTGTACATGACTACCAAGAAACTATCCGAAAAGTTTTGACAGAGCCCCGCTCAAATCTGTGACAAGCAGGGACGACCCGTTACCACCAAGGAAGAGCAACACCAAAGATGGATAGAGCATTTTAGAGAACTGCTTAACAGACCACCCCCTGTCCAGCAAATGGAGATTCCACCAGCTGCGCAAATGCTTGATATCAATTGTGCCCCTCCAACTAGATCCGAGGTAAGGAGGGCCATTACAGCACTATGGCGTGGCAAGTCAGCAGGGACAGACGACATCCCAGCAGAGGCCTTACAAGCTGATGCTGAAACCTCAACCACTATGCTACACCAGCTGATCAGGAAAATTTGGGAAGAGGAAAATATACCTACAGACTGGAAGGATGGGCTCATTGCCGTCATTCCCAAGAAAGGAGACCTTAGGGATTGCAACAACCACCGAGGGATCATGTTGCTGTCAACACCAGGCAAGGTGCTCAAACAGATAATCCTAGAGAGACTGCGAAAGGGGGTTGATGATGAGCTGAGAGAAAACCAAGCGGGTTTCAGGAATACAAGATCTTGCAGTGACCAAGTTGCTACCCTCAGGATCATCATCGAACAATCCTTGGAATGGAACACACCTGTCTATGTCAATTTCATTGACTCTGAAAAGGCATTCGACAATGTAGACCGACAGCTGCTATGGCAAGTAATGGCACACTATGGAATACCCCCAAATACACAAACATAATTTAAAGCACTTATCAAGATATGCAATGCAGAGTACTACACCAGGGACAAGCACAAGCAACATTCTCAGTGCTAACTGGGGTGAAGCAGGGCTGCCTGCCTTCCCCCCTCCTTTTCCTGCTCTGCATCGACTGGGTCATGAAACAAACAGGCATCCAATGGAGTCTGATGGAACATCTTGAGAACCTCGACTTTGCAGATGACATAGAACTACTTTCACACAGCCACCAGCACATGCAAGAAGAATCCCAACAGCTAGAATTAACAGCAGCCGGACTGGGGCACAAAATAAATGCAAGAAAAAAACAAATAATGCGGATAAACAATAAAAACACAAATCCCATAACCATCCAGACACTGGAAGAGGTGGATAAGTTCACATACCTGGGACGTGTGTTAACTGTAAATGGAGGGACAGAAGAGGATGTGAGGGCAAGAATAGGCAAAGCAAGAATCACCTTCAACATATTAAATAAAGTCTGGAAAACCAAAAACATATCACTAAGTACCAAACTAAAAATATTTAACTCCAAAGTCAAATCCGTACTGTTATACAGATCAGAAACCTTAAGGACCACTACCAACACCACAAATAAACGGCAGACTTTCATCAACAGCTGCCCGAGACGTATCCTCAGAATCTTCTGGCCAAACCGCATAAATAACATCGACCTTTGGGAACGCGCCAAACAAGAACCAATAAAGGCACAGCTATTGAGGAGGAAATGGAGCTGGATTGGTCACACATTAAGAAAAGGTAAAAAGTCCATAACCAAACAGGCACTAACATGGAACCCACAAGGCAAATGGAACAGAGGAAGACCCAAAAACACCTGCAGAAGAAGCACAGAGAAAGAAGCTAAAGAAAGAGGGCTGACATGGAAACAACTGGAAAGAAAGGCCTAAGACAGACGAGGGTGGAAAAGATTCATCAATGGCCCATGTTCCGAAAGGAATTGAAAGGCCTAAGTAAGTAAGTAAGTCGTAGAGTGGTGTCTTTACATACTTCATAGGTAAAGTGTCCCGAGATAAATTTGGTGGGAAAATCGAATAAAATCGAATTTATGCAACGAGGCCCACATCGGGTCCATTTTCCCCTGTAACCCCACATTGCGCAGACTCTTTTACTTCACCTTCCTTCACCCACGATGGCCATGTACCTCAATCCGGCGACATCAGGCTCTGCGCCCACGCAGCCCCCTGTCCCTCAAAGTCGGCCGTTAGCTCCACTTCTCTCTCCTCTCCGTCTACTATCTCCATCGCCAACCCCCTCTCATTCCTAAATACAAATAATTGCGTATACTAACCCAAACAGCTTTTTACCCCCGCATAAACTTGTTAATCAGATCTACGCAACACAGAACCCCATATCGCTCCAAACACTCACCCTCGGCAGCCGACCTGCTCATCCGCGGCATCCAGATCCTACGTGCAGAATACATCTTCTCCCCCCATCACCCAACTCTTGATTTAATGTTTGTCTTAGCAATTTTGGTTTCCTCAGACATCCATCATTTACCACCTACAACCCATCGCTACATGCAAGCCTCAACAACACTCCTATCTATTTCCCAAATACCCTCTGGTCATCCCAAACTACCTACGCCATGCATAGCCATCCAAGCGATATCTGAACAGTCCATTCTCGTCTCATCCAATGAAGTAAAGAAACTTGAGTTACTCTACAGAGTACACTGTGCCCTGCTGGAATTGGTCATATTATCATACTGTGATGTTTTGATGTGGTCATTATCTGATTATTATACTGTAGATCTGATGTGCTGACCTAAAGTAGACCTATATGTGTGTGTGTGTGTGTGCAGACATTGGTTTACATTTATTTCTTATTTGAGTATGACATGTATGACATATGAGTTATGTAATCCATCATTAGGGATATTTTGTGTGATTTAGGGAACATCACCTGGCACCGTACGGAAACAGCTCCGAACAGGACTGCGCGGCTACAAAGACTCAGGGGGAGAGGAAACAATGTTTCATATGCCAACGTCTTTTGTCTGTCTGTCGTCTGTCTGTCGTCTGTCTGCCTATGGACAGATTCTGTCACTGTGATAGTGTCCCAACCATGCAAGATACAGCAACGAAACTTTACAGGTGTGTAGATAAAAAAGAAGACCGAATTCAAAAACAGTTGTGATGTGAGCAAGAGCAACAGACAGGGCGTGAAGCTGCTCTGCCGCTCAAAGCCTCTCCAGGCTAGTCCGTTCAAGATTGCTCCACACTCAACTATATTTCACCTCACTTACATCGCCATTTCCCCCTACCAAGCTCCTTTCCTGTGGAACCAACTCCAAAGTGTTGTTCAGGAGGCAGACACTGTCCTCATATTAAAGAGTAAACTTAACACTTTCCTCACCCTCGGCAGCCGACCTGCTCATCCGCGGCATCCAGATCCTACGTGCAGAATACATCTTCTCCCCCCATCACCCAACTCTTGATTTAATGTTTGTCTTAGCAATTTTGGTTTCCTCAGACATCCATCATTTACCACCTACAACCCATCGCTACATGCAAGCCTCAACAACACTCCTATCTATTTCCCAAATACCCTCTGGTCATCCCAAACTACCTACGCCATGCATAGCCATCCAAGCGATATCTGAACAGTCCATTCTCGTCTCATCCAATGAAGTAAAGAAACTTGAGTTACTCTACAGAGTACACTGTGCCCTGCTGGAATTGGTCATATTATCATACTGTGATGTTTTGATGTGGTCATTATCTGATTATTATACTGTAGATCTGATGTGCTGACCTAAAGTAGACCTATATGTGTGTGTGTGTGTGTGCAGACATTGGTTTACATTTATTTCTTATTTGAGTATGACATGTATGACATATGAGTTATGTAATCCATCATTAGGGATATTTTGTGTGATTTAGGGAACATCACCTGGCACCGTACGGAAACAGCTCCGAACAGGACTGCGCGGCTACAAAGACTCAGGGGGAGAGGAAACAATGTTTCATATGCCAACGTCTTTTGTCTGTCTGTCGTCTGTCTGTCGTCTGTCTGCCTATGGACAGATTCTGTCACTGTGATAGTGTCCCAACCATGCAAGATACAGCAACGAAACTTTACAGGTGTGTAGATAAAAAAGAAGACCGAATTCAAAAACAGTTGTGATGTGAGCAAGAGCAACAGACAGGGCGTGAAGCTGCTCTGCCGCTCAAAGCCTCTCCAGGCTAGTCCGTTCAAGATTGCTCCACACTCAACTATATTTCACCTCACTTACATCGCCATTTCCCCCTACCAAGCTCCTTTCCTGTGGAACCAACTCCAAAGTGTTGTTCAGGAGGCAGACACTGTCCTCATATTAAAGAGTAAACTTAACACTTTCCTCACCCTCGGCAGCCGACCTGCTCATCCGCGGCATCCAGATCCTACGTGCAGAATACATCTTCTCCCCCCATCACCCAACTCTTGATTTAATGTTTGTCTTAGCAATTTTGGTTTCCTCAGACATCCATCATTTACCACCTACAACCCATCGCTACATGCAAGCCTCAACAACACTCCTATCTATTTCCCAAATACCCTCTGGTCATCCCAAACTACCTACGCCATGCATAGCCATCCAAGCGATATCTGAACAGTCCATTCTCGTCTCATCCAATGAAGTAAAGAAACTTGAGTTACTCTACAGAGTACACTGTGCCCTGCTGGAATTGGTCATATTATCATACTGTGATGTTTTGATGTGGTCATTATCTGATTATTATACTGTAGATCTGATGTGCTGACCTAAAGTAGACCTATATGTGTGTGTGTGTGTGTGCAGACATTGGTTTACATTTATTTCTTATTTGAGTATGACATGTATGACATATGAGTTATGTAATCCATCATTAGGGATATTTTGTGTGATTTAGGGAACATCACCTGGCACCGTACGGAAACAGCTCCGAACAGGACTGCGCGGCTACAAAGACTCAGGGGGAGAGGAAACAATGTTTCATATGCCAACGTCTTTTGTCTGTCTGTCGTCTGTCTGTCGTCTGTCTGCCTATGGACAGATTCTGTCACTGTGATAGTGTCCCAACCATGCAAGATACAGCAACGAAACTTTACAGGTGTGTAGATAAAAAAGAAGACCGAATTCAAAAACAGTTGTGATGTGAGCAAGAGCAACAGACAGGGCGTGAAGCTGCTCTGCCGCTCAAAGCCTCTCCAGGCTAGTCCGTTCAAGATTGCTCCACACTCAACTATATTTCACCTCACTTACATCGCCATTTCCCCCTACCAAGCTCCTTTCCTGTGGAACCAACTCCAAAGTGTTGTTCAGGAGGCAGACACTGTCCTCATATTAAAGAGTAAACTTAACACTTTCCTCTTTGACTTCCGGTTTGGCTGAGATGGAGTAGACACGGGTCGAGTCTTGCTCCCGCAACTTTTGATAATTTTTACGTTTCAGGAGCCCGAAAGTCACAACAATATTAATATTCGTCTCGTTTAACGGATACACCACCTAAATGTGCCGACACATTCGACCAGACAGACTGTAAAAGACCAGGGGGCGAAGGTTAGCCCCGCAAAGGAGGCAGGTGGCGAGATTAGCATGGCGGCCATTACTAACCTCTTGGAGCATCACCGTGCAGCCCTCTCCGCCGAGAACAAAGCCCTCTCCGCCAAAATTAAAGCCCTCTCTGCCGAGTTCAAAGCCTCCATTTGAACACTCGAAGCAAAGCTGGACCACGTCAACGCCACAGTGACCGACCACGCTCAAAAGATAGGCTCCCTCGAGGCAAGTGCAAGTTTGCAGGACGAGCGTCTTCTAACACTGGAGGCCTCCTGTGCTGCGCAAATGGAAAGCAACGCTAAGCTGCTGGCTAAAGTCAGCGACCTGGAGTCCCGGAGCCGGCGCAATAACATCAGAGTGATTGGATTATCAGAATCTGTTGAAGGTGTTACGGCGTGATGAAGTATAGGTAGGCAAGAAGCATTCGCCGAGGCCCAGGTAGTGTGAGTACAAACGGGCCTGGACTGCGTGGGGGGAGGGAAGGGGGCCAAGTATCCTAAAGCAGGGGGCACGGTACGGATGGACAGTGTGAGTGCACCCTTAGTTTCGGTTTATGCACCCACCTGGGACGATGAACATTTTTTTAAGGGGCTATTCTCCAAAATCCCAAACGCTGACAGTCATTGCATTATTATAGGCGGAAACTTCAACCTGGTGCAGGATGTGACTCTTGACAGATCTTCTCCTACACAGGTTACGCTATCCAAATAAGCACACACAGTTAAAACATATGCATCACAGATGGGAATTACTGATCCCTGGAGGTTTTGAAACCCCCATGGGAAAGCATTCTCCTTTTTTCCCCATGTACACCACACATTCTCCCGAATTGATTTCTTCTTAAACGATAACAACCTCCTCGACTGCGTGAATGCATGTGAATATCACCCAATAGTAACTTTTGACCATGCCCCTACCACAGTTGACATTAGTATTCCACGAGATACAATTCCACAATCACGTGGAGGTTCAGCTCGCACTTATTGTCGGATAGTAAGTTTAAAGATTTTGTTGCGACTCAAATCCGCTCTTACATAGAGTTTAATGACGACCCTCATGTCGGCAGGGGCACTCTATGGGAAGCACTTAAAGCTACTGTTCGAGGACATATCCTATATTGGAGGACATATCCTATATCCTATATGATATCCTATATTTCTCAAATGAGAAGGGCGGAAGGGGTTAGGGTTGTGGAAATGGCAAAGGATCTAGTAAAACTCGATGGAACTTACTCCATCTCTCCATTCCCCCCTCTATATAAGAAACAGCTACTACTACATTGGAACACAGCCTCTTAATGACACGCGTATTATATACTTCTGAATGCAGCCCAATTACTGCAGCGACCCCAACCCCTTAGACTGTTTAACGTACCCTTAGATTGATAAAATTATCGCTAAATATCGATAGGGAGCTCGGTAGACCCATCTCTCTGTTGGAAGTGCATGAAGCGATAAAGACTATGCAGAACAGGAAATCTCCTGGTCCTGACGATTTTACAGTCGAGTTCTTTGAGGCATACTCAACACTATTGGCTTCCATCCTAGTGAGAATGTTTAACGACTCCTTTACTGAAGGCAGACTGCCAGCAACCTAGTATGAGCCATCTATTTCATTGCTACTGAAGAAAGACAGGGATACTACTTCATGTGGCAGCTACAGACCGGTCTCATTTTTAAACATAGATTGTAAGATTCTTGTCCTCAGACTCCGCCTCCAAAGTCTGCTGTCATCAATAATTTCACAAGACCAGACAGGCTTCATATTAGGGAGACATCTATTCTTCAACATCAGAAGGCTAGCACAACATCATATTCTCACATGGATCAGACACTCCTGAGGTCGTGGTGGCACTAGATGCAGAGAAAGTCTTCCACCGGGTAAAGTGGGGCTTCCTATTTTATATTTTAATCCTAATTTATTTCTTGGATTAAGACTCTGTAAGTAACCCCTTCTGCATCTGTAAACACTAACAGTGTCAGTTCAGCATGTTTCCCTCTCAAGCGTGGGACCAGGCATTAGCCCTCTGGCTTAGAACCGAGAATAAGTTTGAAGGCATCACTCGTTTTGGCCTGGTCCACAAACTCTCCTTGTATGCCGATGACCTTCTCTTATTTATTTCAAACCCCACAACCTCCCTCCCCCCAGTTTTACCAATCCTTCATCAGTTTGGACACCTATCGGGGTATAAATTGAATATTCAGGAAAAACAAGTTATTCTCCCACAATCCATATTCCCCTTTAAAACAGCTGACGAGGGGTTCAAGTATTTGGGGGTGTTTATCACGAGCTCCTTCAGGGACCTTTTTCAAAAGAACTTCCAGCCGCTATTGGATAAATGCAAGTCACTAGACTTGTCTAGATGGGCAGGCCTCCCCCTGACCCTTGCAGGCCGGGTTAATCTTATTAAGATGGTAATTTTACCAAAGTTTCTGTACCTTCTTCAACATCTCCCAATATGTCCTAACAAATCGTTCTTCACTAACCTGGACCAACAACTTAACGTCTTTATCTGGCAAAATAAACCGTATCAAAAAACTGGGATCTGGTGAGTCGATATGTTGTCCCTGCTATTCTCCAGAGATGCGTTCATTTGGACATTGTTTGAGCTGTGAAGACAGAGATTACTCCCTTAAGGCTTTAATCAACTCAGGGGCGGATACTAACATTATTGATTCCGAGTTGGTACAAACTAGTCAGTTCCCGACTTTTTCCTTAGATACTCTGCTGGTGGTTAATGGTCTCAGTGGTAAGGAGCTAGCTCAGATCTCTGGCGAGAAGATTCCCATGACCCTGTCACTAGCTGGTAATCATACTGAGACCATAGCCTTTCACATCATGCCTTCTGCTAATGCCCCCGTTGTTCTTGGTCTCCCCTGGCTTATTGGCTCACTATCCTGTTATTGACTGGGTAACAGGCAGGGTGGTGAGCTGGAGCAGTAGTTGTCACTCATCCTGTCTTCGTTCGGCCCCAGCTAGGTGCCTTAGTGACCCCAGACCCTTGTTGCCTGAACCTCCTGATCTGTCCTCCGTGCCGCCAGTTTACCATGAGGTGTTTAGAAAGATGAAGGCACTATCCTTGTCACCTCACTGTCCATACGATCGTTCTGTTGATTTGTTACCCGGGTCAACCTGGGCGTGAGTCTATGGAGACTTATATCAATGAGTCTCTCAAATCCGAGATCATTCGTCCTTCCTCCTCTCCACTGGGAGCTGTTTTTTTCTTTGTGGCCAAGAAGGACAAGCCTTTAAGACCATGTATTGATTACCGCGGTTTGAACAACATAACTGTGAAAAACAAGTACCCGTTGCCTTTGATTAACTCCACGTTCGAACCACTACACCGCGCTACCGTTTTCTCCAAACTGGATCTCGGCAACGCGTATCACCTGGTTTGGATTAAGGAGAGAGACTAGTGGAAGACCGCGTTCAATACACCCTTAGGTCACTAGTACCTGGTGATGCCGTTTGGACTAACTAATGCCCCTGCTGTGTTTTAGGCCTTAGTTAATGACGTTCTCTGTGACTTGTTGAACCGCTCTGTGTTTGTTTAAATGGATGACATTCTGATCTTCTCCAAGGACGTGTCGGAACACGTTAATCACGACTGCCAAGTCTTACAACGTTTACAGGAGAACCGGCTGTACGTCAAGGTAGAGAAATGTGAGTTCCATGTTTCATCGGTGGCTTTCCGGGTTACAATGTGGAGAGTGGACAGGTGAAGGCGGATCCGACAAAGGTCCAAGCAGTGACGGAGTGGCCGACGCCTTTTTCCAGGCAGCAATTACAGCGTTTTCTGGGATTTGCTAACTTCTATCATCGGTTTATCCGAAACTACAGCCAGATAGTGTCCCCGATGACCAGATTAACGCTCCTACCACTCCCTTTGTGTGGTCATCTGCTGCAGATGATAAGTTTTAGACTCTGATGAAGCGCTTCTCCTCCGCCCCTGTGTTGGTCCAGCCCGATCCTTCGTGCCAAGAGACTGAATTCTCGCTAAGCCCGGTGGGCTTTGTTCTTCAGGCAACTTAACTTCTCCCTGACCTATATTCGAGGCAGCAAGAACGTCAAACCAGATGCCCTGTCCCGACAGTTTGGACCAGACGAAGAGGAGGAGACTGGTTCGGACCACATCTTACCCCCTTCCTGCGTTGTGGCTGCCCTCACCTGGGAGATAGAAACAATGGTGAGACAAGCACAACAGCTTGCAGTCAGCGATGGAGACAGCATCACTTTTGGTGGATCATGTATTCCGTCTCCATGGGATCCGTCTGGACATTGTCTCGGACCGGGGTACCCAGTTCACTTCCGGGGTCTGGAAAGCCTTCTGCCAAGCTTTGGGAGCCAGTGTTAGCTTGTCTTCGGGTTACCACCCTCAGTCAAACGGAAACACGGAGAGGGCCAATCAGGATCTGGAGACCGCTCTTTGTTGTGTCTGTGCCCACAATCCCTCATCAGGGTCATCTCAACTGTCGTGGGTGGAATACTCCCACAATTCTCTCCCCAGCTCCGCCACAGGTATGTCACCCTTTGAGGCCTACTTAGGTTACTTACCTCCTCTCTTTCCTGCCTAGGAGGCAGAGATCGCTGTTCCCTCAGTTCAACACCACCTCCGGAGGGTCCGTCGGATCTGGAGAGAGGTCCGAGGGTCACTACTCCGCACAGCAGAGCAGAATCGTAGGATGGCGGATCGCTGTCGCTTCCCTGCTCCTAAGTACAGACTGGGTCAGAGGGTCTGGCTAAACTCTCGTGACATTCCCCTGAATGTCACCTCTAAGAAGCTCGCTCCCCGGTTCATTGGTCCCTTCGAGATTGAGGCAATCATCAACCCCAGTGCTGTTTGCCTCAAGCTCCCTCCCTTAGGATTCACCCCACATTCCACCTCTCCCAGCTGAAGCCGGTGTCGACCAGCATGCTTTGCCCGCCTACCGTCGCCCCACCACCCCCCCGTACCGTGGATGGCCATCCGGTTTTTACGGTCAGTTCCTCACTGGACCTACGACGCAGAGGACGAGGCTTCCACTACCTGGTGGACTGGGAGGGTTATGGACTTGAAGAGAGGAGCTGGGTGTCTCCGGCTCTGATTCTGGATGTTCTACCATTTTCTTATGCTTGTGTTTTCATTTGGTGTTGCACTGTTTGTTAATTGTTTCTTTGTTTCTTTTGTTTTAGTTTCCCAAGTTCCTGTTCGTCAACCACCCGTTCGCGTATGTCTCCTGATCCCCGCGTTTGTTCTTCCTCGTCAACACCCGGACCCCGTACCTGTTCCTCCCATTCCCTGTTCCCTTGTTTGTTATGTGTTTTTCTATTAACTATTCGCCTAAATCTTACTCAGTGTCTGTGTCTGCATTTGGGTCTCGCTCCTCGGAGTTATTCCCTCCACCGTTCATGACAAGAATCACTGTTATTCCTGACAATGCTGCGGAGACTTCCTAGTGCTGGAAGGAGACAGAACCCCCCCCACCCCACCCCACCCCCCTTTTTATTTATTTTTTGTTGTCTTTCTCTTTCTTGAATTACGTTAATTATTTTTGCTTTTAGTTTTAGTGTGTTTTTCTCTTTCTTTCTTTTTTTCTTTTTTTAACTTTATCTTAAGTTATCTACTTTTGTTACACGTTATTTGGCTACTTTTTTTTTCTTTTTATTGTGACCGTGTCTGACGTGGGTTGTTGGGAGGGATAGCGGGATTCATGTTGGGGTTTTTCTGTTTTTGATGGGATGATGTCTGTCCATGTGTTTTTCCTGTTTCTGTGTTAAGGTCTGCAAAAATCAATAAAAAAAATTGGAAAAAACAAAACAAAACTTTCCTTTTTGATAAAGCTTACAGCTAGGGCTTACACGCCCTTAATGATGCTGCTATTGGCCTAGTCTGCCGGGGGATAATCCTGTTCCTGATACTCTGAGCTTTTCTCCTCTCTGTCTGTATCATTCATGTCTCATCAATGCATGTAACTCAACTTCTTCCCTGGAGTTGTTTGTGCTTTGTTGTCTCTCAGGTCTCTGCTGATCCTGGTGGTGCCTGCTGCCGTGGTCCTGCATGACGCTTCCTGCTACTATTATCACTATTACTCATATATACTATCATTATTTTTATAAATTCAAGAATTTGTAGCCAAAAAAACATCATCAGTAATATATCTCATTGTCTCACAGCTGTTATTACCACTACTCATCATAATTCATATTTACCACCATAATTATTATCGTTGTTATATTCTATCACCTTAGCTGTGCTTGTTTGTACTATTTATATCACTTTGGTATATAAACTGCCATAACATGTAATATTATTACAGTTACTGTTTTGTGGATGCTTGCATCTCTGTCTCTCTGTCTGACTTTGTCTCTCTCTGTCTGTCTGTCTTTGTCTCTCTCTGTCCATCTGCCTGTCTTTTCTCTCTTTCTCTCTCCTTTTCAAGACAGGTGTCTGTCCTCCATAGAGCTGGGTCTGTTCCACATTCCTGCCTGTTAAAGGGAAGGTTTTCGTTGCCACCATATGCACAAGATTGATTAATGTAGGTAATAACTATAATAATAATTATTATTATTATCATTATTAGATAGTGCAACTTTTTGCTGCTCATGGGGGAATTGTTGGGTCTCTGTTAATCATAAATAAGTCATAGAGTGCGGTCTTTACCTACTTTATATGTAGTGTCCTCAGATAACTTTTGTTATGATTTGGCACTGTAAATAAAATTGAATTGAATTGAATTGAATGGAATGTAAATTGAATTAAATTCATGCTACTGGCTTGATTTGAAATCCATCTGGTGAGATCCCATTGGAAGATGGTCTCTGGTATAATTATTCTTTCTTATTCTGGTTCAGAATTTAATTATTCTAGCTTTCACAATTGAGGCTTTAGTTCCTTTATGTCCTCCTCTTCATGGCCAATAGTAAAAACATACATAAAAAGATCCTGTAAAAGTGACGTGCTTTAATAAAAAGTTTAATTATCTTTAAGATGAGTTCAATGAGTGAGGAGAGTTGGAGCAGGGGAGAAACGATAACTTGTTGCGGTACTCGTTGAGAGGGTGGAGGTGATCCTGCTCTGGATGGGTGGTGAAGGTAACTCCACCATGGCGGAAGTCCAAAACTTAAAAGGTCTCCAATATGTTTTGGATCATTTTTCTCCTTTGTTCACAAGTTTTTACAAGTATCTTTGACTTAGCAGTGGCAGGTGGTCCTTCCTGTGGAGCAGACGCAGTTTCACTGAGTAGGTTAGTGATGAATAAATGTGTGCTTGGAGAGGTGCGCTCCAGGTCATTCCTCAGTGCCCCTCTGAGCTGCTGTCTCCTGGACCGCTGCCCCTGCCAGGCATCCACCACAATCCCCTCACCACCACATATTATACAGCCTTTCAAGCTGAGAGACCGGGGTTGGCGGAGGGTGGTGGGTCCAGGCTCAAGCAGCGATCAACCAGCCATCGCTGCCCATAGAAGGAGCTATGGCCTTCAGAGGATTTTAATCTTGTGGTTTTGGCTTGGGGGCTGCTGGAGATGCTGTGTAGAGGAAAGGGGAGGAGGGGTGGAGGGGTGTTCCTGACTGGAGAGACACAATCAGGAGAGGGGTTTAAAGGCTGAAGTGGAGTTTTACTTGAGTCCCAGCCAATCTTGATAAGTCACACAGGATTGAGAGTTGCACACTAGTACGTGGTTGCAGAAAATGTGTTCCTAAAATCTGTACACTCTATAACTGTACTCTCTGGACAGACAATTTGCTGTGTCAGTGATAGTTTGTCATTTAAAAGACATTGACTTAAGAGGCAAAGTAACTGAGGTCAGATATTATCTCACTCCTATTTGTACAGATATTTTACTGGTTATACAAAATCCTGAGAGTCTTTTTTTCTTTCTTACAAGCACTGATTGGACTGCTGTTTATCCACCGAGAGCTGACCTTGCTTTAGGATGCACAATCCCTCGGCCAAGCATCGCTTTACAACACACACACACACACACACACACACACACACACACACACACACACACACACACACACACACACACACACACTTTGGTATTTTGCCATATGACACATCGACATGTAGACTGCAGGGGCCAGGTATCAAACCACCAACTCTCTGATTTGCTGCCACCTCTACCACCGAAACCACAGCCACCGCATATGCTCGAAATAAATCATTTAGACAGATAGTAGATACATACACACATAGCAACAAAGCAATGACAAGATAAGTATAGGTAAGTAGTAAGCTACATCTGTTTATGACCCAAGAGCACAGAATTCCATACAACATTGTGGAGAGCATCGAACACTTAATTTCCCACATTTAAGTGAATTTTTATTTATGTAAAGGACAACACAGGTAACAGTTCAAAATATAAAAATAAAATATGACCCAGAGCAATCTTTTCTATTATGACTCAAAATATTGCAATCTTTTTTTCATAATATTATTACTTAATTTGTTACTTAACCTTTTAGCTATTATATCTGCTTTAATTTGTGGCTGTATCTGTTATTTATTTTTGCAGTGAAATTTATTGTCTTTTGAGGTTGCATCGCTGCACCCTTGTTATGATCTGGTTAGGGTTGGTTAGGCTCAGACACCATGTTAAACCCTAAATGGTCAACTCAAAAAACTGAACTTTTTTGAGTTGCATTTCTTAACATGTTTGAGTTCTAAAAGGAAAACGTTTTACACTACTTTTTTCAAATCAAATCAATCTTTATTGTCATCTTGCAAAGCAGTTGTACAGTGCAAACTGGGAATATAAGAGCAAAATACAGTTGAGATCAAAATAAGAGAACAAATTATAAATACTTGATTTATTCTGAAATACTGTTGTTTTTTTATGTTCATAATTTGATAGAATATCGTCTGTGTCTATACCACTGCTGTAATAGAATATTTTTTAAATAACCAAGGCACTTCAACAAAAACCTTTATTTTGTGAAAAAAAGTGGGCAAAATTAGACGCCGAAACCATCCAAAACGTAATAATTTTTCTTTAAAGATTTTTTTTTTGACAGTTTTCAAGCCTTTATTATATAGAACAAACAGTAAAAGGGGTGAGAGAGAGAAGGGGAGACATTCAGCAAAGGGCCGCTGCCTTGAGGACCTTCAGCCTCTTTACACAGGACAACTGCTCTAACCACTCAGCCACCGGCCGCCCACGGAAACGTAATTTTAACCATATATTGCTCAAAATAGCAGTAGTTGAGCAGTATTAGTGTTTAAAAAAGACGTTTAGGATGATTTGGCGCTCTGCCCTGAGCTACTCAACTGTCTGGGATTTCTCTGTTAATAGGTGATCAACAAAAAAAATGGTCTTGATGGCTTATTTGATATATTCATGCTGAAAAAGACTGTGATATCCAATTTAACTGGAGCAGAGTGTCAGTCTAAAACACCTCGCTGCACTGCCCTTACCGGAGCATTTTCCAGCTCTGTATCCTATACAAACACTGTCTGCCCCATGATAATTTAAATTAATTAAATTAAAAATTAACAGAAGAGGAGCTATACAAAAAAACTTGATAGAAATTAACACCAAATCTGCAATAGTGCATAATAAAATAGAATAAAATGTGGACTTTTAACACCAGATCAGTGTCATCTAAAGCTGTAATAGTAAATGATTTGTATTTTTAAAGGAAAGATTGTGATGAAAAGGGAAGTTTGGGGTCCCCTGCTAAAGCTGCTGCCCCCGCGACCCGACCCTGGATAAGCGGATGAAGATGAGATGAGATGAGATTGCGATGAACAGTTATATAAATCTAAAAAGAAATTGCACGGCACATTCATGGTTTTGTGCAAACACAATGTTTTGGGAAGGATTCTACGCACAGTTTTATAAATAAGGCCCCAGGAGAGCTGCCAGATAAATAGGGCTAGTGATAATTTTGATCACTGTTTTTTTCACAAAATAAAGGTTTTTGTTGAAGTGCCTTGGTTATTTAAAAAGCATTATAGTACAGCAGTGATATAGATACAGCTGATATTCTATCAAATTCTGAACAATAAAAAATAACGATATTTTAGAATAAATCAAGTGTTAATAATTTGCTCTCTAATTTGGATCTCCACTGTATATCCTGTGAGTCAAACTAAGCTTATCCTGTCCTCAAAGCAATTTCAGTCAAAAAAACAACTGGACTGGTTGTTTGTCTAGGAAGACGTTTCACCTCTCATCCAAGAGGCTTCATCAGTTCATGTACGCATCTAAGCTTATCCTGGTTAAGTCTCTCTTCACTGTAAATCATTAAAGGGTTAAATGCCAACAAAAAGAGCTAAGTTTATATGTAATCACATGGTACATGTTGTAAGTAATGTTGTAGTTGCAACAGGAGCACAGGGCTTTCTCCTACAATAGAGGCTAGGAGATCAAAGGTGTAAGAATGCTCACCTTGCCTTATGGATACACATGGGTGTAGATCCCGGGAGGACCGGGGGGACAAGCCCCCCAATGAACGGTAGTTTCTTACACAGACGCTGATGATCAGCAGGCTTTAAAAATTGATTTACTAATATAACAGTTCAGTAAAATGATGATTTACTAATATAACAGTTAAAGGTTGAATATGGAGAATGACCAAAACACCGCCATCTAGTGTCTCAAGACTGCCCAGTAGCTACAGGAGACCGGAGTCTGTTTGAACCCATCCCCTCCAGCAAATCACACCATAAAAAAGTATTACAGAGGAGTTTGACTGACAGTTAGCGTAAGCAACTAGCGTTAGCCATTCCAGCTAAGTAAGGATGAAAGTGATGTTAGCGATCAAGGAGAAACATAGCCATTTTGGCGTGTGTTTTAATGGCGTTTCTCTCCTTTCTCTCAGTCCATGGAGTGAATGCTCAGCCTATATTGACTCTGGTTTTTGCCCGTCTCTGCTCACTTAGCTGCTGGGACAAATAACGGCCCCTTTCACTGAGGCTCCGAAGCAGTTGCAGGATTGGCAAACTCCATTTCACTCAGTGCCAGCCTACAGTAGCTGCACCCAACAACAGACAACCCTGGCAACCAGCAACGCCCAACGCTAGTGGCTGCTACCAAGAAAACAGAACGGGACAGAGTCATTGTCAAACCCCTCAAAAAAAATGTAAATAATAATTCAGATTAAATATATTTTTTTAAGGAAAAGCAATACTTTCATTCTGTACCCCTCAAAACCCCATTTTTTAAAATATAGCTTTTAATAAAGAATCTACATATCCAACCTTTAAGTACGGGAGTCATACATAAAGGGTCATACATAACATACATAACATACATTTTATTTCAGATAACTTTGATCCGTTTTCCCGTGATAACGAGATAATTCATTTTTCACGTATATACGATATGTGCACGTTTTGAAACTCCTCCCTGTAGTGGTATTTATGTTGTTATAATATAATATTGTTGAAAATAAGTTTGTTTAAAAAACAAACAAACAAAAAACAACGTACTTAATGAGGACATCAGGCTCACTTACGCATACAATAATAAAAATAATAATAATAATAATAATAGTACCTGTATTTAAGCTTTATTAAGCTGAAGCCTTGTTTACCGTCGTCTTAGATGACCTACACTAATGTGAACATTATCTGTTATAGTGAGGCATAATGCTGTTTCAGCCTGTCAGGCCTCAATTGAAGAGAGATGAGATGCTGATCCATAGCCTATTCTCCTGCTCCTCTGACATTGATACCCTGAATGATGTTTCCTACAATAATTGAGTACACTAGACTATCGTGTTTCCCCCCCCCCCAATCCTGACACCGGATCTACACCCCAGCTGATCCATCAGGCTGCTATCTAAAGTGGTGGGAGTGGCTAATAAGTTAATCTTCCCCCCTTTTCTAAACTGTGAACTTGTGTTGATTTTAATGCCACGGTCAGATGGATGGAGTTGATGGAGGAGGCAATATGACATCGCACGCTTTAAACACACACATCTGGACAGTGAAGCTTCAGTCGGCCCACACCTGTATTGAAGCTTGACGCACGACACGGCACCACACGGCCCGGCCCGGCACGGCATAGCACAGCATCCGTCAGGGGCTCATCAGCAGCTCCTCTGACAGCAGGCAGCTTAGTCCCGCAGGATCAACTCCGCGGTCAGAGCTGTCACTCCCTGCCATGTCTCAGGACTAAAGGAGCACCGGAGTCAGGTCTACGCGACTATGCCACAGGATATAACCGAGGAAGCAGCACAGAGCTCCGCAGAGGACACCCGTGTGTGTGCATAACTACAGCAACAGAACGCCAGCAGCTCGCTGTTTACACTCACGTCCATGATCGGGAGGGCGAGCAAACTCGGTAAAGGTAAGAGTTTAGATGACAGCCCTGACCTGAGTTCAGCCTCAAAGTTTCTGAAGCCCGTCGACTCCAATCAAAGAAAATCATTTGAAAGGCAACTTTGTAATTTGGGATATCGGTCGATATCATGGGTGCAGATCCTCGGGGGACGGAGGGGACATGTCCCCCCCAATTTCTGGAAAACATTTACAAAAAAACAAAAAACAGAATTAATTATTCAAAATTGAACAGATGTATTTTCAGACTTCACATTTTTCACATTTTAGATTCACATTTAAAATGAAATGATTGAAATCATTTTGTTGGGTCGACTTGTGTTGTGTTTA
Organism: Echiichthys vipera; assembly: GCF_963691815.1. NCBI lineage: Eukaryota > Metazoa > Chordata > Actinopteri > Perciformes > Trachinidae > Echiichthys > Echiichthys vipera. Next base: position 34,369,041 of record NC_139828.1, on the reverse strand, counting down.
TTGTGCTCTTGGAGCTGTGAATTTAGAACTGTTATATAATACTGTTGGTATTATAAAAATATGATCAGTTAGTTTACTCAACTTGGTTAGGGCTTCATATTTTGATATTCATCCATATCAATGAATCCCGCATGAAGTAGTCCCATACACCGGGAGAAAGGGAGATGGTGAGAAGAACTGGGGCTGAGGAGACTTTACATGAAGACCCTTAAAGGATGATTTACTAATATAACAGTTCAGTAAATTATGATTTACTGATATAACAGTTGAAAAGATGATTTACTAATATAACAGTTCAGCAAATGATGATTCACTAATGTAACAGTTCAGTAAAATGCTGATTTACTAATATAATAGTTCAGTAAATGATGATTTACTAAAATAACAGTTGAAATGATGATTTACTAATATAACAGTTCGGTAAAATGATGATTTACCAATATAACAGTTCAGTAAAAAGATGATTTACTAATATAATAGTTCAGTAAATGATATTTTACTAATATAACAGTTCAGTAAAATGATGATTTACTTATATATCAGTTTAGTAAAATGATGATTTACTAATATAACAGTTCAGTAAAATTATGATTTACTAACATAACAGTTCAGTAAAATGATGATTTACTAAAATAACAGTTCAGTTAAATGATGATTCACTAATGTAACAGTTCAGTAAAATGATGATTTACTGACATAACAGTTCAGTAAAATGATGATTTACTAACATAACAGTTCAGTAAAATGATGATTTACTAAAATAACAGTTCAGTTAAATGATGATTTACTAATATAACAGTTCAGTTAAATGACGATTTACTAATGTAACAGTTCAGTAAACAGTGATACTGTTGGCTGGTTTAGGATGAATAAACAAGAAAGGTAAGAAGAGTAAATAATTCCATGTTCAGTACTTTTTGAATGATATGGTGAGCCTCTATGAAGTTGTGATTTGTGGTGGCATGGTATGAGTTGTATATGGGCAAAAAAAAAATCAGTTTTGTGTCCCCCCCAATCCTGACATCGGATCTGCACCCCGGGTCAATACTTGACATGAAATATTTTAAAACCTTCCATTGTTTTATAACAGCTATGCCAGCATTTAAAGATAACGACAATTTATGTCATGTAAAATAGAAAAAAATCATTTGCATACTCACATTTCATAGGAAAATATTTCAAATGTGACTTCAAGGATAACCAAATATGTAATTTGAAAATCTTTGTATTTGATGGATACTGAATACCAACAGAATACATGCTGAGACATGTGGAGACATTTTGCTGAAGCTTTTGCTTCCCCTAATGTCTCCAACTCTTGTAAATCTCTGAGAGATGGATATACAGCTCCTCCTCAGTGATGGTTATAGATTTGAAAGAAAGAAATCAGTATAACCAGTTTCAAATCATCATCTTACTTTGATCATCAAATTAATTTCCAGTTATTTGATGATCAATTGTGATGTCCAAATGTACAAATATCTTTAATATAAACTGAATATATTTAAGTTTTGGACAAAACAAGACATTTTAGGAAGTCATCTTGGGCTTTGGGAAACACTGATCCACATTTTTCACAATTTTCTGATATTTATCGAGCAAACAACTTATCCCTTAATAATGAAAATAATTAAAGAATAATTGTTATTTGCAGCCCTAATTGTAGGCTATAACTAGGAGCATGGTTTTGAAAACAAACGTCCTTTGCCGTTCAATAGTTTAGACATTTTGGCCAATGCCAATTGATTTTAAAATGTCATTAATTGGCATTGGTATTCTGTGGCATACATAGACATTAAAGTCTAGTTTTAGTTCCCTAAGTATGCTGAAAACAAAACTATCTATCCCACATGTAGTAAATGAGCCGGAATGCCTAAGGATCAGAATCAGTATCAGAAATATTTTAATCATCACACGGGGGGAATTATTTTTGTTACACTGTGGCTCAGTGGCACATGTCCACATGTCGAAGTGTTCTTGGGCAAGACACTGAACCCCGAATTGCTCCCCGTGCTACGCATGGGTGTGTAAATGGGGTGTGAATGGTTAGATTAGATTAGATGGTATGTAGAGGTCCACCGCCATCTGTGTGAATGTCTGTGTAAATGGGTGAATGTGACAAGTAGTGTGAAAGCGCCTTGAGTTGTCAGAAGACTAGAAAGACGCTATATAAGTACAAGTCCATTTACCATTTACTATTTACCAGACCTACTAACAACAAATATTATATGGACTGTCTGTGGTTGAGTCCGTATTACAGAGAGGAGTTGACAGGCTCCCCAAGGGATGCATTGTATAGTTTAATGACGACAGGCAGGAAAGATTTTCTGTGGCGCTCTGTGGTGCATCTGGGTATTAGGAGTCTTCTGCTGAAGGTGCTCCTCTGATGGGCCAGTGTGTCGTAGAGAGGGTGGAAGACATTGTCCAGGATAGGCCGGAGCCTGGACAGCATCCTCCTCTCTGCCACGGTCGTCAGGGTGTCTTGCTCCTCCCCTACGACATCACCGGCCCTCCTGATCAGTTTGTTCAGTCTGTTGGTCTGCGACCTCCAGCCCACTGCCCCAGCATGTGACAGCGAAGAAGATCACACTGGCCACGACAGAATCCTAAAACATCCTCAGGATCGTACTTATACTCCTCAACAATGTCCACAGGGACCCCCTGGATGGAGACAGGGGTCACAGGTGTTTTAACCCCTACTGAGATCCTCCTCAGGGACCCTCTGGAGGTGCAGGTTCAGGCTGAAGACTTGACTCGGTACTGCACACAGCTGGGGGGGACAGGCTTTGCTCTGCAGCGTTGCCAGAGTGGAGTCTTGTCAGCTGTCTTCTCACCAGGTCAGGCGTGAAGGACACTGTAGAGGTGTCCCTTGGTGAGGGGCAGACGAGGGGTCTGTAAGGAGGAGGAGTAGGGGGAGGTAAAGGGCAGCCAGCAGCAGAGTCCTGTGGGGGATGGGCCGCAGTATCAAACCTATTGAAAAATAGGTTCAGGTCGCTGGCCTGGTCCACATTCAAGATTCAAGATTCAAGAAGCTTTATTTATCCCGGGGGAAATGATTGTGCAACAGTTTCAATACAAAGGTGGGAAAGGATCAGAGTGACAATAAGCTAACATAATCAAATCAAAATAAAGCTAACCTAAAATAAATCAAACAATAACTAAGTGTGACAGAGTGCAGCAGACATTGTGGTTAAACGCAGGTTTAAACAATATACAACAATACGCACTGTGCAGTTCAGCAGCATATTGAAATAAAATAAGTACAAGCTAAATAAGTGATAAGGAGCGATAATTGAAACAGTGTTAAAAATGTAGCAGCATTTCCTACAGAACTAATTTACAGTAAAGTACAGTGAAGTGTAACAGCCTTTCTTACTGAAGTAAGTTAGTTACAGTAAAGAACAGTAAAGTTTAGCAGCATTTCTGACTGAAGTAAGTTAGTTACAGTAAAGTACAGTAAAGTGTAGCAGCATTTCTTACTGAAGTAAGTTAGTTACAGTAAAGTACAGTAAAGTGTAGCAGCATTTCTGACTGAAGTAAGTTTACAATACAACTAAATAAAGTGATGCAGTGGTGATATAAAGTGACAAAATGACATTTTCTCAGGATACAGTGTCTCCACTGTTCCTTACCTGGCCGGGGGGAGATGAATTATACAATTTGATGGCTGCTGGAAGAAAAGACTTCCTCTGGCGTTCAGTTTTACACCGGGGGAGAATGAGTTTATGACTGAAGGTGCTTTTGCTGGAGGTCAGAAGCTGGTGGAGAGGGTGAGAGTTGTTGTCCAGGATGCTGTGCAGTTTAGACAGCATCCTCCTCTCAGACACCGCCACCAAAGAGTCCAGTTTGACCCCCAGGACGGAGCCAGCCTTCCTGATAATCCTACTGATTCTCTTGGCGTCTGCTGCCCTCAGTCTGCTGCCCCAGCACACAACAGCAAAGAAGATGGCACTGGCTACCACCGACTGGTAGAACATCCTCAGCATGGTGTTACATACATTGAATGACCGGAGCCTCCTCAGGAAATAGAGACGACTCTGGCCCTTCTTGTAATCAGCCTCAGTGTTCTTGGACCAGTCCAGTTTGTTATCCAGGTATACTCCAAGGTATTTGTAATCCTGGACAACATCCACAGTCACGCCATTGATGGAGATGGGTGTGGGCAGATTTACTCCTGCGGAAATCCACCACTAGCTCCTTAGTCTTGGTGGGGTTGAGAATCAGGTGATTAGCTGCACACCAGTCGATGAAGGAGTCCACAACGTCCCTGTACTCCTCCTCCTTCCCCTCACTCACACAGCAGAATCGTCAGCAAACTTTTGTAGGTGACAGGACTCAGAGAGGAGCTGAAAGTCTGAGGTGTACAGGGTGAACAGAAAGGGGGAAAGAACAGTTCCCTGTGGAGCTCCAGTGCTGCTGACCACAGTGTCAGACACTCCGTCCTGCAGTCTGACATACTCTGGTCGACCCGTTAAGTTATCCGTAATCCAGGAAACCAGGGGAGGGCGCACCTGCATCGCCGTCAGCTTAAGTCCCAGCAGAGCAGGCCGGATGGTATTGAACGCACTGGAGAAGTCCATGGACAAGATTCTCATTGTGGTTCCCGGTCTGTCCAGGTAGGCGAAGGCACGGTGGAGCAGGAAGATGATAGCGTCCTCCATACCTAGTCTCGGCTGGTAGGCAAACTGTAGCGGGTCCAGTGATGAGCTGACCAGGGGCCGAAGAAGTGACAGGACCAGCCTCTCCAGGGACTCCAACCCTGTGCTACCAGTCTTCTGGAACCCGGTGATAGTTCTCATGCCACCCCGCACATCCCTCATGTTGTTTCGCTGGAGTTTTTTCTCCAGCTTTCTCCTATAATTGTCTTTACCCTCCCTGATTTTAAGTTTGAGAACCCATTGCACTCTCCTTACCTCATCACGGTTGCCATCTCTGAATGCTCTCTTCTTTTCATTCAGGATGGCCTTAATGTCTTTGGTGATCCAGGATTCGCTGTTGGTGTAGCAGGTTACAGTCCTTACTGGGACATTGCAGTCCACACAAGAATTAATGTAGCCTGTGATGCACTCAGTGAGTCCATCGATGTCCTCCCTGTTCGGCTCACAAAGTGCAGTCACTTCAAAGCAGCCCTGCAGTGTCTCATAAGGATATAGGGATATCCACTACATACATACAGCACAGCCTTATTGTCCTGGGGTACTACAACTTTACTTTTGTTTCATTGATGAAAATGATTTTAATATATCATTATATTAAAGTTTGAAAGATTCTGGAAGTTTCTTTATCTACTGAAATTGTGTAATAGAAGTCACAAACACATTTTCTAAACCACCTCTTTCTGTTATCCTAATATCTGCACCTTCCAGCATGGACATATCATACATTAAGAAGAATGAGGGTATTCTTTACCCTTTAAATTAAATAAACCTCTTTTGGAGTTTGGGACAACAATGATTTGTTGGACTGAGTTCAGTTTAGCAGTGACTTGCTTCCCTGTCCAAGTGTCTATTTCAGGTACATCACTATAATGTGTTAAGGCAATATTTAACAGCTCTTTGTATTGTTTGCAGAATCAGAATCTGTTTGCCAAGAATATTACGTGTGGGAGGAATTTGGCTTCTGATGCTTTTACTTGATAAACTTTTTTTTGGAGAGGATCATAGAGGTTACAAAAGGGACAAGTAGACTGGCATACCAATGTTGAAAATGCTACATGTTGTTCCATATACTTTAATATATCTACACGATTAAAGTTCCATGAATTCCTTATGTGTAGGGAATAAGCACCCAACTCTGCATGTCTAGGAGCTTTTTGTCTCTGTTCGTTCATTATTTTGGTTTTATAGACATCAAATTTATTTCAGGTTCAGGCTGTCCTCATTCACTATTCACGAATAGAACTACAAAACGCAATGCACTGTAATTTGTATGTAATCCAATATCCATGTAGGGAGGAGGGTCAAGGTGAATGGGTCTCAATACACAGGACCTTGTGTCCTTGGAGTACTAAACTTTTTTTAATCAAGTATTCTACCGATTATTCCATCGATTAATCAAGTAATAATAATACTTTTTAAAAATGTATAATAAAATATATTATGGTTGGGGTAGGCCTATTTGGTGTGGTAACTAAACAGGGGTGTGTGTGTGTGTGTGTGTGTGTGTGTGTGTGTGTGTGTGTGTGTGTGTGTGTGTGTGTGTGTGTGTGTGTGTGTGTGTGTGTGTGTGTGTGTGTGTGTGTGTGTGTGTGTGTGTGTGTGTGTGTGTGTGTGTGTGTGTGTGTGTGTGTGTGTGTGTGTGTGTGTGTGTGTGTGTGTGTTTGAGTGTGAGTGTGTGGCGGGGAGAGAGAGACAGACAAGATGTGTGTGTGTGTGTGTACATGCGTGTGTGTGTGTTTGGGGGGGGGGGTGTTGTAAAGCGATTCTTGTCTGAGGGATTGTGAATCCTAAAGCAATGTCAGCTCTGGCTGACAGCAGTAAGATCAGTGCTTGTAAGAAAGAACAAAAAGACGGTTAGATCCCCAGCTCCTCTGGTCCATGGTTCGATTAGTTTAGATGGTATGTAGATGTCCACTGCCATCAGTGAGAATGTCTGTGTGAATGGGTGAATGTGACAAGTAGTGTAAAGCGCCTTGAGTAGTCAGAAGACTAGAAAAGCAAAATGCGCTAATGATTAGCAAAGTTCTCTTAAATTTTTGTTGGAAGGGCCCATTAACACAGCAGCTTACATTTCTCACACAGTGATCAATTATGCATCTGAGACCTACAACAGTCAGGGGAATACAATGGACTTCCTGCAAGAACCACTCATACAGATAGATTGGTTCTTACTGTAAGTGGCTTGTACAGGTGATTTAGGAGAACTTTCCGCATTCATCATTTTTCTAATAATTTAAATTTTGTCTGAGGTGTAAACACAAATTACAAGTGGTCCAGACTTGTGGTGTGTATGTACAGTTTAGTGTGCTGTTATCCAAACCCACATTTTCATTTGATTTTAATGTGACATGGAAATGTCACAATGACAAACAATTCACTCAATTATTAATGACGGAAATTCATTGCATGCATTGTTATTCTCTATACAGGTCGATTTAGTAGACAGGCGATTGCTAAATTCAGCATGGACTTGGTAAATGGACTAATTATATAGGCACTTTTTACAGTACTGATTTTACACTGATGGAAAAGGAGCTATTTAGGGTTCAGTGTCCAAGGACACTTTAGCGTTAAATTTAACATACAACAGAACAATTGGCCTCATTCACCAATATATTCCTAAGTTTTCTATTCTTCAATTTGTTCTTAAGAGTGTTCCGAGGAAAAGTCCATGACATGTTCTTAAAAAGTACAATTACTCATGCCTCTTCTCTTTTAACCATGACTACCATTGTCATTAAGAGTTTCCCATACATTGATTTAATATAACATCAACATTGACCTCCACATATTGATTACTGTTTTTCCTATTTAAAATGTATAAAAATCTTATGTCACTGTAGAGCTGCGCGTTGCCCAAAAATATTCAGACCCCTCTTTAAACAGCCCCTCCACTCCGTGCACCATCAACAATACCAGGTAGTTTAGTCTGGGTTTACACCCAAACATTTTGAGTGAAACTTTGTATATAATTTTAGATACTCAACAGACCACCTGTCAATAAGAAGAAGGGAGTCAGGTTTCCATGACACGGCAATGCACTTCTTAGCCACACATAGAGCAATTTCAATGAATTTGAGTTGTGCATTGGTTAGAGAACGGCGGATACTTGTGAAGTTCCCCAATAAACAATGTTCAGGGTCCACAGGAACATTAACCCCTGTGATCCTGGTTAAAGTGGAGCTGATATCCCGCCAAAAAGGCCTAACTTTCATACACAGCCAGGTACAAAGCAAAAAGGAACCAACTTTAGTGACACATCTGAAGCACCTTTCTGACAGGTTAGATCTGAATGAATGTAATTATTTTGGAGTTAGTTATAATTTATGTAAAATATTATAGTTAATAAATCTATACTGGGCATTAATAACAGCTGATAAACTGTTTTGACACAATTCTTCCCCAAACTGTTCATTTCTATCATTGAGATCTGATTCCCATTTCATTCTTGAATCATGCACTCCTTGTTTTGGGCCCTCAGTCAACAACAACAATGTATGTGTTTCCATCATAAATACATTTTTCAGCATCATTCATGACATGCAGAGTCAATTCAGGACCCAGATCAGGTCTCCTGTGTGTTTTCAATTGTAATAATCAAAAGAGGCCAAAGCCCAAAATATTCCTATAACTAACTTATTCGGCCCAATAAATAGAATGATATATAATTAATTAACCTAACACTATTGGTTGGCTTGGTATTTGAAAAATCATAATTGATGTAAATTGAAGTGTAATGTTTGAAATAAAAAATTATCAATGATGAAAGTATCTATTATCTATCTATTATTGTCATAAATCCCATAATATAATACCACTGTACAATTTAAAAACAATGCATTACCCAATTGTTTTGCACATACATGTCAGAACTCAAGATTTTGTTCTTCTAGGCCTATAGCAGCATAATAAAGGGCTAGTGAGCCATAACTATAATCTCTATCAAAGAGGAAGGTTTTATGTTTTCTTTTAAATATGAGGACGGTGTCTGCCTCCCGAACAACACTTGGGAGTTGGTTCCACAGGAGAGGAGCTTGGTAGCTGAAGGCTCTGCCTCCCATTTAATTTTTGGAGACTCTAGGAACGACAAGTAGCCCTGCATTCTCAGAGCGCAGCGATCTAGTCGGGTAATATGGTACTATGAGCTCTTTAAGATATGATGGAGCCTGACCAATAAGAGCTTTGTAGAAAAGGAGAAGGATTTTAAATTCTATTCTAGATTTTACTAGTAGCCAGTGCAAAGAAGCTAATACAGGAGAAATATGTTCTCTTCAATTTGTTTTAGTTAGTACATGAGCTGCAGCATTTTGGACCAATTGGAGACTCTTAAACAACTTATTGGAGCAGCCTGATAATAAGGAGTTGCAGTAGTCCAGCCTAGAAGTAACAAATGCATGGACTAGTTTTTCTGCATCTTTCTGAAACACAATGTTCCTAATTTTCGCAATATTACGCAGGTGAAAATATGTAGTCCTTGTCGTTAGTTTTATGTGAGAATCGAAAGACTTCCAGATCAAAAGTAACACCCAGATTTCTTACTGTGGTGCTTGAGGACAAAACAACATCATCCAGAGTAACAATATCTTTAGATATTAAGTTTCGGAAGCCTTCGGGGCGAAGTACAATAACTTCAGTTTTATCTGAGTTTAGCATCAAAAAATTGCAGGTCATCCAGCTTTTTATTTCCTTAATGCACATTTGAAGTTTATGTAACTGATCGGTTTCTTCTGGTTTGATCGATAAATATGATTGTGTATCATCAGCATAACAATGAAAATGTATGGAGTGCTTCCTTATAATATTTCCTAAGGAAAGCGTATATAAGGTGAATAGAATCGGTCCAAGGACAGAACCCTGTGGAACTCCGTGACTAACTTTAGTGTACATGGAGGATTTAGGATTTGTCATTAACATGTACAAATGGAGATCGATCTGATGAATAAGACTTAAACCAGCTCAGTGCGGTTCCTTTAATGCCAATTAGATGCTCCAGTCTCTGTAACAGGATGTGATGATCAATAGTGTTGAAGGCCGCACTAAGATCTAGTAAAACAAGTACAGAGACAAGTCCTTTGTCTGAAGCTATTAGAAAGTCATTAGTCATTTTTACCAGGAATGTCTCAGTGCTATGATTCATTCTGAATCCTGACTGGAAGTCCTCAAATAACTCATTATTATTCAAAAAGTCACAGCTGAAGCAACTAATTTCTCGAGGATCTTAGAGAGAAAAGGAAGGTTAGATATAGGTCTATAGTTGGCTAGAACCTCTGGATCAAGACTGGGCTTTTTAAGATGAGGTTTAGTTACAGCTACTTTAAAAGACTGTGGTACATTTCCTGCTGATGAAGACATATCACGTCCTGTAATAAGAAAATCAAAAGTTATTAAGTAATCGTCTGAAAATATAGGGTTCTGTGGGAAGACTATTAAGTCACTGATTTCCACACCATAAGCCAAAACAAGGACGAGGGTGTGACTAAAACAGTGAGTAGGTTTATGTACACTCTGACTAAAACCAATTGAATCTAATAGAGGGATGTCATTATCAACGTCTACGTGAATATTAAAATCTCCTACAATGATAACTTTATTAGATTAAGGACTAAATTTGACAGAAACTCTGAGAATTCAGATAGAATTCAGAGTATGGACCAGGAGCACGGTACACTATAACAAATAGAATTGGCTGCACGGTTTTCCAGGTTGAATGTGAAAGACAAAGAACAAGACTTTCAAATGAATTATAATTTAGTTTAGGTTTAGGGTTGATTAATAAGTCTGAATAGCTGCAACGCCTCCTCCTCAACCACTGCCTCAAGGAATATGAGTATTAATATGACTGGAAGGAGAGGATTTTATTTAGGCTAACATATTCTTAGACTTAGACTTAGACTTCTCTTTATTGATTGATTGAATTTCCAGCAACTTACAAAAACACAAATAGGATAACCAATAAACTCTTTGCTAAATAGATACAAAAAGTACACAGTATATACAGTAAACAATAAACTCTTAGTCAAATATTTATGAGATAGATAGAAGAATACAGTTAAAATAAAATTCATGGCAAAGGAAATCAGATGAAATATGTATGACTGTATATGATAGAAATGAGCAGTAAGATGATAGTATTGCGCTTATGCGGTGGATAAAGTTATTGCACAAAGAAAAGAAGATAAGTGTCCAGGTATGTAGGAGTAGATTATTAATTGCACAGTGAGTGGCTCCCACTCCTTCCCTTCTGTCCTCTTTATTTCCTCCTCCCCCTGAATGAGGAGTTGTAGATTGGGTGGCCTGAGGGACAAAGGAGTTCTTGAGCCTGTTGATCCTACACTCTGGCAGGAACAGCCTTCCACTGAACAGGCTCCTCTGGTTGCTGATGACAGTGTGCAGGGGGTGGCTGGCATTGTCCATAATGTGTAGTTTGTCCAGTGTCCTCCTCTTTGCCACCGTCACCAGTGAGTCCAGTTTCATGCAGACCTTAGAGCCGTCCCGTCTGATCAGTTTATCCACTCTGGAGGTGTCCTTCTTGGATATGCTGCTTGGATATAGGGGGCTGGATGGTATTAAAGGCACTGGAGAAGTCCAAGAAGAGAATCCTCGCTGTGCCACTTCCCTTATCCAGATGGGAGTGGACTGAGTGCAGCATGTAGAGGATGGCATCCTCCACACCAACATCTGGCTGGCACGCAAACTCCAGGTGGTCCTGGGCGTGTTGTACCTGGGGTCTGAGGAGGCTGAGGAAGAGACACTCCAATGTCTTCATCAGGTGTGAAGTAAGTGCCACTACTGGGAAGTCATTCAGCTCGCTGGGCCTGTTCTTCTTAGGAACCGGAACGATGCAGGATGTCTTTCAGAGGGTAGGCACTTCCCCTAGCTGCCGGCTAAGGTTAAAGATCTGTTGTAGTGGTTCCCCCAGTTCTGAAGCGCAGGTCTTCAGTAGTCTCGGACACACTTTATCTGGGCCTGCTGCTTTCCGAGGCCGGAGCTTCCTCAGCTGTTGAGATGGAGGAGGCGGGGGATTTTGTGGAGGTGGGTAGAGGAAGGAAGGAGAGATGGCTGCAGTGAGGGTGGGGGTGGGGGGGACAAGGGCTGGTTAAACCTTTTGAAGAAGTCGTTTAGCTTGTTTGCTCTCTCCATTGTCCCCCCTGTAGCTCTGGTTTTTGTGTTGTGACCTGCGATGGTCCTCACACCTTCTCAGACCTCCCTCAGCTTCTGCTGCATCTTTCTCCAATAGCTGTCCTTAGCTTCCCTCACACAGTGTTTCACCTCCTGCTGTGCTGCCTTCATGGACTCCCTGTCCCTGCTCCTTAAGGCAGCCTTCTTCTTGTTGAGGACAGCCTTAACTTCCGGCATTACCCATGGCTTGTTATTAGGGTAACAGCGGACAGTCTTGACAGGGTGTCTGCACAGAATTTCAGGTACTCCTTCAGACAATGTGTCATCCCCTCTATGTCCTCACCGTGCAGGTTGATCAGCACATCCCAGACTGTGGTGTTGTAAAAGTCTCTCAGGGCACTTTCCATCTCTGGGGACCACCTCCTCTATGTGGAGCAAGTCTCAAGCGGCCACTACTTGGCACTACCTGTTGGCTTCATTTTACAGCACATTCAATACACAGGAGACATGTGACATGTCATACATTAACATTAATAATGACTGTATTATATTGGGCAGTCCAGTATCATGCTGTTCAGTGTCAATGCCCTCTTTGTGTCTACATAGCCTGCATAGTAAAAACAGCAGCTAGCAGAGCAGCAGTACTGCATACTCACCTGTTTTTTGGCAGTGCATAAAATGAAAATAAAAAGTGTAGCAATATAGAACGAAAGAAATGTCAGACGTTGCATAGCCATTGTAGATAGCTGTAGTGATTGAAATACCTGTAGAAGCCTATCTGTATGTATGTCTGAAACACTTTCTATGTAGACAAGCTTTGAGGTTATGGCTTTGAGAATTGTGAGAATTTGAAGTTGACGCTGGTCCTGGTAAGTCTACATTTCCTTGTTGTGGGAAAGCATTATGACTTAAAACCATGCCACTACTGAAGAGCTTTTCACTGTCTGTCCTGAGGCCATGTTTTGGTTCCATACTGAAGCTCTGTCTCCGAGAACCCTCCATGGTGGCCCTGCCTTCACATTCAGCCTCTGTCTCTGTCTCTTCTTTGTGGTTTGTTTGTACTTGTTTCAGATCTCGAGTATTCTGACAGATTGTACTCTGCAGGTAGATAAACATCATATTTCATAACCCAGATATACCTCAATTAAATATTGAATACATTAATCTGCTGGAATTAGGAAACAATGTGCAGCTTCTCTGACTGTGAAATTAGATTTTGTAATAATTTTAGAGAATGTTTAAGATTATACACACATGAAAAAGTAGGAGACATTGATATGAAGATGCATATCAACAGCTTACCCTGAGTAAAATAAGTCCTAGACCAGAATAGGGGCTGTACATTCTGTACCAGTCTTTTAGAGCTCGGAATCAGCCCGTGTTTAGATTTCAGTTCTAGTACAGTGTGAAAGCAGGTAGTGCTGGCTGCTGTGCTTTGGTTATTTTTCTTTTACTAGATAATGTGGAAGGCTTAATATGGAAGCAAAAAATATTCTTCACAGCTAACCTCTAGCAAGCTGCCGGCTAACCTGTTGCTCCTGTAGCCTGGGTCAATTCGATTCAATTCAATTTTATTTACAGTGCCTAATCATAACAAAAGTTATCTCATGACACTATACAGAGTAGGTAAAGACCACACTCTATGACTTATTTATGATTCATATAGACCCAACAATTCCCCCATGAGTAGCAATCTTGAGTACACAGTGGCATTGAAAACTTTCCCTTTAACAGGCAGGAACGTGGAACAGACCCAGCTCTATGGATGACGGACACCTGTCTGCACTGGTTGGGGAGGCAGAAAAGGAGAGAGAGAGAGAGAAAAGACAGACAGAAGGACAGAGAGAGAAAAGTAACAGACACTTCAAGAGATGCAAGCAACCACAAAAGTAATTTTTACCAGTGCTGTCTCAGTGCTATGATTCATTCTAAATCCTGATTGGAAGTGACTGGTAGGTATATAGCTGGCTAGTACCTCAGGATCAGGACTAGGCTTTTTAAGTAGAGGTTTAATTACAGCTACTTTAAAAGAATGTGGTACATAACCTGCTGATGAAGACATATTAATCATATCTAATACAGGAGTGCTAACTAAAGGTAACACTCCTTTAAGTAACCTAGTGGGAATAGAGTCTAGGAGACAAGTAGAAGGCTTTGTTGCGGAAATAGTAGAGGTTAATTTGTTAAGGTCAACTGTAGAAATGCAGTTCAAGAATATATATTGGGTCGTACAGTTGTTTTTTAAGGTTCCTTGGTTGAAAAAAAATTTGGTGCAGAGCGAGTTGATTTTTTTCTCTAATAGTTATAATTTTGTAATTAAAGAAGGTCATGAAGTCGTTACTACTGAGGGTTATAGGAATACATGGCTCAATAGAGCTGTGGCTTTCTGCCAGCCTGGCTACATTGCTGAAATCTAGGATTGTTCTTATTCTCCTCTATTAAAGATGAGTAATAGGCTGCTCTGGCATTACGGAGGGCCTTCCTTTATATTTTTAGACTTTCTTGCCAAACTAAGCGATATTCCTCCAATTTAGTGGAAAGCCACTTACTTTCCAATTTTCGGGATACTTGTTTTAATTCACGGGTTTGTGAATTATACCATGGAGCTAACATCCTCTGTTTCATTATCTTCTTTTTTAAAGTAGCGAGTCGAGTGTTGTTCATAGTGAGCCTGCAACACTGTCAACAAGGTGATCAATTTCAGAGAAACTAACGTTAGTACAGGAATCTGGAATATTAGGATAAGGCATTAAAGTAAATGCAGATGGAATCGATTGCTTAAATTTAGTTACAGCAATATCAGATAAACATCTAGTGTAGAAACTTTTGCCTAGAGGTGAGTAGTGCTGTAATATGGATTCAAAAGTTATTAAGTAATGGTCTGATAAAATAGGATTCTTTAAAAAGACTATTAAGTCATTAATTTCCACACCATAAGCCAAAACAAGGTTGAGGGTTTGATTAAAACAGTGAGTAGGTTTATATACACTCTAAGGATATAGGCAATACTAAGGCTATTATTATCAACGTCCACGTGAATATTAAAATATCCTACAGTGATTACTTTATCAGATTTAAGGACTAAATTTGACAGAAACTCTGAGAATTCAGATAGAAATTCAGAGTATGGACCAGGAGCACGGTACACTATAACGAGTATAATTGGCGCACAGTTTTCCAGGTTGAATGTGAAAGACAAAGAACAAGACTTTCAAATTAATTATAATTTAGTTTAGGTTTAGGGGTGATTAATAGGCCTGCAACGCCTCCTCCTCGACCACTGCCTCCAGGAATATGAGTATTAATACGACTGGGCGGAGTAAATTCATTTAGGCTATTCTTCATGACACAGCCAGGTTTCAGTCAGACAGAATAAATCAATATGGTTATCTGATATCAGATCATTTATTAATACAGCTTTAGATGGCAGAGATCTGATGTTTAAGTCCACATTTTATTTTACAATTTTGTTGCATTATCTCAGATTTGGTGTTGATTTGTACAAATTTTTTCTGTATAGCTCCTCTTCTGTTAATTTTTTATTAAATGAATTTAGATGATCGTGAGGCACACAGTGTTTGTATAGGATACTGAGCTGGAAAGTGATCCACAGAGGTGTGTAAGACTGCAACTCTGCTTCCTGTGCGTCCGTGGTAAGGGCAGCAAAGAGAGGTGTATTAAACTGTGACTCTGCATTCTGATCCCAACACTGGGTTGTTGTCAGGAGGTGGTGGTAGTGTAGGACCGGACAGTAAGGTCAATGTTGGCAGATAAAACTCTTGACCCCTCCTGGTTAGGGTACCGGCCATCGTGTTTAAAAAGCCTGGGTCTGTTTAAAAAAGCTGTAAGTTACGGAGGGCCTTCCTATATATTTTTAGACTTTAAACATTATATCACAGTGTAAGCATTTTTGTCTGTTTTGATGATAAGATTATGATGTGTATGAAAAAAAATTTAAAAAAATAAAAATCAAAGTTATCAGTTTCTTGAGTTGAAATTTTCTGCGAAAATTTACAATAAAACAGTCAAACAAGCAAGGATCTCCTACTTCCAAAAACTAATGAATGACCATAAGCATAACCACAAATTCCTATTTTCCACAATTGATCGTTTAAAAGCTCCAGATAAGGCCCTTTGTGAGGACTTTACAGAGCACTTCAGAAGAAAAATCAATGGCATCAGATCCAGTTTTTTATCCCAACAGCTTTGAACACCTGGATCATTGCTTTTACTGGAGGAAACACTGGAGAGTTTTGCCCTGGTTGATGCGAGGACACTTGGTCGAGTTTTCTCCCATTCTCCCAATCCTCTTCTGGATAATCCATCTGCTCTCTGGCAAACTTCAGACGGGCCTGGACATGTACTGGCTTAAGCAGGGGGACACGTCTGGCACTGCAGGATTTGATTCCCTGTCAGTGTAGTGTGTTACTGATGGTAACCTTTTTTATTTTGGTCCCAGCTCTGCAGGTCATTTCCCAGGTGCCCCCCTGTAGTTCTGGGATCTTTGCTCACCGTCCCCTAGGGATGAGATCTTATGGGGAGCCCCAGGGTCTTGTCACAGTGGTCTTGGCAATGGTGGAGTTTGGAGTCTGACTGTTTGAGGGTGTGGACAGGTGTCTTTTATACAGATAACGAGTTCAAACAGGTGCCATTAAAACAGGTAAGTTAATACAAGTTGAAGAAGTTACAGGTCTGTGAGAGCCAGAGATCTTGCTAGTTCGTAGGTGACCAAATACATATTTTCCACCATAGTTTCCAAAAAATGTGTTTTCCAGAAAAAAAATTTAACATTCTGTCTCTCGCAGTTGAAGTGTACCTTTGATAAAATTACAGACCTCTGTCATCATTTTGAGTGGGAGAACTTGCACAATCGGTGGCTTACTAAATACTTTTTTACCCCCACTGTATATACCTACCGTACCAAATTACGTATATCGTTATATAAATTTAAGATCATATCGTACAGCCCTACGGACAACAAAAACAGTTGAGAAACACAGCTACAACTATATAGGCTAGTTTTTTCTGAATATACTATATAAACAAAATTGTGGCTAGTGAGATCAAAAAAGTTAGTGTCAAGCCCTGCATAGTATATATGAGTAATAGTTATAATAGCAGCAGGAAGTGTCACGCAGGACCATGGCAGCAGTCACCACGATCAGCAGAGACCTGAGAGACGACAAAGCACAAACAACTCCAGGGAAGAAGTTGAATTAGTAACATGTGTTGATGTCAGATTTAAGCATACAGTACAGTACCAAACACTGGTCGACTTACATTTGCTGTTCACATTCAGAATTATCCTGGTTTATTTCAGAACAACTACACTGACTTGGTAACTTTTGAGTCAAACCCTACAAAAAGAACAAGCTGCAGCCACATGCCTGGTGATGGAAGCAGTCCACCTGGTGCTAAGCTCACCCCTAACATCTGCTCCACTCCAGTCACGCTCACACGCTGGGAAATCCAAACTTCCAAATTTATACCTAAAATGTCTTCTGGCCATCTATGAAGAGGTTCAGACAAGGTATACTGGCTCAACTGTCTCTGTGGACATAAACATGGTTGGTGTGCATTATGTTCCAAAGCACATGTGATTGGATGCCAGTGTTTATGCAGTGTTGTTATGCAGAGAAATTAAACTGACTTTAGAGTCTTAATAGATCCACATCCAACTTTCTGACTTGCTGTAGTTATCATTATTACATATTCCACAATTTATATTAGTAGAAATCAGAAAAAGAATCAGAATTAGCTTTATTTGCCACGTATAAACATACAAACATACAAGGTATTTGACTCCGGATTTGTTCTCTCTCCTGTGTACACAATACACAAAAAATACAAAAAGCACAGAAAAATACAAAATAAAAATAAAGCATTTACCAAAGAATATAAGATGAAAGATATAAATTAAAAAAATGTGAGGGGTCTGCAGTGAACCTTTCTGGACAACCTCACGTCTGTAGGCGGCCTCATCCCCGTCCCTGATGAGGCCAGCTACTGTTGTGTCGTCCACAAACTTTAGCAGTTTGACGGACAGGTTCCCTGAGGAGCAGTCATTCGTGTAAAGGGAGAAGTGCAGCAAGGAAAGAACACACCTCTGGGGGGCAACGGTGCTGATGGACCTGGTGCTGGAGATGATGCTCCCCAGCCTCACTTGCTGCCTCCTGTCAGTGAGGAAGTTATAGATCCACTGACAGTTGGAGGCCGGCACTGTGGGCTGTGAGAGTTTCTGGTGGAGGGTTTGTGGAATGCAGAGCAGAAGTCCACAGACAGGATCCTGGCTTACGTCCCTGGTTTGTCAAGGTGATGGAGGATAAAGTGCAGTTCCATGTTCGACCCCCTACGCAGTAGGCATTTCTTTGTCTGAGACCATGCGCTCAGGAACAAAGGGATGTGATTTCAGGCTTTCAGGCCTGGTCTTATTCCTTTGTTTGATCAGTTGAGGCCTTTTCATAATCAAACTGGAAGTTCAAATTAATCCAGAAATGACCAATCATCTGTGGATTGCCAGTTGCACCTAAGAAAGGTGCTATGGGGGGTGCAGAAGGTGGCAAAGGAGCCAACTATTTAGTCAAAATAGTATTTTTTAGTTCCGTCTCTCGTGATTTAGTTAAAATAGTATTGTTTTTAGTTCTTTCTCTTGTGATTTAGTTAGAATAGTATTTTTTAGTTCTGTCTCTTGTGATTTAGTTAAAATAGGGGTGTTTAAGTGAGAAGACTTATAGAGGCTGTGTTTTCTTTTAAAAAAGTTTGATGGCATTTCATTTGAGAGATTTTTTCTTCTATTCTACAATCCCTTGTGAAAATACTGCCTTGTTGATGCTGAGGTTCTTATGGCTCCTAAAAAGAAAAGGGGAGTTCCTAACAACCTGTCAGTATTTTTGAATCAAAAAGCATGGTCTCCAATGTATGAATGGGATGTTGCAGACTTTAGAGTGGCTGCTTATTTTTTTGAACAAGGAGCAGTATACCTGTATTCAAGAGAGGCTGATTAAATGTTTGTGCATGGTACAACACCTCACATCCTTTTCTTTGCCGAAGACTGGTATCATTTTAAAAACAAAATATGCCGTGATGGATCAGTGGCTGGAGATTCTTACCGTGTGGAGACTGATCTTGAGGTCTACGACCCCGAAGCATACAGTTTTTTCAGACACTGCATGGACAACAGCGTCATTCAAAAGACAAGGGTGGGTTCGCCTGATGAAGACAAATGTTTCCCTCTCACATCTAAAGAATGGGAAACATGGTTTACTACTGGATTTAATCCAGTGGGGTGATTGGAGGAGGGCCCTTGATGTTTTCGCACGTATCGACACCTTATTGGGATGGAACAAGAGCTACAAGATCTATGAAAAGCTTAGCAAAAGACTTTTTGAGTCAAAGCAACAATGACAGAATGTTGGTTTCTTTTTTTTCTTTTTTTTATTTGATCTAATTTGTAGCATATGTTTGTATAGGTGTTACCAATCGTGCACGCCGTGAAACACCTCAGAAAACGGCCAGGAGTCCTGCAGTGACAACTCCTGGGTGAAAGACTTTGCCGAAGATTTGGGGAAAAGAAATTTGACATTTCTTACTTCTGTAGAAAAACCAACAGGCGACCCCTTCAGGGATACACAGGACGACAAGGATGATGAGTTGATGGACAAATCTGTGTGTATTAGGTTACACCCCCCCACAGCTCACGATGTTATCGAGGTAAGAGTAGCCCATTATCTACACAAAGTTCTTCAACAAAGGTTTGAAAAATACTGTGTGACTGTATTTATACATATGATGTCTACAGAACACTGCATCCATACCTTGACATTCTTCCTTTACACTGCATTAAAGGACATCTGAGACAGATTAAGCAAGAGGTTTTAAATGATAATTATACAAAGGCACAGACATATGTGTTAGAAACGTCTAGAAGTGATATTTCACAGGTCTGAAGTGTAGTTTTAATATAACTTTTCCCTATGTAAACGGAATAGGTTGGTTCTGATCTGTCTTGAGGAAGATTATGAGAAATAATCATAGTGTCAATGTGTGTTTTACAGAGCCTATGATAGTCTGGTCTGTTATATGTTCTTGTGATCATTTGGTTGTTGGATCCTTCAATATGTACAATTCGTAAAAGCAGAACATAACTGTCTCCCATTGTCTTATATTCTACAATACAATATTTGTACATGCCTACATTTACATCAACTTGATATGGTGCTATATACACCACGGGTGAAATATGTTCATCGTCTATTGCCCTGTCTTCTGGGGTTTCAAAGACCTCACGGGGTATAACCCCAACATTTGTACAAGTTTTCCTCAAAACATCTATTCCAGATCTCCTAGGCGTATTAAAAAACAGTACCAGAGAGGCTGACCAGGTTCCTCAGTCTATTTAATAAAATGTGATGGTCTACCGGATCAAAGGCTGCAGTTAGATCCAGTAGTACCAAGACTGTGAATTTATGATTATCTAAATAACACCTGATATCATTTAAAATTTTGAAAAGGGCAGTCTCTCTACTGTGGTTCCTCCTAAAACCAGACTGATGGGTCTCTAAAATATGATTTGAGTTTAAAAAATCGTTCACTTGATTAAAAACAATTTTTTTCTAAGATCTTACTTAAAAATGGTAAGTTGGATACAGGCCGGTAGTTATTTAAAACATTGGGGTCTACATCACTCTTCAGAAGGGGCTTCACCACCACGGTTTTAAGAGAGCAATTAACCAGACACAACAACTGTTCCTCAAAGAATACGTAGAGTGTTTTAAAAAATGGTGTGGGAATTGGATCTAAAAGGCAGGTTGTGTGCTTTACCTGGGAGAAAATTCAACCAGGTGTCCTCGCATCAACCAGGGCAAAACTCTCCAGTGTTTCCTCCGGTAATAGCTATGATCCAGGTGTCCAAAGCTGTTGGGATAAAAAACTGGATCTGATGCCATTGTTTTTTTTTCTGAATTGGTCTTTAAAGTCCTCACAAAGGGCCTTATCTGGTGTCTTGGAGGAGCTTTTAAAATTTGTGTTAGTTAAATGATCAATTGTGGAAAATAGATATTTGTGGTTATGTTTATGGTCATTCATTAGTTTTTGGAAGTGGGAGATTCTTGCTTGTTTGACTGTTTTATTGTAAATTTCGACATAAATTTTCAACTCAAGAAACTGTTAACTTTGATATTTTTTTCTTTCAGCACTCCTGCATTCCCTTTTGAGTTTTTTAATTTCCCTTGTGATCAAGGCTTTTTATTGCCAATCTATGTTTGCACCATCATACTTCATACACATCATAATCTTGTCAATAAAACAGAAAAATATGCTTACACTGTGATATAATGTATAATGTAATGTTTTCTACTAAAGGCGGCATCTACACGCTGTCTTCGTCTTCTTTTTAACATAAAAAAATCAGAACACAGTTCAAAACTCAAGACCTAAAAACACAATACATGGCCCTTATGGTATTTGTCATCATTTGGAGAAAACAATTTACCATATTGACGAAGGCAACCTTTATATCACTACATTTACCGAAGAACCCTCCGTACCATGGTCCCTTGCCTCACACAATCCATTTGTTTTTTGAATCTAGTCCAATACAGATTTCTGTCGATGATATATAACGTATTATCAACAGCGTTACTCCACAAAGATCTCATATTGTACATTTCTTTTTGCCACCATTTAGCATGTTAGAGACACTCGCCATTATACTGAAGTGTTTTCCACACACCAAATCTTCAGAGAGTTCTGAGCTACAGTATTCAGTCTATTGTACTCTCTAGTTTGCTGCTTTAACTTGGAAATGAGAAATGGTTTTGTCAACCACTTCAATAAGGCAGTTGCAGCCACGTCTCGTATGCTGGTCAGAGAACACATATCTCTCTTAGATGTCCTTTAATGTACTGTAAAGGAAGAATGTCAAGGCATGAATGCAGTGTTCTGTCCACATATGTATAAATACAATACACACAGTCTTTTTTAAGCCTTTTGTTGAAGAACTCTGTGTAGATATTGGGCTACTGTGACCTCGATAACATCGTGACCTGTGGGGGGATGTAACCTAATACACATGGATTTGTCCATCGACTCATCATCCTGGTCGTCCTGTTTATCCCTGAAGGGGTCACCTGTTGGTTTTTCTCCAGAAGTAAGAAATCTCAAATTTCTTTTCCCCAAATCTTCAGCAAAGTCTTTCGCCCAGGAGTTGTCACTTCAGGACTCCAGGCCATTTTTCTGAGGTGTATCACAGCATGAACAATTGGTAACACCTGTACAAGCATACGCTACAAATTAGATCAAATAAAAAAAAGAAAACTAAGATTCTGTCGTTGTTGTTTTACACTTTGTTAAACAACTGTTCTTGTCATCCAGTTAGCGTCTGGCGCTGTAGGAGAAGGCTGCCTCTCCATCAGCTCTCCAGTCTTTAGCTCCTTTTAGCTCTTTTACCCTATTTTAACCTCTTTCCTTCTACTTTTTTTACTGAGAGATTGTGTATTTTATGTATATATATCCTGTGCATATTTCTAACTTTGCAACCAAGAGCCAGTTTTCTCAATTACTCAAGAGAGGAACTGCTGGCTCTACGCACAAAGGGACTAGTAGGGATACGACACCCTCTCCCGGCGGAGCTGAGGAGGAGACCCAGGGGCTGCAAGGCCGGGGTGAAGCTAAAGGCAGAGCAAGTGGTGAATCCGAGGGGCTACAAGCGATCGATTCCCTTCGTAATCATGGGGAATGTGAACTAGCTGCTAGATCAACGAGCTGCCCGCGCTGAACAACCAGTGGATATACCGGAGAGCGGCTTGTTCATCTTTACGGAGACATGGCTAAACCACCTTGTAACGGATGCTAACATGGACCAGCCGGGATTCACTGCCATGAGAGCCGACAAAGACACAGAAGCGAGCAGAAAAAGCAAAGGTGGGGGACTCATCATGTCTGTGAACAACCGCTGGTGTAACCCAGGACTTATCTCCTTAAAGACAGTCTCATGGTGCCAGGACCTCAAGCTGCTAGCTGTTAGCCTACGGCCATATTATCTGCCGAGGGAGTTCAGTCACTTGATCATCATCTGTGTTTACATCCCTCCGAGAGCAGACGCAGCCATTGCCTGTGACATGATCTACTCAGTCACTGCAAGGCTTGGTCCCCGGAGATGGAAAGTGCCCTGAGAGACTGTTACAACACCACAGTCTGGGATGTGCTGATCGACCCGCACTGTGAGGGGATGACACATTGTCTGACGGAGTACCTGAACTTCCGTGCAGACGTGGTCTCCCCTGTCAAGACTTTCCGCTGTTACCCTAATAACAAGCCATGGGTAACGCGGGAGGTTAAGGCTGTCCTCAACAAGAAGAAGGCTGCCTTCAGGAGCAGGGACAGGGAGGCTATGAAGGCAGCACAGCATAAGTTAAAACACTGTCTAAGGACAGCTACAGGAGAAAGGTGGAGCAGAAGCTGAGGGAAATCAACATGAGGGAGGTCTGGGAAGGTGTGAGGACCCTCACAGGTCACAACACAAAGACCAGAGCTACAGGGGGGACAATGGAGAGGGTGAACGAGCTGAATAAATTCTTCAACAGATTTAACCAGCCCTTGCCCCCCCCACCTCCACCCTTACTGCAGCCATCTCTCCTTCTTCCCTCTACACACCTCCCCCCTGACACCACAACACCCCCCTTCTCCTCCTCCACCTCAACACAATCCCCTCTCACATCACCACAAACAGGGTCAGAGGACAGCTGAGGTAGCTCAGGCCCAGGAAAGCAGCAGGCGTGGATAAAGTGTGTTCGAGACTACTGAGGACCTGCGCTGCAGAACTGGGGGAACCACCACAACGGTTCTTCAACCTTAGCCTGCAGCTAGGGAGAGTGCCTACCTTCTGGAAGACATTCTGCATTGTTCCAGTTCCCAAGAAGAACAGGCCCAGCGAGCTGAATGACTTCTGACACTCACCTTACACCTGATGAAGATGTTGGAGCGGCTCTTCCTCAGCCTCCTCAGACATCAGGTACAACACGCCCAGGACCCCCTGCAGTTTGCGTACCAGCCAGATGTTGGTGTGTGGGATGCCATCCTCTACATGCTGCACCAGTCCACTCCCATCTGGATAAGGGAAGCGGCACAGCGATGATTCTCTTCTTGGACTTCTCCATTGCCTTTAATTCCATCCAGCCCCCTATACTTCAGGACAAGTGTCCCACAGGGACAAAAACACTCTGGACCATGGCTACACTGTTTTAAAGGACTCCTATCGCTCTGTCCCCCGTGCAGCTTTGGGGCTCTCTGATCACTGTATGGTCCATCTTGTTCCAAACTACAGGCAGAAACTCAAATCTGCCAAGCCTGTAGTGAGGACTGTGAAGAGATGGACCACAGAGTCAAAGCTGGAGTTACAGGCCTGCTTTGACTGCACTGATTGGAGTGTTTTTGAGGCTGCTGCTACAGATCTGGACGAACTGACTGACACTGTGACAAGCTACACCAGCTTTTGTGAGGACATGTGTGTGCCGACCAAAACCTTCTGCACATATAACAACAATAAACCCTGGTTCACTGCAAAACTCAGGACGCTTCGCCAGGCCAAGGAGGAGGCCTACAGAAGTGGGGACAGAGTCCTGTACAACACGGCCAGGAACACACTGACAAAGGAGATCAAGGTGGCAAAAAGGTGCTACACTGAGAAGCTGAAGAGCAGTTTCTCAGCTAACGACCCTGCGTCAGTGTGGAGAGGTCTACAGGACATAACCAACTACAGGAGACCATCCCCCCACACTGCAGTGAACCGTCAACTGGCTGACGACCTGAATGTCTTCTACTGCAGGTTTGAGACGCCAACTTTCACACCCATCACCCACTCCACCATCACACAACCCTCATCACCCCTCCCTTCCCCCCCACCGTCACTCAGGATCTGTGAAGAGGATGTGTGTCAGCTCTTCAAGAAACTAAAGACCAAGAAAGCTCCAGGCCCAGACGGTGTGTCACCCTCCTGTCTGAAGGTCTGTGCTGACCAGCTGACCCCCATCTTCACCCAGATCTTCAACAGATCCCTGGAGCTGTGTGAAGTCCCCTCCTGCTTAAAACGCTCCACAATAATCCCGGTCCCCAAGAAAACCAGCAATCACAGGACTAAATGACTACAGGCCTGTGGCCCTGACATCTGTGGTCATGAAGTCCTTTGAGAGACTGGTGTTGAGCCACTTGAAAGACATCACAGGACCCCTGCTGGACCCCCTGCAGTTTGCATATCGGGCAAACAGGTCAGCGGATGATGCAGTCAACCTGGGACTGCACCACATCCTGCAACACCTTGACACCCCGGGGGCTTATGCAAGGATCCTGTTTGTAGACTTTAGCTCGGCTTTCAACACAATCATCCCGGACATCCTCCACTACAAACTCTCCCAGCTCACCGTCCCAGCCTCCACCTGTCAGTGGATTACTAACTTTTTGACTGACAGGAGACAGCAGGTGAGGCTGGGGCGGATCACATCCAGCACCCGGACCATCAGCACAGGCGCTCCCCAGGGGTGTGTGCTCTCTCCATTGCTCTTCTCCCTTTATACAAATGACTGCACCTTGAGTGACCCATCTGTCAAACTCCTGAAGTTTGCAGACGACACAACCGTCATCGGTCTCATCCGGGACGGTGACGAGTCTGCTTACAGACGGGAGGTGGGACAGCTGGCCCTCTGGTGCGGTCAGAACCATCTGGAGCTAAACACGCTCAAAACTGTGGAGATGACAGTGGACTTCAGGAGCCGCCCCCCCCCCCCCCCACACTGCCCCCCATCACCATCCTCAACAACACCGTGTCTGCTGTGGAAACCTTCAGGTTCCTGGAATCCATCCTCTCCCAGGACCTGAAGTGGAGCCACAACGTGGACTCCATAATCAAATAGGCCCAGCAGAGTATGTACTTCCTGCGTCAGCTGAGGAAGTTCAACCTGACCCAAGAACTGCTGATCCAGTTCTACACGGCAATAGTTCAGTCTGTTCTCTGCACCTCCATCATTGTTTGGTTTGGATCGGCCACCAAACAGGACAAGAACAGACTGACACGGACAATCAGGACTGCAGAGAGAATCATTGGTGTCAAACTGCCCACTATCCAGGACCTGCACTCATCCAGAGTCAGGAAAAGGGCAGTTCACATCTCTGCAGACCCTCTACACCCTGCACATCACCTCTTTGAACTTCTCCCCTCTGGCAGGCGTTACAGAACTCTGTACACAAAAACAGCCAGACATAAAAACAGTTTCTACCCCCAGGCCGTCACACTGCTGAACAACTGACCCCACCCGACACATCACACACACATGCCAAAGACAAATGCACCTCATGCACCTTATGTATATCACTGTAAAATAATATAACAAAGATATTTATAACAGCCTGGTCACTTTACTTTGCACAATTATTTTATCTTTCTATTTTAAATTTCTCATATTTACTTGTTAACCTATTTTTAATATTACCTCTATTTTTTTATCTTAAATTATTGTTCTGTGTTGTTCTGTTATTGTTCTGTTATTGTTATGTAAATGTTATTGTTATTGTTATGTTTAGGTTTGTCCTGTTAAATGTTTGGAAACTGTGAGCAAAGAATAAGCCGGAGTCAAATTCTCTGTATGTCCAACATACTTAGCAATAAACCTGATTCTGATTCTGATTCTGATTCTGAAACTGAACAGGATGGGGGTGGACCCCTATCTGGTTGACTTGGTCAGAGACTACCTCACTGACAAGTCACAGTACGTCAGGCTGAAGGACACCACATCTGACACTGGTCAGCAGCACTGGAGCCCCTCGGGCCCCTCTTCTCTTCAGCCTGTACACCTCGGACTACTGGTACACAACTCGGATCTGTGTCACATACAGAAGTATGCCAATGACACAGCCATCGTGGGATGTATCAGGGGTGACAGAGAGGAGGAGTATTGGAGTCTGGTGGGAGGCTGACCCTGCCCAAGTGTAGGGCCAACAGGCTCAAGAACTCATCCTCTACAACTCCTTACCCAGGGGGTGGGGGGGGTAAAGA
This sequence comes from Echiichthys vipera, assembly GCF_963691815.1. Lineage (NCBI taxonomy): Eukaryota > Metazoa > Chordata > Actinopteri > Perciformes > Trachinidae > Echiichthys > Echiichthys vipera. The sequence continues at coordinate 34,342,221 of NC_139828.1, read as the reverse complement.
GGACAGAAGGGAATAAGTGGGAGCCACTCACTGAGCAATTATAATCTACTCTTACATATCTGGACACCTATCTTCTTTTCTTTGTACAATAACTTTATCCACCACTTAAGTGCACATTATTAAATGCAATAATCGTACTGCTCATTTCTGTCATATACAGTCATACATATTTAATCTTATACATTTTCTTAACATTTAACTTATCTGATTTCATTTTCCATCAATTTTATTTTACCTGTATTCTTACATCTACCTCATATTTATTAAAATAGTTTATTCTTTACTGTATATAATTCAATTCAATTCAATTCAAAAAACTTTATTTGTCCCCGGGGGGCAATTCAGGGCACACAGAGCAGCAAATAACGACAGTGCAATTATACAAAAACATTTTAACCAACACAAGAATAAAGTGTAAAAGAAGAGTAAGTGTCAGGATGTTAGTGTGTTAGTACAGGTTAGATACAGAGGACATCGGCGGCGTGAGATGTAGAAAGACATGTGTGTATCAGATGTAAGCAGACATGTGAACGGGTGTATATGATGTAAACAATGTAAACATGCAGTAGACTGTTGAAACAGGTATGAACAGAACTGTAGTGCAGAAAAGATATAAGTGGACAATGATCGGATTCAGATGGGGTCAGACATGATACATGTGTGTAATGAGCAGACGTAAACAGAACTATAGTGCAGTAATAGAGTATAAATATAATATATAACTATAAGCTAGATAATAAAGTGATAGTGGTGCATGGCAGGAAAACAGCAGTCTAAGTATATGCTAGCTTAATGTAATGTATACTTTCTGTATTTATTTAGCTAAGAGCTTATTGGTTATCCTATACTGTACTTTTTTTATACCCCCCTCGTGTTTTTGTAAGCAGCTGGAAATTCAATTTCCTTGCAGGAGTCATCCCAAAGGGATCAATAAAGAGAAATCTAAGGGTACGTCCACACGATCGAAAAAAACACCTTTTTTTCCACCCTCAGTTCTTGAAAAGTTTTCCGTCCACACGAACTTGGCTCAAGAAATATCTGCATCCACACGAAAACCCGTGATACCAGCTAAAAACGCTGTAATACACATGCCGCTGTAACGGCCACAGAAATACACCAACACGGAGAAGAAGAGACAGAGCTCCGCTGTTGTGTATAATCATAATACAAACACCGGAGAGTTTGTCGCCGAACTAGCGATTTCCCAAATCCTCCTCCATCCTAGAGAGAAATCTGTCGACTGTTTCTGGTGTTTTTGGACTCTGATGCACAAATCACTCTGTAGTAACTGATCTCAATGAGCAGCGGGTGCTGCTGTGAACCCTTCCCCATCCCAAAGCACTCACAGACGGGCACTGTCTCGCTACTTTTTGCGACCTTCGTGGCAACTTTATTTATAAAAAGCTTCTAGCGACCAATTTAGCGTCTTATTCCATCAGGGAAAAGGGAGAGATATATGGTCGGCCTAATTCATTCCCATGCATGTGGCTCAGAGTACAGTGCAGTCTATTGGTCCCTGTCTCTCTCCACCCAGCAGCACTGTTGTTGTTATGTGACGCCGCAGGGGTTAGAGGTCCGAGGTGTGGAGATGACGGCATCGTTAACAAAGTATGCGTTTTCGCCATCCAGACGACAACACCACGGGGGGCGTTCTCAAATATTCCCACTCTGGGACCTGGTTACAGAAAATACCGTTTTCAGGCTCCGATAACGCTTATAGGAAACGCGTTCTTGTGTGGATGGGCCCTCAGTCTATTCTCTGGAGCGCTAGAGGTGTCAAAAAGTGTTTTGCTAAGCTTTTCATAGCTCTTGTAGATCTTGTTCAATCCGAATAAGGTGTCGATACGTGCAAAAACTTTAAGGGCCCTCCTCCAATCGCCCCACTCAATAAAAAATCCAGTAGTAAACCATGTTTCCCATTCTTTAGATGTGAGAGGGAAACGTTTGTCCTCATCAGACGAACCCACCCTTGTCTTTTGAATGACGCTGTTGTTCATGCTGTGTCTAAAAAAAATGTATGCATCGAGGTCGTAGACCTCAAGATCAGTCTCCACACGGTAAGAATCTCCAGCCACTGATCCATCACGGCATATTTTGTTTTTATAATGATACCAGTCTTTGGCAAAGAAACGGATGTGAGGATTTGTACCATGCACAAACATTTCATCGGCCTCTCTTAAATACAAGTATACTGCTCCTTGTTCAAAAAAATAAGCAGCCACTCTAAAGTCTGTAACATCCCATTCATACATTGGAGACCATACTTTTTGATTCAAAAATACTGACATGTTGTTAGGAACTCCCCTTTTCTTTTTAGGAGCCATAAGAATCTCAGCATCAACAAGGTTTATATGGCGTTTTGGCGTCAAGACACCGCTATAATTACCCATGTCACCCATGTCCTTGGCAGTATTTTTACAAGGGATCATAGAATAGAAGAAAAAATAACTTGAATGTAATGCAGTCTTTGTCTCGCAGTCATTCTTTTGTAGGATGACCTCTTCAACCACCCACGCTATGTAGTCGCTTAGGGGAAATGCCATTCCCTCAAGGCGTTTACAAACACACACACACACACACACACTTCCTATGCCCAAATAAGGCTATGGAAGACGTTGTGTAGAGGTGGTTCACTGCTCGCTTTGATGTATCCTTTTCGAGACCCGCACAGGGTGACACTGGGAAGTGACACCTTGAGCGGATCTCGAAAAAAGGCTGCCTCAAAGAGTTTCAATGAGACACCTCTACGGACATGTCCAATCACATCACCTTTAGAATATGTCTGCAACCCCAACCCCTCTGGTTGCCACAACTGTAACAGTGTCAGGAATAAAAACTTAGAATGATAAGAAAAGAAATTCTGAAAAAATACTGACAGGTTGTTAGGAACACCCCTTTTCTTTTTAGGAGCCATAAGAATCTCAGCATCAACAGGGCAATATTTTCACAAGGGATTATAGAATAGAAGAAAAAATCTCTCAAATGAAATGCAATAAAACTATTTTAAAAACCGAAAATTAACTAGAAAACACAGTCTCTATAAGTCTTCTCGTTTAAACACCACTATTTTAACTAAATCACAAGAGACAGAACTAAAAAATACTATTCTAACTAAATCACAAGAGACAGAACTACAAAAGAAATACTATTTTAACTAAATCACAAGAGACAGAACTAAAAAATACAATTTTAACAATCACAAAAGACGGAACTAAAAAATACTATTTTGACTAAATCACAAGCAACAACTAAAAAATACTATTTTAACTTAATCACAAGAAACAGAACTAAAAAATACTATTTTGACTAAATCACAAGAGACAGAACTAAAAAAAATACTATACTGCATTAAAAACTGACATCATTCTGTCATGGCTTTTCTCAGTACTCAAGGTGCTTTCCAGAGTACAGATTCCATTTATTCACACAGACATACATGGTAAATGGTAAATGGACTTGTACTTATATAGCGCCTTTCTAGTCTTGTGACTACTGAAGACGCTTTCACACTACTTGTCACATTCAACCATTCACACAGACATTCACACTGATGGCTGTGGACGTCTACATACCATCTAATCTAATCTAATCTTACCATTCACACACCCATGCACAGCACTGGGAGTAATACGGGGGTTTAGTGTCTTGCCCAAGGACACTTCGACTATGGCAGGGTGGGGATCTTACACCTGACCCTTCAGATATGTAAAGCATATGACCATGTGGGCTCAGGAACACTTCAAAAACCATTATCAGTTAACAGTTTGTCTCTACATCTACAAGTGCAAGTTAACTCTCTGAGGTCTAAGACTATTCTTTGATTTTGCATACTTTTGTAAATTCCCCTTTTTGTTGCCAAAACATATCCACTCATCTATAGTATTTTTAAGTGAAACTCACCTAAGAATAAATAACAGAGTAAAACTTTACTATTGGTTAGTTATGTCAGACATAGTTCATGACTATTGATATACAAACCAATTTTGCGCACAGAAGCACAATTTGGCCAATCTGGTCCCCTTTGCACATCGTTTTGGTAAAGTAAATACACCTTTCCATCATCAAATGGATCTCTTTTGTTACTCTCTGTCGGAGGAATCAAACCCTTCTGGCCCAGAAAACCCGTGATCCTCTATCTTGTCTAGGTTGCCGTGGAAATGGACACAGTAGCTTGCTCAGTGTGGTAGGTAGTGTCTAATGGTTAGTTTAATTCAAAATGGTGTCCACCATTGATGATTCTGACAATATTTAAATCATATTTCTATGCTGTATTGTCACTGAGATATTGATAGAGACTGTAATAAAAAACTTCAGCACAGCCGTGCGCGCTGTCTTCATGGGGTTAAAACTCATGCAAAGTGAATGCCACATATCAACAAAACCCAGAAACACCGTCAGCTTCTCTGGGCCCAAGCTCATCTGAGATGTACTGACCCAAAGTGGAAAAGTGTGCTGTGGTCTGATGAGTCCACATTTACGATTGTTTTTGGAAATCATGGACGTCGTGTCCTCTGGGCCAAAGAGGAAAAGGACCATCCAGATTGTTATCAGAGCAAAGTTCAAAGCCAGCATCTGTGGTGGTATGGGGGTGTGTTAGTGCCCATGGCATCATGGCAGCACAACTGTGAAGGCCCTATAATGCTGAAAGGTACACACAGGTTTTGGAGGAACATATGCTGCCATCCAAGCAATGTCTTTTTCAGGGAGGTTTAGTTTAGTTTGTTTATTTGTTTCAGGGACCATGTACAAAGTTCATCAGTTACATAGTGTAAAAATATTATTTGTGCCAGATTCTAGCTAAAAGCTAATTTCTATCTGCAGTCCCTCTCTGTTTATTTCAGTAAGACAATGCCAAACCACATTCTGCACGTGTTCCAACAGCGTGGCTTTGTAGTAAAAGAGTGCATGTACTAGACTGGCCTGCTGCAGTCCACACCTGTCTCCCATTGAAAATGTGTGCAAAAAACAATAAAGTTGATCTGTTTGAATATTAAATATCTTGTCTTGTTAGTGTATTCAAATGAATATATGTTGAAAAGGATTTGCAAAGCCTTGTATTTAGTTTTTATTTACATTTTACACAATGTCCCAACATCATGTGAATTGGTGTAGAAAAAATAGAATACAGTGGACATGTTTGTGAGAGAGACTGAAGTGTGTGTGTGTGTAATGGATGAAGTCTGGATTCATTCATTCATTCTTTGCCTCATTAAATCATTGGGTCATTTTTTTGGCCTTTTTTTTGATAGTGACAGCTTTAAAGAGCAACAGGAAACATGAGGGGGGGGGGGGGGGTTGCATGCAGCAAAGGGCCACAGGTGGGGATCAAACCCCGGCCGCTGCGTTGAGGACTTCTGCCTCTGTTTATAGGGCGCCCGCTCTAACCACTGGGCAACGAGGTTCCCTAAATCATTGGTTCTTACACACAGACACTTAGAGAGTTTCAGTGTTGACTGGAGTGTGTGTGTGTGTGTGTGTGTGTGTGTGTGTGTGTGTGTGTGTGTGTGTGTGTGTGTGTGTGTGTGTGTGTGTGTGTGTGTGTGTGTGTGTGTGTGTGTGTGTGTGTGTGTGTGTGTGTGTGTGTGTGTGTGTGTGTGTGTGTGTGTGTGTGTGTGTGTGTGTGTGTGTGTGTTAGCTTGCTTCTGTCAGAGATGTGTTACCAAGAGATGTAATCATGTACATTCCTGTGTGATACCAGGATGGTTTACTGTCTCCCAAGAGTGGTTCTGTAAAAGAGAAGTTTAATCTTAGACATAGTCTGGGTTTTTGACAACCTAGGTAGATTGTTGAGTCCTAGACGCTGTTAATATAACTGTCAGATTCAAAAGCATTGATATCGTTTTTACATATTTTGGGTCATATATTGTTACAATGTCGTATGTTCATATTAAATGTGGCCAAAGCTTCAGATAATGTGGTAAACGTATGTAAAAGTATGCAAAACCCTCAGATATCTTATGAACATTTTGTTCTACTCTGGACTCAAGCTCAACCTGTGCTAGATTTTTTCATATGTTTATCAAAGAAAGTCAGTTCACTTCACCTTTCTCTTTGCTGTATCTTCAGTTTGCTTTTCTAAACTGTATAGCTGCAGGCAAGCCTTCAATGACTCATTACATGAGTTAGTATTGTGTAATCTGATCCTGATCTCATGTACTCTGGCCGACTCAAGGCTGCTTTACTGACAGAAGCAGAGAGAAAAAACATGCAGTTGTAAAAAAGAAAAACTTTACTCCTGCTGTCTTGTTTTGCTATTTTTACATCCTGGTCTACCTTTTAGTCTGAAATGCTGTTGAAGTGAAGTGTGTCATCCTGCCTGAGTGAAGTGAATTTGCTCTGTTGCAAACAGAGCCTGAATCTTCATGGAAACTCTTTTGATTGAAAAAGATTTAACAAAAGCAAATATACCTTGTTATTACAGTGATGGAAAGCCAGAAACATTCCACCAGGCATTTAAAAAGAACAGTTAATTAGACTAGGCTACTGAATGAGGAGTGATTTTCTTTATTATTGTTATTATGACTTTCTTTTTTCAGATGGAAAAACCTGGTGGTGGCGGCAGGAGGTGGTGACTCCCCAGTATCACCTGAAGAACTGGAAGGTGAGCATGTTTCCCTATGTTCAGGGTGAGTTTCACAGCAAAGCAGTCAGTGTGGTTATCTGGCAAGAAATGTAGAGGTCAGTTAATATACTAATGCCAGCATACACCAGTTAACACTAGGGGTTTTATTTGGATAAAGACATGATACTTTTTCTACAATGTATGTTTACTGGATAATAATATATCATAAATATGTGTGTCAGCTATGGAATATACTGTATCAACTCCTTCCATAACCTTAACATTCCATTACAGTTTGAGGTCTCAGTATGCTTAAACAAACCACGTCTAAAAAGGAGAATAGTTTCTGCCTGCATTGAATAAAAAAGTAAACATTAAATGCAGGTCTGTGACAGGACACAAACTCTGGTCTGCTGCATGAAAGTCTGACGTGCTACAGCTCCATCCACCATCCCAACCTCCACACAGTAAAGTAACTTCCCACTTTAGGACTTTCAAAGTTGTCAGATAGTAATACCAACAGCCAATCAGTAACTGTGACTCCTGTGACATGTTGACCTACGTTTACAAAGGATATATTCATGCTTAAAACCCATGAACATGTCTCCTGGCTGTGCTTTTTCTACATATTTTAATTATTATGTAAAGTTTGCACTATGAAGGGTTAGAACATGTGTCTGTCGGAGGGTTTTAGGTCTCCATTGTACCCCGGGGCATAAGAAAAAGGCAAAAAGCCATCCTACTCTGGGCCCTACACTGAGAAAAGGTTACTTCATTTCATTACTAAAGACATCAAAATATAGACAAAAACGAATGCACAGGATTAAAGCCTGCTATCACTCTATCTATTAAAGCACTGGCAGACCTCTCTACAGTGCCGTGTCAGTGCTGGACAAAAGGCTGGCTGGACCGCTTAACATTCTGGGAAAATGGAAAAACATTCTGGCATGTTTGTATTTCTTTAAACCAATCACAATCGTCTTGGGCAGTGCTAAGCCTTGGATACAGTGAGGGGTACCTTTTGTGTCTGGTGCTCACAAATTAAGGAATGTATGAGAATCAGCAAGAAAAGAAAGTCAGTAAGACCAGACTGTTAGCATATATGTTTCTCCATCAGCTTCCTCAGTTCAGTTCAATTCAATCCAATTTTATTTATAGTGCCAAATCATAACAAAAGTTATCTAAGGACACTTTACATAAAGAGTAGGTAAAGAAAGTACACTCTATGACTTAATTATGCTTTACATAGACCCAACAGATCCCCCCATGAGCAGCAACAAGTCACATTATATTTAATTAAAAAAAGTTAAAATTATTATAGTTATTATATACAGTATAAATCCACATTGTGCACACAGTGACGTTGAAAACCGTCCCTTTAACAGGCAGGAACGAACAGACCCAGCTCTATGGAGGACGGACATCTGTCTTCACCGGTTGGGGAGTTCCTGCCACACACTGCAGAGAAACTCATTTCATAAGTGATGTTAAAATATTAACCTTACCGGAACAATAGGATGGTGTCATGTGTGAAATAAGTAATTAAAGAGGTGCAGGTGTTTGGCTGCAGGTATCCCGGCCATGGAGACATCCCTCTGTAGGCTAAAAGCCAGTCAGGGAACTCAGACACAGTTTCCATGTCACAGAGCTAATGGAACAGGATGGATCACTAAATAAAATGCAAATATTCTAAAAAAATTAAAAAAAAGTGATCCCAGTGGCATGGCAAAGTTGGTCATCAATTCAATTTTATTTACAGTGCCAATTCATAACAAAAGTTATCTCAGGACACTTTACAGAGTAGGCAAAGACCACACTATGACCTATTCATGATTTACATAGACCCAACAATTCCCCCATGAGCAACAACAGCAATCTTGTGCACACAGTGGCGTTGAAAATGTTCCCTTTAACAGGCAGGAACGTGGAACAGACCCAGCTCTATGGAGGACAGACATCTGTCTGCTCCAGTTGGGGAGGAAGAGAAGAAGAGAGAAAGACAGAAAAGACAGACAGATGGACAGAGAGAGACAAAGACAGACAGATGGACAGAGAGAGACAAAGACAAACAGAGAGACACTTCCAGAGAGGCAAGCAACTACAAAAGTAACAGTAACTAATATAATATCTATAGTAAAGTGAATATGACTTATATGTTATGACAGTTAATATAGTAAAAGAGTAGAAACACGCACAGCTAAGGTGATAGAATATGACAATGATAATAATTATGGTTGTAAATATGATCAATGATGAGTAGTGGTAATAAAAGCTGCGATACAATGAGATATAATAATGATGATCTTTTTTTGTGTGTTTATTAAATTTTCAAAAAAAATAATCACACTACAACACAATAGAATACAGGCGCAGAACAAAACTATCAAAGTAAGGCTCATCTACAATAAGATAAATATAACAGGGCAGTGTCATTTTTCCCAGTCCAAAATGTAAATAATCTGTCAACTCCCTTAGAAGAAAGCATTGCAAATAAAAATAAAAAGGAGTGAAAAACAAACAAACAGACGTAATAATAAACGCATGGGAATATCATTTGTTGATGGTTTACATACAGGGGGAACATTTCTCCAATGCTTTCCTCTCTTTCCCCTCTAAGAACACAATAAAATCTCCACATAATGTCACCCTTTAACGTGAAGGTGAGTTTTTCCAGTGCCAGGGAAGCTGATAGTCCTGCAAGCCTTGGTTAGTCGTGGATTTCCATGATTTGGCTATAGTGTATTTGGCTTGTAGCATGCAAAAAATAATCATAGATTGATTGGCCTTGCTAAGATCATGGTTTATCGGAAAAATACCAAGGATTCACAGTTTGGGGTCTAATATTAGTTTTATACCTGTAACCTGCACAATCATAACCATCACCTCACTCCAAAAGGTGTGCCCTCTCTACCATACTTGTAGCACGTGTCAGGGTTATTGGGGTTGAATTTATTTAGCTGAGTTGGTGTTACATATATTCTCATTTTCTACTTGTACTGAAGTAGTTTAAAATGGGTATTTATTGTTTGCGATTTTAAGCAAATCTTCTGCCAGTCCTCAGTGGAAATTACTAAATTTAAATCCTCACACCATGCCAATCTTTTCCTATCTATCCATGATTGATGCATAGAAGCTTGAAGTCAATCCCCTCTTAGGATTTTTAATTGTTGCTATTTCTTCTATAGGGCTATTTGTAGGTAGAGATAAAGACTTCTGTAACTTAAAAATATAGCTTCTTATATGCAGGTATTTAGAAAAAAACTGATGATCTTTTTTATTATTTCATAAAACTAATGTGACTAATAGTAATAATAGCTGTAGGAAGCGTCATGCAGGACCACGATCAGCAGAGACCTGCGAGACGACAAAGCACAAACAACTCCAGGGAAGTAGTTGAATTAGTAACATGCATTGATGAGACATGGATGATACAGACAGAGAGGTCTATAGCAGCATCATTAACTAAGCAGAACAAAATCAGCTTTAGTCATCAGTCAGTCACCACTTTGGTCCAAACTGAAATATATCCACAACTATTAAATGAATTTTCATGGAATTTGGTTTAGACATTAAAGGTCTCTAGGGGATGAATCCAAATGACTGAATGGAAATCAGCTAGTTGGTGTTAATGAAATATCTCTCGATCTATGTGATGGACTGGCACAAAATTTGTCACAAACATTCATGGTTACCAGTGGAGTTTTTGCATCTTGTTTTTAATAGTAAATTGTGAGTATCATACATGTGCACAAGTACAGTCTTGCTGGTGGTTTTGTGCCTTTTACTGATCGGTGATAAATAGATGTGATAAGTAATGAAGCAATAAGCCAACAAAAGAAAGGATGAAGAAGACACATATGGACGTAATTAATGTAGGTTTTACATTTTTTCTAAATGTATAGGGGGTTTTCATGTATTGTCCATCAAAGTCCTAACAAAAAGTGGCTTTTTGTATTTATCTCTGTTGGTGTCTGTCCTCTGGCAGGTTAATTCTATGTGAAACTGACAACCAATCAGAAAACACATGAGAGAAACAGTGAATATAAATAGAAGTCACTACTAATGTCCGTGCTTGCACATACTCTGATTCTGATTGGGCAGGTTTTTTCTCACCTTGCCATTTTGCCTTTGCCTGGATCCGGACCTTTGAATAGGTGAACTCCACAAAGTTGACTGATTTGTCTGGCATCATGACATGAAACTACAGTTGCTAGATTGAAAAAACATTTAAGCCAATGAGGGTCCACCATACTGTTGCAGCTGTAAAACAGTGGATTAATTGTTTTGAGTATTGCAACCTCTGCGAAATGACTCATGTCCCTATAAGAATCAGATCAATTCGGGCCAGTAACATTTTTCTGCACGATTCAATTATTTTACCCATATTCATGTTAGAATAGCGTTAAACCGGGAGTTAACCGCTTCTTGTGATTGGTTAGGGAAATAGAATTCCCCTCCCTCATGGAAATTAGTTTCAGACAAGATAAGGCTGCCCAGTGGAAACACAAGTCCTCAAATTCATTTTAATGTTGAATGTGTTTAGGCTGTGGCGGTGGAAGCTGCAGGAGAGTCCCGTAAAGTGAGCCGCAAACTTCCTGCCTCTATGACTGACACAACTGTCCAGGGGCTGTATTCCTAAAACATTTGATCTCAGCACTAAGAGCTCTCCTAAGGAGCACTAAAAGTTCTTAGTTCAGAGTCATTTCTTCAAAGCTATTCCCAAAGCCTCTGAAACCAACTTTCCTAAGGAGTGGGAGGGGCTCCTGAGACTAGAGGGTTTACCTTGTTGATGACATCATGTTCATCCCTCCTATGCCCACAGTGATTGGCTGAGAGGGAATGAGTCCCTAAGAGCAGAGCCGGCCTGGGCATAGGCAGTATAGGCAAATGCTAGGGGCGCCGTCATCCGCGGGGGGCGCCGCAAACGGGCGGAGGAAAAAAAAAAAAACAGTATATATGTATATAAATTCTTATTTTTACCAGCGCCATTCCGAAATATTATATAAGCCCACAAAAACATAACTTAATAGCGAGGACTATTAAATAATGAAGGGGCCTTTTTTCTGGTTCCCGGCTCTCTGCACTATACCTGCCCTCCGTGAGGGGGGCGGGTCGAAAGGCCAGTTGCCTGAATCTGACCGGACTGTGACCCCAAGACAAAGAAGAAGATTAATGACACCGTAGTGGAATTATGTCTAAAAGACTGAAACCGTTGGGCGCCCAGAGAAGGAAAAGAAGGGAAGAAGAGGAAGAAAAACGTGATAAAGATAGAGGTACAGTAATGTCAATGTGATGACGTAAATTAAATAAATAGTTTAATGACCGTAGTTACCGTTGTTGGAGCAGAGTGTTAGCTTGCTAGCTTACTCCGGACAATAGCAGCATCGTTTACTAATCAATAAATAGCTGAGTCGACATGTGGTAATGTTACTCCACCTTAAATTGATCAGGGACGTTTGAAAAGTTGACGTTATACCTGTTCAGGTGTTATTTTACAGGTGTCTACTGCTGGTATTTCAGTTAAAATGCTTTTAGTTTTCCACCCCCTTTGTAATAGTGTAGCTGTAAGCCTTTGTTAATTGTGCCGCAGTTATGTTTGTTACAGTTTACAACAGTGTTTAAGTGCAGTTAAAGTGTATTACTGTTAATACTCCACACCTTAGCTTTCCCATATCATTCATAGACGAAATATACATATTAATTCCACTGCACATTACTGCTTTTTGCTCTCTGGTTAGACTGAATTGTATTGCAATGACAATAAAGTTTAATTAATCTCATCGTATTTTCATTTTAGTCTTATAGCACACCAAACATCTGTTTGTTATTAAAATGTAACATCCAGCGGTCACATTTCTTCTCTTCTCTCTTCAGATGCACTTTTAAAGTATTTTAGTACCACCCCCACTGACACAGCATCAGGTGCTACTGTCCTATCTACCTCTGCACAGCCCAGTGACACAGCATCAGGTGCTCCTGTCCCATCTACGTCTGCACAGCCCAGTGACACAGCATCAGGTGCTCCTGTCCCATCTACCTCTGCACAGCCCAGTGACACAGCATCAGGACTGAAAGCTGCACCAACAGACCCTGCTGACTGGCCAGCTCATCTTACAGACAAAGTAAGAAGAGAGTTAGTACACAGAGGACCATTTCAAACAAAAACAGTTGCACATTTCCATAAAATAAAGATGGGAGAAGGTGTCAACATGACTTTTTTTAAAGAGTCTTAGTTAATGGGGAAACAATCAAAAGAAGCTGGCTGATGTATTCCAAAACGAATGATAGCTTGCACTGCTTTTGCTGCAAAATATTCTCTACAAAGATTACAAACTTAACAAAGAAGGACTAAAGGACTGGAAAAATGCAAGCCAATTGCTGAAAGCTCACAAGGATAGCCAGGAGCATATTGCCCGCATGGCAACATGGAAGAAGTTGGAGGTCTGTTTTGCAAAGGGGTTAACAATAGATAGGCAAGAGATGGCACTCGCTGAGGCTGAGAGAAATAGGTGGCGTGATGTTCTCTCATGTATCATGTAAATAACGTTGTATCAAGAGGTCTCTCGTTTTTCTTTACTGTGTGCAATAGTGTGTGTTGTCATATCTGCACTGGTTTCATTATTTATTTTGTGCAATACCATATTTATATTGCATTTTTAATTCATATTATGTCACTTGTTTACTTGTGCACTGTTTAGCTTAATATGTTTACCTTATTTATTTTGTATTTTTAATTCATATTATATAATTTGTTTACATGTGCACTGTTTAGCTTAATATGTTTGCCTTATTTATTTTGTATTTTTAATTCGTATAATGTCACTTGTTTATGTGTGCACTGTTTAGCTTAATATGTTTGCCTTATTTATTTTGCATTTTTAATTTATCACTTGTTTATTTCTTTAGTTTTAAGTTGGTGTGATATTGTTTGCTCATAGAAATTAAATCTTGAATACACACATGCAGTTTCTATGTGAGTGTATGAACGTTGATTGTGAAATTGACTGCTGTGATGCAAGGGGGCACCGGCTAAAATCTTGCCTAGGGCACCAAATTACTCAGGGCCGGCACTGCCTAAGAGTGAGTTTATGATAGAAACACTTAAGTGGGGAAGTGAATGAACTGGAGCACTTTGTGTGGTCTGGATAGGATATTTGTCGTCTGGAGCAAAATCCTCCTGACTGACAGCTGAGAGACGCCAAGATCGTCTGAGCTGCACTGCTGCCTTTTCCTGTGGTCAAACAGTGGAGAGTTGTACCAACTTTAATCTGCGGTGATATTGGTGGTTTTTATTGGTTGGTGATTAGTGTCATCCCTGACCAACTCTACCACGTTCATAATGCCTTAATCTAATCTCCATTAAGGCCATACCCTTTTAAAAGCTCACCATCATCTGATCTCTTGAGGACTCTCTCAATTAAGCTCTCTCAATTAAATGTAGGAAGAGAGAATTCCTACGTTTTTATAGATTAAGGAGCTACTTTTAGTTCTAAAATGCTTTCTGAATTTCACTTATCTTAAAAAGTCCTAAAATGAGGAGGGATACTCACTCACTCATCTTCAACCGCTTATCTGGGGTCTGGTCGCGGGGGCAGCAGCTCTAGCAGGGGACCCCAAACTTCCCTTTCCCAGGCCACATTAACCAGCTCTAACTGGGGGATCCCGAGGCATTCCCAGGCCAGTGTGGAGATATAATCTCTCCACCTAGTCCTGGGTCTTCCCCGAGACCTCCTCCCAGCTGGACGTGCCTAGAACATCTCCCTAGGGAGGCGCCCAGGGGGCATCCTTACTAGCAAAGAGAGAAAAGAGAGGTTGCCTTCCGGCTCACCTCTCTTTTCGTCACAACGGTGCGGTAGAGCAACTGCAATACAGCCCCCGCTGCTCTGATTCTCCGGCCAAATTCAAGCTCCACTCGTGAACAAGATCCCGAGGTACTTGAACTCCTTCACTTGGGGTAAGGACACATTCCTTACCTGGAGTAAGCAATCCACCGGTTTCCTGAGAGCCATGGCCTCAGATTTAGAGGTGCTGATCCTCATCCCAGCCGTTTCCCAAAACTACAATGGTAATATATAATGACCAAAAGTACTGTAATAACGTGTAAAGTACTGTAAAAATGTTCAAAGAACAGATTGTCTGTGGTTGAGTCCGTATTACAGAGAGGGTTTGACAGACTCTCCAAGGAATGTGTTGTATAGTTTAATGACCACAGGCAGGGTGGTCATTAAACTATACATGGGTGTCCAGCTCCTCCCCCACGACATCACATCACATGATCGTTCTGTTCAGCCTGTTGGTCTGCGACCTTCAGCCTACTGTGACAGCCAAGAAGATCGCACTGGCCACAACAGGCTCATAAAACATCCTCAGCATTGTCCAGCAGATGTTAACGGACTCCTCAGAAAAAAGAGTCGACTTTGGCCCTTTTGGTAGACAGCCTCGGCGTTCCTAGTCCAGTTCAACTTATTATTGAAGTACACCCCCAGGTACTCCTCTACAGTGTCCACAGGGACCCCCTGGAAGGAGACAAAGGTCACAGGTGTTTTCACCCTCCTCAGATCCACTAGTCACAGCTCCTAGTCACGCTTAGCTGCAGATGATTCAGCTAACTCCAAGTGACAAAGTTGTCCACAACAATCCTGTATTCACTTTCATCCCCCTGTCCGATGCAGCCAACTATTTCAGAGTCATCAGAAAATTTCAGAAGGTGGCAGGTGCAATAGTTGAAGTCTGAGGTGAAGAGGGTGAAGAGCAAGGGAGAGAGGACAGTCCCCTGTGGGGCCCCAGTGTTGCTGACCACCCTGTCAGACACACAGTTCTGTAGGCGTACATACTGCGGTCTGCCCATCAGGTAATTAACAATCCAGGACACGATGAGGGCCTTCACCTTCATCACAGTTATCTTCTCACCTAAGTAGAGCCGGACGGACGGTGTTGAATGCACTGGAGAAATCAAAGAACATGACTCTCACAGTGCTCGCAGGCTTGTCCAGATGACTGTAGACTCTGTTCAGCAGGTTGGTTTTGCAGTCCTCAACTCCCAGGCGGGGCTGGTAGTAGATCTGCGTAGGGCCTGACCATAGGCCTTAGCTGCTCCAGGACGAGTCTCTCAATGGTCTTTATGGTGCTGGCCACCAGTCTTTAGTCCTGAAGGCCACTAGGACGCGGCGTCTTTGGCACAGGCATGAGGCAGGACGTCTTCCACAGCACAGGGACTCTCTGGGGATACAGGCTAAGGCTGAAGACTTGACTCAGTACTCAACACAGCTGGGAGACACAGGCTCTAAGCACCTTGGGAAATACGCCATCTGGGCCTGCAGCTTTGCAAGAGTCTCTCAACTGTCTTCTCACCAGACCAGGCGTGAAGGACACTGTAGAGGTGTCCATTGGGGGAGGTGTGAGGCGGTCAGGTTGTGGAGGACATGATGGATAGAGCAAGGGGGAGGGGGGGTTAGGTAGGTGTGAAGTGAGGTGGTGAGGGAAAGGTAAGGGGTCTGTAAGGTAGAGGAGTAGGGTGAGGTAAAATGGCAGTCGTTGAAGGGCAGCCAGCAGCAGAGTAATGTGGGGGATGGGCCGCAGTATCAAACCTATTGAAAAATAGGCTCAGTTTATTAGCCTGGTCCACATGGTCCTCCAACCCTGTGCTACCAGTCTTATGGAACCCGGTGATGGTTCTCATGCCACTCCACATGTCCCTCATGTTGTTTTGCTGGAGTTTGTTCTCAAGCTCTCTCCTATAATTGTCTTTACCCTCCCTGATTTTAAGTTTAAGAACCCATTGCACTCTCCTCACCTCATCACGGTTGCCATCTCTGAATGTTCTCTTCTTTTCATTCGGGATGGCCTTAATGTCCTTGGTGATCCAGGATTTGCTGTTGGTGTAGCAGGTTACAGTCCTCCCTGGGACATTGCAGTCCACACAAGAATTAATGTAGGCTGTGATGCACTCAGTGGGTCCATCGATGTCCTCCCTGTACGGCTCACAATGTGCAGTCACTTCAAAGCAGCCCTGCAGTGTCTCATAAGGATATAGGGATATCCACTACAGACACACAGCACAGCCTTATTGTCCTAGTGTACTACAACTTTACTTTATTTTCATTGATGAAAATGATTTTAATATATCATTATATTAAAGTTTGAAAGATTCTGGAAGTTTCTTTATCTACTGAAATTGTGTAATAGAAGTAACAAACACATTTTCTAAAATTTGTTTGACTGAGTTCATAGATAGATAGATGGATAGATAGATAGATAGATAGACAACTTTATTAATCCCCGAGGGGAATTTAGGTCATCGTAGCAGCGGTACAAAACAATCAGAAGTACAAAAAATAAAATACAATATAAAATACAAAATATGAACTACAATAAGAGTACAGTATCGCAGATAAACACTATATTACAATATACTATGTGGATTTTAAGGTGCAAGAGAGAGAAAGGTGCATTTCACTAATAAGTCACTTCAAATACTGTGAGTTTATTCCCTGAGCGTTGCTCAGTATTGCTCAGCGTTGCTGTGAAGTCTGATGGCAGCAGGTAGGAATAATTTCCTGTTCCGTTCTTTAAGGCAGCGAGGTTGAAGGAGTCTGTTGCTGAAGCTGCTGGGGGAACCTGGTGTCTGCTGCGGGGGTTGGTGTGGGGTTGTGTAGCTGGTGTGGAGCTGTGGGGGGGTTGTGACCAGAGGTAGTTGCTCGGAGGAGCAGCAGGGGGGCTGCTGGGGGAGCTGGGGTCGAACCTGTTGAAAAACAGGTTAAACTCATTCACACGTTGTTCATTTCCCTCAGCTGTTTCTCCTCCTCTCCTCTGGAAGCCGGTGATCTCACTCATCCCCCTCCATACAGCCCTGGTGTTATTCTTCTCCAGTTTGGATTCCAGTTTTCTCCTGTAGTTTTCCTTACTCTCCCTGATGCTGTGTTTAAGTTCTCTCTGAACACGCTTGAGTTCTGCATGGTCCCCTGACCTGAAGGCCCTCTTTTTCTCGTTGAGTACGGCCTTCAGGTCGCTGGTAACCCAGGGTTTGTTGTTTGGGTAGCAGCGGACCTCTTTGCTGGGGATGGTGTTGTCTATGCAGAACCCAATGTAATCAGAGACGCAATCAGTGATGCCATCAATGTCCTCGCAGTGTGGTTTGTAAAGTGCATCCCAGTCAATGGCTTCTAGGGCACCCTGCAGTATACCTCTTTGACATTTGCATACAGCAGATGTATGGTTCTATTTTCCCTTGTTGTGCATTTGATAAACTGGTGAAACGTTAGGAGAATGGATGAGAGAGAGACGTGGTTGAAGTCACATGTGATGATGACGAATTCTCCGGGGTGTTTCGTCTGTAGTGCCGCGGTCACAGCGCTGATGACATCACACGCTGCGTCTGCATTTCCAGACAGCGGAATGTAAACAGTAATGGCGATGGCACTGGTCAGTGCCAGCCCTGAGTAATTTGGTGCCCTAGGCAAGATTTTAGCCGGCCCCCCCTTGCATCACAGCAGTCAATTTCACAATCAACGTTCATACACTTACACAGAAACTGCATGTGTGTATTCAAGATTTAATTTCTTTGAGTAAAAAATATCACACCAACTAAAAACAAAATAAATAAGGCAAACATATTAAGCTAAACAGTGCACACGTAAACAAGTGATATAATATGAATTAAAAATACAAAATAAATAAGGCAAACATATTAAGCTAAACAGTGCACATGTAAACAAGTGATGTAATATGAATTAAAAATACAAAATAAATAAGGCAAACATATTAAGCTAAACAGTGCACATGTAAACAAGTAATATAATATGAATTGAAAATACAAAATAAATAAGGCAAACATATTAAGCTAAACAGTGCACAAGTAAACAAGTGACATAATATGAATTAAAAATGCAATATAAATATGGTATTGCACAAAATAAATAATGAAACCAGTGCAGATATGAAAACACACACTATTGCACACAGTAGGGAAAAATGAGAGACCTCTTTATACACCGCTATTTACATGATACATGAGAGAACATCACGCCCCCTGTTTTTCTCAGCCTCAGCGAGTGCCATCTCTTGCCTATCTATTGTTAACCCCTTTGCAAAACAGACCTCCAACTCCCTCCATGTTGCCATGTGGGCAATATGCTCCTGGCAATCCTTGTGAGCTTTCAGCAACTGGCTTGCATTTTTCCAGTCCTTTAGTCCTTCTTTGTTAAGATTGTAATCTTTTGTAGAGAATATTTGGCAGCAAAAGCAGTGCAAGCTATCATTTGTTTTGGAATACATCAGCCAGCTTCTATTGGTTGTTTCCCCATTAACTAAGGCTCTTTTAAAAAAGTCATGTTGACACCTTCTCCCATCTTTATTTTATGGAAATGTGTAACTGTTTTTGTTTGAAATGATCCTCTGTGTACTAACTCTCTTCTTACCTTGTCTGTAAGATGAGCTGGCCAGTCAGCAGGGTCTGTTGGTGCAGCTTTCAGTCCTGATGCTGTGTCACTGGCCTGTGCAGAGGTAGATGGGACAGGAGCACCTGATGCCGTGTCACTGGGCTGTGCAGAGGTAGATGGGATAGGAGCACCTGATGCTGTGTCACTGGGCTGTGCAGAGGTAGATGGTACAGGAGCACCTGATGCTGTGTCACTGGGCTGTGCAGAGGTAGATGGGACAGGAGCACCTGATGCTGTGTCACTGGGCTCTGCAGAGGTAGATGGGACAGTAGCACCTTATGCTGTGGCACTGGGCTGTGCAAAGGTAGATGGGACAGGAGCACCTTATGCTGTGTCACTGGGGGTGGTACTAAAATACTTTAAAAGTGCAGAAAAGAAATCTGACCGCTGGATGTTACATTTTAATAACAAACCAATGTTTGGTGTGCTATAAGACTAAAATGAAAATACGATGAGATTCATTAAACTTTATTGTCATTGCAATACAATTCAGTCTAACCAGAGAGCAAAAAGCAGTAATGTGCAGTGGAATTAATATGTATATTTCGTCTATGAATGATATGGGAAAGCTAAGGTGTGGAGTATTAACAGTTATACACTTTAACTGCACTTAAACACTGTTGTAAACTTTAACAAACATAACTGCGGCACAATTAACAAAGGCTTACAGCTTCACTATTACAAAGGGGGTGGAAAACTAAAAGCAATTTAACTGACGTACCAGCAGTAGACACCTGTAAAATAACACCTGAACAGGTATAACCTCAACTTTTCAAACATCCTTGATGAATTTAAGGTGGAGTAACATTACCACATGTCGACTCAGCTATTCATTGATTAGTATCGTCCGAAGTAAGCTAGCAAGCTAACACTCTGCTCCAACAACGGTAACTACCATCATTAAACTATTTATTTCATTTACTTCATCACATTGACATTACTGTACCTCTATCTTTTTTCCCGCTGCGTCCTGGCGAGTGCTTCCAGTTCGTCCATCTCATGTAAGGTCCCATCTCATCAAATGGGACCTTACATTTCCAGTAATAACTGCCGGGATGCAAAATTAATGCAGTCCTCACAGTCCTTGTGGTCGTAGGCTTCCTCTAGGTTACCTTGGGGCGGCAGTAGCTCAGTCCATAGGTGACTTGGCCCGGAACTGGAGTGTCGCTGGTTCGAGTCCCTGTGTGGACCATGAATGGAGCGTGGACTGGTGACTGGAGAGATGCCAGTTCATCTCCTGGGCACTGATGAGGTGCTGTTGAGCAAGGCACCGAACCCCTAACTGCTCGGGGCGCCGGTCACTGGCAGCCCCCTTGCTCTAACATCTCTCCACTAGTTGCATGTATATAGGTCCTGTCTGTGCATGTGTGTGTATTTTGGGCCTGTGTGTGTGTAAAATGAAAAAAAAATAGAGTGAAAATTTAATTTCCCCATTGCGGGATGAATAAAGGAATTCTTCTTTTTCTACCAATCTATGATCTCACGGTACTCCGGATGGCTCTGCGTTAGTGCCGTCAGTTCATCCATTTTGTTGTCTCCACCCTCCTCTATTGCCCCGATGTTGCTTCCCACCTCTGCTTCCCCGGTGTGTTTTTCTCCAGAGTTCGGGTGGAATATTAGCTCGTCTGGCCACTATGCTGGTCGGCATTGGCGCGATCAGCTGTTCTCTGGAGTAAACAAAGACAGCGTGTCCCGTTGGAAGCAACATTGATAAAAACAGCATGAAAAGAAACATGAAAACAATCGAAGGTAACATTGTAGAGGGCATAACTTCACAGAAGTTAGTGTGAAGAAACAGAATGAACAAAAAGAGAGTAAAAGTTAAGAAAGTTTAAAAAAAAGCAAACTCAAAGGCTGGAGTAGGCACGAACAGGCAGCATGCAACTTTTTGCGCATGCACAAAATACATATCTACGTATGTGATCTGATGGAAAACAAAAGCCTTAGTGAAATATAAAGTCTACAAGACATTACAGGATTAAAAAAACAGAACAGGACGGCCACTGTTCCTGGGGGCTTGCTCATATGACATTGAGTTTAAGGGAACTAATCACCACTGTAACACTAATGGCTTGTCATGCCTCCCTCTGTTGATAACTGAGGAAGAAAAGCCTACAGCTAGAGATCCAGTATCACCAAGATCTATACGGGATGCCACAGTGTTTAAAATGCACTCCCACCAGCACCCCTGCACCCGTGGGAGTGGCCGTCGGCACCCTGGCAGAGAGTGCATATTGATTTTTGCTGGCCCATTCAAAAACTCCATCTTCTTAATAGCTGTGGACGCCCACTCAAAATGGCCAGAGGTGATACAAATGAAATCCACAGCCTCGGAAAGGACTTTTTCTGTACTTACTGTACTACTGTACTTTTCCAGAAATTACCTGCCTGAGTAAATAGTGAGTGATCCCCATCCCCAAGAAGAGTGCCGTCAAATGTCTGAATGACCTCCGGCCGGTGGCCCTCACCTCTCTTGTGATGAAGGCCATGGAGAGGATCGTAAAACAACACATCATCAGGGAAACCCACTCCCAGATGGACCCGCTCCAATTCGCTTATCGAGCTGGCAGGGGCGTCGATGATGCAAAAACATTCATAATAGACACTGTTCACAAACACCTGGAGCGCCCCAACACCGCAGCCAGACTCCTGTTTGCAGACTTCTCCTCTGCATTTAACACCATGCAGCCCCACATCCTGGCTGACAAACTCTCAGCCCTCTTTCATCTGGACCAACAGCTAATCCTGTGGATACTGGACTTCCTGACAAACTGTTCACAGAGAGTCCTGGTCAACAGCACCTTCTCCGACCTCCAACACACCTCAACCGGCTCCCCCCAGGGCTGTGTGCTCTCACCTCTGCTCTTCATCCTCTACACCGATGACTGCAGAACCACACAGCCTAACTGTCATCTGGTGAAGTACGCTGACGACACCGTCCTCCTGTCTCTGCTGTCAGGCCCATCTCTGCACCACGGACCAGCTCTTCAGGAGTTTGTGGAGTGGTGTGACAGCTCCTGCCTGGAGCTGAATGTCAACAAAACCAAAGACGTGGTGGTGACCTTCTCCAACAAGCAGAGGGAACTGGCTGCATCAGCAAACACCGTGTTCCACGGGAAGCCTGTTGAAGCAGTTGAGGAGTACAGGTACCTGGGCACCATCTTGGACAGCCTGCTGAAATTCTCCTCCAACACAGAGGAGATTCTCAGGAAATGTCAGCAGCGGAAATACCTCCTTAGGAAGCTCAATTCCTTTGGAGTCACCAAGAACATCCTCCTGACCTTTTACTACTCCTTCATCGAGAGCATCATCACGTTCTCCATCACATGCTGGTTCTACTCCACCAGCCTCCAGAACAGAAACCGCCTGCAGAGCGTAGCCACGGTCTGCTCTAAGATCATTGGACTTCCTGTTAGAACTCTGTCGACCATCCACGAGCAGCAGACACTCAGGTTAGCTGGTCGGATCATGCAGGACCCCTCTCATGCTCTCTTCTCAGCGTTTGAGTGGCTCCCTTCAGGACACCGTCTTCGCTGTCCCTGCTGCAGGACACAGAGGAGAAGAGCAGCCTTCATCCCCAGGGCTGTCCAGCTCCTCAACTCCTGACCCCGCTGACCATCCCCCTCCCCACTCTTAACACCCTCCCCTGGACACTTCACCCCCCCCCCCCCCCTCCCTAGACACCATCACCCCCCTCCACTCCAGACACCCTCCCTGAACACCTCACCCCCCTCTCCACCCCGGACGACCCTCCCATCACCCCTCCTCCTCCCCTCTCCAGACACCCTCCCTGGACACCATCACCATCACCCCCCCTTCCCACCCCTGACACCTTCCCTGGACACCTTCACCCCCTGGACACCCCCAACCCCCCCCCCCCACCCCGGACACTTACCGGACACGTGAACTGGCTATCTACCTCCACTCCTGTCCTCAAAGCTGTGAACTACCAGTCTGATGCACAATTCCACTTTATTCTGTTCACTCTGTTTATAATGTTACTCTGGTCTGTTGCACTACGCCACTTATTTATTCGTTTTAAATGTTACTCCGGTCTGTTGCACTACTCCACTTACTTATTTATTCTGTTATTATGTTCACACCGGACTTATTCTGTTACGATGGTCTTACTGGTCTACTTGATTCTGTTAGTTATTTTAATTTATGGTATTAATGCACTACTCCACTTTATTCTGTCTATCAGCTCTTATATTGTATCCATCATAGCACTATGGTCACTTTATTTTTCAGTATTCATCTGTTTACACAGAGCCAGCATATACTTAGACTGCTGTTTTCCTGCCATGCACCACTATCACTTTATTACTTAGCTTATAGTTATATAACATATTTATACTCTATTACTGCACTATAGTTCTGTTTATGTCTGTTCATCACACACATGTATCATGTCTGACCTCATCTGAATCCGATCACTGTCCACTTATAATTTTTCTGCACTACAGTTCTGTTCATACCTGTTTCAACAGTCTACTGCATGTTTACATTGTTTACATCATGTACACCCGTTCACATGTCTGCTTACATCTGATACATGCATGTCTTTCTACATCTCACGCCGACGATGTTCTCCGTATCTAACCTGTACTAACACACTAACATCCTGACACTTGTTCTATCTGTACTAACACACTAACATCCTGACACTTGTTCTACCTGTACTAACACACTAACATCCTGACACTTATTCTTCTCTCACACTTTATTCTTGTTGTTAGGTTAAAATGTTTCCTATAGTTGCACTGTCGTTATTTGCTGCTCTGTGTGCCCTGAATTGCCCCCTGGGGACAAATAAAGTTTTTTGAATTGAATTGAATTGAATTGATAATGATCCACAGTTAACTTTAGAAGAGTTTACACTTTTCATGAAGATGAATGGCATCTAGCACTTCAAGTCAGCTCCACACCACCCTGCAACAAATGGGTTGGCTGAACGGTGCGTTCAAACCGCCAAGAAATAAAACAATTTTCTTTTTGTGTATGTAGATCAGTTACTGAACATGCAGCCAAACAGCAGCTGCCTGCACCTGACCCATCAGACTCACCACCAGACCCATCGCTCAGTCCTGTTCATGACACACCAAAAACCATTACACCTGCAAAGGAAAGGGTGTCCCCAGAGAAGACACCACAGGGGCCAAGGCATTACCAAGAAAGAACCAGGGCACCAGCTAAATGAACTGTGTTGTTAACAGGTGGCTGATACAAAGTTATGGATAGTTCTTAAAAAAAAAAATAATGTATGCAGCCACTGTACTGTTTCAACAAGTATCTGTAAAGCAGAATGTTTTGTTGTATTTTTGCACATTCAGTTGTGTCGAGTTAATTTAAAAGGGGAGGGATGTAGTATTTATTAGGATCTATTTCTTCCTGTGTAAGTGTAACTCCCTATTGTTCTCCTATTGGTTAGTCAGTTATATATAGTATTAAATGTACTGTTTGTCAACCGTACATAACGCTATTTACTTTGAGTCTAGCTAGCATGCGTTCTGACTCATAACTGAGCTGAATAGTTCTATGAGCTGAGTGGACAAGAAATTTCTCCCGTGGCCAAATCGTAGCTAAGGTTGGTCCTATTTACTGGAGCAGTGAACAGTGCTTCTATCGCATTAGATCAATATGAAATGGAAATGATTGTTCAAGGTATTAGTCAAAGCCTCGGATGTTACTGGAAACTGAATTCACACCCTTTGAGTTGTAAATTTTGCCCTCCTTCCACCAGTGTGCTCCAGTGAAAAACATTTAACTCTGACTGCATGTGTCTCTGGGATTGCAAACTATCTCCTGCTTGATGCTACGTGGTCTCATGGGAGGGCGTATAAATAGCACGCCACTTTTCATGACTTTCATGACTTTTCGCGTGCATGTCTACGCATATTAAGCTTTTCGCGTGTCATTTAACGCCCGTAGTTCCCCAGGGTTAGGGTTAGGGTTAGGGTTAGGGTTAGGGCATTTCACGCCCGTTATTTTAGCCTTCCTTCACATGAAATATTGATTTAAAAACAACCCTCTGACAGAAAGCTCCACCACTTCGTATTACTCCGCAAGGTGGCGGACAAATACGAACACGTGGGTTTTCCCTCAATGACATGCGTGCGTGAAATGACAACGCCATCTCTGCACTATACAAGTCAATTGAGACTACATGGCGTGAAATGACACGCAAAAATCATGACATGCGTTGTAATTATACGCGAGATGGCTTGAGAGAAATAGCGTGTCATTCACACGCCTTTTGGTGAGACCAGGCTGCTTGATGTGTTTTACGATGAAGTGCAGTGAATCAGTGAATCTTCCAGCTTTCTTAACAACCACCCAGCCTGCTGACTAAAGTAAATGTGTTCTTGATATCATCAGGTGGTCCTGTGGGTGGTGGCATCATTGCTGACACTAGTGGAAGATGTGTTTTCTGAGGAGGACACAAAAGAGGCTCAGTCAGGCCTCCAACGTGTCCTCAGACAGCCCTCTTTGTCTCCTGCTGAGAATCTGGAGCAGGACAAAAGAGATCATGCAACCTGGCCTAAAGCCCTTGGCAAGTATTTAATTTTCTGATTTCATCAGCATGATCATCAGCAATGTAATTATTGCTGTAGGTGTTTTACTTAATGTGATGATTAAACATAATGTGCTATGATTAACAACATTTTCTGTTAGTTCGGTCTGGATTACTCAGTTCTGCATACATACTGCAGAGACAGGTGATGGATAGGAAATGGCCCATCTGTATTGAAAAGGGCAAACATTCTACATGTCAGTAATTTATATGAAGTGGGCACCACCAACTAAGGATAATCAAAAGTAACATTTATTAAATATGCAAACAAAGAAACAATGAGGTCAGAATCATTGGTGTATGAGGGTGTATGAATGCGTTGAAGAATGTGTAGTGCATTGGCATAAATCGTAGAAATTAGCGAAACCCAAAAATCTCTGAAATTGTTTACAAGAGGTAGGTGTGGGCCATTCGGTCACCGCCGTGACTTTTGCAGGGTCAGCCCTAACCTGTCTGCTCTCCACAATATACCCCAAAAAAGCTACCGACGACACATGAAATTCACACTTCTCGGCTTTAACAACTAAACGATTCTCCTGGAGACGCTGAAGAACCTGACGAACGTGCACCACATGTTCATTCAAGTCTTTAGAGAAAATCAGGATGTCGTCTAGGTACACAAACACGGAGCGGTTGAGCATATCCCGAAGCACGCCATTAACCAGAGCCTGAAACACAGCCGGGGCATTAGTTAAACCGAAAGGCATGACCAGGTACTCAAAATGTCCGAGTGGCGTATTGAAGGCTGTCTTCCACTCGTCCCTCACCCTCACGAGGTGATATGCATTGCCGAGGTCGAGCTTCGAGAAGACGGTTGCGCCATGCAACGGTTCGAATGCAGAATTGATTGAATTGATTGAATTGAACGGTAGAGGGTAGTTATTCTTGATGGTGATGTTATTAAGTCCCCGGTAAACTATGCAGGGACGCAGGGATTTATCCTTCTTGGCCACAAAGAAAAACCCCGCTCCCAGTGGGGAAGATGAAGGGCGAATAATCCCTGACATGAGTGAGTCGTTTATGTAAGTCTCCATAGACTCTCGTTCGGGACCTGACAGATTTAAAGACGACTAGTGGGAAAAGTAGATTCGGGTAACAGCTCAATGGGGCAGTCGTAAGGACGGTGAGGAAGTAAAGATAGAGCCTTGGTCTTACTGAAAACCTCGGCAAGATTGTGATACACAGGAGGTACGGAAGGCAAATCAGGCGGATCAGGTACAGCGGAACTGAGAGCACTAGGACAACTAGGAGGGGCTGAGCGTAGACAGGAAGAATGACAATGGCTACTCCAACTCACAATCCGACCCGTTAACCAGTCAGTGACCGGGTTGTGAGTGATAAGCCAGGAAAAACCAAGAACTACTGGGGCATTGGTGGAAGGCATAACATGAAACGCTATAGACTCAGAGTGATTACCAGCGAGAGACATAGTTAAGGGTAAGGTCTCAGCGGATATCTTAGCGAGTTTGCTCCCACTGAGACTGTTAACACTTAAGGGAGTCTCCAGCTGGTTCACGGGGATGGGGTTAACAGCAACAAACTCACAATCAATTATATTAGTGTCGGCACCTGAGTCAATAAGTGCCTGAAGGGAATATTCCCTGCTCTCACACGACAACACAACATCCAGATTTATGCGCTGACGGGGATTATTTGGGACCACTGAACGACTCACCAGGACCCCGCCTGTGACTGGTGAGCCTGACAGTTTAACCGTTTTCCGACAATTAGCTATTTGGTGATTTGGATCTCCACAATAAATGCATAGCCTGTTACGAATATGCCGCTCACGTTCAGCGGGAGTCAAATGGCTACGACCTAGCTGCATGAGTTCCTCCTGGTCAGGAGCGGAGGACAGAGGAACCCGACTACTCACGGGGATCTGCTCGATCTGCTCGGGAAAACTAATAGGAGGACCAGGAGTCATGGGAAACCCTGACCGTCTCTCGCGGCGTCTCTCACGCAGACGGTTGTCAATCTTTATAGCGAGGCTAATGAGCTCCTGAAGGTTAGCAGTCTCAGATCTACCCACTAAACTGTCCTTTACCTCCTCATTAAGCCCCTTAAAGAAAATGCTCTGAAGAGCCCGATCATCCCATCCTACGTGCGAAACTCAACGTAATCCGCCGCACAAGCGGAACCCTGGCATAAATCCAGCAACCGGTTGTTGGAATCGCTATTAGAGACGGGATGATCGAACACAGACATGATCTCACTGGAGAACTGTTGGAACGTTGCCTGCCGAGTCAGGGGATTGTTCCAAAACGCAACTCCCCAGACTCGAGCCCTACCTGACAACAAGCCTAGCACATAGGCTATCTTGGTGCTATCGTTAGCGTATGTGAGGGGCTGTTGACCGAACACCAGAGAGCACTGGAAAAGAAAAATCCTGCATTCACCCAACGTTCCACAATAACGCTCTGGTGCCGGAACATAGAGCTCACGAGGGAGGAGAGTACTCACGGTAGTAGCGGGTGACTCAACATTCACGGGAGCAGCAAGGAAAGGTCCCCCTCTTGACTCCAGACGAGCAACGCAGGCAGTCAACTGACTGAGATTCTCCAGAATTCCTTGCAGCGTCTGTGAATGCTTACAGAGGAGTACTCCTTGGGAAGTGACCGCGTGACGCACGGAAAAGCCTGGGGGTTCGGTTTCCATGTCCCCGGGGTCCATGTTCTGGCCGGACCGTTCTGTCAAGACAAAAAGTAAAAGTATAAATCAAACTTCTAAGAATATAAACGGATAAATGCAAAACACTACAAAGAATACAAATACAATAACTAACTAAACAAACATGGAAACAACAGGAATGAGGAGACGACGGAAGATCAAGGAGACGGACGAGAAACGGGAACACGGGAAACAATACAGGGTCAACGACGGTCCAGCGCTGCATGCCTGTCAGCTTGAGGTATTTAAGGTGGTGAGGTAATCAGCATAATAGGCTGCAGCTTGGGGGAACGCCTACTGGACTTAGACAGAGACAAGGGAAAGACACATGCAGGGAAACACAGACAGAGGGAGACAAACTCACACAAAAAGGAAGAGAGGAGGGTATTGACAGAACCAGATCTTGACATGCATGTTGTCAGTGTTTAACAAAGGACCAACTAAACAAAGAAAATATCCTGGTGCAGGTGAAAGGAAATGCACACTGGTCTCTGGGGAGGCGAGGTTAAATTAGCTGGGAGGAATGGCCGGGTGCTCCCAGTCATCTAATCATGTCAGCCTGGTACCTGCAAACAAAAGAGCAGAACACCACTATCCAAGTAGCAGGCTCTGGGCCGTCTAAGTTTGTAAAAAACAAACTCTAGCTCGGCTTTAAACTGTGAACCATCCTTCCCTTGTGGGCACTCACCTGTACTGTAAAGTGGCCTTAAAAGCAGCCTGGTTCCCGTCCTCCCTCCATCAGTATGTCATCTTCATCTTGAGGTCTTAGGGCGCACTCACACTGTCCTTCCGTACCGTGCCCAAACAGGTTTTTCGGGTAAAGCCTAGTTCGTTTGACCAGTATGAGTGCAACCGCTCTGCGCCTAGCTGCGTCCAGCTGGCCGTCCACGGCCCGCTTGAGAGAGGTGGGCTTTTGTAGAGCGTGTTTGCACATGTACGAGCACGAGCGTGCGCACATGTACGAGCACGAGCACAAGGCCTACGGCGGATCAGACGTCATTTTATGTGCGACTGTTCGGACATAAAAAAAACAAAAAGACAGACCATGCGCAGACATTTAAGAACAACAATGGTGGCGAAAGGTTCACGTTGGTGTGATGTGGAGTTGGAGTGATTACTGCAGATTTGGTCGGATGAATATATTTAAAAACAGTCGGACAAGACGCACAAAAACTCTGAGGTCTGTGGAAAGATTTGTAAACAAAGCGTCGCATCGCGATGACGTCATCAATGCGTGTGACGTGCTACGGCGTGATGCCGTATGGACAGGAAAGAAGCTCTCGCCGAGGCCCAGGCAGTGTTAGCCTGGCCAGGGGGGGCAAGTACCCTAAACGGTACGGATGGACAGTGTGAGTGCGCCCTTAGATGCCTAGTTGGAGTCTGTAGGAATATCATATAATCTAATATCAAATATTTGCGTGTAGTTTACAAACCATTAATGTTAAATATCCTAATATATACATACAATTGTAAAGTTCTGACTTGTTTTTTTGGTCAAGTTAATGTAAGCCTCTATAGAATGAATATGAGTCACTGCAATGTCCTCACATGACATTTGATCTTCATCCACTAATCCACTAGTCAGCTTTATATATATATATATATATTCAATTTTATATACAGTGCCAAATCATAACAAAAGTTATCTCAAGACACTTCACATATAGCGTAGGGAAAGACCACACTCTATGACTTATTTATGATTTACATAGACCCAAAAATTCCCCCATGAGCAGCAACAGCAATCTTGTGGCATTGAAAACCTTCCCTTTAACAGGCAGGAACGTGGAACAGACCCAGCTATATGGAGGAAGGACATCTGTCTGCACCGGTTGGGGAGGAAGAAAAGGAGAGAGAAAAGACAGACAGATGGACAGAGAGAGACAAAGACAGACACAAAAACAGACAGGCATACACAAAGACGAAGACAGTCCCAGAGATGCAAGCAACCACAAAAGTAACAGTAACTATAATATTAACTGCAAGGGAAGCTCAGCTTCCCCTAAAATGTCACCAAGAAAAAAAAAAGTGGTGAAATATGAACTGCTGTGTGTACATTTCATTGACTAAATACACGCTAGTAAGCCTTCATCTTTTGTTCAGAATCAGCTACTTATCACAGGTAACCAGCACAACTTCCTTGTCATTCATCCACACAGCACACAGCGCTTTACACAGTCGGACGCTCAGCTTCTACTGACTTCAATGGGGAAGCGTAGAGCGGGTTGTTCCACTGCAGCCAAACTAGACAGTCTTTGGATAAATGCCGTCACCATCATTAACACTCACAGGCGGTCACACTTCACAGTAGCCTGGCGCAGCAGCTCCAGCTGGGCCATGGGCGTTTAAGCAGCCTAGCTCTGCTGCCATTGACAGGACACTGGTCAAGTCCCTGGAAAAGACGCCTAGTTGGAAGGACAAGGTCACAGATCATTTTCTTGAAGAGTAACGAGAAAAATGAGTTTCCCCTACTTGAAAGACCAGCAGCTGCCACTGTATCTATAGTAATGTGATTATGACTTATACATTATGACAGTTAATAGAATAGAGTAGTAGAAACAAGCTAAGATGATAGAATATGACAATGATAATAATTATGGTGGTAAATATGATCAATGATTAGTAGTGGTAATGACACCTGTGATGCAATAAGTTAAATTACTGATGATGTTTTTATGGCTACAAATTTTATAATTTAAAGAACTAATGATATTATATATGAGTAATAGTGATAATAACAGCAGGAAGCGTCATGCAGGACCACAGCAGCAGGCACCACCATGTTCAGCAGAGACCTGAGAGACGACAAAGCACAAACAACTTCGGGGAAGAAGTTAAATTAGTAACATGCATGAGACATGAATGATACAGACAGAGAGGAGAGAGGCTCAGAGTATCAGGAACAGGATTATCCCCCGGCAGACTAGGTCTATAGCAGCATTATTAAGGGCTTGTAAGCCCTAGCTGTAGGCTTTATCAAAGAGGAAAGTTTTAAGTTTACTTTTAAATATGGGGATAGTGTCTACCTCCCGAATAACACTTGGGAGTTGATTCCACAGGACAGGAGCTTGGTAGCTGAAGGCTCTGCCTCCCATTCTACTTTTGGAGACTCTAGGAACGACAAATAGCCCTGCATTCTCAGAGAGCAGCGATCTTGTTGGGTAATACGGTACTATGAGCTCTTTAACATACGACGGAGCCTGACCAATAGAGCTTTCAAGTGTCTGAGGTTCAGTTTCGTTTGCAGCTCTTTAGACCGGTGTTGTGCTGTATTCAGCACCCCTGCCGTGAAATGCACCCCCTCGCATTATAGGTGATATTCTGGATCAGAAGGCTGTTGTCTGGACCTATAGGAGTAGTTTATATACAGGTAACCCAATTAAAAGCACACACTTTTGAAACTATGAATTGCAAGAAAAGCGGGGATTCTATTTAGGAAACGCTAAGTCAAATACATTCAACTTGCCCAAAAGATCCATTGAATTCATTTTGTAATTATGGCTGCAGTATATGTTGTTTTGTGTTCGCTACTATCTAAGTTTGTGATTTTAAACTCTTTAAAATAGTTTGTGTGTATATATACCGGTGTATAAATATAAACTACTTCTATAGGTCGAAACAACAGCCTTCTGATCCAGAACCGGCCGTCTTCCGTACCGCCTTTGACAGAGTAGCCTACCCCTTTCGCATCTTGTCCGGGTTGTCCTCGTCATACTTGGTGTTGCTATAGCACATCACAGTTTCTGGTGTTGCCTTTGCCCCACTAAAGGTGCCCACACCAGCGCAAGGTGCTCAGGATGCAGACAGTCTTCCTTGGCTTTCCCTGCACCACAGAGTCGCATTATTTCCTCACCGAACTGTTCCGCTCGCTGTTTCACAGAGGGGAACTCCCGTTTTTGTTTGCCCATGGTGCCAAACAGGCGATATAATACAGCTATATGATAATTGACTTACAAGTAAATTCACAAAGTGGCACAGCTGGAGACTGCTAACAAAGTTAGAGACAAGAGAGACAATGAAAGAAGCAAACCGCATGAAAAATGTAACAATGAAACCGAAGTGAAGCGATGTGCAGTCAGTTTGACTGCTTATGGCCGAATTATGTAAAACATCTCATATCTTCTTTTCCTTTTGTGTAATTTATGTAAAAACGATTCTCAATTAAAATAGAGACACTTTTAGAAAAAGCCTTTATTGTTTGCATTTTGTTATTTACATCACAGACTGATAACTTAATTGTGATAGTATTCAAAGTTATTATTATTATTGTTTCACAAAAACAAACACACAGCAAGTATAACGGTACTGTGCTCTTTTCTTCGTGCTTTAGCAATATTGTTGTTTTGGCAACAACACAACCGCTCCGTTGTGTGACAAGGATCACCTGCCAGGAAAACAAACTCAAACCAGAAAACAGAAAGAAAGCACATACAGAAAAACACCGACAGAGGGAGACAAAAACAACGATTAAAAAAGAGAGAAACTGTCCAGAACTAATCACGACACTTGATATATAAACGATCAAACTATAAAAAGTAGTAAAAATTCATATTGTTTGTTAGGAAACTTTATGCCCAGTAAATATTAATAACTTCTGCATATGCAGGGGCCATGTTACATTGGCTACCTGCAGGCTTACACTGCTAGGCTTTTATAACTTTGGGAAGGGAACTGTTAAGGAACGACAGAGTTGGACCCAAATGCTGGGCACGGTGAAAATTTTTATTTCAGAAAAGGCTTCGGTACACGTAATCAGTCCAGAAAGGCAACAAATCCAATAAGGATTAGGCAGAGGTAAAGTCAACTGGAAAAATACACAAGGACACAAGGACTTAAACGCTGGAATGATAGACGCGACTAAACAAACTGGCACAGAATGTGAAGGGAACAGACTATTACGCACACAGGGGGATGAGACAATGACACAGGTGAAACACATCAGGGCAGGGCAGGTAATCACAAAGGAGGGAAGGACACAGGAAGAGAAGGAGAGTTGACGGACCTAGAACAGAAACACAAGGTGAGTAACAAAATAACCTACAGGAAGCACAGGACAGAAATGGACAAAATAAGAGGGGAACACTGGGAACTGTGACAGGAACTCTTAATTTCCATTGTGCGTTGTAACATTACTCTTTTTGTACAGCTAAGATGCTGAAAAACAAAGCTTCA
Organism: Echiichthys vipera; assembly: GCF_963691815.1. Lineage (NCBI taxonomy): Eukaryota > Metazoa > Chordata > Actinopteri > Perciformes > Trachinidae > Echiichthys > Echiichthys vipera. The sequence goes on along the minus strand of NC_139828.1, from coordinate 34,308,806 downwards.
TAAATCTGAGATGGAGGCCAAAAAATAGCGGCATGTCACTCCTGGATGACTCAAGTAGCCTCTGGAAATTTGCCTGGTAGTTTTAAACACTAAGGGCGCACTCACACTGTCCTTCCCTCACCGGGCCAAAACAGGTTTTGCGGGTAAAGCCTAGTGCGTTTGACTAGTGTGAGTGCAACCGTTCCACACCTAGCTGCGAAAACAAAAACTCTGAAGTCTATGGAAAGATTTGTAAACAGAGCAACGCATCGCGATGACGTCATCAATGCATGTGACTTGTTACAGCATGATGACGTATGGACAGGCAAGAAGCATTTGCGCGAGGCCCAGGCAGTGTGAGTACAAACGGGCTGGCCAGTGGGGGGAAAGGGAGGGGGGGACAAGTACCCTTAAGCCCGGGGCGCGGTGCGGAAGGACAGTGTGAGTGCGCCCTAAGTATGGCCTTGGTCAACTAATCAAGGCCCCTATGTACAACAGGGTAAAAAAATCCATTCACTTTGCTGGTTTCTGTCATGCATCATAGTCTTATTCTTCACAGCTGGCAGAGAAAAAGGAGAAAAGACCGTGGATTGTATGTATGTTTATTCTACCAGTCAGACAGGACAGATGGCAACAATAAAAAGGAGTTTAGTGCTGCCATGTGTATGTATTAATCAGTCTAATCTACTGTATCTTTTAAAATCATGCATCTTTGTCTTTGTACTTATTTTTGCTATTCCTCTATTTTTTGGACAAGTAATGTATTAGTATTTTATTTTTGACATTGTAACAAAGTAACAATGGAATGACTTACGGTTTGGCTGAGATGGAGTAGATGCGTGTTGAGTCTCGCTCCCACAACTTTTGGTAATTCCATGTTTCATTACCCCAAAAGTCAAACAAATACTAATATTAATTTCGTTTGACGAACACACCACCAAAATATGTTGACGTATGCAACCAGACCAATAGAGTGGGTACACTGTAAAAGACCAGGGGGTGAAGGTTAGCCCCACAGAGGAGGCAGTTGACAAGCTTAGCATGGCGGCCATTGCTAACCTTATGGAAGAACTCCGCCAAGCCCTCTCCGCTGAATTTAAAGCTTCCATTTCAATGCTCAAAGCAAAGCTGGACCACGTCCATGCCACAGTGTACGACCGAGCTCAGAAGACAGGCTCCCTCAAGGTAAATGTGAATCTACAACATGAACGTCTGCTAACACTGGAGACCTCCTGTGCCATGCTAGCAGAAAGAAACGCTAAGCTGCTGGCTAAATTTAGCAACCTTAAGTCCCGGACCCGGTGAAAAAATATCAGAGTGGTCAGTTTGGAGGGGCCGCGGCCGACAGCCTCCTTTGCAGAGCTGCTCATGGAAGGCGTCTTGGAATCACGGCCAGAATGTGAAAGCGCTCATCGTATGCTATCCGAGAAGCCGAAGCCAGGGCAGAAACCACGGGCTGTCATTATCAGGCTTTACAGATACCAAGTAAAGGAGAAAATCATACATGAAGCCTGGGCAAATAGAGGGAAGCTACAGTACAGTACTCTCCCATCACCATCTACGAGAGAAATACCGAGAGGGGATGTTGGAGCTTTACAACCTGGGCTTCAAACATGCATTGTTATTCCCTGCCAGGATTGTCATTGTAATGAAGGACGGAGGTAGGAGGAGACTCTCTTCGATCTCTAAGGCTTAAGCATAACATCCATCCTCATGGAAGAGACCTGACAACCGCGGAAGGCTATTGATCTCAATCTGGACGAGCCCCTATCATGCTATCTGGATAACCGTGAGTTGATGCCAACTGTACCTGTGCTATTACCAACCCCAAACAGGCCGGAGTTAATTTTTAGTAGTTACAGTCCTTACAGATTGCTGATATTTTGACTATCAAGAGTTTTGAACAGAAATTGCTAAACAGACATTTTAACACATGTTGGACATGTTGATTTGAGATCCGGTGTTTTCTGATATTTAGATATCCAGATATATTCAGATCAGAGAGGACAGCATTCAACGTCAGTCACCACGGCCATGAATTACTGTTTCACACAGGCTTCCACTCAAAGGGCCAGGAAGTATTCCATCGTTCGTTCGTACGTTCGTAGGTCACTGATTTTCATGCCTGACATACCCTTCGTCCCAACGCTGTGGTGATTGTAGGCTGAGAACAACTCGCTGCTTGTAACACGGCTGAATCTGTCACATATTTAGGTGGTAATTCAACGTTGTGGAGTTGTTGTACTTTAAAATACTTCCACATAATGTGCATTTGCCTTCTTTGTTGTCATCGACCAACTTAAAGTGGCTCAATACTGCACTCTGTTTTACCCTCTTCACCGTGTCAGTGTACCGCTCCTCGTTTGTGTTTGTTGTTGTCGTCAGAGAACTATCCCTTAAGCAATTTCAGTCAAAAGCAACTGGACTTGGTTATTTGTCTAGGAAGACGTTTCACCTCTCATCAAAGAGGCTTCATCAGTTCATGTATGCATCTGACCAGGCTAGGACTGGTCTAACTATCTGGTGTGGAGATCCAGGTATTTAACCTTTCCTGGAACCTGTCACTGGAACCCTTTGTGCTCTAAGTGCCAAAGACCGTCGTTAGAGTGACAGTCGTTCGTGGGAAGTAGGTTTCGAATTCATTTGTGCTCTATTGAGTCTTAACGACAGTCATTGGAGTCACAGAAGGCCATTTGTGAACAGTTGTTCTTTGAGGTTAGATTGTTGAATCTCCTGTGAAGGGATGAAAGGGCAGCATTGTAAATTGGAAATAAGTGGTGTCTCAGACCTCCTCATCTGTTTAGCAATGGTTTCTCTACTTTTACATAGATGGCTTTTTTACTCCTCTTTTAAACCATCTGTCCTCTCTGTCCAGGATGTGGACATTGTTGTCATCAAAGAAGTGGGCTTTCTCCTTGAGATGTAAATGGACCACAGAGTCCAGGCCTGAGGTGTTAGCTCTCCTGTGTTGGGCCATGCGTTTATGCAGTGGTTGTTTTGTTTCTCCAATATAGAGATCTTAGATTCTTTCTCGTGTTTTATTTTTCTTTGTCAACAACTTTGGTTTTCTCTCTGGAAGCAGCTGCCGTTTTCACAAAGGTCCTGCTTTTCACAAAGAACTGCTTTGCTTATGTTCCTGCGTGTGCGTAAAGTATGTCTGCCGCGAACCGTTGATTACAGGTTCAAAACTTATTTACTTAACTAATTAATTTTAATCGTGTAATTTCTTATCAAAATTAATTGTTTGCATCCCTAATTGGTTCGTAAGTTAGTTGGTTAGTTAGTTAGTTAGTTTAGTTCATTTCCAGCAGCAGGTCATGCACTTGTTACACTTGGTGCAGCTGGCCTACCTCTTTTTAGGCCTGTGCCCTAACGACACACACCTCTTTTTTGGTCCACTCACTGTTAGGATGGACAGATCCATAGTGTCCTCTCCTCTTTCAGATGAAGGGTCAGAGACACTCACGGTTAGGATGGACAGATCCATAGTGTCCTCTCCTCTTTCAGATGAAGGGTCAGAGACACTCACTGTTAGGATGGACAGATCCATAGTATCCTTTCCTCTTTCAGATGAAGGGTAAGAGACACTGTGGAGGAAGTGGAGGACTCTAGTGAGCTTTCAGTGTCAGATTCCTCCTCGAAGCTCGTGTCTTTGTCAGATGAGTCCTGCAGCTCGCTGGCAGATGAAGGCTGCATGATCATTTCTAAACCCTGTTCTATACTAAAATGCCTCTCCTATTTGGCTGCTTCTCCTTGCTCCAGGTCTTTCTCCTTTTCTGCTATGACCACTCACACAAGCTGCATGTTTCCCTTTGACTGCCAGGTGCACAAACACACAGTTGTTTTTGTTTAGGGAAGAAGCAAAGGTAGGAGGCCAGCGCCTTCAAAAGACACATGAAACAAACACACACACACACACTCACACACATTTTCGCGCATCAGCCTACAATGGAAAATGGTTGAATCTGGTGGAATACAGTAAAAATGTCAAATATCACTACTTTTTTTAAGAGGAAATACTGATATTACAGAATGCATTCATTTATACTGTAATGGCAGTGATATTTTTTAAAATGCTGTATAATGGAAGTTAATGAGCAACAAAGGTGTCCAGAGTCAGTATCTTGAACCATATAAAAATTGCTCAAGCAATCAAATACATTTTTTGCTAATCTTTGACCAATCCAAGACTCTAATCACCAGCAAAGTTTCATCTCCCTACTATTTATTATATGGAAAATAATTCATCTTTTGTGGGGGGTTTTGTGATAAATCACCAAAACTTTAAATCATTCATTAATCATAGGGTTACAATCCTGAAAATGTTTGAATGTTTGGTAGATTTGAGCAGGTTTTAAGTTGTTTAAGAGATTAATGAAAAACAAAATCAGAAAAAAATACAGATATGTGATGATTTTATAGCAGTTTTTGTGCGTGGACATTTCCAGTCCCAGAGGTCTCCAGAGTCAGTATCTTGAACTTCATAAAAATACTAATGCAATCAATTTTTTTTTGCTAATCTTTGACAAATCCAAGACTACTCACCAAAAAGGTTTTCATCTTTCTACTATGTATTATATGCAAAATATTTCATATTTTAGTTTTTTTTTCCATTTTTTAAAATTGAATTGTGCAGACAAATACACAAGAAAAAAGTATAATATTTGTACAGTGTGTTTGCTTTAAGGTGAGAAAAAGGCAGGAAGAGAAAAAAAACCCAACATGGATCCCGCCCAACAACCCACGTCAGACACGGTAACAATAACCAACCAAGTAACCAGATAACATGTTACATAAGTAGATATTGTAGGTACTTTGGGTTTAATTGGATTAATATGTGACTATCAAATAAAATATTTGATAAAGAAAATTAATAAAGAAAAATTACTAAAAATGAATAACTTTAATTTATTAAAACTTCACACGGAGAACCAATCAAATGTTGGGCCTTGACTCATGTTCATATTATGAGATTGAGTATTCTCAATAAACTTATCGTTAATCAAGTATATTAAATATTAGTTATCACCAATAATTATCAAAGATAATAATAAAAATTACTCTAGTCAAACCAGAGTTCCTCGGGGCACCACCGTCATAGACGGAGTGACAACTAATATTAAAGTCTCATTAAATATATTAAACTACTAATTAAGGGTTAAACACCGATAAATGTAATAGTTTAATTAGTTGAAGGATTTAAAAGTTATTTCCTTAGTAGAAGCTGGCTCATTCATCTTTGTGTAATATTAAATAAACAGACATATGCTAAACACAAACATTTATTAACACATTAATAAATGCAACAAACAAAACACAATAACTAACTAAAGCTAACAGCAAATGTGTGTGTGGGTGTGTGTGTGTGTGTGAGTGTGTGTGTGTGAGAGAGAGAGACAAAGAGGAGAGGTGGGGGCTTGGGACCCCTGCAGAGAAGGTGTGAACATTTAAGTTACACAAAGACCAGAAGCCTGATCTCTCAGTTCTTATGACAAAGTTACAATTGTATCTAGCCGTTCATGAAGTCCTATAACATGTAGTGATGCCCAGTTGGTGATTAGTTACCAGTCAATGAGATGGGAGATGTTTTGCGTTGCTTGATGCCAGCGGCTGCTTGAAGAATGGTTGAATCAGTTGAGGATAACCGGTTGGTTAACCTTTGCTGCCTACACCATACGCCAGGTTCAGGGCCGAGGGACAGCTGGAAACTGGTCTCCTGGATCCGCAGGATCGCGTCGAGTTGAGTGTTCCGGGAGAGAGATCGGGAGGAAGAGCCGGGAGAAAAGAGGAAGTGCAGGTTGTGTGCTACACTTTACACTTTACATCGGTAATGTCATAGTCAGTGGTCAAGTCAGCCAATGAACAGTTTTGGGGTCCCTTGGAGAATCACACCTGGGTGTGATTTGTGGGGGAGAAGGCATGGCAGCCTTTGTTTTGTGGCCATGTCCTCAGAGACAAAGGCAGCCAGGTTTATGGCCTAGTCTTTTCTCCTTTGTCTAAGCAAGGCTGAGGCCTTCTCATAGTTAAACTGAAAGTTCGAGTTAATCCAGAAATTAACAAACCTCTTTGGGTGCCGGTTGCACCTACAATATGTAAAAAAAAAAAAAAAAAAAACTAATAGCAAAACGAATAAGGTAAAGCAAGAAGAGGAAAAGCAACAAAAATAAATAAATAACAAAAAAAGGGGGGGTGCCCTAGCAAGTATCCTCAGTATCATCAGCAGTAACAGTAAGGGCGCACTCACACTGTCCTTCCGCACCGCGCCCCGGGCTTTAGGGTACTTGCCCCCCCCTCCCTCTCCCCCCGCGCCCCAGCCCCGTTTGTACTCACACTGCCTGGGCCTCGGCCAATGTAACCTTTAACCTTCTTGCTGTCCATACGTCATCATGCCGTAACACGTCACACGCATTGATCGCGTGTGTGTGGCTTTGTATACAAATCTTTCCATAGACCTTGGAGTTTTTGTGCGTCTTGTCAACTGTTTTTGAATATTTTCATCTGACCAAATCTGCAGTAAACACTCCACCTCCGCATCACACCAACGTGAACCTTTCAACGCCATTGTTGTTGTTGTTAAATATCCACGCATGGTCCGTCGTTCTATTTTCTATGTCCGAGCAGGCGCACATACCGCTACCGCAGTAGGGCTCGTGCTTGTGCTCGTACACGTGCGCACGCTCGTGCTCGTACATGTGCAAAAGGCTCTACAAAAGCCCACCTCTTTCCGTCTGACCGAGGACGGCCCGCTGTCTGCAGTTATGCGCGGAACGGGTGCACTCACACTGCTTAAACGTACTAGGCTTTAGCTGAAAAACCGTTTTTGGCCCGGTACAGAAGGACAGTGTGAGTGCGCCCTAAGACTATTACTAATTAGAGCCAGCAGTGGGTCCCAGGTTTAGTGGAATGCTGTCAAAGGTCGACTCTGTGTAAACCTTAACTTATCTAACTGTAGATGTAAAATTTCACGTATCCAACTATTATGAATTGGTGGATAAGCATGTTTCCATTTAAGGAGAATGTTACGTCTGGCGCCTGTAGTAATGGGCAGAGTTTTAGACGGAGGGAGCCAAAAAAGAGCAGTCTTGGGATTGGGTTCCAAATTTGTGTTAAGAGCCTGTTTTAAGGGTTGAAATTTATTGGACCCAAATTCAAAAAGCTTCGGGCAAGTCCAGAACACGTGTACGAGGTTGGCAAGGGACTGCTTACAATGGTTACAAGCGTCACTGTGACTAGGGTGTATCTTAGCCGATTTAGCGTTGGTGAAATGGGCTTTATGAAGCACCTTCCACTGTAATAGGTCGTGTCTGGCACAAATCGAGGATGAGTGGACCAGTTTTGAAATGTCCCTCCACTGGGCCTCAGTAATGTCTACCCCCAAATCCCTTTTCCATGCATTTTTAGGTGATACAGTGGGGACTGGGCTCAGAAGAGCAATCTTATTATAAATGACAGATGTCAGTCATTTGTGTTGTACATTGAGAGCCAGGAATTGGTCCATCTCAACATCAGGGGGGGGGGTTCGGAAAGTGTGGGAATTGCTTTTGGATAAAATGTCTCATTTGAAGGTACAGAAAGAAGTAACTAAAAGGCAGGCTGATGCCATACAGGTCATTAAGCCTTTTGAGGCCCTTATCTGACCATATGTGGAATGTAGGGTCGGTGCAGGAATGGAGAAACGCATAGTTATTAAAAACTGGGGCAAGGATCGAAGCCCTTTGCAAGCCGTACTGCTTCCTTAAGTGGATCCAAATTTTTATGGTATTGACGACAACCAGATTAGGAGAGACCTTGTGGGCAGCTATGGGGAGCTGTGAGAAAATTGTAGAACGCAAAGAGCAGGAGGAAGATGTTATCTCAGTATGAGCCCATGGCGGGCAGATGTCTGCAACTCCACTGAGGAGCCAATATGAAAGTTTATTAATGTTGCAGGCCCAGAAGTAGTGGCAGAAATGAGGGAGTTCTAGTCCCCCTTCAGGTTTAGGGCTGGTTTATTCTGGTTTATTCTGCCAAATAACGTCGTTAAGTTGTTGGTCTAGATTGGTAAAATAGTGTTGAAGAATAAGGTGTCTCAGGTGACCCTGTCTGGTCTAGCGAAATTATTGATGACATCACACTTTGAGGCAGAGGGTGAGGACCTTAGCGAGGATCTTAGGGTCTACGTTTAAAAGTGACATAGACTTAAACTTCTCTTTATTGATCCTTTTGGGTTGACTCCCGCAAGGAAATTGAATCTCCAGCAGCGTACAAAAAAACTTGGGAAGTATGAAAAAGTACAGTATAGGATAATCAATAAACTCTAAGCTAAATAAATACAGAAAGTATAGAAAAACAGTAAACAATCAACTCGTAGTTAGTGGTTGTAAGGATACAGGTAAAAATAAAATTTGCGGAAAATGAAATCAGATAACTTAAGTGTAGAGAAAATGTATAAGATAAAATATGTATGAATGTATATGACAGAAATGAGCAGTACGATTAAATTATTGCACTTAAGTGGTGGATAAAGTTATTGCACACAAAAAAAGAAGATAAGTGTCCAGGTATGAGGTAAGAGTAGATTACTAATTGCACAATGCGTGGCTCTTACTCCTTCTGTCCTCTTTATTTCCTCCTCCCCCTCGAGTGAGGAGTTGTAGAGGATGATAACCTGAGGGACAAAGGACTTTTTCGAGTCTGTTGGTCCTAAACTTGGGCAGAAGCAGTCTTCCACTGAACAGGCTCCTCTGGTTGCTGTTGACGGTGTGCAGGGGGTGGCTGGCATTGTCCATAATGTCCAGCAGTTTGTCCAGTTTCATGCCGACCAAAGAGCCGGTCTGCCTGATGAGTTTATCCAGTCTGGAGGTGTCCTTATTGGATATGATGTCCCCCCAAAATATAAATGACCAGCTCCTTCATCTTGGAGGTGTTGAGCTGTAGGTGGTTAGTGTGGCACCAGAGAGAAAAGTCCCCCACCATACTCCTCCTCTCTGTCACCCCTGATACATCCTATCCTGGCTGTGTCATCGGCGTACTTCTGTATGTTCAGCTCCGAGTTGAAGCAGAAGTGTGAGGTGTACAGGGTGAAGAGAAGAGGGGCCGGCACTGTGCCCTGAGGGGCTCCAGTCCTGCTGACCACAGTGCTGCCGACCACAGTGTCAGGCATGGTGTCCTTCAGGCTGACGTACTGTGGCCTGTCAGTGAGGTGTTGTCTGACCCAGCACACCAGATAGGGGTCCACTTCCATCCTGTTCAGTTTGTCCTGAAGTAAAGGGGGCTGGATGGTATTAAAGGCACTGGAGAAGTCCAAGAAGAGAATCATCACTGTGCCGCTTCCCTTATCCAGATGGGAGTGGACTGGTGCAGCATGTAGAGGATGGCATCCCACACACCAACATCTGGCTGGTACGCAAACTGCAGGGGGTCCTGGGCGTGTTGTACCTGATGTCTGAGGAGGCTGAGGAAGAGCCGCTCCAACGTCTCACATCAGGTGTGAAGTGATTGCCACTGGTCAGAAGTCATTCAGCCTGCTGGGCCTGTTCTTCTTGGGAACCATAACGATGCATCATGTCTTCCAGAGGGCAGGCACTCTCCCTAGCTGCAAGCTAAGGTTGAAGATCCGTTGTAGTGGTTCCCCCAGTTCAGAGCAGATCTTCAGTAGTCTCGGACACACTTTATCCGGGCCTGCTGCTTTCCTGGGACGGAGCTCCCTCAGCTGCCCTCTGACCTGGTCTGTGGTGATGTGAGGCGGGGATTGTGTTGAGGTGGAGGAGGAGGAGGAGGGGGGTGTTGTGGTATCGGGGGGAGGGGTGTAGAGGGAAGAAGGAGCGATGGCTACAGTGAGGGTGGGGGGGACAAGGGATGGTTGAATCGGTTATTGTTCCTGCGTTACCCATGGCTTGTTATTAAGTTAAGAGCTGAGAGACCACGTCTGTGCAGAAGTTCAGGTACTCTGTCAGAAAATGTGTCATTCCCTCTATGTCTTCACCGTGCGGGTTGATCTGCACATCCCAGACCGTGGTGTTGTAACAGACTCTCAGGGCACTTTCCATCTCAGGGGACCACCTCTTGATGGTGTGAGTTGTCACCGGCTGTTTTTGGCCCGGGGGTATACAATGGCTGTAGGTGAACCAGTTTGTGATCACACGTCCACAGTGGGAGGAAGCATACAATTGTCCTGTTGTTTCTGGTGGGACATTCAACAACCTGGTGAAAAACAGTAGAAATCTAAAGTTGCATGATTAAAAATACCCAGAGATGATCATAAATGCCTCAGGGTGCTGTGTCTGCAGCCTTGCAGTGACTGAGTGGATCTTGTCACAGGCAGTGTCCGCTCTCGGAGGGATGTAAACACAGACGGTGATCTTGTGACTCAACTCCCTCAGCAGATAATATGTCCGAAGGCTAAGAGCTAGCAGCTCGAGGTCCCGGCAACAAGAGACTGTCTTTACTGAGATTTGTCCTGGGTTACACCAGCAGTTATTCATAGACATGATGAGTCCCCCACCTTTGCTTTTTCCGCTCGCTTTTGTAAAGTGAGACTGGTCTGTAGCTGCCACATGAAGTAGGATCCCCATCTTTCTTCAGGAGCAATGGAATAGATGCCTCATACAAGGACACTGGCAGTCTGCCTTCATTAAAGGAGTCATTGAACATTCTCACAAGGATGGGGGCTAATAGCATTGAGTATGCCTCAAAGAACTGGAGTAAGTTCCATCGAGTTTTACAAGTTCCTCAGCAATTTCCACCAGCCTAGCCTGTTTGAGAAATGTAGGATATCACCTGTCCCCGGACAGTAGCTTTAAGCGCTTCCCACAGAATGCCGCTGCTGATGTCAGGGGTGTTATTGAACTCTATGTAAGAACGGATTTGAGTCGCAACAAAGTCTGTAAACTATCTGTCCAACAGCAAGTGTGAGCTGAACCTCCATGGTGAACCTGGAATTGTATCCCGTGGAAAACTGATGGAAGGAGCATGGTCAGATGTGACTATTGGTTGATATTAACACATATTCACACAGTCGAGGAGGTTGTGTGGAGAAAGAGTTACCATTGGATTTTTAAACCTCCAGGGATCAGAAATTTCCAAATGTGATGCATATGTTTTTACTCTGTGTGCTGATTTTGATAGTATAATCTGTGTGAGAGAAGATCTGTCAAGAGCCACATCCTGCACCAGTCTGAAGTCCCCATCCATGATAATGCGTTGACTGTCAGCGTTTGGGATTTTGGCAAATAGCCTTGTAAAAAACTGTTCATCGTCCCATGTGGGGGCATAAACCAAAACTAAGACCACTGGTGTGTTCTGGAGTGTGCCCGAAACTATGACATAATGGCCATCAGTATCTAGGATTACATTTGTCTGCTCAAACAGGACCCTTTTATGAATGATGATGGCTACCCCTCTAACTCTATCTGTAAATTTGGAATGGAATAAGTTAATATGTGGGGTGTCAGCTGATCTGAGATGTGTTTCCTGCAGAAACATCACATCACCCTTAAGGTGCTGTAACTGTGTCAGGACCTTACTGATTTTGATTGCGTTGTTCATTCCCTTATTATTCAAGGAGATCAGACGCACTCCTGTACCTGTCTTTACAGCATTAGCTATAGGAACACTGATAATAAGTTACAGTAGAATGACACTGTGTGACCTGAAGTATTCTGCAGTAGTGGAGGAAGGAAGAGAGGGGAGGAAGGGTAAAACAGAGCAAACAAAACAAAACAAAAAAAGGGTGAAAAGAAAAAAAGGGGACGACGACGCATAAAACAGAACAAAACAACATAAGATAAGACAGTGACATTCTGACCAATATGAGGGCTACTCCCATAGAAAAAAAAACCTTCTGAGCTCTCCAGCTCGCAAATAATAGCTAAACTGAGCTTCCGGGGTCTCCTCCCTTAACTAACAGTGTTTGACCCCTTAGAGAAGAAACAAAATAATAAACTGAGAAGATATACCGTATATTCCAGAGCAAACTGTGTGAAGTAAGTCAAATCAGCCAGCAGAGTGCGCCAAGACGCCTTAGGGCAGGCAGGCCATGAGGGTATTTTTCTACATCAGATAAGATAAATATAATCCCTGTATGAAACCCCACCATCCACTCTGGGTTAGAATGCACATGGTCACATCTGTACAGGTCACCTCTGTACATCAGTCTATGATAAGTGTCAGGATTCATGAAAGCCCTTAGACCAAACAGTGAACAAGAATACTTCGGTTAACCCTATGGTGATGGGTTATAAAAATTACAAATTAAATAAAATAAAGCTGTGAAGAAAATATATAATAACGAACTGAAAGCCACATGTGAACACTGGATCTCAAGTCAACATGTCCACAGTGTGTTAAAATGTGGCTGTGCGGTGCTGCTCCAAGAGGTTAGTAATGGCCATGCTAATCTCGCCGCCTGCCTTTTCTGTGGGGCTAGCCTTCGCCTCCTGGTCTTTTACAGTCTGTCTGGTTGCATGCGTCTGCATATTTAGGTGGTGTATCCAAGACAAATATTATTACTGTAGTGACTTATGAAAAGGGGTTATGAAAAGTAAAATTGCGGGAGCAAGACCCGTGTCTACTCCTTCTCAGCCAAACCGGAAGTCCTTTTGTATTTTTTTGTGATAAATCACTAAAACTTTAAGTTATTTATAGGTTGAAATCCTGAAAATCATTGAATGTTTGGTCGTTTTGAGCAGGTTTTGTTTAAGAAATTTATGAAAAAAAATGAAAAAGAATTTAATATCTGATGATTTTATAGCAGTGTTTTGTGCATGGACGTTTTCAGCCACGAAGGTCTCCAAAGGGAGAAAAATGCAGAACTAGAGTACAAAAGACATGACAGACAAAAAAACATTGGATTTCACAAATTTGGCTAAAAACAAGAGTTCTTACCACAACCTGAAATACAGCCAAAAAAATCATAAAATCCCCCAAAAAAGACACAAGGATTAAGAGGGCATGGATGAGCCACTTATTCCATTCCAAATTTACAGATAGAGTTAGAGGGGCAGCTATCATCATTCATAAAAGGAGGCGACAAATGTAATCCTAGATACTGACAGCCGCTATGTCACAGTTTCGGGCACACTCCAGAACACACCAGTGGTCTTGGTTTTGGTTTATGCACCCACCTGGGACGATGAACAGTTTTTCACAAGGCTATTTGCCAACATCCCAAACGCTGACAGTCAACGCATTATCATGGGTGCGGACTTCAATCTGGTGCAGGATGTGACTCTTGACAGATCTTCCCCTACACAAATTAAACGATCCAAATCAGCAAACACAGTAAAAACATATGCAACACAGTCGGGAATTTTGTCTCCTTTTTTTAGATGTACACCACACATTCTCCCTAATTGATTTCTTTTTACTCGATAACAATCTCCACGACTGTGTGAATGCATCACCCAATAGCCACTTCTGACCATGCTCCTACCACAGTTGACATTAGTTTTCCACTGAATACAATTCCACATTCACCATGGAGGTTAAGCTCACTCTTACTTTTGGATAGTAAGTTTAAAGATTTTGTTGCGACTTAAATATGCTCTTAAATAGAGTTTAATGACACCCCTGGCGTTAGCAGTGGCACTCTGTGGGAAGCGCTTAAAGCTACTATTTGGGGACAAGTGATATCCTATGTTTCTCAAATGAGAAGGGCTGAATGGGCTAGGCTGGTGGACATTGCGGAGGAACTGTTAAAACTTGATGGAACTTACTCCACTTCCCTTACTCTTAATGACACGCATAGTGGAGAGACAGCTGTGACAATCCAAACAAAGTTTTTTTTTAGCAGGAAAATAAGGCAGAGAGACTCCTGGGACAGCAGGCTCGTGCAGCTAGTGCTTCCAGGCTGATCTCTAAAATTCAACTACCGGACAGTAGCCACCTTTCTGATGCAGTGATTATCAACACTTATTTTTCTGATCTTTACAATGCACTACATACTTTTGAATGCAGCCCAATTACTGCAGCGAACCCTAATCACTTAGATTGTTTGCCGTGTCCTCAGATTGATATAAATATCTCTAGGGAACTCGGTAGACCCATCTCTCTGTTGGAAGTGCATGAAGCGATCAAATCTATGCAAAACAGGAAATCTCCTGGTCCTGATGGTTTTACAGGCGAGTTCTTTAAGGCGTATTCGATGCTATTAGTCCCCATCCTTGTGAGAATGTTCAATTACTCCTTTACTGAAGGCAGACTACCAGCGACCTTGTATGAGGCATCTATTACATTGCTCCTGAAGAAAGACAGGGATCCAGACCGGTCTCACTTTTAAACATAGATTGTAAGATCCTTGCTAAGGAATAAACCAGCCTGTATCAAAAAAACTCCCTAAATATGAAGGGGGACTCGCACTTCCTCATTTTCACCACTACTTCTGGGCCTGCAACATTATTAAACTCCGCAGTGAAGTGGCAGATGTCTGCCCATCCTGGGAGAAGGGTCCAGCTGCAGACATGGGTGGTTCCGTCATGACACAAGAACGCCCACTCGGCGTTCCTGGTAGCGTTTCATTGACCAATCACAAAGAGTTTCGCAAGGCATACTGGGTATGCTTCCCTTAGCTGATGATCGCTAACAGCAACAGCACAACATTCTAGTGTTGTGGTATCAGGCATGAAATGAAATAGAACTGGTAATAATTGCATAGGCAGGAGTTTAAATAGTTTCCAGCCAATCAGAATTTCCACTAGCAAGTTTTTTTACCAGTGAAAATAAAAGTAGTGCCATGAGTGCCACTGAATGCATTTGATCATTTTATTAACATTGTTGGCTTGCAAAAAAAACATATCAAGTACAATACATACAACAAAATATACACAGCAAGTGCAAACATTTAATTTCAAGCTTCGAATCTCTCTCTCTCTCTCTCTCTCTATATATATATATATATATATATATATATAGATATCTATCTATCTATATATATATATATATATCAGGGGTGGGGAACCCTGCTCCTTGAGGGCCACTGTCCTGCATGTTTTAGGTTTCTCCCGGCTGTAACACACCAACTGACGTTACAGATTTCCTCGGATTGACTTTGAGTTTGACAAAATCTGATGCTAACTGCTAATGCTAATGTCAGCTAACAATAATATTAGCTCATTAGCTGGTGTCTTTCGGCTGCTTTACAGCAAGAGTACAAACCACAGCTTGGTTGTTATTCCTGAAACACTTGTGTTGGTTCATGTGGAAGCTGACAAACATTAGAAAATTAAACTTAGGGTGCGCAGAGTCTCCATGATAATGACCATCCCTCACAGTCGGGGCGTCAGCAGCACTGGAGCCTAATAAAGCTGCTGTACCGACAGCAGACCGGCAAAATAAGAAAGAGTGCCTTAATGTTACACATCTGTGTTTAGTACCGTCACCCGCAAACACACTCAAGCACGAAGCTAGCACCGTCACCTATACCATAAAAAATTTGGATCCACTTCAGGAAGCAGTACGGCTTGCGTGGGGCTTCGATCCTTGCCCCAGTTTTGAATAACTATGCGTTTCTTTCTTGTGGCACCAACCAACCAACATTTCACATATGGTCAGATAAGGGCCTCAAAACTCTTAATGACCTGTATGACGAAGCTGTTTTTGTGTCCTTTGCATTTTTGTCGGACAAATACAGCCTGCCTAATAGCCACTGCTTTCGGTACCTTCAAATGGGACATTTGATCCAAAAGCAATTCCCACATTTTCCAAACTGCCCCCCTTAAGCTGAGATGGACCAATTCCTGGCTCTCAACGTACGACATAAAAGACTGATATTATTATTGATATTGATAATAAGATCGCTCTTATGAGCCCAGTCCCCACTGTAGCACCTAAAAATGCATGGGAAAAGGATTTGGGGGTAGACATTACTGAGGTCCAGTGGAGGGACATTTTAAAACTGGTCCACTCATCCTCAATTTGTGCCAGGCACGGCCTATTACAGTGGAAGGTGCTTCATAGAGCCCATTTCACCAACGCTAAATTGGCTTAGATATACCCTAGTCACAGTGACGCTTGGTACCATTGTAAGCAGTCCCCAGCCGACCACACACATGTTCTGGAACAAAGCTTTCTGAATTTTGGTCCGATATATTTCAAACCCTCAAACAGGCTCCTAACCCAAATTTGGAACCCAATCCCCTAACTGCTCTTTTTGGGCCCCCTCCATCTAAAAATCTGCCCATTACTACACAATGTGTCGTGGCCTTTACCACCCTGCTCGCCAGACATAACATTCTCCACCGACTCATAACAGTTAATACGTGAAATTTTACAATGTCTAAGGTTGGAGAAGTTCAGGTTTTCACAGAGTGGATCTTTGACAGCATTTCACAAAACTCGGGACCCACTGCTGGCTCTCATTAGTAATAGTCTCACTGTGATTCCTGATGATACTGAGGACACTTCAAAATTTAATAAAAAGTAGCAATGGATGTAGAAAAAGAACATTAACTGCTGGATGAGACAGTCAAAATCTATTTACCTAAAATTCTGTAAAATTCCATTAGATCTGCATGTCATGTTGTTTTCTTCTTTTTCTTTTTCTTTTTACAATTATTGAAGATGATAGTTTTATCTGATGGGACATGCCTTCTCCCCAAGCCGATATACATTGAAAGAATAAAGGCCCAAAAAGGGTTACCGTACAGTTATTGTAGTGCTTGAAGCAGTTACTGCGCATGTCAATTACTGGTGATACTGACTTATTTTGTGGTGCTTCAGGCACCCCTAATTTGTGTTTCTCCTTCAAGAGCTATATTATAATATTATGAAAAATATTACACTGACACACCAGAGAATCATACTAAGAATTTCTCATGACTGCGCTCTTACCAAAAACAATACTAATGTTTAGTACAGACATGATTTTCTGATCATTGCCCAATTCAACTATAACACGGAATAGTTGTATAATTACATGAAATAATGCAAACCCGTGTGGCATGTTTTAACATGGTTGAATATGTACCTGAGCAGGATTTGACTAAGAAGTTCCGTGCTCTTTGCCTGGGGAATGTTTCAATGCATTTTTCTGTCCTTTTTTTCCTTGTGATTACAAGTTTTCTTTTTGTAAACATCAAGGCATGACCGGACAAGCACCTATGCTCCTGAAAATGAGCATTATATACCTTTCCCCAAGGAAATCCCGCAGTTAGGCATTTAGGAAAAGTGCAGGGCAAATCCATCCTGAGTTCAGGAAGTAGAAATCAGTCAAACACCTGGACCAGCTCTGCACAATGGAGTAGGTACATTTGATGAGTTTTTATTTTTAATGTTCCTGGCAGATGAGAAGGCAACTTCAGCTCCTTGGAGTTCAGCCAGCAGCTCCACTCCCATACTGGTAATGACCCCACACAGTGACTCTACATCTTGCACCATTCAGCTGATAACCAGAGGAATTTCACTCCCAGTTTCAACGCCCATGTCTGCTTTTACTTTAATCACACATGCTTTCCTCTGCTAGTTTATAAACTCCATTCTAACAATGTATAAACTAGGTAAAGTGTGAAAATGTTTCACCATACAGTCTTTAAAGGCCATTGCCCAGATGCATTAAACCACTGCTACGGTTGTTCTTGAATTTCCATCTAAGGATACCTGAGGGAAAAATAGGATTTAAGGATTTCCTTTGGGTGTTGTAAGGGAAACCCTTAATTTCTTAAATGTTTGCCCTTAACTACCTAAGTAATTCCTCATGTGTTGTTAGAAGGTACTTAGTAACCACTTTCCTCAGAAACTATCAAGGGACCCATAGCTGTGTCTTAAATGTGACATAATTGGTGGAAGATAAGAATATTGCTGCGTTTCAGTAGTGGTTCAACACGCCCTTGTTCACTTCACCTCACCACTTTCCCTCGGGGGAATCCCCGCCCCTATCTTAAGGGTCGTTCCATTAGTCTGATAAACTGAAGGAAACTTGGTGAGATGGACGCTCAGAGGGCTGAGTGATCGAGTGAACGATGGTCCACTAGAGGTGGATATCACCCACAATGCATTGCAGTTGTGCATTTGGTGGAAGATAATACATCCAGGGGTTTGTGGCAGTGATGGACGAAAAACTCTGTGATTGCTCACCACTAAAGAAAAACAATATACATAAATAAAGAAACTTTTTATCATCACCAAAAAACTTCACTATCTGACATGTTTTTCAGTTTTCTATGAATGATATCTGATTACATGTGTGGGCTGTTCGCCTGTTTAGCAGATAGTTTCAGGAGAAAATCTCATTGATGCTTCATATTTTACTGAAAAATGACAGGTTTCTGTAAATATTTAGTCTACTTAGTTTATATATCTATTAGGGGTGGAACGGTTTATTGAAAAAATCTGACCCGTTCGGTAAGCATGTCACAGTTTGATACACGTGTGTACCTTTCGGTTTATGAGGTGCAACGTAGCGTAAGCTTTCATGACCGCTGTCCTTTCTCGTGTCCATCTCAGCGCTACGTCTCAGCGCGTCAAACGCTCCCGCTCCGCTCTTCTTCGTGGGTTTCAGAATCCTCTTGGCAACAGCTCGCTAAGCTCCGCTCTGTTGTTGTTCTAAATCGTTTCAGTCTGGTTAAATCTGTGGTTAAATCACCACATCAACGTCTCTTTCTACTCTGACAGAGAATGGACGGAGAAGTTTTTGTTTCTGTCACAGTGAAGCCTGTGTTTACTCTGCAGCCATATCGGTGTGTAAAGAGGATAAGTTGAGAAGGCATTTTCAGAAAAATCAAGCTACTCTGCATTTATGTTACGTTCATTTTTGTCAGTCCAGTTTTTTATTAGTAAACTAGTGTTTCATATGTACTTGTAAGCCTGTTAAAGTAACTAGTTACTGAAGTGATCAGATAAATGTAGTGCAGTAAAAAGTCAAATATTTCCACTGATTTCTAGTAGAGTAGAAGAATAAAGTAGCATGTAAATAAAATACTCAAGTAGCCATAAACTTTACTTTAGTCCAATAATTAAGTGAAAACCTCTGGTTAACAGGTTTGTTAATTTAACAAGGATTGTTTTTTGACAAGCTTGTTGAGGCCTATGACTAATATTTACATTGATACAATAAAGACAATATACTGTATGCACTCCTATGTTGCTGCGTTGTTTTACAATATCCATTAATGTGATGCTCATATTTTCCCAGCCCCTCATTTTGGATCATTTTCGTCAACCGGCCTCAAGTCCAAATTAATTAAATAACCCTGATGCCCTATTTCAATCAGTTCAGTGCTTTCTGTTTGTGCGTATTTTAGTTAAAGAAAACCTATTTTCTTCTTTTTTTTCCTAAGATTTGATAATGTAAAAGTGTTCATATTCTTACCTAGAATTTTGCCAAATAAATATATAAATGCGTAAATGTAGCAATTTGTCTCCTACTGTTTCAAAATCTCACTCCACTCTCATTTAAGATTGTTACAGTAATCCCTAAACAAGCTGCCTTATCATTTCAGTTTTTGCATGTTTGCATGATATGTCCTTAAGAATATCTGATTGATTTTTTTTTTAATTATTAGGCTTTAGATCTGATACATGGTATTTTTAGAATCTAAAACAAATAGAAAAAACAACCGAACCGAACCAAAAAACCGTGACCCCAAAACCATGATATGAACCGAACAGTGGATTTTGTGAACCGTTCCACCCCTAATATCTATACTTGACTTGCTGGTTTCCTAACATTATCTGTAAACACATGGAATAAATTTTATTTTGCAATTTATCAGAGCAATAATAATGATTATAATCCTGATACAGATCAAAAACAGAAATTTCTGAATAAAAGATTATGCAGCTGTTTACAAAGTGTAGAAGGTGCAGATATATTACAATCATCCGTGAAAAAACGCCTTCCTCTCATTAAAATTAGTCTAAAGGTATTTGTGATTATTAGTAAGAAGCAGTAGAGCTCTAAACTTGCACCTGGTGGTGGATCCATGATAGTTTGGGCTGAAGTGAACGAGGGCAGGTGAGTTTCATTTCCTAAACGTGGAACAGGTCTGCTCTGTGTCCCCAGAGTCAGAACTGAACATGGGTGAGGTCTGCTCTGTGTCCCCAGAGTCACAACTAAACATGGGACAGGTCTGCTCTGTGTCCCCAGAGTCAGAACTAAACATGGGTCAGGTCTGCTCTGTGTCCCCAGAGTCAGGACTAAACATGAGACAGGTCTGCTCTGTGTCCCCAGAGTCAGAACTAAACATGGGACAGGTCTGCTCTGTGTCCCCAGAGTCAGAACTAAACATGGGTCAGGTCTGCTCTGTGTCCCCAGAGTCAGGACTAAACATGAGACAGGTCTGCTCTGTGTCCCCAGAGTCAGAACTAAACATGGGACAGGTCTGCTCTGTGTCCCCAGAGTCAGAACTAAACATGGGACAGGTCTGCTCTGTGTCCCCAGTGTCAGGACTAAACATGGGACAGGTCTGCTCTGTGACCCCAGAGTCAGGACTAAACATGGGACAGGTCTGCTTTGTGTCCCCAGAGTCAGGACCAAACATGGGACAGGTCTGCTCTGTGTCCCCACAGTCAGAACTAAACATGGAGAGGCAGCATTCAGTTTTTATGCTCCAAATCTGGAACAAACTTCCAGAAAACTACAGGTCTGCTGCAACTCTTATTTCTTTTAAACAAAGACTGAAAACTTTTCTATGTGCTGCTGCTTTTCAGTAAACTGCATTGTAACTTCTGTAACTGTAACCATCTTTTATGTTTTAAATGAACTTTTATGCGTTTTAAATCTTTTATATGTTTTAGATTACCTTTTATATGTTTTAAATGTATATGTTTTATTTCTCCCCATGCTTTTAATTTTTTATGTGAAGCACGTTGAATTGCCTTGTTGTTGAATTGTGCTATACAAATAAACTTGCCTTGCCTTGCCTTGCCTTGTCTAGACTGAATATTTAACACAGCTCAACACATCCAAATGATACCAACCGAACAAATATGAGAGACTCTGTATCATTAGAAATGTATCATTCTATCCGACTGATATTTAATTCAGTTAAAACATTTCTCCAAATATCTCAATATAATAATATTTTTACCAGCATCGACAATCAGAATACCCAACTGTCCTGTCTGTGTTTTGTTTGTCTTGTAGAAGAGTGGTCACTGATGCAGGAAGAGGAAATCCAGCAGAGCAGATGGCGGCGCTCCCCTCGTGATAAAAACTCGCCAAGAACATCAAGGAGGAACAGCAAGAAGAAAAAGAGCAGTCATGACTGCCACTTGGAGAGAAAGGAGATGCGAGTGAGGGATCTCGGTCTTGGCTATGACTCGGATGAAATTGTTCTCTTTAAGTATTGTGTTGGGACATGCCATAGCTCCCGCAAGAACTATGATCTGGCCCTCAAGGCTCTGATGGACAATGGAAGCATCTCCGGCAGCAAGAAGGTCAGCAGTCACCCCTGCTGTCGGCCAACCCGTTACGAGACAGTGTCCTTCATGGACACCCAGACTGCCTGGCAAACAATTAAGTGGCTCTCGGCGGCCAACTGTAGCTGTTTGGGCTGAGTGTAAAGAAGAGGATCTATCTGCATTACATAAACACAGAAAAGCTGTTGTGTGAAAGACCCGGATATCATGAGGCTTGGCCTCTATAGTGGGTGACTGAAGCCTCGTTCATGTGAACTGAGGTGTTGGCCTGGGCCAGGGCCTTCCCTCCGCTAATAGCTCGGCTGTCATTTATGGAGGTTCAGATACCTTAAGACAAAGCCATATGGCACCAGCAGGATATCTGGATGTTTGCCACCAGCCTGGTGCAGTAGCAGGTTTGTTTAAATGCAACCAGCAATAAGCACGAGCCAGTCCATAATGGACTATATTTTGTGTCCTTTATTCAGCCTATTGAAGGCTTACGGCAGCCATGGTGGAGGGCTTCAGCTCTTTGTCAAAAGAAAATCTGAGGAGCTGATAACATTTCTAGTTGTGCAGCCTGGCTTTCTCACCAGAATTTAGTATGTTTCATTGATAACTTCTGTGTTCTTTTTGACTGGGAGCTGTTGATTTCACCAGTACCTCGTTATCAGCTTTCTACAGTAGTTACACTAGCTACTCCTCCAGTAGATGCTAGCAGTAGAAGAGGCTAACTGCGTGCAGACAGGGTCATCCCTATGTTCCCCTGGTCCTATGTTCTCTGCTCTCATAAGCCTATGCCTTCGCTGATTTAATTCAGCATTTTGTTAGAGTTAGGGGTTACGGTTAGGGTTAGGGTCAGGATAAGGGGGTAGTGTTAGGGTCTACATAGGCCTATTTGCCGTGGAATTCAGCACTGATTGTGGAAAAAATAACAGACCTGGGAACATCGGACAATTTCTCTGAAAAGCAAAGCAGTACATAGGACCTTTTTTGGGGGAAAGCGGGAAACATCTGCCTTTTTTTTTTTTAAGGGAACATAGGTATGCTCCCCATGCAGACATACTCCAGCAGGTATTAATTTGTGTCCACAAATGATTAATTTGTGCCAATTAATTAATAGATTGTCAACATCATTAACTATTTCCCTGAAAACAAAGAATGTCTAAGATTACACAACCTAGGGCTGTGCGATATGACGATATGTGTCGTGTGACGATAGAAAAATGTCTTTCGTTTCATGATTTGCTTTTTCATTTATCTCGCGGTGTCATAAATCATGCACTTTAAGAAGCAGCCAGCTGAAGCCTGCATTACGTTCACAGTGCAATTAAAAAGAATAAATAGTCCAAGAATGTACTGGGAAAACGTATTTTGCAGGTCACATGTAGTGACAGCTTACATTAAATTAAACATTAAATTAAGAAACAAATAGGCCTATCTGAATACTGACAATGAATATCAAATACCTTCCCAATGAAAGAATATTTGAGTATTTAGGTTGAGCCCTAAATTTATTGTTTAATTTTTAATGTATATTTTTTCAAGTATTTTAATCACAAAGTAATAGGAAATAAGCCTTTCTATGTGGTGATTTTACATAAACTACTCTTTAACTTGATTTACAGATAATGTGCTATACCGTGATATATATTGTTATCAGGATATGAAATGACTTATATATGATGATTTTTGTCATATTGCCCAGCCCTAACACAACCTTAAGCTTTAAATCGAAAACCTGAAGGCAATCTTCTTATCTTCATCAATAATTTAAAAAAAACAGGCAATATAAAGGCAGTCCATTCAGATTGTGTGTGTCCTCTTGTATTGTCAATGCTGTGGAGTATGGTTAATAAACACTTGATTATCATTCTGGGATAAGGGGGAAGAAATCGTGCTCATCTTTGGTGGCGCTAAGCCAATGGTGCTCGCAAAACAGATGAGAGATAGTGAAAGGGGCCTCAGACTTTATCCCAGCACTGTACATCGAATGAATGAGAAGTTGCACTCACACTTGGCATTCATATCATGCCCAAGCACGATTCATGGCTAAAGTGTAGTTCATTCAACCAGTATCGTTCCGTGCCTAGGTACACTTCCCGACCCTGGCCCAGGTGAGAGAGGTGGGCTTTAGCACAGCATGACTGCACATGAAGGAGCACGAGCATAGAAGGCGGTCCTGATGACTATTTTTTTGCGACTGTACCCTGTGAAGTGACATATTTACACCTGTAGAAGGGTGTAAATAAGTCAATAACATTACCTTGTTTTCTGTGCTGCTCTCCATTTTGTGGCTAAAACCCAACCAAGACTGTGCATTTTCAAAAGCAAAGTTACACCTTGCGCTGACATCAATCAGTGATGTGTCCTGTCTTTGTGTCACATTGTTGAAATGCAACATCCCAATGACAGTCTAACCTGAAATACAATTGCAACTTTAAAAAGATTCTGTGTGAATTGAATTGCATCTATATTAAAATATATTTTAAATTGTAGACGGTTGATGGTTTTACATGTGGTTAGCAATGAGATTCATCAGCTTCAGAAGTCTGCATGTAAGACATTTTAATATTGGCATTTCTTTCTGTTAGTTTGGCGTCTATTTAGCGAGCTAAAAAAAACAAAAACGAAATAATTTGTTCAGGTCACAGTAATCACTGTCTCTGAAAAACTAGTTCACCTTATCAGACATTTACTTTTAGTTTAAAGTTTTAGTCAGTAATATTTTTCATATAGTTAATTGCCTGTTAAATTCCTATCCATCAAAAAGTGAGTTAAAATAATGGGGATTGAGTATACTGTATGACCTACTAATGAAGGAACTTGCACTTACCTTTTTGCTGAGTTATACGATCCGAGTGTCGGTGGCCACATTCCTGCACTAAAATCAAATGTGCCGCACAGTTAGTGACATTTTTTCCGTCAGTCAGCAGGGGTTGGTCTACCCAGGTGGTGCTTGTCACTACCACGTTCTTACATGGTTGTTTTTAGCCTATAATACTTATCCATTATTTGCCAATAGCCAGTTATGCTGTGAACCTCCATAATGGAGTTAAATGTGATTTCTGGACATTAGTAAATCAACACAAAGCCTCTATTAAAACAAAGTCAAGACGGCATGACACAAACAGCTCCAAGTAGACCCAAACCTCCATTTAACTACTATGATGTGAAGACACGCTATAAAGAACGTTTTAGTTTATAGAGGTTTTTGTGTTATGTTTTGTTTTGTTTTATTTTATAAATATAATGGTCTTCATAAGACCAACATTTGCTTTCACCATGTGACACAAAAGCCGCTCTCTTTAAGAAGCGCTGTATTACCATGGTAACTTGTGATTTCAACCAAACCTGGTCAGGAGGAGGTTTTCAGGTAAGACTTAGAGCTAAGTGACCTAGACTTTGGTGTTCAATCGGCTCCTTAAAGCTCAGATCAGCTTCCTAGACTTCCTTTATGAGAGACACAGGTTCTCTTCAGAGGGTATTCACTATTTGATCGTCCTTGTTGGACCTTATGTGGGCAATGTTACACAAAGAAGACGTGCACTTAGTGTTGAGCAGTGTGTTTTTGGTTCACTGTGATTCTTTGCCGATTCCATATTTGCACGCAGTCAGTGATGTTGAAAATCTGAGCAAAAATACGGTGTGCTGTGCTATCCTGAAGGTTGTAGCTGTGCTCAACTCAATGCTCAATATGTTCGTGAAGTTTCTGAGCTTTTTGCCCAATCGAGTCTGGTCATAGTCCTTCAGGTAAAAGGAAACCTCCGCCTCTGTTAGAGAGTGGTAGAGTGGAGGCAGTGTCCTCTGTGAGACGGTGCGGGATTCCCATGCGATGTGCAGTTTAAAAAAATCCAATTCTTATGTCACATGGAAAACATATTCACTAAAGGTTATGGAATTATGGCCAGTGTGGTGTATTACACCTTCGAATTCCCTGAAATATAACTTAAAGCATTTTTAAAACATTATCAATCTGTTTGGATTAATGTTGATAAATTCTGCATTTGGCATGGTTATCTTTAGACAATATGCAGAATCTTTTCACTTACAGATTTACATGATCTGGCTTTTTTTTGCCAGAACGCCTCCCTAGCCCCCTTGCTGTTATCATACTTTCTACAGGAGTTCATTATAATGATCTGCTCCTCTTGAGTGAAATCTGCGGCCCTTTATCTATCCAAAGGGTGAGTCAAATGACGCGATATGCACCCTTTTTATGGTAATGCGCATTGAAACTAAAGCAGAAAACCTAGCTTGACAAATTAACTCTAATGTGAGTTTTGTGGGACTGTTGAACTTCGTATTCGTCGATCCAGGTTATCCAAAGAAACCCTGGGTATGTTCAGCGCGCTTCATAGTACAGCCCTCAGGTCAATTCAATTCAATTTTATTTATAGTGCCAAATCATAACAAAAGTTATCTCAGGACACTTTACAAACTAGGTAAGGACCACACTCTATGACTTATTTATGATAAACATAGACCCAACAATTCCCCCGTAGAGTACGGTGGCAACGAAAACCTTCCCTATTACAGGCAGGAACGTCAGACAGACCCAGCTCTGTGGAGGAAGGAGGAAGGCCATCTGTCTTGACCGATTGGGGAGGAAGAAAAGGAGAGAGAAAGAGAGAAAAGACAGATGGGCAGAGAAAGACAAAGACAGACACAAAGACAGACACACTTCCAGTAACTATAATAATATCTATAGTAATGTGAATATGACTTATATGTTATGGCAGTTAATACAGCAGAATAGTAGAAACAAGCACAGCTAAGGTTATAAATTATAATAGTAGCAGGAAGCGTCATGCAGGACCACGGCAGCAGGCACCACCACGATCAGCAGAGACCTGCGGATGACAAAGCACAAACAAGGAAAGGAAAGCAAATGAAAGCAACTATTGTCTTTCAATGTATCTCACACACATTTTAAGTTTACCAATACAAAAGTATTTGACATTCATAACGCTTTACATGACCGCAGTGGCTATCTAAATTCAGAAAAGTAGATCACATCCTAACATTCTATCCTCTAGCCAACCTATGCTAATTGTAAATACCACAGTAGCTCTGGGGTTCTTGTTTAAGCACAGTTTGTTTACACCTCTGTCAACAGTTTATTGCAGGATGCCATCACGAATATAGTCATGAGCCAACCATCACTCAGAGTGACAGCTTTTCACCACATGGTCTATTTTCAGATCAGGCATGACATGATTCCACTCACAACCACCAGGCCTGCAGTTTGAACCAAATAAGTGTGCTTGTGTATCACTCTTAAAGCGATAATTACATGTAATGTGGTCACATCTAATTTAACTGATCCAGATTAGTTGCAGAAACAGGTCTGCAAAGAAGCCATTTAGACTGTGACATTTATCACCACCAACTCCTGGTTTAAATGTTATCAGACGATTGAATTTGTATTATCAGTTGTTCTCACTACCATAGTTACAGTATGAGGCAGTATGGCCCTACTCTACTTCCTAGTTGGTTCAGTAGGCTG
Source organism: Echiichthys vipera (assembly GCF_963691815.1). Taxonomy (NCBI): domain Eukaryota; kingdom Metazoa; phylum Chordata; class Actinopteri; order Perciformes; family Trachinidae; genus Echiichthys; species Echiichthys vipera. The sequence continues at coordinate 34,282,006 of NC_139828.1, read as the reverse complement.
TTACCCTCTATTCTGTTGATAAGCTGGATCACCCATCTTGCTCTCAACATCTTGAATGGCTGCTCTTAGATGAGGAAGTATGAAGCGCAACCAGGGTAAGGAGGAGCATTAAAACAGAGAGCGCAATTTGTATACCATGTGAAACTTGGAAAGGGGCCATCCACGCGAGACGAGTTTTTCTGTAAATGCAAAGGTTTTGTATGGTTTTGGGCGATCATCCAAATGGATGGGACGTTATAGGAGCCTGAAAACGTTATTTTCTGAAACTGGGTCCCAGAGTGGATAAATTTCAGAATGGCGCCCTTGCTTTGTCATCTGGCCAGCTAATCTGCATATTTTTGTGCAACACCCACTGCTGACCGCCTGTGACTGTTTTAACGTCAGAGTGTCCAAAACACCACAAAAGTCTCCAATAACACCAAAAACAGTCGCTAGATTTGTGCATGCTCCGTCTCTTCTTCTCCATTTTTGGTGTATTTCTGTGGCAGAGTTACAGCTCCACATATACAGAAAACAAGGGGAGGAAAGGTTGTTTTGGGACATGTGGACATACCCTAAGGGAGCACTCACACTGTCCATCCGTAGCGTGCCCAAGCACGTTTCACGGGTAAAGTCTAGTTCGTTTGACCAGTGTGAGTGCAACCGTACCGCAACTAGGTGCAGTACGCTTGCCAGCCACGGCCCGTTTGGGAGAGGTGGGCTTTTGTAAAGCACGTTTGCACATGTATGAGCACCAGCGTACGCAAGTGTACGAGCATGAGGCCATGTTCGGACATAGAAAAAAGAAGGATGGACCATGCACGGACATTTAAAACAATGGTGGCGAAAGGTTCACGTTGGTGTGATGCGGAGGTAGAGTGTTTACTGCAGATTTGGTTGGATGAAAAAGACAAGTACCCTAAAGCAGGGGGCACGGTACGGATGGACAGTGTGAGTGCGGCCTAAAAGTCACAGTGACTTTATTTAAATGAGGTGTTGTTTGGTTGCCTGACCTAACACCACGAAGGTGAGCATTATAATGCAAACCATGATTTCTTCCTAAACCTAACCATGTAGTTTTGTTGCCTTACCATAAGTAATTTGGTTTGGTTTAGTTTGAAGTTGAGTGTTAAAAAGTGGAATATGTGAATATAGACGATAACAGCCATCTGAACCTACTGGTGGTAGCAGGCTCCTCATAACCCATAGCTATGACAAGAGATAGTTGTGTCTCTTGCCACTGAAATTATAATGTAACAATCATGAAACATATTTATTTATTACATTAAATGCAAAAATGTATTTGGTTATCTGCTCAACATTTTTATTACATTATATTCGGTTAATGACATTTTTTTTAAGTACTTGCATTTTTTGCAGTTACATTATCAGTTTCATGGCACACTTTTCTTGCATTGGCACCAAATGCTGGCTCTGGATGTAAATAGTATGCTGCAGTTTTATCTGGATATTGCACATAGTGATTACACTGTAAAAGTAATATTTGCAATACTATGCGTGTGTGTGTAACTTGTGTGCAACTGTTGCAAGCTTTGTCACCACTGCACTGCACATGTTTATGAGACTTTGAGAAATCTGAGTGGACCACATATAGCTCAACATGAAACACAGTTTCAGATTCCACATCTGACCAATAAAAAACTGTTGGATCCTGAATATTGTAGAGGTTTAAAACAAGCAGCATCACATATGGTAGAAAATATGTTATGTGTAAATATCATTACTATAACTAATCTAAAATATTCAAGTGACCTGACCTGTTAACTTGTCTTAGCTGTATGTGTGTGTGTGTGTGTGTGTGTGTGTGTGTGTGTGTGTGTGTGTGTGTGTGTGTGTGTGTGTGTGTGTGTGTGTGTGTGTGTGTGTGTGTGTGTGTGTGTGTGTGTGTGTGTGTGTGTGTGTGTGTGTGTGTGTTTCCACTGATAACACTGGGATAAGTACCTCTACATATTTTTATTTTTATAATACTCAAAGACTGTTTTTTTTTTGTTATCATCTGCTGAAGGAGGATCATCTGCAGAATGCTTACATGCTTCCCACATTTGCTTTCAATTACACCAAGAGCAAATAACAGTCCTTCTGTTGAGAAGGAACTTCTCAAGAGCATTTTCAGACCATGGGCCAGTCTCTTAAAGGTTGAATACGTAGAATCTTTATTAAAAAGCTATTAAAAAAAAAAAAAAGAATACACCCACGGGGCATTTTGATGGGTATAGAATGAAAGTATTACTTTTCCATAAAAAAATATATTTAGTCTGATTTAGTATTTCAATTTTTTTTGAGGGGTTTGACAATGACTTTCTGTCCCGTTTTGTTTCCATGGTAGCAGCTAACAGCGTTGGGCGTTGCTTGTTGCCAGGATTGTTTGTTGTTCAGCGCAGCTACTGTAGGCTGGCTAGGTTTCTCCTTCACCGCTAACATCACATTCGTCTTTACTTAGCTGGAACGGCTAACGCTAACAGCTAACGCCAACTGTCAGTCAAACTCCTCTAATCCTTGTTTTTATGGTGTGATTTGCTGGAGGGGATGGGTTCAAACAGGCTCATACAGACTCCGGTCTCCTGTAGCTACTGGGCCGGGTCTGTCTTTAGGTTTTACACACAAAGAAAGACTTCCACTGGCCAATGTTAAATATTGTTGTAAAATGAATTGATTAGTCCAAATTAGTCATTACCATGTAGGATTTATCACTTGACATGGAGGAACCTGACTGCTGGAATAATTTTTTGTTGACTCTGATCTTGAGACTGGTGTGAGATCCAGGTATTTAACCTCTCACAAGGCTGATGATGTCACTGAAACCCTTTGTGCTCCAAGTGCCAACGATCGTCATTAGAGTGGCAGTCGTTGGTGGGAAGTTGATTTAGACTTCGTTAGTGCTCTATTGAGTCTAAACGACCGTCGTTGGAGTCACAGGAGGCCATTTGTTAACAGTTGTTCTTTGAGGTTAGATTGTTGGATCTCCTGGGAAGGGATGAAAGGGCAGCATTGTAAATTGGAGATAAGTGGTGTCTCAGACCTCCTACTCTGTTTAGCGATGGTTTCTCTACTTTTACATAGATGGCTTCTTTTACTCCTCTTTCAAACCATCTGTCCTCTCTGTCCAGGATTTGGACATTGTTGTCATCAAAGGAGTGGGCTTTCTCCTTGAGGTGTAAGTGGACCGCAGAGTCCAGGCCTGAGGAGTTAGCTCTCCTGTGTTGGGTCATGCGTTTATGCAGTGGTTGTTTTGTTTCTCCAATGTAGAGATCTTTGCATTCCTCGTTGCATTGACAACAGCATAAACCAGATTGCTTTTGTTGGTGTGTGGTGTTCTGTCCTTGGGATGTACTAGTCTCTGTCTGAGTGTGTTACCGGGTTTGAAATACACAGGGATGCAGTGTTTGATGAAGAGCCACCTGATTTTCTCTGATACAATGTCCAAATCCTGGACAGAGAGGACAGATGGTTTGAAAGAGGAGTAAAAGAAGCCATCTATGTAAAAGTAGAGAAACCATCGCTAAACAGAGTAGGAGGTCTTAGACACCACTTATCTCCAATTTACAATGCTGCCCTTTCATCCCTTCCCAGGAGATCCAACAATCTAACCTCAAAGAACAACTGTTCACAAAAGGCCTCCTGTGACTCCAACGACATATTATTTTGGCATCTATAGTCCCTTCCATGTAACACACAAGGAAGCGATGCCAGGAAAAGATGCTAGGAGAGTGGAGTCGAGGAAACGTGTTTTTAGCAAAAACGACTATTGGAGTTTGTTTTTCCACAGACGTGGTGACGTATTGTCCAAAAACTTAATATTTACACACACTTACTGCGTAACTTACTGTGTCTCTGCATGATGCCCCTTAAAATAAACAGTTTGACAAACATCTGCACGTTCATTAAGAACATTTATTCTGAATTGATTATGTGAGCCAGCTGCTGTGTGAAGCCAGCGACACTTTAAATATTTATTAAATATGTATGTCTGCATTAAATGGTAATATGTTTGTCGGTCTCCTTATGTAATAATCCAGGTTGTGATTGCAAATTGTAGAAAAAGTTTAGTAGTATTTACATTTGAGGGAGGGGAAATTATGTTAATGATAGTGATGTATTGGTAAATGGACTTATATAGCACCTTTCGAGTCTTCTGACTACTCAAGGCGCTTTCACACTACTTGTCACATTCACACAGACGTTCACACTGATGGCAGTGAACATCTACATACCATCTAATCTAATCTAACCATTCATATCACATTCACACACCCATGCACAGCACGGGGGTCAATTCGGGGTTCAGTGTCTTGCCCAACGACACAATGAAGCTTCATGAAGCATTACTTGTATTTGTTGAGTCCACTAGATGTAGCTCTGCGTCTAAAGAAAAAGGGCTCAATGAATGGTGATTCAGTGTCTAACCCTTTGTTGAACAGAAAGCTCCATCTGGTGGATTTAAAGGAAATAAAGAAAATGGTTCATAAAGCTTCATTTGGACATCACTAGTTAATATATATGACATACAAATACACTATATGTCTGATGCACAGGGATTTTCAGTCTCATAAAACTAATATTTAAAAAAAATGTTCTACTGCTGAGAGACAAAATACTCCTCCTCTCCCTGACTGTATTATCCATGATTCAAGCTAAAATGGTAAAATTAATGCAAAGAAAAATCAATCTGCTGTTGAAAGATATTATATGATTCCTTTATTAATCAAACCTACAATTACCGCACATCTGTTGATATTAACTAAACAGGGAATCAGAACAAAAAGTCATAGTGTGAGCTTACACCTGAGCAGAATTTGTCCCAGTATAAAGCTGCAGTGTTGTAGTATCAGAGCAGGAGTGTGTCCGCCTGATACAAGACTTCTGCCAAGGAACGGCCTCTTGTGTCCTTGCCTAAGCCTTCTCCAGGCAGTGTCCTTGCTCTTCAGAACAGGAATAAGGGGATTTAGGGGATTTGATGACAAACCAGATATATTTCCAGGTCACTCGAGGGCGAAGGATTGAGGACACATGAAATACAAATAAGAATCCCCCCCATCATTAAAGTGCTATTATCAATTATCATTATCCATTTCTCCTGTATTAGCTTCTTTGCACTGGTTACCTGTAAAATCTAGAATAGAATTTAAAATTCCTTTTCTTACCTACAAAGCCCTTATTGGTTGGGCTCCGTCGTATCTTAAAGAGCTCATAGTACTGTATTACCCGACTCGATCACTGCGCTCTGAGAATGCAGGGCTACTTTGCGTTCTTAATGTCTACAAAAGTAAAATGGGAGGCAGAGCCTTCAGCTACCAAGCTCCTCTCCTGTGGAACAAACTCCCAAGTGTTATTCGGGAGGCAGACACTGTCCCCATATTTAAGAGTAAACTTAAAACTTTACCCACCAAAAGAATCTCTGTTTTGTCCTCATTAAGTTGTAATTTTTTTTTTACTATCCAGCATCTGATGTCTGTGATGCAATGGATGAGATCATTTATTAGGTATAGATTATCGATAGAAACAGAAATGTATAACTGTGTGTCATCAGCATATGACTGATATGAAATATTATGTTGCTCTATGATGGACCCAAGTGGTAGCATGTACAAGTTGAACAACAGAGGACCGAGAATTGACCCCTGGGGGACTCCACATGAAATGCCAACCTCATCAGATTCATTATTACCAATGGACACAGAGAAAGACCTTCCAGTAAGATATGAAGAAAACCAATGAAGAACTGTGCCTTTAAGGCCTAGACCGTGTTCAAGGCGCTGAAGAAGAATTTTATGATCGACAGTATCAAAAGCTGCACTGAGGTCAAGAAGAACTAGAATAGAAACTTCATGATTGTCTGTACTCATTTTAAGATCATTAACAACTCTTAGCAGGGCAGTTTCGGTACTATGGTTAAATCTAAAACCGGACTGGTAAACATCAAACAAATTGTGGTTTGACAGATACCTACAGTATATAATTGCTAATTTTTGAATACAAGTGGCTCAAGTTTACCCTTTTTTAACAGAGGTGTTACAATAGCATGTTTGAGAAATGAGGGGAAGATTCCTGAATGTAGGGAGGCATTAACAATATCAAGGACATCCTCTATCAAACAGCTAAAAACATTTTTGAATAATTTTGTAGGCATCAGATCAAGAGAGCATGTTGCAGAACTGAGCTGCTGCACCACATCTTGAAGCTCACTGGACTGAATCAGTGTGAAGCTGGAAAGAGTGCTGGTAATGCTGTGTTGGGTGCAGAGAAATTGGTCACACCCATCAGTAGGGGAAGCCAGAATTGTATTTCTAATATTGGAAATTTTATCGTTAAAGTATGTGGCAAATTCATTACATTTCACTGAAAAGTGGAACTCAGCAGGAATTGATCTAAGCGGATTAACCAGTTTGTCGAGAGTACTAAACAGCACTTTGGAGTTATTTAAGTTAGAGTAATAATGTTGTAGGGAAGGTTTTCGTTGCCGTTACGGGGGGGGGGTTGTCATAAATAAGTCATTGAGTGTGGTCTTTACCTACTCTGTAAACTGTCTTGAGATACGTTTTGTTATGATTTGTCACTATAAATAAAATTGAATTGAATTGAAGTCCTGTCGCTAAGCTTGTACACTACGGATCCAGGCATGAAAACTAGCTCCATTGAATTCGATGTCATGTTGGAATTTGTGCATCCTGCACAAACACAATAATTCACCATGATGGACACGCATTGAGCTTAGGCAGAGTCAAAGAACGCGACTCCCTTCTCCTACGTAAAATTATGCGTTTGACGTTGAAAAAAAAAACGTTTTTTTAGAAGCAATTTACCTGAATTTCAGGTAAACTTTTTAAAATAAATTTGTCTTTAGCAATATTTACCTCGGCATGGCCCGCCCTTCTCTGCCTCTGATTGGCTCATTGTTTGTCATGCCTACAGTTAACCAATCTAATCATTAAAAGCAGCGCGTACTAGCCAATTAGAGGCAGAGCCACTGTAGTGGATTTTTACCAGCCATTTTTTTTGTGCCTAAGATAAAGGGGAAGGACTCAGAAAATGCCTAACAATGGTTCTTGAACTTGTACAGCATCCACATTAAAGTGCTGTTGCGTTATTATTAACCAACTTAATCTCATTAATGCCTAGACCTACATAATTATGTTGTTTATCTAAATGTTATTCAGTCAAAAGTCGAACTATGTCTTATCTTGAAAAGCAACATAAACTTATAAGTCACTTGTTATAAATGTAATGTTTATTGTTCATCTAACATTTAAAAAAAAGTTGAACCTGGGTATTAAATGACACTTCAGTGACAAAGAAACAGTGACTAATGGATTGCAGTTGGGTGTTAACTAAATAAATGAGATGATTGGCTGTTTTTATTTCTGTTATTTTCTATTCTAAATGCTGCCACAGCAGGTCAGACACAGCTGTAAGTCATTATTTATGGAGCAAGAAAGCTGTCAAAAAGATGTGTCCATGATTAAGTTTCCTCTTTGATTCTAACCATTCGTATTCGTAAATAAAAAAGTTGTACACAAAATTCTGCTGTCATGCACAAGTCTGAGAAACTGTTCGGGTTAGGATTGTTTTTATGTGAGTATGAATCCAAAAGCTGTGAGTACGACTCTATTTTCTACGACTACGAAGTCTCCCCTGTGAACACGAATTCAGTTTGTTGGTACGAGTAGAAAAAGTGTTGAAATGACGTCACAGAGGTCACAGGGGAAAGGAATCGAACCCCAAATGATGCGCGGAAGCCGAGGATGGCAGACAACAGTGCACCCACTGACACCGCCGGTAACTCAGGGGAAGCATCATCAGTCAATAAGTCAATAACACATCCAACATTTTTTTTTTTTTTTTGTTATTTATTTCATGAAATTGTACTGTTTTAAATAATAGTTATCAGAACCCTGCAACACAGAGCTGATAACGTACCCACAAGCTCAGAGGCCAAAGGGGAAGAAAACAAGCACCTGAGAGGCATGGACTGATGAAGCCTCTTGGATGAGGGGTGAAATGTCTTCCTAGACGTAAAACAGAATCCTGGAAATTGTGGCTGCACACCGAATTGTGAAAAATATCATTCTGCACATTGGTTTTAATGACATTGAAAAACAACAATCAAGGGAGCTGAGAGAGCACTTCAATAAACTCTTTGAAACAGTCAGCGCTGTGAATGCTGAGGTGTTTATCAGTGGTCCTCTACCCCCGATCGGGAGAGGAGCTGAGAGATTCAGTCGTCTTTACTCGCTGAATGAGTGGCTCTCCAGCGCTTATCTTGCTCGTTCAATGCATTTTATTGACAATATTAGCTTTTTCTGGGACTGCAGGCATCTTTTTAAGGCAGACAGACTTTGTCTAAATAAGCTGGGAGTAAAGCTTTTCATGACCAAGGACAAGAGACAAGAGGAACCAACGAAAAAGGAAGACACAACACAGCTTATCATGAACATTGAAGGAGGACTGCCATTGCAAAAGGAGAGTGCTGACCATGAGAGACACCAGAGCAAAGAGGAGAGGTGTCCATCCCCCTCTACCGCCCCCTTCATTTCGAATGTGCGTGAAGATCCCTCCCCCACACCCCGCAAGCCTCCATCCAGGTCTCAATCCTTCTCCCTTCCTCAAGTAAGCCTTTCTCCCCCCTTCTCCCCCTTGGAGTTCCGGGAGCTACCCCCGCCCTACTTCTATTTTCACCCCCCTTGACCGACTTCAGCGATCCCCCCCTCAGCGTCATCTCAGTGGCAACCCCTTCTCACCCGCCCCCCCCCCTCCACGAAGGCCTGCTTCACAAACCCTCAGCCCTACTTCGCCCCTCTCACGTCAACCCCCTCTACGCCCTCAACGTCCACCTTCAGTAGTTCGTTCCAGCTCTGACGCTGCTCACTCCTCAGAATCATTTTTAGTCAATGATTTTATTACCACTTCCAAACTTGATTTTATGTTTTTAACTGAAACATGGCTGGAGCAAAATAACAGTGCAAGCATTCTGATCGAGACGGCACCCCCCAACTATAACTTTATTGATGTATGCGGATCTGGGAAAAGGAGGGGAGGGGCTGCTGCTATATTTAAAAACATATTTCAGGGGAAACAGATGTCCCTTTGTGATTTTACATCATTCGAATACCTGTGTGCCTTGTTGAAATGCTCTCCCAAAATTCTCCTGTTAATTATTTACAGGCCACCTAAATACTCAGCAAATTTTGTCAATGATTTTACCGAATTATTGTCTAGCATCTCCACTGACTTTGACTGCCTAGTTATAACTGGTGACTTATGATATTTCATATTGACGATTTGAATGACAAGGGTGCAAAGGAACTTTTTACTATTTTAGATACATTTGAACTGTCTCAACATGTGAAACAGGCTACTCATTGTAAAGGACACACCCTGGACCTGATTATCACAAAAGGTCTCAATGTTTCTGATGTTCTTGTGACTGATCTTTCATTGTCTGATCACTTCTGTGTTTTCTTTAATATTTCTTTAATTCTGGAGACACAAACAGAATAGAAGAATGTCAAAAAAGCTACATCAATGAACATGCTAATGTACTCTTTAAAAATGCCATCTCCTCGCTACCACCTCTAAACCCATGCCATGCTGATGATCTTGTAAACAACTAATTCCAAAATTGTGAATATCATAGATATTAGTCATTGCACCTGTTACAGTTAAAACAATTTCTGGTAAGCAAAAGGCACCCTGGAGAAAAGCTGCTGTTGTAACAGCACAGAGAAGAGAGTGCAGGAAGGCTGAACGAATCTGGCGAAATACAAAACTTCATATTCACCACAACATCTATAAAGAGAGGCTCCAGGCCTACAATGTAGTCTTAAAAAGTGCGAGAGAAACATTCTTCTCCAATATCATAAACAGCAACACTAATAAGGCCAAAACCCTATTTGCAACTGTCGACAGACTGACCAACCGCCCAACACAAATACCAGCCGAACTCCATTCCACACAGAAATGCAATGAGTTTGCATTCTTTTATACTGATAAAATTGAAGGCATCAGACGTGCCATCAATATCTCAAAAAAAAAAGTTGGATCACCACCCTGTTTAGGCCAAAATAACACAGCAATGATGGCAAGCTTTAATGCCATAGATTCTAAAACTCTAGTGGAAACAGTGACAGATCTAAAGCCAACCACCTGCTGTCTTGATGCTTTACCTACCAACTTCTGTAAGAATGTTTTTGACTGCCTATCAACAGACGTATTGCAAATAGTATAGTAATAGTAATAGAATAACTATTCAATCGGGCAATTTCCCAAAGGCCTTCAAAACTGCGGTCATTAAACCTCTTCTAAAAAAGCTGAGCCTAGATGCCTCTATTATCAACAACTACAGACCAATTTCAAATCTACCATTCATAAAAGTAAAATAATTGAGAAAGTTGAACTCCAACTACTAAATCACTTCTTGGCTTCTACTGGCTGCCACAACAACCTCCAGTCAGGATTTAGACCTTTTCATAGCACCGAGACGGCCCTTATTAAAGTTATAAATGACATCCGTCTTAACACAGACTCTGGCAAAACTTCAGTATTAATGCTATTAGACCTCAGTGCTGCATTTGACACTGTCGACCACTCAATACTTTTGGACAGGTTGGAAAACTGGGTGGGAACTATTTTGTTTCCATTGGCGACTTTGTTTCAGAACAAACCAACGTAACGTGTGGAGTCCGCCAAGGTTCAATCTTGGGGCCAACTTTATTTACATCTATATGCTCCCACTAGGACAAATCATGCAAAATGATAACATTGACCACCATTGCTATGCCGATGATACGCAAATCTATGTAGCACTATCACCAAATGACTATCGCCCCATAGATCGTCTGTGCCAGTGCATTGAGCAAGTCAAACACTGGATGTGCCAACATTTCCTTCAACAAAATGAGGATAAAACTGAGATAATTGTTTTTGGTGCTAAGAAAGAAAGGTTTAAAGTCATCCAACACCTTCAATCACTGTCCCTGAAAACCTCAAATAAAGCCAGAAATCTTGGGGTTATTATGGATTCTGATTTACATTTCGACGGTCACATCAAATCAGTAACAAAATCGGCCTACTATCACCTTAAAAATGTAACAAGACTTAGAGGGCTCATGTCAGCTCAAGACTTAGAAAAACTTGTCCATGCCTTTATTACCAGTAGGCTAGACTACTGTAATGGTCTCCTTGCAGGTCTTCCCCAAAAAACTGTCAGGCAGCTACAGCTTGTTCAGAACGCTGCTGCTAGAGTTCTAACAAAGACCAGAAAATGTGAGCACATTACACCAATTCTTAAATCATTACACTGGCTTCCTGTACGTCAGACAATTGATTTCTAAAATCCTCCTGCTCACATATAAATCACTACATTGTCTAGGGCCGAAGTATATCACTGATATGCTCCCACTACATAAGCCTTCTAGAACCTTTAAGCAGTGTGAGTGCACCCGCTCCGCGCACAACTGCGGCAAGCGGGCCGTCCACGAGCAGTTTGCACATGTACGAGCACGAGCGTGCGCACGTGTGGGAGCACGAGCCCGAGCACGAGCCCTACGGCAGTAGCGTTATGTCCGCCTGTTCGGACATGTAAATAGAAGGACGGACCATGCGCGGACATTTAACAACAACAACAATGGCAGTGAAAGGTTCATGTTGGTGTGATGCGGAGGTGGAGTGTCTACTGCAGATTTGGTCGGATGAAAATATTCAAAAACAGTCGACAAGACGCACAAAAACTCCGAGGTCTGTGGAAAGATTTGTAAACAAAGCCACACACACGCGATCAATGCGTGTGATGTGTTACGGTGTGATGTCGTATGGACAGCAAGAAGCATTGGCCGGCCCTGGCAGTGTGGGGGGGAGAGGGAGGGGGGACAAGTACCCTAAAGTCCGGGTCGCGGTACGGAAGGACAGTGTGAGTATGCCCTAAGATCCTCTGAGGCCAATCTGTTAGTGGTCCGCAGAGTAAACTCAAATCAAGGGAAAGCATCTTTCAGTCATTATGCAACAAACAGCTGGAATAGACTTCCTGAAGATGTAAGACTTTCACCCACTCTGACCACTTTTAAAACTAGACTGAAAACTTTTATGTTCACCTTAGCTTTCTGCTAAAACTTTGCACTTTTAACGTCCGCACCGTTTTATTATTGTCTATGATTTTATTCTCTTTGTCTTTCTGTAATGCATTTTAATTCATGACATGTTGTGCTGTGAAGCACTTTGAGTCTGCCTTGTGTATGAAAAGTGCTATACAAATAAAGTTGCCTTGCCTTGCCTAGACAAATAACCAAGTCCAGTTGTTTTTGACTGAAATTGCGTTCGGGATATTATTATTATTCAAGGTCTGAAAAGACTTAATATTTTTATTATTTAGACTAGTTTAGTCATAGCCAATAAAAGCTCTAAATGACAATTTTTTTTTTTTTTCAATTTTGGGAGAAATGTTGTCGATAGTTGATAGAATAAAACAAAAAAAATGTACCGTATTTAATTTTACTCAAACACATACTTATAAACAGGTAAACAGAGAAACTGGTCATTTTGGGAGCTCTCTCTTACTTTTTCCAGAGCTGTATACGCCAATCATTAGCATGCAAGTTAATACAACAAATATCAATTATTATATGATTATTAATTATTATTATTATTATTATTATTAATATTATTATTACTACTATTACTACAGTCTGGACCCATGCAAACCACACTTGAGCGCCTGATCTAAAACAAATGACTGCAGGCAAATAATAACTCTTATAGGGCTTTATTGAGTGTTGGTCTGTTATTTCTGTTTATTAGACCGCTGCTGGGGACGCAGCTCTGATCAAAGAGGCTACGGAGGAACTATGCAGGATATTTTCCTTATGGTTCTTTTTTTTACCTTGATTAAACCACTTCAGAGTAATAGTGCTTGTTTATGACAGATGACAATAGACAAATATACACGTGGTAATGTTTATGCTTCGTTGTAAAGAACTGCACATGACCGAGAACAGAGTCGGCAAAGCGGAATTGAAACCGGACTTATACAATGGACAGATTTATACGGCAATTGACACAATTTATAAATCATTAAAAGCCGTATTTTGGTCAACATTATATCTCAACTTAGTTTTTGTTGTCATCAGTGCTAATTAGTTAACTTAAGCCAACTTCTATTGCTGGTAGCTAATGCAAGCACTAACTGAGCATCACCGGCCGGCATGTTGTTAGCTTGTAAGCTAAAGCAGCATGTCTTTACGTCCATAAACTGTATATAATTAAAACAGTACAATTTCATGAAATAAGTAACTAAATAAAAGTGAATAAATGTTGGATGTGTTATTGGCTTGAGCTGTGATGATGCTTTCCCTGAGTTACCGGCGGTGTCAGTGGATGCACTGTTGTCAGCCATCCTCAGCTTCGGCGCATCATTCTGGGTTCAATTACTTTCGCCTGTGACCTGCCTGTGACCTCTGTGACGTCATTTCAACACTTTTTCTACTCGTACCCACAAACTGAATTCGTGTTCACAGGGGAGACTTCGTAGTCGTAGAAATTAGAGTTGTACTCACCGCTTTTAGATTCATACTCACATAAAAACAATCCTAACCCAGTTTCTCAGACTTGTGTATGACAGCAGAATTTTGTGTACAACTTTTTTATTTACAAAATACGAATGGTTAGAATCAGGGACGAATCTTTGAATCATGGACACATCTTTTTGACAGCTGTCTTGCTCCGTACATAATGACTTCCAGCTGTGTCTGACCTGGTGTGGCAGCATTTAGAATAGAAAATAACAGAAATAAAAACAGCCAATCATCTCACTGATAGTCTCATTTATTTACACCCAACTGCAATCCATTAGTCACTGTTTCTTTGTCACTGTAGTGTCATTAAATACCCAGGTTCAACTTTTTTTTAAATGTTAGATGAACAATAAACATTACATTTATAACAAGTGACTTATAAGTTCATCCTGTGGGCCCACCACTCGCAGGAGGAACCACTTGGGTCGGGTGCGCTGCTGCACGGGTGGCAGTGAAGGTGAGGGGCCTCGACGGACCAGACACGGGCAGCAGAAGCTGGCTCTTGGGACATGGAATGTCACCTCTCTGTCGGGGAAGGAGCCGGAGCTTGTGCGGGAGGTGGAGCGCTACCAGTAAGATCTGGTGGGGCTTACCTCCACACACAGTCTCGGTTCTGGAACCGTTCTCCTGGATAGGGGTTGGACACTATTCTTCTCTGGAGTTGCCCAGGGTGTGAGGCGCCGGGCGGTTGTGGGGATACTCACAAACCCCTGGCTGAGCGCCGCGGTGTTGGAGTTCACCCCGGTGGACGAGAGGGTCGCCTCCTTACGCCTGCGGGTGGTAGGGGGGAAAACTCTGACTGTTGTTTGTGCATATGCACCAAACAGCAGTTCAGAGTATTCGGCCTTCTTGGAGACCCTGAATGGAGTCCTGCATGGGGCTCCAGTAGGGGACTCAATAGTTCTGCTGGGAGACTTCAACGCCCACGTGGGCAATGATGGAGACACCTGGAGAGGCGTGATTGGGAGGAACGGCCTCCCTGATCTAAATCTGAGTGGTCGTCAGTTATTAGACTTCTGTGCTAGTCACGGATTATCTATATCTAACACCATGTTCGAACATAAGGATGCTCATAAGTGTACGTGGTACCAGAGCACCCTAGGCCAAAGGTCGATGATCGATTTTGTGATCGTATCATTTGATCTGAGGCCGCATGTTTTGGACACTCGGGTGAAGAGAGGGGCAGAGCTGTCAACTGATCACCATCTGGTGATGAGTTGGATCAGAGGATGGGGGAAGATTCTGGACAGACCAGGTAAACCCAAACGAGTAGTGCGGGTGAACTGGGATCCCTGTGGAGGTTGGGGGCATTGAACCGGAGTGGGCAATGTTCAAAGCTTCCATTGCTGAAGCTGCAGCGGTGAGCTGTGGCCTCAAGGTCTTAGGTGCCTCAAGGGGCGGTAACCCTCGAACACCGTGGTGGACACCGGTGGTCAGGGAAGCTGTCCGACTGAAGAAGGAGGCCTTCCGGGATATGCTATCCCAGAAGACTCCGGAGGCAGTTGCAAGGTACCGACAGGCCAGAAGGGCTGCAGCCTCTGCTGTGTCAGAGGCAAAGCAGCGGGTGTGGGAGGAGTTCGGAGAAGCCATGGAGAAGGACTTTCGGGCGGCACCAAGGTGCTTCTGGAAAACCATTCGACATCTCAGGAGGGGGAAACGGGGAACCGTCCAAGCTGTTTACAGTAAAGACGGGACGCTGGTGACCTCAGCCGATGAGGTGATCGGGCGGTGGAAGGAGCACTTTGAGGAACTCCTTAATCCGACTAACACGCCCTCTTTTGTAGAGGCAGAGCTGGAGGCTGATGGGGAATCATTGTCAATATCCCTGGCGGAAGTCACTGAGGTAGTCAAACAACTCCACAGTGGCAAAGCCCCAGGGGTTGATGAGATTCGTCCAGAAATGCTGAAAACTTTGGGTTGGGAGGGGCTGTCTTGGTTGACACGCCTCTTCAACATTGCGTGGAAGTCTGGGACAGTGCCAAGGGAGTGGCAGACCGGGGTGGTGGTTCCTCTTTTTAAAAAGGGGGACCAGAGGGTGTGTGCCAATTACAGGGGTATCACACTACTCAGCCTCCCTGGTAAAGTCTACTCCAAGGTGCTGGAAAGGAGGGTTCGTCCTATAGTCGAACCTCAGATTGAAGAGGAACAATGTGGATTCCGTCCTGGACGTGGAACAACGGACCAGCTCTTCATTCTCGCAAGGATTCTGGAGGGGGCCTGGGAGTATGCTCATCCAGTCTACATGTGTTTTGTGGATCTGGAGAAGGCATATGACCGGGTTCCTAGGGAGATACTGTGGGAGGTGCTGCGGGAGTATGGGGTGAGGGGGTCACTTCTGTGGGCCATCCAATCTCTGTACACCCAAAGTGAGAGCTGTGTCCGGATCCTCGGGAGTAAGTCGGATTCGTTTTTCCGGTGGGGGTTGGCCTCCGCCAGGGGTGCGCTTTGTCACCAATCCTGTTCGTGATTTTCATGGACAGGATTTCAAGGCGTAGTCGTGGTGGGGAGGGGTTGCAGTTCGGTGGGCTGAGGATCTCGTCTCTGCTTTTCGCAGATGATGTGGTCCTGATGGCATCGTCGGTCAGTGACCTTCAGCACTCACTGGATCGGTTCGCAGCCGAGTGTGAAACGGCTGGGATGAGGATCAGCATCTCTAAATCTGAGGCCATGGCTCTTAGCAGGAAACCGGTGGATTGCTTACTCCAGGTAGGGAATGAGTCCTTACCCCAAGTGAAGGAGTTCAAGTACCTCGGGATCATGTTCACGAGTGAGGGGACGATGGAGCGTGAGTTTGGCCGGAGAATCGGAGCAGCGGGGACGGTGTTGCAGTCGCTCTACCGCACTGTTGTGACGAAAAGAGAGCTGAGCCGGAAGGCAAAGCTCTCGATCTACCGGTCAATCTTCGTTCCTACCCTCACCTATGGTCATGAAAGTTGGGTCATGACCGAAAGAACGAGGTCGCGAGTACGAAGCGGCCGAAATGGGTTTTCTCAGGAGGGTGGCTGGAGTCTCCCTTAGAGATAGGGTGAGAAGTTCAGCCATCCATGAGGAACTCGGAGTAGAGCCGCTGCTCCTTAGCGTTGAAAGGAGCCAGTTGAGGTGGTTCGAGCATCTGGTAAGGATGCCCCCTGGGCGCCTCCCTAGGGAGGTGTTCCAGGCACGGCCAGCTGGGAGGAGGCCTCGGGGAAGACCCAGGACTAGGTGGAGAGATTATATCTCCACACTGGCCTGGGAACGCCTCGGGATCCCCCAGTTAGAGCTGGTTAATGTGGTCGGGAAAGGGAAGTTTGGGGTCCCCTGCTAAAGCTGCTGCCCCCGCGACCCGACCCCGGATAAGCGGATGAAGATGAGATGAGACTTATAAGTTTATGTTGCTTTTCAAGATAAGACATATTTCGACTCTTTTAACTGAATAACATTTAGATAAACAACAACAATAACGATCATAATGAACAGAAACCAAACTACATTACACTGTAATGTGGAGGTCAGACACTGATGAAAGACCTTTTCACAGAGCATAGAGCACAGACTGAGAGCTCTGAGACCTTAAAGAGTGCTCAATGTTGTGTTGTCTTATTGGCTACACGCCAACATGGCAGGTAACTTGACAGTATCACCCGCCAATCAAGTTACCCGCATTTGGCGTGTGGACGAGTGCCAATTTCATGCCCTGCTACTGCATGTTGTATACGCAATGCTGACTGAAAAATAAGTGGGTATATGCCGTATACCTGCGTTTCCCCTGGACTACACCATTGTATGCAAGTTACTGTTTACGGTGGCCCCCACATGTGCTGCCTTTAGAAAACACGCTGCAAAAATACCACAATACAACACACTGAGAAAAAACGCTTCAAAGACTGCAACAGAAGAAAAAGCACTGCAAATACCACAACACATTTGGAAAAAGAAAAGCTAAGACCACAACACATTAGGAAAAAGCACTGCAAATACCAAAACACATAAATAAAAAGAAAAGCAAAGACCACAGCACATTAGGAAAAAGTGCTGCAAATAGAGTGCAACATAACAGAAGTGTTTCCAGAGGACACTTAACAGTGATGCACATGTAACCCCAGTCCCATGTAGCTAGTAAATATTTATTGATAAACAATTAGGGTATTGTAGTACAATGGGATGGGGCCTGAGTTCGTCTTAAGATGGCGCTATGTACCATGTGAAAGCTGTGATAAAGATGAAAATCAACTTGGCGGTGCCTCCAATAACTATTAAGAAGTACACACAAAATGTGGTACTCCCCCTTAAATCAACAGTTCACTTTAACCTGTTTACCACTTATTTATGCAAAACGTATCACCTTTGCAGTTACAACACAGGATTTAGTAGAAACAACAAGACTCATTTATTACAAATGGGTTAGTTGGAAATTAGTTAAGTGGTTCACTGTTGACCTTTAAGTGTGCACTGATAACAGTGTTCAAACTCTCAATGACCTGCTCTAGTAGGTTCACAAAGGACCCATGATGAACACACCGAGACAAAGTCAAATCAGAAAAACTCAAATGTCCACAGCTCACACTCACATTCACAGCGGGCTATTAAAAGTAACTAAAAGAAAACATTGCAGGCCCGGTCGTGAGCGTTGAGGCCAGAAACAAATGGCCCATTCACTGGTTACCCAGCATAAACAAAAAGCACGTGCACGGTGTTAGAAGTGTACTCACAAATCCACAACAGTCAGAGATGAAGATGGGGGGATGGGGGAAGGGTAAAGGGCAAGGTGTAGTTTCAGCGCCAAGGGAATGTGGGGTGCAGCACACGCAGCGTTGAACCAACGATCAAGTACAGCAGCTACAGTCTCTCTCCAACGGTCCAGGGCTCTCCCGGTCCTCACTCTCTCCCTCTTATGGCAAATGTCCGGTCCTCTGGCAGCTTCTCAGAGTTCACACACATCAACCACAGGACGACTCTCCGTCAGTCTTAGAAGTAAGGAGTGTTGTTACTTTACTTTTAGCGCTATAGCTATCCTGCTTGGATGCCACTAAGGCCGCTTCTGCTGTCGCTAACCTTGCAGCAGCACGTAGGTGACGCTAAGCACCTCCTCCTTGGACAAGGTGAGGACAGGATTGGCTAAGGACTACAGACATACCAACAGAGATGAGAGAATAAAAGATGCTTCACTTCCCCACAAACAAACGTGGTCCTTTGGTAGTTGTGCAGACAACCAACTATGAATGATTTTTAAAACTAACACCACTCTTCTTTCTCTGACTTTTAACTGTATATGGAATGAATGTTTTAACATATTATAATCTGACACATTTTAAACATATTTACACTTCATAAACTGTTATTTATTAACATAAACATTTTAATATCTGCATATAAATGAATGAAAATAAGGGCCACAGGGCTACACACATGTCTGATTTTTTTCCACCTGTATTTGCCCAAGCCCCCACCACAGCGACTTCCTGGTTGATCCAATCAGGAAGTGCCAAAAACTGCAGTTTTCCGAGTGTCGTTTGCACAATAGAGCAGTTTCTCATTAACCCCCATGCATGGACGGATCTACTAGGGTGGCATAGGATGGCAAGGGTCACCCTAAAAGAAAGCCTTGCTGCCCCTGCTGCCACCCCAGTTGGCAACAATGAATTAAAAGAAAAGTTATGGCCAATTTGACATTTAAGAGCGGGAATCTCCAATGTCCAACTGCGGTGAATGCTGAGCGGCACGAAGCGAGGGAGCCAGGAGTCGCAAGGAAAGAAGAGACAGGAGGAAAGAGGTACAATCTTATCAACTATCTATCAAAAAATTCAATTAGAATCAAAGCACAGTATGCTAGCATAGTTACGTTGCTGGGTCTGACATTAGTTCTGTGTGAAGTCACTTACAAAAGCTAATATTATCAACATCTGTCAAGGAAAACATTGTAAAGTTAATTTTAAATTTACAGAAATGAAGAGGAAAGGTAGCATACTGTATGTAGTTTTTTCTCACTAAAGAGAAAGACAACAGAAATATAAAATGAACAACTGAGCAAGTTAGACGGAGAGGATAAGGGTGGAAGGAGAGAGAGAAGGGCAACTGAAACATGACAGAGAGAGAATACAAGGCCAAGGCAACGAAGCACAGGAGGAGGTGGGAGAACACCACATTGTTGAAGATATGGAGGAGGGAGAAAGCGAGAGACAAGAGAACATGCAGGGCAATTTGGGAAAGTTGTCAGTGAAAGTGTGATGAGATGGGGACAGAGTTTTAATATTTAGTTTACAATGTATTTTAAATCTATTGCTCAGATTAAATTCCAAAATTAAACAAATGAACCTAAAAATACTGTCCCAGGCTGTTAGTTTGTTAAACACAGGCTGGTGGTAACTTATCAATGACAGTTCCAAATTGTTTATGTTTATTTATATTTGTTATATTGAATAATTAGTTCAGATGTAATGCAGTTTGAATCTTTCCTCCCCTCCATCTTCTAGACGTATCAAAGTCCAGGTGTGAGGTGCCAGTGCAGCTAATGCGCGAGAGTTTCCCTAAGACTTGTCAGGGAGGAGCCAGGAGAAGCTTCCGCAGCGACTGCTACAAATCTCATCCTTGGTTAGAATACTCAAAATCGAAAGAGGCAGCTTATTGTTTTGCTTGTAGGCATTCCGATGTTTCAAGGACTGTTTTCACCTCATTTGAGGGTTATTGTAACTAGAAAAAGGCTACAATGAAAGACAGTGGTTTCTGTTCTCATGCCAGATCTGAAAGCCATGTAAATATAATGTTTGCATGCAAAGAAAACAAGAAAATTATTGCTAAAAATACCTCAATGTTTGGACTAATGGATGAGCAAAAAAAGAAGCAGGTGGCTGAAAATCCATACTACATTCAAACAGTAGCTGAAATTTAGTTCTCACAGTTACAGAAAACATATTTGCGGTCTACTATGACAGAAAAGAGACTCAGCATTGAATGAAAACATACAAAAGCATTAGATCTAGATACATTTGTGAAGCGGTTTTCTGGGCAACATGGAAATCGCCCCATTCAACTGTTATAGGAAAGACAACATGTTATGCTCGCTTGTGAGCCTTTACAAAGATGTGGTGTCTTTATAAGTGACAAGATGGTTTGTTCTTCAATCAACTGTACCAACAGATGGTTTAGGAACACACCTTCTTAACGTTAACTTTGTTATGCTAATTAATTAGCCGCCCTTTGCACTTGCACCATGACTTGCAGTACAGCCTACTATCAATTTCCACTATGGTCGACTACCCTGAATGAGGCAGGTCTATCTCACCAAAAATGCCCCTAATTTGCATTAGAGTCGCTCAGGAGGCCGTTTGACCGAGTAGAAAGAGGCCCTATCAGAGAACATGGCCTCTTTTGTTCTCTATACTCTCTCTCTCTGTATCCCAAAGCAATTTCAGTCAAAAGCAACTGGACTTGGTAATTTGTCTAGCAAGGGGTTTCACCTCTCATCCAAGATAATCGATTCATAGATTGCACCCCTAATTCACAACCATATTCAACCGATTTTGGATATGATTGACTGCCAATCATTCATTTTTTCAAAGCATTTGACACTGAAACATGATTTTATATTTTACGATGCTCAAAAATTCGGATTTGGAGAAGGGTTCTGCAAGATCATAAAAATTCTTTATAATGATATTTACAGTTACATCTCCCTAAACCCTGGAATGACACCCAAAATTAAGATTTCACGTGGTATTAGACAAGGTTGTCCTATTTCGGCATTATTTATTTTATGTACACAAATGCTAGCATATCTAATTGTAAATCAAGTCAATAAGTCAATTTGCAGATGACAGTAATCTTTCTAAAAGATAAATCTTTCATTGAAAAAGCCTTGGAAATAATATCAATCCTTTCTAGAGCTTCAGGACTATATCTAAACTTGAAAAAAATGTGAAATACTATCTCTTAATCTGTGTGCTGAGACAAATATGAGCTCCATTCCTGTCAAAAGTGAATTAAAATACTTAGGTTTAATAATGTCTTACAATAGAAATACGAGAGAGCAAATGGACATTGTCTGCAAACATTGACCTGACTATCGAGTCATGCACCTCCACCACCTCCTGACAAAAACCCAGTGTTGGGATCAGGATGCAGAGTCAGAGTTTAATTCACCTCTCTGCGCTGCCAAAATCAACTCGCTTGGCACCAATCTTTCATCGAACCCAGGAACCTTAGAAACAACTGTACGACCTGATATATTCTTGGACTGCTTTTCTCCGGTCGACCTTAACAAATTAAACTCTACTATTTCAGCATCAAAGCCTTCTACTTGTCTCCTAGACTCTATTCCAACTAGGTTACTCAAAGAAGTGTTACCTTTAGTTGACACTCCTGTATTAGATATGATTAACATGTCTTTATCAGCAGGTTATGTACCACAGTCTTTTAAAGTAGCTGTAATTAAACCTCTTCTTAAAAAGCCCAGTCTTGATCCTGAGGTTCTAGCCAACTATAGACCTATATCTAACCTTCCTTTTCTCTCTAAGATCCTCGAGAAATTAGTTGCCAATCAGTTGTGCGACTTTCTACATAATAATGAGTTACTTGAGGACTTCCAGTCAGGATTTAGAGCGAATCATAGCACTGAGACAGCACTGATAAAAATTACCAACGACCTTCTAATAGCTTCAGACAAATGTCTTGTCTCTGTGCTTGTCTTACTAGATCTTAGTGCTGCCTTCGACACTATTGACCATCACATCCTGCTACACAGACTAGAGCATCTGATCGGCATTAAAGGAACCGCACTGAGCTGGTTTAAGTCATATTTATCAGATAGATCTCAGTTTGTACATGTTAACGACAAATCCTCCATGCACACTAAAGTTAATCACGGAGTCCCACAGGGCTCTGTCCTTGGACCGATTCTATTCTCCTTATATATGCTTCCCTTAGGAAATATTATAAGGAAGCACTCCATACATTTTCATTGTTATGCTGATGATACACAATTATATTTATCGATCAAACCAGATGAAACCCATCAGGTAGATAAACTTCAAATGTGCATTAAGGAAATAAAAAGCTGGATGACCTGCAATTTTCTGATGTTAAACTCAGATAAAACTGAAGTTATTGTACTTGGCCCCAAAGGCCTCCGAAACTCAATAGCTAAAGACATTGTTACTCTGGATGATGTTGTGTTGTCCTCCAGCACCACAGTAAGGAATCTGGGTGTTATTTTTGATCAGGATATGTCCTTCGATTCTCACATAAAAGTAACAACAAGGACTGCATATTTTCACCTGCGTAATATTGCAAAAATTAGGAACATTATGTCTCAGAAAGATGCAGAAAAACTAGTCCATGCATTTGTTACTTCTAGGCTGGACTACTGCAACTCCTTATTATCAGGCTGCTCCAATAAGTCTGTTAAGAGTCTCCAGTTGGTACAAAATGCTGCAGCTCGTGTACTAACTAAAACAAATCAAAGAGAACATATTTCTCCTGTATTAGCTTCTCTGCACTGGCTACCTGTAAAATCTAGAATAGACTTTAAAATCCTTCTCCTTACCTATAAAGCTCTTATTGGTCTGGCCCCGTCGTATCTTAAAGAGCTCATAGTACCGTATCACCCAACTCGATCACTGCGCTCAGAAAATGCAGGGCTACTTGTCGTTCCTAGAGTCTCCAAAAGTAGAAGGGAGGCAGAGCCTTCAGCTACCAAGCTCCTCTCTTGTGGAACCAACTCCCAAGTGTTATTCGGGAGGCAGACACTGTCCCCATATTTAAGAGTAAACTTAAAACTTTCCTTTTTGATAAAGCTTACAGCTAGGGCTTACGAGCTCTCAGCTGTGTTGCTGTTGTTATTCTTAAAGCTGCGTCCATTCAGTTTAATGATGCTGCTATAAGCCTAGTCTGCAAGGGGAAATATTACCTTTCCTAATACTCTGAGATACTCTGTCATTCATGTCTCATCAATGCATGTTATTAATTCAACTTCTTCCCCGGAGTTGTTTGTGCTTTGTCATCTCCGAGGTCTCTGCTGATCGTGGTGGTGCCTACTGCCGTAGTCCTGTGGGTCACTGCTGATTTTGGTAGTGCCTGCCGCCTTGGTCCTGTATATCAGGTCCCTGCTGATGGGGGTGGTGCCTGCTGCCGTGGACCTGTGTGCTAGTCTCTGCTGGTGCTGGTGGTGCCTGCTGCCCTGGTCCTGTGTGCAGGTCTCTGCTGACAGTGGTAGTGCCTGCTGCCTTGGTCCTGTGTATCAGGTTCCTGCTGATGGGGGTGCTGCCTGCTGCCCTGTTCCTGCGCGCACATCTCGGCTGATGGTGGTGATGCCTGTTGCTGTGGTCCTGTGGTCCTGTATGAAGGTCTCTGCTGATGGTGTTAGTGCCTGCTGCTGTGGACCTGATTGTTGGTCTCTGCTGATCGTGGTGGTGCTTGCTGCCGTGGTCCTGTGTGCTGGTCCCTGCTGATGGTGGTGATGCCTGCTGCCCTGGTCCTGTGTGCAGGTCTCTGCTGATCGTGGTGGTGCCTGCTGACGCTTCCTGCTACTTCAATAACTATTAGTCATTTATTCTGTCACTACTTTTATAAATTATAAAATCTGTAGCCATAAAAACACCATCAGTAGTATGTCTTGCTGTATCGTAGCTGCTACTGCCCCTACTCATCATTTTGTCATAATTATTTTCATTTTCATGTTCTGTCACCTTGGATGTGCGTGTTCCTGCTGTTCTGCTATGCAGACTGCCATAACATGTGGGTCATGTTCACATTACTATAGATATTGTTATAGTTACTGTTACTCGCTGGCTGCTTGCATCTCTGGAAGTGTGTCAGTCTCTCTGTCTTTTGTCTATCTTTGTGTTTCTCTCTTTCTCTCTCCTTTTCTTCCTCCCCAACCGGTCAAGACAGATGGCCGTCCTCCACAGAGCTGGGTCTGTCCGACGTTCCTGCCTGTTATAGGGAAGGTTTTCGTTGCCACCGTACTCTATGGGGGAATTGTTGGGTCTTTTCCTACTCTGTAAAGTGTCCTGAGATAACTTTGGTTATGATTTGACACTATAAATAAAATTGAATTGAATTGAAGAGAAAATAGATAGTGTGAAAATATCTCTCAACTTTTGAGAGATCTCTCACTATTTTTGGCAGAATCTTATTTACAAAAGCAGAAGGTTTATCAAAATGAGTATACCCTTGTCAATATATTTATGCCACCCCCCCCCCCCCCCCCATATTATTAAAAAGGTAAATTCCATCATTTTTAATTTCATATGGAAAAACAAGACACACTACCTTAAAAAATCTGATGTGATGATCAAAGACTATAATCAGGGTGGGTTATAAGCTGCTGATTTTGAATCCATGATAGGTGTAGACTTAGAGACTTAGACTTCTCTTTATTAATCCCTTTGGGATGACTCCCGCAAGGAAATTGGATTTCCAGCAGCATACAAACATACAGGGGAGGTTTAAAACAATACACTATAAGATAACCAATAAACTCTTAGCTAAATAAATACAGAAATTATATATATATATATATATATATATATATATATATATATATATATATATATATATATATATATAAAGCAATAAACAGTAAACAATAAACTCTCTCCAATATATATGAGGTAGATGTACGAATACAGGTAAAATAAAATTCACAGAAAATGAAATCAGATAAGTTAAGTGTAGAGGAAATGTATAGGATGAAATATGTATGACTGTATATGACAGAAATGAGCAGCAAGATTGAATTATTGCACTTGGTTGCTGATGACGGTGTGCAGGGGGTGGCTGGCATTGTCGATAATGTCCAGCAGTTTGTCCAGTGTCGTCCTCTCTGCCACCGTCACAAGCAAGTCCAGTTTCATGCCGACCACAAAGCGGCCTGCCTGATCAGTGGCCCGCCTGATCAGTTTATCCAGTCTGGAGGTGTCCTTCTCGGATATGCTTCCCCCCCAGCACACCACAGTGTAGAAGAGGACACTAGTGACCCCAGACTGGTAAAACATCCACAGCAGTTTGCTGCAGATGTTGAAGGACAGCAGTCTCCTCAGGAAGTGTACAGGTGGCTGGTGTGTGTTGTCCACAGCCTCCACCTCAGCTCCCTCTAGCAGGACTGGTCGCAGTCTTAGTCTAGACCTCCCAAAATCAATGACCAGCTCCTTCATCTTGGAGGTTTTGAGCTGTAGGTGGTTAGTGTCGCACCAGAGAGCAAAGTCCCCCACCAGACTCCAATACTCCTTCTCTCTGTCACCCCTGATACATCCCACGATGGCTGTGTCATCGGTGTACTTCTGTATGTGACACAGCTCCGAGTTGTAGCAGAAGTCCGAGGTGTCAGATGTGGTGTCCTTCAGCCTGACATACTGTGGCCTGTCAGTGAGGTAGTCTCTGACCAAGTCCACCAGATAGGGGTCCACTCCCATCCTGTACGGTTTATCCTGACGTATAGGGGGCTGGATGGTTTTAAAGGCACTGGAGAAGTCCAAGAAGAGAATCCTCGCTGCAGCATGTAGAGGATGGAACCCTCCACACCAACATCCGGCTGGTACACAAACTGCAGGCAGTCCTGGGCTTGTTGTACCTGGGGTCTGAGGAGGCTGAGGAAGAGCCGCTCCAATGTATTCATCAGGTGTGAAATGTGTGCCACAGGTCAGAAGTCATTCAGCTAGCTGGGCCTGTTCTTTTTGGGAACCGGATCGATATAGGATGTCTTCCAGAGGGTAGGCACTCTCCCTAGCTGCAGGCTAAGATTGAATAACTGTTGTAGTGGTTCCCCCAGTTCTGCAGCACAGGTCTTCAGTAGTCTTGCACACACTTTATCCGGGCCTGCTGCTTTCCTGGGCCGGAGCTTCCTCAGCTGTCCACTGACCTGGTTTATGGTGATGTGAGGTGGGGATTGTGTTGCGGTGGAGGAGGAGGTCTTAAACCTGTTGAAAAAAGTAATTCAGCTTGTTCACCCTCTCCATTGTCCCCCCTGCAGCTCTGGTCTTTGTGTTGTGACCTGTGGTGGTCCTCACACCTTCCCAGACCTCCCTCATGTTTTTCTCCCTCAGCTTCTGCTCCATCTTTCTCCTGTAGCTGCCTTTAGCTTCCCTCACACAGTGTTTCACCTTCTGCTGTGCTGTCTTCATGGCCTCCCCGAAGGCAGCCTTCTTCTTGTTGAGGACAGCCTTAACTTCCTGCGTTACCCATGGCTTGTTATTAGGGTAACAGCCGACAGTCTTGACAGGGGAGACCACTTCTGCACAGAAGTTCAAGTACTCCGTCAGACAATGTGCGTTTTGGAGGTAACGAAGTAGCGCTAACTCGTATGGGATTAACAGTAAACAAGAATGGTGTGTCGATCAGGACATAGGAATGAAGAGAAGGAGATGTAATTTCTTCTTAGACTGTTCCAGTCGTATTTATTTCCAATTCTCCTGTACTCGGTATTGTCATCGGTCTAGAAGAAAATAATAACCTTAAGTCATAAATTAATATTACAAAAATATTGAAAGACTGTATACAAATTACAAGCAATTCACTATACAGTATCTCTCTGGTGAGGAGGTATGGGTAGTGGCTCCTAAATGACAGCCTTTCAAACAGCCGTCCCCAAATGTGTAAGGCACGTTTGAGACCAAAGAAAGGCTTAACAGTCAGGTTCAGGGGGCCCGGAGTCCAGCGGGGAATCGACCTCCCCAGACGGGAGCGCCGGTAACATCACCAACCGAGCTACCGGTCGTGTGTACACCTGTCCCTTAATTTTCACATCGGCTGATCTGATGCACCCATCGTTGCCGCTGTGAACCTTAATGACACGTCCAATGGGTCACAAGGCTCGCGGCAGCTGGGGATCCACCAGCAGGATAACAGCCTTATCCAAAAGCTCAGGAGGCGAATAGTGCCATTTCTGTCTGGTCTGCAAGCTAGGGAGGTATTCCCTGATGAATCTGGACCAGTATTGGTCGGTGAGAATCTGGGAGTGCCCCCAACGTCTACAGCTCAGGATATCCATCTCTGGGTAGACCACTTGGGGAAGCGATCCATCAGGCCGCCCCATGAGCAGACTGTTTGGTGTAACAGGGTCAATGTCCACAATGTCGGCAAACACATAACCCAAGGGTTTCGAATTGAGGATGGCCTCAACCTCTAGGAGCACGGTCAGTAGGACTTCTTCTTGAACAGGTTGAGCCCCCACAACAGCATAAAGTGCAGCCTTGACAGAGCGGACTTCTCTCTCCCAAACTCCGCCAAAGTGTGGGGATGCTGGAGGTTTGAACTGGAATTTAATCCGTTGGCGGGCGAGTCGATCCTGCAGGATCGGTGCCATGCTTGCATAGGCCTCTCTTAGTTCTCTTTCACCTCCTTTAAAGTTGGTCCCTTGGTCAGACCACAACTCTGCAGGGGTTCCTCTTCGGGCAACAAACCGCCTCAGGGCCATCAGGTAGGCATCGGTATACATACTGTTCAGGAGCTCTAGGTGTACGGCTCGGGTAGTTAAACAATTAAAGATAATCCCCCAGCGTTTCTCGTGCCATCTGCCGACCTTCACCAACATGGTTGATGAACAACCAAGGCTGGTTTGTGTAGTCTGAGTTGGGCAGTGGGAAGATCGGCCATTTTAGGAATGGAAGGCAGGGCTCTCCAGTGCTGGCAGTCGGCACATGTACGCTGGTATCTACGAATAGCCTCCCGTCCACGAAGTATCCAGTATGACCTCCGCATCTCAGCAGGGGTCAACATCATACTTCTGGATGAGCAAGCGGGTAGTTTGTTGAGAGGCATCCATAACCACAGGGTGAAGTGGTGAGTCATCTTTACCTTCCAATCGCCTGAGACGACCGCCCACTCTAATAAGACCCTAAGACTTATCCATTTCAGGAGCTAACTTGAGTAGGCGACTTCCTGATAAGACAGACTTCCCAGCTTCCAGGAGCCTGTAGTCTTCAGGAAAAGACTGTCGTTGGGCACGACAAAGAACCAACATCTCTGCTTGGTGATATTCGTCAGTACTGGAAGGGGGACTGGAGGGAGTCTGCGCATGGAGTCCTGCAGCAGTAGAGTCCAGGAGCTCCTGCCAGGTGTTGGAAACTTTATCCTCCAGGTTGGTAGATGCAGGTGAGGTGACTGTTACCCCACAGAAGGTGGCTTTCCGGAGCTCTGCTTCATCCTCTGATGATTCTGGGTGGGGTCTCACTGGCCAGGTCTCCGGGCTTTGGCACAGGAAGGGAGGTCCTTGGGACCATCGATTAGGAGCTATAAGGGCTTCTAAGGTCTTCCCTCTAGTCACATCATCCGTGGGATTATTCACAGAGTCGACGTAACGCCAGGTGCACTTCTCTGTCAACTCCTGGATCTCTGCGACTCTAGCTCCCACAAAACCTTGTAGCGGCAAGACTGGGAGTGGAGCCAAGTTAACAGGGTTGTGGAGTCGGACCACAATTTGATCCGATCCAACGTCAATGTCAGTTCCTTCTGGAGGACATGAACCAGCTGTGCTGCCACAAGCGCTGCACAAAGCTCCAGCCTTGGGATGGAATGTAGGTGCTTTGGAGCGACTCGTGAACGGGCAAGGATGAAGGATAGATGTATCTGGCCTCCGTTGTCCTTGGTCCTCAGTTAAGCTACGGCTCCGTAGGCTAGTTCGGAGGTGTCCGCGAAGATGTGCACCTCACGAGTAGCATGCTCACATTGGGCATCCTTTGGGTCGGTAGGGACGTGGGAAAGTAAGGCGAGGTAGGGACTCCAGCTCAGCTTCCCATTCAGACCAGGCTTGCAGGAGATCTGATTGTAGATTGGGGTCATACCATCCACACTGCTTGTCCCAAAGCTGCCAAATGAGGAGCTTTGCTCGGGTGGAGAAAGTTAGCAGGTAACCCAAGGGATCGTATTCAGTGGCTACGACTCTGTAGATGTTCCTCAGGGTTGGAACCTCATACGCCACTGGCCGATGTTTGTGGCCCATGGAGTCTGTCTCCCAGTCCCAGCTGAGGCAAAGGGTTGACTCAAAGGGTTTGGACTTATCTTCGGCAAGCCATAGGTCCAGGCTTTCTGACCTGGCTTCATGGGGAAGGTGACTCAGTACGCTTGGATCGTTGCATTCCCACTGGCGCAGCTCGAAGCCAGCTGACGAAAGGAGGTCTCTGAGCTGATCAACAAGCAATCTTGCTTCAGCCGGTGTGTGCACACTCTGCAGGCAGTTATCGACATAGAAGCATTTCTCCACTGAGAATCTTAGGTTGTCGTCTGGCTCACTGTGATCCACAACGTGGTGTTGTAGGGCGTACGCAGCACAACATGGGCTACACGTTGTACCGAGGGGCAGGACTTGTGTAGGACCTCCATGAGGAAGTGCTGTTTAAGGAGTTTTTGTGTCTGGTTGTCTGCTCAGCGTCGCAGGAAGACAACCGTAGATTAGACATTTGTATGCTTGTTTCGATGGGAGATAAGGTGTGGTTTACAACCTCGGGCCCTCCTAGGGTAATAAAATAACCCAGAACCCCAGGATTAAAGACCCCCTTTTAACCTAAATCAACGTCAAATCTGACTGCAATTCGAACCGGAGGAGCTGTGCTCTGTTGGAAGACAGAGGGACTTTCAGTAATAAAATCTAAACTTTGAACTTTGTGTAGAAGTTTGGAACACAGTTAAAGTTCGATGTTTCATTGCAACTGGCTGTTCAAAAACATTCTTGCAAGTGTGTAACAGTATATGCATTATTTGTATCTCGTTGTGATTATGTTTATGTGGTTTCAGAAGTGCAAAGTCTCTTTCTAATTCCTGAAATAATTTGTGTTTTAATAATAGACCTGTCACTATATCCAGGAGAATGTGATGACGTGTAGTATCTGTATCTGTTAAAACTGTCTGCCTAAAGATTTTGGTTAAATTGGATATCAGAAAGCTTAAGAATGGAAAATCAACCAAAGATAGTTTAATCTCAGAATTAGAATTCCGGCGTAAAAAGCAGTTGATTCGCTCAGAGCCAAAGGGATGGGTTAAACCAGACCCCACCTCTTCGTTCAACTGTAAAATAAAGGAACAAACAGAGGTGTCCAAAATCCTCTCTTGCTCTCTTGCTCTCTTGTTCTCTTGTTCTCTTCTGCATCTGCTCTCTTGACCTCTCTCTCTACCTTTTGCACCTCTGACCACCCCTCCTGCTGTTCGTTCCTTTGTTCACCCAAAGTTAGCAAGAGACGTTACTTTATATTTTGTTCCTTACTAAAGTATTTTCGTTTATTAATCTATTTTTATTGCGTGACTTTTTAAGTTTTCTACGACACGTTTTTTAAATTTTTTTATAAGTATAGTTAAACCCCTCATGCTGTCTTTGCCTTTTTGTCCGGCCGGCAAATTGCATCAAACTCGCGAGTCCAGCCCACAGAACCGATCAGAACTTTTGTCAACCCACAAACCACCTCCAGAGGCAAGCCACCTGAAGCACCAAATCCAGGCCACGACGGGACCCGACGAGACCCGCCGAGCCAACCGCACAGCTGACCCAGTCTACAAACCGAGCCGAGGTCCGCCAAACACCAGGACGCGGACCCACGGAACCTGAATCGGTACTGTAAGACGCCAGGGCAACTGTAATATCAACGGCAAAGTAAGGTTGGCCTTTTAATGCAACTCTTGGTTAAACGTTGGTGACAGTTAGATTCTGATCCGAGTTCTGTTGGCAGGCTAATTAGAGCAAGTTTTTGTATCCGCCAGTGATATTATAAACAAGCCCCCCTCGAGTCTCAAGCTTCTTATATCCACATTTAACCTTTTTTTCACTTGTCTATTCAATGTTGCACTATCCTGTATTCTCCTTCCGTTCTGTGCAGGAAGTGCTGGTCACTTATAAGGCTGTGGTACGAATTAACGCGTTCAAGACGAGACTGATAAAATTTAACAATCAATTACTTTAAATAACTAACAGGTATTAAACCTTCACCAAAGTTTAATAAACATCCGGTCTTACTTTGGTGTGGTGCCCTTACATCGAGGTAAAATAAATCCTAAATTTTAACGAGTCGAGTTAATTCATAATTAATTCAGCGACTGATATATTTTAGCCATAACAAAAGTAGGCTTAATCTCCTACACTTGCCACTCGAATATTCTTGGAGCCTCATCCACCTTCAGGTCACGTCACAGGAACCGTAAAAGGGAACGATCATAAGGGAGCAGGTGTACCTGATGGAACATCCCCTTGATGTCTCCACTTACTGCTATGGCGCGTTCACGGAACCTAACCAAGACTCCCAGCATAGAGGCGCCATGGGTAGGGCCAGGTAGAAGGTACCGCTTAGGGGTCTGTCCGAGGTACTGATGGGAGCAGTTGAACACAAGGCAATTCTTCCTATTGTAGCTAACGAGGTGGTGGGGAATGTACCAGCATTCGTTAGGGGAGGTCTTCTGAGTCACTTCCTGCACAGCACCTGATATATAAGCTTCTGGATCTCGGTCTGGTAATCGTCCGCTTGCTTGGGGCTCTTTCGGAGATGCCTCTCCATACTACGCAGCATAGGCATGACTGACTCTTTGGGCGCGTGTAGCAGGGGCATGTCTTGATACCGCAGCAGGGGTGTAGCATACCTGAAGATCCCATCCACCTCTTTACGGACAGTCCTGGCTTCAAGCAGTGCTACAGCGTGATGATCCTGCTTTGACCGGGTTACCTCTTTATCCTGTCGAGAGGGGACAGTATCTGCTTGCCAAAGCCTTTGGACATGCTGGTATAACTCGTCCATCAGTAGAGGGGATGAGGTAAACAGACACTGCACCGAGTGGGCTGGCCGCCCCATGCCCTTGATGGGACCTTGGAGAGTCCACCCAAGCCGGGTGCGGACTGCAGCAGGTCCTCCTGGGGGCCCAAGCCTTACTGGCTCAACTGGTGTTATAAGATAGGGCTGATCAGAACCGATGAGGGTAAAGGTTTGGCTTCCTTTAGAGCAGGTATGGGGAGACCGCGTAGGTGTAAACTTTGCCTGAAGGCGATCAACCGGGTAGGTATGCTGAGCCAAACTGAGACGGCTAGCTGTGAAGGCACCGTCAATGTTATAGCTGGTCTGGGGGTCGGCAGAAGGGGAAATACGGAAAGACACTGTGTGTGTCCATGCAGGACCTGAATATCTTGACGGACTGTGCGTAGTGGAAGATCTTCAGGAAGGCCCTTCATGCCGAGAGACTTGGCAGCTCCTGGCAACAGCATGGTCCTCTCTGATCCGTCGTCAAGGATTGCAAAGGTGTCCAAGGTCCGCTCCCCATACTGTACAAGCACCGGCACAACCTTTAACATGACCCGATTCTCGGCCCCCTGCCGGTCAAGGTACAGATCATCAGCGTAAGAGCTGGTTAGCGGCTCTCTTCCCGGACTGCTGCACCTCCATGAGAACTCTCTGGGCTTGTATTTACCTCATGGAGAGCCAAGAGGTGTTTTCCCTGGCAGATGTTACATGGTTTCTTCAGGTTGCACTGGGCTGCTTGATGCTTTCGTGCACATCGCCAGCACCGTTTATTGGCCAGGATCCAGTCTTTGAGCTGGTCTTTGGAGAGCTTGGCAACATCACCACACTTCTGTGTCTCTGTCGGCTCTCACAGCAGTGAATCCCTGCAGGTCCACGTTAGCATCCGGTATTAAAGTTCAACTGTATAAAAGCTTATTTGGCGCAACCTGGTTCCATATGGTTCCACATGACAAAATATATTTTCCAAAACATTGGAGGAGTAGAATTTTTGTTAAGGTGTGACTTTGAAATAACTAAACAACCAATCAAATTGTCTGACTTCCATAAACAAATACTGCTCCACTGGAAAATCATGTTCACTCCCAACTTCACACTGCATAGCTCCACCATGTGGAATAACAGAACCGTATTAATTGACAGGCAGACTCTATTTAAAAAAGCTTCTTTATGTTACTGACATGATGGATATAAATGGCAATTTATTGCAATTGAATTCATTTGTAGAAAAGTTTAATTTAAAAATGCTCTTATAGAGAATTTGACCAAATCAGTGGAGCTATTTCACTTCCGTTAAAATACATGTTTAAAAACATCCTTCCAAACTCAAATGTGACTGTTAAACTACCTGATTTAAAAATCGGTGAATTGCAATTTGGTGAAAGAAAATGACTTGGAACAAATCACTTGGAAGTGTGTTTAAAGAAAATCTATTCCATGATATCAAAAAGTCAACGAAAAGAAAGATAACAGATGAAGAAGTGACATTAATAAAGACTTATTGTAGCTATCTTAAATGACCCATTTCACCCAAGGTAAAATAAATTCAGGTCAAATTAATAGACAATATGTATCCTGCTGCTGAAACTTTAAGGAAAACTATAAAACTGTATACTATATAACAGTATATTGATGAATTATATGAAACAATGTGAAAGTCTCTTGCTCTTTAAGTTACAATCCAGTATTATTTTAAAGCTCCTTTGTTTAAATTGTCAACCCCTGTGATTATTTTATTTTATGTTATCTTGTTAATGTGTTGTAAGCTTGTGCTTCTTCGAATCTCAAATTAGTTTTTGTTTATGTATTGGTATTGTATTTCAAATAGAGATGTAAAAAATTTTTACTATAAAATAAAGTTTGAAAATAAATAAATAAAAGGTTGCGGTCCTGTCACTCACATACTATGGTTACACAAACGTAACAATATATGATTCCACTGTGCTTTCGTGCTAGACTGGTGTGGGCTTGCTGTCTCTGTGGCGGAGAGAGCTACTGCTTTTCGGGTGCAAAGCTCTCCATCTCCCGCTGGAGCTCCCACCACAGTTTGGAGGGACAGTGTTTCCTATGCCTTGACAGCAGTAGAAGCCCCTGCGAGTGATGGGTCTGCACCTGGCTGCTTCCGTTTGTTTTGCCATCTATGCTTCTATTTACTAATAATCCCTAGTGTGTTGTGTTGTGGTATTTGCAGCGTGTTTTCTAAAGGCTGCACATGTATTGTCAAATTGATGAAGATGTTTTCTTAATTTGCTTGTGTTTCCTTAGGTTGCAGTGCTGTGAGCTCTCAAGGACACCATAATTGTTCCTTACATGGTGTTTTTGTAGTCTACCCTATTATTAAGTGTTACCCAAAAAAGCAGTTTCACTATCTTCTTAACTTCTAGTTTAATAACATGGAGCCTGGTTCAGAAGCCTATTCCCCACCACTTCAAGTAGCTCTACTTCAAAAACTATACCGCAAGTGATGTACGCTATCGGCAGACGGCCCTCACAACTGCCCACAGCAGAACACAGCACTCTATTTGACCTTTCAGGCTTGCCGTAGTGTTGTGCAAAATTTAGCGCGAAGTTTAATGCCAAAGGAAATAAAGCTAAACTTAACTGAGGGGAGACTTCGGTCTATGCAAAACCAATGCTAATATAAATCCCCTATGGGACTGAATCACTGGCCATGCTAATTTGTTAAGTCAGGAGCACAGACACGACAGCGCCTTTGCTGTGGAAATTAAGCAGGCAGAGCTTTGCCTGGTAACTAGGGATAAGTGAAGTTAACGTTAGCCTTAAATGCTAGCAACAGCAACGAGCGTCAACATACCAGCCACGCCGAGGAAACAAGGAAAATGGTAAGCAAGCTGAGTTATTTCAGTTTATTTCTACTTTGCTACATAACGCTACTGCTTTCGGGCGTTTTACTTGAACCACTGAGCTAATTATCTTCGTATACAATCCTAATCCTAGAGAAGGAGTCTTGCTCCTAGTCAGGTTGCTAAACGGAAGCAAGCAGGGGATTCTTGTGAAGATGATGACTGGACATGCAGAACTGTAAGTAAATGAACATGAGTATTATACACATTAAAAGCTGAGAGTTGAGAAAAGTTCTAAAACAACCCTATCATTTCCACCTGCGGATTGCGTGACGAAGAGCCCCATCACCTCTCCTACAGAGGAGCCAGATATTCTTTATTGTTGTTTATGTCACCTCTATTCGCTGTTGTTTCGTGTCACTCTGCAGTCGTTTTTGATCTCTTTAGCCCTATTCGGACGGGATTAGTTTAATGTGGAGACGTGAGGGAGGTTTTAGTCCTGTCTGAATGCTTCATGCATGGGTGCAGATCCTAGGGGATCTCTGCTCTGCAGGGAGATGGTGAGAAGAACTGGGGCTGAGGAGACTTTACATGAAGACAGTAAAGTAAATGACGATTTACTAATATAACAGTTCAGTTAAAATGGTGATTTACTAATATAACAGTTAAAATGATGATTTACTAATATAACAGTTCAGTAAAATGATGATTTACTAATATAACAGTTTGGTAAAATGATGAATTACTAATATAACAGTTGAGTAAAATGATGATTCACTAATATAATAATATAATAGTTCAGTAAATGATGATTTACTAATATAACAGTTCAGTAAAATGATGATTTACTAATATAACAGTTCAGTAAAATGACAATTTAATAATAAAACAGTTCAGTAAACAGTGATACTGTTTTGGCTGTTTAGGACAAATAAATAAGAAAGGTAAGAAGAATAAATAATTCCATGTTCAGTACTTTTTGAATGATATGGTGAGCCTCTATGAAGTTGTGATTTGTGGTGGCATGGTATGAGTTGTATATGGGGGGGGGAAAAAGACTTTTGTGGCGTGCACATGGAGACAAGGAGCTGACGGCAGTGTGTAAATAGAGTAACCCCACCTACTCCTAGTAAAATAGAGGTATTTCTTAATCCATGGCCATTTATATTCCAGACATTCTGAGGTAAGACTATTGCTGCATTCCAAAGCACTGCGACATGGGACTTCGCCTACATGCAGTTTACGAGCTCCGACTTCAAAAAGTTTCCAGACATTGAAGTCGAACATAAACAGAAAACATGGACGACCGCCATCAAATATTTATATATGCTAAGAGATAACTCATATTTTCATGCCAGAATATTCAAAATACGTTGTGTAAAAATTGAAGTATGTAATATAACACTACATGCAGGGAAGTTACGTTTATAGCCTATTCTTTGACGATTTATCGCTCATAAATTGTGTCTCCATTGTTCTCCGACTTATCTTTGTGAGGTCGGGGTAGGTTGAGCTCCCCCGAGTTCGTGAGTTGGAGGTTCCATTTTGACAAGTATTCCAGTGCATTTTTCCGAGTTGGAGGTCCGAAAGTTCCGACCTCCCACGGCACTGGAACGCAGCATATTTTACCACATCTGACACCTAGCAAAGACACACACATACCACACGCACGCACGCACGCACGCACGCACGCACGCACGCACGCACGCACGCACGCACGCACGCACGCACACACACACACACACACACACACACACACACACACACACACACACACACACACACACACACACACACACACAGCAACTCTCAAGGTAAAAACTATACTATGACTCTCACTGCGGTTTGATTTTAAAAGTAAATTCTTTTTCACAGGAGAAAAGAATAAAAAGTGAGGAGATGAGAGAGAGCCACATTTCTCTCTTCAGAAAGCCTCTGACACAGCTGAAGAACTGGCCTGCCTGTATGGATGGTGACAAACATGTAAGTATTAGGATACTGCATACGTTTTGAGTGTAAATACAGCAATGGTTGCAATTTCATGCCATGATGTGGCTCACTTATCCACTTTCACTCTCCACTTTTTACAGGAGGCATTTATTCGAAGTATCCTCTCCAAACCATTTAAAATTCCAATTCCCAATTACACAGGTAACTATTGTCTTGTCACTATGGCTTCTCTTTAATGTCTAGTACAATACTGTAGAAAAGAATGACTTAAAATGATCTCTTGATGAATTACCCTCAGGTTTGCTGGGAATCAGGGCGCTTGGTCTAAAGCGTGCAGGAGTAAGGAAAGCGCTTCACGATCCCTTCATAGAAGATGCTTTGGTTCTTTATGAGCCCCCAACTCTGAGTGCTCATGACCTGATCAAAGCTGACAAGTAGGTTAAAACACATAGCACCCTTCCTCCACGAAACACTCTTTTACCTGCTCTCCAGTTAAAAGTCTTCATTGTTAGTTAAAGCTGCACAAGCCAAGTTTGTATGTCAGGTACTCCAAATGGAACAGATAAATGAAGTCCAGCTCTCTCCAGACACAGAGCTCACTTTCAGCAGGTTTGTTTCTTTGCGTTGAGATCTCTCACAAGTGAGTATACTGTAATTATAGTATAATACAGTATACAGTACAGTATAATTACGTTTGTGTTAATGGTATTATTTAGTAAGTGCAGTCCTGAAACCATTCCTTCTCACCAGACACAGTGCTGTGAAAAAGTCTGTGAGCCTCGTCATTCTTTTTCTAACTTTGTTGCATTATAGACTCAACTTAAAATAGATATTATCTGTCTTGGTCTTTATTAATCTACACACAATACATCATAATATAAAAACCCCAAAACAGATTTTTAGAGATTTTAGCAAATTTATAAAAAAATAACAAATTAACAAACTGAAATATTAAGTGTGCAAAAGTGTATGCCTTTGGAAGTAATTCCAGCCAAGATTCCTCTTGGAGAGAGAGACTTAAAGATTGAACATGTAGAATCTTTATTAAAAGCTATATTTAAAAAAAAAATAATACACTGACAGGGCATTTTGAGGGCTACAGAATGAATATATTTAGTCTGAATTAATATATATATATTGGAGGGGTTTGCCAATGACTTTGTGTCCCGTTCTGTTTCCATGGTAGCAGCCAATAGC
The DNA here is from genome assembly GCF_963691815.1 of Echiichthys vipera. NCBI lineage: Eukaryota > Metazoa > Chordata > Actinopteri > Perciformes > Trachinidae > Echiichthys > Echiichthys vipera. Next base: position 34,243,819 of record NC_139828.1, on the reverse strand, counting down.
GTTGGGCGTTGCTGGTTGCCAGGGTTGTCTGTCTGTTGGGTGCAGCTACTGTAGGCTGGCACTGGGGGAAATGGAGTTTGCCAATCCTGCAGCTGCTTCGGAGCCTCAGTGAAGGGGGCGTTATTTGTCCCAGCAACTGAGTGACTGGATACGGGCAAAAACCAGAGTCAATATAGGCCAAGCATTCACTCCATGGACTGAGAGAAAGGAGAGAAACGCCATTAAAATGCACACCCAAATGGCTACGTTTCTCCTTGATTGCTAACATCACTTTCATCTTTACTTAGCTGAAACGGCTAACGCTAACTGTCAGTCAACTCAACTCCTCTAATCCTTGTTTTTATGGTGTGATTTCCCTAAGGGGGTGGGTTCAAACAGGTCCAACCTGGCAACCCGACTGCTGGAGTTATTTTTTGTTGTTGCGACTACGATCTTGATGGCGGTGTTCTGCTCATTCTCCATATTCAACATTTAATGATTCCCGTTTCAGATGTAAAAATAGGGATTTATTACAAAGGCGTAACATGAGTATTGATTGAATAAGAGTCTTTGGCGATCGTGACATCATGTTAGAGAAGTAGTGAAACCAAGGGTAGAGAAGAATACCCCCCGATGGAGTCTAGACACTGGTGGTGGTGAAGAGGAGATGACTGAGACTGGAGATGCTACAGAAGACTTGGGTGTGAACTGGTTGGAGGCGGGTGTTTGCCAGCGCCTGACAGCCTGGAATGACAGCAAAAGAGAGACCACTTTTAATCTGTTGACAGCTACAGCCTGATTGGGTAAGGACATCAAGGAGATGTGTGATAGGTTAGAGAGAAGTGGTGGCCCGCCTACAATTTGCTGACAGTTCAATGTCTCTGAATGAAAAGTGACAGAGCAAGAGAGGTGAGATGACATGAGGAGGGACAGTCTTCCTGTCTGAACTTTCTACAAGCTACATATCTGATTTCCATGGACCCTTACAAGAAATACTAAAACCTCTCTGCATTTGAATGGGTCTCTTTGAGAATTGAGGGCTGGACTCGATTCAGATGTAAATGCCACTGGTACAGTATGGAGCAGGTTGGATAAACAGAAGTAAGTCATCAAGGGTCTGATGGATCAAGTGAGTTTCAAAGCATCAGGTGGATGTGCTACTTTAAGGGCTGCATCTCTGGACTGGTTTTCTTATTGACTTTTGTGTAAAAATTAATCAGGAGAAGAAACCTGTAAACGGTTCTCAAACCTTTGCACATTCAGCTTTCTATTTTTTTTTTTAATTTGCTAAAATGTCTAAAAATCTGGTTTGCTTTGTCATTATGATGTATTGTGTGTAGATTGATGAGGAATAAGATGGATTTTATCTCTTTTAAATTGAGTCTATAATACAACAAAGTTATATAACAAAGTTTGGAAAAAGGGATGGTGATCACATACTTTTTCACAGCACTGTAGATGGATTTGCATGCATACATACTTTGAGGGTGCCTTGTTCAGCTTTAAGAAAATCCTTCATAGCAATCTTTCATGGCATACAATAAAAATAAATGTTACCATTTTATGTTCTGTCCAGAGAAAAACTACCAGTCCATGTTGTTGTGGATCCAGTTTTAGGAAAAGTGCTCAGACCCCATCAGAGAGAGGTAAACCCAAGACTTCTTTTAAAACTTTACTGACTGAAATAACAACTAATATAATAATAATAAATATATTTCCTTCATCGTAATGATTGTTAAATATTAGAGATGTAGAATCTTATATTAATGAGGCAGACTGACTCAATATGTATTCAGAAGTAGGTTTATTGTTAGCTTTGGAAACAGAAGATGTTCAGAACAAACTAGAGTAAAGGTCTTACTAGTCTTACTAGGTCTTTCTGGAGCTCTCAATCACTTATCAAAGTCTTTATCTGTGGGATGTGAGGGGATGAGATTCAATTGAAAGCTCCAGAAAAAGTGAGTTAGTGGACCACACGTTAGGTTTTTATCTTTTAGATTAAAAATGTTTTTAATTTCTTGAGGGGGTGAAGTTCCTGTGGGAGTGTGTGACGGGAAGACGCATCTCAGGATCGTACGGCTGCATCATGGCTGATGAGATGGGCCTTGGGAAGACTTTGCAGTGCATCACCCTACTGTGGACCCTGCTACGCCAAAGCCCTGATGCTAAGCCGGAGATAGACAAAGCCATTGTTGTTTCACCTTCCAGTCTGGTTCGCAACTGGTACAATGAAGTAGGAAAATGGCTGGGGGGACGCATCACACCAGTGGCCATCGATGGAGGCTCGAAGGATGAGATTGATAGACAGCTGGGTAGGTTGCCTCTCCCCTACATATCTTCAGTTCATGGGTACATGACAAATAGGTAGTAAAAAATTTCTGTAAAACACCTTTTTGGAAGAAAAAATTCACGTTTATGTAGTGTGAAATCAGATTTCTGAGGAAATATAAATGGTCCCCTCTGTTGTTAATGATTTTTCTGTTTTTTTTTTATCACTTTCACTAAAGTGCAAGGTAAATGTGTCCTATGGTGGGACATAAAATGCATCAATAATTCTTGATAAATTTAAAAACATACATGAAATAGTTTCATCTTCATCGTTAGACACTTATTTTCATATACTGTCATTTATTTGATATGGCATTTTGAATAACACCATTTTACCCATGAATTGGACTTGGACATTTTCAATCTATGCGTGTCAGACTTTGCTGTCATCCTCATAAAACTGTTGTAAATTGTACCAAATTAAGATGAGCGATGTCTTCATCTGTTTTTATTGAAGATATTTTGAGACAAACACACATTTTTGGGTTCTTTTATGCGTGTCACACTCCTCTTTTTTATGATATGTTTGGGAAATTAATAGACAATATATTTCAATCTAAGAAAAACAACTCACATTGTTTCCCCCATAACATGTAACATTTTCTATGTCAATCATCATTTTTTAAAGTATAATTGCTGCATTTTCCATTTCATTTCAATGTATTTTCTGCATCGTTCTCTTAGGACTTCCATTTTCTGTGTGGATCCCTGTCAATTTTCTCTCTATACTTCTGTGCGTTCTTTCTGTCTAAAAAAAAAAGCGTGAAGTACCACATTTTATACTTATTTTACACTTTATAACAGTACACATTTCTGCAAAAACAGCTGAAAATATCTGAAATAACCTACTAGTTATATTTTAAAACACTAAAAATGGTTAAAAAAAAAGAGTAAAAGAAATCATGTTTAATGATTTAAAATGCTTCTTTAAGAGATCTTGTCTTTACTCGATTTCCTAGTGGGAGTCATCCCAAAGGGATCAATAAAGAGAAGTCTAAGTCTGTCCTGTTGGGTGACATCTTTGTCCACCAGTGGACATTTGTGTCACACCAAAGGAGGTGAAGCCTTTTGTGTCACTTATTGACCATGCTATACTTATCTAACCTGCCTTTAGCAATTAGCAGGACACATTTGCTAAATTTTCCATAATTAAATACTTTAACATACAGTTTTTAATTCAAAAATATAATTTAGGGCTGTCACACCAAAGGACTAAAAAAACGTAACACTTATCTAGTGCTTTGAAAAGATCTAAATATTTGAACAGGTTTGAGACAGAGACTTATCATGTGCACATCATGGGTTTCACAAGGGTCTTCAGTAATATGACCTTAAGGGGTCCTTCAACTAAATAAAGTTGGCTGTGGAATTGCCTGATTAAATTGTATTGTATGTATCAAGTACCTACGCTTTTTAAAATATATGGATGAAATCAACTATGCTAAAGTAGACACTTATGCCTGAGGTATTTATCAACATTTTTATGCTTTTCTTTTTATTGCATAAAAGTTGTAATTTTTTTAACCATGCTTGAGACAGTCACACCATAGGACAATCTTGAGATTTGGCTCCGAAATGTGAGAAATCTAATGACACCGCAGTTTTTTATGACAATAGGTCCTTGTTAAACAAAGAAATGTCTTATCATTTACTGCATTTCAAATCATGCCAACACTAATTGTATTCATTTTTATCTTGAATGACAGTAAAATTGCCATGTCATGTCAACAACCCGAATATACATAGAAAAGATCATGGAAATCTGGTCATTTGATACCTTGTCATGGACCAAACTGTTGTTCAAGGAGAAAGTTTAACTTCATTGTTGTACTAGACTCTCACTTTTCATAGACTTATGGCTCATTTATGCTTCCATTTTGTGCGTAGGTTACCTAAACATCACTGCCCTCATGCTTTCATGCGTCCTTTACAAAGCAAAACATCCTCTAGAGGACGTTGTTCAAATTCAAAAGTTACTCCAAAAAAGGTTATGACGACAAACATGGAGACGACAGAGGAGATAATGATCCTGCGTCTATCGAGAAGGAGGCAAAATAGCGGGCAGTGTTGTAGACGGTCTGTGAGACACTAAAGACGTCCCAGAGTGTGGACGGAGAATTCCACACATTGGTTTGACAGATGAGACAAACTGACGACAAGCGTAGCTTTCAGTATTTCAGGATGTCCATCACGGCTTATAATGACTCGCTCGCTCCTGATATTCACGCCACTTTTTGTGTCCAGTGCCTGACACTGCCCCCACGATTTCAGGTGGTACTGCAACCTTTAGTCAGTATCTGTACACATCCGCAAGCTTGCAGGATACATGCAGAAATACAGAGGAAATGTATGCAGAATACAGACAGAAGGCTCTGTCCGTATCCGTATCTAACATAGAGCAGAAATGAGCTTTAACACTTTATGTAGAAAGTGTTTTGCTCCAGGGCTTAACAATAATTTGTTGAAGACTATTTTATATACATTATCAGACATCATACCAACATCCTATTGGATCATTGCATTGTTTTCTCACCAGGCCATCATTTGAGTCACTTGTATTGTTGTGTTATCTTTGCTTTACACATTATAGCACCATTTGGTGGTGAAATCAAAACAACAAAGTACCACACTACAGCTTTTCACTCAGTCCATGTAGCAATAGTGTTTAACATATATATCCAAAATGCTTCAAAAGCAAAAGATCCAAATGGCCAGCTCTCTTTAGGCAATTCACTGTCTCACTGGCTTTTCGCTGGCTTAATTATTACGTTGTCTTCCCCACGTATATTAAGCCACATGGGCATTTTAGCATGTCAACATCCACACAGGTGGCAATAGTAATTTGACCCATTACATTAAAGGTCTGTCTTGAATGGGGATGCAAGAATTCTCAAGTTGATGTTGTGTTATCACAACCCCAGTTCGCATGAAGTTGGGACGTTGTGTAAAAAGTAAATCATAATGTTTTTTAAACAAATATTCACTCATTTTGAATTTGATGCCTGCAACAGGTTCCAAAAAGTTGAGGCAGGAGCATGTTTAACACTGTGTTACATCACCTAACTTTGAACAACACTCATACTCATACTTCCAAACACCATAAGTGTTTGGGAACTGAGGGCACTAATTGTTGAAGCTTTGTGGGTGGAATTCTTTCCATTCTTGCTTTATGTTCGACTTCAGTTGCTCAACAGTCTGGGGTCTCAGTTGTTGTATTTTACTCTTCATAATGCTCCACACATTTTCAGTGGAGACAGGTGTGGACTGCAGCAGGCCAGTCTAGTACCTACACTGTTTTACTACGAATCCATGTTGTTGGAGCACATGCAGAATGTGTACTGTCACTGTCTTGCTGAAATAAACAGGGACGTCCGTGAAAAAGACGTTGTTTGGAGAGCAGCATATGTTGCTCCAAAACTTGTATGCACCTTTCAGCATTAATGGGGCCTCCACAGTTGTGCAAGTTACCCATGATGCCATGGGCACTAACACCCCCCATACCTTCACAGATGCAGGCTTTTGAACTTTGCGCTGATAACAATGTGGATGGTCCTTTTCCTCTTTTTTAAATTTTTTTTATTAGCTTTTCATAATATCTAGCTGCATTCATATGCAGATATTTGTTTACAGAGACACTGTCTCTTAACTCCATTCTCGTATCTCAAGTGGCTAATTGGATCGTAAACAATGGTCGCTTCTCAGAATTGGAAGTGCTGCCTGGATATCCTCAGGCTACAACGGAAAACCTGAAATATGAGCCTTTGTGCCCAAGAGAGAAATGGTCAATGGGGAAGCTTAAACATCATCACTCATTCCGACCACTGGTGCAACTTCATCACTCTCTCAGCAACAGACTTTTGTGTTTATAAGGCTGACCTCGAATTGCTATCCATTCAGAAATATACCCCCAAACCTCATATTGTGGCTAGGAATGCAGGATACTTGGAGAGTATCTGGTTTTTAGGGCTGCCCTCTCTCAGTTGATGAGTTGATTTATTTTTTCTTCATTCTGAATGACTTATTTCCAAGAAACTTCTGAGCACATCTCTGGAGAAGACTAGATTCAAAGTGGTGCTTTTTCAGGATTCTTTGTGGAGAAAATCATGGTGTTTTTATACAGAAACGCCATCATATTGGTGGCCATGCAAAGGCAGCAATTTGACGTCCTGTCTATGTGAATCACAGGCCTAATATTCCTCTTTTCACAAAATCTGGCTTTCTGGGATAGGCGTGTCTTAAACCTGTGACGTGACGCACAAAGTTGTGCTCCTGTCACTGAGATCACTGACCTTGTTGAACTTTCCGTAAAGAATCCCATCTTTCACCATCCCCGTGATCTGAGAATTTCTGACTTTCTCTGTTAGCATCTCACTGATATCACAGGCTTTCCAAACGCTCATCTCGACGGTCGATATGCGGTTGACGTGATGACCAGGTGAGGACTTGCTGTCTCATTTCTGTGATCAGCTGTTTCCTGCTTTTAAAACTCTCAGCTTTGGGTCCCACAACAGTTTCAATATGACGCAATCTTGAATATGTGGACCAGGCCAGCAAAAAGGCAGCTTGCTGTCGGATGTAAAAACACCTTTAGTTTAAATCTATTAGTCAGTTTTTAGTCGACTAAGAATTTCTATAATCAAGGACTACCCTACTGGTTTTAATTGTCTGCTTATTCATTTGTTTATTTTCTGTGATTTTGTAGTAAGCTTCATGTCTCAACATGGTTTGAGAGTACCTACCCCGATCCTGATCATTTCATATGAGACATTTCGACTGCATGCTGGAGTTCTGCACAAAGGCAAAGTTGGACTTGTTATCTGTGATGAGGTATTTCATCTCATCCATTATACTTCAGAGTTGTCAAAGACTGTTTACACAATCATTTAACATTAATAGATGTGTTTGCCTTAGGGTCATCGGCTAAAGAACTCTGACAACCAGACATACCAGGCCCTTAATGCCATGAGTGCCCAGAGGAGAGTGCTGATATCAGGCACTCCCATCCAGAACGACCTGCTGGAGTACTTCAGCTTGGTCCACTTTGTTAATGCAGGGATCCTTGGTAAGTAGCTCCATACACACAAAACAGCCTAAACACAGCTGGGATATTTCTGCTGTTGATCCTGACCTGACCTGTTATTTGTTTTCATGTTGATTGCAGGTACAGCCCAGGAATTTAAAAAGCGTTTTGAGTTTCCCATCCTTAAGGGTAGAGATGCAGATGCCAGTGATAAAGACAGACAGATTGGAGAGGAGAAACTCAAAGAGCTGATCAGCATCGTTAACAGGTGAGTTTAAAGCACATATGCATGTTTTATTTTTATTTAATTTTCTAAAAAAAAACAACAAGTCTGTCCTCTCTTTTGCTTTCTTTCTTGTCTTTTATTAATTTTTTATCATATTTTTTAAAATATATTTTCTAATTTTTAAATACTCATATATATATATATATATACATATTTATATATTTGCATACACAAAAAACAAACAGCTAGGTCAATAATCTTGTCAATGATATTTAAGGGCTGTCCTCAATTAAAGAAATCCTCAGTCGTCTAATTGATACGTTGATTTAACGGACAGATCTGTAAAACTGAGTTCTTCCACAAAGAATACAGCAAATCTTGTGTGTACCAGAGATATGCTCATACATTTCTTGGAAATAAGCCATTCAGAATAAAAAATTACTATTCCTACTTCTCTGGGGAGACCAACAGACGGTTGAATTACATCCTTGGCAGGCAACTAAACATTTGAATTTGAATTTTCTCGCCTGATGTAGTCTCTCACAATTGTAAATACCTTTTAGATAATGAGAACTTTGATGGTAATTGTTCAAATGAGGTAAAGTGTCTGTCTATTTAGAAGTCTTTTAAAGTAGTTATATTCACTCTACTCTCTATGGGCCACATCTGTTAATGATGGTACAAAGAAGTGGTTGTGCCAAATTGGTGCATGTATGGAAGTGTTTGGAAGCTCGAAGGGTTTCTGATTTGGTTCCAAATTCTCTGGGTGTTGGTATGGATGAAATTATCCTTCCTGAAAGCAGCAGGGGGCTTAGCTTATAAAAAGAGGAGAGCAGGAAGATAGGTATTAGAGGTGAGACATTTTTCAATGATCATCCAGGGTGGCAGGTCTGGAATGTCTCTGTCTTGCTCTACCATAACGTTAGCTGCCCAAAAGTAATGTAAAAAGCAGAACCCCAGAACACCCAGTTACTCTGAATTTCCTGAAGCTGACTTTTATACTTTACCTCCGTGAGTACCGTAGGCTACACCGCAGCTAACACAAGTACTATGCAAAGACAACTGCAGCACCACCACAACTCCCTGCTAAAATCAACCCCCTGTAAAGAAAATACTGACATTAAAAATAAAAAATTTAAAATGGTGTTAAAATCTTGTTGTGTCTTGTTCTCGTGGACTTAATATCGTGTATCGTCTCATCACACCCCTTATTCTGAATGTATGGTATATTTTTTATTATTGTACTGTCATGACAGTGATGTTGCTGTCGGTTTACCTTCTATGTTTCATCTTTAAAAGAGAAAATAAATGAAATGTGACACTGAATTTGAATCAGCACATTGTAATTTCTGCATCTATTATTGGTTGCGCCCCTAAAATTTTCCGTTGGGTGCCACAGTGCTCCTAGTGAAAAAAGTCAGTTGGAGCCCTGTTGGATATAATTTATTTGATTGGGCGCTGAAGCTGATCAGACTGATCTAACACATCACAACTGGAGTTTCATACCGGAGTGTCAGATAACACATTAAACTCTGTCTTTGTTTCTTAAATATTTGTTTTTTCTTGATCTGTTGTTTCTACTGTTAACCTTTATTATGGATAGGCTATAGTTGAAGTCAGATAAAGTAGAGTTTGTCAGCAAGAAATACTTTTAACATCATATATTTCCATCCAGTCAGGCTTTATGTTAGTTACATGTTTTCAGTTTCCCCTGCATAATATATAAATTAATAAACCTCTGCCAAATTATTCCTATGCCTCCCAAAAGGGGATTTTATTTAATTTAAAAAATAAAAAAAACCTTTGGGGAGTCTAACATAACCATCTAGCCATCAGCCATCTGGCATCACTCGGTTTGACCTGGTCCACAAACTGTCCTTATATGCAGATGACCTCATTTTTTTTCCATAATCCATATCCCCACATCCCCTTTAAAACAGCTGACAAGGAGTTCAAGTATTTGGGATTGTTTATCACTAGCTCCTTTAGGAACCTTTTTCAAAAGAACTTCCAGCCACTATTGGATAAATGCAAGTCAGACTTGTCTAGATGGGCCTTTTTCAACATCTCCCAATTTGTCTTAACAAATCTTTTTTTACTAATCTAGAACAACTTAACAACTTATTTGTCAAAATAAACCAGCCTGTATCAATAAACATATTCTTCAACTCCCTAAACCTGAAGGGGAAATAGAACTCCCTAATTTTCGTCACTACTTCTGGGCCTGCAACATTAATTAACTTTTATATTGTTTACGCGGTGGAGTTGCAGACGTCTGCCCACCCTCGGCTCATACTGAGATAACATCTTCCTCCTGCTCTTTGCACTCTACGATTTACTCACAGCTCCCCATAACCGCCCACAAGTTCTCAACTAATCCAGTTGTCGTTAATGCCATTAAAATTTGGATCCAGTTCAGGAAGCAGTACAGCTTGCAAAGGGCTTCGGTCCTTGCCCCAGTTTTGAATAACTATGCACAAATACAGCCTGCCTAATAGCCCCTTTTTTCGGTACCTTCAAATGAGACATTTTATCCAAAAGCAATTACCACATTTTCCGAACCGCCCCCCTGAAGCTGAGATGGACCAATTCCTGTCTCTCATTGTACAACACAAACGACTGATATCCATAATTTATAATAAGATTGCTCTTCTGAGCCCAGTCCCCACTGTATCACCTAAAAATGAATGGGAAAAAGATTTGGGGGTAGACATTACTGAGGTCCAGTGGAGGGACATGTTAAAACTGGTCCACTCATCCTCGATTTGTGCCAGGCACGGCCTATTAACATGGAAGGTGCTTCATAGACCCAATTTCACCAATTGGCTTAGATATACCCTTGTCACAGTGATGCTTGTAACCACTGTAAGCAGTCCCCAGCCGACCACACACACATGTTCTGGATGTGCCTGAAGCTTGCTGAATTTTGTTCCGGTATATTTCAAACCCTCAAACAGGCTCTTAACACCAATTTAGAACCAAATCCTCTGACTGCTCTCTTTGGGCTTCCTCCATCTAAAAATCTGCCCATTACTACACAACGTTTACCACCCTGCTTGCCAGACGTAACATTCTCCTTAAATGGAAACATCTTTCTCCACCGACTCATAATAGTTGGATATGTGAATTTTACAATGGCTACGGTTGAGGTAGAGGTTTTTACAGAGTGGATCTTTGAAAGCACCTACAAAAGTTTGGGACCCACTGCTGGCTCTCATTAGTAATAGTCTTACTGTTACTGCTGATGATGCTGAGGACACTTCCTAGTGCTTGGAAGGAGAGCAAGACCCTCCCTTCCTTTTTGTTTATTTATTTGTTTTTTTTTCTCTTTCTTGAATAACTATTTTTACCATTTTTTTGTTTTTTTGTTTTTGCTTTTTACTTTACCTACATATCTACTTACAGTATGTAACATGTTATTCGGTTACTTGGTTGGTTAATGTGACCGTGTCTGACAGGGTTTTTTGGGAGGGATACCGGGTTTCATGTTGTGATTTTTCTGTTTTTGTCTTTGTTTTTTTCACCTCAAAGCAGACACGCTGTACAACTATTATACTTTTTCTTGTGTACTTGTCTGCATAATCCAATAAAAACATTTGGGGGGAAAAAACCTGGGGGGGGGGGGTTGTCTTGCTCACAGAAGATAGGTAAATATCACCTTATGGGACTTAAGGGGCTCAGTAGTTAGAGAGTGAGAGAAAATACTGCTGCACTGCACTGATAACCTTATGCCTTTCTTAGCATTAGTAGGCAACAAACAAACTTGCACACTCTACACGGCTGTTAAAGCCGTCTGCCATGATCCAGCTGTGATCACCTGCTCCTTTCTTTAGAAACAGACGTCGCTTCATATGATGCTTCAGAGGAAAGGACGTGTCATGTCCCCAATAAACATATTTCCTTGTTTCCTCTCTCCTAGGATAGTTTCCTTCATTTCTCCATGGAAGGAGTAACACGCAATGGAATAAAAAACATAATTTATGCAGAAAGCGGCTCCAAACAAATCATATTTATGTATAGCATCATATTTGTTTATTTCTTCAGACAATACTGGGTGTGAAAATGTTTTTTTTGTCATTTAAGTTAAGCATATCTCTGTAATACTGACCATGTTCTACCCCAACAGGTGCTTGATAAGGAGAACATCTGATATCTTGTCTAAATATCTTCCTGTGAAAGTGGAGCAGGTTGTGTGTTGCAGGTAAGTTGATTAATTTGGTTCAGGAGAAAATACAATAAAGAATAAAGTAGGGGTGTCCCAGACTAAAATGTTCATTGTTGAATCTGATTCGTCACGTCTTGCCTATAGTCGATTAATCGTCGACTCAGTTTGGTTTTTTTATTTGCTCATGAAAAACCCTCTGATCCGGGTCGGAGAGCCATAGACATGAGCCCAGTGCTGCGCGGTCATCTGTGTCAGGCAGAGGGTTACTGAGAGATCTGATTTCTGATAGGAGCATCTTATTAAAAGTATTCGTTGTTAGAACATGAATGTGTTTTGTTTGTATCTTTCTTTGACAATAGCTGACAGTATATTTAGAACTGTAGTTTCACTTTCCCGGCGCTGCGTCAGACTGTGTCGGATTGAACGTCTATAATGAAAAACAACAAATGGGCAAATATTCAAAGTAAATGATGCTGATGATTAAACAGCAGCAGACTGTTGTATTTCTGACGCCAAGATAGATTTAAAGTCCAGCCAAGATGGTCTCTGACCAGAGGGGGTGGGGTGGGGGGGTGGGGGGGTTATCCTACACACTAAGGAGATAGATTAAAAGCACATGAGTTATTTTCACATTTTTAGCAACAGTATTTATTAACAGGCTTATATTTATACCCAAATAGGCTATCTATCATGGTTTTATTAGGAGAAACCAAGCATCTATATGTCTAAATCAGACACCAGAGCCAGAATGGAATAATCCATTGTTTCAGAACCACATTTTGGGGCGATTCAACTGGGAGATTGGCATTCGAATTGGGCTCCTCGGAGCGAATAGTCGACTATTCGAGGTCACCACTAAAATAAATTAATATTTAAGGGATTTTTACTACTTATTAGTATAATTGTTTGCCTGAAAATAGATGTTAGGGTTGGGACACAGTTTTCATCGACATGCCTGAGTTTCGGTACCAATACCAAAATTATTCCTTTTTAATCACTTATGTTGTGTATAAACTTGTTTGTCAACCAAATACTTTTTGTTTATTTACCAAATTTAGTCAAAATATAAATACATTAATTGATGATGTGGTTTCAAGACAAACATTCAGCTTGATTTAAATCAGTTAGTATGACTACAGACACATCCCGGCCAGTACTTTAAAAGTATTAATGATAAAATCCGTAAGATTTTCATCTAGTTGATTGTCTTTTAAGTTCCTATCTATCAAAGAGTGAGTTAAAATGATGGTGATTGATCATATGACCCACTAATGAAAGTACTTGTTGCCTCTTTACTGAGTATTCACATCTGTGTCTGTAGAGACATTCCCTCTATAAATGTAAATAAGCCGCCATGTTAGTGATGCTGCTGACAGTGGGGGACGAACTGGAAGTAGTCAGGTGAATGTGTGTCAATAAAGTTTACAAAAGAGCAAAAAAAAAAATTTAAACACAGTGACCATGAGCGTGACATGATGGAGGCCCTGAAAGAACATGCTCACCTGCAATTACATCTTACATCCATATATAGCATTACAATGTTTTTATATAGTTTTGAACAATTGAAATAATTGACATATGTTTCCCTGCAGGCTGACTCCTCTGCAGTCAGAGCTCTATAAGCTCTTCCTCAGGCAGGCAAAACCCATCAAGACATTACAAGAGGGCAAAATAAGTGTCTCCTCCTTATCCTCTATCACATCACTCAAGAAACTGTGCAATCGTAAGTGCTAAACACACTCTGTCAAATGTATCATCTGTGAATATCATCATGATCACATGGAAACACTGTCCTCTCACTTTTTGAAGCAACATTTACTCAAATACCCAAATGTAAAAGGAACTACTTTTTTCCCTTTCATGGCCTTATATGTACAGTACCAGTCCCATATTCTTATTTTGAATCACCTAGACCCAGCTCTCATATATGAGAAGTGTGTGGAGAGTGAGGAGGGCTTTGAGGGAGCACTGGATCTGTTTCCACCTGGCTACTGCACTAAAGCTGTGGAGCCCCAGCTCTCTGGTAAGAACATGACATATACAGCTTGGCACCTCTGATGGTGCTAAAAAAATAATGCTGATGGACAGCATGGAGGCCGCTGGTGACTTACTTTCTTCAACAACAAAGTTTGAATTGACAACCCCCAGAGGCTTACTTCCTACCCAACTACTTGTGGTGCCCTTCCCTGAACCTCACCAATCTTTGAACTTGACCGTTTTGAACTCCACTATACCTGTAAAGTGTTGTGAATGTACACTGAAAATCAAAATTAGAGAACAAATTATTAATACTTGATTTATTTTGAAATACTGTTATTTCTATCGTTCACAATTTGATAGAATATCAGCTGTTTTTTTTTAAATAACCAGGGAACTTCAACAAAAACCTTTATTTAGTGAAAAAAACTTAGATTCTCAAAATTAAAGAACAGTAACCATTGTGTCAGAAGAGAAGATTTCAACAATATTTTCTTCTATAGGATTCAAAAATGAATAGGAAGTGTAGAGGCCACAGCTTTGAATGACTTCAGCACATCTGCGCCCACAGGACATCACTAGTTTCTCACACTGCTCTGGTTTGATCTTGGCCATTTCATTGTTTCAATATGCTGAGCTTCAATGAACTGCTTCACCTTTCCTATACGTAACACGTCACATTGATTGACGTCATCGCGATGTGTCGCTTTGTTTACAAATGTTTCCATAGACCTGGGAGTTTTTGTGCGTCTTGTCCAACTGTTTTTAAATATATTCATCTGACCAAATCTGCAGCAAACACTCCACCTCTGCATTACACCAACGTGAACCTTTCGCCACCATTGTTTTAAATGTCCGCGTATGACCCGTCCTTCTTTTTTCTATGTCCCAACAGGTGCACATAAAATGACTTCAAAACTGCCGTAGACCTTGTGCTCGTACACGTGCACACGCTCGTGCTCGTACATGTGCAAACGTGCTTTACAAAAGCCCACCTCTCCCAAACGGGCCGTGCCCTGCAAGCACCTAGGCGCGGTACGGTTGCACTCACACTGGTCACACAAACTAGACTTTAACTGTAAAACGTGCTTGGGTACGGTACGGATGGACAGTGTGAGTGCGCCCTTAGAGCAGCTTACTCTTACAAAGTAACCAGGTCAGCTGCAGATAAATAGGGTGTGTCCAACAATGAAGTCAATTGTCACCAGGAGCCAGATTAACACCAATAAATGGGAGGGATCTGAAAGTGTTCTATCATTTTGCTTGTTTTTTTTTTTTTGTTTTCACAAAACAAAGGTTTTTGTTGAATTTCCTTGGTTATTTAAAAAAACATGCTAGTACAGCAGTTTTATAGATACAGGAGACTTACTATCAAATTCTAAACAATAAAGAATAACAGTATTTCAGAATTAATCAAGTATTTATAATTTGTTCTCTAATTTCAATCTCCAATGTATGACCTACCTTAAGATTTAACAATGTTTTTGTCTATTTATTATGACCGGGGGCATTCTGTAGAGTTGGTTATTGTATGGCTGTTTCAAACACTCCAAATCAATGCTCAAGGCGCTGTGTGTCTGCTTGACGTGTAAATGAGCAACAACTTAAGGTGGTAATATGTCAGTGTTTTGTTCAGCCTGTTTCTGCCACCTCAAAGTGGACAAAAAATAATCAGAAGGATGTATAACTTTATTCAGTTCAAATCAAACCTACAATAACTATTTATGGGTAATAAATTGTTTCCTTTGTTCAAGGGAAAATGCTGGTTCTTGACTACATTCTGGCAATGACAAGAACTACAACTAGTGACAAGGTGGTGCTTGTCTCAAACTACACTCAAACACTGGACCTCTTTGAAAAGCTGTGCAGATCTAGGAGGTGCTTCTTGGGGGAAATTGGCATTTAATTCCGTCTGTATTATATGATTTGTCAGGTAACGTGAGCAACAACCCTCCTCTTGGTATTTACAGATACCTCTATGTTCGACTGGATGGCACAATGTCCATCAAGAAGAGAGCCAAGATTGTAGAACGATTCAACAGCCCATCTGTGAGTTGGTAATTCTGTATGGATCTGTATGTGCACTCTGAGCTTTGAACAACATCTCAACCCAATATGTTCCGCAGAATCCAGAGTTCATCTTCATGCTGAGCAGCAAGGCTGGAGGATGTGGCCTGAATCTGATTGGTGCTAATCGCTTGGTTATGTTTGATCCTGACTGGAACCCAGCCAATGACGAGCAGGCCATGGCACGGGTGTGGAGAGACGGCCAGAAGAAGACCTGTTAC
Organism: Echiichthys vipera; assembly: GCF_963691815.1. Taxonomy (NCBI): domain Eukaryota; kingdom Metazoa; phylum Chordata; class Actinopteri; order Perciformes; family Trachinidae; genus Echiichthys; species Echiichthys vipera. Next base: position 34,227,836 of record NC_139828.1, on the reverse strand, counting down.
ATCTACAGACTGCTCTCTGTTAGTTTAACACAGCTCACAAGATGTAGACATAACAGAAAAGAGACCATTACCGCTGCTTAATATCTATTTTAGGTTTTAAATGTTGAATATGGAGAATGAGCAGAACACCACTATCTAGTGTCTCAAGATCAAAGTCACAGCAACAAAAAATAATTCCAGCAGTCAGGTTCCCAGGTTCATTGCAGAGTGTGTCTGAGATCAGCCTGCTCTATGTCAGTGATGAATCATACAGGGTAACCACTCATTTGGACTTATCACTTAATTTGACAGTAAACAGTATTTAACATTAGCCAGTCTTCAACTGGAAGTCTTTCTTAGCCGGGAGGAACGTAGCCATTTGGGCGTGCATTTTAATGGCGTTTCTCTCCATTCTCTCAGTCTATGGAGTGAATGCTTGGCCTATATTGACTCTGGTCTTTGCCCGTCTCCGCTCACTCAGCTGCTGGGACAAATAACGCCCCCTTCACTGAGGCTCCGAAGCAGCTGCAGGATTGGCAAACTCCATTTCACCTAGTGCCAGCCTACAGTAGCTGCAACCAACAACAGACAACCAGCAACGCTATTGGCTGCTACCACGGAAACACAACGGAACAGAAAGTCATTGTCAAACCCCTCAAAAAAAAATTTGAATTTAATTTTTTTTTTTTAGGAATGGCAATAATTTCATTCTGTACCCCTCAAAACACCCTGTGGGTGTATTATTTATTTATTTTTTTCAATATAGCTTTTAATAAAAAATCTACATATTCAACCTTTAAGTAATATGCAGTAATATTTTCACATTGATCAATTTTTCTTTTTTAGGTGTTTCTTATTCAACAAAGTTCAGGACCTCTATAATAGATATTCTATAATAGAATAGCAGACAGCTGATCTGCATGTATTTGTATGTCTGTGTGCTGACAGACGGGTACCATCGAGGAGAAGATCCTGCAGAGGCAGGCCCATAAGAAAGCCCTGAGCTGCTGTGTGGTGGATGAGGTGCAGGACGTGGAGCGTCACTTCTCTCTGGGAGAACTGCGAGAACTCTTCACTCTCAATGAGGAGACCACCAGCGACACACATGACAGGTACAAAACAAATTACTCTCACTTATTTAAGCTGCTCTTTGCTGGTCCTGCTGAGAATTGTATTGCCATTATAAAGATGGTCAATCCCTTAAGGATGCTTTTGTTTCCTTCTGCACACAAATGGCATGGCTAACAAAGATGAGAGAAAGGGTTCTGCTATAAACAGTACCACACAATCAATTATAAACACTTATTTATGTGTAATTATATGCAGCTGTGTATTAAACCAAATGTAATGATTTTAATATTGGATCTTAATGCTCAATGTCATAAGGAACAGAATTATCTCTCTCCCACAGGAAGGCTCTAAGTATCTGTGATACACTACTGACTGTGTGTGAAAAGTGTGTGAAACTACGTTTTTGGGATACATAAAATATTTGTTTTTACCATGGATCATACATAATGTCATTTAACAAACTAGTTGATATCGATGGATGACCATGACTGATTTGACATGAGTAAGTTAACCTTGAATTTTTTTTAAAGCCGTTCATGTGCATGGTTCTATTTTATAAAACTCAATCATTTTGTCTGGGCACACTATTGCCGAACCTGATTTGCCTCCAATCTGTGGCTTTTGTCTGGGAGCACCAACATCTGTGTGCAAGTTGAAAATCAGGGCTAAAGTCATGTAGAGGGCACTTGGCATTAGTTGGGAAATATGTGACCTGGACTTCCTTGAGTGAATGCAACCATCCCTAACTGGGGGCTTTATGTGTGTGGTTGACTTACCACCAGTTCACAGCTCTTGTTTCCCATGACCAGCTCGCTGGAACGGGGGGACTCTTCTGAACCAATGCAGCTCGGTCGATCAGGGCCTCCAGTGTGAGAGTGTGTGAAAAGATCACTTTCTAAGGCCTAGTCTAGTTTTATGGCCCCCGATTGAAATAAATAAAAAATGTCTCCGTTCACATGAAACCGCAAAATCTGCCTCAAACAATGTCATGCACATGCCAAAGCAGCCGTTGGCGATAACACTCCTAACAGATGATGATGATGATGATGATGATGATGATGATGATGATGATGAAGCCCTTTATTTGTCACTAGTCACAAGTACCAGCGAAATTGCAGCGCCACCTGTCCAAACATACATGTACATACAATGTGACAGAGGGGTAGACAGGACAGGAGGCAGGGATTGGATTGAGAAAGTTACAGCATAACATGAGGAGAGGGAGGAGAGAAAAAAAGGCAACCCCCAGATTGTACTCCAGAGGGAGTGCAGTGTGGGAACAGGAAAAAAAAAACACCTCAGCAACAAAAGCACATAATCACTCTTACAACAGAAAAACTCAAGACTAGCAACAGGGAGGGGGTGAGGGTGGGGGGTGTAACCGAGGATAGACAGCAGCCACCCGGTCCTGCAGCCATATTCGGGCCCGGTCACGGACCCGTCTGTCTCACTGGGGGGGTACAAAGCTGCAGAGACGTGGGAGAGGGGGACGAGGGTGGATGCATATCTGTATAAATGTATAATGTCACTGTATGTGTGAGCCTGCCTATTCCAATCAGCAGGGAAGTTGTTATCACGGTTCCGAATAGGTAGATGTCTTCGACGTCCTCCACAGAAAGAGCCGCCAGGCACATGACCCGCCACCTCTCCCACGCGTCCATCGTGTAGCCAGCTGCAAACGTTCCGGCAGGACAGTCAGGTTCCCCCGAACCCGGGCTTCTCGTCGAGAAGATGGTGTCAATAGCGTTCAGAGACCAGTTGATCAATTCCATGAGTCTTTAGGTTCGGAGAGCAGTGCGGAGAGAGTCTCTCAAAAGAAATACATAAGACAGAAGACTAGACGAGACAAGAGAAGCAAAGCAGGGAAAGATAAGGGAGGGAGGGAAGGAAAAATGCGACCGCCTCCGCTGAGAGCCAAGAAAGAAACAGGAGGGCCATTTTAGCCAATCACAAAGCTGAAAAAATAATAATAATGATTATTAAATCCTTAATAGATCACGCTGACGCCTCTGTTGCTGGATGTGGTTGAGTAGTTGTATGAGACACACACAAAGTGCTGAGAAGTTGCTAAATAGCACCAGTATTTTGGAGAGGTGGTCCGTAACAGCAACTCCGTCAGCTGGTTCAGGTCTAGAGCGCTCCACATGTCTCCATGGATACAACTGCCTGTTTACCGCCGCACAGTGTGACGTCAAACTATGTCAAAAACAAATTGCGGTTTTCCTGTCCACACATGACTGCTGAAACCAGACTTTTCCAAAAAGTTCTCTGGTTACAAAAAACTCTGATTTCAGGAGCAACAACTGTGGTTACATGTGGATGAAAGGACAAACGAAAAAAAATACAAATTTAAAAATACCTGCGTTCGTGTGGACGACTCCTCAGTCTTTTTGTCTTCCCAAATATCTTTAGCATCCTCGTCATGGCATGTCTCATCCAGCTCCAAATGCACTTCCAACTCTCCACACAGGTGCCACTGATAACGGCTTATGAGTCACAGCCACCATCCCTGCCACCTACTACCTGCCTAACCACATTCAAACATTATTTTTATGGTTTATATATGGTTTGTGTGACCATCGGTTATACATCTGCCCCCCAGTTGTTTTAATTTGATATTGCGTAATACTGTATGATAAAAGTATTTCATGTATTGAATCAGCCTCTCTTCCTCTGTGTTGTGGTATTGTTAGGTTTCGCTGTCGCCGCTGTGTTAATGGCCGGGAGGTTCGGCCTCCTGCAGATGACTCTGACTGTACCAGTGACCTTTCCCAGTGGAACCACTGCTTCGACAAGAAGGGCCTGAGGGACCAAGTGTTGAAAGCCTCCTGGGATGCTTCTGTCTCCTTTGTCTTTCACCAGCGCTCTCATGAGGACCAGAAGGGTGTTGTATAGCAGGAGTAACTCAATAGACTTTCTATCACACTACCTTACTGTATGTACTATATATCCTGATATTTATTTTTTGTTCAGTTTTTCTGTTGGATGTTTTCTTTTAATTAAAACCAAAAAAAGTAAAGCTCAAAGATTGTTAATCTATCCATAGGCTTACCAGATGTACACTGCTGGGATAAATCCTGACATTGGCACATCTCTCACGTGCCTGATGTCAGGCTTAGTGCCGCCCAAGGCGATTGTGACTGGATTTGCCAGTTGTTAACTGTTATCTTTAATATTTTCATCTGACAAAATCTGTTCTAAACACTCCACCTCCGTTTCAGACCACCGCGAACCGTTGAGCTGCATGTTTTTAAATGTCCAGCGCAGGGAACAGTCATATATATATACAGTATAATGGTCCCAGGACGTCGGTGCTCGTGCTAATGCATCCCTGTTTTATTAAAGCCCACCTCTGTCAACCGGGCAGCTTGCAAGTGTGCCGTGCCTGGGTGCAGAACAGTTGCACTCACACTGGTCAAACGAAGTAGACTTTAGCCTTGAAGCGTGCCTGGGCACAGTATGGATGGACAGTGTGAGTGCGCCCTAAATGTGTACGTTGAACAGTGGTGGAGTTGCACATGTGCCAAGCTCACTTTGTTGTCTGGGCTTAACCTATTAGTAGGAACTAGACCTGCACAATTATGGCCCGAATAATAATCATGATTATTTTGATCATACTGACGTCATAATTATTTATCACAGTTATTAATAGATTTTTAAGGACACATATTTATATTGCACTTTCCCATTTAAAGTGCTGTACTTGAAATACTAAAGAAAAAGTTGCCCTCACACGATTCTCACCGACTGTTTCCCAACTCATCAAATACCAATGTTTCCGGGCGGCCCCCGGCGTCTGATATCAACAAGGCAGTCACACTTGCATGCAGCGGCGGCCAGACCGTCTTATCAAAACAAGCAGAGAACTCAAGATTCCAACACACACAGAGGGAGAATGACTTTATTCTCTGCTCGGGACGGCATTACTCCATATATCTGCCTGGCGGGGGCCCCCAAAAATTAAGGTTAATAAAATATATCATCATAATTATTAGATTTTAAAAATATATAAATTATGAAAATGCCCTCGTTTTTTTAAATTGTGAACCCTATCACTCAATTCCGGCAAATTAGATGCTTTTACCTAATATATAAAAATAGCCCTCCCCACCAGCTTCTCTGAAATGGTACAGCCCTTAAAGTTCGTGTCTCTCGTCTTTTCTCATGGGAGTTTGCTCTGTGTAGCTTTTTTCCTCGACTTGAACTCGCCATAGTTAGCCTGTGAATAATGCTGTGTTGAGGCATAATAGTTTACTCTTCTACTCTAGACTGCTTTTCAGGAAAGCTTTTTACATACCACTACTGCTGCAGAGGAATGGCGGCTCCCCAAAAGTAAAGGCAAAACATCTCTATTGCTCCCTGGTGGGTTGCTTTTAATTTAGTTTTTAGTAGATGTGTAAGGAAAGATCATATTTGGATATTCCTCACCTTGTACTTTCCAGCATGAATTCAATTTGATCAAATGTCAGTAAATTATTCAGCGTAAGTCATCAAGTCTCCTGGACCTTTCTTTTCTTCAAGTTCATCAGCTCTAAGCTTTCCATTCATAACAGTATTTTGTAAAAATTAGTCCATTTGATTGCACAAACGATAAAGACAAAGAAAATCACTATTGGACATTTAGTTCTGCATATATTTTGACAAATACAATAAACCCAGATATGGAAGTAAATGCGCCATCAGATTTAAAAATTTAAAAGCCATTGAATTATTAGCACTGAATATTTATGCATTGAAATTATGTATCTGATTTGTTGCCTATGAATTTAGCTCCAATTTTCACCTTTAGTTTTCAATGTTCATAAATTCAGAAATATTCAAAAATGTTATATACCAAACTAAGATGTGAAATACAATGTATAAAATTCAACAAATATATTTTCAACTTGCTCAAATTCAGTGTATAAAATTCAGTTTTAAAAGTCAATGACAATTCAGTGCTAACATCCGAGAACCCAAGGAAAAGCAATCAATTCTGGAGTCTAGATCCTCCTTGTAATGAGATGCTATGTGGAACTGTGGGTGACAACTTAAATTAGCAGTGCTTCCATGAGTATTGTATCGTAAAAACTTCACATTTCTGGTGAGTTTCTGGTTCAAAATTAGGTTTAAAGTCTGAATCCCACTTCCTGGGAGCCGAGCAGCTAATGCTGACACTGAGTTGACTGAATGACTTTAATCTTCACTTTGAATCTTGAATCTCTTCCGGTTACGGTGCTGTGTAAAGCGGCAGCCAGCAACAGTTGCTCTCTCTCCTTTCCGCACTTTTTAGCTATTTTATCTTATTTTACTGTCTTTTTATTAGTGCTTTTTTCCTGTAAGTCATCGTGCTAACCTTAGCCAACTATGTTCGTTAACTTTCTTACTTATTTTTTGTCCGTTTGTCTCATTCTTGGGACTATTTTTGCCAACCGCGTCTCCGTCTGGACTCAACAATGCGGCGGCTCCATTTTTTACACCCGCGAACAGCTGTTGTCGCTAATACCAACGGCGCTGATGCGGGAGAGGCCTGAAATCCCCACAGAACTGAGGAGAAAGTACAGGGGATGTAAGTCTGGATGTAAACACCGGGAAAAGAACAGGAGATATAAACCATCTCTCCCTTCCATCCCATGGGGAACGTAAGGTCGCTGGCTAATAAGATGGACGAGCTGGCGGGCCTGGTGAAGACTCAGTGGATGTATCGTGTGAGCAGTGTGCTGTCTGCTGTGTTTCACGGAGACGTGGCTCCACGAGGACATCCCGGACTCTAACGTAACTGTGGACGACTTTCAGACTATTCGGGCGGACAGGAGTCACCGTGAGAGTGGCAAGAGGAAAGGTGGGGGACTTACTATTCTTATTAACAACAAGTGGTGTCATCCTGGACACGTAACTGTAAAAGAGCGTGTGTGCAGCCCGGACATTGAGCTGCTTGCCGTGAGTCTTCGGCCATACTATCTGCCGAGGGAGTTTTCACACGTGATCGTCCTGGTTGTTTACATTCCTCCGACTGCAAACGCGGCGCGCACGAGTGACGTCATCCACACCGTCGTCGCGGGCCTTCAGACACGGCACCCAGACGCATTCATTGCAATATCTGGGGACTTCAACCACATCACTCTGGCTGCCCACTTTCTAGCAGTTTGTGGACTGTCCCACCAGGGAAAACAAGACACTGGACCTGCTGTATGCTAATGTTAAGGAGGCTTACAGCTCCACTGCCCTTCCTCCTCTTGGAAGATCAGACCACAACCTCAGCCATCTGCAGCCCCTTTTAAGCCCCAAGTCCAGCGGCTTCCTGTGACCACCGGGACTGTGAGGAGATGGTCACAGGAGACTGATGAAGCTTTACAGGGCTACTTTGAACTTACAGACTGGGATTTGCTCTGTGATTCACATGGAGAGGACCTTGATGATCTCACTGATTGCATAACAGGGTACATCAATTTCTGTGTGGACAGCGTTGTTCCTACAGTGACTGTACGCTGTTTCCCCAATAACAAGCCGTGGGTCACCAGAGACATCAAGTTCCTGCTGAATGAGAAGAAGAGGGCCTTCAGAGATGGGGACAGAGCGGATGAGGCAGGTCCAGAGGGAGTTTAAGGAGAGGATTCAACAGGGCAAAGACACCTACAGGAGGAAGCTGGAGCACAAACTCCAGCAGAGCAATTTAAAGGACGTGTGGAGCGGCATTAGTAGCATCACTGGCTACAAACCATCTGGTAGCCAGACAGTAGGAGGTGGTACTGAACGTGCCAATGAGCTGCATCTGTTCTTCAACAGATTTGACGAAAGGGCTCTGGACCACCCCCCCACAGCTCCTCCACAACCATCCACCTCCAAACCTCCAGCCCTGCTGACAGCCCCCCCCCCCAAATTCCTTCCTGATTTTGCCCTACCTGTCCCCTCCCCCCCGCCATCACCTCTCTCCACCCCCACCAACACACACAGCAGACAGACCTTCACTGCAGAGCAGGTGAGGAAGGAGCTGTGCAGACTCCGCCCAGGCAAGGCAGCAAGTCCCGACGGTGTCAGCCCAAGGGTCCTCAAAGCATGTGCGACCCAGCTGTGTGGAGTCCTGCAGTACATCTTCAACCTCAGCCTGAGTCTTGAGAAGGTCCCTGTGCTGTGGAAGACATCCTGCCTGGTACCAGTACCAAATAAGGTGCGTCCCACCTCTGAAGACTACAGACCGGTGTGGCTGACGTTGCACCTGATGAAGTCCCTGGAGAGGCTGATCCATTCACTTCGGCCCCTGGTCAGCTCATCCATCATCACTGGACCCTCTACAGTTTGCCTACCAGCCGAGACTAGGTGTGGAGGACGCTATCATCTTCCTGCTCAACCGTGCCTGCGCCCACCTGGACGGACCGGGAACCACAGTGAGAATCTTCTTCATGGACTTCTCCAGTGCGTTCAATACCATCTGGGCTGCTCTGCTGGGACGTAAGCTGACGGCGATGCAGGTGGACCCTCCCCTGGTTTCCTGGATTACGGATTACTTGACGGGTCGACCACAGTATGTCAGATTGCAGGACGGAGTGTCTGACACTGTGGTCAGCAGCAATGGAGCTCCACATGGAACTGTTCTTTCCCCTTTCTGTTCACCATGTACACCTCAGACTTTCAGCTCCTCTCTGAGTCCTGCCACCTGCAGAAGTTTGCTGACGATTCTGCAATTGTTGGCTGTGTCAGTGAGGGGAAGGAGGAGGAGTACAGGGGTGTTGTGGACTCCTTCGTCGACTGGTGTGCAGCCAATCACCTGATTCTAAACGCCACCAAGACTAAGGAGCTAGTGGTGGATTTCCGCAGGAGTAAATCTGCCACCACACCCATCTCCATCAACGGCGTGACTGTGGATGTTGTTCCAGGATTACAAATACCTTGGAGTATACCTGGACAACAAACTGGACTGGTCCAAGAACACTGAGGCTGTCTACAAGAAGGGCCAGAGTCGTCTCTATTTCCTGAGGAGGCTCCGGTCATTCAATGTATGTAACACCATGCTGAGGATGTTCTATCAGTCGGTGGTAGCCAGTGCCATCTTCTTTGCTGTTGTGTGCTGGGGCAGCAGACTGAGGGCAGCAGACGCCAAGAGAATCAGTAAGATCATCAGGAAGGCTGGCTCCGTCCTGGGGGTCAAACCGGACTCTTTGGTGGCGGTGTCTGAGAGGCGGATGCTGTCTAAACTGCACAGCATCCTGGACAACAACTCTCACCCTCTCCACCATCTGCTGACCTCCAGCAGAAGCACCTTCAGCCACAGACTCATTCTCCCCCGGTGTAATACTGAACGCCGGAGGAAGTCTTTTCTTCCGGTGGCCATCAAACTTTATAATTCATCTCCCCCGGTCAGGTAAGGAACAGTGGAGACACTGTATCCTGAGAAAATGTCACTTTGTCACTTTATATCATCACTGCACCACTTTATTCAGTTGTACTGTCACTTACTTCAGTAAGAAATGCTGCTACACTTTACACTGTCACTTTATATCACCACTACATCACTTTATTTAGTGGTACTGTAACTTATTGCTGATACACTTTACTGTAATTTACTGTAACCTAGCTCTGTAGGAAATGCTGCTACATTTCACTGTGGTTTACTGTAACATATCTCAGTAAAATGCTGCTTTACTGTACTTTACTGTAATTTACTGTAACTTACTTCAGTAAGAAAGGCTGCTACACTTCACTGTGCTTTACTGTCACTTAGTTCTGTAGGAAATGCTGCTACATTTTTAACACTGTTATCACTAATCGCTCCTACTCACTTGTTTAGTTTGTACTTATCTTATTTCAATCTGCTGCTAAACTGCACGCTGCTTATTGTTGTATATTGTATATACCTACGCTTAACCACAATGTCTGTTGCACTCTGTCACACTTAGTTAATTGTTTGATTTATTTTACGTTAGCTTTATTTTGATTTGATTATGTTAGCTTATTGTTACTCTGATCCTTTCCCTCCTTTGTATTGAAACTGTTGCACAATAATTTCCCTTGGGATAAATAAAGCTTCTTGAATCTTGAATAACCAGTGTAGCTCAAAAGCTGTGAGAAGTTGTTTCTCTGGATGTGTTGATTCCCTTCACATGCAGAGTTTCTTTGAATTGGAGTGAGCACCAACGTAACAACCCCTGCGCTGTAGAAATACCTGGCATATTACTGCATTCAAGCCGTCATTCGTTTCTCCGTAGTCAAACCAGCCGTCCCAATATTTGCAGTGCGCCAGTATTCTGACATTTATGGTAAATGCACTTTACTGTCATTCTTCCCCACTTTGCAGTATTAAACTCTTAACTGAAGAGAGGGGTTAAGGTATAAACTCACAACACAACTCATCAGATGTATTTGTTGTGTTCATGTCCGGTTTTCAGTTTTCAGAAAATTGTTACACAACCAGGTCCAAATAGCAAATAAATATGGAAATAAAATAAATTGCATTATATTCACAGAACTTTGGAATTTTTAAAAAAAAGACTTTCATTTATTATTAAAACATTGTATTAATACTTAATATTTTCAAAGAGCCTTTATTCTGAAATTCCACTGTCAAACGTTCTGTAAGTTTTTGAGAAGATGACCCTAGGAATTAGTCATTGGAAACAGGCAGTTTAAATTTAATTTTAATTTAATATAATTAGTATACAGTATATTTTGAAAGGTGTTTTATTCAAAAATTCCACAGTGAATCTATACGTTTTTGAGAAGATACCTGAGTTCCTCTAGAATTTATCTGAAGTGGAATTAGTCACATACAGTTTAATGTCAATATTTTTTTACTATCATTAACACTCTGTATTAATAATTAATATTTAGGGCCTTTGTTCTGAAATCCCACGGTGAAAGGTTCTGTACGTTTTTGAGAAGATAGGCTGTTGAACGAAGGCAGAATTAAAGGTTGACTATGTAGAATCTTTATTAGAAGCTATATATTTTTTTTTAAATATTACACCCATGGGGCATTTTGAGGGGCACAGAATGAAAGTCTTGCTTTCCATAAAAGAAATATATTTAGACTATTTAGACTAAAAAATGTTTTGATGGGTTTGACAATACAGTAGGTGTTTCCACTATGGTCGAATGCCCGGAATGAGGCGGGTCCATCTCGCCGAAACGTCTTCACTGCAGCCATCTCTCCTCCTTCCCTCTACACACCTCCCCCCTGACATCACAACACCCCCCTCCTCCTCCACCTCAAACAATCCCCACCTCACACCAGTCCCCTGACCTGGTCTGTGGTGATGTGACATCACCACAGACCAGGTCAGAGGACAGCTGAGGAAGCTCCGGCCCAGGAAAGCAGCAGGCACGGATAAAGTGTGTCAGAGACTACTGAAGACCTGCGCTGCAGAACTGGGGTAACCACTACAACGGATCTTCAACCTTAGCCTGCAGCTGGGGAGAGTGCCTACCCTCTGGAAGACATCCTGCATCGTTCTGGTTCCTAAGAAGAACAGGCCCAGCGAGCTGAATGACTACCGACCGGTGGAACTCACTTCACACCTGATAAAGACGTTGGAGCGGCTCTTCCTCAGCCTCCTCCGACCCAGGTACAACACGCCCAGGACTGCCTGATGTTTGCGTACCAGCCAGATGTTGGTGTGGAGGATGCCCCTCTTCTCTTCACCCTGTACACCTCGGACTTCTGCTACAACTTGGAGCTGTGTGACATACAGAAGTACACCGATGCGCAGCCATCGTGGGATGCATCAGCATATCCAAGAAGGACACCTCCAGACTGGATAAACTGATCAGGCGGGCTCTGTAGTCGGCATGAAACTGGACTCACTGGTGACAGTGGTAGAGAGGTCACTGGACAAACTGCTGGACATTATGGACAATGGCAGCCACCACCTGCACATCGTCATCAGCAGCCAGAGGAGCCTTTTCAGTGGAATGCTGCTCCTGCCCAAGTGCAGGACCAACAGGCTCAAGAACTCCTTTGTCCCTCAGGCCATCATCCTCTACAACTCCTCACTCAGGGGGAGGAGAAATAAAGAGGACAGAAGGGAAGGAGTGGGAGCCACTCTCTGTGCAATTAATAATCTACTCTTACATACCTGGGCACTTATCTTCTTTTTGTGCAATAACTTTATCCACCACATCTACTTCATGTATATTTAACTAGGAGTTTATTGTTTAATTTGTATTGTTCTTTATACTTTATGTATTTATTTAGCTAAGAGTGTATTGGTTATGTTATACTGTATTTTTTTTTTTAATGTTTTTGTAAGCTGCTGGAAATTCAAGTTCCTTGTGGGAGTCATCCCAAAGGTGAGTCGCTCTTCCGCAGGTCCAATATTCAATTCAATTCAATTTCAATTTTTTAGTGTCAAATCATAACAAAAGTTATGTCAGGACACTTTACAGAGTAGGTAAGGATCACACTATGACTTATTTATGATTTTCATAGACCCAACAATTCCTCTGTAGAGTACGGTGACAACGAAAACCTTCCCTATAACAGGCAGGAACGTCGGACAGACCCAGCTCTGTGGAGGACGGACATCTGTCTGCACCGGTTGGGGAGGAAGAAAAGGAGAGAGAAAAGAAGGACAGATGGACAGAGAGAGAGACAAAGACAGAGACAGACACACTTTCAGAGATGCGAGCAACGAAAGAGTAAGGATTATGGTGCGGCAAATAGTGTCTTTATTCTAATGTTCTGCATCTCTGAGTATAAGAAGGTGCCACTTGGAGGAAACGCAGTATTACACAGATTGTTTGGGGTACGGTGAGGGCTTTGCTCCAAGCTGTGCTGTAGCGCTCAATAAGGAAATTGTCAGGTAAGGCCAGACAATCAGACCTGTTCCAGAACACTCTCTCATATCGGAAAGCCCTTCTGAGCATAAGCGCCTTGTTGTCAATCACATCATTAAGAAATGGACAGGCCATTGTGAAAGACAGATCACATGTCAAGGGGACTCTTACAGCGGATTGCTCACATCACTGACTTAATTGAAACCATATTTGCAACTTAATCTTCCATTTTTAATCATGCAAACAACTTCATAGGTTGTCCAATTTTTTTAAGTCCTTCCAAAACAATTCAGATACATTGCAAGAGAACATTAAATGTTCAAGTGTTTCTAATTCTGTTTTACAAAAAGCACATTCATTACAGTCCAAATTAAATTAAGTCTTAGTAATTCACCACAAGGGTAATTGTCATTTATTGTTTTGAAGTGTACCTCTTTCGCTTTAGATCAGATAGGAAATGTAAATCTAATTATCTTGGCATCCAAGGTGGAGTATTCCTTTGACATATATTTTCTTTTGAGAGAAAATGATCATGGAGGACTCTTAACAGAGGATGACGAGAGAGGACTAGTGGAGCCTTCAGGTCATATGGAAAATTGGAAAATACCAAAAGTGGACGTGAACATTGCTCATGAATACCCCCTCATGTGGTCATTTCCACTTGGAAGCTCTTTATTTTAATATTTTGATACACGAGTTGCCAGATGAGATTACCGTGGACCTTTTCAACATGGCAGAGCGCAGCGCAAGAGTCGACTTTATTACATCAACACTGTTTTTGAGCTAGTGGGGAAGATTATGTCTATCCGATTAGTGTAGACCAAGCTCATGTAGCTAAAACAGAAATATTATCTTTCTCTTCTGTCCTTTAAGAAAATCGTCTATTCACGATCTACAAAAAACTCAGCTTATTATTCACCGTTTGTGTTTGGATAATGCTCTTCTCGCTGGAGCTGATGAAGTAGACAGTTTAACATGGTGTTCCCCATTTAACAGGTCAGGATCTGTGGGTCCGCCATGTTTCATTTAACTACGACAACAACAACGAGACTTGAACACTATATAAAACCATGATGAGAGCCAGAATAGATTATGGGAGTGTTGCATATATGTCAGCAGCAGAAAGTCACCTTAAGAAGCTGGATGTGGAGCAGGCTAAAGGTCTCAGGATATGTAGTGGGGCATTTAAGATGTCACTATTTACAGATGGATCAAAAGAGCCAGAAAATGGGCGCACTGGGGCTGCGGTGTACATTCCAGAGTTTAAAGTGGCAGTTAAGCAGAGAGCAACAGATCATGCATCAGTATACACAGTTGAACTCCTGACTATCACACTCGCACTGAGATGGTTAGGGGGAGACAACAGGGCCAATGCACCCATTGCATCAGATAGCTGGGCAGCCCTCAGTAGTATTAGGACCATGAAGTCATGTAGGCAAGATCTAATCATGGAGATCCATCAAATGCTATATGACCTTCAAAACAGGGGGAGGACTGTCAGTTTTCTGTGGGTTCCTGCTCATGCAGGGGTTGAGGGCAATGAGGATGCAGATATACTGGCAAAACAAGCACTCAGATTACAAACAGTAAACAATATCCCACTAGGGAAAGCAGAAGGAAAGACAGTCATTAAAACACAAATGCAAAGGGTTTGGCAGAAATATTGTGACATAAATGAGACAGGAAGACACTTTTACGGTATACAAAAACTGGTGGGAAAAGTAGGAATGGTAGACGGGAGCAGGAAGGAGGAGGCGGTCATTACCCGCCTCAGATTAGGACACACGGGGCTTAACAGCACGCTACACAGAATTGGTAAACATCCTACTGGTAAATGTAGAATGTGTGATCATCCTGAAACTGCAGCATGTTCTTATGGAATGCAAGGGATATGAGAGAGAGAGGAGAGATCTTAAATCAGCACTGCAAAGGGAAAAAGTGAGCTTTACGGTAGAGAACATGTTGCAAAGATCAGAAAGCATTAGGAGGTATGTGTGTAAATATTTAAGGGAAACAGGCTTAATGGATAGGGTTTAAGGTTTTTTTTTTCTTCTTCTTCTGTCATCTAATGTTCCACACTCCAGTCCGGTAGGTGGCGGCAATGCACCTATAAACTGGATGCCGCCAATCAAATCCAGAAGAAGAAGAAGAAGAAGACACTTGAACACAACGCACTGGTAATTTCCAGTTCACAAGTGGAAAGGACCGTCTTTTCCATAGCACGTCATCCACCCCCCCACCTCTATTGTTGTACCTGTTTCTGGCTATTTGTCTGTATCACCATTACCCCATGCCCCCTTCGCCTTGCTTCCCTGTCATCCTTGTCATCCTTGTCTCCTGTTGTTTATCGTCTGTATATATTTTATGTCCTACTCTGTAAGCGACTTTGGGTCTCTGAAAAGCGCTATATAAATAAAATGAATTATTATTATTATAGCACGTGAAGGCAGCATAGAGCAGTGGTAAAGAGCAGAGTGGAAGCGGACAAAGCAGAAGATGTTTCAGCTACCCAGTGTGAACAGAACAGGACTGATGAACAGAGGGTGGTGACGAACCGGACGCTGTAGGAGTTATCGAACTCCAGAGGGTGGCGGTAATACAACACTTGGGGCGCAAAGTGCCGTTAAAATTCGAAAGAGAAGAAGAAGAACGTGTCCGTATAATTTCGTTGTTTTTTTAACCGCCATGAACAGTAGAACTCGCTTCTGACGCTGTCGGACTGAGTGCTGCTGTGTCCCGGCAGGTGGTCACCGTGTCTGCTTACACCGTAATTAACAACGTTGTTTCATGCTGAACAATGTACGACACTGCCAGCAAAACAGCCCTAAGAAATTCAAAGGATATTTGTTTAAAGAAGATATGCTTCCAAGCTGCCAGGACACATTTCGCTGCTGTGGGTGTTCAGGCTCTTCTTGGTAAGTTCTGTTCCACTCATTAACGTTAGTAGCCATGGAGAACACGAATAGCTAACGTTAACGGTGAACACACAGACATTGAATATCCCAAAATAACCTTATTAAAATATTGTATTCAAGTAGAAATACTATTACTCGAGTAAACAGACAATTGAATGAATGATACTAACTAAAATAAAAAAAAATTAGATAGTTCAAACAGGGCCTTCATGGAAAAACTTTTCATAATGACTCAGTAAGGTATTACTTTTTTTGTTATTTAACAAGATCAGAGATCTAAGCAAATTTACTTCTTTAGCCTTGTTTGATATGCAATATTTGTAGGGTAGAAGCCAGGCTCTTCTCCACTTTATGTCCTTTATTATCATTTCGCAGCACTTCTGCCTCCTCCTGTTGCTGTTACATTGACAACAGCAGCTGCTCGCTGCAGGATGTACAGCTCGTATACTACTGTTACTCTCAAAACACACCAAACACACCTTCATTGACACTTTTTTTCAACATGTGTGACAGGCAGGCGTGTGTGCACAATGCCTGATCGATATTAGGAGATAAATAGTAACCCCCACCCCTTTTAAAAAGGATAGTTAACAAAGAACCATGAGCTGCTCTTCTGGAGCCATGAGCTCCAGCTCCCATCAAAGATCTGTAATTCCTATCACCACTTCTCTCTGCCTGCTCCTAATGGCATCTGCAGGTGTCCACTGCACCTGACCAACAACCACTCAGAGCCGAAGAGTCTCTGACACAGTGTGAATCAAACTGTGAAACGAGGCAGCACTAATCAAATATGAATCAAGACTCTGTTACTGTATTGCCTATTTCTCGTATAAAGTATTTTCAAACATATTTTAGGGTACTGTTGAGCTGTAAAATGAGAAACTTTGTGACCAAGTCGAGCCAGCTCATTGAGCTGAATGCAGTAACATCAGGATTGTTGTCAGAAAATGCAGGGAGGCCTCTGAATGTGACCACCAAAAGCAGAAATCAGCAGATCCACTGCAAAATGTATAGTGGAAACCATGTCTTGTATATAGAGCTTCAAGGATTAATCGATTAGTTACAACCATTTCGATAATCAAATAATCATTTTAGTTTTTTATCCTCCTCTTTGACAGTAAACTGAATATCCTTGTGTTGTGGATAAAACAATACAATTAAGGATTTCTTCCTGGGCTTTGGAAAACACTGATCCACATTTTATCACATTTTATAGACCAAACAACTAATCCATTAATGGAGAAAATAATCAACAGATTAATTGATGATGAAAATCATTGTTATTTGCTGCTTTACTGTACACTTCAGGCCACATTTGAACATCCACACACCTCTGATTGTCTGGTTTGTCATATGGATTATTGTCAGTTCAACATACTTTGAAGGACATTTCTTAGCCATAGTGATTTTCTGTTACTCTTTTGGCTACTCACCTGTGGTGAGGGAGTTTGTGTGTCAAATGTTGAATGTGCTAACGTTAACCACTCTGTCATAACATAGATCTTCCAACGCCTCTCATCAAGGATCTTCTTCCTAATCTTACAGTATGTCAGCTAGATAAGCTCCAGCCTGCATTAAACCAGAGAGGTAAGAATTTCAGTTCAGTTCAATTCATTTTCATTTATAGTGCCAAATCACAGACAGATCCAGAGATGCAAGCAACCACAAAAGCAACTATAATATCTATATTAATGCAAATATGACGTACATGTAATGGCAGTTAATATACCAGAGTGATATAAATAATAGAAACAACTGCAGCTAAGGTGATAGAATGTGATAATGATAGTAATTATGGTGGTAAATATGATCAATGATATGAGTAATAGTTATACCAGCTGATAAAATACGACTGAATGTTTTTATGGTTGCAAATTTAAGAGTGAGTGGTTAGCACAGTCGCCCCAAGTAAAGAGGCTGAAGGTCCTCGAGGCACAACCACGGGTTCGACTCCGACCTGCGGCCCTTTGTTGCATGTCTCACCCTCTCTCTCTCACCCAATGTCCTGTCTGTTCTATATAAAAAAGGCTTGAAAACTGCCAAAAAAAAAATCTTTAAATAGAAAAACTCATGATAATATATATGAGTAATAGTTATAATAGCAACCGGAAGCGTCATGCAGGACCACGGTAGCAGGCACCACCACGATCAGCAGAGACCTGAGAGACAACAAAACACAAACAACTGAAGAAGCTGAATTATTAACATGTATTGATCAGACATGAATAATACAGACAGAGAGGAGAGAAGCTCAGAGCATCAGGAACAGGATTATTTGTAAAGCACGTCTGCACATGTACGAGCACGAGCATGCGCACGTGTGCGAGTACGAGGCCTACGGCCACGTCATTTTATGTGCGCCTGTTCGGACATAGAAAAAAAAGACCCGGACCATGCGCGGACATTTAAAACAAAAGGTTCACGTTGTTGTGATGCGAAGGTGGAGTGTTTACTGCAGATTTGGTCAGATGAAAATATTCAAAAACAGTTGGACAAGACGCACAAAAACTCTGAGGTCTATGGAAAGAATTGTAAACAAAGCGACACATCGCGATGACGTCGTTCAATGTGTGTGACGTGTTACGGCGTGATGACGTATAGGCAGGCAAGAAGCATTCGGGCCCAGGCAGTGTGAGTACAAACGGGCCTGGGCCGCGGGGGGAGAGGGAGGGGGGGACAAGTACCCTAAAGCACGGGGCACGGTACGGACGGACAGTGAGAGTGCGCCCTAAGATACGACGGAGCCTGACCAATAAGAGCTTTGTAGGTAAGAAGAAGGATTTTAAATTAGATTCTCAATTTTACAGGTAGCCAGTGCAAAGAAGCTAACATCAGATCTGTCACTTTAGTTGAAGTGCAAAGAGAGTTTTGTTTTTTGTATTTCTTGTTCTTTGAGACGGTACCTTTTGTTTTGATCAGAAACATTCATAGTTACGTTTCCATTTGTCATTTTTTTTCGTCTCAGGGATATCAACTTACTCTGGGTGGAATGCAGTCCTACAGGATATGTCTGGACCTAAACATGTAGGTGCAATGTCTTCTTTAATCATGAAAAATATCATAAAATATTATCTAGACTCCAGATGTAATATATATCCTGTCTTACATTTCAGACAATAGACTTCAACACAGAAGAAGAGACCAAAAGGGAAGTTATGAGAATACTTTTTCCTTGCGTATTCTATGGCTTCAGAAACCCTTTCATCAATAGAAACATCACAAATTTAAACACCCCTTCTTTCCTGTGGGCTGCAGCTAAATGTATAAAACATTTTTTACTCACTACGCCAGTTGATTGTTTAACTGCTGAGCAGTGGCCTCTTCTGAACCTCTTGGAGAAGCGTATTGAGAGTGTTGCTGTATCTCAGTGCGTTGATCTATCAAAGAGGAAGACCCAAACTGCGTTGTATGTCCTTCATCGCCTGGTAGACCACGGGGTGGCTAAAAAACTTGTCGTACATGTGCCATGTCCCACACTGCTGGCCTGGATCCTACATGGCAGGGGATCGCAGTATGTAAACCCTGAGCTGAGCAAACTAATGCACAGCAAAAAGGTACTTGCAGCTTTAGCTAGTGCGAACCGGGCCAGTTGCAGTTCAAGTCTTGGGACCAGGACTTCAGAAGATCAGGATGATTCAGTCACTCCCTGCAAACGCTTAAAGTTGGATTCTGTGCCTGTGGAGGAGGAATCTGAAAAAGCAAACTTTACTGTGGACCCACAGGTTCTCTGTCAAACCCTCACTCCGTGTGGTGGTCCCTCCACAGGGGCTTGTCCTTGGGGACAGATCGATTGTCTGGAGATCGGCCAGTGTAGGTCTGACTCCCTCAGAGTGCTGAACTCTGCTCTACCCACATTTTTCTGCCTCCGCTCGCTAACTCTTCACAGCTTTTGTAAGTTTGATAATGTGCCAGTAAGTTCAGGGTTAGGGGTCAGGGGTCAGGGGTCCTTATACCTTGTATCTTTGCTTCAGCAACATTGATAAATAGAAGTCTTTTAATTTCCTCTGACACTGGTGACAAGTTAAAACAATAGTTGCCCTGTGTATCACTGACGTCCAACAAAGGTGTTGGATATGTTCCACATAAGTATTTTACTTTAGCATTGTTGTTTTCCATGTTTACTAGCTTGCAGTCTTCTTACTCAATGCCTTTGTTGGTGCATTGCCGCATAACTAGCTTCCTGTAGACTAGTGAAGGTGGACGTGTCTCCAGTGGGCACAAAACAAACAAAACAGGGGCCTAAAAAACAGCTCCATAACACTAGGTCAAAAACTCCACTGGATACCTTTTCCTGTCTTGGCCTATAATTGAGCCTTTCAGGCACATTAGCTTTGTGCCTGTGCCTGAATTTTGGTCCCAATGCCAACACTACACTATACGGGATACATTATACATGACATTTTAATATGATTTTCTTTAAAACCATTATTTTATTTAACAAAAGAAGAAATGAGCTATACTAGAAGGTTACATTTATTATTATTATACTTCATTCATATGTCTACATAGATTGTAGAAACATTTTAAAATGCATGAATAAATGCATCATTTTCTTGTTAATCTTAGGCTCCTTGGAGTCACAAATGTAACACTAACTCTTGAAGTTAAATTTGCCTAAATTCCAATTTAATAGTTCTCCTTCCACTCCAATACATTGAAGGTGACTGGAAATGTATCCGTTCAGCATTGTTGTTTTTGTTGATACAAACTACAGCAAAGGCATTCTGCTTCACTATATTGGGGTGGAGGAAGAATTATTGGACAAATAAAATCAGAACTATTTAACATGGACAGATACCATTTTTGGCAAGTGACAAAATCTTTGCTTTTGGGGATTTGGATTAACTGAACCTTTAACATAACGACTGAACGTTATCTGTGTAGAATTTGTTCTACCAATGCACTATTCATATGCTAAATAATGGAATTAAGGTATTTACATTTTACAGCAGTGAAGAAAGGTGAAAATTGAGCCACTCCTATGTCGTGTTATATGACACTAATTGAATACCCTGACAGAACTAAGTCATGGATTTCATCAACTGTAAATATATCTATAGTTCTTGGATGAGATATTTTCTGCATGCTGAAATCTACATCCCAACAGGGAATGATATGCAAATGATAACAGTCAGGAGAGGAGTAAAGGGATGGGGGTGGCAGTGTAGCAATCAGAATATTGATATTGAATTTCAGCTAAAAAAGGATAAATTGAAATACTGTACATGGGATGTGTAGACAGTATAGCTGTATTTAATCAATCTACAAAACTGAACTAGAGGGTTATTTCACCTTTAGAGAATAGTGACAGCTTGTGTCTGTTTACTTGTGCAGCGACCTTCAGGGAAGCAGACATGTTGGACCTGACCAGTGCCCTTAAACAGCTGTCTGAGAGTTCCTACAGCTCTCTCACTGATCTAAGCATCAGTGTCGTACCGTGCACCAGGCTTGTGGAGATCCTGCTTGACGCAAGCCCCAACCTGACGTCCCTACACGTGGAGATCCAGACTGTGATGGGGGCAGCACGGGTCTTACATCATCCCAGGACTGCTAAATCAGGTGCTGTGATGCTTCTACCAAAGTGAAGTAACAGGATGAGCAGGATGAAAATGTTTTATTCTTGTTGAAATACAGTAAGTGCTGAACCAGCGGCCAATCCTGTAGTGGTTAGGGTAAGAGTAGTCTTGCATAGCCAGACCTTCAGAGTGCTCTGTCAGTGCTGGAGTATTGTCTGGCAATACGGGCATATCATTCTGCTATAGGGGGAAAAAAGCTCTGGCTTTGTTTGTATTTCTATAAACCAATCACAGTTGTCTCAGTCGGAGCTAAGTGGGCGTGCCCTTGCTCAGCTATCTATTTTGCAAGGACACCATAGCTGCATCTCGGACTTAGCCCGGCCCAAGACAATTGTGATTGGTTTAAAGAAAGACGAACAAGCCTGATAATTTCCCCCTATCCCAGAATGTTAACATGTTGTTAACAGCCATCCATATTCCAGCAATAACACAGTCCTGTCTAGATAGGTCTGGCAATGCAAGACTAGGGGGAGACTAACCTCACTGTTTAATCGTTTAAACCAGATACTTTTTTCAGATTTAACTCAAATAAAAAAAATAAACAGCGTCTTTACTAATCTGTGAAAAAAAGAAATATTTGAAATAGCCATATTTCGATTACAAATGGTGATGTCCAAGCTGTTTCTCTTTTTAGTATAGTTTAACCACATTATACAACCCCTTTCCAAAGTTGGGACGCTGTGTAAAATATAAATGAAAAACGGAATGCAGTGATTTGCAAATCATTGACACCCCATTGTAATTGAAAATAGCAAAAAGACAACATTTCAAATGGAAAAATGGAATTGTTTTTGAACATGATCATCTCATTTAGAATTTGATTGAATAAATTAATTATTACATTTGTTAAATTAGTTCTTGAATATACGAGTTATGAATTATTATAATAATTTAAATTTATATAGCACTTTCAAGGTTACGCAAAAAGGGATTTTCAAAATTAAAATGTTCACATTTGCACCACTTTCTAAAATGACTGGGTAACCAGTGCAGTTCTGCTAAAATGGGAGTGATGTGACAGGACCATCTAGACTTTGTGGTCCACCTTTGAATTAACACGCACACGCACACGCACACACTCACTCTCTCTCGCTCTCTCCCAGTAAATGTAAGAGCTGTTATTTCAGTACCATGAAACCATGACATTTTTGCTAAAGGTTGTCATACCGTCAGAATCGCATAACGGCCCATGCCTAATCCTGGGTTCTACATACTAATACTAAAGCAGTGTAGTGTAGAAGTCAACCTAAATTCACTGTTTCCTAACCTTCAGCAGAGCTGCCCCTGCAGAAGCTGGTAGTCAAAGTAGCTGATCCCGAAATAGATCTGCACTTCATCACATCTGCGCTGAGACGCTCTCCACATCTCTACTCTCTCCAGGTAGTCGGGATGAGGTTACCAACTGGCTCCTCTCAAAGCCAGCTCCTCACCACTCTCTCAGGTAAGGTGTCATGTCAGTGGAAGGGGTTAACCACAGTTTGAGTGCCCTGGCCTTCTAAAAGGTGTACTCCAAGCACCAGGGCATTGTGTTGTGAGGCCCCTATGTGTATAGAGGATCGCTAGTGGATCAAAGTCAATAAAACACCATGAATTGATATCTTGACAGCACAAGTCTGATTATATTATGTATTCAAGCAGGGCTGTAAACTAACCGGTAGATGAAAGAACTACCGGCCACCTAAATTGTTTACCGGCCAAATAATACATTTCCTCTTTTTGTTGCATATACATCTGTTTCAGTACTTATCATTGACAAACAGTACTGAAGCCAGGAGCGGTCGCTGGCAAGTGTGTGCCCCATGGTCATCTAAATTAACCAGATCAAAAATGAACAGAAGAGGCGCTATACAGAAAAACACCAAATCTGCGATAATGTGTACTTAAACAGCAGATCTCTGTCATCTAAAGCTGTATTAGTAAATGATCTGATATCAGATAACCCTATTGATTTACTCTCTGACTGAAACCTGGCTGTGTCATGAAGAATATGTTAGCCTAAATTAATCCACTCCTCCCAGTCATATTAATACTATATTCCTCGAGGCAGTGGTTGAGGAGGAGACGTTGCAGTTATTTATGACTCAGACAAAGAACAAGACTTTCAAATGAATTATAATCTAGTCTAGGTTTAGGGTTGATTAATAGGCCTTTCACATTCAACCTGGAAACTGTGCAGCCAATTATACTTGTTATAGTGTACCGTGCTCCTGGTCCGTACTCTGAATTTCTATCTGAATTCTCAGAGTTTCTGTCAAATTTAGTCCTTATATCTGATAAAGTAATTATTGTAGGAGATTTTAATATTCACTCGGCCGTTGATAATAATAGCCCTATTATTGCGTTTATCTCTCTATTAGATTCGATTGGTTTTAGTCAGACTGTACATAAACCTATCACTGTTTTAATCACACCCTCGACCTTGTTTTGGCTTATGGTTAGAAATCAATGACTTAATAGTCTTTCCACAGAATCCTATTTTATCAGACCATTATTTAATAACTTTTGAATTGGTATTACAGGACTACTCACCTCTGGGCAAAAGTTTCTACACTAGATGTTTTTCTGATAGTGCTATAACTAAATTTAAGGAAGCGATTCCATCTGCATTTACTTTAATGCCTTATCCTAATATTCAAGATTCCTGCACTAACGTTAGTCTCTCTGAAATTGATCACCTTGTTGACAGTGTTGCAGGCTCACTACGAACAACACTTGACTCGGTTGCTCCTTTAAAAAAGAATATAATGAAACAGAGGAAGTTAGCTCCGTGGTATAACTCACAAACCCCTGAATTAAAACAAATAAGGCCCCTGTAATGCCAGAGCAGCCTATTACTCACCTTTAATAGAGGAAATTAAAAACAATCCTAGATTTATTTTCAGCACTGTAGCCGGGCTGACAGAGAGCCACAGCTCTATTCAGCCATGTATTCCTATAACCCTCAGTAGTAACGACTTCATGACCTTCTTTAATGACAAAATTATAACTAATAGAGATAAAATCAACCCGCTTGGCACCAATTTTTCTTCAAACCCAGGAACCTTAGAAACAACTGTACGACCTGATACCTTCTTGGACTACTTTTCTACAGTTGACCTTAACAAATTAACATCTACTATTTCAGCATCAAAGCCCTCTACTTGTCTCTTAGACTCTATTCCAACTAGGTTACTTAAAGAAGTGTTACCTATAGTTAGCACTCCTGTATTAGACATGATTAACATGTCTTTTCAGCAGGTTATGTACCACAGTCTTTTAAAGTAGCTGTAATTAAACCTCTACTTAAAAAGCCCAGGCTTGATCCTGAGGTACTAGCCAACTATAGACCTATATCTAACCTTCCTTTTGACTCTTAAGATCCTCGAGAAATTAGTCGCCAATCAGCTGTGTGACTTTTTACGTAATGAGTTGTTGGAGGACTTCCAGTCTGTATTTAGAATGAATCATAGCACTGAGACAGCACTTGTAAAAATTACGAACGACCTTCTAATAGCCTCAGACCAAGCACTTGTCTCTGTACTTGTTTTACTAGATCTTAGTGCTGCCTTCGACACTATTGACCATTGCATCCTGCTAAAGAGACTGGAGCTTCTAATTGGCATTAAACGAACCGCACTGAGCTGGTTTAAGTCGTATTTATCAGATAGATCTCAGTTTGTACATGTTAATGACAAATCCTCCATTCACACTAAAGTTAGTCACAGAGTTCCCCAGGGTTCTGTCCTTGGACCGATTCTTTTCACCTTATATATGCTTCCCTTAGGAAATATTATAAGGAAGCACTCCATAAAGTTTCATTATGCTGATGATACATAATTATATTTGTCGATTAACCAGAAGAAACCGATCAGTTAGATAAACTTCAAATGTGCATTAAGGAAATAAAAAGCTGGATGACCTGCAATTTTCTGATGTTAAACTCAGATAAAACTGAAGTCATTGTACCTGGCCCTGTTGTGCTCCAGCACCACAGTAAGGAATCTAGGTGTTATTTTTGATCAGGATATGTCCTTCGATTCTCACATAAAACTAACGACAAGGACTGCATATTTTCACCTGCGTAATATTGTGAAGATTAGCAACATTGTGTCTCAGAAAGATGCAGAAAAACTAGTCCATGCATTTGTTACTTCTAGGCGAGACTACTGCAACTCCTTATTATCAGGCTGCTCCAATATGTCTGTTAAGAGTGTCCAGTTGGTCCAAAATGCTGCAGCTTGTGTACTAACTAAAACAAATCGAAGATAACATATTTCTCCTGTTTTAGCTTCTTTGCACTGGCTACCTGTAAAATCTAGAATAGAATTTAAAATCCTTCTCCTTACCTACTCCCAATTGTTATTCGGAATAAAGACACCGTCCCCATATTTAAGAGTAAACTTAAAACTTTCCTTTTTGATAAAGCTTACAATTCAATTCAATTCAATTCAATTTTATTTATAGTGTCAAATAATAACAAAAGTTATCTCAGGACACTTTACAGAGTAGGTAAAGACCACACTCAATGACTTATTTATGATTTACATAGACCCAACAATTCCTCTGTAGAGTACGGTGGCGACGAAAACCTTCCCTATATCAGGCAGGAACGTCGGACAGACCCAGCTCTGTGGAGGACAGCCATCTGTCTTGACTGGTTGGGGAGGAAGAAAAGGAGAGAGAAAGAGAGAAAAGAAACACAGATGGACAGAGAGAGAGAGACAGACAGGCTTTGCTTGCATCTCTTGAAGTGTGTCTAACAGTAACTATAATAATATCTATAGTAATGTGAATATGACGTATATGTTAAGTGAGTTAATACAACAGAATAGTAGAAACAAGCACAGCTAAGGTGATAGAATATGACAATGATAATAATTATGGTGGCAAACATGATCAATGATGAGTAGAGGCAATAGCAGCTACGATACAGCGAGACATACCACTGGTGGTGTTTTTATGGCTATAAATTTTATAGTTATATATTAAACTAGTGATAGTATATATGAGTAACGGTGACCTGCGAGACGACAAAGCCCAAACAACTCCGGGGAAGAAGCTGAATTAGTAACATGCATTGATGAGACATGAATGGTACAGACAGAGAGAGTATCAGGAAAAGTATTATCCCCCGGCAGACTAGGCCTATAGCAGCATAATTAAGCAGAAGAAAATCTTATCGTAAGTCCTAGCTGTAAGCTTTATCAAAAAGGAAAGTTTTAAGTTTACTCTTAAATATGGGGACAGTGTCTGCCTGGAGTTTGTTCCACAGGAGAGGAATTTGAATTTGAATTTATTGAAAAGAATCCCCATTAGCTGACGCCTAGACGACAGCTAGTCTTCCTGGGGTTCAGCTTGGTAGCTGAAGGCTCTGCCTCCATTTCTACTTTTGGAGACTCTAGGAATGACGAGTAGCCCTGCATTCTCAGAGCGCAGCGATCTAGTCAGGTAATACGGTACTATGAGCTCTTTAAGATACGACGGTGCCTGACCAATAAGAGCTTTGTACGTAAGGAGAAGGATTTTAAATTCTATTCTAAATTTTACTGGTAGCCAGTGCAGAGAAGCTAATACAGGAGAAATATGTTCTCTTCTATTTGTTTTAGTTAGTACACAAGCTGCAGCATTTTGGACCAACTGGAAACTCTTAACAGACTTATTGGAGCAGCCTGATAATAAGGAATTGCAGTAGGCCAGCCTAGAAGTAACAAATGCTCTACGGGGGAATTTTTGGGTCTATGTAAATCATAAATAAGTCATAGAGTGTGGTCTATACCTAGTTTGTAAAGTGTCCTGAGATAAATTTTGTTATGATTTGGCACAATAAATAAAATTGAATTGAATTGAATTATAAACGTAGCAATACATGCTTAGAAAAGAGGCCAAAGTATTATTTAGAAATCATTTCTAATATAATTAATTCAATTTCAAAACATTGAAAATTGAAAACTTTAACACTGTGGAGGAAGAGCGGATCGTCCTCCATTCGAAAGATCGGCGGTTCGATCCCCAGCTCTGTCTTCAAGTGTCCTTGGGCAAGACAATGAGCCCTCAATTGCTCCTTGTGCTGTGCATGGGTGTGTGTGTATGTGCTGTGAATGGTTAGATTAGATGGTATGTAGACATTCACTGTCATCAGTGTGAATGTGACAAGTAGTGTGAAAGCGCCTTGAGTAGTCAGAAGACTAGAAAGGTGCTATATAAGTACAAGTCCATTTACCATTTACCAAAACTTTGACAAAAGAAACCCTCATTAATGACTCATCAGAACTACAGATGATGATCCAGTCTGCATCTCTAATCAGAAACTCCTCATCTCAATCAGAAACTCCTCATCTCTGTCTTCAGCAGACACCCTCTCTGCACCCCCATCCATCCAGTCACTAGATGGAGCTCTCTGTTCAACAAAGGGTTGAAAACACACTGAATCACCATTCATTGAGCCTTTCTCTTTGCACCAAGAGCTCCATCTAGTGAGCTCAGAAAATAATAATAACCTTTGCCCATCACTATTTTACAGTTGAAAAATGAACTTTGTCAGTCATTTCTGTAGACAGACTCGCATTTATATCCTGCAGTTACTCGTTCATTGACATAAATACATATGTAACTACAATATGATAATATCTGCCTGTCCGGCTCCAATGTCAGCCTGGTTGATGTATCTGTCTAATGTTAAACCAAATACAATCTGAAGTGCTGTCGGTAATGACAATATGCTCAACTTTTAGAGTCAAATCACCAGCTGACGATTCTCAACTTGGAGGACATGAAGCTGTCTGATTGTCTCCCTGAGATCCTAAATCTACTAAGAGACTGCAAGTTGGAAGGTAAGAAAAGGAGTATGACTCACACATCTGTTGTTAGTCTTTTCCTAAATGTAGATTATATCCCGGCAGGCACATGGAACATAAAAGCAAAGTGCAGTGTTTGCAAGACTCGTAGCAATGTCTTTTATGGTTTTTCTCTGGCCGGGCCATTCGTTTAAGCCATGTGGAACCATGATGGTGTGTTTCCAGTTGTCTCACAGCAGGACCAACCACAACCAACCTGTGTCTGCTGCTTCTCTGTGCTGATGATCATAGAGGAAGCTCTGTTTTGTTTTCAGCTCTTACTAGCTTCTAACTGAACCTCTGGTTTGCATTTGACTTTAAGCTAAGGCTGACATTTGAAAGTGCAAACTGATACACAAGAGTGAATCACTTTGCACTTTCAAATGTCAGCCTTAGCTTACTGTTTACTGTTTTTCAATTGTAGCTGTATCAGAGCAGGCGTACCTTGCTGATGTAAACCCAAAGCTTTTCACAACTTTTTTCACTACTGTGAAGAAGTTAGAGAAAGTGTTTATTATAGTCAGCAGAGCTACTACAGCTTCATTTCATAAAGAAAGATGACAACAGTGCAGCTTGTGATGTCTGTGAAATGATGATCTCAAGTCGGGGTGGAAACATCAGCAACATGGTAAAACAGCTATCCACTTTTTTCCACACCAAAAATGATCAGGAACCAATAAGGATATTGGTAAAAAATCAGACTGATCTGATATTGTCTGGTACATGATAAATTTTAACACAAATCAATATTCAACTACGTATGAAACAGATCTCTCATCATTAAAGCTCTTCTTGAGGGGGGCTTGCGCTACGATATCACTGCGATGGCAAAGGAACTCCGCCCGTCTCAGAGTAGAGAGAGAGGGAGAGAAACAGACACGTTCAAACCTCCAGCCAGATGGTCGCTAAATAAAACTCCTACATCACCACAGCATTACTTAATCCTATGTCCAGAATTCTTAACAGCTACTGTGTGAATACATAGAGCCACAATGGCAAGCAGTTTAATAGACAAGGCATTCAGCATTCCCGTTTACCATTTACACCCACAAACTAGCTTAGCTATAGTTTCAAGCAAAAGACATACAGAGCATGTATTTGGCATTGGTGTTTCTACTTCCAAAGTGAATGGCAATAGTTCAGAACAGAACTAAATTAAACAGTTCAAAGATGCTTTGAAAGTTTAAAACTTACAGTTGTCATGAAGAGCAGGCTTAGGCACTTTACTAGTGGGGGAGGGGCCCTGCACGGTCTGCAAGTGACCTCCAGCAACACGGAGCTGCCTGTTGATGCCTGTCTGTGAATAATGCTGGAAAAAACTATCGGCCGATAATAACTCTACTTTGTAATCAATAAAGTCAGTTCTAGTCTCTAGTCACACCTACAGCAGTACGATATTTGCTGATTTCATAAAGTCTGCCACAATACAGTTTCAGTTCAATTCAGGACAATAAATATAAATGTAATATTTTGCTCCGTGTGTCTGCTTATAAACAAGTCGGTTGGCAGGAGCACTCATGCCACCGTCAGCCATGTCTGTCTCTGTCACCATGAAACCACGCCCACTCTGGCTGCAGGCAGTGATGAAGCAAGAGAGAAGCTGCACGCTGATGCCGATATGGCTCTGTCTGCATATGGAAGGTCTCAAAGTGAATTCACTAAGGTTTGTCATGTGCATTAATCTCTCTCTCTCTCTCTCCCTCTCCCTCTCTCTCTCTCTCTCTCTCTCTCTCTCTCTCTCTCTCTCTCTCTCTCTCTCTCTCTCTCTCTCTCTCTCTCTCTCTCTCTCTCTCTCTCTCTCTCTCTCTCTCTCTCTCTCTCTCTCTCTCTCTCTCTCTCTCTCTCTCTCTCTCTCTCAGAGCTGCAGTTTAATGACTGCCGTCTTCTTGAGAAGTGGAGCGACAAGGAGGAGGGTTTGCAGCAGCTGGTGGATGCTCTGAAGACAGTGCCTTCTCTCCACACACTCAGCCTGGCTCAGAATCGGCTAGGTAAGCACATCCTTGACTTCTCTCCACTAACGGATTTACACTGTACTGTATAAAGAACCTCTACCTGCTTTAGAGGCCCTTTGAATCATCTGCATCAGTGATTTTACACAGCCTGGAGTGTTTTGTGCGAAGCTAGTAGCTACTAGCGTGATTTGTGTGTAGCTAGTGGCTACTAGCGTGATTTGTGTGTAGCTAGTGGCTACTAGCGTGATTTGTGTGTAGCTAGTGGCTACTAGCGTGATTTGACACGGACAAGCAGACACACACAATAACTATTATGCCTACCACGCCATGTGAGGGCTATACAGTCCTTCAAAAGGCAAATAAAAAGATTGCTGACCTGAAAGAAGACATCCGTCGCCTCTCCAATGAACTGAAAAGGAAGGACTCACTCTTGTCCGGTTTCATGAAAGTAGCTTCACAACAGTCCAAACAAATCAGTTTCATCACTTCCCTCAACGCAACTATCCAGTACACCACTATCAAATGGGACCCCGTCGCCAACCTTCAACACTCTTCCTGCTCAACTCCTAACCATCAGGAGTCATGGGCTGAGGTGGTGGTCCGTGGTGGTACCAGTCGGGCGGTCCGGTCTGCATCGCCACCGCACCTGATCCTCTCCAACCGCTACACGGTACTGTCCGATGACGCCACGGCCCACCCAGATGACCCGGCTGTCGCTCCGACATTGGCCGACTCTGTCACCTCACCGCGGGAAATTAGTGTCCAGGCGGGCAGGCACTCCACCGTGAGGCCGGATCGACAGCCACTGACCAAACCAACAGTGGCGTCTTCTCGCTGTAAGATGTTAAGGGACGCCGTACGCAGACGGTCTGGACGTCTTCCTCGCACTGAGCCAACAGGATCCTCCATCTGGGTTCAAGGCCACCGGACCCCCGTCACATCACACACCTGCCGAGACTGACCACCGCCAGCCGGTGACCACCGGCGTGCAGGCGGGTCGCGCACCTCGAGACCACGGGAGTCCTCCGCCGTCACCTACCCGTACTCGCCCCCTCTTCTCCCCGACCACACTGATAACCGGGGACTCCATCGTCAGGAATATTTGCTTCTTCAATGCTGTCACTCGCTGTTTTCCTGGAGCCACCGTGCCAGATATCCTGGACAAGCTCCCGGGGCTGCTGCTCTCACTCCCTAACACTATCAGTCGGGTGATAGTTCACGTTGGGAGCAGTCAGAGCTGACCAAAAAGGATTTTAATGGTCTTTTATCCTTTTTAAGTGCCTGTGGTAAGTCTGTTTTTATTTGACGGTCTGTTGTGGACCTGGCTGTGTCTGACCATTTTTGTGTGTTTTTTACAATCACCAGTTCTAACCAGCAGGAGGCCCCAGTGAGAACAGTGAGGAAACGCTACCTAACTTCTGAAGTGGCTGCAAATTTTATCCAGATTTTACAGAGCACTCCTGCAGAAATTTTACCAGCACCATGTGATTTTATTGTTGACAATTTTAACCATAAAATAAAATCAACGCTGGACTTGGTGGCTCCACTCTCAATAAAAAGAAATATGACAAAACCGACACCCCCGTGGAGAAATGCAGGAACTAAAAAACTAAAGAGAGACTGCAGGAGTGCTGAGAGGAGATGGAGAAAAACAAAACTGACAGTTCACTATGAAATTTTACGTGAACATCTCAAAACATACAATAACGCAATCAAACAGTCAAGAATCTCCCATTTCCATAAACTAATCAACGAACATAAAAAACCCCACAAATTCCTCTTCTCCACAACTGACCTTTTAACAAACAAAAATTTTAATAGATCCTCCAAAACACCAACCGACGCCCTTTGTGAGGACTTTGCAGACCACTTCAGAAATAAAATCAATGACATCAGATCAAGTCTTTTACCCCAACAGATTTCCAATGTTGACACACCTGGATCATTGATTTTACCCGAGGAAACACTGGAGAGTTTTGCCCTGGTTGATGCGGGGACACTTGGTCGAGTCCTCTCCCAAGTAAAGTCCACAACCTGCCTATTAGATCCGATTCCCACACCATTTTTCAAAACACTTTGCGGATTCTTTGAGGATTATGCTGACGATACGCAACTGTATATCGCTGTGTCTCCCGATGACACAGGCCCTATTGATGTCCTTTTTAACTGCATTTTAGATATCAAGACATGGATGGCAGGAAATTTCCTACAGCTCAACCAGGACAAAACAGAGATTTTACTCATTGGTCCTGAGGGCCAGAAAGAGAAACTTTTACCAAAGTTACAGAAATTTAAACTATCACAATCTGTAAAAAATCTGGGTGTGATTTTTGACTCTGAGCTCAGTTTTATTCCACACATTAAAAAATATAACAAAAATAGGTTTTTACCACCTTAAGAACATAGCCAGAGTCCGCCCGTTTCTCTCTCAGGCCAGCACGGAGGTGCTGATGCATGCTTTTATCTCTTGTCGTATAGACTACTGTAATGCCCTGCTCTCTGGCCTTCCCAAAAAGAGCATTTCGAATCTACAATTATTACAAAACTCAGCTGCACGAGTGCTGACAAGGACCAGAGGGCGGGAGCACATAACACCAGTTTTAAAGTTGCTGCATTGGCTCCCCGTCCGTTTCAGGATTGATTTTAAAGTTCTTCTACTAGTTTTTAAGTGTCTTAACGGTCTTGGGCCCTCTTACCTATCTGACTTGCTTTTACCTTATCGGCCGACGCGGACCCTGAGGTCCTCCGGCACCGGCCTTTTAACCATACCACAGGTTAGTTCAAAAAAGCACGGGGAGGCGGCTTTCAATTATTATGGGCCCCGACTATGGAACAGCCTGCCGGAGAGCCTCAGGGTCGCTGAGACTGCTGAAGTTTTTAAAAAGAGGCTTAAGACCCATCTTTTTAACCAGGCTTTTAGTTAATTGATTTCTTTTAGGCAGTGCTAATCAGAGCACGTTTTATCCTTTTTTACTGTTTTAATCTCTGTGTTTTAGGCTTCATGCTTTTATTTACATGTCTTATGCTCTTATGGTTTTATCTTCTATTTTACGTTTTAGCCTCTATGCTTTTATGCTTTAGTCTTTTACTCCTTTACTGTTAGGCAACAATTTTAAATCTCCAGTGTTTCCTCAGGGGGCCTGCCAGTTTGGGAGTTGTCTCTGATCTTGGCCGCGTGGGGTGCTGTCCCGTGGACGGTTCCGTCCCGGGCGGCTAGAGGGCTCTGCACCTTGGTGCGGGGGCTCCTGTCTGCTCGGGTTGGGGTGGTCTCTGTGGCGGTGCTCCCTGTGACCTTGGACTGGGATCTCTCCCGGTGTGGTTGGTACCCCAAAAGGTAGCTTCCTCTAGACTCCTCTGTACCTCAGGTCTCGCTGCCCGGCCATGTCTCTGTAGTGACAGCTAGCGTTGGTGTAGGTGTGAGTCTGTGTATCTGTGTGCCTGCATGGCTGTGTGTGTTTATGTGAATGTGTGAATGAACGTATATACATTTGTGTGTGTTTCTGTGCTTGACTGTGGGAGGGTTGGGTTCTTTGAACTTTCTTCTCCTGATTTTATTTGATGTTTCTCTTTTTCTGTACATCCCTGTGAGGCACTTTGCGATACTTTCCTGTATGAAAAGCGCCATATAAATAAAGTTTGATTTGATTAAAGTTTGATTTAATGGGATTAAACTGAGGGATACATTAGTCCAAATCATGCTTCTGGACTCAGACCCTGCATGATCGAAGCAATGTTAAGGCAGAGGTGGTTGCTCTTCATTTTTTAAACGTTCGTATCGAGATCACGATGACAAACTAGTTTCTTTGATCCCAACTCATTTTCACTTGTGTTTGCGCCTGAACTGCCAATTAATGATCATCAGATGAAATAAATATGACTTATGTCAAGATCCTTATCCTATGGATCCTGTAGTCCTCCTGCTGATGTGGTTGCTACTCTTCTTGTATTCTGTTAATGTGAATGAACTGTGGAGGTGTGTGAAGGTTGTTTAAGTCAGAGCAGAGAGGCAACACTTGCAGAGTGAGAAAAGCAGCCATTGTAATAAACTCTCTTGAGGACAGGCAGGAGAGACACATCTCTCCCCACTCCCAACTCTACCTCCTTTAAACTGCCCTTAGTGTAAAAGTGTCTTTTTTCAAGAGAAGAACGTGTGACTTTGTATAATGTGGAAGGTGGCATTCAAAGTGCCAACTTTGTTCTATAAGCTTCATGAAACATTGGCTACTAGAGTGTGCTCTCTGTTCAACAAAGGGTCAACCCTTTGTTGCTTCTTTGAGCCTTTTTCTTTAAACAAGAGCTCGATCTAGTAAGCCCAACAAATACAATATAGCTTCATTTGGACATCACTATTTCTAGCCCATCGTTTGGGTTTTTCAGCATCTTTTGTACTTTGTTTAGTCTCTTCACTCTCAACAACCTTATTTCCAACACCAGCTGAAAATGTTTAAGGCCCTGTTTAGACGAAGGTGATCTAGAAAGGAAACGCTAAAGTGGCATTGCGTTCTCACTTTTTATTCTGCGTTTAGACGAGCGTCTTTGGGTTGAAATCTGCGTGCATACAGTGATGCAAAAGTGTGTGAAATTCGACGTAGTTTGCACGTCAGGTGTCTAGGTGGAGCTGTGAAGCACTGCCACACAACAGCACCCAGAGCTGGTGCATGCGTAGAAACTTCCTGCTCCTTCTCTCCCTAACAGCGGAGAAGCAGGACACCGTACAGTGTGACAGGGATCTGCAGCACGGTCTGCAGCCTCCCACCGCCTTGGCTCCACCCAGGACACTTGAATGTCCCACTGATGGAAACAGTCCCACATGTTTGTTGTTGTTTACCTGTACTCTGCACATGGATGTTAGGGTAACACATACGCCATGTGAGCCAGCGTGAGCAGAATAGAGCAGTTTTTTACCCCTTTACACGCAAAACACAAAGCTGGAGCCTTTTTTAACATTTACACTCTGGAGGGGGGTTTACCTTTTTTGTGTTTTTAAGCCCCAAAAACGCAGTCGGCATCTAAACAAAAGGCACATCTGATTAAATATTTTGTCATTTTTAACCGCGACTGTTGTCATGTACACAGGGCCTAGTAAACATGTCCGCTACCCCTTCATCAGCAAACAGCAGAAAGACAAAGTTAGGGACTAGCTGTTTCCTGGGCCTGTTGTCACCTGGCATAAATAGATCTGTTCTGAGTGATCAGATCACAACTTTTACCTGCAGCAGAATGTGTCTCCAGTGACCACTTTTGGCCCGATTTGACTTCCTCGCTCTGAATGGAAATCATGTAGAAAAACAATTCTTGTTCTTGTGGTGTACATTTCAGCTGTTACTCTCACATGAATCATTATTACATAAACATGAGACTAATGAAAAAGTGCTGCCTACAGTTTGTACCTGCAGACATGTGTGCAGGAGAGCAGAGAGAGAGTCTCCGTGTTCAACTCTCTGCTTTATTTTACTGTGTCATGTTCTCTTTCGGCTGGATAGCAGTCGAGTTAAGTTCCTGCTGATGAAGACCCTGCATTTCCTGATTTGGAATAACAAAAAAAGCCGCTCTGACTTGTCAATAGCAACGTCAGATGTTCCAAAGAAAGAACAGGAATATCTGTACTAATATATCCACATATTCCCCAGAGGGGAACAAACACAGACACAACACCAACAGTCTGAGAATAAAATCCAAAACCCACGATTCCCTCTTAGTGGTTTCTGAGACATGAGAAATACTTTCAAAATAATAATCACAAAAACAGAGCTGCCTGTGGCCCAGAGGTTGTGGAGAAGGCCAGTAAATGAGGACGTAGTTCTGCTCACAGCTGAGTAGGCTGTCCTTCAATGTGTCCTGGAGACAGATTCTGCTCACGCAGTGCTCAGATGTAATGTTGGCTGCCTCAATTTGGGAGATCGGTGGTTCGGCTCCTGGCTCCTCCGGTCCACATGTTCAAGTGTCCTTGGGCAAGACACTGAACCCCAAATTGCTCCCCTGTGCATGGGTGTGTGAATGTGGTGTGAATTATTAGATTAGATTAGATTAGATTAGATGGTCCACTGCCATCAGTGTGACTGGGTGAATGTGACAAGTAGTGTGAAATACATGTATAGCCGCATGTCATCATTCCGTCGCTGGCTGTCTGGATGGTGCACATTGTAAATAATGTGGGCTTTGCAGATAATTGGCAGTCTTTCTGGGGAAAACCTGGTTTATTAGGAGAGATGGTATTCATCCTACTTTGGAGGGTGCTGCTCTCATATTTAAGAACCTGGACACAGTTGTTAGCAGTCTAAAACCATGACAACCCAGTGTTGGGACCAGGAAGCAGAGTGGCAGTCTTACACACCTCTCGGTGCTCCCTATGGAGCACTTTCCAGCTCAGTAGCAGAGCAGAAGAATCTGTTGGCTTAAATGAATCCACTCCTCCCAGTCATATTAATACTCATATTTCTTTAGGCAGTGGTCGAGGAGGAGGCGTTGCCGCTATTTATGACTCAGGCCTATTAATCAACCCTAAACCTAAACTAAATTATAATTAATTTGAAAGTATTGTTCTTTATCTTTCACATTCAACCTGGAAAACTGTGCAGCCAATTATATTCTCAGTTTAGTCAAATTTAGTCCTTAAATCTGATAGTTATCATTGTAGGATATTTTAATATTCACGTGGACGTTGATAATTGCCTTATTATTGCGTTTATCTCTCTATTAGATTCGATTGGTTATAGTCAGAGTGTACATAAACCTACTCACTGTTTTAATCACACCCTCGACCTTGTTTTGGCTTATGGTGTGGAAATCAATGACTTAATAGTCTTTCCACAGAATCCTATTTTATCAGACCATTATTTAATAACTTTTGAATTCGTATTACAGGACTACTCACCTCTGGGCAAAAGTTTCTACACTAGATGTTCATCTGATAGTGCTGTAACTAGATTTAAGGAAGCGATTCCATCGGCATGTCATTTAATGCCTTATTCTTATATTCAATATTCCTCTACTAACCATAGACTGTATAAATGAAAGGACAGAGCGACCGGGTCTTGGTTATGCAAGACTAAAGACCCGTTCACACAGATTCTGCAACAGCGCCAGCTTTTTGTTCATTCCATAGACTGTATAAATGAATGGACGGAGCCACCGGGTCTTAAAAAGCAATGAAATGCAAGTTGTATTCACTTTATGCTACACAAGAGAAAATATTTTTATTGTGAAGGAGGATCATCAGCAAATGACTGATGCTTACCAGGCTCTGTTAATGTTCTGAGCTCTTTAAATCGCCCACTGCAGTTTTTGTAATTTATTTATTATTCTCTGTCCTTAATGTGCACAACATTTTTATTCATATCTACAGTTATTGTAAATCAAAAATGTAATGAATGATGATCCTAGTTTTCTGTTTTCCTGCAGTAATTTAACAGTACTGAGTGTATTAACATGAACTACAGAATACTCTTGCTTGGTTAATAACAAGACACATTTCTATAATGTTGATAACCGCTAACATACTGTATAAAGAGCAGTGTAACTGATTACAAGTTGTGGCAAAAACTTTTATCAATGTGTTTGTCTGATTACAATACTGTACATGTTGCTTTTGTTAAAATTCAAACCAGATATGCACCATAATTATCATCAACAAACCTTTGGCAAGAGCTTCATAAGAACTTGTATTGCACATTAAAATCTGAAATCATTTCAACAATTATATAATCCATGTAAACCCCATAAAGATGATACTTAAATGTGTACAGAAGAATGTAATAAATAATTAAATTAAGTGCAAAATTCAAGTGTATCTATGTAAAAATACATACAGTAAATAAAATATGCAGTATTTCAGCCCCCGCAATGCCAAGGCTGTTACCATCACCGGACATAGTCTCCTATAATCCACACACTGGCTGGATGGACAGAAAACATTGTAATGGTGAGAAATGGATCATAATGTAGACTATAGAGGAAAAGCCTTAGATAAAAAAAATAAAATAAAAGTCTGCGGTCCTGTAAACTAGTTAACTAATTTAACTGTAAACTAGTTAAATTAGCTCATTTCCATCTGCTCATATCCTGAGTCTTGAACAAACTGCACATCATTATCAACCCGTAGGTAATCTTATAATAATGCAATATAATGCCGTTATCGTTCCATTATTCAAGTTATCTACCACCAAGTAACGACAGTGACAGCTTACACAGTGTAACTTCAGCTACAATAACAATACAAGGTTAACGGTTATTTTTCATGTCTACCAAACATAATTCTACTGCAGTAATGAAGGTTGAGTTAGCTGTACAGCTTCCCTCCGATTATCCAAGCTAATGTTGTTAGCAGCAGCGGCTCAAATTTGTCAGGTTGCTGATAGGTTTGCAAAAACTTAAACATGGCAGCGCCCCCCTTGGACATAGAAAAAAGGAAGATGGCAGCGTCCAGGTCGGTTACTTTTACTAACGACCTAATAGCTTCAGACAAAGGACTTGTCGCTCTACTGGTTTTACTAGATCTTAGTGCTGCCTTCGAACACTTTTGAGCATCCTGCTACAGAGAATGGAGCATCTTATTGGCATTAAGGGAACCGCATTAAGCTGGTTTAAGTCTTATTTATCAGATAGATCTCAGTTTGTACATGTTAATGACAAATCCTCCATACACACTAAAGTCCCACATGGTTCTGTCCCTGGACCGATTCTTTCACCTTATATATGCTTCCCATAGGAAATATTATGGAAGCACTCCATAAATTTTCATTGTTATGCTGATGATACACAATTATATTTGTCGATAAAACCAGAAGAAACCGATCAGTTAGCTAAACTTCAAATGTGCATTAAGGAAATAAAAAGCTGGATGACTTGCAATTTTCTGATGTTAAACTCAAAACTGAAGTCTCTGACCTGGCCCCGAAGTCCTCTGACACTCAATATCTAAAGATATTGTTACTCCCGATGATGTTGTGTTGTCCTCCAGCACCACAGTAAGAAATCCGGCTGTTATTTTTGATCAGGATATGTCCTTTGATTCTCACATAAAATTAACGACAAGGACTGCATATTTTCACCTAAAAAAAACAACTAGTCCATGCATTTGTTACTTCTAGGCTGGACTATTGCAACTACTTATTATCAGGCTGCTCCAATAAGTCTGTTAAGAGTCTCCAGTTGGTCCAAAATGCTGCAGCTCGTGTACTAACTAAAACAAGAGAACATATTTCTCCTGTATTAGCTTCTTTGCACTGGCTACCTGTAAAATTTAGAATAGAATTTAAAATCCTTCTCCTTACCTACAAAGCTCTTATTGGTCAGGCTCCGTCGTATCTTAAAGAGCTCATAGTACCGTATTACCCGACTAGATCGCTGTTCTTTGAGAATGCAGGACTACTTGTCGTTCCTAGAGTCTCCAAAAGTAGAATGGGAGGCAGATCCTTCAGCTACCAAGCTCCTCCCCTGTGGAACAAACTCCCAAGTGTTGTTCGGGAGGAAGACACTGTCCCCATATTTAAGAGTAAACTTAAAACTTTCCTCTTTGATAAAGCTTACAGCTATGGCTTAAGTGCCCTTAGCTATGTTGTTATTGGCATTCAATTTCTCTTAGAACCTGAATGTACGGATAATCCTGTTCCTGATACTCTGACCTTCTCTCCTCTCTGTCGGTATCATTCATGTCTCATAAATGCATGTTACTAATTCAGCTACTTCCCGGAGTTGTTTGCACTTTGTCGTCTCTGAGGTCTCTGCTGATCGTGGTGGTGCCTGCTGCCATGGTCCTGCATGACGCTTCCTGCTGCTAATCACTATTACTCATATATTCTATCATTAGTTTTATAAACTATAAAATTTGTAGCCATGAAAACACCATCAGTGGTATGTTTGCTGTATCACAGCTGTTATTACCGCTACTCATCATTGATCATATTTACTCATAATTATTATCATTGTCATATTCTGTCACCTAAGCTGTGCTTGTTTCTACTACTCTATATTAACTGCCATAACATATAAGTAATATTCACATTACTAATGATATTATTATAGTTACTTTTACTTTTGTGGTTGCTTGCATCTCTGGAAGGGTGTCTGTCTGTCTCTCTATGTCCATCCGTCTGTCTTTTCTCTCTTTCTCCCTCCTTTTCTTCCTCCCCAACCGGTGCAGACAGATGTCTGTCCTCCACAGAGCTGGGTCTGTTCCACGTTCCTGCCTGTTAAAGGGAAGGTTTCCGTTGCCACCGTACTCTACTGGGGAATTGTTGAGTCTATGTAAATCATAAATAAGTCATAGAGTGTGGTCTCTACCTAGTCTGTAAAGTGTTCTGAGATAACTTCTGTTATGATTTGGCACTGTAAATAAAATTGAATTGAATTGAATTGTGAACCTGCCTTGAGTAGTCAGAAGACTAGAAGGGGGTTTACAAGTAAAAGTCTGTTTACCATTTACCATTCACACTGCTAATGTTAAATTAAGGAGCTCAAGTCTGTTCTAGAGTCCTCTGATTTAAATATGTCCTGTATTTTAGAGCTGTCCACGTGTGATCTGATCACTCTGGACAGATTTAAGAAAAAGGTCTGATTGGGGCTGTGGTGAACCATTTAGCAGCTGAAGATTGGGGTGGTGGATCCTCTGGGGGACCAGAGGGTGTGTGCCAATTACAGGGGTATCACACTACTCAGCCTCCCTGGTAAAGTCTACTCCAAGGTGCTGGAAAGGAGGGTTCGTCCTATAGTCCAACCTCAGATTGAAGAGGAACAATGCGGATTCCGTCCTGGACGTGGAACAACGGAACAGCTCTTCACTCTCGCAAGGATCCTGGAGGGGGCCTGGGAGTATGCCCATCCAGTCTACATGTGTTTTGTGGATCTGGAGAAGGCATATGACCGGGTCCCTCGGGAGATACTGTGGGAGGTGCTGCGGGAGTATGGGGTGAGGGGGTCACTTCTGTGGGCCGTCCAATCTCTGTACACCCAAAGCGAGAGCTGTGTCCGGATCCTCGGCAGTAAGTCGGATTCGTTCCTGGTGGGGGTTGGCCTCCGCCAGGGGTGTGCTAAATCTGAGGCTGTGGCTCTCAGCAGGAAACCGGTGGATTGCTTACTCCAGGTAGGGAATGAGTCCTTACCCCTAGTGAAGGAGTTAAAGTACCTCGGGATCATGTTCACGAGTGAGGGGACGATGGAGCGTGAGTTTGGCCGGAGAATCAGAGCAGCGGGGGCAGTGTTTCAGTCGCTTTACCGCACCATTGTGACGAAAAGAGAGCTGAGCCGGAAGGCAAAGCTCTCGATCCACCGGTTAATCTTCGTTCTTACGCTCACCTATGGTCATGAAAGCTGGGTCATGACCGAAAGAACTAGGTCGTGGGTACAAGCAGCCGAAATGGGTTTTCTCAGGAGCGTGGCGGAGTCTCCCTTAGAGATAGGGTGAAAAGTTCAGCCATCCGTGAGGAACTCGGAGTAGAGCCGCTGCTCCTTTGTGTTGAAAGGAGCCAGTTGAGGTGGTTCGGGCATCTAGTAAGGATGCCCCCTGGGCGCCTCCCTAGGGAGGTGTTCCAGGCATGTCCAGCTGGGAGGAGACCTCGGGGAAGATCCAGGACTAGGTGGAGAGATTATATCTCTGCCAAAGCTGCTGCCCCCGCGACCCGACCCCGGATAAGCGGTTGAAGATGAGATGAGATAGTGATGTTTTCCAGGAGTTGGTGGAGACCAGATAAGGGCTATAAGGAGAGTGAATATTTGACATTTATCACATGGACACAAACACCACTCCAAATGGATCCTAATGTTTGTATTCCAGTGTTGTGTCTGCTTGACCATTGTTGGCTAACACGTTCCCTATGCCACCTTGAAA
Organism: Echiichthys vipera; assembly: GCF_963691815.1. NCBI lineage: Eukaryota > Metazoa > Chordata > Actinopteri > Perciformes > Trachinidae > Echiichthys > Echiichthys vipera. Next base: position 34,185,959 of record NC_139828.1, on the reverse strand, counting down.
GGTGATCATATGTTAGTGTTGTGCTCACTGCCACAGTTCATGCAGGTTCAAACAGTGTAGTGTAGAAAAAGATAAAGTCTTACACTTTCTCAATATAACTCTCTCAACACAATGTTGACTTGTATCTGTGCTATTGGTGTAAATCATCAATAGTTTTCAATGTTTTAACTGTGATCATTAATGTGACTGTGTTACCAGCCAAGAACGTGCCTGTGCTGGCAGAGCTGTTCTCAGGATCCTCAGCAGGCTCAGTGAAACGCCTGGACATCAGGTAAGAGCTGCCTCAGGCTGCTGCTGCTCTGGATAACACGGCTCCGTTCTATTAGCCTGGATTTACTGTTACTCACTGGCACTTGAATAAAGTCTACACCGTATACCTTAAAAAACATTACATTTCCAATGATGAATGCCCCCATACTAACATGTTCATCGAACAGCCGCTGTAGATTTCATTTCCAGAAATTGTTCAATTAATAGCAGCGCGTTGTATAAAGCATGGCAGAAAAAAAGATTCTAGATTGATGGTAAAACTTACTCCCTATGTGTCCTGCTTGCAGCTCCACAGGGGAGCGTTCAATGTCTTCATCACATTTGTTAGTTAGTGTGGACGGACATGGATGTATATGGATGTTCTTTGGGAAATAAAGAAATACAAAGGATTCCATTTTAAATTAATTCTTTCCCCTGTGGTCCTTCAGCACAGTCTTAATGAATATGTCGTACTGCATTTCATTACTGCATTCGTGAATGTGAGAAATACAGCCTTTTGAATCCCGTTATTTATAGCTTTTACTGTTAGAGAATTGATTTATGTATTTTAGTAATCAATACATTCAGTTAGTGGGTTAAATAGCGAATGACTCTAAAATTATTTTTTAAATCTTTAATGTAAACTACATGTGTGTCAAACTGCAAATGCACCATTTGTATTGTGTAAAGTAACTACAGTTACCTAATATAATGGTCGTCAGTGTTTAATGTGTTTTTGACTACATTATATCATAGTTTCCATGTGCTGCCTTTTGTCCTGAACAGTTCGAACTTCATTCAGCCTGCTGAGCTGCTGGACTTCACTCAGAGATTGAGTGCACATCAGCCTCCCTACCGACTGACCCTTGACCTCAGGAAAAACCCAGCGGATCGAGACCCTGACACATGGAATACCGCACTTATGAAGCTTCATCCGTTCTGTGTTCTCCTGGTTGAAGGATGGAATTCCACTGACACAATGGCAGACCACATCAGCAACATGTGAACAGCTGCAACTGTGTGTCAAACACTCCCTGTGGAAGTGAACAGTGGCTGTAAAAAGTTTACACTAAAGTTTGTCATTGTCCCCGCCAGAAGAGTGACTCAGTTCACTGCAGACAGTTGTAGATTCCAATGAAGAATCCCAATTTAAATGCACGGCTTCCATTCTGTTTACACTGATCAGTTCAACATGACCACATACTGTACTGTGACACAAGTGGTTTTACAAGTTCTTAGAGACATTTGACTTAGTTTACAATCGGGGTCAGAAATGAACGGTGTGCAGAGGCCAAAAATGTCCCTGAAAAACAGGATTCAAATATAAAATGTATGTATGTATTTACTTTTAAAAATTATTTATTTTAGACAGTGACTGCAAAACTTAACCCTCAAATATTTATTTGTTTTGCTTTAACTAATTGTACATATGTTTTAATAAATGATAGATCATCCCATTAGTTTGACATTTGAATCATTTATTAAACCAGCGTCTGTTACTCTTCCAGAGTGTGAGTGACAGTGGACATTAAGATACAACTGAAAACCTGGAGGATTGACGTTGAGGTGAAGAGCAGTTTCACAGCAGCTATCTCACACCTCCTCATTGTCTTTTACTTTACATTAGACAAACAGCATTGACACCCACTACCAGATCATTAGTAAGAACCAAGTAGAAAAAAACAATCAGAAAAATGGATTAAAAGAACATCTTTTTCTTAGTGGATTTTTTAAAGCTAAATACTGTTACATTTATTTCTGTAAATTCAGTTTTTCCTTGTATATTCTCATATTTTAGTAAATTCAAGTTGAGAGTGAGGACCCTATGTCTGCATGCTAACTACAACCATCTCTTACATCAAACAAAGACTCACACAAACACACACCACTTACACACTCATACACACACTGCTGCAACATTTCAGCTTGGCCAGGCTATCTCCGAGGCTTCTCATCTCCCGGGATTAGTCAGGAAATCAAACCATTTTGCTAAATTCATACCTCATAAAGAAGTCAGTTGTCTAATGAGGGATGCATCTAACTGAACCGTGTGTCCTTTTTGAATTTTCTTGAGGAAACAAGCGCAACTTCATGTCAAAAAACAATATGGGACAGGATGGCCTATTCAATTTCTCTGAAGATGGAAGCTGACTGGACTCCACTTGACTTACTTGCAAGCGTAGTTTACACATTTTATCTTGTTAGTAAGCTAGTCACCAATTAATTTAGTGTAGGGTTAGGACTGTTCAAACCTGGCAACCCCACTATGAGGACAGGACGTTATGTTTGTCTTCTGTATAGCAACTAGTTTGATTGTAAGAATATGGTTGATCTCAGGTGCTCATATTGTCCAACGCATAGCAAGCTGTCTCTCTGCGCAGAATGTCTGCAGCATGCTTCAGTGATAGATGAGGATGCAGCTTCTGTACACTGATGGCCGACTGCTACGACCCATGATCTCAATGACACATCAAGGAGTCTTTCTCTGCAAATGTCTGGTTTGCATAGACCTTAACAAAAGAAACTATTCCTCCAGGCAAATCACTTCTTTTTGGAGTATGAATCAGGCTTACAGTTAAATGTCAGGGCTTCAAAAGACCTTGTGGTACTTAAAGTGTAACTCCAGCAAAATTGGACCCCACAGCCTTTTTCCAGCATGAATATACTGTACATCAAATAAGCCATTGAGACAAGTTTTTTGGGTGATCACCTATAAACAGAGAAATCCTGGTAGCAGTCAGACATGGCTAACAGTGATTAGCTCGGGGCAGTACACTGAAGGCATTAAAACGTCTTTTTTAACCACTAATGCTGCTCAAAATAACAGCAAACCACTGCAGTAGCATGAGAAGAGTCCCTACACAGAAAAAAAAGCAGCAACAACGTAGTTAGTGAACCCAGAGTTTATTAAAAGAGTGTTTAACAATACTACAAATCTTTGCAGCTGGCTCTTTTTACAGAACAAGTTCAGTTCTATTGAACCTCAATAGAACTGAACTCCAGTGCATTCTGTAATCGGCTTGTATGGACTGCCTCTAAATATGGCCGTACTCGGCTTCTAAGACTTGTAGTATTGTAAAACACTCTTTTAATGAACTCTGGGACCTCTTAACTACATTGTTGGATTGTTTTAGCGCTCTGCCCCGAGCTACTCAGTGTTAGCCATGTCTGGCTGCTAGCGTCTGTCCAGGATTTCTCTGTTTATAGGTGATCACCCAAAAAACTTGTCTTGATGGCTCATTTGCTGTAAATTCATGCTGAAAAAGGCCATGGGGTCCAATGGAAACCTGTGTAGTCCGGACTTTAAATTGCTGTTTTTAATGACCTCTATCAATGTGAGGAAAGTTTGCACTAACAAGAATTGGAGGGGGAAAAAAAAACACCCTCCACCCCCACCCTGTTACATTAACTTCCACAGCAATTTCCACTGTTACATATGGTGCTTCTTCTTGTTTCTCTATATACTTATTTTTACATAGTCTGTACAGTGTCAATGTTATCTGTGTGGAGCGTGAATGTTAGAGCGAGCTGACATCATACATACAGGGACACTTCACAGGCTCTTCACAAAGAAAAAAGGTTCATGTAGCTGAAGATGAACTGTGAGACTGGAAGTCAGTGTTTTCTCAGGGTGGTCCATGTGTGTGTGTGTGTGTGTGTGTGCGTGCGTGTGTGTGTGTGTGTGTGTGTTTTTCCATGGAGCATTCGCAATCATCCTTCGAGTTGTGTCAAAAACCTTGAGATCAATCTGATACAGCAAGCTTCACAGAGTCTCACATCACCATGTATGTGCCCTTTCATATTGAAAACAACAGTCAATCGCACAGACGCAATCATACACGTACACACACTCGTGCTGTAACAAAAACACACACTGGAGCCAACAATATAATATCTTGAGAAGGCATCTCAAATAAATATAAATAAATTAAATCATAGAAAAAGAATGGGTTAAAAAACAAATAGATTCTGTTAAATACAACAAAATTGGCAAATGAGTACAACAGTACTTGACAAAGACCTTATGAATGCAAGAGACGGGTACGCTTTGTAAACAATGACAGACGGACGGACAGGTAGACACATTCACAAATCATTAGTGAGCAGAAAGGCCTGTTGGGCTCAGTGGTGGTGGTGGTGGACTCTGTGGGGTCGGGTGGGGTGGGAGGATGAGCCTGAGGGGATTGTGGGAGAGCAAATCCCACCCAAGAAGTAGGAGCATGCTGTGCTGTGTTTAAACATTATGGATAGGGCCTTTTTGGCAGTGCTGCTATTATCCCTACTACTGTTTATGTTGCTCATGGATTCAGGAGGGCTGTGGTCCACAGACAAAGTGACTAGACAGCACCAATACTACGGCAGAGGGAGCGGGACATGATTACCTCATGTCAAGATTGTTGAGAGATCAGTTTACATATTACAACCAAGACTAAGCAACTATGTCAGGGCCAAGGCAAGAGTCACTGAGCTCCTTTGTCAGCACACGTTCCTTCCATGTGTTAAGTGATAAGAACATGGACACCAAAATCCACCTGGACTGTAGTTACTGTCTCCAGTGCAGCATGCTAGTCTACATACTATAGCAATTACTATTCTGCATAGCATGTAACACTGAGTACACTCTAACAACATTACCACTAACCCCAGTGTCCCCAATCTATAATAATAGGTAATAAAAATAATAATGTGTAATGTAATCTATAATAATAAAATAATATAATCCATAATAATACTAATAATAATAATGTGAAATTAATCTATAATAATATTAATAATATATCATACCTTATTTGTTGATATTGTTTTGTCATATAATTTGAATCTGTAACTAGTAACTCAATGGCTCACATGAATGCAGTGGAGGAAAAAGATGTGTGCTAAACTGTCAGCAGGAGCCTATAAACAGCAGAGTGTCCATACTCACTCTGTCCTATGTGCTCATTGTATAGAGACAACTCCATGCAGTGTGAGCAGTATGTAAATTTAGCATGTGAAATGTGTTAATATGCATTAATAGAACTATGAAAAGGGTTTCTCCAGCTCACCGAGGTCACACGTCAAAGACCTTTTTTTCAACAGCACATAGAATGCTTGAAAAACCAGTAGAATTATTATAGAATTTGTCACCATTTCCCTGCAATGCATAATAATATTAACCTGACTCCACCAGATGGATTGACTCAGATAATCCTCATTGTCTCAGCAGATCCATCTGGGAACTCTGGTTTGGAGATCTCTTGGGAAAGGGTGAAAATACTGGTTGCTGATTGGATAAACCATCCGTCTATCACCAACATACGGGCCAAATCAACCAATCAGATCAATGAAGCAACATGTGGGTAAAGGATACTTTCTGTTTGTGTAACGTGACTTTACGGATCAAAGGCCCAATTTCAGGATCCTGGTCCATATTCAACAGAAGGATCCAGAGAAAGCTGGCTAAGTGCCTACAGTAGGCAGGAGAAACCATTAGACAAGAACAGACTTCTGTAAATGACAGAAAAGGAAATTGGACCTCTTAAGGGAAACTAAATAAGCCCACTGCTTTTTAAGACAGCCAATGGCCCTTACAGGAAGTATGAGTCACAGCCAACTTGGATAATAACATGTGTTGAGTATGTTGTGTTCACGTCATACTTCTCCAATGTACAAAAGATTCAAACACTATGCTAGGATGTGTAGAATCCCAGCACAGTGGAAGCTTTGATGTCGTAACACAACGAGGGCTGATTTAGTGTCCACGTTCTCTTCACTTGATGGCCAACAGAGCCTCACCTCACCACTGCCTTCACAGCTACACTTGTGTACAGTCAGACAACATCTGACTAACATTTCCCCCACATGGGTTTGTCTTAGCACAGGTGTGCAGTCTTGAGACCGGATCACACACCGAGGAGCCTCTGTGTTCAGTTCTGAGCTCCTACTAAGTTGTGGCAGTGCAGTGAGGCTTTATATCTTGTGAAAATCTGGTGCTGAACCCTACGAATGCATTGCTAAGCCAGTGTGTGTGTGTGTGTGTGTGTGTGTGTGTGTGTGTGTGTGTGTGTATGTGTGTGTGTGTGTGTGTGTATGTGTTGGTGTGTGCGTGTGCATGTGCGTGCGTGTGTATGTGTGTGTGTGAGCAGGGGAAAACAAAGAGGAAAATGTGTCCATATAAAACAGACAGATTGGATTTCAAGTAAACCTCTGAGGTCCTGAACTCTTGGTCCAATGAAATGATGAGATCCCTGCTTATTCCTTCGGCCTGTATGTGTGTACTGTATTCATGTATGTGAAGGCACACACAGCACTGTTAGAATATGAAAACCTTGGAACTCCAATATTGGTGTTTTTCTTCTAGAAATGAAAGAACTACATCTAGAGCAATAGAAAAAACAGCTGGTTCAACTCAAAATGTGCATTGGTCAATGTGGAAACAAGGCAGTTTTGTTAGTTCCACAAAAGTAAACATGGAGAGGTGAGGTGTCCACACAGGGGCAGCAGCCTGTGTGGGGGATGTTCCTGTGTGCACGGGCCTATCATGGAGGGGCTTAAAGGGAGTGTAGTGGAGGCTGGGGGAAAGGTATGGATGGTGTGTGTGTGTGTGTGTGTGTGTGTGTGTGTGTGTGTGTGTGTGTGTGTGTGTGTGTGTGTGTGTGTGTGTGTGTGTGTGTGTGTGTGTGTGTGTGTGTGTGTGTGTGTGTATGTGTGTGTATGTGTGTGTGTATGTGTGTGTGTGTGTGTGTGTGTGTGTGTGTGTGTGTGTGTGTGTGTGAGTGTGTGTGTGTGGTGGGGGGGCTATAGGATCCCATCCATGAAGCTGGTGTCCAGCCGCTGGATGAGCACCCGAATGAAGGACATCTCCTTGCGGGTGTTCTCAAAGATGACCCTGGGGTCGTCGGACTGGCAGCGCAGACAGTTGGGAGCCATCACCATGGCCAGGTTGTTCACATCCATCTTGGTGATGGCCACGTTAGCAGCCTGGGCAAACACCTGAACACACACAACATACAGCAGAGGATTCTAAAGTCAGATTTGTATTCTACAGACTTTCTGAATACTTTCTGGGGTCATGTGGGGTCATTAGTTTATGAAAAAACATTAACTCAACGTCAAAACAACGTTGAACACCAAATAGTTGAAATGGTGTTGTTAATTCACTGTGGATTCAACATTGAAATGTCAACATTTTTCAAGTTGTATGTCAAATCAACATTATTTTTTACAACTATGACTTTTAAACATTTTGTTGAAATATATCAGTAGAAAAATTAGGTTGTTCCAACACTCAGACAATGCTGATCAATGAACTGTTGAGAAAGTGTAAATAATGATACAATGTTGAACGATCAACTCTGAATTAAACGTTTGTTGAGTCGTGATGAAAGTCCTTTCTACATCTCCCGGCATCTTCATGATCATTTTAGAAGATCGTTCAATACAAGGGCGTGATTGGAGGACAGTTGCTGTCAATCACACAAACAAGACTAGAACTGCATTCTTTTGGCTCTGAAGGTTCCAGACATCACCCGCTTGTGCATGCACAAAGTGGGTTGCCATCGTCAGGTTCAGCAGATTTTGACCTGGACCGGTTCAAACGGTTGGGCCATTTTTCTCCAGGTTAAACTTCGACATGTTTTTCATGAAAATGAACGTTGAAAAAAAGACTGCTTGTGTGTGAAATGTTGGCACACTTGGATCATTCAGCCATGTCCGATAATAAAGCGTCAGTGAAACGTCTTCATTCATCTTCTTCCTGGTCTTGCTTTGGCCAGTAGGCTTCTTCCTTGCTGACTGTGCCTGTTGTGAACATTTGGATGACAGTGCATTTGGTGCTTCCTATGTAATGTAGATGAGATCTCTTCAAGATGATTAGTACTAATAATTAGTAAAAACTAAAGATTTTACAGATGACCCCTTTGTTCAGGGTTTTTTGCACCGTTTTAGGACAATCACAGATACAGCGTTCTGCAAACTTGGTTTTAATGTTTCCATTTCAAGGTGTCAAGGCACATCCATACTTTACTTTACTTTAGTAGTAAAAACAGTGTAACAAAAATATAGTGTGTCAAACTATGTTGAAAGGCAGGACTTTATAGTGATGTCGAAATTTCAACAACAAAATCCAGTGTTTATCCAACACTGACACCTGACGTTGATTCAACAGCAACTCAACATTAAAATGCCAGCTGGGAAGCTACCACTTCAGCCATCCATGTTCATATGAACCATAGTGATGTGGTCACCAGTAGTTTGGCAGTGTTGAAAAAGTCCCAATGTATTAGTTTTGAAAATGGTAACAACAGAATCTTTTTGGACAAACATGGTTTTCCATACAGCAAACTTGATCTGTGGCAAATGTGTTCTTCTCTTTAAAGCTGAAGTCGGTACCTTTTTATGAAAAATATGTTTTTTCATATTTGCTGAAACTGTCACGATATCCTGACAACACAATGAAACAGGCCATCTGTGAACAAGTCATGAAGCTCTTCCTCCACCTTCTGTCTCAACAATCAGCTGCATTATAATTCACTGTGAATGAGCTCATAATGGACTATAAATTTGCTCTTCATAGAAAGGGCTAGCTGAAAACTCTTTATGAGAGAAATAAACAGTAACAGAATCTATGCTGCGTTTCAGTAGTGGTTCAACACGCCCTCGTTCACTTCTCCTCACCACTTTCCCTCGTACCAATAGTCTGATAAACTGAAGGGACCTTGGTGAGATGGACCCTCAGAGGGCTGAGTGATCGAGTGAACGATGGTCTCTCCAGAGGTGGATATCACCCACAATGCATTGCAGTTGGGCATTTGGGGGAAGAGAATACATCCAGGGGACAGTGGCAGTGATTGCTCATCACTAAAGAAAAACAATATCCATAAATAAAGAAATGTTTTATCATCATTAAAAAACTTCACTATCTCACATGTTTTTCAGTTTCCTATGTATAATATCTGATTATAAGTCTGTTTTCTTACATGTGTCGGCTGTTCGCCTGTTAAGCAGATAAAGAAATATCATCGATGCTTCATATTTTACTGAAAAATGTCTGTTGCAGTAAATATTTAACCTCCTTAGTTTGTATATCTATACTCGACTTGTTGGTTTCTTCTCGACATTATCTGTAAACGCATGGAATACATTTTATATTGCAATTTATCAGAGCAACAATAATGATGATAACCATGATACAGATCACAAACAGAAGTTTCTGAATCAAAGATGATGCAGCTGTTTACAAAGTGCAGACGGTGCAGACATATTGCAATCATCCGTAAAATTAGTCTAAAGGTATTTGTGATTATTAGTCAGAAGCAGTAGAGCTCTAAACCTGCACCTGGTGGTGGATCCATTATAGTTTGGGCTGAAGTGAACGAGGGCAGGTGAGTTCCATTTCATCGCCCGCCCTGTTTCTCTCTGCTCTCCAAGTTTCCTCTGTGTGGTGTGTGCTGTTACGTGAAGGAGGGCGCGTTGAACAACTAATAAAATGCAGCTCTTGATTCTTATTGAGTTCAGAGCAGTCATTGACACCGTCAGAGTCCTCGGCTCTGATTGGTTGTCGGTCAGGCGCAGTGGATCCAGCAGATGTCATTAGGAGCAGACAGGAGCAGAAGGTGGAGGAAGAGCTACATAACTTTTTCACAGATGGTGAGGATGCTGTGAGGATATAGTGACAGTTTCAGCAAATATTTAAAAAACAACAACATTTTTTTACAGAAAGTTACTGACTTCAACGCAGCTGTGAAATAATGCTACTGGTGCCACATCCAAAGCTGAATGCTGAAGCCAGTGTTTAAAGGACAAAAACCCAAACCATAGTTCTCATTATATGTAGTCTACATAGATAGTCATTATGGATGCTATATGTGCCGACAGTGTGGATTTTATTTTTCCAGGTTTTGAGACATCTGCCTCAATACAATGGAGCTGAATGGAGTTTAGTGTGTGTGCTGATTTCAGCACTGAAACGCTATATTGAAAAAATCAACACTGATGTTTCTTTATAGATTAAATGTTCAAAACATGCCCCGTGGGTGTATTATTATTATTATTTTAAATAAAGCTTTTAATAAAGTTTCTACATATTTAGACTTTAAGGTTGATATTGTGTGTTTTACCTGTAGGAAGCGGATGAGGTAGCAGAGCACCAGTTTGTTGATGTGTGGCAGGCCCAGCACCACATTGACAGCTGCCTCTGGGTTGTCATAGTGACTGATGCACTCCTCATAGAACTCATGAGGGATCAGTGGCTCCTCCAGCTCCCTGTACCAGAGCTTCAACAGAGACGCTGGGGGCACACAGATGCAGAAGCAGCATGAGACCTCACATTTAAAACCTGACATGAAGCAATTTTAACACCGGTCTCTGAAGACGAGATTTCTGGGTTTCAGGTGTAGCCAGCGATATCCAAATAACCAATCAACACTGTGCAGGCGTCAACACTTTGGCTTCAACACTGGTCTGTCCGTCACTACAGCTTGGCACTCACTAACTGATTATTCACACATTATATATGCTTTCTACTGAGAAAAACCACCAGGCTTCTAAACCAGAAACTACACAACTGGACATGTTCATGTAAAATTGGGGAGAAATGCCCAACATCATCAGCAACCAGGATTGCAGGTTTGTTAGCATGTAGCTAAATGTAGCAGTGGATGTAACATAAAGTGTTGTTCATTTGTCCTCAGTTACAGATCAGAGTTCTGCTGCAACATGCTCCATTGTGTGTTTTAGTTCAGAAGCCTTTAATAACTGTGTGTTATATCACTATCTCTCTAAACAGATATCTGCATATGAATGCCCATAATGAATAAAAAGTGGTCTAAATCATCTTCAGCTGCACTCTCCAACAGTGTCTTTGTTTACCTGGGATGTGTGGGTCTTCCAGTCCTGTGGGGATCTTCCACTGATCCACTTGAAGCTTGAGGGCATTGACTTCATCAATGTCCCCTGGTACCCTGAAGGTCAAAGGTCACAAGCTGGTTACACTTCAGCCCCTCATCTTTCCGGTCTCAGTTTTGTCTTCTCTCTCTGTCTTTATACCCTGGTTTCTACAAAGTTGTTGTGTAAAAACCTAAATTACTGTAAACAGCTGGACAATGAAGGAGAGAACTGGGGCTGAGTGGTTTCTGTCACAGGAAAATGTGTGCGTTTGACATCTAACTAAAGGAGAACAAAGGCGTTCTGCTGAGTTCAGACTAAGGTATTGGAAAACTGATAATTCTGGACTGAAGCTGCAGATATCGGGGGCAATATCTATTCTCTCTAAAGCAACTTTGATCACCTTAGAGAGAATGCATAATGAAGCTTGCCATATCAACTCTTATGTCAAAATTGTGTTTACAGCTCTTCACTGCCCCCAAGTGGGAAAAAACTGTTTTGCAGGTTAAAGTTATAATATAGACTGTGTAGCTGAGAGGCTTCGTCACTGTTTGAGGCTCTGGCCTAGCACAACTACACTACACCACTGATCTCATGTCTCTGTTCCTTTCCTCATCATTCTTTTTGGGGTTTATCTGTGAAATAAGGACTAGGAAAATGATAGGATAAGATCTGGATCAGATTCCGACTGAGACATCCCACTGTGCGTCCGGTCTAAAAACCCTAAATGTCAAAACATCAAACACTATATGCACATGTGACTTCCTGCAAACTGCTTAAGTTTCTTTCTTATTTGTTGTAAGAGATAAATATGCAAGATTCCTTATCTGCCATACACTGACATATCCAAGCATTAATGGATAAAAGTGGGATCAAGAATAACTTCCCCAGTTGTACATCAAAAACAACACAACTAATGAAATAGTATAGTTAATAAATGATTACACAACTCAATGTTTCTGGATCAGATTTAACAAATATGTTATAGGATCATCCTATCAGTCTGTCTTTTATTCATTTACAATCAAAAGAATGATTCTCAGACAGGGGCATCACTAACTCCTACACAGACAACCAACAGAATGCAAAAACATTTCTTGTTACTACACAATGTACAGGCTCAATAATAATCAGACCAGCACTTCCTCTCTATAAATCGAACTTTTATTCATGACAACTGGATGGATACAATGATAAATATACTTTACGTACAGCATGTGATTAAACAAATGGAATTCTGCTCCCTTCTCCACTCACCTGAAGATACCTTCTGTCTGGTCTCCATTGAGACCCAGAACTTCTTCAGAGAGCCGAGTCTGCACCCAGGGCAGCTGGCTGTCTGGATACCGCTCCTTTTGGAGCGCCATCACTTCATCCAGGGAGGAGCCAAACATCGAGGGACTGAAGATGGCATTCCTGGCGTGCTTGATCTCCTCCAGACAGGGCTTCTGCAGGCCCTGGAGACAGAGAAACACACACAGGAGTCCATGTTAATACAGCAACTGAAGGGCAGAATGTGGGTCTGAAAGCAGTGGGAGGAGACGGTTAAATCTACCCATGTCCATCCACAGGACACACAGCTCTTTAATGTGCTGTCAGGTTAGCAGGTTAAAACCAGTCAAACACTGGGGAGTCCAAAAAGTGACAAATGATCTCCGTCAGTGACCTGCTGTGATTCTGGCACTACATGCTACACAGGCTCTGAGCCAAGCTGCTGCCTGTCTTAAACATCTACAGCAAACCAGCACCAGCCCTTCAGTATAATGACATTTAAGATGATTCTGATTGTCAAACATCAGAAATACGAGGAAAAAAAAATATAACTCCAGTAAGGTTTTAAATGCAGGACATGTAGTGGAGAATTTTAAGTGTGGTATCGGTACTTTTAACTCGGAACAGTAATCTGAATACTTCTTCCACTACTAGGAATAGTATGACATTAGCACATTTTCATTATTTCAAATGAAAAGTCTGATGATAGTCTGAAGCAAGTGACAACTGTGACATGTTTCAACACACACACTGTAGTTTGTTTTGACTTTGTCCCACACACACCTTCCTGCTGACACTTACACTATTTAAAACATGATAGAGTTTCAAATCTAATAAAATGTTTTTAAATATTTGTGTCTTCAGGAGGAACCAGTGGGCTTGAGCCACAGGCAGCATGGAGAAGTGAGAAAGGATCGAGAGACAGACTAACACATTGTTGGTTTTGCTCTTTTAATGGGATTTATTGACATTAAGAAAATATAGAATTATAGCAGTCTAATTACTTGTCATTTGATATGAGGACAAACATCCCAAAGACAGGAAAGGTGCTGCTTACCTTTTTGGCACCAGTCAGAGCAGCTTTTGTCAGTTTCCTGTAGCAGTATTTAGCATAGCTGCTAATGGCCACTCCTGAAGAAACAGAGAAAATAAGACAAAAGAAGCATACTGGTTTATCAGAAACTGTTTCATTGCATTCAAGAATGTGTTAATAAGCCCTGGGTCAGAGCTGAAGCAGAATGGAGGCCCTGTCCCAGGTTCTCTTTCAAATGAACCAATGAAGTCCAGCCAAGCAGTCTCTAAATGCTGTCATACTCAGACTTAGGTTAAAGATGATAGCTCAGTAACATACACACATTTAAGATAAGATGATATTATCAACACAAAGATACATGGCTGTTACATTTCTCTTATGCTCTTTTGATATTGCTGAAATACTGTTCATTTATCCCCATAGACATAATAAAGAGTAGACGCCGCATTGGCACAAGAAATGCGGCCGCAATTTTGAAGCGGTCATACTTGTAGAGAAGCTCTTATTGGTCAGGCTCCATCATATCTTAAAGAGCTCATAGTACCGTATTACCAGACTAGATCGCTGCGCTCTGAGAATGCAGGGCTACTTGTCGTTCCTAGGGTCTCAAAAAGTAGAATGGGAGGCAGAGCCTTCAGCTACCAAGCTCCTCTCCTGTGGAACAAACTCCCAAGTGTTATTCGGGAGGTAGACACTGTCCCCATATTTAAGAGTAAACTTAAAACTTTCCTTTTTGATAAAGCTTACAGCTAGGGCCTACAATCCCTTAACAATGTTGTTATTTTTTAAATGATTATGTTCTGTTTAATGATGCTGCTATAGGCCTAGTCTGCCAGGGACAATACTTTTTCAGATACTCTGAGCTTCCCTCCTCTCTGTCTCTAACATTTATGTCTCATCAATGCATGTTACTAATTCAACTTCTTCCCCGGAGTTGTTTGTGCTTTGTCGTCTCGCAGGTCTCTGCTGATCGTGGTGGTGTGTGCTGCCGTGGTCCTGCATCTCTGGAAGTGTGTCTGTCTGTCTCTCTCTGTCCATGTGTCTTTTCTATCTTTCTCTCTCCTTTTCTTCCTCCCCAACTGGTCAAGACAGATGTCCGTCCTCCACAGAGCTGAATCTGTCCGACGTTCCTGCCTGTTATAGGAAAGGTTTTCGTTGCCACCGTACTCTACAGAGGAATTGTTGGGTCCATGTAAATCATAAATAAGTCATAGAGTGTGGTCTTTACCTACTCTGTAAAGTGTCCTGAGATAACCTTTGTTATGATTTGACACTATAAATAAAATTGAATTGAATTGAATTGAATAGAAGAAACAAGATGCCAGAGCACTGCGCAGCATATTCCTGCTCAAATCAGTGATTCATCAGTGCTTTGCTGTGAACATTTTAAGCAGAGCCATTTTGAGAGGACGGGTCAAACTGTCCGACTCCGAGATGGTGTTACTCCATCTGTCTTCAGCTTCCTTGTTCACCTCCACAGAGTAGGTGTATCCGTGGCGGGTGTGGGGATACTCACAAACCCAAAGCTGAGCGCTGTGGAGTTGGAGTTTACCCCCGTGGACGAGAGGATCGCCTCCTTATGCCTGCAAACAACTCTGACTGTTGTTTGTGCATATGCACCGAACAGCAGTTTGGAGTATTCGGCCTTCTTGGAGACCCTGAATGGAGTCCTGCATGCGGCTCCAGTAGAGGACTCCATAGTTCTACTGGGAGACTTCAACGCCCACGTGGGCAACGATGGAGACACCTGGAGAGGCGTGATTGGGAGGAACGGCCTGATCTAAATCCGAGCCATTGTCTGTTATTAGATTTCTGTGCTGGTCATGGATTGTCTATAACAAACACCATGTTCGAACATAAGGATGCTCATAAGTGTATGCTGCGGAGCATGGGGTGAGTGGGTCACTTGTGAGGGCCATCCAATCTCTGTACACTCAAAGCGAGAGCTGTGTCCGGATCCTCGGCAGTCAGTGAGTAAGTAAGAGGTGTGGTATAGCAGTGGCTCTATTGTACCGTTGTGACAAAAATAGAGCTGAGCCAAAGAAATCATAGCTCTCGATCTACCGGTCAATCATCCTTCCTATCACCTATGATCATGAAAGCTGGGTCATGACTGAAAGAACGAGGTTGCGGGTACAAGCGGCCGAAATGGGTTTTCTCAGGAGGGTGGCTGGAGTCTCCCTTAGAGATAGGGTGAGAAGTTCAGCCATCCGTGAGGAACTCGGAGTAGAGCCGCTGCTCTTGAGGTGGTTCAGGCATCTAGTAAGGATGCCCCCTGTGCGCCTCCCTAGGGAGATGTTCCAGGCACGTCCAGCTGGGAGGAGGCCTTGGGGTAGACCCAGGACTAGTTGGAGAGATTATATCTCCACACTGGCCTGGGACCGCCACGGGATCCCTCAGTTTGAGCTGGTTAATGTGGCCCGGGAAAGGGAAGTTTGGGGTCCCCTGCTAGAGCTGCTGCCCCCGTGACCCGACCCCTCTTAAGCGGTTGAAGATGAGTGAGATGAGTGATAATTAAAATAATAATAAATTAATTATAATAATAATAATTTAATTTAATAATTAGAATAATAAGAAATTTAAATTATTCAACAACATTAACTGATGAGCACAATTTATAAGACACTTTAACCAACAAAACAAAAATAAATAAAACAATTTGTGCCTCGTCTTCCACCGTAGTCACAGTGAAGGCAAGCTCTACATATGCTTCCTCATATTTCTTCGTCTTAGCTTTCGGGTGACTTTCAACTGTCTCATTATCTCTGTCTCTGTCTCTCTCCGCCTTTCTTTTCATCCGGGAAATATTTTTCCATGGTGTCTCTTCAGTATTTGTTCACTAGACTTCATATCTCCTGCTCTGTGCTGTGTGCGCATGCTCACTGCAACCCTACAGCATAGAGCTAATATGGCTCATACTCCCTGCACACACTCTGACATGAGATGAGAGGGCCACTGCCACCTACACCACTGCCCCCCCCTTGCATATCCAAATCAGCGCACACAGTAAAAACATACGCATCACAGTGGGGAATTTTCAGCTCCCTGAAGGTTTTCTCATTTTTTTCCCCATGTACACCAAACATTCTCTCGAATTGATTTCTTTTTACTCAATAACAATCTCCTCGATTGTGTGAATGCATTTGAATAACACCCAATAGTCACTTCTGACCATGCTCCTACCACAGTTGACATTAGTTTTCCACGTTCACCATGGAGGTTCAGTTCACACATACAGTGGGATATTAAGTTTAAAGATTTTGTTGCGACCCAAATTCCCTTTTACATAGAGTTTAATGAGACCCCTGATGTCAGCAGTGGCACTCTGTGGGAAGACCTTGAAGCTACTTCAGGGACAAGTGATATCCTATATATCTCAAGTGAGAAGGGCTGATGGGGTTGACTGGTGGAAAATGCGAAGGAACTGGTGAAACTCGATTAAACTTATTCCATCTCTTAAGGGAGAACTCTACCGAGCATCTCTCTGTTGGAGGTGCATGAGGTGATCAAGTCTATGCAAAACAGGAAATCTCCTGGTCCTCATGGTTTTACAGTTGAGTTATTTAAGGCCTACTCGATGCTATTAGCAGCCATCCTTGTGAGAATGTTCAATTAATCCTTTACTGAAGGCAGACTGCAAGCGACCTTGTATGAGGCATCTATTTCATTGCTCCTGAAGAAAGACAGGGACCCTACTTCATGTGGCACCCTCTGCATCTGTTCAGCACATTTCCCTCTCAAATGTGGGACCTGGCAGGGCTGTCCGCTCTCACCCTTGTTGTTCAACATAGCCATTGAGCTGTTAGCCATCTGGCTTAGAAACCAGAATGAGTTTGAAGGCATCCCTCGTTTCGGTCTAGTCCACAAACTCTCCTTATATGCAGACAACCTCCTCTTATTTCATTCAAACCCCGCATCCTCCCTCCCCCCAGTTTTATCAGTCCTGAATCAGTTTGGACACCTATCTTGGTATAATATTGAGAAAAAAAATAATGTTTTGGTCAACAACTTGGCGAGACGGTCTTGTACTTATATAGCGCCTTTCTAGTCTTCTGACTACTCAAGGCACTTTCACAGTGTTTATCACATTCACCCATTCACACAGACATCTACTTTAATTATTCACACCACATTTACACACCCATGCGCAGCACGAGGAGCAATTCGGGGTTCAGTGTCTTGCCCAAGGGCACTTCGACATGTGGACCGGGGGTGGTGGGGATCGAACTACCAATCTCTCGTATGGAGGATGACCCACTCTTTCACTGAGCCACAGTAGGCCCAATAATGATCATGGCAGATCACTCCCACAATCCATATTCCCCTTTAAAACAGCTGGCAAGGGGCTCAAGTATTTGGGGTTGTTTATCACTAGCTCCTTCAGGGACCTTTTTCAAAAGAACTTCCAGCCGCTATTGGATAAATGCAAGTCAGACTTGTCTAGATGGGCTGGCCACCCCCTGTCCCTTGCAGGCTGGGTTAATCTTATTAAGATGGTAATTTTACCAAGGTTTCTGTATCTTTTTCAACATTTCACAATTTGTTTACTAATCTGGACCAAAAACTCAACGTCTTTATTGGGCAGGATAAACCAGCCCATATCAAAAAATATATTCTTCAACACCCTAAACCTGAAGGGGGTTTAGGGTGTCCCTAATTTCTGCCATTACTTCCAGGCCTGAAATATTAATAAACTTTTATATTGGCTCCGCGGTGGAGTTGCAGATGTCTGCCCGCCCTGGGCTCATACTGAGATAACATCTTTCTGATGCTCTTTGCATTCTACGATTTGTTCACAGCACCCCATAACTACTCACAAGGTCTCACCCAATCCGGTTAATACCATTACAATTTGGATCCAGTTCAGGAAGCAGAACTGTTTGCAAAGGGCTTCAATCCTTGCCCCAGGTTTTGAACAGTTATGTGTTTCTCCCTTCCTGCACCGACCCTGCATTCTGCATATGGTCAGACAAGGGCCTCAAAACACTTAATAACCTGTAGGACGAAAGTGTTTTTGCGTCCTTTGCATTTATGTCAGAGAAATACAACCTGCCTAATAGTCTTTTTTCGGTACCTTCAAATGAGACATTTTATCCAAAAGCAATTCCCACATTTTCCAAACCGCCCCCCTGAAGTTGAGATGGACCATTTACTGTCCCTCAATGTACAACTGATATCTGTCATTCATAATAAGATGGCTCTTCTGAGCCCAGTCCCCACTGTATTACCTAAAAATGCATGGGTAAAGGATTTGGGGGTAGACGTTACTGAGGCCCAGGGGAGGGACATTTTAAAACTGGTCCACTCATCTTCCACCGATTTGGAACCAAATCCTCTGACCCCTCTTTGGGCCCCTCCGTCTAAAAATCTGCCCATTACTACACAACGTGTCGTGGCCTTTACCACCCTGCTCGCCAGACGCAATATTCTCCTGAAATGGAAACATGTTACCCCACCGACTCATAACGGATGGGGACTTTACAATGTCTAAGACTAGAAAAGTTAGGCTTTCACAGAAGGGAGCTTTGACAGCATACTACAAAACCTAGGACCCACTGCTGGCCCATCTCTCCTTTCCATCACCATGGGGAACGTGAGGTCGCTGGCTAATAAGATGGACGAGCTGGCGGGCCTGGTGAAGACTCAGTGGATGTATCGTGTGAGCAGTGTGCTGTATTTCACGGAGACGTGGCTCCACGAGGACATCCCAGACTCTAACGTAACTGTGGACGGCTTTCAGACTGTTCGGGCGGACAGGACTCACCGTGAGAGTGGCAAGAGGAAAGGTGGGGGACTTGCTATTCTTATTAACAACAAGTGATGTCATCCTGGACACGTTACTGTAAAGGAGCGTGTGTGCAGCCGGGACATTGAGCTTCTTGCCGTGAGTCTGTGGCCATATTTGCCGAGGGAGTTTTCACACGTGATCGTTCTGGTTGTTTACATTCCTCTGACTGCAAACGCGGCGCGCGCAAGTGACGTCATCCACACCTCAGCCTGAGTCTTGAGAAGGTCCCTGTTCTGTTGAAGACATCCTGCCTGGTACCAGTACCAAAGAAGGTGCGTCCCAGCGCCTCCGAAAACTACAGACCGGTGGCGCTGACGTCGCACCTGATGAAGTCCCTGGAGAGGCTGGTTCTTTCACTACTTCGGCCCTTGGTCAGCTCATCACTGGACCCTCTACAGTTTGCCTACCAGCTGAGACTAGGTGTGGAGGACGCTATCATCTTCCTGCTCAACCCTGCCTGCACCCACCTTGACAGAGCGGGAACCACAGTGAGAATCTTGTTCATGGACTTCTCCAGTGCGTTCAATATCATCCGGCCTGCTCTGCTGGGACGTAAGCTGACGGCAATGCAGGTGGACCCTCCCCTGGTTTCCTGGATTACGGATTACTTGACGGGTCGACCACAGTATGTCAGACTGCAGGGCGGAGTGTCTGACACTGTGGTCAGCAGCAATGGAGCTCCACAGGGAACTGTTCTTTCCCCCTTTCTTTTCACCCTGTACACCTCAGACTTTCAGCTCCTCCCTGAGTCCTGCCACCTGCAGAGGTTTGCTGACGATTCTGCAATTGTTGGCTGTGTCAGTGAGGGAAAGGAGGAGGAATACAGGGGTGTTGTGGACTCCTTCGTTGACTGGTGTGCAGCTAATCACCTGATTCTAAACGCCACCAAGACTAAGGAGCTAGTGGTGGATTTCCGCAGGAGTATATCTGCCCCCACACCCATCTCCATCAACCGCGTGACTGTGGATGTTGTCCGGGATTACAAATACCTTGGAGTAAACTGGACACAAGAACACTGAGGCTGTCTACAAGAAGGGCCAGAGTCGTCTGTATTTCCTGAGGAGGCTCCGGTCATTCAATGTATGTAACACCATGCTGAGGATGTTCCATCGGTGGTAGCCAGTGCCATCTTCTTTGCTGTTGTGTGCTGGGGCAGCAGACTGGGGGCAGCAGACGCCAAGAGGATCAGTAAGATCATCAGGAAGGCTGGCTCCGTCCTGGGGGTCAAACTGGACTCTTTGGTGGCGGTGTCTGAGAGGCGGATGCTGTCTAAACTGCACAGCATCCTGGACAACAACTCTCACCCTCTCCACCAGCTGCTGACCTCCAGCAGAAGCACCTTAAGCCACAGACTCATTCTCCCACGGTGTAACACTGAACGCCGGAGGAAGTCTTTTCTTCCGGTGGCAATCAAACTTTATAATTCATCTCCCCCTGGTCAGGTAAGGAACAGTGGAGACACTGTATCCTAAGAAAATGTCACTTTGTCACTTTATATCATCACTGCACCACTTTACACAGTTGTACTGTCACTTACTTAAGTGAGAAATGCTGCTATACACTGTCACTTTATATCACCACTACATCACTTTATTTAGTGGTACTGTAACTTACTGCTGCTACACTTTACTGTGGTTTACTGTAACGTATCTCTGTTAAATGCTGCTACACTGTACTTTACTGTAACTGACTGTAACTTACTCCAGTGAGAAAGGCTGCTACACTCCACTGTCACTTTTATCACCACTACATCACTTTATCTTGTGGTATTGTAACTTACTGCTGCTACACTTCACTGTGCCATACTGTCACTTAGTTCTGTAGGAAATGCTGCTACATTTATAACACTGTTTTCACTTATCGCTCCTTACCACTTATTTAGTTTATTTAGTTTGTACTTATTTTATTTCAGTATGCTGCTAAACCGCACGCTGCGTATTGTTGTATATTGTATATACCTACGCTCAACCATAATGTCTTTTGCACTCTGTCAAGCTTAGTTAATTGTTTGATTTATTTTATGTTAGCATATTTTATTTGATTTATGTTTGTATGCTTATTGTTACTCTGATCCTTTCCCACCTTTGTATTGAAACTGTTGCACAATAATTTCCCCGGGATAAATAAAGCTTCTTGAATCTTGAAAAGGAAGTGGACGTAATCCGACTCAAATTTCACATGCTGGAAGAGAGTGCAGACATTGATTGGTTTGGTCGCTTGGCAAACTTGTGCAAAACCATTTCACGTTACCAGACTGATCTGCAAATAAAATACAATGGAGCTCACAAGATCAGGATGGTCTCACGTGGCTAGAGTTTGTAGGCTATGGGATAAGATTTGGGTACCGGAACTGAACGCTTCCGGTTGGCATTTGTAGGCCATTTGCAGTCTGAGTAGTATTTACCAATTACATTTGAGCGGGAATTCATTACATGTGGTTAAACACTCTGTGTAGAGAACAAAACATGGAATGCATTGGCTGAAATGCAATCTTGGCAATCCAACAGGCACCAGGACAAATAACTGAACGTTGTGTCAAAACAGCAGCTGCTGATATTTGCCACCTTTGTGCCAGAGGAGCGCCTGTTCTCCTCAGCGGGACTGATCATTAACAGGAAGGGAACACTCATTTAATTACGTTTTTGTAAGGAAACAATGTTTTGAAGTTGTGGTTGTAAAAAAAATCACTCGTTAAAGGGGAATTGTGACTGTTTTGATTGAGAATAAGCATTAGGTGTTGGGTAGGCTGTATTGCTGTGTGCATCATTATTCCTGCAGGAAGAGGCGTTGAGTTTTAAAAATAGATTTGGATAAACAAGTACTCGATTGGCCCTCGAGATATTGATGCAATCCCTTGATCTTGGAATTAACTACTCCTGCCCATCCCTTCCTTAAACCCAACAGGATGTTGGAATTTTTTCATTGTTGCTCTGTGTCTTCTGGATGTGTAAATAGATGCTAACAAAGGAACACGTTCATATTATCAACTAATAAGGTGTCTGTTTTGTTTGCAGCTTGGTCCACAGCCCAAGTGGCCTAAAAAATCTGTTATTGCCCTAACCCTTGTATAATATTTAACAAAAACCACCATTATTTCCTCACCTGGTGTCACAGTCGTACAGTTTGTATATCAACGAACATCCATTAGGTTTTTTGTAAAACTCTTTTCATACATTTTTATGACACAGTATATTAGACCAAATTGCTGGTTAAAGATAAATTTTGGTTAGGAGCCATCCTCTGGAGACCATGAATATCATTCAGGTCATAGCAATTTGGGCCAGTAGTCAACACAAATTCAGTGGATGGACAGACAGTGGTACTGAGATCCCTACCATCATCAAACGTTATGCAAACTTAGAAGTTCCTGTAATACTAGTTTCAAACAGAGTGTGTGTTGGTCCCTCACCCTTGGTGTCATTGAGAGGGTCCATGTGTCGGCAGATGTAGCCCTCCAGGTAGGTGTGAAAGCGTGGTGTGGGGGGGAAGAAGGCCAGACAGATGGCCATCAGCTCCCAGCCTCGTTCCAGACTGTCGTAGCGGAAGTTCTCTGTGGTCTGACGACACAGCTGAATGTAGAGCTCATCACGCAGACCCTGGTTACTCCACCCACGCACCACCACCTGACAGAGACATGCAGAGAGCCCAGTGAGTTCTTCTGTTTATAACTGCTGCTTTGTGAATGAAGATTCATGTCTGTAGTTGTGGTTTCGGTTTTATGATCATCTTGGAGGCTGTGGTTTGTGCGTTGTTGAAATTGATTCTGTTCCATTGAGAGGTGTTCCTAATATCTGAGCCAAGCATACAAACATTTGTATGCCAGGTTTATTATCACCCTTGTCACACTTTTCACACTACTCACTTAATCGTTTATTCTGATTATGTATCCACTTAATCATAAACATTCAGGTCAGTGGTATTGCATGTGTATACTTGTAGTAAAACGCAATTATTCCACCTCTCCATCTTAAAAGCGAGAGGCCAACCCAAATCTTAACCATTTACTTGTATGATTTATTTTTGATTGCTAGTGTAGGCTCATCACCACATACCCAAACCCTTAGAGCACAGTTGAGGGGTTGATACGTATTTAATGATTAAAGCTACCACCTCCATGTCTAACGACATTTCAGGAATTGTTCTGTTGGAGTGTATGCTGGACTCGAGCGTGTTTTTCCGATTGCTCCACTTTTTTATGAGTGCATCGAATTGAAAATCTCTGAACTCTGAAACTGAAAAGCACTGGTGTCATCATGGGCACTCGTGTTCAGGAAACTATCACAAAGACAGAAAAGCCCATTTCTGGGAGCAGATTGACGGGACACTGATTGTTGCTTTTATCCCTGTATGTGTTGTTAGATTGTTGAATGCTATGTGGACACTAGTGTTGTCACAATACCAAAATTATGATACCTGCCTAAAATATCTCAATACCGAAAACTAAAACGATACCATGACAGAAAAATAAAACATCATTAGAAGTAATGGAATAAAATATTGACAGAAAGTGGATCTTTTTCAATTATGTGTTTATTTTTATTAAGTAAAACACTTAAACTTCAAAATAAAAAAATATATTTTTGTAAAAGCTGCTGAGCTTTATAGCTACCTAACATGTTATTAAGTACAAAACAAATGACCCAGACCTGGTGGTGGTCTGTGCTCTAATCGGACCATTCTCTACTCATATAATTACAATACAAAGTACATTATACATCATTTACAATAATGTACATACTGTGTTGTTGATCTTACTTGTGAACACCAGCTAATGTTCTGGTAAAGTTAATGTCTCCAGTGTGAACTGTTACATACAGAGATGTGTGAACTACTGTACATTGGACAGTTAAACAGTTAGCTTTAGCCCTGACTGCCTAGTGCAACTCTGACGGTGATAGTTGCAGGATATTTATGTTATCTAACTTTAAACTGCAGCTCTCTGAACTCTTTGAACAAGTCCTCATGTCTGTCAGCTCGATGTTTCTCCAACATGGTCGTGTTTGCTCCCTTGGTCTGTATCAATTTTAAGCATCGTTTACAGACAAGCTTTGTAGTGTCCTTGGGCTTGACACTGTCGGCTACGTGATATTTCGCTCGCTGTAGTGCATTATATAGACAAAAGATTATGATCTCTGACATGTATCCAGCTAACAGTGCTGCCAAATCGACCGGAAAGAAAAGGAAATACTAAAGCTGCTTCACAGACCACAGGGATGACAGCTCAGACCACTGAGGAGCCGGTCACGACTAGTGCGCATGCACGAAAGTTGCAGGCTGCCTGTTACTGCTCCAGCCATTCAGTTCGCTTTTTTAAACTTTCTTAATTTTTATTCTCCTTTAGTTCGTTCTGTTTCTTCACCCTAACTTCTGTGAAGTTCTGTCCTCTACAATGATGTTACTTTTGATTGTTTTCACGTTTTTTTTCATGCTGTTTTTTTTTATTTTCATGCAGTTTTTCCACCGGGACACGTTGCCTTTATTTACTCTGGAGAACAGCTGATTGTGCTAATGCTGAATGCATAGCAGCCAGACCAGCGGATATTCCATCCAAACTCTGGAGAAAAACACACCGGGGATGAAGAGTTGGGGAGCAACGTCGGGGCAATAGAGGAGGGTCGAGACGGGACGGGCTTATGTAGAGGAGAAGATTTAAGCTGTGTCTCCCCTCTGTTGTTATGGGAAATGTACGGCCTCTGTACAACAAAATGGATGAACTAACGGCGCTAACGCAGAGCCACCCGGGGTACCTGCAGTATCTGAAAACGCGACATCTGCCTAAGCAACATACACACCACCATCTCCAGACTCCAGACTCAACACCCCAGTGCCCTCATCATCATGTCGGGAGACTTTAACCACGTCCCATTGGATAGAGTTCTGCCGACTTTCCAACAGTATGTGAGCTGTCCTACCAGAGAGGAGAGGACTCTGGACCTGATGTATGCTAACATTAAGGATGCATAAATCTCCTCTTCTCTCCCCCCTCTGGGCAGGTCAGATCATAACCTTGTTCACCTCAAACCCTGCGATGTTTCTCTGGTGAAGAGGAAGCCTACAACCAAACGGACTGTGAGGAGTTGGTCTGAGGAGGCTTATGAGACACTGCAGGGCTGCTTTGAAGTGACTAACTGGCCTGTATTTTGTAAACTGTACGGGGAGGACATCGATGGGCTCACTGAGTGCATCACGGCAAACAATAAACCCCGGATAACCAAGGACATTAAGGCCATCCCGAATACAAAAGAAGACAGCGTTCAGAGATGGCAACCGTGATGAGGTGAGGAGAGAACAAGGGGTTCTCAGAATTAAAATGAACGCCAAAGAACTGAAGCTATTTTTCAATAGGTTTGATATTGCAGCCCATCCCCCACATGACTCTGCTGCTGGCTGCCCTTCACCTTCAGCAGAAGACTGCTCGCACCCAGATGCACCAGAGCGCCACAGGAAATCTTCCCTGCCTGTGGTCATTAAACTATACAACACATCCCTAGGAGAGTCTGTCACCTCCCTTCTGTAATACAGACTCAACCATAGACAATCTGTTCTTTTGCACATTAGTCTGGTATTTTTGATCTTGTATATATTTCACTACTTTAAATATTCACATTCTTTTCTGTATATTTAAATTTAGATTTCATATATATATTTATACTATTGTTTTTCTAATATATGTTGTCTGTATGATATTTGTTGTTTGTATATCTAGAGTTTTGTAACAAAAATTATTTCCCCCTGGGATTATTAAAGTATTTTTTATTCTGATTCTGATTACTTTAGCGTCCCTAGTGGCAGTAACCACTGGTCCCTGCCAGAGACCTGGCCAGACCACAGAAATGGCTACAACCTCCTCTCAAATAAAGTGTCAGATTGAGACCAAGGACATCATTGAAAAATGAATACCTACAAAAGGATATCAAGGTGAGAAATGAAGGACTTAGTGAAAATAACAGCTTTAGGAGTGGTTTAGGCTGTCCACAGACCTCCAAAGCCACAGACAGGGAGTCAGCCTTGGTGCGACGGTCTCCCATGAAGGTCTGAATGAGCTTAAAGATGTCTACTGCTTCCCTCTTCACGGTGCGGTCTGAGGTCACGATCATGGGCTTTTTGATGGGCTCACTGCTCCAGGCCAGCATGTTGGCAATGGACACCTTCCTTCTAAACAGACCCTGAAAAAAAAAATAAGGAATGGAGAGAAACAAAAGAGAAGGGGAACAAAGAGGGTGAGAGTGGCAAAGAATCAGTGTGAGCTGCCATTTATCTCCCTCCTAACACAAATAGAAGCATCAAGATTTTTTAATGGAATACTTATATGTGTAGATTTTATGGAAAAAATAATGACAGCTCATCACAGAGAAATAACAAAGAATTATTGTCTCTGTGAGGGTTCTGTTGAAACTGACAGCAATTATGACATCTATGTTAAGAACCACACTTGTTAAGAATCACATCATATCACTAACCCCACTGAATTCATATTGCTCAGAGTTAATACTTTAAATGTCATTATTTACAGCTTAATCAATAATAACACAAATAATTTGACACCGTTGACAGAAACAATGTGAGGCAACAGCTTGCATCAACCCCTTGACTTGCACCGGCCCGTTGGCGCCGGTGGGCTGTAACAGGCTCAGTTCTTAAAAAAAGGTGAAGATGCTGATATAACATGAAACTAGTCGGTATAAGGAATCTGGTATGGACATTTTCAGGGGTCCCTTGATCTGACCTCAAGATATCAGAATAAAAATGGGTTATATGGATATCTACAATTCTCCCTTATAAACATGCCCACTTTATGATAATCCAGTTTTTCTCCTGCAGTATAAATGTGTTATTTTGGCCTATTCTTAAATGGAGTATTTTAATATATCTGAATACTGGGGTCCATAAACAGTGTTGAATGTTGAAGATTGGGTCTGACTTTAAAGCTGATACTCTTGTGGACTCAATGGCCCTCATTTATCAATCTTGCGTGATCTGAGCGCAGAATTGGTAGTAGGATAGGACACACGTGTGATTTATGAAACATTCGTATCGGACAAATCTCAGGGTACGAATGAGTGGGCCTTGATAAATGCGGCGGCTGAATTCGATTGTCATTAACATGTTACGCCCTTAAATATTCCTGTTTCGGAGGCCTCGCCCACTGAGGTCAAACATGGAGAGGACAAAGAGATCGGCATCCTGCCATCCGAGATGGAGCAAAATAAAGATGTGCTTTTTGTCAGTCTTAAGAGTGGAATAAAAGGGGCCCATAAAAACGCTGTATGGAAAAGAATAACGGAGGCAGTCAACCCGAAGCAGCGCTCCACTGTGACCCGTGTGCGTGTGTGCGCACTGCTGAACCTGCGCTCCTGCTCTGTAGCGGGGTTTGCCAGCGGGGTTATTAGGTATTCTGTTAGAGGATAACCTTTGTCACCTAGAAGAACCATACCAAGATGTTAATCATCTGATACCTTGTTTTATTTAATGCAATTTATCGAGGGTAGCCACTAACCGAGGAGATGACTTTGGCTCTGCAGTGCGCTTTCCTTTTCATTCATTCATCTTCAACCGCTTGTCCCTGTCGGGGTCGCGGGGGGCTGGAGCCGAGCTGTCTTGAAATATAAAAGAATCGTGTGTGTCCCCTGGCCACCTGGCCACCACGTTTAAAAGCGATAGCTTGGCATCACAAATCACCTGTACATTTATCGATCGGTAAGATTAAGAATCCGTTTTGATCTGTTCTTAATATGTGACTGCTTATGCTTAATGACAGCTGAGGTTTGTTAATTATTTTCAGCCCGATTTTGCTGTGCTGCACCGCAAATACACAGGCTCAAATGTGCGTACACGATCTCAGACGAGACGTGAGATTTGATCGTAGCTCCCGCTCACATCCAAATTGCTAAATGCCGAAGTTTGCCAGGAAATGGTCGTACGCACGTTTTTCTGCCGTACGTTCGTTTGATAAATGAGGGCCAATGAGCCCAGTTGTATTAATGATGATAGTCCGCAGAGTAGCCATTTCATTGTAGTGAGTGCAACCAAAAAAGTAACAGTAACTATAACAATATATATACTAAGACTATAGATATAGTAAGATGAGAATATGACTAAGATGTTATGGCAGTTAATATAGTGTAAAAGTAGAAACAAGTACAGCTAAGTTGTTAGAATATGACTAAGATAGGAAAAGTTTACTTAACTGTGCGAACAGATTTGCTAACTGTAGGAACAGATTCATAAATTGTGGAAATAGATTATTGCACTGTAGGAACAGATTACTAAACTTTGGGAACATATTACTAAACAGTGGAAACAGATTACTAAACAGTGGAAACAGATTACTACACTGTAGGAACAGATTACTAAACGTTGGGAACATATTACTAAACAGTGGAAACAGATTACTAAACAGTGGAAACAGATTACTACACTGTAAAACAGATTACTAAACTTTGGGAACATATTACTAAACAGTGGAAACAGATTACTAAACAGCGGAAACAGATTACTACACTGTAGGAACAGATTACTAAACTTTGGGATCATATTACTAAACAGTGGAAACAGATTACTAAACTTTGGGATCATATTACTAAACAGTGGAAACAGATTACTAAACTGTGGGAACAGATTACTAAACTGTAGCAAAATATTACTAAACTGTATAAACATATTACTAAACTATAGGAACAGATTACTAAACTGTAGGAACAGATTACTAAACTGTAAAAACAGAGTACTAAACTGTGGGACCAGATTACTAAACTGTGGGAATAGATTACTAAACTGTGGGAACAGATTACTAAACTGTAGGAACATATTTGTAAACTGTGGGAACAGATTATTAAACTGTGGAAACAGATAACTAAACTGTAGGAACCTATTGCTCAACTGTGGGAACAGATTACTAAACTATAGGAGCAGATTACTAAACTGTGGGAACAGATGACTTAACTGTGGGAACAGATTTGTAAACTGTGGGAACATATTTGAAAACTGTGGGAACAGATACATAAACTGTGGGAACAGATTACCTAACTTTGGGAACATATTTCTTAACTTTAGGAACAGAGAACTAAACTATGGGACCAGATTACTAAACTGTTGGAATAGATTACTAAATTGTTGGAACAGATTACAAAACTGTGGGACCAGATTACTAAACCGTGGGAATAGATTACTAAATTGTTGGAACAGATTACTAAACTGTAAAAACAGAGTACTAAACTGTGGGACCAGATTACTAAACTGTGGGAATAGATTACTAAACTGTGGGAACAGATTACTAAACTGTAGGAACATATTTGTAAACTGTGGAAACAGATAACTAAACTGTAGGAACCTATTGCTCAACTGTAGGAACAGATTACTAAACTATAGGAGCAGATTACTAAACTGTGGGAACAGATGACTTAACTGTGGGAACAGATTTGTAAACTGTGGGAACAGATTTGTAAACTGTGGAGACAAATTACTAAACTGTGGGAACATATTTGAAAACTGTGGGAACAGATACATAAACTGTGGGAACAGATTACCTAACTTTGGGAACATATTTCTTAACTTTAGGAACAGAGAACTAAACTGTGGGACCAGATTACTAAACTGTGGGAATAGATTACTAAATTGTTGGAACAGATTACAAAACTGTGGGAACAGATTACTAAACAGTGGAAACAGATAACTACACTGTAGGAACAGATTACTAAACTTTGGGATCATATTACTAAACAGTGGAAACAGATTACTAAACTGTGGGAACAGATTACTAAACTGTAAAAACAGAGTACTAAACTGTGGGACCAGATTACTAAACTGTGGGAATATAGATTACTAAACTGTGGGACCAGATTACTAAACTGTGGGAATAGATTACTAAACTGTGGGAACAGATTACTAAACTGTAGGAACATATTGCTCAACTGTAGGAAAAGATTACTAAACTATAGGAGCAGTAACAGATTACTTAACTGTGGGAACAGATTATTTAACTGTGGGAACAGATTACTAAACTGTGGGAACAGATGACCAAACTGAAGGGACATATTTGTAAACTGTGGGAACAGATTACTAAACTGTAGGAACATATTTGTAAACTGTGGGAACAGATTATTAAACTGTGGAAACAGATAACTAAACTGTAGGAACATATTGCTCAACTGTAGGAACAGATTACTAAACTTTAAAAACAGAGTACTAAACTGTGGGACCAGATTACTAAACTGTGGGAATAGATTACTAAACTGTGGGAACAGATTACTAAATTGTAGGAACATATTTGTAAACTGTGAGAACAGATTATTAAACTGTGGAAACAGATAACTAAACTGTAGGAACATATTGCTCAACTCTAGGAACAGATTACTAAACTATAGGAGCAGATTACTAAACTGTGGGAACAGATGACTTAACCGTGGGAACAGATTTGTAAACTGTGGGAACAGATTTGTAAACTGTGGGAACAGATTTGTAAACTGTGGAGACAAATTACTAAACTGTGGGAACATATTTGAAAACTGTGGGAAAAGATACATAAACTGTGGGAACAGATTACCTAACTTTGGGAACATATTACTTAACTTTGGGAACAGAGTACTAAACTGTGGGACCAGATTGCTGAACTGTAAATTGTTGGAACAGATTACAAAACTGAATAAACAGATTACTAAACTGTAGAAACAGATTACTAAACTTTAAAAACAGAGTACTAAACTGTGGGACCAGATTACTAAAATGTGGGAATAGATTACTAAACTGTGGGAACAGATTACTAAATTGTAGGAACATATTGCTCAATTGTAGGAACAGATTACTAAACTATAGGAGCAGTAACAGATTAGGAGCAGTAACAGATTACTTAACTGTGGGAACAGATTACTAAACTCAGGGAACAGATTACCAAACTGTAGGAACATATTTGTAAACTGTGGGAACAGATTACTAAACTGTAGGAACATATTTGTAAACTGTGGGAACAGATTACTAAACTGTGGAAACAGATAACTAAACTGTAGGAACATATTGCTCAACTGTAGGAACAGATTACTAAACTATAGGAGCAGATACATAAACTGTGGGAACAGATTACCTAACTTTGGGAACATATTACTTAACTTTGGGAACAGAGTACTAAACTGTGGGACCAGATTACTAAACTGTGGGAATAGATTACTAAATTGTTGGAACAGATTACAAAACTTTGGGAACAGATTACTAAACTGTAGAAACAGATTACTAAACTTTAAAAACAGAGTACTAAACTGTGGGACCAGATTACTAAACTGTGGGAATAGATTACTAAACTGTGGGAACAGATTACTAAACTGTAGGAACATATTGCTCAACTGTAGGAACGGATTACTAAACTATAGGAGCAGTAACAGATTAGGAGCAGTAACAGATTTCTTAACTGTGGGAACAGATTACTTAACTGTGGGAACAGATTACTAAACTGTGGGAACAGATTACCAAACTGTAGGAACATATTTGTAAACTGTGGGAACAGATTACTAAACTGTGGAAACAGATAACTAAACTGTAGGAACATATTGCTCAACTTTAGGAACAGATTACTAAACTATAGGAGCAGATGACTAAACTGTGGGAACAGATTACTTAACTGTGGGAACAGATTTGTAAACTGTGGGAACAGATTACCTAACTGTGGGAACATATTACTTAACTTTGGGAACAGATTACTTAACTGTGGGAACATATTTGTAAACTGGAGACAGATTACTAAACTGTGGGAACATATTTGTAAACTGTGGGAACAGATACATAAACTGTGGGAACAGATTTGTAAACTGTGATTTAGTGTTCTCCACACAACAGCAATAAGTGTACATGAGAAATTATAGATATTATTATATCACAAAGTATTAAGGGGTCGTCTTTCTGTATTTCATCCATATAATGTAGCTTGATCACTATGTTTATGTTCTGTTAGGCCACTATCATTACATGAATGTTTACTGAAAAATGTAATCTGTATGTATTCTGGATAGGCAACATTGTTAATACAAATCTCAAAGGAAAAGATCCTTTCAACCATATCTTGTGGCCAGTAAACAAGATGGACCTAGTGTTGAGAGGTTTTTGTTTCCAAAGTCCAGAATGAGCCTTCAAGCTCAACTCATTATTTCTTGAATAGTTAAACCTGATTAGTGATCAGCTGATAACAGAAAAAAAATATTTTTCAGGGTTAACCCAGTGAGACGTCAACAGTAATATTTCTGCCACAGTGTTTGACATAGAGAGAGTGTTCCGATAAAGGTGAAATGACATAACTACCTCTTTCATTGCGGTACAATTACACATGTATATAACCCATTACAAGATATTCCACATCATTTTGGAGACAATTGTGTAAATAGTTAAGACAGAAATACCAACAAAAGCCCACCAAAGTCAAATAGCTACACGTATCCCCTTGACTACCTGTGTGTGTTTGTTGAAGTGCTTGGATGCCCAGTTCTCGATGTCGGTCTCTGAGGAGGGCTTCCTCAGGGTGAATTCTGGAAAAATTCCACAGCTGGCACTCGGCATCATATTCCTGGCATTTCGACTGGCCTCAAACTGGGCACAGGCACCAAGGTCCTCCGACTGACAGGTGAAGAAACAGAGGAAAAAGGAGGAAAGACAGAGAAGGAGGGAAGAAACAGAAATTGTCATTCATCTCTGTGGTGCAGAAAATTTTGAATGGCCTATGAGCTGAAAGTTTCTTTAGCACTCAGGGGAGCTGACTGGGATTAATGCTAATGTGTTAATACGTCAATATGCACAAGGTTATTCCAGCTCAAACAAAGACTCCATTTATTCCCCAGCGTCTTGATTGAAATAACAATCTAAAGTAATAGCTGTGGATTAACAACAATATTATGCAGGACAAGTTATTCAAAGCCATAAGCCTTGGACATCAGGACAACAAGAACCGTTTACAGTGTCCTACTGTTTGCCTCAACTGCTATTGTAAGGAAAAAAGTAAACATGAGTATTATGTATTATAATGTTGTCATGGAGAAAAATTATGCTGTGTTCTATTTACCTCGGAAGTCGGAGGTTGGAACTGGGAGTGACGTCACACCCAAGTTGGTGGCAGGCATAGTTATAAATATCTATGGTGGGGGGACTCTAGGCAGGTTAGCCACTGTCAGCAATACCACTTAATGGCGCATTATGCAATATTTTGTGCATACAATGTCGCAAGATGTCCATAGACAGAAGAGTTTTGTAGTAAAGACTGTAGGGCAGCCCCTGATTGGCTTGACAATTTAATGACCTCTCTCATCACCGGAGGCTTGTGCCAGTTTGTTTACATACTTTGACCTCAGCAAAACGGTTTCATGAAACGTGTTTCCTTTAGGGTAAAATGTGGCTGTTCGGAAAGTTTCAGGGCACGTGTTTCCATTACCAAGTGTGTGTGTAAATGGGATAGAGAGAGAAGGACCATGCAGCACAGGACCACAGGTCAGAATCCAACCTGACCGCTGCAGCACTCAATTTAACAAGCACATGCAAAGATGCGCGTGATAAAAGTGTCTACTTTAAACAGCTGCTCGAGTGACTCACATGCAAATTGGGGGCGGTTCAGTGAGATAGACCCACCTCATTCTGGGTATTCAGCCCTAGAGGAAATTCACCTATGGTCATTCTTTCTGAATGTGGGTAGAGATTCTGCTCTGTAGCCTGTTCTGAAAGGTGTATAGCAGTGATCCAGAGGGTTTATTCCCCTAGTGGCACTGTCAATATGTTGATGGAAGTTCTAAAGGCGAGCCTGACTATAGTCTCCAGCAATAATGCAAAACTGCAAATATCTGACAGGACAGCCTCTGCATTCACCTGTGGATGTAGGCCAATGACCAATGTAACATGTTCATTAGTGAGCTTTAAAGGTGTTGGTAAGTAGGTTGTCTTTGTTTACTTTGGAAAGCGCTTAGTTAACAATTTCCCCCTGCTTCTAGTCTTTATGTCAAGCTGGGCTAACCAAGTCCTGACTCCAGCTCTGTGCTTTGGGAGCAGATGTGACTCAGAGGTAGAGTGAAAGATCGATGGTTCGATCCCTGGCTCCTTCAGTCTGCATTTCTAAGTGTCCTTGGGCAAGACACTGAACCCCGAATTGCTCCCTGTGCTGTGCATGGGTGTGTGAATGTGGTGTGAATGGTTAAGTTAGATGGTATGTAGATGTCCACTGCCATCAGTGTGAATGTCTGTGTGAATGGGTGAATGTGACAAGCAGTGTAAAAGCGCCTTGAGTAGTAAGAAGACTAGAAAGGTGCTATATAAGTACAAGACCAATTATCATTTACTATTTACACAGACACAAGACTGATATCAATCTGAACATCTCCCAATCAGAAAGAAAGTGAATAAGCATTTTTTTTTTTTAAATAATACATTTTATGTGATTTTGCTGCACTTTGTCCGATGTCATTGAGATTTCTGTGGAATAAAGTTTCATTCACGTTTTTCCCCAACAACCACCATGCTTGTGGTAGCTCCCGTAGTAGTGGCTGCAATTTTACATGACATCTCCTATGGTATCCTCAGTCCATATCTGTTGCTGTATAAAGCTCCTGTGTACATTTCACCCTTCATCTCTCTCTCCTCTTCTCCATCCACTTTGGCCACTGCTGTTCTTTCTTCCTTCACGCCCTCAGTTTAAAACTCCCAAGTGTCACATTGCTGAATTTAAAAAGAGCGCAAGACAGTTTAAATTTAAAAAGAAAGAGAGAGCAAGATTGTTTAAATTTAAAAAGAAAGAGAGAGCAAGACAGGACATGTGTTCCAGGCACGTCCAGCAGAGAGGAGGCCCTGGGGAAGACCCAGGACTAGGTGGAGAGATTATATCGCCACAATTGCCTGGGAATGCCTGGGAATCCCTCAGTTATAGCTGGTTAATGTTGCCCGGGAAAAGGAGGTTTGGGTTCCACTGCTGGAGTTGCTGCCCCCACAACCGGACCCCGGATAAGCGGTTTAACGTGAGTGAGAGAGTGACCGAGTAAGCAGGACAGGAATAATGGTGGGAGTAGAAAGAACAGAGAGGAGCAACAGCCTATTTTCCTCCTGGCTAATTGCTTCACAGCCCTCTTTTGTCCTCAGGGCTTCTGAGGACTCATATAAAGGCATATATATGTCAATTTCATGTCTGTGTCTGCAGGGCTCCAGAGTGCGACTAAATGGTTGCATTTTGTGACCAAAATTTGAGTGTGCGCGACTAAATTTTATGTCTAGACGCACATGTACAACCAGATGTCTCACCCTATCAATATGTAAGAGGCTAAAAAGCAACAGAGTGACGGATAAGACAGGAATAATATGTAAGCAGTGTAAGAAGATAGTGCCGTCAGCACCGTAACACAAACACTTGAGCTCCCACAGCTAGTCACAGTGTCGGGACCATAGACTGTATAAAAAATGGACGTAGCCTCTCCACCGGGGTCCGTTTTCTCTACTTGATCCAATCATATTCTCCTCTGGGAGCCGCCATTTTGTCAGACTTTGACTCCTCCTCATTTCCTCTTACCAAAAAATGGCATTGATGTGATGTTTGGGGGAGGGAGATACGTCCGTCTGGCTGACGTTTACAGAATTAGCCAAATGAGCTCACATTAGCTCCACCGCCCGGGAGCTAGGCTAACAGAACACGTTACTAGATAAATGGGAGTGAGAGTCCCGTGTCTCTAGTGAAGAGATATTACCTAAACATACAGAATGTTTTTTGCAAACAAGCCCCAATTGCTTTAATTATGCTGTGAAAATCGGCCTGTTTAACATGGGGGTCAATGAGAAACTGCTCTATTGTGTGAAAGTACTCCCTGTGGACACTCGGAGAACTGCAGTTTTTGGAACTTCCTTATTGGATCAGCCAGGAAGTCATTGTGGTGAGCTCCCAAGCCGAGTGACAGCAAAAAAATTGACTAAACCAAAATAGTTTTCATGTCGGCTCTATAGGGAGAAATCAACAGTGTTTAACTGATTCATTGACTTTGTTTCTCTGCTCAGAGCAGTTAGGTAGCAGGTGACACACAGGCTGATCTGACCAGTCATTGTAGATACGGTTCATATGTTTAAAACACATAAACAGACTGATCTGATCAGTCAGTGTAGATACGGTTCATATGAAAAATATATACAGAGAAAACTCGTGTGTGAGTCGATCCACTTAAAAAAATTTAAATGTAGCTGTTCTGTGAGATGAGCGAGTGACGGTCATCACACCGCTACTTGTCTCGCTCTCTGTGGAGCAGTGCCAGTGGGTGTTGCTCCATACTGTACATGTTGTAAAATTAACGTCTGCTTTACACACACTTATATGTTGGTCAATAAACTTATCATCTTAGTTTTGATTATTAACATACTGGATCGCCATCTCTTTTTATTGCTTTTAATTTTAGTAATTTAGTGCACAAAGACCGATTCAATGTTTAACCTGAGACAACAACTTAGCAGCCAGGGAGCTGAAATCACCTCATAATAAATTGTTGGGTATTGTTGATATCCAAAAATAATAGCTCTAGTTTATTGAAACTTTGGACTTATTTTGGTAGTTGTAAACTAAGAAATAATGATCAAGCCATGAAAATAAGACCCAAGTTGTAATAAACTGGAATTCTCCTATACTTTACTGTGGACACAGACTTCCAGTATGCAGCAGTACCTGTGAGGGGTGAAGGAAAGGCTCAGGGGAGGCCAGGCTGGTCTGGACAGAGAGGCTCTTCTCTAGCAGGGCCTGGGGGAAGCCCAGTCGATCGAAGGTGCTGCGTTTCCAACGGTGGCCGTCACTTTGAGCCAGGGCCTCATCTTCACTGAATGCCCTCACCACTGGCCCCGGTAACGGCAGAGGCACCGCTCCATCACTCTCGTAGCCATCTTTGGACCCGCCGCCCTGGGCCACACCCCCGCCCTGCCCTGAGTCCCAACTGCTCCTCTGTTTCATTACCTGCTGGGCCTCCCATGCTAGCCTGGCCTGGGCCAGCATCGCCTCTGATGCTGTGCCTGCCAGCTCCCCCTCCGGCCCACCACAACGTGCCAGCTCCTGGGGGAGGGAAGGCTTGCGGCTCTTACGTTTGCGGTTACCTCCGGGGGAGAATGCCCCAGGACCGCCTGTTGAGGAAGAGGAGAGGGAGTGGGTCTGACTGGATGTCCAGGATATAGAGTCCTCATATAGCAACCTCTGGCCTCCCTCTCCACCCTCCCCACTGTAATCCAGCAGTAGGCGGGGATCCCTGATCAGAGACTGGCTGTGCTGCAGAGTATATGACCCCCCATATGAGCCACCATAGCCCCCTGTAGTGCCATAACGCAGCAGGCGGTCAGCGGTCTTGAAGCGAGGGCTTGAAGACGATTGCTCCACGTACACCAGCTGCTTGACGTACTCCTTCCCCATAGGACTGTACTCCAGACTCTGGGTCTTTTCTGGACACTTCTGCCTGGTCAAAACCAGCTGGCCATAGGGTGACTGGCCCTGCTTGGGGGAGTGATAGAGGGGGGCTGAAGACTTGCGAGCAGGTGACTTGCCGTAAAAGGAGGAGTCTGAAAGATGCATGTCGGTGGGAGGCTCCTCGTAGATGGGAGGAGGCTGGTACTCTGACGGTGGCTCTTCATACAGTGGGGGTTCATAGGCGTAGTGGGGCGAGGGAGGCTGTGAGTCGGTGGAGGCCCGGCGGTTGGTGCCGGTGCCGCCCAGCTCAGCCCGCTTCAGGAAGGGAGACTGACGACGGTCAGCATAGAGAACAGGGGAGCCATCGGGTTCAGGAGGCAGGTTTCCTCCAGAGGAACGGCGAGTTCGTGAGGTGGTGCCCCCCCCAGATGGAGGACCAGGGTTGAGTGGGTCGCATGGGGAATAACCATTTCCCTGGTGAGCCAAGAAGCTGGGCTCTCTGTCTGTCACCTTGATTAGCATTCGCTCCTTCGTACCAGTGTTCCACCGGAAGGGAGAAGCCCTGAGAGAAGAGAGGAGGACAGAAGATTTAATTAAGGGTCAGGGGCAGACTGATAAAGAGCTGTCACATTCATGCTGGGTCTGGCAATACTTTGAAGAAGCTATTTAATTATCATTTCCTTTGTGTGAGCTGTAACAATCATCTAAATGGCCTCAACTTTTTACCAGAATATCATGCTGTTCTATTGAGGTCATGTAATTAGGCATTTAGAGTGCTGCAAAAAAAGCCGCAACGGCCTGCCAGTGTAGTGGGGGGCGTTACTAATTAGCACCTTTAAGCGTAATTCCGGTGTTTTTGCATTCCTTTTTCGGCATGTAAATACATCAAATAAGCCATTGAGACAGTTTTTTCATTGATCACCTATTAACAGAGAAATCCCGGAGAAATGCTAACAGCAAGACATGGCTAACACTGTGTAGCTCGGCGCGGAGCGCTGAACCATCCAAAACGGCTTTTTTAACCACTAATACTGCTCAAAATACCACCAAACAAAATGTCTCAAAGAAAAGTTAATAAGATGGAAGAGACTCCCTATATCATTTCTTTATAGAATCAACCTAATCAAGATGATGGTAATATTTTGCATGAGGTCTACATGTCACCATATACTGTATGTACCAAGATATAACCAAGCTGTCCCAAATGTAAATACCATGTAGGTACCAGGCTGCATTGTATGTGGGAATACATTTTTTAAAATGTTTTTGAAGGCAGTATGCCAGGTGTTAGTACAGCAAGTCAGTGGTGTCAGTAGACACACTTGGGTCCCTGTCTCTCTAAAAATAATGAAGATGTGATTCAGTCGCTTTTAATGCTAGCATGGTAAGCCATAACGGTGAAGTGGGTCGGTGATAACCCTCCTTCTGTTTCCATGTGAAATCTCTGATCTCAGAGGTGGTCTCTGGAAAAACTTGAACACTACATCAATAAAAGGATTCTGCTGAAACTTTTGGGAGTGAACTTTAATTTAGGCCTTGAATAGATAGATAATGTGATGGACAATTGCCACATGCCTGAATTGGGTTTTTTGTTTGTTTATTTTTATTTATTTATACATTTGTCTTAAAAAAATGAATGAACACAGTATAAAAAATAACAAAAAGAACTATGAGCCACTCTATTGAATGACTCACAGAAAACAACAGAAAAGAACCATAATTCCCACCATTATTAAGAGTAACATTGAAGTTTGCTATTTAGCCTACTTTCCTGTACATGGAGGTCCATTGAGAGTCCACGGCAGTATAGGCTATGCACCCTCTAAATAACAATAAAACCAATATGTGCAAGGAATTGCAAAGGGGTTGAATTTTTGTTACTGGAAATGAGCTCTAACACCTTTCTTTTCTCAGTACTCTTACGTACCTACTCACTTTTTAACAGTAGCAATCTTGTAATGTAACAAGTTTCTTTCAAAAATAACGTACCCAACCCTGCAATGCAATGCTGCAAAGGTGTGGGCATATGTCTACTGGTACTGGTACAACCAATGAAGTATGAGCCAGAATGTCCACTCTGGGTAATGGATCCATGAGTTTAAAGAGTTATCAAATGTCATATCACAGTGGTTTAAAATGAGGTTTCCAAAAGCCACAATAAAAAGGTTATTTTTAATATTTTTATATTCCACTTTTCTTGAATATACCGTACTAAGCACTGTTTTATTGTTTATAATATATTTAGTCATATATCAAAATCCATTTAAATTGAAAAATGTTGCTACTTGTGTCAAATATTGATATACAATTAATCGCAGTTAATTAATTACAAAGCCTCTTATTAATTAAATACATTTTTTTAATTGTGTCCCATCACTAATATACAGTATATATATATATATATATATATATATATATATTTACACTTCATCAGTTCACATTCACTCCGTGAGTGGGCCCTCACATTCAGCTTGTTTGTCAGACAACAGGAAGGAGGAGGAGGGAGAGCGGTGTAGGATGACGAACAAGAAGTGAACTGCGTGAGAAGGAGGGAAGTGTGACATCGATTGCGGCATTAGCTACCCTCCGTTTCCAAATACTTCCACACATTGATCCACAGGGCCACTGCTCAATAGTAGCAGTATGAGTGTTTGTGCACTTGTGGGTGTTAATATGCATGTGTGTGAGTTGGAAACTAAGGGGGCAGGATTAAGCGTTACAGGGCTGGCATCTATTACAACATGCTGTTCCAGACTCAGAGCTCTAACCCATTTTCTTACTCTTTCTTCCTCAGTCCATCCACTTCTCTGCTCTTAAGCTTCTCCAGACCTATCCATTCCTCTTTTTCTATCTAATCTGCCAACCTTTTCTCTCTGTGTCTTCTTCTCATTCTTACACACTGAGTGTTTTTCTTTCTTGCCTTATGCTTACTTATTATTAATTATTCATGATCATTTGACCTTCAAATCAATTAACACATTCCCGGCTTTTCTAGTCGGTCCTCATTTGTTTCCTTTACTGCAGCGACAACCTGCAGATTATTCCTCCTCATCTCATGTTTCGTTTCCAACTGTTATGAGTCGGTGGAGAAACATGTTTCCATTTAAGGAGAATGTATATATATATATATGTATATATGTATATATATCGGACCAAAATTCAGCAAGCTTCGGGCACGTCCAGAACATGTGTGTGTGGTAGGCTGGGGACTACTTACAGCAGTTACAAGCGTCGCTGTGACAAGGGTATATCTTGTAATAGGCCGTGCCTGGCACAAATCGAGGATGAGTGGACCAGTTTCAGAATGTCCCTCCACTGGACCTCAGTAATGTCTACCCCCAAATCCCCTTCCCATGCATTTTAGGTGATACAGTGGGGACTGGGCTCAAAAGAGCCATCTTAATATAAATTACAGATAACAGTCGTTTATATTGTACATTGAGAGCCAGGAATTGGTCAATCTCAACTTCAGGAAAGTGTGGTAATTGCTTTTGGATAAAATGTCTCATTTGAAGATACTGAAAAAAGTGGCTATTAGGCAGGTTGTATTTGTCCAACATAAATGCAAAGGACGCAAAAACACTTTCATCCTACAGGTCATTAAGTGTTTTGAGGCCCTTATTTGACCATATGCAGAATGCAGGGTCAGTGCAGGAAGGGAGAAATGCATAACTGTTCAAAACTGGGGCAAGGATTGAAGCCCTTTGCAATCAGTTCTGCTTCCTGAACTGGATTCAAATTGTAATGGTAATAACCGGATTAGGTGAGACCTTGTGGGCAGTTATTGGAAGCTGTGAGTAAATCGTATGCAAAGAGCAGGAAGAAGATGTTACCTCAGTATGAGCCTAGGGTGGGCAGATGTCTGCAACTCCACCGCGGAGCCAATATAAAAGTTTATTAATGTTGCGGGCCCAGAAGTAGTGGCACAAATTAGGGAGTGCTAGTCCCCCTTCAGGTTTAGGGAGTTGAAGAATATGTTTTTTGATACAGGCCGGTTTATTCTGCCAAATAAAAGCATTGAACTGTTGATCTAGATTAGTAAAATAACATTTTTTTAGGACAAATTGGGAGATGGTGAAAAAGATACAGAAACTTTGGTAAACTGATCATTTTAAGTTTAAACTGGCCTCCAAGGGACAAGGGGGGCCCCGCCCATCTAGACAAGTCTCACTTGCATTTATCTAGTAGTGGCTGGAAGTTCTTTTGGAAAAGGTCCCTGAAGGAGCTGGTGATAAACACCCCCAAATACTTGAACCCCTTGTCAGCTGTTTTAAAGGGGAATATGGAGTGTGGGAGTGATCTCGACAGGTTGTTAACAAAAAATAACTCACTTTTCTGAAAATTCAACTTATACCACGATAGGTGTTAAGCAGCCTTCTGGTGTTGAAGAATGGATGTCTCCCTAATATGAAGCCTGTCTGGTCTAGCAAAATTATTGATGACATCAGACTTTGGAGGCAGAGGGTGAGGACCTTAGCAAGGATCTTACAATCTTTGGTTAAAAATGAGACTGGTCTGTAGCTGCCACATAAGGTAGGATCCCTGTCTTTGTTCAGGAGCAATGAAATAGATTCCTCATACAAGGTCTGTTGGAATAAATGTGCATAAAGTAATCTCATATTAACTCAAATTGCCTTTACATATAATCTAACCTTACTTGGTGTGTGTGTATAGCCAATTCGTGCTGAGTGGATGCAGGTCAAGGAAATCTGATAAGCGTGACTTTTGAGGAGTCACCAAAAGGGGGGTCTGTGGAAACACAGACCCTGCTCAACTGATTAATGACAAGACATGTTTTAAGGCTTCTTTAGAGTTGTAAAGTCATAAAGACAATGAAATGTCCATATGTCTTGAGTTGCAGCTATGTGACCCTCACCTTAAGAATGGTAATTCATTGTAGACATTGTAAACTTTGTAACCACGAAAAGCCAATAAAATCAGGAGCTCGGCAGTGTGTGCTTCAGAGCGGTAGGAGACTGTAGCTGAACACATCTCTGTCCGTTCTCCTTGCAAGTAAAATAACCCTTGTCTTTCTCTCTTTTGTTAAGTTTTGGGTGTTTTAGGTTGCTTAAACCTGACAAGGTCACTGGCAGTCTTCCTTCAGTAAAGGACTTATTGAATATTCTCACAATGATGGAGGCTAATAGCATCTAGTACGCCTTAAAGAACTCGACTGTAAAACCATCGGGACCAGGAGATTTCCTGTTTTGATCGCTTCATGCACCTCCAACAGAGAGATGGGCTCCCTAGCGATATTTATATCAATCTAAGGGTACGTTAATCAGTCTAAGACATTAGGGGTCGCTGCAGTAATTGGGCTATATTCAGAAGTATATAGTGCGGTGTAAAAATCAGAGAAAGACAGAGGGATGGAAAGGTGTAGGTGTAGATGGAGTAAGTTCCATCGAGTTTCACCAGTTTCTCCGCAAAACAGCCTAGCTTGTTCAGCCCTTCTCATTTGAAAAAAGGAGGATATCACTTGTACCCGAAGAGTAGCTCTTAGAGCTTCTCACAGAGTGCTGCTGCTGACATCAGGGGTGTCATTAAACTCTATGTAAGAGCGGATTTGAGTCGCAACAAAATCTTTAAACTTACTATCCAACAGAACGTTTGAGCTGAACCACCATGGTGAACGTTGAATTGTATCCCGTGGAAAACTAATGTCAACTGTGGTAGGAGCATGGTCAGAAGTGACTATTGGGTGATATTCCCATGCATTCGGCCAGTCGAGGAGATTGTTATCGAGTATAACGAAATCATATTGGGAGAATGTGTGGTGTACATGGGGAAAAAAGGAGAATGCTTTACCATGGGGATTTCTAAACCTCCAGGGATCTGAAATTCCCAACTGTGATGCACATGTTTTTACTGTGTGTGCTGATTTGGATTTTAATCTGTCTACATTCTACTTTCCTCTACATTTAACTTATCTGATTTCATTTTCCGTGACTTTTATTTTACCTGCATTCTTATATCTACTCCATATATATTTAACTGAGAGTTTATTGTTTACTGCTTATTGTTTTTTAAATACTTTCGAGTTTATTGGTATCTTATACTGTATTTTTTATACCTCCCTTGTGATTTTGTTAAAAATTGTTTATCGTCCCAGGTGGGCGCATAAACCAAAACTAAGACCACTGGTGTCTTCTGGAGTGTGCCCAAAACTGTGACATAGCAGCCGTCAGTATCTAGGATTAAATTTGTTGGTTTAAACAGGACCCTTTTATGAATGATGATAGCTTCTCCTCTAACTCTATCTGTACATTTGGAATGGAATAAGTGACTCATCCACTCCCTCTTAATACGTGGGGTGTCAGCTGATTTGAGATGTGTTTCCTGCAGGAACATCCCATCCCCCTTAAGGTGCTGTAACTGTGTCAGGACCTTACCGATTTTGATCGTTTTGTTCATTCCCTTAGTATTCCAGGAAATCAGACGCACTCCGGTACTTTACAGCATTAGCCATAGGTACAATAATCATAAGTTAGAATGGCACTGCATGACCCAAAGTATTCTGTAGTAGTGAAGGAAGAGAGTGGGGAGGGAGGAGGGTAAAACAGAACAAAAAAAAGAAAGGGCCAAAACACACATAAAACAGAACAAAACAACATTTAACAAGACAATGACATTGTGACCATTCTGAGGGCTACTCCCATAGAAAAAAACCCATTCTGAGCTCTCCAGCTCGCAACAAACAGCTAAAC
The DNA here is from genome assembly GCF_963691815.1 of Echiichthys vipera. Lineage (NCBI taxonomy): Eukaryota > Metazoa > Chordata > Actinopteri > Perciformes > Trachinidae > Echiichthys > Echiichthys vipera. Next base: position 34,141,677 of record NC_139828.1, on the reverse strand, counting down.
GGAGCTTCCGGGATCTCCTAACACGGCGACACGGTTTCCTCCTATATCTCCTTCCTTGTGAACTCTATTATCCCATCAAAAAAGGTTGTTGTCTAATAACAATCCTTGGGTAACTCAGGAGCTCAAAACCGTTATCAACAAAAAGAAAAGGACATTCTTCACAGGCAATCTTCTTGAGAAAAGAGCCCTCTCCAGAGAGGTGAGAAGAGAAATAGCAAAGGCAAAAGTAAACTACAAAAACAAAATCGAAATGCAGTTTGCAAGTGAAAATATTAGAGCAGCTTGGCAAGGGCTTAAATCAATAGCCTGTACTAACAAGCATGCAGATGAGGCCAAGCAACACACCATAATTTAAGGAGCACTGGAGGCTGAGTTACCAAACGCTTTCAATTGTTTTTTTACTCGTTTTGAAAGTTGTGATTTTACTCGGAATATCTATGTGTTAAAGAATTCTCTTGTACCCCTTACTTATTTTGTTATATGTAAAGATCAGGTTGTTGAAGAAAACTAACATAAGAAAGGCTCCTGGCCAAGATGCTGTCTGTGGGCGCACACTGAGGTACTGTGCCAACCCTCTCAGTGAAGGTTTCTCTACACACTTTCAGATGTGTGTCAATCACTTTCAGCTTCCTTCAATTTGGAAAAGTTCAACAATAATTCCAGTTCCTAAAACAAAAAATCCTGAGCAACTAACTGAAAGATGAGAAATTGCAGTTTGCATGGGCGGAGGACGCTAAACTCTTCATCCTTGACAAAATCTAAAATCACATGTGAGACTTTTAATTGATGATTTCTCTTCAGCTTTTAACAAGATGCAACCACATATTTCAATCCAATGACTTTCCTCTTATTTTAACTTACCTGATCAGCTCTTATTGTTGCTTTTAAACTTTTAAACGACTCAAAAGCAGCAGGTTTTAGTGGATGGGGCTTTATCAGATGTTGTGGTTTCAAATACAGGCTCCCCACAGGGTTGCGTTATATCTCCTCTTATTTTTATTCTGTATACAAATAGTTGTACGTCACACAAAGAAGGCAGCTACTTGCTAAAATTTTCAGATAACTCTGCACTTCTGACTCTCCTCCAGGGGTCAGAGTCAGACGATGGTAGTGCCCTGCCAGACTTTGTTAGCTGGTGTGACGAAAATTTCCTCGATCCTAATGTGAACAAAACCAAGGAGCTTGTCATTGATTTTAGAAAAAATGGTGGGAAACCTAAGTCAAGTACAATTCATGGGAACAAAGTAGAAATCATTGAAACTTACAAGTATTTAGGCACTTTTTTTGATTCACAGTTGAAGTTTGACAAAAATGTTGAATCCATTGCAAAACGTAGCCAGCAGAGAATCTTCTTACTAAGAAAGTTAAACTCTTTTAAAGTCTGTAACAGAATTTTGTGTATGTTTTATCAGGCTTTTAGCGAGAGCATTTGAACTTTTCCCTTTATCTGCTGGTTTGGAGGCCTGTCTGTAGGAGACAAAAACAGCCTCTACAGCATTGTAAAGGTCTGTTCTAAAATAATTGGCTTCCAGCAGAGGGACTTGGGTTCCTTGTGGGAGAGGCAGGTGGTCAAGAAAGCTAAGGTAATAATTTCCCAGTATGGCCACATCCTGTCCTCTGAGTTCAGGACGATGCCTTCGGGCCGTCGTTTTAAAGCACCTATCAGGAGGACAAATAGGTACGGCAAATCTTTTATCCCATCTGCAATTAGGCTCTTGGACAATGGCAGCCACCCTTTGTAATATTGTGACTTGTGCTTTAATTTAATGTGCCACTTATTTATATATTACTATTTATTCTTATTCTTGGTCTCTGTTATTAAATTGTGCCACTCCACACAATTAAGAGACAGTGGCTTAAGTGCCTTAGCCCCCTGGGGATGTATACTGATTTTGCATATTGTACTGTTGTCTGCTGCTTGTCGTTATGTCATGGTTATTGTTTGTGGGTTTTTTTCGCTACTGAACTTGACTGAAATGAAACTATTCCTCTGTGCCTTAATATTTTTTGTTTTCTGGCAACCCTGGGAGATGATCCTACGACCCCCTTGTGGGTCTCGATCCCAAGGTTGAGAACCAGTTCTCCAGCGAATGTGATGTCTAAAGAACCCTAAAAGAGAGCAGCAGTCCTCAGTAGTGCTAAAAATCATTAGTGGATTAAAGCTATGGTCTATGATTTGGAATATTAGTAATTATTTGGGGCAGCTGTGGCTTAGTTGGTAGAGTGAGTCGGCCAATGTCCGAAGGGTCGGCGGTTTGATTCCTGCCCTGCCCTACTTGTGTCATGGTCATGGTCAAGGTCATTGTGTCGTTGTGCAAACTGAGCACAGCCACGCTTCTGTCAGTCTACCCCAGAACAGCTGTGACTACTATCATTGTTTACCACCACCATGTATGTCTGTGTGAATGAATGGAACCTGGACTCTGTTAAGCCCCTTGAGTACTGAGAAAGGGGCTATATAAATCCAATCCATTAATTATTATTAACATTGTTTATACGTCGATTATGGTCCAATCTATATGACTATAAATATGAGTATAACCCCCCCCCCCCAAAAAAAAAAAAAAATCCATTCAGTCTATCAGCTGTAGGCCTGCATAGAAATTGACCAATGGGAGCCATCCACCACGGAAGGTGTGTGTCAGTTTACATGTGCTCCACACCACATGGTGTGTGTGTGTGTGTGAGTGTGTGTGTTTTTGTGTGTGTGTGAGAGAGAGGGAGAGGGAGAGAGAGAGAGACTCGAAGGAAGGACTTGGTAGACACTTATTACCAGATCCAATAAGGAATGCATCCCAGCCATCTGAACTGACAGTCTACAGCTGTGCTACCAGGCTTCTCTCTCTCTCACACACAAACAGACACAGACACAGACACAGACACACACACACACACACACACACACACACACACACACACACACACACACACACACACACACACACACACACACACACACACACACACACACACACACACACACACACACACACACACACACACACACACACACACACACACACACACACACACACACACACACACACACACACAGGATCAAAAGAGTTTCTTGGACAAACTATGAACAAGGTTTGAGCCTCATTGATTAAATATTGACCAACCAAACCAATGGGGGAGCCTGGGAGTATAGCCCACACAGCACAATATTTTGCCTTTTTTTTTTCTTGTGCAGCTCCATCAGTGACCACTGTAAACGGTCAGTTAGTACAGGCTATAATTTTTATTTTAACATTAAAGATGCGAGTACATCGATACGAGGACCCGTGGATCAGTAAAGATGTACCATAAACCGGTCGATGGCCCGATTATGAAGTTATGTACCGGTTGACTGAAGCTTTGCTGCTCCTGCACAGTGTCTCCCCTCTGCTAAGAAAAGGCTGCTCCACTCTTCTTTTGCTTTTTAATTGGTGGTTGGCAACCCGCTCTTAGGTGCATAACCGTCACCTACCGGACTGGTCTGCTCCACTCTTGTAAAAGGTAAAAAGTCAACACTAGGCTCACGTGACTCACATTGATGACAGTATAACGTAAGTGTAGCATTGAGCGTTGCTATGGTTGCCTGAGGAAGAACAACATGGCTGTTTACAGCGCAACATCAACTATAAAGTCTAAAGTTTGGAAGCAGTATGGATTCCATAAGAAGGAAGGGAAACTCAACCAAAGTCTGGCCACTAGTAGGGTCTGTACAACAGCTGTTAACACAATGACATTTTCTACTCATGCCATAATGTAAAGAAACAAAAACACTTTGATAAATTATATCTATTTGAAGGTAAGCAGCAGTGACACTATAGAAATGGCTTATTCTAATTCATTATAGAGAATAATTGTCTTCATTAAACAAATGTTGAGAACTGTATCATACCTAAAATTACTGTTTAGGTTAAACAAATATCAACTAAATTTGGATGAAAGTATCAGCAGGCTTATTGCTTTCCCAATCCATTTCTATGTAGGTCTTTGTACAATATGAAATGTCCCGTGTTGTTCTGGTAATGTGTATTCATTGGACAGTATGTCTCTGTGCTGATATAGACACTGAAAGGACAAACAGACTTCAGGGGAATGAACCACATTTCATTCATACTCTTCTTCATCCTGATCCGTCCTCCACTCCCTCTGTCTTTCTGCCCTCTTCCTCCCTTCCTCCTTTAATAGGATTCTTAGTGTGCAGGGTAGTAGAGCTGTGTAGAGGTCAAAGCTCCCATCTGTCACAAGCGTGTGGTCTATGACAAACTGCCTGCCCTGCTCTCCATAACAGTATTCACTCTCTCAAGAGACCATCTTTAGCCTGACACTCTTCTTCCTTACTTAACCTTTTTAAGGGCTGTAGAGGACTCTGTTTTAAAGCTAATATGAGTATGATCTGAAACTAGAAAATCTAAAGAATCCATTGGTACCAACCATGACATGCTAGCTTGTCAGGAATGAGGCTAAATAACACTGTAAAGCTGAGACTCTTGTGAATTTAATAAGCCCAGTTGAATTTATGTGTGATGATGTTAGTCTCCACAGAGACTAATTTTGGAGGGATTTTGACCATTTCTTATCATTTTCTGAGTGGTGAAAAATGTTAAATTTAACACCAAATCTGTATAACTAATGATATCAACTCAAAAATTGCTGCAACAACTTAAGACACATAAAAAAGCTGAGAATGGCCTTCAGATACTTCCATCATAAAGTTCTAAGCCCTTATACACGTTCAAGGCTCCTAACAAAAACACAATGCTTATTTTAGTTTTATGACTAGACAAACCTGACACAGTGCTGAGCTGCATCTCAAATGAATCTTCAGGTTGTAGCTTTCAAATGATGGATTCCACTTCTATGTGGTATCTACTGTTGACCTGCTGTCTCCCCCTTAACATCCCCTGCCCCCACCCTCACCCCTCTTAAAAAAGGGGGTTCCTGCTAAGACTGCAGTGAACAGTTCTGCATCAATAAAGTGATAGATTATTATCCATTATAGCCTATTGACATTGCTTGTTGATTTTCTGGATGCGGTCAGACAATAAAGTTTTATTAACATCTCATCCTTTATCTGACTGACGTCATAAATTATTGCAAAATGGAAGGAAGAAAAACACGTGAGTGAGTGAGTGATTAAAAACGCATCTAGCATTTATAAGCAGACATCTGGGCACATTTCAGATTTGACAAACATGTTGGGAAGAATAGACTAGACAAGACACATGCTATGTGTAAAGCCTATAACACAAGAATCAAATAACTTGAGAAAGCATGTTAGCCGTTTTCACCCTGAGATGCTAACGCCTGCCAAGCAACTAGCGGACCCAGCTAAGCCAAGAATTGATGTAAGGTTGTCAAGTTTTCCACCCAACTCTGAAAAAGGGAAAGGAATAACCCAATATGTGACAGCTTTTATAGCTAAGGATCTATAGCCTTATTCTGAAGTGGAAAACCCCGGCTTTCGCCACCTGTTGAAGACGCTGGAGCTGTGACATGAGGTCCCATCACGCAGCCACTTTACAGAAAAGGTGATACCGGCACTCTACCACGAAACCAAAGCCCAGGTAATGGCATCAATGAGCCAAGCTAGGAGTAGCAATAACGTGATTCCTGGACGTTGGTCACGACGCTCAAAGTGGCTTTCCAGGCTTCTGTGACGGATATCAACATTCTTCCACCACAGCACTACAGCGAGTCACTGTCTGAAAGTAAAACAAAAATGTCTTGGCCTGAAGAATCACAAGCTGAGAACTGATGTTGCCACAAGGTGGAACAGTGCATACGACATGGTCGAGAGGTTCAAGGAACAACAGCCTTCAGCCGGTGCCACCTTGCTGTCGCCAGAGGTCAGAAAAGGAGAGTCAGACCTCTGCACTTCCAACGAAACAGATGTGCCCAATGCAGAGGACGCTGTGAGTGCATTAAAGCCAGTGAAGGATGCAACCACACTGATGACAGAAGAGCGCAGTGTTTCTCATGTTCTGCACAATGCACAACTCCTCCAGAACATGACAGACACAATTTGGAGATTCACCCATGATCCACGAGATCAAGAATGGACTCAAGACAGAGTTCTGAAAAAGGTACAGCAGTGAGAATAACTTCCTCCATACGTCATCTGCCCTGGATTCCTGTATTAAGGGACTGCCTTTCCTCACGGAGGAGAAGAGATTGGAGATATACAGAGAAGTGACGGACTAGGCTGCATCCCTTGAGGTAATTGTTATCATGTTTCTTCTCTAAAATTAAAACAAATGTTCAAAAAATGTTAATAACAATATTAATAGTTGCTACAATGGGTTTTATAAGTATTAAAAAAACACTTACCCTAATAAAGCTGTTGCATTGACACTATCTGCTCATTTGATACTATTTTTCGGTTCTTTTGTACTTCAGACACAGTATGAGCATACACTTAAGAGGAAAAAAGTGGATGAATTGCATGGGCAAACAGGAATGCTGAAAGACGAACCCATGGAGTACAACCTCTCTCCTACCAAAAGAAAGGCCTCATCGCGGCTTGTGAGTTTAGCACCCAAGACGAAGAGAAGAGAAAATGGAGAAATACCGAACACCCCTATCTCTGCCTCTGAACTGGGGGCGTGCCCATGAGGTCATATTTCCCCTTCTCTCTTGGCCGTCAAAGTGATACATGTGATCCCAGGCATGCTCCCCCTGGAAGCAAAGTTTGAATATTATATAAAAGCATCAATCTGATGTATTTTGAGAGAAGAATTAATATGAATGTATAATAGGGATGCAAATTATCGAGTAATTCATTAATCAATAGTTTTTTCATCAAGTGATAGGCGTCAATTCTTCTGAGAAACTGATTTTCCCTCTGAATAGGTTAACTGTATAGACCTCTTTTATGGAATTCCATTACTAGGCAACAGCCTTGGTCCTTGTTAACTTCCTTTCAGCTGATGTCGTTCATGTTCACTGCAACAGGAATTAAACTTGAACACATTTAGGATGTTTCTGTTTGCAACTTTGAAAAGGTCTATACTAATATAAAATGCTATCTTCCTTATGATATAAAGAAAAAATGCAAATCCTATTCCTTAATCACTCACTTGAGGGCAGGGAATAACATTTTGGTAGCATATCAAACATATTCTGAATAGAAAATATCAGAATATTACACAGACTACTTAACATGAAAATAAATTGGGCATTCTCTCATCTGCAACATTGAAAACATTAATAGCAGCAGCATAAAAAATAATGAATAGAAGAACACAATACTATGCCAGTGAGGCCGTATGCCTCGATGGCATGCTCTCTGTGAGTAGGACTGCTGACATTACCTGCCAGTCCGCTTTAATGTAGTGGCATGGAACTGTGATGTAGCTTTCTGTAGTCAAGGAAGTTCAACAGTCTGTTGTGAGAACCACATTCACGTTGCAAGTTGTGTTTTTTTTCCTCACGTAGCTTGCTTCCATGCGGTTGGTTATGGTTGTTCTAGAGGGGATATTGTACCCTGGCTCCATGTACTTTATTACCTCTGGAAATCCCTGTCCGTCGACGATATTTATGGGCAGCATGTCTGTAGTAACCATGTTACATACCCGCTGGGTAATGCCCTCTCGCGAGTAACAATCGCTGCTTGTAGCACGGCTGAATCTGTGACATATTTAGGTGGTAATTCAACAAAGTTGTGGAGTTGTTGTACTTTAAAGTACTTCCACATATTGTGCATTTGACGTCTTTGTCGTCATCAAACAACTTAAAGTGGCTCCATACTGCACTTTATCCTGTCAGTGTACCGCTTCTCGTTTGTTTTGTTGTTGTCGTCAGAGAACTGCTTCTGCGTGTGTCAACTAGGTCCTCACGTGGACCGGAGGGAAATTATGGGTGCAATTAATTGCAATTTATTTATTTTAAACGAGTAATTTCTTATCGACAATTAATCAATAATCCATTAATTGTTTGCATCCCTAGACAGACAACTTTATTTATCCCCGAGGGGAAATTAGGTCATCGTAGTAGCGGAACAAAGCAATCAGAAGTACTACAAATAAGATACAATGTAAAATACAAAATATGGACAACAATAAAAGGTTGTGACAAGAGGTAGTTGCTCGGAGGAGCAGCAGGGGGGCTTGCTGGGGGAGCTGGGGTCGAACCTGTTGAAAAACAGGTTAAACTCATTCACACGTTGTTCATTTCCCTCAGCTGTTTCTCCTCCTCTCCTCTGGAAGCCGGTGATCTCACTCATCCCCCTCCATACAGCCCTGGTGTTATTCTCCAGTTTTCTCCTGTAGTTTTCCTTACTCTCCCTGATGCTGTGTTTAAGTTCTCTCTGAACACGCTTGAGCTCTGCACGGTCCCCTGACCTGAAGGCCCTCTTTTTCTCATTAAGTAGGACCTTCAGGTCGCTGGTAACCCATGGTTTGTTGTTTGGGTAACAGCGAACCTCTTTGCTGGGGATGGTGTTGTCTATGCAGAACCCAATGTAATCAGAGATGCAATCAGTGATGCCATCGATGTCCTCGCCATCAGGGTTTCTTAGGGTTTCTTTAACCATCACTCATTACATCATTACAACAGGAAGGGCAGACTTGGAAATCTGCAAACTGAAGGTATTCTTGCAGACTATCAATGTGATAAGATAAGATAAGAATTTGTCTTCAGTAAAAGATGAAGAGTACAAACTATTTTTCATGTAGACTGCAACTTACTTATCTTATTTACTAATTTACCAAATATGAAATTCCCCTGTACCTTGGGTGGATGAGGTTCAAGGCATCATAGATTTTATTCTAGAAAATGCCAAAGTACTCTACACACTGTTGAACACTGAGGCTGAAAAGAGGATCACTGGATGAACTGACAAAGTGATAGTAATTATGTGACCGTACTGCTTGCGTGCACGCGTGTTAAAAATAAAATTTGGGACTTTAAAAAAATCCACCTATTTAGCATTGCACTCCTGTGACACTCTTGGACTCAGGATGCACATTTTCAGAAAGTATCTTAACTGATATAGCAGAGCAAATATAAAGATATGATCTTTATATTTCCATCCCTTCTACTTCCTTGTGAAATCCTGGTGCCTTTAGGCAATTTATCAAAGGCAACTTTTTAAACATATGGCTCCAACACCTGTTAACAGTGTTAGATGTTAAAAGATCAGTAAAAAAGTTCCCCTTTAATGTGAAGACTTGAGACAAAGTAATGAATTGGTCTGTCTGATGGTTTCTGTTTGTCAACCCGTCAGGTGACTCATCCAGTGACCGAACGTCTTACCTGTCTGCCTCCTCTCTGTTGCCCTGTTTTTCAGAAAGCTCCTGATCAAGAGAGGAGGAGGTGCTTCCCTCTCGGCTGACCCCGCTGTTACGTCCTGGGCTGTTGTCAGCCGACGCTCTCCCTCCTCCTCCACCCATAGGACGGGGGTTGGTGGCATCAGTGTGCTGCTTCAGAGTTTGCAGCTTGGCCAGGGGGATAATGTCGCAGCCCTGGGGCCGGTGCCACACTGTGCGCTGGGTGGAGGCGTTGTAGTAGTAGAAGCGCGAGGTGTTAGGATCAAACAACTCCCACCACTGGTTATCACCGGTGCGCTTGATGCAAACACCCTGTGGTGGGTCCCACACGCACTCGCCCGTCAGGAGGTTGGCGTACATACGCTCCCGCGTGCGCGGCTCGATGATCTCGACCCACTCCAACCTGCAGGGGAGAGTTCAGAATAAGACTTTTAGCACCTTTACTGAAATAAACTGACCTCTGACTACTGGAAGTCCACCTCATCCTGCACCAACAACAGCAATCAGCAGCAAACAAGTGGAAACACTTCAGAAGATCCTCTTCCAGGACTTTTTCAGTGATGATCTGTGGCTGGTATTACAGATTACGGTGTGTGTGTGTGTGTGTGTGTGTGTGTGTGTGTGCGTGTGTGTGTGTGTGTGTGTGTGTGTGTGTGTATTTCAATATGTTACCTGCTTAAATTAATGTGAAAAACAGCTTCAGCACTTGTACTTTTAAAAGTACAAGTTCTTTTTTTTCAAATGCATGGAACAATGAGGAAAAACCTGTGTAAAATTACCACATAAACTTCAGAACTTGTACTGTACTAGGAACACATTTTTTGTTGTATTATGATCTCCTTTTCATTACACTGTCATACATACCAGGCAGCCTAGCTTTTAATGAGAGCTCTGACACTGTATTTCTTGAGCCAGCAATGGGATGTCTGGTGTCACTTTGGTAACAGCCAAACGAAAGTCACTGTGCACATCAAATCTGTTGCGTGCCTTTGTTTTGACGGTGACCAGAGCGCTGAAAGCAGTCTCTGACAGGAATGTTGTGGCAAATGGCAAGATGAATCTGGTGGTCGCATGATGAGCAAGCCTAGGAGCGACTCCTGGTCCTTTCACAAGCCAAAACCGCTTGTATCCATGCTCATCATAAAATCGCAGAGTGAGTTGGACTGGATAGACATGTTCATTAATAACCGAAAAACGCGAGTGCATCTCCTCTTGAAGCTGCTCCATGTGTAGGGTGAATTGTCTGGCCAAAGCATCAGATAACTTCCCCCCTGACTGTTGAGGTAGCAAAGGAAACTGTTGCAGGTCCCCCTTTCCCAATTTATTCTTTCTGTACTCCACTTTGCGCACAAACGCATCCACTGCCTCTTTGCACTCCATTACGCTGGCATCCACGCCCTGCATGCGTTTGTTTGCCTCGTTGTAGAGACTGAATATCTCTGCAAGATATGAAGTCTTAATGAGAAACTCATCTGCCATTTCGTCGGATAGTTTCTGGTTATGAACGGCTAAGAATTCCCTTATTTGGCTTTTAAGTTCCATGAAACGCACCAACACTTTGCCAGCGCACTTCGGTGTGGAGGAAAAGTGTCTGGTGCGCCTCATCCTCACACAGCTGTGCAAAGATCCTTTTGTTGACCGGGTGAGCTTTAATAAAGTTGACTATTTTGACCACAGTCTTTAAGGTTACGTCCAGGTCTTCACAGAGGTGTTTGCCTGCCAGTGCGTGTCTGTGTATCATGCAGTGAAACACTAAGCAGTGCGGTGCCTTCTCCTTCAAACGGCTGTTGAAGCCCTTATTTTTCCCCATCATTGTGGCGGCTCCATCTGTGCAGCATGCAACTATATTTTCATAGGGAATATTGTGCCTTGTGAAGTACGTGTCGACTACACTGAAAATATCCTCTCCTCTTGTGGTGGCTGTGAGATTAACAGACATAAGAATGTCTTGTTTAAGCTCAGTTTCCTCAATGTACTGTACATAAACAATGAGAATTTCTTCCTCTGCCACAGTGGTAGTTTCATCCAGCTGAACTGAAAACGGGTCTGTCCTGATTTTTTCAATGAGTGTGTTCTCAACGTTTCCTGACATTCTGTCGATTCTGTCTTTCTCTGTGTTGTTGGACAGTGGTACAGTCTTAAATTTGTTAGTCACCTGCGGTCCACACAGTATCTCAGCCATTTTAATGCGCGCAGGTTTAATCAGGGTTTTGCCGATGTTGTATGGCTTTTTGGCTTGGGCAATTAGGAGAGAGCACTCAAAGGATGCAACCGTTGCCTGCCTCTGGTCGCTTCCCGCCCTGAAGAAACTCTCCTTTATGGTTTGGGGCCTGCTAGTGACAACAAGCTCTCTTTTTCTGATGAAAAACTCTTTGGGTTTACCCACCGTCTCGGGATGTTTAGTTGTCTGGTGTCGCTTCAGCTTGCAGGGCTTCAAACTTTCATTTGCCAGTTTCTCCCAGCAAAATATACATTCTGCTCTAATTTTATCCATTGCTTCTATGAAGCCAAACTCAATATAACTTTCTTGGTAGCCCCTCTTTTTCTTTTTGACATTTTCCGCAGTCTCCTCTACCTGACACTTCGCCATCTCTCCCTTAGCTCCGTCTAGCAACGACTGCTGCACGTGAGGCGTTCAAGTCACACACGCTCTGTTCCTTGTGATATAGGCCTATAACTTATTCATTCATCTAAAATTTGAAATACACGAATAAATGTTTAATGTGGCCCTTGGATTTAGTTGATTTTGTCACATATATGAATTAAATGCTTAGCCTACTCATTTATTTAACATTTTAATTACATTAAAATTATTAAACCCCTTAAAATTCGCTTCGCAACCCCCCCCTGGATCTTTGACGCCCCCCTTGGGGGGGCGGGCCCCCCAGGTTGGGAGCCACTGACATAGATGATGTAACGATCTGGTGCCGAATGTGTCTCACATCCGGCTTCCTATACTGGTAGGTATTTGATTAGTGGGATTGGAAACAGCTTGTCCGGAAAAAAAACACGCCTGCCGTCTCCAACAGACAAACACAGACAGGGGAGACACATACAGGGAAACACAGACAGAGGAGACAAACACAGGAACAAAAGGAAAAGGTAAGGACTGCCAGGATGAGATCCTGTTAGAAGGTCCTGTTCTCACACTGCCCAGCAGCCCAGAACAACCACTGTTCTTCTGCTCACTGAGAAGCAGTTGGCAGTCAAACGCACTGATCAAAGGCATCTCTCCTACTCATTTAATACCCAAATGTATTCTTTCCATCAAACTCATGACATAATCCTATTTATACTCAGCACCTGTACACAGTTCAACTGGAACGTCAAAATGCTTTGTATTGCACACTCACAATCAACTACACATTTAAGTATGTTCTGATGACAGTTTAAAAAAAAGAAGAAAAAAATGAGCTCAATTCACTCACATTCACACTATGCGTGATGTCTGTTTGCTTTTAAGCTGAAATGCAGTGTAAGTGTTTTAGAACAAATACTGCTAATAAAGCCCAAACTTCAGTGAGTTGTCATGGTTATGATGGTAATCATTTTCCAATACTGGCAGAAGGATCATGTTCATCAGCACCAGTGCTCACAGCATCCTACACATTTTCTTCAAATAATACTCAAAGTATTCTGTTTTTTACAAAGTTCAAGTATAAGGGGCACCGCACTAATAGACATCACCTGAATATGACAATTTACATGTTTTCTCTTAACTGTGGTCAAAGTGTGGATGTGCACAACTCTTCATGTTATGTGGAATCTGAAGGTAAAGTAGAACTTATTGGACCATCATCATCATCATCATCATCACCATCATCATCATCAGGCGGGAAGAGAATTCAACAGAAAAGAATTGAAGGATGCAGTTCCTTCATCCGACTGTTTCAATGCCAATCAGAGTGATGGTACGACTTACACTATTGTGTACATGGTAAAGGTTGTATATGGAATATGAGTAGAACACCGCCATCTAGTGTCTAAAGATCGTAGTCACAACAACAAAAAATAATTCCAGCAGCCAGGTTGCCAGGTTCCCCAAGCGATCAGCCTGCGCCATGTCAAGTGATGAGTCATACATGGTAACCACTTATTTCTGTCAGTTACCATCGCCGTTAGCTGTTACAGCTAAGTAAACATGAGAGTTAGCTTACCGATCAAGGAGAAATGTAGCCATTTGGGTGTGCGTTTTAATGCCGTTGAACTCCCTGGCACAGGCAACCAGTAACGCCCAACACTATTGGCTGCTACCATGGAAACAGAATGGGACAGAAAGTCATTGTCAAACCCATCAAAAAAAATGTAATATTCATTCAGACTAAATAATTATTTTTTAGAAAAGCAGTACTTTCATTCTGTACCCCTCAAAACACCCCATGAGTGAATTTTTTATTTTTTAAAATATAGCTTTTAATGAAGATTCTACATATTCAACCTTTAACATTTCAATTGTTCAGATTCTTAATGCTCTTGCAAATATCAATGTGATTATTCTGTGTTTCAGCACGGTATTTAAATTGAACTATTATGCAACAGATCAACAGAACAAACAGGTTTTGTTCAGTAACAGAAGATAAAAGTTTGCAGCGGCCTGTTAATGGAGTACATTATTACACCAAGCAGCCACATACAGTATTGTTCTCTAATGCAGCTGTTTGTATTCCAGAAAGAGGAAGGGAGGTATTAAGATGACTCACACACCTACATAGCAAAACATAGACTCGTTCATGTGCCAAAATATATACGCACAGTTACAAACCACAATAAAATCCACACAACATGCATGTTTGCTGGCTTCATTCTGCTGTGGGGTTAAAGTCTTCAGACCAGTTGTTGACAGGCAGAAAGTGGGTGGAATGAGGTGATGCCAACAAAGACATCAGCAGCAGTCATTTGGCAGGATTTGGGGTAATCTTCCAAAAGCAGCAGAAACTCAGGTAATAAGCACATTTTATTCTCACAAAATCCCAAACAATGTTGTGGGCTTATAGTACATTAAACCTGATAGATATATATATATATATATATATATATACTGTATATATATTATCCCTCTGTGCTAGATCTCCATAAACACATCAATGAGGCACACTGGGTCACATTTCTTCATCACCAGTTTATTTACGTACAAATATTCACTAGAGCTTGATTCATCACTACAATTAGGCAAATTAGCAGGTTATACACAGGCTAGTATACTATTCCCTCCCATTTGTTTGATTAAAAAAAACTCCAGATACATTATAAACTGTTATAAGAAATGACTGAGCCTTTAAAAAAAATAACTAAACTGTATTATATATGTGAGCCTTTTAAAAAAATGTACTTCTTCAGTAGGAACTAGTCTGGCTCAATGGGGAGACACAGTGGGTAAAAAGGTTCATGCCGGATATCAGGCCCCTTCTGCTATCTCTACTTTGCGTTTTGCAAGGGCACCATTTTTGCATTTGGGGTTCAGTGGTGCCACAAAGCTTATGACTGGTTTCAGGAAATACAAACAGCCCTGGGTGTTTTTTTTCCCCTGTACCAGAATTTTAACTCATGCAGCCAGACTACGCTGGACTATGGTCTTGGTTATGCAAGACTAAAGAACCGTTCACACAGAGATTCTGCAACCGCGCCAGCATTTTGTTCATTTCATAGACTATATAAATGAATGGACGGAGCGACCAGGACACCAACATGGAAGTGCCATAAGCCTGTATTCTAGCCAGTGGCCGGCAGGGGGCGATACGTGGGTTGCAGAAGACATCCGGTTGCATTCAAGTCAACGGTGAAAAGGATCAACTTCTAACTTGCTCCGTGGCTACAATAAGCCAGTTACAGAGGTTTTTATTGTCTCTATCCTTAGTTTGATGCCTTTTACAATACCCACTGGTGTTCATTTTTTCAAATTCGGTCCCAGTTTGAGTGAAATAGACGATGAAACAGGGGATACATTGGGGGCGTGGTTTACTTGTGATTGACAGGTTTTAGAGATCTTGACTCTCAAACCTAACGTTCCATCAACCATGGAAACCTACAGCCGTGATGTTGTTCTTCGGTGTTCGCTGTTTGTTTTCAGTTTAACCGGTTGAACTAAAGACACTCCAAGCAGTTGGCTTTTCAGTTTATCCGGTAAGTAACGTTACATATTATTTAAGCCTTAACTCTTGCTAACCAAACTTAGCATGCCAGCTAATATCACAGTTAACATGGATGCACGTTGTTCACCAAGCTAGCTCCAATGTTAACCTGAAATTAGCTTCGTAATTTATGTGCTAATAGCTGCTTGTTGTCGGTAACTCTTGCATAGTTTTGCCTGTAAAGCTGAATCTGTCACATCTATATTATGCATTCAAGTGCTTTAACAGGTGTATATGAATTTTCACATCTCAAATAAACATAAACAAGTTCAGTTTAATAGCAGATGCATATTGCAGATGTAGTAAGTTGTTAGTTTATACAGTTTATTTGCACATTATTTTGTGATATGCAACTGTCATAAACTATCCTCATATTCATTGCAGATGCACATTGCAGTTAATGGGAAAAAGTTAACGTGAATATACACGTTATACTATAATGTAGAGTCTGAAAGCACAGTAAAGACGTTTTTTCAAACAGATTTCCTTCAGGTGGTGGTGGCAGGCTGATGCGGTGGTTGGTTAAAATGAGGAGACGACTGGACCCATCTGACACGTCAGGTCTGTGCAGTACACACTCTGAGGAGGATCAGTTCTTCTTAGACAAGAAGGTAGACAGATGCATTAAATGGATCAATACTTAGTGGGGAAGGTAAAAACTAACATCTGGTAACGTTTGAGGTATGTCTTTATTTTATATGGTATATTTTATGGATTTCTTTTTGCGTAAAGGGTCTCCACACAGAGAAAAGTGAGTGACCGGTGCCAACAGAAGGAGGAGCTCATCTGTGAAGGGGCATATTCGGTGTCATTCATCTGGTTGTAGAGAAGGGCGACTGCATGGACAACATTTTTAGTTCTCAAATGTGTGGTGATTTATACATGATTCTACGACACAGAGTTGCACAATGAAATGCAAGTTGTATTCACTTTATGCTACACAAGAGAAAATATTTTTATTGTGAAGGAGGGTCATCAGCAAATGACTGATGCTCACCAGGCTCTGTTTATGTTGTGAGCTCTTTAAATCACCCACTGCAGTTTTTGTAATTTATTTATTATTCTCTGTCCTTAATGTGCACAACATTTTTATTCATATCTACAGTTATTGTAAATAGAAAATGTAATAAATGATGATCATAGTTTTCTGTTTTCCTGCTGTGATTTAACAGTACTGAGTGTATTAACATGAACTACAGAATACTCTTGCTTGGTTAATCACAAGACACATTTCTATAATGTTGATAACCGCTAACATACTGTATAAAGAGCAGTGTAACTGATTACAAGTTGTCGCAAAAACTTTTATCAATGTGTTTGTCTGATTACAATACTGTACATGTTGCTTTTGTTAAAATTCAAACCAGATATGCACCATAAAAAACATCAACAAACTTATGGCAAGACCTTCATAAGAACTTTTATAACACATTAAAATCTGAATTAATTTCAACAATTATATAATCCATGTAAACCCCGCAAAGATAATACTTAAATGTGTACAGAAGAATGTAATAAATAATAATTAATTCCGTGCAAAATTCAAGTGTATTTACAGTACATAACAGGAATAATAAAATATGCAGTATGTCAGCTCAGTTCCCCTGTTCTCTCTAGCTCTGTCACCCCATCACCGGACATCGTCTCCTATGATCCACACACTTTGTACAAACGTTAATTCTTAACACACTGACATAATGCTGAGCTGTACTCAGACAGTATTCTGTAGTGTAAACTAGTTTAATTAGCTCATTTTCATCTGCTGATATCCTGAGTCTTGAACAAACAGCACGTCATTATCAAATCGTAGGTAATAATAATAAAATTTAAAGTGCCGTTATCGTTCCATTATTCACGTTATCTACCGTCAAGTAATGACAGTGACAGCTTACACAGTGTAACTTCAGCCACAATAACAACACATGGTTAACGGTTATTTTTCATGTTTACCAAACATAGTTCTACTACAGTAATGTAGCTGTACAGCTTCTCTCCGATTATCCAAGCTAATGTTGTTAGCAGCAGCAGCGGCTCAGACACGTCAGGTTGCTGATAGGTTGGGCACATGGAGTCCTCGTGGGGTCCAACCCAGGATCCAATCGACGCACCCTCGTCCCCCCAAGCCCCTCCCTTTCCTGTCCACGGTTGCAAAACCCTGTGGCAAGAAGATGACAGCGTCCAAGTCGGTTTCTTTTCGGAGGTTCGCAAATCTATGAGTAACGTCACTGTAGCTCTGTCCATCCATTATACAGTCTGTGGTTCATTCACACAGGCCTGTAAACTAACTTTTTCTGCTCACCTGCCAAAAGGACCAGTAGATGAAAGAATCTACCGACCAAGTCATTTTTTTACGGGCCAATAATTATTTTATAATAATAATTTTGTTGCATATCCATCTATTTCAGTACTTTTCATTGCGATAACAGTAATATATAGTATTACTTAGAAATAAATTTTAATATTATTAATTGAATTTCAAAACATTGCAAATTGAAACCTTTAACAGGTCAAAACTTTGACGAAGGACACCCTCATTAATGACTCATCAGAACTAGCATGAGCACGACCATCGGCACAAACATTTTCCCACCCCGTGGCATGGAGCCCTCCAAAATGAAGTCGCCAGGGGAATATTTTAGTCGCATTTGGCGAGTAGTCACCGCTAGTTTACTGCCCTGCATTCACACAGAACCAAGCACAGCCGGTGTAATGTCGCCCTCGTTGTGATTTCACACAGAACGCCAGCCTTTGAAGAATTAAAAATCAATGTGTGAAGAATTAATAATCATGTGTTAGTGTGTGTATTATTAATGATTAATAAGAGTGTGATAATCAATGATTGAAGAATAAATAATCATATGTTAGCGAGTTTATTAGTAATGATTAATAAGAATGTGATAAGTATGATTATTAGGTATGATCATTTAAAAGTGTGATAGTGATTAGTCCGAGCTCAAACTTTTCTACTTCCAGCAAAGCACACAAACTTTTGACTCAAGCTTTTCTGCTTTCTCCAAAAGCACACGAACAGTCAGTCAGTCAAGGTCACAAAGACAATGAACTAGCCATGTTGCAAATATGCACCTGGCAAATAGTTGAGATTAGGGAAATTGCTGTACGTGTTGTGCTTTCTTCACAGATAAAGAAGGAGACTCCTGCTATACAGAGGCTACTCCTACGCGCGGGGAGGAAGATGGCCGGAGGACTGCTACTTCTGAAAATACACATTTGCACGCATAAGCAGACACATAACCACGCCTTTGTAACAAGCATAAATGCTGGAGTTTTTAGAATAGATATCAGAACTTCTTGCCTCTGATCACGGGTACTGTGTGTTCACAGTTACTCTAGATAGAGACTAGAACATTTCTCCAGACGTTCCATTCCGATGTTCTCCTGCTAATAAATGCCTGCTGGCGCACTAAACTACCAACGACTCTGCTGACTCCAGAAAGCCTCCTGTAGAATTTGAATTACGCAAAATGTATACTCTGTGAGGTCCTTCTGAGAAATTCTGAAAGTTTTGTGTGTAAAATTCCTACACCTTCCAGAAGCAAAAGGGGCATTGGCCTGTGTGTCAACCGCTCCGCACCACTAATAAACAACTCAAATCCAACCTGACCCGCAAAACTGCCAACTTTATACATTATAGTAACACAACTGGCAGTAAAAAAGCGAGACAAAGCCAGACAAAGGCACCCCAACGCTTGTCAAATACACATGTGTGTATTTGAAAAAGGAAAAGAGAGGGCCTATTTCATAAAATGTTTCTGTAAGTTGTTAATAACTTAGGTTAATCAGAGTACTGCTTTTTGACCGTCCTGTGTGTCGTTCCGTCAGCTGTCCCATTCACACAGACAGTTTGGCTGTAGAGACCTCATGTACCGGCTCAGGGGTGCAACAGATCTGTCCCCCAATTATGCAGGGTATAATAAAGGCTCAACAACCCCACAATAAACAGGCTGTGTGAAAGGGGCTTGAGTAGGAACCAATGGGCTTGATGCTGAGAGTCACGACAAAGCTGCGGTGGGTCTGATGACAGGTAACAATGAAAAGGCCTCCCTGAAAGAAGTAGAGGACCTCAACAGCTGATGTGAGGACAACAGCCTACTCATGAACATCAGCAGGTCTAAGGAGATGACAGTGGACTGTTGCGAAGAAGCAGGGAAGAAATTACGCCCCCCCCCTTACTATTAACAGTTCCTCGGTGGAGAGGGTGGACAGATTTGAATAGCTTGGTATCCAATGCCTCACCTCATACTGACTCAATGGAGAGAATGGCCTGGTATGGAACCAGCACCAAACAGGACCTCATGGCCCTGCAAAGAGTGGTTTGTTTGGCTGAATATACAATAGGTGGTGCTCTATACCTCTACACCATGCTGCGAGAATGTTAGTAGAAGGTACCAGATACAGCAGGCCAGGAAACTAAGATCCTTAATGAAGTCACTGCCTAAGACAAATGTATCCTTTAAGATCATTATTAACGAACAGGAATGCAGACGGTGAGGACAATTCGGAGCATCAAGGTGACAGTGACCTGTACCAATGTGGCTGCAATATGAGACAATGGGTGGCTGTGCCTCAGGAGGTAAGGCAGGATGTACAGTATATTAATAAGAACATCTGCAGGTCAATCCGTGGCTCCTCCAGTCCTTGGGCAAGACACTGAACCCCAAAGAGCTCATGTAGGCTGTGCCATCAGTGTATGGGTGAAAGCGGAAAGTAGTGTGGTTTGAAGACTTGAAAGGAGCTGTATAAGTACAGGACCATTTACCATTTACAGTAAACAGAGGTAATGTGAAGTTTGTGGCCTTAATCTCAATGAGTATCTACATGTGGTTATATAAAGGTTAAATTAATTTAAAAAAAAGAGTTTTATGATATAACGTTACTGACATTTGTTCGTTTTTCCGTTGGTACTGAAAAGCATACCGAACCGTGACCCCACAACCAAGGTGCATCGAACCATGCATTATACCTGTATTTACTGTTACACCTTTAATAAGGGCAAAACGAAACATGCTGACTCAATCTAGTTAAAAGTAAACAGAAAGTGATTATAAGGATAACATGTAAAGTGCATGTGTTCAAACAAAGCAGGGGGCTATGAGACAATGCCATATCATCCAGGAAGACCAGTTTGAGACCAAATTGGGGGATTTGAAGGCTTGTCAGATGCCTTAAGCACAGTGGTTTTTTAAGCTCTGAGATAGGATTTCACAACTTTGGAACGTGATAACATCCATCCCAACATATTTTGCTGTTTCAATGGTGCCTTTTACATTGGCTCCCCTGCTGAATGGCCAGACTGGCTGCATTTTTTTCAAGCAGAGTTTAAGTCTGGAAGTTCGTCAACACGATGGAAAACAACCTTTTTTTTCCTCCGTGGTTCTTGAAAAGTTTCTGTCCACTCGGCCTCTACTCCTAAATCTCTGTGTCTCTCTATAAAGCGACTCCAAACGCTGTAGTTCACATGCCAGGCCTGGATGTGGAGCTGGAACTGCCACAGAAATACACCAACAAAAGAGAAGAAGAGATGGGGAGACGCTGTGGTGAATCCAAACACCGGAGTTTCTCTCCAAATCTGGAGATTTCCCAAATCCTCCTCCATCCTCAAGAGAAATCTGTCACTGTTTCTGGTGTTAGTGGAGACTTTTGTGGTGTTTTGGACTCTGATGCACCAATCACTCTGCAGTTAGTGTCCTCAACGAGCAGAGGGTGCTGCTGTGAGCCCCTTCCCCGTCCCAAAGCACTCACAGGCGCCACTTTCTCACTACATTTAGAGACTTTTCACACCTTCTTAGAACTGGATTTAGAAAAAGAGACTAGAGAGCAGTTTAGCTCCTTATTCAGAGCATCAGGGATAAGGGTGGTCTGTGGTCGGCCTAATTCGTTCCCATGCATGTGGCTCAGAGTCCAGTTCAGTAAACAGTCTATGGGTCCGTCTCTCTCCTCTCAGGCAGCAGCACTGTTGTTGTTATGTGACGCCGCGGGGTCAGAGGTCGGAGGTGGGGCGATGACGCCATCCTTTAACAAAGTACCGTATTTTCACGACCATAAGGCGCACCGTACTAAAAGGCGCAGTCTCAGTTATGTGTGCCATTACTGTATTTAACACACACATATGGCGCACCGGATTATAGGGCGCGGGTTTTATATACCGGTGCATATTCTCTACTACGTTTAAATACCTCTACTGCGTATTTAAAAATAGAGCGGGAGCAAAACTGAGTATGTATTTCATGTATTTATTACATGTATTTATTACAAAGTATTAATCAAAGCCATCAAAGTCATCATCCTCTGTTTCTGAATTAAACAGCTGCGCTAAATCAGACATGCCAGTTTCCCCTTCTTCGCTGTCAGAGTCACTTTCCGTGCCGTGCGGCTCCTCGGAAATGATGCCGGCTTTTGGGAAAGCTCGAACCACAGTGCCAGCAGACACGTTAGCCCAAGCATCTACAATCCATCCGCAAACTGTGGCGTAACTTGCCCGGCGCTGCCTTCCACTTTTCGTGAAACTGTGGTCTCCGTCGGTCATCCATCGCTCCCACGCCGCTCGCAGCCTTACTTTAAACGGCCGGTTCACACCGATGTCGAGCAGTTGAAGTTCCTTTGTCAGACCTCCCGGAATAACAGCAAGCACAGCGTTCATTTGTTTCACCTTGTTTTTCACATCGGCTGTGAGATGGGCACGCATGGAGTCACAGATTAACAGCGATGGTGATGCGCGGAAAAAACCACCTGGTCTCCTTACATACACCTCCCTCAGCCACTCTTTCATCATCTCCTCATCCATCCAGCCCTTTTCATTTGCCTTAATAACGACTCCAGCTGGAAAAGTCTCTTTAGGCAAAGTCTTTCTCTTAAAAATCACCATAGGCGGCAGTTTCTGTCCATTTGCGTGGCAGCCAAGCACAACAGTAAACGAAGCTTTTTCATACCCCGTTGTGCGTATCGCTACCGTTCTTGTCCCCTTCTTCTCCACCGTGTGATTCAACGGGATGTCGAAAGTGAGCGGCACCTCGTCCATGTTGGTGATGTGGCTTGGCTGGATGCTTTTGTCGGCGATGTGTTTGCTGCAGAAGGAGTGGAAGCTCGCCAGCTTTTCATTATAATCCGCCGGACGTTGCTGCGCTACTGTAGTCCTGGTCCGGATGGAAAAATGGCACCGTTTCATAAAACGAAAGCACCACGACGGACCTCCTTGAAAATGTTCAATTTTCATTTCTTCCGCTAGCGTTACTGCTTTTAGTCGAACAGTGACCGTTGAAACGCTCGCCCCACTCGTTCTTTGCTCGTGATCCACCGCTCGAGTCTTTCCTCCAACTCGGGCCACCTCGCCTTATGTCCGCGGAAACTCAGCAGCGTCTTCTTCACCTGTCGGAGTTCGTTTTCCATCTTCCTCCACTTGCGAACCATCGATTCATTAATCTTGAATTCTCTCGCGGCTGCTCGATTTCCATGTTCCTCTGCGTAGCTGATAGCCTTCAGTTTAAACTGTGCTTCATAGGCGTGTCTCTTTGCCATTGTCAGGGTTGTTAAGACAACAATGTTCTGCATAAAGCACATACCTGTTCTTTTATACACAATCCACGCCCACTATCCCCCTTGAACGTTCTCACGGTGGTCTCAACAACGTCCGCAGTAACACACATAGGGAGCACCGCACTATAGGGTGCGCCGCACATTTTGAGGAAAAAAAAAGACGTTTATATGCGCCTTATAGTCGCGAAAATACGGTATGAGGTTTCACCGTCCAGACCACAACGCCATAGCATAACCAGGTCACACTGTTTCCAGGCTCCGATAACGCTGGCTGCTGTGGATGGTCGGCCAAAACGATGCTAAAGCTGTGTGGTTACAGGAAAACGCATCTTCGCGTGGATGGGCCCTGCAAGTAGCCTTAGCCCAGATTAACACAATCGAGAAGCAGGCTTCTTGGGGATCTTACTGAAGACAGAGAAATTACAACTGATTAGCTGCTTATTTCACAGAGCAAGTTAGTGACTGAGGTGTGGCTGAAGTGCATCTGGATCTAATGATCCACTCAGACCTGAGCAGTACTGACAGTTGATGTATTACAGAGAAACTAAAGTGCAACCACAGCCAAACAAGTCATTTCCAATACCTATGATGCACCTGATCCTAGACTCAATGTTAAATTGCTGCTGCCCTCAGGGAGCAGTTTCCTGCACATACCGACTTTACCTGTACATGATGAATAAATTCACAATGTCTCGTTCATTTTATAAGCTTGTGAAATACTTCTGGTTCTTCACTTGAGTTGTATAACAGCCAAACTTCAAAGGCTGCGTACGAGGTGGAAGTTATAGAGTGTGATCTACACTTACTCTATAACATTTGTTATGATTTGGAGCTGAAAATAAAATTGCATTGAACAGAGAGCACGTCCATTAGGGCTCCTATGTCGATAGAAAAAATTCTATCGTTTCATATTTTGCTCTATCCTTTATCTCATGGTGTCATAAATTATGCCCCTTACAGGCTGAAGTCTGTGTAAAGATGAAGTGAGCCGAAGGAGTTGCGCGCACACTCACACACACACACACACGCACACACACACACACACAATGGCCCTCATTTATCAAACGAACGTACGGCAGAAAAAACGTGCGTACGACCATTTCCTGGCAAACTTCGGCATTTATCAATTTGGATGTGAGCGGGAGCTACGATCAAATCTCACAGCAGGTCTGAGATCGTGTACGCAAAGTTGAGCCTGTGTATTTGCGGTGCAGCACAGCAAAATCTGGCTGAAAATAATTAACAAACCTCAGCTGTCATTAAGCATAAGCAGTCACATGTTAAGAACAGATCAAAACGGATTCTTAAAACGAATTAAAAAAAATAAAAATTGTGGTTGGAGCAATTGATTGTACTTGTGCGTCTGGAGGCACCATCCATGAATGATTAAGCATTCATCAATCGCAAAAACTACCACTCGATAAATGTACAGGTGATTTGTGATGCCAAGCTATTGCTTTTAAACGTGGTGGCCAGGTGGCCAGGGGACACACACGATTCTTTTATACTTCAAAACAGCTCAGCTCCAGCCCCCCGACTGCCTCCGTTATTGCTTTCCATACAGCGTTTTTATGGGCCCCTTTTATTCCAGACCTTAAGACTGCCAAAAAGCACATCTTTATTTTGCTCCATCTCGGATGTCGGGATGCCGATCTGTGTGTCGGAAAAGTTTCTTTTCGTACCAGCGTTTCTCCTCTCCATGTTTGACCTCAGTGGGCGAGGCCTCCGAACCAGGAATATTGAAGGGCGTAACATGTTAATCAATCAAGGCCCGCTCATTCGTACGCCTAGATTGGTCAGATACGAATGTTTCATAAATCACACGTGTGCCCTGTCGTACAACCCATTCTGCGCTCAGATTTGCGCCCATTTTCACGCAAGATTGATAAATGACACAGGCTGCAGTGTTTCAGTGAAATTAATAAATGATCGCTGAATTCCGGCTGTTCCGTCAGTCTGACACAGCGCCGTGAAATTGAAACTACAGTTCTAAACAGTCAGTTATTGTCAAAGAAAGATACAAACGAAAGACATTTATGTTAAAACAACAGACACTTTTAATAAGATTCCCGTATCAGAAATCACTCAGTAACCGGCTGCGTGACCGCGCAGCACTGGACTCACGTGCATCCATGGCTGTCCTGGGTCAGGCGCTCCGTGCCCAGAGTGAGAGGGTTATTACGTTCTCAGTTCAATTAAAAATAATAAATAGTCCAAGACTGTACTGGGGAAAATGCATTTTGCAGTTTGCCTTTATTGATAGCCTACATTAAGCAATAAAACAAATGTATATATACACTGGAGATCAAAACTAGAGAACAAATTATAAATACTTGATTTATTCTGAAATACTGTTATTTTTTTACTGTTGATAATTTGATAGAATATGGGATGTGGCTATACCACTGCTGTACTAGCATGTTTTTTAAATAACCGAGGCACTTCAACAAAAACCTTTATTTAGTGAAAAAAAACTGTGTTAGATATAAAAATAAATTAGAGAACAGTAACTTTGTGTCAGGAGAGAAGATTTCAACAATGTTTTCTTCTCTAGGATTCAAAAATGAACAGGAAGTACTTCAGCACATCTGCGCCCTACTCTGCATCCATTCTTCTTCGGTCTCTTCCACAGTTCACTAACTGGAGTGGGTTTCTTAGACATTAATTTGTTGCTGAGGATTTTCCAGAGTTCTCTATGGGGTTTAGATCTGGACTCTGACACTTCATCCAGACACACACCGAGAGCAGAGCAGAGAAAGGCTGCGTGAACACAACGTTGTCGTACTGGTTAACAGTCTGGTAGTGAACCACATGATTGATTGTATGTATGAGAGGAAGTTTATAACAGGAGGAACAGGAAGCAGCTTTAAGAGAGAGGTTGTTTCTTTGTAAATAAGTGCTTTGGGTCTCATTAATGCATGTGAGGAGTGGGTCATTTTGAAAAAGTAACTGATAAATAAATCAAATATTGAAAGGAACTTTAAATTGTTACATTGAGAAGAGAGTTTAGTGTGGTGGTAGAATGGGTTAGGTTTGGTTTTGCCCTCTTTTTTTAGCTTCTTTCTTTTTATTATCGTTGCTGAACCTACACTTTTACATTTTAATCTGTAAATATTTGTTTACATTTTGCTCTTGTTTAGTTATACAATGACATACAGTTTGTCAAAATAAAAGGAACATAGCCTGAATGAATCAATTTGATTTGAGGAAAATTAAAAGTTTAGATTTATTGATTAATCGTAAAATAGTCGATAGAAATAGTCGTTAATGGCAGCCCTATTTTAGTATGCGATTTGTTGTCAGTTTCCTTGTTTTTACAGTGTGAATCCTCTCTGCTCTGCAAAGCCTTGTCGAGCACTGGGCTAGTAACAATTATTGCTGGCTACGATGTGTGCCTGTGTGTGAGAAAAAGAAGATAGAAAGAAATGGTACATCAGCTGTCACAGTGAATGCTTGACAAATGGAGCAGAACAGGCTAGTTAAATAGAGATATCCAGAGCGGAGATAGTAGGATTAATTGGCCATAATTGGTTGATGTGTGGGTGCTCCAAATGACCCAGTTTAGCTGGTGATCCTTCTCTCTGTTCTTGCACAGACAGGCTCTCAACCACTGTAAATATGCACCCTGAAAGCTACTAATGTGGGTTGAAAACCTTACAATAGAGGTTTACAAACACGTCACAACCTCAAGCAGGGCTTTAAAATCGATTGTTTCATTTGATTTTATTTAAAATGCTTAAATAAAAACAATAGCATAAATGCATTTATGCTGGTTAAAATAACAATCACATTATAAACTCTAAGGGGAATTTTCCATCATTTATTATTTTTGAGTGATTTCAACATGGCATTATGGCCCACGTCAAGCACAATGGAGAAACATAAACAGCACGCTGAAGTGGAGTTCGAGCTGATTGATGTTCATCCCAATACAGGGATTTTTTTCTGTATCATAAATTTGAAGGCGGCCGCCTTGCTGAAATTGTCTGCCGAGGTGCTGGAATCTTGATTGAAAATTAATGAAGTTCTCCTTTTTTAATATTTTTTGCTCAATTTATAAATTAATGTATGAATATTTATGGAAATGATTTTGACACACGTACAGTACGCTGTTACGTGTATTTAGTATTTAATTGAATTATTTTAAGGCCTAATCAACACAAGTTCACAGAAGTTCCGTTGTCAACGTCAGGCAGGCTCGTGGTCGCAGAGTAAAGAGGTTTCCCGCTCGTTCCATCAGCAAACATCCATGGCAGCAGCAGACTACTAAATTTACAGTCTAATGACAGAACGAGGAGACAGAAACACTGATGGCATTATGTCTGTGCCTATCTCCGCCTTGCTTCTTTTGAAGGTACGTGCACCATGACCCAGAAAAGACTCACACACCTTTCGCTGATGCATGCCCACACAGACATTCTCAACTCTGGACATTCGTACCCTCATGAGAGACTTTATCTCCACGACCCTAGATCGACCTCGACATTTGTTCACCTGTAACCATGACGCCCTGCCTGTAGCCCAAAGTAAGTGCATGATGCCACTGCGCACTTTCGTCCTGTATCTATTTATGCAGTTTAACGTCACACTATAGTGTTTTTGAAAGGTGGTGGGGATGGAGATGGAGAGTGTTATTTTGATCAAGTGCTCTTTGTGTAATGGATGTGGAGAACTGTTCAATAATGTTTAAATAGTCAAATATTTTTTCCTTGTGATGTGCGTTAAAGGATTTTGGAGCTAATGGAATGTGACATAAACATAGATGGTGCAGAGACTCAGGTTCACGCCAGCCGACCAAATCTGCTGCATTGTTCTAGCGTTATTGTGAAGTTTAATGAATTAATTAATAGTGCATAATCATCTGAGAACAGATGACATCTGTGTGTTACAGACCCTGGCTGTGTGCACTGAAGTGTATATGACAATAAAGTATTGAATCTCAATCTATTTATTTTTAAAATTTATTTTAAATAGGCCTATGACTCTAAAATTGCCCGTAGGTCTGAATGGTTTTCTGTCTCTATGCGTCTCTATGTGCCCTGCGATAGACTAGCGTCCTGTCCAGGGTGGACCCCGCCTCACGCCCGATGTCCGCTGGGATCGGCTCCAGCCCCCCACGACCTTGACAGGGACATGCGGTTGAAGATCAATGAATGAATAAAGGCTCATAGGTTTTTTATCCAAAAAAAAAAAAAAAAAACAACTTTTTCACAGCACCCCCTGTTCAAAATGACTTCCAGCGGTCCTGTCCATATGTGACGATTGACTGAACAAAACCGGTAAGTATCATAAACGTGAGTCACAGATCTTATTTTCTGACATAATCCATTTTGGATTGTGCGAAACAGCGCAATGCTAAACTTCTGGGTTTTGACGTCAGCCCTGGCACACTTACTGCTCACAAATAATAAGAGTGGAAATAATAATAATGTAATAGACTGTAGTGACTGTTGATGTTATGTTAAAGTGTGAGTGTTGATGAGATTTCCGGTTTGGCTGAGATGGAGTAGACAGGGGTCGAGTCTCGCTCCCGCAATTTTTTAGAATCTCACGTTTCAGGATCCCGAAAGTCACTACAATAGTAATATTTGTCTCGTTCGACGCATTCGACCAGACAGACTGTAAAAGACCAGGGGGCGAAGGCTTTCTCACAGTGCAGATGCTTTTCTCTCTGCTCTTGCCTCTGCTTGCAATTCTGTGCTGACATTCATGCCTTCTTCTAAGATAAATTACGAGCAGCTGCTCCTGGATACCTATAAATCACTGGGACTCTACACTTTTTGTGGATAGCAGACTACTGCAATAATTAAATATTTTTGCGTCCTTAGGACTTCTCAACCTTGACCTACCCATAGCAAAAGCCTGCAGTGAGACGGAGCAAAAGCTAATTAGCAGCAAGCTGCCTCCCTTCTCTGAAGACGACTACCACCATCTTCTCCAGAAGATTTCAGAACTGGAAACCAAAATCCACAGGTTAGAGGTGAATGTGGAAGTGAATGGACAATGTGGGAACGATACAACTTTACCATGGCCCCAAAACAGTGGTCAAGAAAATGCTAACACAAGGCTAGTTAGCACTACGAAGAAACAGGAGGACTGTTCTCGCTGGAACTCTCTTGGTGCTGAGCCTAAGAGTAAATCATCTCCCTGGGGAATGCGTGGGAGACTAACAGGCAGAGCCCAGAGCATTGGGATTTGTGATGCGACCGGCTGGCCTGTTTTACCATCCCAGCATAGCGCCTCATCAACTCCTGCTCCTTCAGCTGCCAAAGGGAGGAATAACAACAAACCTCCCCAACAACAATGTGTACAACTGGAGAACAGATTTGCTCCACTGCTGCAGGATCCTGGATCCCCATCTGATGACCTAGATCATTTCCATCAGCTCACAACGAGGTAAGAGCAAAAAGAAACTCAGAAAGGCCACAGAGAAAGCTAATGCCTGGGCCTGAAACTCTGATTGTCGGTGAATCTGCCTTGAAAGATATGAGAAACTTTGGTAGTAAGAACATTAAAGTTCTTTGTTTTCCTAAGGACATGGTATCTGACATGAATGAAAAAATAATGGCTATCGTGAAGGAGTACCAAACACTCAAACTCCCTTTAAAACCAATGGTGATTGGACATTTGCTTGTCAAACGGCTCCAAATTTTCTCTGTTACCAGACTGATCTGAGAGTAAAATACAATGGAGCTCAGAGATCAGGATGGTCTCACAAGGCTAGTAATTTCCATCGGATTGGGACAATGATTTTTGGGAGGTCAATTTCAGGCAGCTATGTTGTTTAGCAGTCCAACGTTACTCCTCACACAGTGCATGTTTAAAATTAAAGCTTCTGAGAGAGTACAGTGCTGTGCCACTGAGCCAAAGGATGGCGAGCTACAATATGATGTGACATGATACAGTATTCACCAAGAAGTTCTTTCTGCATAACAGGACAGTCTGAACAATGAAAACATGTTCTGTTTTGGTGATACTTGCATTCAGAGCTCAGCTCCACTAGCCCAGAATCTTTGATGACCCCTGTGGGAATCAAATCTCTAAGTGAACACTCTGATGCTCTCTTCACACCTAGTTGGTTAGGAGCAGTCAGTAGAATTCCTGGAGAGCTTCCGCAGAGAAACCACTGCAGAGAATGCTTCTAAACCAAATCTGGGCACTTTTATCTGAGCCAGATGAAGGAAGCACTGTGCACAGGTTAATCCTACAGTGAATTAAAGGTAGAGGGAATTAGTTCTACCCAGGAACAAAGTGCATTCTCCATGTCCAGTGAGAAACTAGTAAAACAAAAATGTTGCTGCTTGTACAAAAACATGAACACAATGAAAACTGCTTTGGAAAGTCAATAGGAAGCAGCATTTAACAGCTTTTATACCTGAATACACTTAAAAGTAGAAAAGTGCACTAAATACTTCCAAACGGCACTTTTTCTTTGTATTCAGTTAGCTGTGTTCAGTCCGCTTAGTGTTGTTCACACTGATGAACCAGTGAACATGTGCTCAGAGAGATGAGCTGGAGCTTCTGTCTTGTTTTGTCTGCAGCGCTGCTGGGTGACGTTACACGTAAACTGGAAGAGGCGGAGGCTGCACTGTTGACGGCATTAGTACCAATACTTTGCCAATGCACTTATATAGGAGACAAGGAATAAATATTAAATATATTTTATTTAGCGCCTAAAATGCTTATGTGTGGTTGTCATCACGTGACAGTGTGGAGGAGAAAGGGAGAGTGAGAGGGGGAAAGATGGCAAGTCGCGCACGGAGTGACATATTTTGCAAAAATGCACTTTCCTATACCCTTGTTACCATGGAGGATATGAGACTGATGACAACACATTGGCCTAGACCAAGACTGAATTACAGGCTGAGATCGTGAGCTTAGAGGGGCAAGTGTCCTTTTGTGTGAGTTTGTCTCCCTCTGTCTGTATTTCCCTGCATGTGTGTGTCCCTCTTGTTTCCTGTTGTCTTGGTCCGGTAGGCGTTCCCCCAAGCTGCAGCCTGTTACGCTGATCACCTGGATCACTACTTATACCCTGAGCTGACAGGCATGCAGCGCCGGACCGTTGTATTCCTTCATTGGTAAAACTATTCCCCCCGGATTGGCATTCCTTTTCTCGTTGTGGTTATCACGCTCCCCGTCGTTAAGTATACTCTAATCGTGTTTGTTTTTCTGTTCCTCCGTAGTTTCCTGTATTCCTGTTTCCCGTCCATCTCCCTGATCTTCCGTCGTCTCCTCGTTCCAGTTTTCCCTCGACCGTCTCGTCATTTGTATTATATTTTTTCCGAGGAGGAATATTATCCACGGCCGGGTGAGAAGGCAGAATGTTTCATCAGAGCCCTGTATGATTTCGCAGAGCACTGTGAGTTTGGAGCAACTCGAGAGGAAAATATCCGCAATCGTCGTCGGGATAATAGATAAAGAGCTCTCCCGCAGGCTGCAGCTGGTGGCGGACCTGACGCTGACGCACACAATACAGACCGTCAGACAGACAGAGGAGGTCGCAACACAAGTGAGTCTGCGAGGAGACACTGCGGGATCAGTACAGGTGCTGCAGTTTAGAGGTAAAAGCACAAACTTGAGAAGAAATGTGTCAAATGTGTGAAAAGACAGCATAATAGTGATGAAAAGTGCCCTGCAGAATGAGCTACCTGCCACAACTGTCACAGAATGGGACACAGGGCCAGAGTATGTCGCAGCAGGTCAGTGAATGAGGTCACAGAGACTGAGAGAGATAATCAGACCTTATTTCCTGGGTTCAGTGTGTGATGCTAATTAGAAAAGTGAATGGTGGACTGTGCAACTACAAGATGATTCCTCTCCAGTTGAATTTAACACGGGAGCTGATGTCACTGTCATAAGTGAGGACAGGTTTCACACACTTACCCCTGAGAGAACAATGGACCCACCTGACATTCCTCTGGACAGCCCTGGAGGTGAGCTGCTGTGTCTGGGCCACTTTAATGCAACAGCCAGTCTCACAAAGGAAAAGATTCACAGCCTACGTAGTACATTGACGTAGAGTCAGCAATCTCCTCAGCCGGGCTCTGTCAGTAAGGATGACCCTGGTGAGGCGAGTAGATGAGCTAAAATGCATCACCAGCCATCTAACCATCAGTGAGCATGGTACTCTACAAACTGTACCAGTCAAAATCCAGTTAAGAGATGATGCTGTACCATATGCTATGCACACTCAGGGCTCCAGACTAACTTTT
Organism: Echiichthys vipera; assembly: GCF_963691815.1. Classification (NCBI taxonomy): domain Eukaryota; kingdom Metazoa; phylum Chordata; class Actinopteri; order Perciformes; family Trachinidae; genus Echiichthys; species Echiichthys vipera. The sequence goes on along the minus strand of NC_139828.1, from coordinate 34,109,526 downwards.
TTCACTAGGAGCACTGTGGCCCCCGATTAAAAATTTTAGGGGTGTAACCAGAAATTTTAGGGACACACATGGTAAATCAATAATAGATGCAGAAATTACAATGTGCTGTTTCAAATTCAGTGTCACATTTTTATTGTGCTCTTTTGAAGATGCAACATAGAAGGTAAACCGACAGCACCATCATGACAGTGGAATATAACAAAATATACCATACATTCAGAATAAGGGGTGATGACACTATGTTCTTACACTACTTACATATTGCTGCATTTTGGTTGCAGTCTGCAGCCCTGACACTGCACGCTGTGTGCCCTTTCCCATGTTACAGAAGGTGGAAGTGGAAATACAGAGGATGGAGAAGGATTGTGTCATCGAATGGGTGACACAACCTACTGAATGGTGTGCTACCACGGTACCAGTCCTGAAGGAGAACACAGGCACAGCCCGAATCTGCGTTGACCTGACAAAACTAATTAAGGTGTGACTGTGTTTTCTTCCCTCGATGCCTGCTGCCAGTGGATTCTGGCAGATCCCTCTGCATCCAGACTGCTGCAAGCTGACAACATTCATATCACCACTTTGCAGATACTGTTTCAAAAGATTACCTTTCTGCATAACAAGTGCACCAGAGATCTCCCAGCAGAAGATGCTGGAGACTCCAGAAAGACTGGAAGGCATGGCAGTCTTCATGGATGACATCCTAATCTATGGGACCTCGATGGAGCAACATGATGCCAGACTGGAGAAGGTGCTGCAGTGTGTTGAGTTGGCAGGGTTGAAACTCAAGAAGGATAAATGCTCCCTTTGGCAGAGCCAGCTACGCTTCCTGGGCCATCTCATCGACCAGTCAGGGGTCAGACCAGACCCTGACTGAGGGCGCGCTCACACTATCCTCCCGGACCGAGACCCGGACTTTAGGGTACTTGTCCCCCCTCCCTCTCCCCCCCGCGCCCCAGCCCCGTTTGTACTCACACTACCTGGGCCTCGGCCAATACTTCTTGCTGTCCACACGCCTTCAAGCCGTAACACGTCACACGCATTGATCGCGTGTGTGTGGCTTTGTTTACAAATCTTTCCATAGACCTCAGAGTTTTTGTGCGTCTTGTCGACTGTTTTTAAATATTTTCATCCGACCAAATCTGCAGTAAACACTCCACCTCCGCACCACACCAACATGAACCTTTCACCGCCATTGTTGTTGTTGTTAAATGTCCGCGCATGGTCCGTCCTTCTATTTACATGTCCGAACAGGCGGACATAACGCTACTGCCGTAGGGCTCGTGCTCGTGCGCGTACACGTGCGCACGCTCGTGCTCGTACATGTGCAAACGGCTCCGCTAAAGCCCACCTCTTTCAAGCGGGCCGTGGAGGGCCAGCTGGCCCCAGTTGAGCGCGGAGCGGGTGCGCTCACACTACTTAAAGGTACTAGACTTTAGCTGAAAAACCGGTTTTGGCCGCGGCCAAAAAGATAGTGTGATCACGCTCTAAGTGGAGGCCCTACATCAGCAAATGTGCAGGAGCTAAAACAACCCTACTTAAGACATATCTCCAGATCTCTACAATCAGCACAGTTTCAGGATTTGCGTCATCAAATCAGCATCTGACCATATGTCTTTGACCTTTGACCTGCTGGATATAAAATGTCATCACTTCATAATTTTATCCTGTCAGACATTCTGGTGAAATGTTGTCAGAATTAGTGTAGGAATTCTTGAGTTATGGACAAAACTATGAGGTCACAGTGACCTTGACCTTTGATCTCCATGTCTCATCAGTTCATCCTTGCGTCCAAGTGAACATTTAAAGACAATCAAACTCCCTCCTGGGATATTTGAGATAACGTGTTCATAAGAATGGGATTGACTGACGGACATACGGACAACAACCTGAAAATATAATGCCTCTACACCGGCAACAAAAAAAATCTAATGATATTGTCATTTTTATCTGCCGTGTATGTCAGTATGAATCTTAAACATATTACTCCAGGCTACACGACGAAGACCCAATCTGTCTCTTTAAAAAGTGTGCTACCTGTTGTGCTGCACCTCTTGTCTGACAAGGCTCATCTCCCTGATCCACACTCACAGACAACCCTCACCTCTTCTTTAGATTCCACAAAAAGAAGGGCCCTGCTGCAAAAGAAGAAACATCTAACCATTTGCTATGCAAATGAAAATAAATAATCTGCATGGGAACACCTCTCCCTTATCCTGTAATGCGTGTATGTCTCTGTATGTGTAGCACATTATTTTTCTTTCCATGTGAGGGAAAAGAGATACGAACAAAGGTTGTACGGGGTGAGCTGCATTCCACACTCTCTCCTCACAGACAGAGAATGCTTTTGCAATTGAGCCATTTAGGCCATTCCATCTGGGACAAGTTGTGGACTTCAGTTAACATGAGCTGTTCCAATGCTTCCATTGAAAGATTAGTCTCTATCTCTCCTGCCCCCACCCCTCTCTTATTATGTTAGTGATGACCCTGGCAGACAGTGGCGTCTACATATGATTGATCAAAGTGGATCTGCCTCATGGCACACCTCATATCAAATATCAGTCATGTTAGGGGAACCCTCTGAGGTGCTTTGAGGACCTTACGCGGTGGATGCATCTGTCTCTCACGCTTCTCAGTGTCATTTGGCCATTTTGATATTGGTTGGCTGTCCAATCAGCCCAATATGTGTAAGTGAAAATGGGGTAATAGATAGGACAACCACTCACACTTAAATTCAGACCTACAGAAAATGTTTGCATATACAGTGGACTGTTGGGAGTGGAGAACCTGGAGAAAACCCACACAGACACAAGAAGAATTTTCAAACTCCACACAGACAGGCCCCAGCTATCTAGTTTTAGATTCAAACCCAAGACCTTCTTGCCGTGAGGTGACTGAGCTAAACCCATGCTGCCTGCAGCCCCAACTAACAGGAAGAACACCTGCCTGACAGAACTGAAAACACACTCAACACTAGGGGTGTAACAATACACGTATTTGTACCGAACCATCACGGTACAGGCACTTCTGAGCGAGTACAGAGTAAAGATTCACTGATCCAGTTTTTCTCGATCCAATCAGATACCGATACCTGGGCTGAGCGCATCGGTCGATACCTGATACCGATCCACTCCTACTGTTGACTGAATGAAGCGTATACCTTACCATTTGAGTGAAGGCATAAAGCTTGACATCAACATTTAGCGTTGTTAGAAAAGTTGGCAAATTAACACATATTTAAATGTACTTTTGTACTGTATTATTTATTAACAAATAAAGTGTACATTAGCAGCAAAAAGAAATAAATAACACTTCCATGTAAAGTCCACTGCAAACAGATTTTAAAATGTAATATAAAATCTAGCTGCTGGAAACAGCTGGAAACCCAACTAACACTGGCTTAATTAACTTGCTGTATAGGATATTAATAGAAAAGAAATGACTGGATCAGAATGCTGGATCTGCCTCATTCATTCGATATCGGATCCAGCTAATTAGTCAATATCAGAGCTGATATCTGATCAGGGATTCAGATCGGTGCATCTCTAGTACAGAGGTGGACCGAGGTCTGTAAATATGGCATACACAGCGTAACTATGGCATATGTAAAGTCTTGTTCTGCAGTGCAGAACTTAAAACTTGAAGTCGCGGTTCCCCCGGAGCCTCCGGCTCGGCTCGCACGTGGGCAGCATGGGTGCACATACGCGCGAGCTTGACTGTGTGGATTTATGGCCAGCGAACATACTGTAGAGCGAACTGTGTGCCAAACAACAACATGGAAGCGGAACTTGCAGATGTGCCCTTGTTATTCAAATCCCAAGTGTGGGATATAAACAGGTTAATTCTGAAAATGCACACTCATTTAAAAAGGGACCATACAGGCGTTACTGTCACCGTTGCTGTGAAAAAAACAAGCTGTGCAAACCCAACTCAGACACTATTTCAAATACCCCTACCTCAAGTATTTTATTTATTGGAGAATAGCAGTACTATTTTTTTTTATATTTGTTATACATTATATTTGTATGTTTCATACTGACAGCTACAACTGTTTAACTGTTGTGTTTAATTGTTTACTAATTAAACTTGTTTGTTCTGACAAATGAGCAGTTTTTTCATTTTCGCCCTTAACTATGAACCCTCCTGTACCGTACTGTGACTTTAAAACCAAGGTACGTACCGAGCCGTGACTTTAGTGTACTGTTAGACCCCTACTCGTCGTCATCTGGCTCGATCTAGCAAGCGCATATGGATCAGTCCCACACCAGCTGATCAACTATGCCATAGATTTCTTTCAAATACCTTCCTGCATCAAGACCATGGTTACATCCTCCTTCAACAACCTGCAGATGTGCTTTGTTCTCCAAGATTACACCACTGGATGGCAACAGTTGGAGGTAGGCAGCGCTATGGGCTCTGCCGTCTCTCCCATCTTGTTTGTGGCAGCATTTGAGGTGATCGTCATCGGTGCAAGACAAATGATCAGAGGGATCAGGCTCCTAGCTGGGAAGAGACTACCCCCACTGAGGTCGACAGAGCCATCAGTCACCTGAGATTGTCAGCAGAGTGCAGGCAGGATGGGCAGGCCTAGGGTGGGGAGAAGCACCATGTTTCCGGTCCAAGGCCAACCGCAAAGAGTGGAAGGAGATGGTGGTGGCGGAGGTGACAAGGTTGGAGGAAGAGCACTATAAGATCAAGGCCGTGTCACAGGGCCGACAAGGAAGCTGGACAACCTGGGAATGAGTCATCAATCAAAACATCAGTTGGACAGACCTTTGGAAGATCCTGCAGGCAAGGCTCAGCTTCCTTATTTGTGCAACATATGACACGCTGCCCTGTCCTCGGAACCTTCACCAGTGGTTTGGAAGCAAGGAATGCTGCACACTCCGCAACACCCCTAATGCAAACCTCCAGCACATCCTGTCAGGCTGTAAGATCGCACTCTCCCAGGAACGCTACAGGTGGCGCCATGACTAGGTCCTGAGGAAGCTAGCAGAGGTGTGGGCTATCGACATGGCAGCAGAGGGGCACCACCTGCAGAGATCCACAGCCTTATCGGCTTTGTCATGGAAGGTGGGGGGAGAAGAGACACCATGCCAAAGAAACTCCTAGGCCGTTCTCCCCTAACCAGGAGTGGAACATGAGAGTCGACCGCGACAGGCAGCTTTGCAGGGCAGTCAACCACAAGCCTTCTAAGGGACGCAGGAGTGACAGGAGGGAGCCTGAAGAAGGCAGCCAAAGAGCTGGCAGAGGAGGCTGAGAAAGGAAGCTTTTGGCTGTGGTTAAGGAGGAAGGACAAGAGCTGGGGAACGAACAACTAATCCCAACAACAGCTGCAGGGGGGAGCACCTATCAGCTGCAGGGGCCGGCAGGGAGACACCCCTCTCACTGATCCGCCACCAGGAGACGTTCCAGGATTAAAGGAGCAAAATGTTGGTGATTGGTGGTTCCTGGCTGATGACCCTGCAGCTGAGGTGCCACCGGTAACAATGCCTAGCAGATGACTTCATCACCCTGTTATCTCTTCTACTCAACACACAGTTTATGGCTGTGAGATTCCTCCGGTAATCTACTTTACACTGTGTTGCCATGGTAACCTAAACACAAGGCTTTGTTGTTTCTGCAGATTTAATTGATTGTGTTTGCATCTTTTATTTCCATCTAATTGAAATTCCCATACTGTCCTGTAGAGATGTCACGATACCAAAAATTCAGCAGTCTATGCCAATTCCATACCACGGTAAAAAAAGAGAAGGATTTTCTAAGATCCCATTTACTTTAACATGAACTTCTTTATTGGCACGCACGCACGCACGTACGCACGCACGCACGCGCACACGCACACGCACACACACACACACACACAAGCACACACACACACACACACACACACACACACACACACACACACACACACATGGTGGCAACAGGTAGTTAATGTTAAAACATTAACATAACAATGTTTGCAAACATTAGCAAAAGTATGTAGTTGATAAGACCGCCCGAAATGTAAAGAGGCCTGCTAACTGATCACTATGAGGTACAGGCTAACGTTAAAGCTACAGCACCTATGCTACATAACATAAGGCATTAATGCAACAGATGTGTCCACAAGCATCAAAACATCATGTAACGTGTATTTCAGTATGACAGATAAAAAAAGAAAACGTTAACTCATTAAAACGTTTGGATGTTCATATATATGAATCAAACATCACCTTGAATTAGAAGCTGTACCATAGCTGTGAATGCCTACCTTTTTAGTTTTCCGTCACTATGTTAAACATAACGTTACGTATCTGATCTGTCTTTATAGTTTTGCTTGAGGAAATATGTCAGTCACAATTTTAACGCTGCCTGTTGTTACAGTAAACGCTAAAATGTAAGTATTGCCTCCCTTATGTTGCATGCACACCAAACGCGAATGACACGAGTGCAATCGTTCCAGACGTTTGTATAGCATAGCTTGCTCACATTTTTGATCATTGCTTCATTCGCGTCTATCGCGGGTAGCAGCCGAGGCGGCTAGCTAACTGAAGCTAACCCCCAGCTCAGCCTACTCTGCTGTTGTGCTAAATGGAAAGTGATGCTAGTGCTAAGAATGCTTTTAAAAGAACAGAAATGAGCTCTCAGCTGAAGTGTGTGGCTCTAAAAAGAGCCGTTGTGTTGTAGTTAGATCAGGCCATCACTGATTTCACACCTGAAGCTGTACAGGTGCTGCCGGTCTCCTCAGCTTCACTCTGTACTGACTTTCTTCTTCTTCTTCTTGATTTCCGGCAGAATAGATGCCTAAAGGCGCGTCACTGCCATCCACAGTTCATAGTTATATCCACTATATTATATCCATAGGAACAGTCTGGTTTCCCCCAAGGACTGCAACAATAGTGGCTTTGGTGATCCCCTGGATGTCTTGCGGAGAACTTTGATGACGCTTATTGCAATCTCAATGCTGAATGGCTGTCGCGGCGAGATATCGCCTGAAAAGTTAAAAATTGAACTTTATTCGCGACGCTTCATTCGCACTGCGTCTTGTCACACCAGGCGCTCCATTCACGCCGCCTCCACCTGAATCGTGTGTCATCGCACCATTTACATTGATTTTCAATGTAAGTTGAAAGTTGTCGCTCAATTCGCGTCTATCATGTTTGGTGTGAACGCCCCATTAGTCTTAAGACCTGAAGACTCTCTAAACATTTGTTTACATTTTGCTCTTATTGAGTTATACAGTGCGTACAGTTTATCAAAATAAAAATAACTAAGCCTAAATGCAACAATCAATTCGATTTTTTGGGAGGAAAATTAAAAGTTGAATCAATTAATCGTATTATAGTCGATTGTTTTCTCAATAGCGAATAGACGTTAGTGGCAGCCATTTGTTGAGCCAAAACCGTTGTAGAGGGAACCCTAACACATTAGGATGTGTACACACTTAAAGCGGAAAGGGAGATCTTTTTTAGACTCTGAAACAATGTATTTTACTGCTGATTAATAGTCTATTGAATTTTGATATCTATCAAACTATCAAATAAACATTTCAGAATACAGACACATTGTTGATCTCCCATTACAAGTTTACTTACTACGACCCATGCTCGGCCCACATAGCCAATTTGACCAACAATTCACAGTTCCATACTTGTTAGCAGTGTTACTGACTAGATTTTGTGAGACTGTGGTGGGTGGACCTCTAGTCTGTCTAAGTGGATATTCAGTGGGATAAAGCCTGACAACCTACATCTTGCTAATCGGTATCACTATATAAGTACAAGTTAATTTACCATGGAACCTGAGTTCCTGCAGTTGCAGGACTTAAACAATTTGTGAACACATCAGGGGCCTCATTTATAAAATAGTGCGTAGAATCCTTCCCAAAACATTGCATTCCCACAAAACCATGAATGTGCTGCACAAAAAAATTGCGCACATTTTTATAAATCAAATTACAGATTCCCGCCTGCTGTTAATTGTGCAGGGATGATCTCCCCCCAGTGTCATCCCACTTTTTCTCCCACTATCTTATGGAGGTTGAGCACCGGAAAAAGGTGATGTTTGGAAACCTTAGTAGAGGCATTTCAAATAAATATAAACAGAACGAGTGGAAACATGTAACCGCCGCTGTGAATCAAGTAAACTCCAACGTTATTATTTGTAAGGAAGTTTAGCGTATTCATATATAAAATATCGAGGGCTATTTAAAATATGGGAATAATATGGCAGGTCTTAATGTGTTTATATGTATGAAGTGAGAAAAGAAATGCGGGATGATATTCCAGAGCATTATTTGAGACACGTCAGTAATTTTTATTTTTTTCATACTTGGCCCCAATACACCATCATACAAATCAATACTTTCATTTGAATGAAAACAGATGAATGTAATCATTTCCTAAATTAAAAAAATTATTGCTTCTAATAAAATATACCTTTTCAATTCATAACTGTTCAAAACTTTTACACATCTTCGGCCAAACGGACACACCTGTCGACGTATGCAGTTCTAAAATTTAATTATACATGTGGATAATAATTTCTAATTCCATATTAACTGTGTGCCAACAGTACAGTCCTATATCAGTATAGTCGGAAAAACTTTGCGAGAGCTCTACTCACGGGTGACAGTTGGTGTAGGAATATGCAAGCTTGTCCACAAATAATTTTTCTATATATACCGACGTTTGCCATTGCACATTTCTGCCTGTCTACACAAGGTTTTTGTGTACAGCAAGCTTAATAAGTTCAAATTCTCTGAGACACACGTGTTTACTCAAACAGGTTTAAAGACCAATAGATTCATTTAGAAAATTAATTTGAGATAGATATTATCAGGAAGAGTGAGTCACTCTCTTCCTGTTTACTGTAACAACAAGCAACGGACAAAACTCCACTGACACATTTATTCAAACAAAACTATAAAGACTGATCAGGCAGGTGACGTTTAGGTTAAACATGAAAAAAATTAACATGGTGGCGTTCACCAGGACAGCTAACGTTAAGCATTCTCTTCCTCTTTCTCCGTTGTGGGCCACAGTGCTCCAAGTGAAAAAGGTTAGTCTTGAGCCTTGCAGAAACATTTCCACTCTGGAGCACTGTCCTACCCTACTGTGGGAGCATATCCACACTCCAGCTTATCACCAGCCAAGAGCTGTCAGCACAGTCCCTCTGCTGCTGTCCTGCATCTCTCAGAGACGATTTCCGATGTTTTGGTGTTGGCAGAGAGGCTGAGGGCAGATCAGATCCCCTCTCTGCCTGAGCTTAGTAAACACCACCTAGAGATGTCAGCCAGGAGCATCTATTGTTATTGACCTCCATCACTTTTTCACAGTCTTCTATCAATTAGCTTACTGCAGATGACCTTTTGTTCTGTCTGCAGCATCAGACAGAGAAAAACTAATAGGTAATAGGTACTAATTGGTAAGCCACTTGAATGGACTTTACTATGAGAGGAGCTGGTACAGGGGGCAGTAGGTAAGTCTTTAAAACACTTTTAATAAACTCTGGCTCACTAACTAGGTTGTTGGTGCTTTGTTTTGTGTGTAGGGACTCTTCTCATGCTGCTGCCGAGGTTTGCTGATATTTTCAGCAGTATTAGTGGTTAAAAAAGACATTTGAATGCCTTCACCGTACTGCCCCGAGCTAAACACTGTTAGCCACTCTCCAGGATTTCTCTGATAATAGTTGTTTTACGAAAAAACCTGTCTCAATATTTGATGTATGTAAGTGCCGAAAATAGACCATGGGATGATTTTGCGCCAGAATTACACTTTACTTCCACCTTAAACAGTGCAATCTCCCAGGTGAGAGTGGACAAGACCATTAACACGTATAAGCACACTATTATTAGCAAATTTACTTAAGGAGTAGGGCCAAGTCAACCCTAAAGACTTTTGAGTATTGATTAGTATTAGGTAGTTACTTATCACACTTCAGACTGTATGTTGTTAGGGTAATATCTCCTTTGTAGTGTGTTTTTTAATAAAAAGAAAGCATTTAAACAGTTCATATTCCTCAAACTAAGATATCAAAAATGGTTTTGGAAGCAGTAATCAAACTCAGGCATCCAAATGGCACCAATATAAATTATGTTAAACAATATCCAGCCCTAGATGTTTTAGTGTTAATCAGAAAAATTGTAATATAATATGATTTAGGACATTTTTCCCATGACAAAGACCTGGGTAAGACAAAACACAATTGAAACTAAATCTAAAGGTTGACATTTCCATAATATTTAGTTTCCAATGAGATATGAAAATAAGCAATATATTTTTATAGACAATGATTTGGCAACTTTTGGAACAGACAAAAAGGCTGGTAAAAACTAACTTTAACAGTGTATTGCAACTCGTTTTCGTAACAGAATCATTTTGGATGTTGTTATTATGTGTGTCTCTAACTCCTAATTAGGATTATAAAGGTAGAAATAAAAACAAGGCTAAAAACAGATTTCTGAAAAATACATTTATAAAATCCATTTTGGGGAAAAAAAGAAACCGTGTTAATGGTTTTTAAGTTTTCCCCTTCTGTTTGTTCTTCATTGTCTTTACATTTAATTGTCCGTGTATTGGCCCATCTTGTGAAGGCTACACTGTCTGAATGAAGTCAATAACTACAGTTGTGTGACCAATGCTACTGTGGATGTGAGGCTTAGTGAAGCCAGATAACCAGAAGAGATCCTGGGTATGATGAACTGGCTTCATAGTAGAGGGCCCTGCTCTCAACAGATGTTAGGTGCTCCTCAGTGAGCGAAGCTAGACAGAAAACCAACCTCTGGGGCTAAGTCAGATGAAATTCTTACACACGCACGCACGCACTCACACACTCTCTGAAGAGAGGGACAGAAGAGAGGGAGTGAATGTTCGATGACTGAGCAGAAAGAGAGTTGGTGTGAGCGACACAGTGTGAGAGGTGTGAGAGGATAAGAATGGAGATGTAGAGGGTGGGGGTGGGAAGAAAAGTGCTATTTGCAGATGAATGAAGTAGCCAGCAGGATAATGGAAAGAAAGGCAGGAGTGAAATGAAAGACAATAGAGGAAGGACATTCACTGGCCTACAGCCTCTGCAGCCATGTGTGCAAACTGCATTTACGTAGATGTGAGGGAGAGCATGTTTGTGCAGTGGACTCTTTATTTTTGGACAGATCTACTCCTGAGGAATTTGGTTAGCTTTGGTAGATGCCTAACTTTTTCCTTAAAGGGGACATACTATACACATATTCAGGTTCATACTTGTATATTGGATTCATATTTACATGCTTAAATGTAAAAAAACAAAAAAACATTGTTTTCTCATACTGTCTGTCTGACTAAAAAAATTAATACATTTTAGTGTTCGTCTATTTAAAGCCCAGTCAGACCAAAGATTTGGATGAAAAAGCAGAAAAAGCTGCAACAGTGTGAAGTGGCCCGTCTTGTCTCAAGCCAGCTGATGGTGTTGCATGCGATTCAGCTTGTTGCCAGCAGCTGTTTCTAGAATGTAAGGCATGTCACCTGTTTCAATAGCAAATTAGCTTGTATCAAAGTTAGGTGGTCCAGTCATTTATAAATTGTCAGCTGGTTGAAATGGCAGTTTGGGATGGAGGCTCAACAAGCATGCACGTGTGAGAGAAAGAGGGTTGAGCCAGCTAGAGAGCAATCGAGCACAAAGCAGTGAATCAGAGAAATAAACAAGAAACTAGATATGCAGCATTGGTAAATGAAAAGTGAAAGCATGAAAAGTCTATTCTGCGCTGAGCACTGCATGTTTGGAGTAGAAAAATGTCCAACTTTGTTGCACGTAGTGTATGTTCATTATTTATCCACCACATAATTAGGGATCAACCGATATGGATTTATTAGGGCCGATACCGTTTTTTCAGCCTTAGCCAATGACCGATACAGACTGCCAATTTACTTGAGCCGATATTTCGAGCCGATACTACCTTTGCTCCCTAAATTTACAGTACATCATAAAAATGACACAATGATGATAATAAATGTTATGGGTATCTTTTTTTTTTTTTTAAAGGAACAATTATTGAAAAAAAATGTGTCTCCAGCAATACGGAGCTGCCCGTGGACGCCTGTCTGTAAATAATGACGGGAAGAAACTATCTCCGAACACAGCATTCCGCATCGGCCGATACAATGCACCTAAAATACACAAATATCAGCTGATAATTTCAGCTGATAATATCATCTGGCTGATGTATCGGTCTATCACTACACATAATCAGACACTTTCTGATGACTGTGTATTAAAAACACAAAACACAGATGACAATTTTTTAAAATAACAAGACGGTAAATATGGAATTGCAAACAGATTAACTAAACTAGTCTACTCCAAATCCGCACTATACTAGGAAAATTAAATCCTAGTGAAATCAACAGATTTCCATTAGTTTACAAAATTTTCTCGGCTGCCTCGCTGAAATTGTCTGCCACCGCGCTGGAATTGATTACGTTGTTAACGTCAGGAAGGCTCGCGGACAACGAGTAAAGAGGTTTCTCGCTCGTTCCATCAGCAAACATCCATGGCAGCAGCAGACGAGTAAATTTACAGTCTAATGACAGAACGAGAAGGAAATATGGTACAGAAACGCATTTTTTTTTTTTGTAAAACCACCACCAGTGAAGAAGAACACTAGTACCGCAACCACGACAACGGAGAGCAGCCGGAGTGAGGAGACTGTCCGCCCGCCTCTGCTGCAGTTGCGACGGCAGGCCCAGCCCCGACACCCATAACCCAGCCTAGCATGATTGGATTAGACAAGCCTTTCCAGACAACATCCAGTTTAACATTTCCTGCAGGGCGTTGTGCTAATGAAATGTTCTAACGTTCTGTGGCACCGGCTCGGTACTTGGAACTCCAGCTGCCGATCTCAAAATAGACAGAGGGCCTAAGTGTGTCAGCATCATGCTTGACAAAGCTCCAGCCACAAACAAGAGCCATGTTTTCAGAGACATGCTTCTTTTGAAGACATGGGTTGCGGAGCACCATGACCCAGAAAAGACTCACACACCTTTCGCTGATGCATGCCCACACAGACGTTCTCAACTCTGGACATTCGTCCCCTCATGAGAGACATTATCTCCACGACCCAAGATCGACCTCAACATTTGTTCACCTGTAACCATGGCGCATGATGCCACTGCGCACTTTCGTCCTGTATCTATTCATGCAGTTTAACGTCACACTATAGTATTTTTGAAAGGTAGTGGGGAAAGATTTTGGAATGTGACATAAACATATGTGGTGCAGAGACTCAGGTCCACGCTAGCCGATCAAATCTGCTGTATTGTTCTAGCGTAATTGTGAAGTTTAATTAATAGCGCATACTCATCTGAGAACTGATGACATCTGTGTGTTACAGACCCTGGCTGTGTGCACTGGAGTGTATATGACAATAAAGTTGTCAATCTCAATCCATTTATATTTAAAATGTATTTTAAATAGGCCTATAGGCAACCGTTATGAGCCTACCGGGCTCAGCCTGAAAAAGTGACGTGGCACCTCCCTCCTCTCCGTCCTGTGGGCCCACCACTCACGGGAGGAACCGCTGGCGTCGGGTGCTCTGCTGCACGGGTGGCAGTGAAGCAGAGGGGCCTCGACGGACCAGAAACGGGCAGCAGAGGCTGGCTCTGGGGATGTGGAATGTCACCTCTCTGTGGGGGAAGGAGCCGGAGCTTGTGCGGGAGGTGTTAGAGTTTACCACGGTGGACGAGAGGATCGCCTACTTACGCCGGCGGGTGGTAGGGGAAAAATATTCGGCCTTCTTGTAGAACTTGAATGGAGTCCTGCATGGTGCTCCAGTAGGGAACTCCATAGTTCTGCTCGGAGACTTCAACGCCCACGTGGGCAATGATGGAGACACCTGGAGAGGCGTGATTGGGAGGAATGGCCTCCCTGATCTAAATCCGAGCGGTCGTCTGTTATAAGACTTCTGTGCTAGTCACGGATTGTCTATAACTAACACCATGTTCGAACATAAGGATGCTCATAAGTGTACATGGTACCAGAGCACCCTAGGCCAAAGGTCGATGATCGATTTTGTAATCATATCATCTGATCTGTGGCCTTATGTTTTGGACACTCGAGTGAAGAGAGGGGAAGAGCTGTCAACTGATCACCATCAGGTGATGAGTTGGGTCAGAGGATGGGGGAAGATTCTGGACAGACCGGGTAAGCTCAAATGGGTAGTGCCCGTGTCCAAGAAATCTTCAACTCACGCCTCAGGATCCCCCAGTTAGAGCTGGTTAATGTGGCCAGGAAAGGGAAGTTTGGAGTCCCCTGCTAAAGCTGCTGCCCCCGTGACTCGATCCCGGATAAGCGGTTCAAAATGAGTGATTAGTGAGTGACACAAACAACTTTTTCACAGCACCCCCTGTTCAAAATGATCCTGTCCGTATGTGACTATTGACTGAACAAAACCTGTAAGTATCATAAACGTGAGTCACAGATCTTATTTTCTGACATAATCCATTTTGGATTGTGCGAAACAGCGCAATGCTAAACTTCTGGGTTTTGACATCAACCCTGGCACACTTACTGCTCACAAATAATAAGGGTGGAAATAATAATAATAATAATGTTCACAGTGAGAGATATTTTGTATGGAACTGTTTTGGTAATTGGGCTGTGGGTGACACAGTTGTATGAATGAGAAAGGTCACGTGGTTTTGTGCACATAATATTAGTTCAGTATTCAGTGGCTGGGCACTTCATGCATGTGTTACTTGATGAGCATGCACGTTTTGGCTCTCGTGCACGCATGCACGGCAACATTTTTGCTCCCCTGCCCGCCCTGCCCAAATTTGTTTTTTTGCCAGAAAGAAACCTGGTTTAATTATTCTGTCCAGGAAAACAGGAAACCTTCACACTGCAACATTTACAACACTGAGAGGATCTTCCTCACCTGCCATATTCTTCATAAATTCTCTTTCCCTAAAGATCACAAAAAAAATGTGACTATCATGCCAATTACTGGCATTTAAGTGTCCTTCAAAGCACCCGAGGCTTGTACATCAAAACCAGCTCAACATACAACATAGATCACTTTTGGTTTAACTGACCCTAACACGAGGGGGCATCCTTACCTGATGGCCTGAACACCTCAACTTGCAACTTTCTACGCAAAGGAGCAGCAGTACTCCGAGTTCCTCACGTTACGCCCAGATCGACAAAACAAATGCCTGATTACCACTTCAGCTGAGGTCAACAGCATCCCATCCTTACTGTACACAGCTTGGATGGTTCTCAGTTTCCCCCTCCTGAGGTGCTGGCTGGTTGTCCAGAAGCACCTCGGTGCCGACCGAAAGATCTTCTCCATGACTTCTCAGAACGTCTCCCACACCCGCTGCTTTGCCTCTGACAGAGGCTGAAGCCTAATGGTACCTTGCAACCAACTCCTTCAGACAGCTTCCCTGACCACCACATTGCCCACTCCGGTTCAATGCCCCCAACCTCCACAGGGATGCCAGAAAAGCTCTGCCGGAGGTGTGAGTTAAAGATCTCTCGGACAGGGGCCTCCTCCAGACATTCCCGGTTCACCCACACTACTCGTTTGGGCTTACCAGGTCTGTCCAGAACCTTCCCCAATCCCCTAATCCAACTCATCACCAGATGGTGATAAGTTGACAGCTCTGCCCCTCTCTTTACCCGAGTGTCAAGAACATACAGCTTCAGATCAGCCGATACAATAACAAAATAGCCCAGGGTGCTCTAGTACCACTTACACTTATGAGCATCCTTTTGTTCAAACATAATGTTTGTTACAGACAACCCATGACCAGCACAGAAGTCTTAGAACAAACGACTGCTCTGGTTTAGATCAGGGAGGCCGTTCTTCCCAATAACCCCTCTCCAAGTGTCTCCATCATTGCCCATGTGAGTGTTGAAGTCTCCCAGGAGAACTACAGTGTCCTTCCAACCCTCTTGTCCACCGAGGTAAACTCAAACACAGTGGTGCTCAGCCGTGGGGTTGTGATCAGCGCTCCCTCCACACCACCCCAGGGCATCACAGTACATAATCATCATATTGGTAGAAATACACTTGCCACCACACCACACTGTTCACCCAGTCCCGCACACACTAAACATAAGGTGTACACACGCACGCATGCACACACAGGTAACAAACTGTGGATATAATGAAACATTCATGGCTGCTCTGTCCAGTTTCAAGCTGCCTCGGGTTAAATGCATGGACTACTCTCACTTTCAACTAGTACATCAGTCACACTTTTTTTTTTACGAGGGGAGATTGGTCCGTGCCCTAACAGCACATCAGCATCAGACTATTGCATTTCGATGATGCACTCTGTCCACAGTGTGGAACAAGCTGTAAAATAAGCACCTGAAAAACCGGTATATGTCTTGTTCACTGCGGACTCCTAAGCAACGCAGTCACTTCAAAGGGCCGGAGTCTCCTTTAAAACCACACACGCACACACACACACACACACTTTCCTCCGAGTCTCTATCTGGCCTGTTGAGCTACAACAAAACATTTATTTAGGTTTTGTATGGGGATGCAGCGATCCGATATCGATCAGATATCGGTTAATCCATCCATCATCATCAATCGCTTGTCCCTATCAGGGTCACAGGGGGCTGGAGCCGAACCCAGCTAACATCAGGCGTGAGGCGGGGTCCACCCTGGACAGGACGCCAGTCTATCACAGGGCACATAGAGACAAACAGAGACAGACAACCATTCACACTCACTTTCACACCTACAGGCAATTTAGAGTCATCAATGAACCTAACACCTGCATGTCTTTGGACTGTGGGAGGTAGCCGGAGAACCCGGAGAAAACCCATGCAGAAACGGGGAGAACATGCAAATTCCACACAGAAGGAACCCTCTTGCTGTGAGGCGACAGTGCTAACCACCACACCACCGTGCCGCCCAGATATCAGTCCAGATATTGAGAAATTAGCTGGATCGGGTATCGGATTATTCATGAACCGATCCATTGAAAGGTTGCGAGCGGCGCGTGTGCAGCATGCCAGCTGACTCACAACCAACACCAGCAACAACATGGAGCGAGCACAGACTCAGCTGTATGGAGGGATTTCACCTTGTTCAGTCAACTGAAATACAGAAATAAAGCCTGAAAAAGTTTAATCAATAGCCTGTGCTACGAGTTTCTTTTATTAATAGTTACGAAAAATGACAATTAACACGAATGCTAACCTAACATTGAAAATGCCGTAGACGGGCTAGTACGGTTAGCATCTCGCCCAGTTCATGTTTCCACATGAATGAACAACAGATATAATTAAGTTTCATCAGTGGAAAAGTTACATATTCAGACCAAATATAGCTGGTTATTTATAGACACATGCTTTTGTCACGTCTGATGAATAATCAGTCAGAAATGGCAGAACGCGATCTACCCAAGGTAGATGCTAGGTGGTTAGTGAATGTCACCGGTATAGCCACTGTAAATCTTCCATGGAGAACCTTGCAATCGTTGCATTTTGTGAAGTTTTTCAATATTCGTCAACAAACGTAAAGAAAAAAAAAAAAAGATATGTTAATCTGCACAATATGCAAGGCAGTGGCGATTGTTCTGAGACTGCTAAAATATCAACAAGAAAAAAAAAGTGGTGAAATATGTACTGCTGTGTGTACATTTCATTGACTAAATAAGCACTAGAAATCCTTCATCTTTTGTTCAGAATCAGCTACTTATCACAGGTAACCGGAGCAACTTCCTTCTCATTCATCCCCACAGCCCCACAGCGCCTTACACAGTCGGACGCAGCTTCTACTGACTTCAATGGGGAAGCGTAGAGTGGGTTGTTCCACTGCAGCCAAACTAGACGCTCATTGGACGCTCAGCGTCTCTGGGGGTCTATGGGACAGTGGGCTGGCCCGGAAGCTCTGCTTCTGCATGATGATTGGATGAGCTGTCTGAGGCGGAATCCTTTTTTGATTGACAGCTAAATGAGCAAATCAGCGATCTTGAAAAATAAACATCCAGCGGAACATTTTCCAAGTTTTTCATTCTGTTGTTCTGAACTGATCCGGACACTTTACTGATCCCCAGAGACTTTGTCTTTGTTAAAAACAACTAGCGTTGAGTTTGGCCACTCTGTTCTGTCACTCTGCGTTTTTTTTTCCCCAACAATCAGCGGCAGCTGTGGAGCTTCTTCCCCCATCACCATCGCTCACACTCACAGGCAGTCACGCTTCACAGTAGCCGGGCGCAGCAGCTCCAGCTGGGCCAAGGCCGTTTAAGCAGCCTAGCTCTGCTGCCATTGAAAGGACGCTGGTCAAGTCCCTGGAAAAGACGCCTAGTTGGTACGACAAGGTCACGGATCATTTTATTGAAAAGGAATGAAGGGTAGAATTTACATATAAATAAAGACGTAGGCCAGAAAATGAGCTTTCCCTGCTTGAAAGACCAGCAGCCGCCACTGATGCAAGGATACAAACACACTGCTGTCTTAAACTGCAGCATACAACTGTAGCGTCTAAATGCTCCAGAAAGGAGCAGATCTACTTCGCCGGTCCACAATTATGAGTAGAGAACCGGACCGACAGCAGCCTCAGACTCACAGCAGTCCCGGTACTGTCATCAGTGTGAGCCGGTGATACCCTCCTGTGGTTTCTATTTCTATCATAGCAGCATTTGTGCTCAGCCTCTCTCGTCACATTCACAAACATCTTACCCATGATTTTCAGGCTACATCTCATCTCTACTGTGGAGGATATGATTGTATAAGTGCACACTATATTACTGCCACCTTTGAAAAATACATTTGGTAGTAGGGGAGACCAGGTACAGTTGTAACAGGGGACGGTTGTAACACCTTAGATCACTCCAATCAGGAGCATACATTTTTCTATCGTGATAACTGTGACATGGACATAAACATTGCATTGCAGTGATATAAGTGATGCAGCATTGAATTTCAATTTTAGCCGTATCTTTGCCAAAAATAAGATAAAAAAGGAGCGTTGTTGTCCTGTAATATTTCTCCCATCAACCTGCAAAAGGAGCGGTTAGAGCTCAACTGCCCTTCGAAGGTCTTCCGGAAGGTAACCAATGGAGTCGGAGTGGGCTCTGAGTGGCCGGAGTGGGCTCTGAGGAACAGGGCCAAGGGGGAGGAGTCACCTGAACAGAGTGTTTACAGAGACTACAGAAAGTGCACAGAGGTCAGGAAGAGATTCCCGAAAATCAACATAGTTTATTGGACAGTGAATCGTGTCAGGCTGCTCTATAGGAGTCATTAAGAATACATTAAGACCAGAAAAGTAGTATAATAGGTGATCTTTAATGTAAAAAAAAAAAAGTAAAAGTGCAATTCAGAATGATATATTGTACTACGGGATTATAAGTAGTAATGCCTTAATGTGTTTGTCACATAAATGTTGCAGCTGGTAAATGTGGAGCTCATTTTAATATATTTTACACTGAATCTGCAAGCTAACTTAACTAAGTTAACTAAGTCATCTAAGTCAAATACATTTTAAGAGTAAAAAAGTATGAGTATAAGTATTCATTCAGTACTAGTGAAGTACCTTAAATGTACTAGGACAGTACTTGAGTAAATAAACTGGGATGAAGAGAGGCCTCAGATACAGTTCTGTTATTATGACGAAAGTCTATAACAGCAGTTTCCCTCATCTTACAACATTACAACATCCCCCAACATTACAAGAAACAACTTCAGAAGAGTTCAGCAGCGTTGCTGCTAATGAATAACTCAGCTGGTCATTGGATGACACTGACATCATGAACAGCTCTTGATGCTACGTACGAGAAATAACGTCATAGCCTTTCTGGGTTTTTCTATAGTCATCTGGCTAAATGATAAACCAGCAAATGAATTCATGGACGTTTGCTAACGCATTCAAATGATCTGTAAGAGACTCAACATAATTCATACGTATGATTAATGTTACATTTTCAGTGTGGAAGCTTTAAAACGTCTCACTGGCACCGATCTCATCTCATCTCATCTTCAACCGCTTATCCGGGGTCGGGTCGCAGGGGACAGCAGCTTTAGCAGGGGACCCCAAACTTCCCTTTCCCGGGCCACATTAACCTGCTCTAACTGGGGGATTCCGAGGCATTCCCCGGCCAGTGTGGAGATATAATCTCTTCACCTAGTCCTGGGTCTTCCCCGAGGCCTCCTCCCAGCTGGACGTGCCTGGAACACCTCCCTAGGAAGGCACCCAGGGGGCATCCTACTAGATGCCCGAACCACCTCAACTGGCTCTTTTCAACACAAAGGAGCAGCGGCTCTACTCCGAGTTCCTCGCGGATGGCTGAACTTCTCACCCCATCTCTATGGGAGACTTCAGCCACCCTCCTGAGAAAACCCATTTCAGACGCTTGTACCCGCGACCTCGTTCTTTCGGTCATGACCCAGCTTTCATGACCATAGGTGAGGGTAGGAACGTAGATTGACCGGTAGATCGAGAGCTTTGCCTTCCGGCTCAGCTCTCTTTTCGTCACAACGGTGCGGTAGAGCAACTGCAACACTGCCCCCACTGCTCTGATTCTCCGGCCAAACTCACGCTCCATTGTCCCCTCACTCGTGAACATGATCCCGAGGTACTTGAACTCCTTCACTTGGGGTCTGGATTAGTCCCGTTTCGTTCGGTACGCTTGTCACGGTAGTCACGGTTCGGTGTGTACCGTTCGGTTTATAAGGTGCAACGTAACGTAAGCCTTCATGACCGCTGTCCTTTCTTGTATCTCAGCGCTACGTCTCAGCACGTCAAATCCCGGCGCGCTGGGAGACTTGCTCCATCCGGCCCTCTAGGTGCGCGGCCACAACGCACGCTATCGCTTTGGTCTTCTTCGTGGGTTTCTGAATCCTCTTGGCAACAGCTCGCTAAGCTCCGCTCTGTTGTTGTTCTCAATTGTTTGTCTGGTTAAATCTGAAAACGGTCAGTTCACCAGAGAATGGACAGAGAAGTTTTGTTTCTGTCACTGTGAAGCCTGTGTTTACTCTGCAGCCAATTCGGTGTGTAAAGAGGATAAGTTAATAAGGCATTTTCAGAAAAATCATGCTACTCTGCATTTATGTTACGTTCATTTGTGTCAGTCCAGTTTTTGATGAATAAACTAATGTTTCATATGTGCTTGTCAGCCTGGTAAAGTAACTAGTAACTGAAGTAATCAGATAAATGTAGTGCAGTAAAAAGAGAGTATTTCCACAGATTTGTAGTGGAGCAGAAGTATGAAGTTGCATGTAAATAAAATAAGTAAAAGTAAAAGAGCCTCAAACTGGTCCTTCAGTCCAATAATTAAGTGTAAACCTCTGGTTCACAAGTTTGTTCATTTAACAAGGATTGTTTTTTGACAAGCTTGTTGCTTTGAGGCCTATGACTACTATTTAAATTGATAAAATAAAGACAATATATGTACTCCTATGTCTCTGCATTGTTTTACAATATCCATTAATGCGATGCTTATATTTTTCCGGACCCTTAAATTACTTGAATAGCCCTGATGTGGCCTATCTCAGTTAGTTCAGTGATTGCTGTTTGTGCGCATTTTGGTGAAAGAAAACCTATTTTATTCATCTTTTTTAGATTTGATAATGTATAAGTGATTATATTCTTACCTAGAAGGCAAACAATTGTTTACCTTTTTGCCAAATAAATACATTAATGCGTAAATGCAGCAATGTCTTTCCTACTGTTTCAAAATCTCACTTCACTTTAATTTAAGATTATTAATCCCTGAACAAGCTACCTCATTATTACAGTCGTTGCATGATTGCATGACAGGTCCTTAAGATTATCTGATTAAAAAACAATCTGATTATTAGGCTATAGATCTGATACATGGTATTTTGAGAATCTAAAAGAAATAGAAAAAAACAACCCGACCCAACTGAAAAACCGTGACCCGAAAACCGTGATATGAACCGAACAGTGGATTTTGTGAATCGTTCCACCCCTAGTCAGGACTCATTCCCTACTTGGAGTAAGCCTGAGAGCCATGGCCTCAGATTTAGAGGTGCTGATCCTCATCCCAGCCGTTTCACACTCGGCTGCGAACCGATCCAGTGAGTGCTGAAGGTCACTGACAGACAATGCCATCAGGACCACATCATCTGCAAAAAGCAGAGACGAGATCCCCAGCCCACCGAACTGCAACCCCTCCCAACCACGACTCAGCTCAATATCCTGTCCATGAACTGGCACCAATGTTATTTAAAAATACAACCGTAGCTGTCGCTCCAAAAGTCCAACGCTTTGTCATTATAGTTGACACTGCAGGCTAACGTTTTTACTACTTCAGATTATGTTATAAACTTTAGTAATATCTGCTGCCTTTCAAAACTCAGCATCGCTAAAACAATCAGAGATTCTCCCGCTCTCCTCCAGGTTGTGTCTGTGACTGTGTCTCTGTGTCTGTCTGTGTCTCTGCGTCTGTGAGTCTGTGTGTGTCTGTGTCTCTGTGACTCTGTGTCTGTGTGTCTGTGTCTGTGAGTCTGTCTGTCTGTGTCTGTTTGTGTCTTTCTGTGTGTGTGTGTGTGTGTGTGTGTTCGTGTGTGTGTGTATGTGTGTGTGTGTGTCTGTGTGTCTGTCTGTGTGTGTGTGTGTGTGTGCCTGTGAGTTAATTAAAATAACTAAGTATTCCTGTTAAATTAACTAAGTATTCCTGTTAAATTAACTAAGTATTCCTGTTAAATTAACTAAGTATTCCTGTTAAAATAACTAAGTATTCCTGTTAAATTAACTAAGTATTTCTATTAAATTAACTAAGTATTCCTGTTGAATTAACTGTTATGTAGTGCTCTGTTCCTCTTACAGAATTGATAAGGTTTTACGGATACCAATAAGGAAAGTAACAATGCTCTGTGAGACAGTAAATCCACAATACAAATACGTACATTCATATCCCTAATATTAAAAACAAATCGCAATTAATGGAGTGCCACTGTTTTGTCTCATTTCATCAAATCTCATTCTTCATCACCACCCCCACCTATACTATTATATGTAGTGCTCTGTTCCTGCTACAGTGGTGGTGGGGGGATCTCTTTGGAGCTTCCGTGGTCTGGTAGGCTGATCTGGACCTTTGAAACACCAACACACTAAAAATAGCAGCAGCAGAAGGAGCAGCGGCAGCGGCAGACAGCCTCCCAACAGCAGCTTTGGGAAGCAGATTTTACCCTGAAGCGGTACAAGTTGTGTGTGTGTGTTAATGCTTGAATTCTGCTGACTCTTAACCCAGCCTCAGAACTACAGATTAGGGATGGGAATTGATAAGGTTTTATGGATACCAATAAGGAAAGTAACAATACTCTGTGAGACAGTAAATCCACAATACAAATACGTACGTGACCATTCATATCCCTAATATTAAAAACAAATCACAATACTTTTAAACAGCAGATGGAGCTATTGACTTTTGACTTTGCTTGTTGATGTCCTACGTCACGTTTATCAGTAAACAGCAGTGCCAAGATTGCACCAGCCACAGTGGGCGGAGATCATGGATGTATTAAGAGAAATTAAGGATGCAGCCGCCTGTCAGAAGTGTGGCAGCAGCTTCCCTCAGTCCGATGGTGGGACAAAAAATCGATACCGCAACATATCGTTTTAATTTCTCTTGCAACACATAACTGAAACACTGGTGCCTGATATTTATATTTTATTACAACACGCAGGTGTTCTGTACTGATTCCCTCTTTTTCTATAATGTCTCCTGTGGCGGCGCTAATCAAATGAATGAGGGTAAAGTGGGCGAAATTAAACTGCGGTGAAGAAGACAAATTAATACAGGTGCCAAACAGCAACAAACTAGTGAGAGGCACCCGCAAAGGTAAAATACAACGGCAACATGTGAAACATGCACAGCCTCCTTTTTTGCCATCATCCCAAGTTTGTTTCGGAGGAGAAAACGGCTAACGTTAGCACACCTGGAAGTCAGCCTACAATCAATTTAGGGCACACTCACAGTGTCCGCCCATACCGAGCCCCGGCTTTAGGGTACTTGTCCCCCACCTCCCTCTCCCCCTGCTGGCCAGCCCGTTTGTACTCACACTGCCTGGGCCTCACGCAAATGCTTCTTGCCTGTCCATACGTCTTCACGCCGTTACACGTCACACGCATTGATTGACATCATCGCGATGCGTCGCTTTGTTTACAAATCTTTCCATAGACCTCAGAGTTTTTGAGCATCTTGTCCGACTGTTTTTGAATATTATAATATAAACAGTTTCCACATTTGTGGTGAAGAAAAATGGTCTGAGCCTTGAAATATTTCTGAGATGATTAAAGCCGGTTCAAAGGGGGGTCTTTATAAAAAAATAACACCAAGATTTCTGCAATTTTGAGTAACTGAATGAGAAAATCATTGCGACTGCATATATGATTATTAAACTTTGGCAAACTTAATTTGTGAAGATATAGATAATAGGACACTATAACTAATGACAATCAAGTTAGATTTAAATATTAATTACTAAATCAAAACTATTACTAAAAATCTTGAAATACTCTTGCCAGAACATACTCCTGCACTGAAGTATGGTCTGGCTTTACCAACCTTTGACTTTGAAATTGTTATGAGTTTTAAATAAAAAAATTTATCAAATGAGTTTTGCAAACACACACAGCTTCAAAGGGACACTAACTTGTTAAAAAGTTGTAAGGTACAATATTTTTATGGGCAATGATTTTCAAATAGTCATTACATGATAAAATAACTCAAGCGACTATCGTCTTGTCTTCCCCGTAAGCACCGCATTGCTACTGTACAGGCAGCAAATTTGAAGAAGAGAGTTTTTTACCAAAAAACATCAACAGTGGGGGTTCACATTCAGTCCAGGGATTTAAGTTTTAGAGTTCATTAGAAACTGGTTGATTTGCCTAGCCTCGTGAGCCCATCCTGATCTCTGAGCTCCGTTGTATTTTACTCTCAGATCAGTCTGGTATCCTGCGGCAGAGAAATTTTGGAGAAGCTTCCAAAGAGACCAAACCAATCAGTGTTGGTTTTGAGGCGGCTCAAAATGTTCAGTGTAAACAACATGGAGACTTCCACGGATGAGATGAGCAGCTATGGAGCAAGCCGCTCACTAACTCTTTTTTCTCTGGATCATTCTGTTGAATAAGGACCGGGCTCCTGAAATTGGGCCTTTGATCCGTTACACAAACGGAAAATATCCTTTATCCACATGTTGTTTTCTTTCTGAGCTCTGCCTCAACGCTGTTAGTACATCATACGCTTTGTTCATCTGATTGGTTGATTTGGCCTGTAAAGACGGATGGTTTATCCAATCAGCAACCAGTATTTCCGCCCCTTCCAAAAGATCTCCAAACCAGAGTTCCCAGATGGATCTGCTGAGACAATGAGAATTATGCGAATCAATCCATCTGGTGGAGTCAGGTTATGAAGGATGTGTAGATACTTGTGTGTTCCAGTGTGTGTGTGTGTGTGTGTGTGTGTGTTCCAGTGTGTGTGTGTGTGTGTGTGTGTATGTGTGTGTTCCAGTGTGTGTGTGTGTGTGTGTGTGTGTGTGTGTGTGTGTGTGTGTGTGTGCGTGCGTGCCTACCACGTTTAATGCATGTGGCAAACGTAATGTCTGCGGTCACATTTAACCCCCCTTCCTGCCACACATCATCACCCCATCAGCAGAACTAATCAATATCTGTCCAATAACAACACATGACCCCCTGCAGTGTTACTAGAAAAAGAGTAGGCCTGATCAATGCATCATTTCTGCCTCTACGGTGCAGGTCAGAGAAATAAAAACCCCATGTAGACCTCTGGAACTGAGAGAAGTATACCCCCTAAAATCCGCTCCTTTATAAGACAATAACATGGCAGACGTGCACTATATAGCTTATTATTACTGGTATGAATCTTAATGTCTTAAAAATGTGACATATTCTGATATTAACAATATTAAGACAGCAGTTACACATGGCTGAGAGTGAACGTAACGTTGCCGTCAGCTCTACAGAGAAATAAAGCTCACAGAAGTGAAAACCAATTAATTTTTCGCACCAGGATTTGGATAATTAGCCATAATGTCTTAAACATCAAAGACTCAACAAGAGCTGTGACATCGTGAAACGATGATTTATGCTTCTGTCTGTATGACATTAACC